>NC_065923.1:46362232-47621205 GCF_024586455.1 Bactrocera neohumeralis
GGGGTATATGAAAAAAAAAAATTTGATCTTTTTGTTGACATTTCGAAAAATTTTTAAAAGACAATTGGATAACTCAATCGATGTTATCGATCAAAAAGTGACAGCAGCTTTTGGTCATCGGTCAAAAAAATGCTTTTTGAACAAAAACAAATATTAAATTTGTTTTAAACTTGGGAAAACGTTTACTGAAACATTTCAAATGATGGCAAAGTTATGGTGATCAGTGCTATCCGTAGTAATGTGCATGAGTGGTTTAAGCGATTCCAAGAAGGTCGTGAGGACCTCTGTGACGATCAGAAGTCGGTCGTCTTCAGAAGTCAAAAATAAAGACAATGCTGATTTGTTTTTACGATTCCGAGGGTATTATACACCGAGAGCTCGTCCCACCTGGCCAAACGATTAATGCTCTGTGTAGCCCTTGGTGTTATGGAGCGTCTTTTGTCACGCATTCGTCGTGCTCGACCACAATACCGTAAGGTAGGGTCCTGGCGCCTGTTGCACGATAATGCGCCGTGTCATCGGCAACTCCATATTAACCATTAATCACTCACCCTACTCACCTGATCTGGCACCCTGTGATTTTTACCTATATATTTGGAAAACGTCATTTGCCCATGAAAAGGACACTGGTTTCAGGACATTTAGGCTATCCAAAGGCGACGACCGATATTCTCAAGAGATAACTCACTTTTTATAGTTATATACATTTGAAAAACTTTATATTACACAATCTCTTTTATAAAGACATATTGTTATTGGGAGCGGATATCTAAATTTATTTGTAAAGATTAATTCATTTCGAGGTTCCCTACCTGGAAAAAACACAGAAACTTCAAATTTAATGGGGAATGTTTATTATCGTTCGAAAGAGCATTCTTCGGCATTTATTTTTTGAAGATTATTTCTTTCGACGTAAAATGCGCCAAGTCGTTCAATACGTCAGTCTGAGTTGCTGCAAATGGCGCCGAAGCGACTCTCATCGGTTTTCGTGTACACTCTCAGCTACGGTTGTTATAATATATTTTCTTCCCTGCATTGCTGGACGATTCCAAATATTATCAATAAATGGCAACTTTTCAGCTGGTCATCAAGATGGGCGATGATTGCTGTTCGTATAATAGTCGTATTCTCAATGAGGCCGATTTGTAAAGGTTTATCAGGCCTTTTAAGTATTTCCACGATGATATGGCCAAGCAATAGCTGAACAAAAATAACATGACAACGTGTACATGACAATATTAAAAACTGGATCACAAGATGGGTAATCTGTTGCAATAAATGCTCGATCGGGAAGAGGAAAAGCAAACAATTAGCCGTAATAACATAATCCTAGTCGACTCAGACTTATTTGAAAATAAATACGTTTCATGTGTTCAAACAAAAATACAACCAAAGGCAAAATGCTCACGACTCAAAAATAAAATGTTTAGCAGAGTACTGGTTGTTTTGTTGCATTGCTAGGTACAAATTCAACAAGATTTTAGAATTTATAACTTATTACTCATTTGATCACCTACTCTTTTCCCAAACAATAAAATGTTCATATTTTGGCTCGCTCCCAATTTCTGACAAAAATATATTTCTTATATACCTATTTGAAATTGTTTACGGCTTTTATCGGATCGGAAGTCGAAAACCAAAATAAGGAGAAGATGAGCGATGTATAAATATAGTACATATATGAAATACTCCTTGTTCCATACGTACGTCATCAGATGCAGGACACACTAGGTAATTACATGTGTAGTGGTTTTCAAGAAGAAGACAACGCATATAATTTGATGTTATGACCAAGAATTTATATTTATTATGAAGATATATCATTTTGTTGTAAATATGATTTCAGGCAAGTGTGACGAGAAGTCCAATTTTCGACCACATTTTACAGCAATTGGAACTGTAACATATATCAGCGTGCGTAGATAACCTACTTCACATAACCCCACAAAAAATAATCAACCGTCTTGTTGGAACGATGATCCACATCAACTCCTCGTCCCATTTAAGCGCAGAAAAAACATTAATCTTGGCTCTATAACTCTATAGTGCTCACTATTCACTGAAGCATTTTGTCCGGCTTCTTTTTGAAAAAATATGTAACGATGATTCAATCTGCTAACTGACCACATCAAACACTGACTTTTTGAGGATTTAACAGAGTCCATTCAACCAAAACTGAGCTTCATCGTCGAACAAAACTTTCTTGTGAAAATCGAAAAGGTTGGTCATCTCGTTTTAGACAAATTCACCGAATGTCCGACGTCTTGATGGTCGTATGATTTCAATTCCTGTCCGCAAACCAAAAAATTCCAGGTCGTACAAGTACTAGATATATTATCGAGGTAAATTCTTTCGAATTTCTACAAAATCACATATATATGTACAGGTAAGATATGTTTAAATGACTGTTAATCCAGTTCGGGCGGGGGCCGATGGATTGCCGGTCGAGCTATTTAAACACGGCGGCGAAGAACTGATAAGAAACATGCACCAGCTTCTTTGTAAAATATGGTCGGACCAAAGCATGCCCAACAATTGGAATTTAAGTATACTCTGCCCAATCTACAAAAAGGGAGACCCCACAATCTGCGCCAACTACCGTGGGATAAGTCTCCTAAATATCGCACATAAGGTTCTATCAAGCGTATTGTGTGGAAGATTAAAGCCCACCGTCAACAAACTGATTAGACCTTATCAGTGTGGCTTTAGACCTGGCAAATCAACAACCGACCAGATATTCACCATACCCCAAATCTTGGAAAAGACCCGTGAAAGGAGAATCGACACACACCACCTCTTCGTCGATTTCAAAGCTGCTTTCGACAGCACGAAAAGGAGCTGCCTTTATGCCGCGATGTCTGAATTTGGTATCCCCGCAAAATTAATACGGCTGTGTAAACTGACGTTGAGTAACACGAAAAGCTCCGTCAGAATCGGGAAGGACCTCTCCGAGCCGTTCGATACCAAACAAGGTTTCAGACAAGGTGATTTCCTATAGTGCGACTTCTTCAAACTGCTGCTGGAGAAAACAATTCGAGCTGCAGAACTTAAACGAGCAGGTACAATCTTTCATAGAAGTGTACAGCTGCTAGTGTACGCCGATGATATTGATATCATCGGCCTCAACACCCGCGCTGTTAGTTCTGCTTTCTGCAAACTGGACAAGGAAGCAAAGCGAATAGGTCTGGCAATGAACGAGGCCAAAACGAAATATCTCCTGCCATCAAACAAACAGTCGTCGCACTCGCGACTTGGCTCTCACGTTATTGTTGACAGTCATAACTTTGAAGTCGTAGATAATTTCGTTCATCTTGGAACCAGTATAAACACCACCAACAATGTCAGCCTGGAAATCCAGCGCAGAATAACTCTTGCCAACAGGTGCTACTTCGGACTGAGTAGGCAATTTAGAAGTTAAGTCCCCTCTCGACGAGCAAAGACCAAACTCAATAAGGAACTCATTATTCCCGTCCTACTATATGATGCCGAAGCTTGGACGATGACAACGTCTGATGAGTCGGTGTTGCGAGTTTTCGAGAGAAAGGTTCAACGAAAGATTTATGGTTCTTTGTGCGTTGACCACGGCGAATACCGCAGTCAATGGAATGATGAGCTGTATGAGATATATGACGACATATATTCAACGAATTAAAGACAGCGGCTGACTGGCTAGGTCATGCGAATGGACGAAAACACAGCTTGAAAGTATTCGACGCAATACCCGCTAGGGGAAGCAGAGGAAGAGGAAGACCTCCATCCGTTGGAAGGACCAGGTGGAAAGGACCTGGCCTCGCTTGGAATAACCAATTGGCGCCAAGTAGCAAATAGAAGAAACAACTGACGCGCTGTTGTTAACTCGGCTATAATCGCGTAAGCGGTGTCTACGCCAGTAAAGAAGAAGTTAATCTAGTTCACTGAATGTCTGTATGAAACATTGTAATTCCTCGATCGTAAATTTGATTTAATCTCATTTCCTCAACTTCGTTAGTACTGCTCTACAAAATTTAAAACCCTGTGAAACAAGTTCTCTGTACAAACATTTATTAAATGTACTAGTATGTATGATAAGTTCTACCAGTAAAAGATGAAAAGACGCACATCACATCCATTGTATTTTTCGTCTAGCTTAAACTGCGGTACAGATATACATACATGTATGTACGCTCCCGGATGCACATTGCCGACTATGATTTGCATAGATATTCAGACTCCTTTGTACGTTAACCTTGTCTCGACACTGTTGCAGTCACTTAGCTGCACAGTCACTCTGTCAAGCAGACAGGCAAAATGACACTGAGTCGCTTTTTTTCTCACATCGGAGGCTTTTAACCTTAAGTGCAAATAAATTCTTGGAGAACACTATCATTTTCCAAGCCAGTGCAACGGAATTTTTCACTTTTTAAACCAACGCACTGTTGCACAGAGTATAATAGTTGTGTGTACCCAATGGCTGTATAAAACACCTGAAACTTATTAAGATGAATCTTGGGTCAGATATAACCAACTAAAGTGGTCTACAATTTTTCAATTCCAACTTTTTTTGGTCCCAGTAATAGTGACTTCCTTAAAATATAATTCTCTTGATGTCTGAAAACAGGTAAAGGTTGCTGGGGGCCAGATCCACCATATAATATGTCCAACTTCAAAAGAACATTCTTTGGCATTTATTTTTTGAAGATTATCTCTTTCAAATGTTGGCAGCAGCTACGTCTCAGGTCGTACATCCATTGAATTCAATTTTCGATGACTCGTTCGATGACTCGTTCGAGCATTTCGACTGGTAACTGGCGAATGGCACGCGCGATGTTTTGCGATAAGGCCAGAATCGAATCGGTATTGACGCCTTAGACTTTAGATTTTACATCTCACCGTATCACACGATCTTGGTGAGCCAATGTATATTATCATTCAAAAGAACATTCTTTTGAAACTATTTTTCAATTATCTCATTCAAATTTTGGCCGCGGTTACGTCTCAGATGGTTCATCCGTTGAGTCCAATTTTCGATGACTCATTTGAACATTTCACTGGTAACGAATGACACGCCCGATGTTTTGCTCCAAGGCCAGAATCGAATCGGGATTGACGCCTTAGTTTTACATATACCCATTGATCAAACGATCTTGGGCCTGTATGGAAAGTGGTACAAGCTTAAGATCAAATTTCGGTTATCATGGCGCGATAACGTCATCTTGGTCTCAAATGCGTCAATTTTCTAGTTTATAAACGTAGAGTCAGAATTTGGCTCAAAAACGTCATGTTGCTCGGGAAAGATCGAACGGCTCCAGTACTTGCACAAGCTGTATTTTTTACGCTTTCAATTTAAGATTTCGAAGTAAAATGCGCAAGTCATTCCATACTTCAGTCCGAGTTGCTGCGAACGGCGCCGAATCGACTCCCAAGGTATTCGTGTACACTCTCAGATAAGGGTGCTATATTTTCTTCACTGCGAGCTGGACGTGGTATGTTCAAATAATGAATGCTGGGTGATGGTCTAAATTTGTATGTTGACCATAAGTTGAGCGAAGTGAATTTTCGTAATAAAGTTGTAAACGTTTTTCAAGCGTAAGTCTTTCCTTTCTTTTCAAAAGCCAAAAAGTACTGAACAAAAATAACAGCTTGGCACGTAATCTGTCAAAAAAGGCTATTGAAAAAAATACCTCTACTTGTATCACCCGTTGCAAATGGTTGCTTCACCAGGCATAGAGGCTGGAATTATTTTTTCAATTGTCCAACATTTGTAAAATTTACACATGTGTCTTTTGAATGTTAAAACTAACATGCCTTCAAATCTAGTAGTGGCTCCCTCTCATAGACGATACAGCTATATTAATACCTGCTATATATAAAAAAAATTCAGACTTGATCCATCGACGACGCTATTGTTTTATCCGACTAAGAAATACGTTTTCTGGAACTCTGTAATGTGGGCTATTGTACAACAATATCCTCATTGAACGACTCAAATTTTTGCCAGCGAGAGACTTTTTCAAGTTTTGAAACATGAAAAATTTGTGCGGACCGTATCTGATGAATGTGGGGTATGATACAGTAGTTCATAGCCTATTTTAACAACCGCTTTTTTTATATATCGCATAACTCAGACATGCTACCGTTTTGCCCTCTCCGTGAAGTCAATGTAGATCACACCTTATGAATCGCAAAAAACGGTAACTTTTACCATACATTTCTGATATTTAAAAAGAACTCATCTTTTTTCTGGAATAAACTCGCAAATCTCTGGTGTATTCTAGTGGAAAGACTGAAACTCCTTTGGATTATGCCGCGTTAAGCTGTGATGTGGTCCCACGCTTGCGCTTGTTGTCCGTAGCCAACAA
The DNA here is from genome assembly GCF_024586455.1 of Bactrocera neohumeralis. NCBI lineage: Eukaryota > Metazoa > Arthropoda > Insecta > Diptera > Tephritidae > Bactrocera > Bactrocera neohumeralis. The sequence goes on from NC_065923.1 coordinate 46,368,571, forward strand.
ATGTGGCACTCATCGCCAACAGAGCCACGCGGTCTTCTAAGATGCGTCAGCTATCTCACACACCTTCAAATAGCGATCTGCCAATAAGAGTTCGTTAAACCTTCGCGATCGAAGGGGAAGCGTTAACTTATACAGCATCTAAGCGATTTTTACTTTCGTTGGAAAAAATCTTACGACTTGCGAGACTATCACATGTTTGGTTGCTGCCGGTCTTAGCCTTCCCTTACCAGTTAGTTATGGTTTTTCGTTTTTTTTTTATATCAATATAATATATTTCTACATATGTTGACGTTGGGGTACAGTGTCACCCACAATTACGCATAAGTGTCATGTTGAAAGAACAGTAGAAAGCGCATACGAGAATTTTTCTCTTGAAATTCAAAAATATTTGCGGGCAAATGTTGCTTTCTAAGTGAATAACTAAACTACATACAAGTATATACATATGTACATTCTTAATTGTGTATGAAGTTATGTGTTTCTATGTATGTGCGTATGTACATGCCTGAGTCAGAGTCAGAGTTTGTGTTTTAGGCCATATGATACACAGTAATGTTCTTAACATCAATGCTATTATTTCAATTTTGCGTTGGATGCCGTAAGTGCTGTAAGTGGGGCCGTCGCTCCGGGCGCAACGTCTTTGGGGGCGGCAAAACGATCTTCGCTGTTTTTTTAATATTCAGAAACATAGTGATTGAAACAGTTGAAGCATAGGGCAAACTGTGAGAGCGACACATTGCGACGTGGGAGTGACAAAAACAAAAAAAACAGTATCTTTATTTTTACTCTGTCGTCGCGAGGTGTCACTCTCACAGTTACCCTATGCTTTGAATGTAACAAATACTTTTATTTCTCCAAATTTTCAAAAATGGTATTTAAAAACTCCAATTCGGGCCAAAATTCCTGCAAATTGTGTCAAAAGTGTACAAGATATAAGGCGAAATGGGTTTTTCCTATGGCTTTTAATAAGATGTCTAGTAAATTTACTATCAATTTCCTCAAAAACCGTATTGTGAGAATTTTGGAACTTCAGAATTTGCGTGGCTTCTAGTTCCTAAATTTTATATACTTAATATCGAAGATATTTTGTAAAAATTCACTTTTGTTCGAACCACCTCATGAAACTTGTAGGTAGGTAGATAAAGGGGCGGCAGAACATCCTTGGCCCCGGGCGCCCGAAGTTGTAGCTACGCCACTGCATGCTCGATTGATACATTCTCCGCGGTTTATTCTCCAAATTTTTCAACATAGAAAAATTAGTAACTGGAAAATTAAGGAAACAGCGGGAAAAACAGCGATACTCATCGCAGCCGTGTACAAATTTCAATTTATAATTGGGATTTTTTGTCTTTGTGATATTCTATCTCTAACACATTCGCTCATATCAATAATAATAAATATCATAAATACCATACGCTACTTCTAACGTTCCGAAATTGAAGAAAAACCAAAAATCTGTGGGCGTCAAACAAAACGTCAAAACTTCTGCGTGAGAACTTGCGAAGAATACTACAGGGCCTTTGTATATTCCCCTGTTGGATGCAATCGGCGAGATTTGGAGACACGCTTTTTTGGAAAAGTTTTGGATGGATTACAACTGAGTTTGCTGTTTCCAGAAAAAGTATGTGCTTTGAAAACTAAAGAAAATCTTAATGTCTGCTTGGTAGATAGATTCAAAAGTCTTATTGGATAATGACAACAATGAGTGGCATTTGAAGCTCAAAGATGAACTAGATCATTGGCAGTGCCGTTGGAGGCAGAAGCAAAAGTCAAAAGACAACAAGTTACCGACTACAGCATTGGAAACGTTGAAGAACAGCGATGTAAACCTATATCCCATAATTCAATTCATATTCACACTTCCTGTGACGATTGCGACACTTCGCCGCATGAAAACGTGGCTGGGGACGCATATGCTTCAAGATAGATTGATCAGCCTGGGTTGCTGCATCATGACTTTGAAGTCACGGCAAAAGAAGTTCTCGAAAGATTCTTAAAACTTGACCCACATCATTTTGTTTTGTGAAATTTTCTATTCAATACACGAACCAACTACACGTCACGTGTCACCCGCACGTCTGCGATTTATAATGAGTTTTTTCAATTTAGTAGGATTTGATATTAGATGGTCGATTTGAAAATGTTCCACCATGATATTAAACTGTATAAAGAATGCTATATATAATAATCTTCATGTTTAGGGATACACCTAATGGACAACAGATATCAGTCGCAAGTTTGGACTTGCATGAAGCGTTTCAATTTAGATTTCGAATGTGACGTTCTTAGCGAAGAAATTTAATGTTGGCATTCAAGAAAGATACAAAGAATTTTAAAATGCGTAAACAGCACATTTTCTGCGCCTGGAAAAAGCCTTCTGCATTCTTCAGAGCTTAACAAAATGCAGATAGCTCCTTATCGTTGGTTTATCCGTATGCGAAATCAGAACTGGCCCGTCAGTGTTTTAATGCTAAAAGAGAAAGCCAAAACATTCAAATGCATTCAAAATTAAAGGAAAACCAAGCTGATTTTTGCGCTAGCGATGGATGGCTTCAAAATTTCAAGAAAAGATAGAGCATTCAACTTCTTCATATATTGGACGAAAACTTGTATTCACAACCTCAACTAATTAACCCTTATAACTTAGAAATATATAATACTGACGAGTCCGGTTTATTCTGAAAACTTCTGCCAGAAAAAACTTATGTCTCTAGTTTGCAAAAAAGAGTCCCAGGCGTAAAGACGGAGCAGCAGCGAATCACATTTTTGTGTTACTCAAACTCCACTGGAACTCATAAACTTAAAATCTTAGCAAATGGAAAGGAAAAGAATCCATACTGTCTCATTGAGTACAAGAACTTAAAATCCGCCTGGATGACGTCGGCTGAATGGTTTCGTGAATCAGTCGTTGTGCAGGTCAAGTTTCTTTCAGTGTTTTTAAGGTGAAATCATTTTTAAAGCAGAGAATTTTTCAAATTAAAGGCCTTCTCACCACCAAACCTTACTCCCCTTATTCAACCAATGGAGCAGAATGCTATCAAAATCACGAAACTTCAATAGCAGCTACGAAATCTGATTGGCTCCATTTAATGAAGAAACTAACATTCAAAACTACAATAAATCTTTTAGAAGGTGCTTAGAGTCGTGTTAATGAAGAGACTCTAGCTAATTGCTAAATTATTTTCTATTTTGCGGAAACCGTGATGATCCTGACGCCGTTGGCGGTTTTAAAAGAAATATGGGAAGCCGAACTTCGCTCCTTGATGACAACATAATCGATCTCCTTCACATTTAAAATCCTGAGGTTTATTTTTGTTCGCAGACATGCTCAAAGATATATTGGTTGTCAAAAAAGTCTTGTGGTATTTTCGCTAGTTGGCGCTGAAAGCGCGTAGTTCTAGTGTTATTCGTCGCATCGGGTCATGCTATACCTATTTGGAAAGCTCATTTCACGCGCTAACACGTGTTTGATTGATTGTCGTTTCTTTTAAGTCGTTCGTGAGTTGTAGCGTCGCAAACATGGAGCAAAATAAAGAGAAAATACGGCATATTTTACAGTACTACTACGATAAAGGCAAAAATGCATCTCAAGCCGCCAATAAAATTTGTGCAGTTTATGGACCCGATACAGTTTCCATTTCCACCGCACAACGATGGTTTCAACGTTTTCGTTCTGGTGTAGAGGTGTTCGAAGATGCGCCACGCTCCGGAAGGCCTGTCGTCGAAAATTGCGATAAAATCGCTCAATTGGTCGAAAGAGACCGGCATAGTAGAAGCCGTAGCATCGGTCAAGAGCTGGGCATGAGTCATCAAAAATTCATTTCAATTTCAATACAAAAAAATAAATCAATACAAATACCGCAAGACTTTTTTGACAACCTATTATAAGTTACTGCGTTCAACCATTCTTGAATGGAACGATGATGCTGAATCAGAGAATGAACTAGTTCAGTTTTTCGATTAAGCTTTCTTCAAAAAATCGTGTAGCCAAGCGAGATGTATGTTGGAGCCATTTATCTTCCCATAAGATAATAATTAATTTGCCCGCATTTATTGTCAAATTTTCGCAAAGAATGTCAACATATGAAGCACCTGTCATTCGTCCATTCAAACTGCCTACACCAAATTTTGAGAAAGAGCCCACACCATGAGAGAACCTCCTCTATGCTTCACTGATGCTTATGCGCACTGTGGTTTTTAGCGAGCAGAAGGTTTACATCACACTCGCTTACGTTAAACACCCGTTGTTTCTTACTTTCTGCTGATTCCATAATTTTTCTTAGCATCTTGTAAGTACTTAAACATATATTTGTGTTTGCAGGGTGGTTCATACAGTCTAGAAGTTGCAGAAGTCTTTACCCAAATAACTAATTAACCTCTTTCCATGCACAGCGCCAGAAGATATACGAGTACCAAACCCATTTATGAAGTTTCGTAGCCTAATAATAAACCTGCTGATCGAAAAATGCTTCAAACTTCTACTTGCCGATGGTTTAACATTTCATCTAGTTCTTAAGTATTTTCCCCTCGGTTTTAGAACTTCGAAAAGTGTTATAATATTCGTTAATAAGGTTCAACTCACTTATTATCTGAAGGCTCATGCCCACTCGCTTCGACATACCCGCTCATTTAGGAATTGCTCCATCTGAGGAGGTTTTCATAGACTTAAAGTCGCGCAGTAGACTTGAACTTGCTTTCAATAGAACTCCACGCCAAGCAAGGCAAGCTGCCATGATCAGTAACTCTGTCATTCGCAGAGGACACTAATAAGCCACTTTGGAGTAGCGATTTAACTTAGAACTTTTATATCATTTAACAAATTTTTAATAACTCAGACCCTCAAAAGAACATCTTGTACAGTACTTTGACCGGGTCAAATGGTCTACATGCCACCAATTTTGAAGGGACGGACGCCTCCTACGGCTACAGTGCAGAGAGACAAAGCTTAATTAGTCTAAACGTTGCCGCCACTTTGGGTTTGTGGTTATGCCGCTTAATTAGACAAACTACCGTAAGCAAGTACATAGACACAAACATGGCATTATAGGTACATAATTGCGCATATAAATACCTTGTCTGATGGATAAACAATAGGCGTATATAAGCAAATGCGCGACAAATGAGTGATGGTTAGTCAGCCGACTGATGGACGATGGTGTAGTGACAGACTTGACTTGATGAGCATTTGACTTCTAACCTCGAAGATGGGCGCTGGGCGCTGGGCAAACATAGCACACTTCGACGCTCCACTGTTGCTGTTGTTGCAGTGACAATGACGAAAAATGTCCAGCACTGACCACAACACGTAGGCACGAGAACTGGTGACAAGAAGACAGGTAGATAATTTGTTCGGTAGATGATTCCTCATTAACGTTGCCTAGAGAAGTTAGCATTGCATTAATTATGTTGGATGTAGAATGGTGTTAGCGAGAGAAACCGAAGGCATTCATATCGTAAATTTGAATGTAATTAAGGGAAACGTCAACTGAATTAATATAATGGTGGTTCGAAATAATGCGAAATCACATTTTGTTATTGAAGATCTCAATTTCAGAAAACTTTGTATTATGTCATAATGATGCCAGATTCAGGTCATTGCATAGAAGTTCAGAGGTTGTTGAGAATGTCACTAATTAAAAAAAATTTAAGCAAGAGCAAGAGACTAAGTTAACATGCAAGTAATGTCATAAAGTTAAACCCTTCGTTAACAATTTTTCTTAGGAAGCACCGAAGCTATAATACTCTTCACAAATGCAAAAATTCCATAAAAGAACTTGAAAACTACATATTTCTTCGGAGATCGCTCCATTGCATCATTGTCAAATAAAAAAGTTTTCCATACAAGGACTTAATTCCGATCGTTCAATTTGTATGGCAGCAATATGCTTTAGTAGTCCGATATCGGCGGTTCCGACAAATGAGCAGCTTCTTTAGTAGAAAAGAATGTGAGCAAAATTTCAGATCGATATCTGAAAAACTAGTTCCTCGCGTATATACAGACAAATGAACGGACGGACGAACAACAGTCGTTGTATTTTTACGTGAGTACCTGTCAGCGACGGTCTTACCCCACGGTGCTTAAAACCACATAAATCAAAACAATGCGTTGATCAGCGCCCCAAATAATATATGCTTTCTCCAAGTATTATTTGCTTCCAATTGGTCAGGTGAAGAGTACACTTTTTCCACCTTGGTTGGGTTCGAAGCCGACCTAAAACCTCTGCCGTGCTGTGAAATCAGCGGGAGTCTGAATCCACACTGAACTTAATTTTCAGTCCTACCTGCCTTTAGGCTTAAACCACAGCCATCAATAATCTCCCAAAGGGGCAAGCCCAATTATCAGATTGGAGCTCCCCGTGGTAGCAGATTTAAGTCTCTGGTTAGACCTTGCAGCCTTTTCTACTATCAGTTGAGCACCCGTCAAACTCAATAACTGGTGACATTTGTCGATTGGGCTTCAAATGCCTTTTCATTAGAAAGAAATATTACCACGGTCGAATTCTATCCCCTGGACGTTGGAGGAAGACAGACAAATAGACGGAAATGGCTAAATTGACTCAGCTCGTCGTCATTAATAGCTGATCATTTATATATGTATATATATATATATTATACACATTGAAATTTCTCACGTTTGTTTTCCAGCTAATAGCATTGACAGCTGGCAGCGTTAATCCGGATTAACTGTATTAATTCAGGAGTTAATGAAGATAACTCCGTTGCTAACTGCCATTTAATCCTCAAAATTGTAGAGAGTTAGTTAAAAATTACCAATTTTAATCTATTGTGAATGAAAAACAAGCCACACTGACAGCTGTTTTTCAAATTTTCAATAATAAAACAAGAAGTTTTAAGTTAATAAAACAAGAAGTTTTAAGTTAATAAAACAAGAAGTTTTAGTTTAGAAGTTATGTTATGAGTTTTAAAAATAACGTGTTAATATGTTTTTGTAATTAAAAAACGTTTTGTAAAAATTGGTCGGCTAACAACCGAAATGTTTATCTTCTACGCCCTCTTCGTTGGAAATACTATAAAAATAACAATTAGCTGTTTACGAGAGTTTCAAACTCGCATGGCTGCCGTCGGTCACCTACTAATTTGGAACTGATTAAGTGCGCAGTTAATCCGGATTAACGCTGTCAGCTGTCAAGGCATGTCATATAAGGCAGATGCCCATATATGGGGGCGTGGTAAAAACGAGTGTTTAAAATGTATTCTTAAAGTATGAAGCTGCAACTCAGCACTATATTTCTATTGAACTAATATTTCGAGCCAATGTCAGCCAGGAGTGAATGTATAACAATTAACCAATTAGTTACCGATGAGCCACCGCGAAGCAGACGGCACCATTACAATTTGTTTTCTGTAAACATGTTACGGTTTACGTATAGTTCCAAATCGAAATAATGGGCAATTTCACTGTCCATATTTAATAAGACTGGACAGTGAAAGACTTCTGGGTGTTACAAACTTCGTGGCAAACTTAATATTTTCAGGTCAAAGTACAAAAAGAAACGGTCGAGAGACAAAAAAGTACCTAGTTAAATGAAGAATATCCTAATGTAACGCATTTCTAAATACAGATAAAATTGTGAAAATTATTATGACCGACAAACCGGAATACAAAATTCTATGTCAACCAGTAATTTATATGAGTGATATGAAGAGAACACTATGGAAGCTAATTACTGATCACTACATCAAATTACTAGGTTGGGTCTGACTCAGGTTTCGTGATAAGTTGGAAGAAAATATAGGGCATTAAGGTGTTTTAATCAAAACTTTTTTGTTGTAATTTGATGCGCATTATTTGTTCATTGTTATATTAGTGGCTTTGAGACTAGTAGTCATAAAGTTTATGGCAAAAATCCTGGTTCAATTTTAATTTACACCATGTATAGTATATCCCCATAAAACAGGATTATTTTCTGTGTGAATACTCTGGTCTTCATCACCATATATTTCCTGTAATAAGTTTATAAGAAAAAGGAATGCCGATCAGTGTTTTCCTTCGACAAATTTTAAAGTTCAGAACTGTTCATGAAAATATGCAATGGAGTCTGAAGTTATGATTTTTCAAACGAGTATGTATAATGGAACTTATGCCTATTAAACCAGCTGGCTCAAAGTTTCGTAGGCACTAAACATTTAAGCGATCGTTCTCTGTAAATATACTTGTACATACAGGTGCGGTCCAAAGTAAACAGGACTTAAAAAAAACAGAACAAATTGTTTTTTCGGCAAAACCAATTTATTTTATTCAAAATAGTCTCCTTCTGCTTCAATACAGCTTTTTGCACGGTCCAAAAGCATGTCGAACGAGTGTTTTAGCTCGTTGGCCGGTATGACCGCCAGTATGCCGGTGCAAGCCTTTTGAATGGCCTATACGTCTGCATAACGCTTTCCTTTCATGGGCAAATGCATTTTTCCTAAAAAGAAGAAGTCGCACGGTGCCTTATCAGGTGAATACGCGGTGTGGTTAATGGTTAAAATGTGATTTTTGGTCAAATTATCGTCCTTCGGATGTAGGATTCTGAGCAATTTTTGGTCGTCAGTCAATTTGTGCGAAACAAACCGTGCACACACCTTTCGTAAGCCCAAATGTTCGGTCAAAATGCGATAAATCAATGTTTTGGAGATGTTCAATTCCATTTCCATGAATTTCAATGATGATTTCGACTGATTTTTGATGAATTCACGCACAGTTTAGATGGAATTTCCGGTGATCACGGATTTTGATTGGCCCACATGTTGATCGTCATTTATGTCCTCGCGACCACTTTGAAAACGTTGAAACCACTCATGCACTCTGCTACGGGATAAGCAATCATCGCCATAAACTTGTTTCATCAATTGAAACGTTTCGGTAAAAGTTTTACCAATTTTAAAACAAAATTTAATGCTGGCTCTTTGTTCGAAGCTCATTTTAGCACCGATAACGCAAACATACTGTAATTTAAAACGCAATAACTTCCCTTCCATTCGATGAAATGTCATGAAATTTTCACTAGACAATCGATAAAGATAGCAGATTCGACATATAGATGGAGCCACCAGGGGACGCTAGCCCCGTTTACTTTGGAACACACCATGTATATATGTATGTATGTGTATACACGATGACTCACAACCATTCGCTGATAGGAAGCCAATGGAATTTAATTCAAGTGCCAAAGTTAGACCTAATCTTTAAAATACAAGTTTATTAATGCAAAGCGAAACAAGTGGGCTGTGAAATACGACATTTTAACGTAAGCCCCTATCTTGATTTCAAAAACATCGACTTATTTTTTACATTTTCCTCCCTATTTTTGAAATATTGATTTGAAATTTCGCACCCGCCTTTTTCTCACCAAAAAGCTGCTCATTTGACGGAACGGACAATATTGGACCACTGTAGCATATAGCTATCATACAAACTGAACGATCGGAATAAAATGCTTGTTTCAAAAGTTTTAGCATGCATTAGTACCTATAGCAATAGTGCAATCTCCGAAAAAATTATTCAGATCGGATCACTATAGCACATACTATATACAGCTGTCATAAAAACTGAACGATCGGAATCAAGTGTTTATTTGGAAAACTTTACTTTATTTGAGGAGTTATTGTCAAGTTTGGCTTGAGTTATTGTCCAAAATAAAATCTCCGAATAAATTGTTCAGTATAGAGGACCTGTCATATGGCTGTGATACAAACTGACCAATCGAACTTAACAAAAAAACAATCTTTGTCTCGAAAGTGCAGGACGGAGTTGGGGCGGTGATACAATGTTCAAAGTTAGACATAAGGCAGACTTTTAAGTTGCCGGACCACTGCAGTATATTGCAAGGAGAGGCCTTTGCAATTATGGTAGGCCGCGAAAGTAACTACAGCGTTAACATTTATGTAGACAGGAATGATCTACCTGTGTGCAAAACTGCAAAAGTCATATGTAAAACGGTAGATTGGAAATATACAATGTTTCTACTGGCAATCAATAGAAGTGACTGTAAGAACATGATTGGAAGCTCACCGTCAATAGTCTGGTGGCAGTACAAGCCAGCAGAATGAGCTTGACAAATCGAGAAAACGCGGGAAATGTCAAGAACAAGGCGCTCTTGTTGCGGATTGGATAGGCTACGCATAAAAGATTTGGGGGGTCCTCGGTATGAGACACTGGAATAGATATCGTTAGTGAGCCTGACGAAATCCTGAAGGATGACTACTCTCCTTGGACTTCGTAACGGGACTCTAACGGACGTCGCGAATTACCAAAACTAGTCTATGCATGACTCATTAGACTATCAGACTAATTTAACCTAACCTATTCTCAAGATCTGACCCAAGCGGCTTTTTCTTATCCACAGACCTCAACAAGACACTGGCAAAAGATAAATCGGAAATATTAGCTGGTATTTGAGCTGTTTCAAACAGTTTTTTTGATGCAAGTCAAAGAACAAACTTAGATCTACCATATTATAATGATAAGTTAGCAGAATTTTGTTCGAAAGTTAATAAAAATATCGTTTAATTAGATACAAATTAATTATTAAATAATCTGTGAACAAATAATTTTTCCGTTCCTAGAAAAAAATGTCCATCGATAAATTATCCATTAGCAATATGCCAACGTATATAATTTGCACATCGAATCTGGCGAATTGATCTAAAATTACTCGTACTGGAACTAACGCTTTCAACTAATTGCTTTCGAACACTTTCCGCAATTAAAATTTCAAATTTTCACCATTCATTAAAATAACTACTCATTAGATAAGATTTATCTATCGTCGACTTTTAATTGGCACTAATATGTATGAGTATTGTTATATTGTATATATACATATATCATCATAGAAATACTCGCATACGGTGCATAAGTCATGTACATATGTATGTATTTAGTAGGCAAGTCTGTACAGGGGTAATATTTAATAGATTATATGTACACAATTTATTGCGGCGTACATTGTTACCGTTGGGAAAATATTACCGATTAAAAACTAGAAATATATTGTTAAGTAAAATGCACTTTAGTTAATTTGTAACGGCTAACAACTGTGAACGCCGCAAGCGAATCGATGGATAGGGGCCGCTTGGCGGTTCGAACTACTATTAATTTATTTTTGCCTTCAAATAAAGGGTGTTCTATTTCAAGGTTCCCTACTTTTTTAAGGAAATATCGCAGAAACTTCAAATTTAATAGACAATGTGTATTATCATTGGAAAGAAAATTCCTTGGCATTTATTCCTTGAAGATTATCTCTTTCAAATGTTGGCCGCGGCTACGTCTCAGATGGTATATCCGTTGAGTCCAATTATCGATTACTCCTTCGCATTTCGACTCTTGACTGACAAATGACACGTGTGATGTTTTGCTTCAAGTCTGAATCGAATCAACATTTGGCTCGAAAACGTCAGTATTCTTGGAGCTTTTCAAGAGACCATTGAACGCAGCGATGACACTTGGAAGGATCGAGCGGCTTTAGTTCTTGCGCACGCTGTATTTTGTAGGCTTTCAATTTAAGATCTCGTCCCATATGTCAGTCCCAGTTGCTACGAACCTTGCCGAATCGACTATCCACGGTCTTCGTGTACACTCTGAGGTACGGTTCCTCACTCCGTGCTGGACGTGGTCGGTTCATTCGATTATTATCCAATAATGAATGATAGGTCTCAAGATGGGTAATGTTGCGAATAGTGAAAAAATATATTACAACTTGACACGTCTCACGCGTGATTTGTCAAAAAGAGCTATTGAAAAAAGTACACCTACGTGGATCACCCGTTATGCTCTAGAGCCTAGCCATCCTGTTCTAATATTCAAGGCCGTTCTAACACACATTAAAAATAAGGCAATCGTCTAACATTTTCTAGGACTCGTCATTTTGAACAGTAAATTTATAGAAACCATGCCAAAACACTTATAAGGTTGTAACTAACACATTATTAGAGATTTACAATTATTAAATGCTAGTACTAGCATTACTTAACTAGTTACTTAAGCTAACTTTTACGGCTAAAGTAATTTATAGATAATAAAATTAAAATATAATTAAAAATACTTTGCAATATTTTTGGAGGATTGTAATTTAAGGCGAGAGGGTGTATAGTTATTCGAATATGTGTTGACCAATAGGGTGGGTCGATTCCGGACTTTTTTTGATTCGGGATTTCTAATAGTGCGGAAAAGTTGACTTAGTACTTCCTGATTCCAATGCAACTTTTTGTTTTGAGATCGGATTGCATCTTCAACCCCAACTCCGGCCTTGAAATTTCAGAAATTCGCCTAAAATCGTAAAATTGTCTACCTAGCGCCTGAAATACGCATCTCATGGCAAAATGTATAAAACAAAAGTATGGGGATGTTCGAGTCTCAATCACTGCGGCAATATTGCAAAGCATCATATTCGACGCAAAAATTTAGCAACTTTTGCATATGTCAAACGTTCGAGCAACTCAAATTTTGACATTTCTTACGCGTAAAAGTGACAAAATCGGCATCAACAAAATTTATGATGGAAAAAATGAGGCAAGCGAAATCGCTTATTATTTTTTTTTATAACTATTTATTATCATTAATTGTGTTTCACGAGGCATTCGAAAATGTTTTATGTTGTTTTAAAGAAGTTTTGCGATTTTACTATTGCCCTCTTCTTTAAAATTTCAGTCATAAGTCACTTTTTTGCGCAGAAAACTATCCCCTATTTGTCACGTCATTTGCTACCGAAATGGTATGTGATCATGGCCGTAGGACGAACCGTTCCCGAAATACGAGCGAAAAGGCGGCGCTCCACAGCGCAAGGTGAAAATTGTTGCAGCTCTCAGCTAACCTGTATTGGTCACCCAGAACCCACCGCGTGGAGGTGGCTGCTCTTCGGGTTCCTCCCAATAACAGCTTCTGATATTTTATAGAGATAAGATTGGTCTGTGCTAAGTTGGGTCGGATTAATAACCTCAGAAGGTAATTGGCAGGATGGAAAATTTTCAAATTTGACAACAGGCAACTTCTCACAATCAATAAGCAGTTTACCTATGTCGCCAGAGAATCTATTCGGACTCTTTGAGACACCATCTATGTGTTCGAAAAGAGCACGAAATGGAAGTTCGTTGAAATGTAGAAGACAAACAACACACTGTAATGGCCTACCTATTCTTTCTTCTAGTTTCCGAATGATTCCACCTTTCCAACCTGTGTTCGTGTTGGTGCCATCAGCACCGACAACTTCTAGATGTTCCACATCAACTGAACTGTCTTGTAAAAGTTGCCATATAGCTTGCGTCTCATCCTCAGCTGACCCGGAAGGAGACAAATAATGACAGCCAGGTTCCGCTATAAGAGAAATATGTTCCTCTTTGACAGTGTCGCGGTAGTACTTTTCACCTTCGCTGACTTGTGTAAGTGTATTTTCTTTGCGGCCGTCAAAATACAGCCCATATTCAGAGTAAATACTACGTTTTGAAAGCTTTTCTTTATGTTCATTTCTCTTTGTAATCTTTTTTGTTTCAGGTAGATCAACACTTCCAATGCGACCAATTCTTCCGGTTCTCTGGTCCAAGAGAAATGGTTGTTCATTGACAGGAACTTTCCTTTCCCTTGGACAAGTGCAAGAAGAAAAATAAATGCATTTACAAGCAGCGATGTCAAATAATTTTCCGGCAGAAGAGACAAAGTCGTCTCTTTTAGAGCTCAAACCTATTGGATTCCTTAAAAACATTTGTTTAAGAGTCAGAAATTTCTTATGGTATGTGGTGAGCATTTGTACAACTCTGGTGTGTGAAACTATCGGAATAGATGACTTTTTGAAAGTATTTTCAACCTTTTTTGCAACTATTTCTGTAACCTCTTTACTCCTAGGTTCATAGCTGTCGCCTCGGAGTCGCCATATACGAAATCTTTCAAACTGATAACACAAAAGAACATCCTGGTAAGTAGGTAGCTGGGACTCAGAGAGATTGTACGGATATATGTCAAACAAAGGACATTTCTGTCTAAATTTAAATTTAGATACAGACATTTTGAGTTTTGTGTTCTGTTGAGAGAATATAAGTGATAGCACTCGGCGAAATCAACGACAAGAGTGAAGGAACTCGATGAAAAAATATTTATATGGAGACCAGTCCGAACGTGTCGTATGGCGCAGGGAAATGAATGTAAGTGATAGAACTCGGCGAAATCACCGACAAGAGTGAAGGAACTCGATGAAAAAAATATTTGTGTGGAGACCTATCCGAACGTGTCCTTTGGCGTAGGTGAATGAATTTGAGTGATAGCACTCGGCGAAATCAACGTCAAAAAGTGTGGCCGCAAGCCGATTTTCACCTTGCGCTGTGGCGCGCCGCCTCTTCGCTCGTATCTCGGGGACGGTTCGTCCTACGGCCATAATCACATACCATTTCGGTAGCAAATGACGTGACAAATAACTTTTGTTTTATACATTTTGCCATGAGATGCGTATTTCAGGCGGTAGACAATAGACAATTTCACGATTTTAGGCGAATTTCCGAAATTTCAAGGCCGGAGTTGGGGTTGAAGATGCAATCCGATCTCAAAACAAAAAGTTGCATTGGAATCAGGAAGTACTAAGGCAACTTTTCCGCACTATTAGAAATCCCGAATCGAAAAAAGTCCGGAATCGACCCACCCTATTGACCAACTTCCCGACGAGAATAGAATAATGCACGTTTAGTAAGTCATTCTTATAAGTGACACACTCTTGAACATTTTTTCGGTTGCATGTTTTTTCAAATCTTCAAATCACATTTCCTTTGTTTTTCAAAACTATTGATAGGTTGCTCCCATCTTTATCGATTTATCAACGCTCAACAAAACTTCCAAAGATATTTTTGAGTAAATATCACAAAACAATTAGGTGGACGGAAAGGAGCGGCTGAACTGGTTTCATTTGCGAGGCGTTAAGTCCCTGTAGGAAAGAGGAAGTACTCATCCTTGATGTAAACCTGTCATAGATGTCCAATGCTGAGCAGAGGGTGAGGAAGACACTGGTTGCCCAAAACTGCTGTAAGCGAGCTATTGGATAGCAGTGGAGTCTCTCAATAAAAGTTGTGCTTTGGCTTTACGAAAACCCAATACCGTTCTACGGTGTACGTCTGGTCGTTGTCTGACGAATATCGGCCTATTTACCTAAGCTAACCTTGCACGTTCACTTCACGCTTAATTGTATACTTTAGCTTACCGTGAAAGTTTTTGAATAATTTCTTGGAATATTCAAATATATTTATTTCAGCTATTTTACTGAAGTGAAACTCTTCTCTTACTGATGTTTTACTTTACTTTCGTTTATCTTTTAACACTGATGTTATGTATAACATCACAAGTCCCGAGACTCGATTCATATCTGAACATTTAATTAAGACCAAGCATTCTTTAGTTAATCACAAGCATAGGATCAGTGAGATCAAAAGCAATGTTTCTGACCGGCAATGGGATACCCACTTCTCTGAAGAATGTTTCGAAAATACTCGAGTATTTCTTGTAATTCATTAACTAAGTTTTTTTAGATTCTACCTAAATTTCAAAAGTGAGAAAGAAGGATAACGACAGAGAGAGAAAATAAAATTATCATCGGGCACAGAAATGGAATGGAATAGAGATCGGATTTTCCGACATCCGCCATGGCGTGCAACAATTGGAGCTGTCACCATCCACTTCATGGACATCTTTGCGAGAGTATCTTGGTTAACAGGATTACAAAATCCAACTCGTGCAAGAAAAAGAAGCCGAACGACCATCAGGCACGTCGCATCTACAATGAATGAGCCCGAAACGCGTTGGTCACCGATCCCGAAATTCAAAAGAAAATTTTGTTCATCGATGAAGCTCATCTTTGGTTGAATGGGTACGTTAATGCACAAAATTGTCGCATTTGGACTAATGATAATCCACAAGTCATTGTTGAGACACATTTGTTTGGTGTGCTCTATGGGCAGTGGGAATCATTGGTTCGCATTTCAACAAAAATAAAGCCGGCCATAATATTATAGTCTATGGAGAAGCCATGAATAATGACTAATTCGTGCCTGAATTTTAGGATGTTGATGTCGATGACCTTTGGTTACAACAAGACGGAGCTTCATGTCATACAAGCAGGTCGTCGTATAGACAAGCATGGGTTTCAATGTTTTTCACGCTTTCCGGTGTTAGCTGTACACCATTGTTGGCAATCTCATTCCATTTCATTGCCCTCGATGCCTTTGAGGCCTGGCATCCAGTAGAAGTTAAGTTGCTTTCTTCTGTCAACACTTTCTACTGCTGCCTTGATTCCCAAGACATTACCGGCCGATATGCGGATTGCTGCTTAACAGTTTACGTAGATGTTGACTCTGTAATTGCCTGCAGGTGCATTAGAGGCCAGCCCGGCGGCTTTCACAATACCAAAGACCTCAGCTTGTAATATCTCGCTGTGGTCCGGCAACTTAAAAGGCTGCCTTATGGGGGTATTCTAGTCTAGAATTTTGAAAAAATCGATTTTTTTTTGCATATTCTTAAAGACTGGACCTTTGAGAATATATTCCCCCATGGAATTTTTAAAATTCCTATTATTTACCGACTTATAGCTATTTTAGTGACGCAGCGTGCAAACCGGCTGCAGTTAGACTCAAATCTTTAATCGCGTTTTTCTCGAAACTACTATTTTCAACACTTCTGACATGATTTCTCATGTTCTAATGAACCGATTAACTTGAAATCCTTTATATATCTCTCTATTGTTGGAACTAGGATTATTAAAAAATTTGATTTTTACTATTTTTAAAAAATTTTGATCTTTGCCAAAAAACGGGCAAAAAATTCAAACAGTCGCCATTTACTGAAAAATTTTTTTTTTATTTATCCTAGTTCAGACGATAGCGGCATTTGTACTGATTACATTTTTTTTTTTCAGATCACCCAAGGTGTTGGAATCGTGTCAGGAAGGGCGCATCCTTATTTTCAACCCCCGCCACGCCACCACGCCGCAATTAATCAAATTATCACAAAAATTTTATTTTTTTTTTTTTTGTATTCTTAAAATATCAATAAATATCTGATAAAAAATTGGATGGTAAAAATGTTCTTAGTTTTTTTTTATTGGACTTTAAAAAATGCCGTTAAATAGCATTTCTAGACTAGAATACCCCCTTATGCCTAACTCTGAACAGTATATCCCCGCACCAGTATAAATGTTTAGAGTGTTGCGCGTAGCAAACATACCTTTACGACAACCATCTTTTCAAATGTTGACTTTGAATCTTCTTCCCCAGTTGAAATCTGAGATTCTGTAGCCGGTGTTTGGCAAACCGCCATTACCCACGGAGTTATGCCCGAAATTATCCTGCATTCAGTAGTCGCCGCTTTTGCTGCGTAGTTTCCAGCGAAGGGGTCTATATGTAGGTGGCAAGTTTAGCACCAGTTTAAGAGCCGCCGTTGGAGTTGTTCTTAAAGCTCCCGTTATGCATAGTAAATAATTTTCCACACCTGTTAAAAAGATGCGGATGTCATCCATTTACTTTTGCTTACGAAAGAACACGGTTCCATTAAATCGCAAATATTACATACATACTTCGTGAAGTATGGAAATTATATTATCTAATATAGTTCAATTGTATAATTACACAAATTACAACAATTTCCCTAAGTCTTTTTTCACAACGAGATAATTACAATTATGAATATTTTCCGTTGGTGTGCGAACAACGGTGATCATCTGTTCAACCGATTCACGCTTTACGTGTTTGTTAGTTTTAAATAATTTGTTCAACTGTATTGTTACCGTTTTTAATGACACACCAACAAAAACATCGACAAGAAATTAAATGAAACCATAGAGAACAAGTGATGGGAATTATTAATGGAATGCGACAATTAGGTAGATTATTGAAATAAAATAAAACAAAAACAATTTTTCATAATTTTCAGAGTTTTTTATTTGAAAAGTTCTTTCAAGAGTTTCAAAATGGAGCATATTTTAAAGATCCACCATTAAACAGGCAATTGAACATTTTTCCTGATTTTTTATGTTTTATTCTGCCACTCGTAATAACTACTAATCGGAATCAGAGTAGGAAATTCGATATCATTTTGATGAAACGGATCCATTATCTAGTTTCGATGACTACAAACATTTCGGTCCAACTTGCATGGAATAATTTTAGATTGGATTGCTCAGTTTGCCTTGTAGGTAGAACTTCCTATAGAGGTTCGATCTAGACAGTCGGAGATTGTAGCGTTGTCTTGGATAATAATCCTTGCCGAAGTTCATGAAGATATCGTGTTATAGCAGCTAACTATATGCTGAAGTCTTCCGATATTGACGATTCCGACAAATGTGAAGCTCCTTGAACCATTTGTAAAATTCTACTGTAGAACAAAGGTATGATAATTATTGGTATCCTTATCTCTAGAGAGTAAAGAAATTGATTTTCTAACCTGTAAAAGCTCCAGAATGACATTAAATACTTTACTTTGTACAAATATTACAGTTGAATTTTCATAACTCGAAGTTTTTTTGTGGATTATGGTGATTCGAGTTAGCGAAGATCAACTGTATTTTCGTCTCACGGTTGAAACAAGATTGTAAAATCTTACTTTAAAAATTAAAAAAAAATATTCAGTAGTCAAGTCCTAATAAATGTCTTTGAAACTTTGCTTGATAATTCACCAAAATTTATCACCCTTCTTGAAAAGGTTTTAAGCGGCCGTCAAATCGATTTTATGAGAAGCTTTTTCGTTGCAGAAAATCATTTTGATGTTTGGAGTTGACACTATAACTTTTCCGTATACGTAAAGATAATGGTATTGCGTAAATTTTTAAATATTTTTGCAGGTTATAGTTCTGAAAATAAGATACCAAGTTTTGAAAAGAAAGTTTCAAATATTTTTTGAATTACTGTCTTCTTAAATTTAATCACTCAGTTCAATCACCTACATTAGTTTATCTTTGAGAGTTTTTTACTAAACAGTTTCTATCGAATTTGCTGCACTATGACTTGGAGATATGTTTTGTACTCGTATATATGTACATAGCTACAGCATAACAACTCACTAGTTTTTTTTTAATTTGATCTTAAATCGCCTTTTTCAGGCTGTCGCACTAAGTGACTTACAAGTACATACTAATAAAAACACTCACTAGGGGAAAAAATTGTAAGACTTTGTTCGTAATTTTAAAATTCTTTATTTATTCTTCAAAATCTATGTCGTCCGCCTCAAAGTAATCACCCTTGGCCCCAATAAACTTTGCCAACGTTTTCTCCAATCCTCGAAACAGTTGTTAAAGTCAATTTCCGGATTAAACTTCAATGCGCGTAGCGATACACGTATATGGTCCTCAATTGACTCAACGCAGTTTACCTGGAGCGGTCGTTTGCTGAATAGCCAGAAGTCACATGGAGCTAAATCAGGTAAATACGATGGTTGAGGAGCGATACTGGTTTAAAATTTGACGAAAAACTCATGAATAATCAAAGCAGTATGCGACTTTGCAAACTTCCCACAAACGACACATAACACTCAAAAAGTATTCCTTGTTGAAAGTTTGGCCGGTCGGAAGGAAATCGGAGTGCACCACACCTTGATAATCAAAACTGTCATCATAACATTGATTTTGGACCTGGGTGGGTTTTCGGCTTCAGCTCAACTTTGCCATGATATTCGGTCGAATGATTTGTCTGTTTCCGGCTCGTAAGCATAGATCCAAAATTCTTCGGCACTAATAATACGTTACATTGTTTCACAAAACGTTAATTTTGGAACCAATCGGGCTTTCACTTTTCTTAGGCCCAAATAATTTCAAAATGATTTTTACTGATGTTTCCGATATTCCATTGATGCCAGTAAGATCCATGACTGTTAATCGTCGATTCTCAAGAACCAATTCCTTTATTTTATTGTCGTGTTGAGCATCAGTTTAGTTGATGATTAGTTGATGGCCGACCTGAACGTGGTTCGTCGTCAATGCGTTCTCTTTCAAAGCGACATCCTTTGAATAATTTGGAAAAAAAATACTGGCTCGCAACAAACAATTATCACCAAAGCCCTTTTCCAACATTCTGAACTTTTCGGCACTAGAAATTTTAAATATAATTAAACTTCTTTGTTGAATAATTTCACTCATCGTAAAAAGCGCCGAATCACTTTACGCACTTCAAAAAGACAAGCGTATACTAAACACTAATGATTATTTTGATGTGACATTTAGTACAGTTGTCACCTGTTGTCATACCAACCTAGAAAAAAATATTACGAAATATAAAATACTAAGTACGTAATCTAGTTTACGTTGAGAATTCCGGAAGACCGAAATGCACATAAAAACGACTTTATGCAAGCAATATATGTATGCATATTAGGGTGTCCGTTATTTACCAAATTGATTATTTTTGACAAGACGCCCCCTAAACTTTTAGTTTTCCATCTAAAATAAAAATATCAGACCATAAAAAGCCCCTAATTTAAATCATAATAAACCTTGCCCCAAACACGATACATTTCCCATTTAAATAACATGGGATTTTTCCACTTTTTACGAATATTTTTTTTTCCCTGGAACTTTCCCGTTTGTAGGAATAAAACAGTCATATTCTTGTACAGAATTGAATGCTCTACAAAAAAAGTCTTGACGATTTTTCGATATACTCACTCCTCTAAAAGTTATTCAAGGTTAAAGTTAACTTCTAGGTAATTTCTGGAATTTTCGAACTTTTACGGCAAATTGAATTCTTTTTTGTAAAATTCAATTGTTTATTCTAAAAAATATATTATGCCTATAGTTTAAGATAAAAAACAAGTAAGGAAGGGCTAAGTTCGGGTGTCACCGAACATTTTATACTCTCGCATGATAAAGTGATAATCGAGATTTCATTATCCGTCATTTACATATTTTTCAAATACCGTATTTTTGTAAAGTTTTATTCTGCTATCATCATTGGTTCCTAATGTATATACTCGTATTATACAGAAAAGGCATCAGATGGAATTCAAAATAGCGTTATATTGGAAGAAGGCGTGGTTGTGAACCGATTTCACCCATATTTCGTACATGTCATCAGGGTGTTAAGAAAATATTATATACCGAATTTCATTGAAATCGGTCCAGTAGTTCCTGAGATATGGTTTTTGGTCCATAAGTGGGCGAGGCCACGCCCATTTTCAATTTTTAAAAAAAGCCTGGGTGCAGCTTCCTTCTGCAATTTCTTCCGTAAAATTTAGTGTTTCTGACGTTTTTTGTTAGTCCGTTAACGCACTTTTAGTGATTTTCAACATAACCTTTGTATGTGAGGTGGGCGTGGTTATTATCCGATTTCTTCCATTTTTGAACTGTATATGGAAATGCCTGAAGAAAACGACTTTGTAGACTTTGGTTGACATAGCTATAGTAGTTTCCGAGATATGTACAAAAAACTTAGTAGGGGGCGGGGCCACGCCCACTTTTCCAAAACAATTGCGTCCAAATATGCCCCTCCCTAATGCGATCCTTTGTGCCAAATTTCACTTTAATATCTTTATTTATGGCTTAGTTATGACACTTTATAGCTTTTCGGTTTCCGCCATTTTGTGGGCGTGGCAGTAGGCCGATTTTGCCCATCTTCGAACTTAACCTTCTTATGGAGCCAAGGAATACGTGTACCAAGTTTCATCATGATATCTCAATTTTTACTCAAGTTACAGCTTGCACGGACGGACGGACAGACAGACATCCGGATTTCAACTCTACCCGTCATCCTGATCACTTTGGTATATATAACTCTATATCTGACTCTTTTAGTTTTAGGACTTACAAACAACCGTTATGTGAACAAAACTATAATACTCCCCTTAGCAACTTTGTTGCGAGAGTATAATAAGAAAAATTTGTAAATCAAAGCCATTGGGATTCTATTGACAAAAAAAAATATAAATCTCTACAAAAAAACAAAATGGTCTGATATTTTTTTTAGATGGAAAACTAAAAGTTTAGGGGGCGTCTCGTCAAAAATAATCAATTTGGTAAATAACGGACACCCTAATGTATATAGTATACATTTGTACAGATATATACACAATATGTACATACTATATATAGGATATAATATTTACACACACGCCAAAAGTAATTGATAAATAGAGACAAGTGTTTCTTCAATCAATATACATTTGGAGACCGAAATGATAAATTTAGCGCGTGTGCTTATAATAGATCCGTAGTGATCTAAAATCAGTTGCACAGTGTTCATCTTAGCTAATATATCTACATAAATGAAAGTCTTTCTTGCGTAAAATGTGAAAAATGAAAGCACATTTTTTATTGGAAATCGCCGGAATATTTTTAGAGTTGTAGCTCTAAATTATACAATAATAATAACATCCTGAGATGCTGAATTTTCCACATAAAAAAAGATATATCTTGTCTTTAAAATGTATTTTAGACTGTCTTTCATTGGCAGGGAGGAATATCAAAAGCCTGAACCTCATGTGAGTGCGAAACTTTAATCTGTACCAAACCCCCTACCATATGGCACCATACCACCCGGTATCACCGTCAAGTATGGCGGCCGGAGGATGATTTTGCAGTACTTATACGTTCCTAATGATATCAAGATATTAATATAAGCAGCATTTACTTGACACCACCTCTGTTGGTCTCTGAATCCGCCCCGTTCAATGCCCGAAAAGAATGTTCGATTAAAATGTTGGATTCGTTCCAACATTACTATTATTATTCAAGAAATCGCTTAAAAGACGTGGTCTCTATTATCAACAGAATTTGTTAAAGGCTGCTCCGTTTGCACCGTCTTTTCTTCGTTAGATCTTGTCTGTACTATTACCCTCACAAAAGAAATAATATTCTAATTTCAACAAATTTGAAAAACTGCATAAGACTTTTTTTTAAGAAATTTTTCGATCTGCATCGCAGGATTCCGAAGAACTTGTCGGAACTGAACTTCGAACTTCAAGAATTTTTTCCCCACAGACAAACCGTGTTAATCCGCAAACTTCATCAATTGAAGCTTACTTCAGAGTCGCAATACATACTTATTTCATGCATCGACGCTTTTGTACGGTATTTAACAGAAATATTTATCGAAAATGATTTGTACTTTCAAGCTTTCAACTGTTGCTTCCAGGATTCGCTGAAGTAAGTAAATCGGAAGAGTTATTCAAGGGTTTACATGGGTTAAAAATCAACAATTTTCAACAACTTTTTTCTCATATAAAAATTAAATATTTTATTAGAATTTTTTATTGTTACAAACATACACTATTAACAAAGAAATTCTGAAATTTTTGGAAAAAATTATTTGATACCCGGCCATTGCGGTGCCATTTCGAGGACTCCTCGGAAAAAACATGCGCCCGCGTTGCCAGGATAACTTCTTACAGGATCATCTAAACAGAAAAAATGGGTGTTTTAGTTAAAACCGTAACTTAAAGCTTGGACGAAGGAAAAAAACTGAAAATTGGATTTTTGGCAGACATTTTTACAAAAAAATGAAAATTTCACAACATTTTTTTTTCAAATAGTTGTAATCGAAAAGAAAATTAAAAATTGGGATAAAGTTTCATGAAGATCGGTTGAGTAGTTCTCGAGAAATTTTGTCAACTGACTTCAAAAACGTGTTTAAAGACGGCGAACTTAGCCTCGAGCGCACAAGTTCTGAAGACTGTATCTACGAAACTATTAGTGGAATCAATTTGAAAATTTAGGACAATATGCTAGAGGTGTTGTAGAATTTAATATGTGAATAAAAAAATTAGATTTTTTGAAACCCATAAACCCGTGTAACCCCTCAAGTTAGCACCATACTTCGAAGTTAAGATGCCATGGTCCGCGGTGAAAGCAGAAACAGGCTGTGGCGTGCAAAAATATCGCCTGTCGACTGTTTACCTGAAGTTTTTAAACTGTTGGAGTATTGTGACTGAACTTATTTTCATACTATGAAACTATTTCTTGCCGTTTTGGCTACACTTTCAGTACCAACAGCTAGCGTGGACAAATTTTTTCTACTATGAAGAAAATAAAAACTCTACCCCCAATTGTAATGGGTTGATAGGCTTAGCGCACGGATGAAGTCCTCAAAATTGTATCGCTGAAAATAGAGGAGACTGGTTCCTTGTTGAGAAACACCAAGAAGAAACTTATTCTTCATTATCATCATAGTATTCTTCCTTACTATCGAAAATCATTTTCTCTTGAGATATTTTCTTAGAGACTATGGCGATGTGCTGTGTATACTATTTATTATAACAGTTTTTATTTTATATGAAGAGAGATATATATTTTTAATATTTTGAAGAATCTTTTTGAAAAACAAAGTAGTAGAGGCTCTCAATCATATACATATGTAAATTTTTAACGTTCATCGAATATCGAATTCAGCTTTAAAAGAAAGATTAATTTTCTCACATTCGTTTGGCTACTCTGTTCTGGCACTCTTCAATATCATAAACTAGAACTTTTCGAGCAGCTTCGGAGTACTCTGAATGTGCATAGATGTGTATATATCATCAACAGTTTTTTCTGATGTTTTGAGTGTCTTGCCTCAAAAATCGATCAGTCAATAAATTTTAACTTTAGACGTAATATCTGCTATACAATACATATGCATGCAATGAAAATTATTTACCTTCCCACTCTCTGGGACAATCTAAGTGAAACAATTGCTTCGTAAAAATCGAAGAACCATTTTGCCCAATTCTAAATAAATTAATTGAACTGGCAAATGGCGCACCAGAATTTCTTCCATTCTGTCATTCTGTCCATATTTAAATTTGGTATTCTAACTGTCTGCTTTTTGGGCTAATTTGAGAACAATTAAACGGTAAATAATAAATTGACTTTTATTGAAACAAGTTTTGTCTTTTGAACGAATTCATTAATTGTGAATGGTTTGAATGACTTCGACTATCGCACGCGTGCCTTTCCATTTTGCCGCTTAACCCGTAAAGCGCCACTTGTGGCTTGCTTTTCCCATGAATCCCAAGCGTCACATAAAAACCGTATCAATCGTCAAATAGTGTATATTTAACTGTAGTAATTTCATTTAAGACGCCCAAAAGGCATTGGGGCGCGCTGTTGCTGCGAGTATAATTAATTTCGTGCAGCATTGTCTGGTCGCTTGCCACATGTGTTGCAACACCAACGCCGAACTTATGTGCACGTATAATTATGTACACATTTACTTACTATATGTGAGTCTACTATGCTAAACAATGAAGGCATTGGCACATACCCTCTAGGAAATTATTCATTAAAGTAGCTTTTAACTAGTTTTCTTAACATTGTCGATTAGTGACAAGATCGAACATAGCCTCAACTGTGTTGGGTTAGAGAGATGTCAAGAGAGCTCGACATCTCTTGCGAGTCCCTCCGAATGATTTTGGTGAATATTTTGGGTATTGGGCTCGACTCATCTCGATAAAGCTGATTTTTTTTTAAAGAATATCGTAAAAAGATCTCTTTGGACCTGCGAATTCCGATCCCACATTCGTGGAGAGCATTATAACTGTCGATGAAACATGGGTTTATGAGTTTGACATGTCAACAACTCAACAATCATCGAAATGCAGGGAAAAAACGAGACGAAACCAAAAAAACCACCCCAAAGCCACTTAAACATTACGCCAAAAACGATCAATCACTGTATTCACCAGATTTGGCTCTGTGTGATTTTTTCTTGCTCCCCAAACTGAAATTGCCGCTCCGTGGAAACCGTTTTCAGTCGATCGCAGAAAGAGCTAAAGGCCAACCCAAAAAGTGCTTATAAAAAGTGCTGGAAACACTGGAAGAATCGTTGGCATAGGTGAATTACATCTGGTGTGGATTACTTTTGAATATTTTTATTTACAATATCCGGGTACTTTTTTGTCAGAATGCTTAACAAGAGGAAATTACATAATGAGCTTTAATTGTACCGTAGTTAAAATCGATTTTAAAGAAGTATTTGTAACCTCCTTTAAATGCTGATTTAAACATAACCTACAAAGCTTCATTATACTGAATGTTTTTCGTATACTTTTATGAAGTGTGCTGTAAAAAATCGTGAATTCTTCGGAGATACTTCCTCTAAGTTATGTTCATTTGGAAAGCTATACTGTGCCCAAAAAATAAGGTGACATTGTATTTATTTTGAGAATTCTTTATTTATTCTTCCAAATCAATTTCATCTCCTTCAAAGTAATCCCCTCCCGATGCAATGCACTTATACCAACGGATTTTCCAATCTTCGAAACACTGGTTGTAGTCACTTTCCGGGATGGCCTTCAGTTCCGTCTTCGCTGCGGCTTGAATCTCCTCTATCGTATAAAAACGGTGTCCCCGGAGCGGTCTTTTGAGCTTGGTGAACAACCAGAAGTCGCACGGCGCCAGATCTGATCGGCTCTGGAATGCTGTATGAATCACATGTTATATGGTATATGCATATTGTGGAAAGGTCTAAGTACAATATCCTGCTTAGAATTGAAGACCGTCATTCCCTTCGAGTTTACAATCACAGCAAAATCTTTGGTACATGATAGGTAAAATTTTCTTCGATATCTTATATTCGTATATGGATGATTGTCTGGTTTGATTAAGTTGTTCAAATTGCAGATGAAGTGTTCTGCTCGCTTTTTCTATTCGATATAAAGCAGAAATGCACCGATCTTCGTCTACTCGTCAAATTTTGACATTAATTCAAGTCTTGCACCAATTATCGGAATTTTAATATTCGGAAAATATTACATGAAGTTGTTTTATAAATAATTAATAAGATTTGCAACTTGAATACGGAGTAACTGGTGATCCATTTTCAGGTTCCCTACTTTATTAAAGTAAAAACACAGAGACTTAAAATTTAATGCGAAATGTTTATTATTATTTGATAGACAATTCTCTGGCATTTATTTTTTGAATGCCCATCCGTTGAGCCTAATTTTCGATGACTCGTTGGGGCATTTCGACTGGTAACACGCGTGTTGTTTTCCTCCAAGGTCTGTATCGAAATGGGATTGTCCGCATAGACTTTAGAGTTTACATCCTCACAGGACAAAGTATAACGGTGTGATATCATACGATCTTGGTGGCTAATCGACCGGCCTAAAACGTAAAATTATCTGCTCACCGAAGTGTTCTCTCAACAAATCCATTGATTGATGCGCTATGTGGGAAATTATGCCGTCGATATCACGAGCTTTAATCTCAGACATCAAATAGTCGGTTACCATGGTTTAATTTCACCGGCCTACAAACTACACCAAACTGTTGTTTCTTCTGGATAAAATAGCAGATATTGAATCTCTTCAGGTTGCTCTTCGTGATAAATGCAGAAATGGGCCTCACGGCTGAATAAAATTTGGATCGAAAACGTCGGATCTTCTTGGAACTTTCAAGAGCATATAGAGCTAAGCGATGTCGCTTGGGAAGATCGAGCGGCTTCAGTTCGTGCACAAGCTATATTTTGTACGCTTTCAATTTAAGATCTCGACATAAAATGCGCCAAGTCGTTCCTTACGGCAGTCCAAGTTGCTGCGAACGGCCCCGAATCGACTTTCCACGATCTTCGTGTACACTCTCAGCTACGCCTGCAACATTTCCTTCACTGTGTGCTGATCTATTCGAACGATCATGAATTTCCGTAGTAAAGTTGAACGATTTGTAAACGTTGTTCAGGTGTAAGTCTTTCCATAATGAAATGCGAAAATACTGAACAAAAATAACATCACAGCTTGACGCGACTCACTCGTGATCTGTTATTAAAAGGATATTAAAAAAGTGGTTCTACCTAGATCACCCGTTAATAGCTAGTTCTCTAGGTTGTTCAGACAAAATTTTGATGATTATATTGGTTATAGGTTAGTTTAAGTTGGCTCCAGTTTAGTAAGGTTAATTACATTTAAGAGGGTATTCTGGTCTAGGATTTTGAAAAAATCGATTTTTTTTTGCATATTTTGAAAGTTTAGACTTTCAAAAATATGACCTTGGAAGGATTTTTCAAAATTCGGCTTATTTTCGGAGATACAGCCGATTTTGTGACGTGGCGTCCGTGTTCACATGATATCTCAAGTTCTACTGAACCGATTCCTTTGAAATTTAAAATATATCTTCTTTATACAATGCTCTATCGTGTCTGCCTTGGATTTCCAAAAATTTTGATTTGAAGTATTTTTAAAAAATTCAAAAAGGTCGAAAAAATCGGGTCAAAAAAATTTTTTTTTCAAGTCTACGCCATTTTGTTATTATTATTTTTTTTTTTTTTGAAAATGGTCAACCCGATAACGACATCCTTACTAATGAAGAATCTTCTTGTTTTTTTGTGTTTTAGATCTCTACAAGGGTTGAAATCACGTCAACCAGGACGCACCGTTTTTTTTTTTTGAAGCCCCCACTCCACCGGCCCGTATCTCGACGAATTTTGGTTTTTTTTCTTGCAATTTTTTTTTATATTAATAAAATGTCAATAAAAAACATATGAAATATTTATAGTAAAAATGTTTTTCATTTTTTTTTATCTTTGTTTAAAAAATGCCTAAAATTCATGCGTCTAGACCAGAATATCCCCTTAAAACGGAAATTCATTTAGTATGTGACTGCTGGTATTACGTATGATGTATCATCTTAGGATGACTCATAAATATGTGCAGAGTTCTCTGAAACCTCTTTCAAAACATATATCACTGTCATACCGAACGAAGCAATAGCACATAAGTGCACTCACACCTTATTTTGACCTTAAGTAACTCTTTAAGACTTTCCTGCTAGTACCACGAAGCATATGGCTACATACCTACGCACATGCGGTGCGCATAAAGGTAATCTACATATGTTTCTATGCATCATCGGGCACCGCCATCGATAAACCATCAGTTTCACAAGTTCATCAACGCCTTCCGAAGTTTACTATTGTCGAACATGTCGTTGTTGTTATGCTTTCGTTTCATTTTTTGTTGCTATTGCTTACTTGTTTTTTAGAGTTTGAACGTTTTCGCTGGTGTGCTTGTGTGTGTTCGAGTGCTGTTTTGTGCACCAGCTTACGCTAACTCAAGCTGGTCGCGCGCCTAACCATTTCAGTTCACTATTGAAGCGCGCGTCTTAGTGAACAGTTCGTGGCCAGCTACAACGGCTAGCTTGGGCAATAAACATTTTTGTGGCACACAAAGTTCAAATTAGGCGAAAAAAAGAAATTTTTCAAATTTCAACATACCTGATTTCGAGTTGTAAGCGCAAAGAAATTGTTAAGTGACTGCCTAGTCAAGTATAAAAAAGATTGCGCAATAATTTAAACGCGGCTTAAATATAGCTGTTTGTGATTTAAAACTATTTTCTAATAACTAAAAATAAAAAAAATTAACACTAATAATAATGAATTGAATATTTACGCACAAAAATATAGTTATATAATAAAAATTAGAAAAAAATGTGTTGAAATCAGTAAACGTAAAAATGACTTTAATCAACGGAAAATTGTGTGAAATCTTCCTATTAACTCAATGATTTAAGCCGTGCTGTGTTTTGTTGACATTTATTGTTGTTGTGGTTGGGATCAATCAGTGTCAGGCAAACAGACAGAGTCAATAATATAAAAATTGTCCAATTGTGAGCGCTGCCATAATAGCAAATCCAAATAACGGCATTTATAGGCAGCAAAACAGCGCCAACGGCAGCAAGCAAACACTTTACACACATACAAACGCATTTACATATCTATAAATGTAAACGCAAAATTGAAAAATCGAAAGCACATAAAATTGTTAGCCAATGCGCCACTCATTAACGTTAAAGGAGTCTGTCTGAACGGCATATTTTCCCTTAGCCCTTGTAGACAACTCAGCTATTGTTGTGTGCGAAAAAAAATTAACATACAAGTCTGTCGCAATTCAGTTGCACAGTCGGTGTGGGTTTTGGTTGCAGAGCTTACCTGTAAATCCGACGTACGTCCGTCCGTCCATCCGTTGCTGGCTGCCTGTTTGTCGTCTTGTCTGGCTGAGCTCCTTAGCTTTCACGCGGCGCGAGATTTTGAAGTCTGCGTTTGTTTGCCTACCCGGACGCTACTCTATTTTGTGTGCGTATGTGTGTGTGTGTGTATACTTGGCAGTTATTTTTAAATACTCACAGCTGTGTTTATTGTCTTCTCGCAGTACAACAAAGTGTGTTAGAAGCCAACTTTAGGTTAAACAGACACGTCGCGGACGCATTGCAATCTCGGCAGCTGAACTACTAGTTTGTGTGCGCATTGTGTAAGTGAGTGACCGTCAAAACTCGGTGTCATTAAAACAAACAAACAAGCGGCAAAAGTCAAGCTAAATTACTTGTCTGGCAGTTGTGACCGCAAATCTTGCAGTTTCTGTTGAAAAATTTGTGTATTTCTTAGAAAAAAATGCAGACTTACAATTTAAATGCCGCGACGCTGCTCGCTTTAATTTGCTGTAATGGTAAGTTGAGAGAAAATCAAATCATTAAAATATATATCTGTGTGTACTGTGTTATTTTTAATTGCATATTGGATAATTGCGCTTGCAGAGGTTCGCTTAATGATCTTCATAGTTGGTAAAAAATGAGTTACAAATTCATTTACGACCAAAACCGGCGCAGATTAATGCATGAAGACATTTCCACCTCAGTACATCGTCTTCAAAATCCAACAGAAATAAACCAAGGAAGGCCAAGCAGACACGGTGTAGCAAAATGAAAGATTTTAGAAAGAGATTTATTGCTACTGTTCAGCAATATCGACTCTTGGTAATCTCAAAAACGCGCTGCGTGGCAATACTTGATGCTAGGCCTTAATTAAGTTAAATAATCACATAATTTTTTACGTTCTTTTTGTTGCTGAAAATTTGATTACTTTTGTTAGTAATTAAGGTCGCCATAATGTACGTAGGTCATGTTGTCCAGACCGCACTATTTTTTCAACATTTACCTCATGCGACGAATGGTCTTTTAAATTCATAATTGTCTCATCGTCGTATTTTCATTTTCTTAATTAATCATTTAATTGGTCGCCGCCAAAGTAGTGTATAGAAGGTGATTGACTGTTGACCTTTTGTACTGTAGTTTTCAGCTTTGGTTAATAAATTTTTTTTTGGGTTATGTTTATTTGTCTAACAACTATTGTCCCTCGAAACTATAAACTCACTATAGTATACAAACTGATCGATGAAAATCAAGTATTTATAAGGAAAAATTTTAAACCTTTTCGTTGCAGCTAAGCCGCTGATCGGTTAGATTTTCATATTTAGTTATATGGACATACATATAATGGTTTGTCAAAAAAGCCTTGCGGTATTTTTATTGAATTTTTTTTTATTGAAATTGAAATGAATATTTGATGACTCATGCCCAGCTCTTGACCGATGCTACGGCTGCTACTATGCCGGTCTCTTTCGACCAATTCAGCGATTTTATCGCAATTTTCGACGACAGGCCTTCCGGAGCGTGGCGCATCTTCGACCACCTCTACACCAGAACGAAAACGTTGAAACCATCGTTGTGCGGTGGAAATGGAAACTGTATCGGGTCCATAAACTGCACAAATTTTATTGGCGGCTTGAGATGCATTTTTGCCTTTATCGTAGTAGTACTGTAAAATATGCCGTATTTTCTCTTTATTTTGCTCCATGTTTGCGACGCCATAACTCACGAACGACTTAAAAGAAACGACAATCAATCAAACACATGTTAGCGCGTGAAATGAGCTTTCCAAAAAGGTATAGCATGACCCGATGCGACGAATAAAACTAGAACTACGCGCTTTCAG
Source organism: Bactrocera neohumeralis (assembly GCF_024586455.1). Classification (NCBI taxonomy): domain Eukaryota; kingdom Metazoa; phylum Arthropoda; class Insecta; order Diptera; family Tephritidae; genus Bactrocera; species Bactrocera neohumeralis. The sequence goes on from NC_065923.1 coordinate 46,400,263, forward strand.
CGCCAACTAGCGAAAATACCGCAAGACTTTTTTGACAACCTAAATATTTATGGATCTCGCTAGCGAGATTCTTTTGACCTAGTTTAGAACGTATGAGATCTGCTGAACTACTTGCACTTAGCACATATCATCCTGCTACAATTGTAAGAGTTCTTACTGGACATTGTCAATTGGCCAAAATCCAGTCGTACACAAAATGTCAAAGTTGTATGAAAGAAGGTAAGGTAGAAGATCCACGCACTTTCTGCTCCAGTTCAGCTATTGTAAAACATCTCGGCAGTCATAACATACCTTTGGCGAACCAAGAGAGATAGTCGAAACTGGCATAAGCCGCCTCAACGAATTTGTGATATATGCTCAAAGCGAATCTGGCGGTTTAGAAGGTCTTTGTGATCAAAAGCAGTTCTAGTTACCAAAACATGCTGGCTAAAAGCTGTCTAAATGAATCTAAAAATCTAACCTACTTATAGGACATACAGTTTCTATAAGAAATTCACCTATGAAGAGTATTATAGATATAGTATAACCGAAGTTAACGTTTTTTTCTTGTTTTTCATTATTAAATGTTGCCAAAGTTTTCCGTTGCCTTGAAAGCATAATTATTATGTAAATAATAACGCCGCAACCAGGACAACTATATCAACTTGAAATTTTTTATACCCTTGAATTCGCCCTTAGCAGCCATATTTGATTTCAGGTAGACTATTTGCCTCGGTACGTTTAGTTCAGTAATTTCGTCTTATTTTATTTCACGCAATTAAAAAGTTGTGGAAAGGTATCAAATGATCTCTTTGATATAGATAAGTTACTCGCTTATCTTTTGTTCCCATTATTTAATAGGAATAGTGATACTTAGGTATGATTAGGAAGAACTTCTGTGTTCGAACTTATAACTTAGCAAAACGCTTAGCAGCTTCTCGCCAGTTCGGTGGGATGTTTGAAGGTATGCGCTCACAAGGGTTTCAGCCTTGACCTACTAAACGCGGAACAGTCAAGAAGGAAGTGTTGTTTCCAAATAATCTTCTTCCATATAGCTTCAGCAGGTGGCATCTGGTAAGTTTCCCAGCCTTACAGCATGGACGTCAATAGGGGCCTGTTAAAACCCCCACGACTAGGAGAGGGTAGCCTTACTGAGAACAAATACATCACTAGATCTCTTCCGATCGGTCTTGGACCAAAAGGATTTTGCGGCCAGAAATCTAGTAGTAGAACACAAGAGGATACGGGAACACCGACCCGCTCCCATTCAACTGATAGCGGTAGTATTATTCGGTATGTAGTCAAAGTGTGTGAGGATTTCCGACTGTTTAAACACGTGTTCTTTTAGAAACCCAGATTCTCTGAGTCTGATAGCAACATTCGCAGCCATACACGTCTACGACTACAATGTGCAAGATGGCGTTTAGTGCCATGGTTGGAGTGGACCTCAGTGCCTGAACGCTCTCAAGCTTCTTTCCAAGAACAGTCTTTTCTAGAGCCTTCCACAACAAAAATATTCCATAGAACATAATGGGTTTGACTATGGTGTCGTAGAACCAGAGGACCACTTTCGGTGAGAGGCTCTACCTTTTTTTGCTCTCTCTTCGATATTCGGCTTCCAAGAAGGCTTTCTATCCAGGATGAGCCTTAGATATTTCACTGTATTCGCCGGTTGTAGACAGATGTCTCCCATTTGGCAGCGGTGCCATCGAGATGTTGTATCTTCTAGTAAATAAAACCATCTCGGTTTTATTGGGGATGATGGCGAAACCACTTCCGCCTGCCGAATCTGTTATGTCAAATCGTACACGGTACACAGGAATTTTCCTTTGACCGTAAGTGCTACATCGTCTGCCTAGGCAATCACCCAACAGCCATGATCCACAAGTTTTTTAAGCAGATAGTTAACGACCAAGATCCATAGCAGAGGAGAGAGAACACCACATTCTAGGGTTCTCCTTCTGACATTTCGTTGAGCATGTGCGTTGCCCTATTCCGTATCAATCACATGTCCAACAGAAGACTGAAAATGAGAATCCCCCAAAGGACGTATAGTACATCTTTAGCATTCCTTAGAGGTATGTGATGGTGCTTCTTTAGCATTATCTTGTATCTTTAAGTATCTGTATTCGACCGGCTTTACCATGCTTAAAAGAGATTAAAAAGATTCTTTGAGTCCTGGATATTATCAACTCAAATTTCAAAATTTTTTGAAAATATGATTTTGTAGCGGCAGACGACTCTAGGCTTACGATAACCTCGTAGAAAGGCTAATATAAAATTCCGTGCAAAATTTTATAGCTGAAAAAGGAAACTATAAAATTGAACGTGCAACATTTTCATGCCACTTAATGTTACATAAGTATGTATGTACGTACACACATATTATATGAATATACATACATATATGCATAGAAACTGTATGCAAGCGCAAACCGACGTCAATAACCACCGACCAATGGTCCAGCTCACACGAAAGGTGGCACAACGCACAAAACTGCAACTCTTAGCTGAAGAAAGAAATATGTTTCGGCATTCGCTGCACGACACCAATTAACACGATGGCAGATACGCCGTTGCAGTCACAGTCGCATTGATGGTCACAGTGCGCGGTGCCAGTGACATGCAATGTTATTTCCATTTGCCAATTTTCAGCCTTTGCGATGGAAAGAGTGCCTACACATGGTTGTGAGTATGCAGTCCAAACGTATGAGTGTCTGTATGATGGTCAAATAATCCACTTTGATTGTGACAAAACTAGTCAGCAGTGTCTTTCTGGCCATCAGGATGCAGTCATCCAGACGGTTGGTCAATCTACGATTTGCAGTTAGCGCGAAATTCGCAATTAGATTCGCGCGAAATATACGAATATAACAACAACAAAAGCATGAGGTAAAAGCAAGTAATAAAAGACAGCGAAAGCAAAAGGTTACTACGGGCGATGGCTTGGTCTTTGGCTGCTCTGGGATGCGTGTTGAACAACAACAGTCGGTGTGGTGGTTAGCAATGTTAACGTGCTTTGAGTATGAGTATGCCTGAAACTAGCAAACAAAGCGCATTGTTCGGAGTTAAACTGTTTGGCATGAGTCGCTCTGCGCTGCGATAGTCAAACGATTTTAGCGTTTAGCGCCTTAATTTCGATTTTTTTGCTAAGACATGTATGGTTTGCACATTAAGGTGGAAAAGAATTGCAAATTTGTTTATGCTTTTACAGTAGTAATTACAAAAAAAATAATTACCGAAAAGTGCTTATTGTCAACAGTTTTTTCATTTAATATATGAATTCATTAATTATAACTTTTTAGCATATAAAGAGCAATATTTCCAAAATATTTTGGGAAGTTTTCATAAAACTCTATTAGAAATTCAGCCATTGGCATCTGGTTTCCGGAGGCACCCAAAAAGGTCTACTCGATGTGGTCAGCATAAGAGACGAAGTAGTCATCTAAATTAAAATCAAATTTCAGCGGGCAATAGATGAGTATAGATCACGATTAATGGAAGTATTGGAAAAAAATAAGTTTTTAGGAATGTTGCAAACAAGACAGTATGAGTTTATTGCCTTGCCTTGAAAAAATCAGTTGTAATCGAAAAAAAATATATTCGATATCCTCTTCCTCTGCTTCCCTCGGAGGGTACTGCGTCGAATACTCTTAGAGCTGGAGTGTATTCATCCATTCGGACGACATTACTTCGTCAGTGTAGCCATTGTCTCTTAATTCTTGTTAATGTCGTCGCATATCTCATACAGCTCATCGTTCCATCGACCGCCGTATTCGCCGTTGTCAATGCCCAAAGGACCATAAATCTTACTCCGCAGAACCTTTCTCTCGAAAACTCTTAACGCTAACTCATGAGATGTTGTCATCGTCCATGCCTCTGTACCATACAGCAGGATGATGAGTGACTTGTAGAATTTGCTCTTTGTTCGTCGACTTCTCAATTGCTTACCTGCTGGCAAGAGTTATTCTGCATTGGATTTCGAGACTGACGTTATTGTTGGTGTTAATGCTGGTTCCTAAATAGAAGAAATTATCTACGACTTCGAAGTTATGACTGTCTAAATTGTCCCATTTGCTTCGCTTCTTTGGAGGATGGAAAAAAGTTCTCTGAACGCAATTTACTTGGGAGTGGTCAGAAACGAATCTTTTACATATGGCTCAACGGCTTCCGGTCCGGTCTTAGACCAAGTATCCTCTGGGTAGCCGAAAAACATCGGTTTAAAGGCGAGCTAAAGTGAGAAGGCGAATCGTCCCCCAAGGGTTGTGCGGTGGCTTTGGAACCCACTACGTAAAAAAACACACGCAATGAAAAAGACACAACAGCCTTAGAAATCGTGACCACCGACTTTAAAAACGATGAAAACACGATCAAAAGTTGAAGTAGCCGACCGATTGCCTTGAAACTTTGAGAAAATAATTTAGACATATAACAGTTAAAAACAAAAATTAATTTTTTGAAATTTGAAAACCCACGTAACCCCTTGAGTTCAACATTTCAGGCGATTCCAAAAGAAAGAATTGATGAAATTTTCACGCCTTGATCGATTCGATTGCTGCTCAATTGTTGAAACCGCCGCTCAATTGGTGAATACCGGTACGATGAAAATCAAGCCTTTTTACCAAAAAACGCTTTTATTTGACAAATTAACATATACATAACTTAAACTACCGTTAAAACTGGCCGATCAAAATCAAGTAAAGATCGTCATAAACGACCTTTTAAGTAACCTTAATTATATTTGGAGTTCTTTTTAACAAATAACGTGACAGTAAAGGAGTAGCAAATCCGTTTTCTATTAGATGCAAACCGTTGGGCGGTTGCGACTGTAAAGGCTTAGACTTTGTTTTATATATGCATAGTTGCTATGTCCCGGTGAAGGTTATTATAGCTTAACGATTTTTCTTGCTTCCTTTTGTTATGAGCAAAATTTTTAGTTCCATCTGCGTTTTGGTGGCAGTTACAAGACAGTCCGTTTTAGTTATGCTGAGGGCATAAGAGCATAATGAAGAGTCTTCATTAGCAACTTCCTTGAACTAGTCTAAATACTTTTCTGCAGGTCTGCAAAGTAGGCCTAGATGGTGGCCGTAACTTCCTCTTTCGACTCAGATTTCTGCCCTTTTAAGTTTCACAAATAGAAGTCAAAGAAGTCGCTCAGTACTAAATCCGGCGAAAGTGTGAATGGGTACGTTGCAACGGTGATCAACAAATATAACGTTTTTTTTGCAATCGGGCCAATCGATCATACCTTGTGGATCCCCAAAAATAATGGTCTTCACCTTTACGTTCAATAGGACAGTATTCTTCAGAACAGATGTCGTGGATGAAGTCCGTTTGGACTGTACTTTGGTCTATAGTGTACAGGAGTGGATTTATGTTTCACCAACAGTTACAAAACGAACTTTTCGATTGCGCTTAAGCAGTTTCGAACATTGATTTTAAGTTATCTCAAGGCTTTGCTTTTTGTATTAATATACCGATCTGACCTCTTTAGATATCTACTATCTTAGCTATCACGCGCACTTTGAATCAGCACCAATAAGAAATCGTAGCCTGTTGTCATGTTATCCTCCGGGGTAACCATTTTCGTAGTGTCTGGTTGTAGCGACCAACGAGCGACCACTTAAAACTCGTTTAATCAATGTGCGACCGCCCGCTCCCACGCGTGATCTACTAGAAGACGGTCAGAATCTCGAATCTATTTCGGCTAAAATTTTAACAAGAGCCATTTACAGAAAGGTACTCCACGATGTACTATTCTTGGACTAAAGTAATACTGTATAACCGTAAAATGTCTTGATACAGTGATTACTAAAAATTTTTTTCAAAACGACGCTACAAAAGTAGACTGATACGGACAGCAAACGACGCCATATTTTTTCACACTCTTTTGAGCTTTCTCTTCAGTAAGAAAGATATACGATCCAACAACAAGTCGAAATTATTAAAATTTACTACTAAAACTCTGAGTCAGTGGTCACAACTTTAAGAGCGCCACATCCAATTTATGGTCGTCATAATCGTCCTGTCAGATCAACAATTGAGCGTCTAGTGGAAAAATTTGAATCCACAGGCACAGTACAAAATGTTCCCGTGCCAGTGGGACAAAAAAGTGCCCATAATGTCGAGAATATTGCTGCCGCTAGTGCATCAATTAAAGAAGACCGACTGATTCGGGACTCACACATCGTTCTCAAGCGTTGGGTATCTCTCTGACGTCGTTGTGCCGAATTTTGCGAAAAGATCGTGGCCTACATCCTTACAAAATCGAATTGACGCAAGAACCGAAGTCGCTTGAGCATCAGAATCGTCGTACTTATGTTCGTGAAGTGGTCTGAGCAACAACTTGAAAATGATCTGGATTTTCAACGAAAAATCATCTTCAGGCTCATTTCTAGTTGAATGGCTTCGTCAACAAGCAAAGTATGCGTTTTGGCACGGTGGCGTCATTGGGCCGTACTTTTTCCGTTATGATCAAGACCGGCACGTTCAATGATAACCGTATATTTTTGGACCGAATTGGATGATGGTGATATGGACTTGGACAATATGTGGTTCCAATAGGACGGCGCCACAAGCCACAAAGCGAAAGTCACAATCGATTTATTGAAAACCAAGTTTAGTGAACGTGTTATCTCACGAAATGGCCTAGTCAATAGGCCACCTCGTTCGTGAGATTTGACGCCGTTAGACTATGTGGTGGCCATGCAAAAACAATCGAGTTCCATACGTAACGGCATCAAGTGTACTTTCATTGATATTCCAAACCGTTTTTGTTTTATTAAAAAAAAACCTAACTTTTGTAGCGCTCTTATTATTATTATCATTGGACCTTTCACTAATCACGTCACCAGAGGACCCTAAACGAAACCAACGCCATTAGAAAATACATATACGATTTAGAAAATATGTACTTATATCAAATCGACACTTGCAACGAGCAATTACAAATAACGGTAGACGTCAACTGTTTAACATAATTTTAAATATCCAAATAGTTACGTCGACATATATATAAATGTATGCATATTTATATCAAAATGTATACAAAAGCACAATGCTGTCAATATTCCCACTTCAAAAAAATCCCAACTCAGCAAAAAAGCATCGATGACGCTACACATCCGCTTTGCATTCCCCGCCAAACGTTTATTAATCAGCGGCATAACAATCAACTATTGTTACATTTAAATCTACGTACATACATACATATGTACATAAATATAATGCCGTGGTATTTAGTTGGAATTTGTTGATTTTCACACTTAAGTAAAAAATGAACAGCGAACAGCGCATGCTTTTTAACACACTCATTCGAGCCGATATGCTATATTTACGTATCTAGTTAATGAATCCACATATGTATGTACATACATACATACATATGTATGCGCCCAAGTATGACACAGTCAATTTATAGAAAAGATATTTAATTTTCTGCCAAACAAAACAAAAACACACAATCGGAAATAATGTAATCTACTACCTATAATTGATTGCTAACGAAGAGCTAATGAAAGTGTAAGTATGAAAATATTCCACAATTTCCGAAAATTTCTAGGCTGATAGATAACTTCTATAAAAAGTAAATATGTATATTCGTACATATTTACGCTGATGTAGTGACTCATAGACATCACAATGTGGCTATCGATAATTAAGAGACACACCTGGGTGACCGCCTAAAAGAGGATGATTATCCGGAATTTTGCCAGAGATAACTATTGCAGGAAATTTTTCATAAATAATAAAAATTTATCACTAAATAATAAAAGGGTTGTTAATCTACTTATGGGGTTTTAGCTATACCACGTCTAGCGATTGCTGTTGATTGTTTGTTGGAAAAATATAAATTTAACAAAATTACAGACTTTAAAAACGCTAAAATTACATTTTTCATTAAATCAGACGCTCATTGTACAGAGAAATAGTAAGAGTACACTTAATATTACTATAATACTATATATGTATACTATCATATTGACAGTTTGGTCGGTCGGAAGGAATTTGGAGTACACCACTCCTCGATAATTGAATAAAACTCTCAACATAAGCTTGATTTTTGACCAGCTTTGACATGGCTTTCTCGGTCAATTGATCGTCTCTTCCCGGCTCATAAGCATAAATAAATCCATGTTCCATAACATTTTGATAGTCGAAAACAATTGTTTCAAAGACATTAACGCGACGCTCTTTTTCCAAAAAATTTAGTGATTTAGTGATCCTTCTATTATTCCAACGATACCAGTAAGATGTCTGACTTTTAATCGTCGAGGATCAATTCCTTTATTTCATTGACTTGTTTATCATCAGTTAGTGACGGCCGTCCAAGATGTGGTTCATGGTCAACGCATTCTCGACCCTCTTTGAATAAATCTTATCAATCAAAAACACTTACTTGCGTCAAACAATTATCACCGAAGGCGTATTCCAACATTCTGAACGTTTCGTCATCATAGCCAATTTGAAAGGTGTAGTAATATACATATGTTATATATGTATGTATATACATATAAGAAATTATCGGTGGAGTCACTCCCTAATTTGTTTGAATGTAAGTATGTTATATGAGCCGCAGATGCCGACGATTGAAATTCGAAAGGATTTACATAAGAACTCTAATAAAAGTGTTAACAGGTCACTGTCTAATTGGCAGACATGTCCGCAAACTGAGAGCACCATACACTGACTATTATAGCAGCTGTCAGGAGATAAAAAAAGAGGAGACTATAAAACGTCTTCTATACGAATGCAAAACTTTCTATAGGAAAATGATAAGAACTATCGGTCGAGGTTTTCTTGACGATATTTCGGAGGTTGCACAGATAAAACTTTTATATTGATGAAGTTCACAGGAACACAAGGTGGTTTAAATAGAATTACAAGATTTTATTCTCGGTCGTTTTACAATTTTGCCTTCTAAAGACCAAGTTGCGTCGTTAGATCCACTCTACCTAGCTAACTAGCCCAGTATTCCGTTGCGATCATTAAAAAATAAAAAATCAGGTCCGAGAGATTTTGAAGAGCATCTGAATCATATACTCGTATATGCTCGGAAACTGTATGAGTTCACAATTTTCGTAATAATTTATTAGAATAGTTTAATTACATATATGTATATAGCTATACTTAGGCAGATGTTGAGGCATAAATTATTGATGATTTTTTATTTTTTCATTTCTCATTACGTGCACATTCCTTTTATTCATTAAAACTCTAGAGATCACTCGTAATTTAATAATTAAAAGCAAACTAACTAAATATACTACTTATTTCAGTTTATGAATGAAATTACTTATAATTACATTTAATTAATAAGTTAAACAAGTTAATGAAAGGAAATTTCAGTATTTATATTTATACGGAGCTGCAATGATCAAGCTTATTGATACCGAATATAATTTTGAACTGACAATGTGTAATAAATAAGAACTATTCTCGAGATTAACCTTTGCTCAGCCATCTAACTCGTTCTCTTTCCTTTGACCAAGAAAAACTATTCGTTAATTCCGGCCACTAAAAGTATTTCCGAAAATCCATCGACGATGAATGTTTCGACCATAAAATGATGGCGCTTGCCATCGGACTCATCACAGTATTTAATTATCAGTAAATAATGACAAGCAATTATACAAAGAAATAGGTCACGATTTTGTTATATTTCAGTAAATATTAAATTTTACACTTTCCCGACACATTTCGTGCTTTCACACCCCGATTTTTTAACAGGTAAGTGCCAGAACTTTAGCTAAATGTTTTCACGAGTCAATTATTGTTTATCTTAACCCAACAAACTTGCTCACGTGACTTGTATATACAAGGTCTGTCGCAAAAGAAACAGAACTTTTTAAATATAACTGTTTCTGGTGGCGTATGGTGAAACAAAAAGTTTGATCTCTTGTTGACATTTCGTAAAAATTTTAAGACAATTGGATAACTACAATCGATGTTATCGATCAAAAAGTGACAGCAGCTTTTGGTCATCGGTCGTAAAATGCATTTTGAACAAAGAGCAAATATTAAATTTTGTTTTAAACTTGGGAAAACGTTACTGAAACATTTCAAATGATGAAAAAGTTTATGGTGATCAGTGCCTATCCCGCAGTAATGTGCATGAGTGGTTTAAGCGATGCCAAAGAAGGCCGCGAGATCCTCTGTGACGATCAGAAGTCGGTCGTCCTCAGAAGTCAAAAATAAAGACAGTGCTGATTTGTTTTTACGATTCCGAGGGCATTGTACACCGAGAGTTCATCCCACCTGGCCAAACGATTAATGCTGTGTTTTACCTTGGTGTTATGAAGCGTGTTTTGTCACGCATTCGTCGTGCTCTACCACAATACCGTGGGGCAGGGTCTGGCGCCTGTTGCACGATAATTTCATGTCACGGTTTTTTTGACAAAAAACTCCATATAAACCATTAATCACTCACCCTACTCACCTGATCTGGCACCCTGTGATTTTTACCTATTTGGAAAACTGAAAGGCTATTGGTTTCAGGACATTTCAGCTATCCAAAAGGCGACGACCGATATTCTCAAGAGCATTCCGAAAAATGATCCTAAACACTCATTTGAAATGCTAGTTGACCGGGCTAAACGCTGTATCGAAGCACAAGGAAACTACTTTGAATAAAAAAATATAACTTTTGAAAAATATTAATTTTTTGTTTTGTTTTTTTAACAGTCCTGTTTCTTTTGCGACAGACCTTGTATATAGTTATCTATTTAAATATTTACATATTTGTACAAATGTGAATTGGTCACGCTAAGTTGTTATCTAGAGAACAGGTGGAAAAATAGTTTCTGTCATTAAAAGGTTTCTTCGGTATTTTTTACCGGCATGACATCGAAGTTTTAGTCTCTTGCCAATAATAGCCCCTCCGGACTGAGTAGGAAGCTCACTCATGCGTAAAAATAAAATGGAAAAAAGTTTCATGTAAAAGTACATATTTAAGGCAAGATGTAGCAAAGGATCAAAAAGACTTAGGTTGACTTGATATTTCGGAACTCTGAAGGGGTTACATGGGTTTCTTCGGAAAAACAGCCTTTTTTAAACAACTCTCATATAAAAAATTGTATCTCAAAGGTCTGTGTAAAATTTGTAATTGACGCTCTTCGCCTAGCTCCGAAACTATTACTTGGATCAACTTGAAAATTTAGGACAATATTCTACAGGTATTGTAGAATTTAAAAACACAATCAAAAAATTAGATTTTTTGAAACTCGTAAGCTCATGTAGACCTTAATAGACAAAACATATGTAAACCCCTACTCACTTCTATGTGAACCGACCCGTTTCAACAGTCCTTCACATTTGGCTATGAATTTTTTAACATTACTAATTGCCAATTAATTGGAGATATATTTTAGGGACTCCATTAGAATAAAGTTGATAATTGGGCTTTAATTTATGCATTATTATTAATTTTTTCCCAGCCGTTTATATTTTCTGCTTACAATGATTCGCGACAAGCTTCCTTTGTTGTATGACTTGTAGAGAGATTTTCTGGCATCGATGTACCGGTTTATTTCCATACCAGTCATTAATTAGATGGGTGTAGTTTAATTAAGATAATCACTAACATAGGATTCAATTAATATTTCAATTGAAAATTCACTGACAAACTGCAACACACCCTTTGCAGTTCAACTTTGTAACTACAACGGTTATCTAAAATTAAACCAATTTTGAGATACGAGAATATAAAATTTCATCTACGTAAGCCGGAAAGTGACGTATTTGTGCAAAATTTCCCACAATCCTTAAACAATTCATATTAAGATAATTCGACAAATCTGAAATCAAATTATAACTATTTCAGTTATAAATGCGGGAGCAGTTTGATAAGCCGGTAGTAAATCTTTAGATCTATAATGTCAGACAGTTAATCTAAGTTTACAAAAGCACATGCTTCGTTGATGACATCATTCTACAGCCAGCATATCTACTACTCTACAATATTTTCCTTTTGAAAATCATAGCAACACGGAGTTCACTTTATAAACCTATAAAAATATTCCATTTTATTCAGCAAATCCTGAAAGCCTTATGTCAAACTTATAGCTTAGAGGAACCCGAATATTATAGTGGCACGGGGTATTCAGTGACGGTCGTGAAATCATCGAAAACTTGCCGCATGTCAATGACGACAAAATCGAAAGAGTTAAAAAAACTGTACGGGAAAATCATCGTATTGGTGTCAAAGAGAAAGTAGCGGACGTTTACACCTCTTATGAATCGATTCAACTATTTTGGTTAATGTTTTGGACATGAAGTGTGTCACCTAGGCTCGTACCAAAAGACCTGAATCTTTTATAAAAATGGCATCGAGTAGATATTGCAAAAGAAATGGTTGACAACATTTTCTTAAGAGGGCCCTACATTCTCTAAACTCATCATTACTGCTGATGAGAAGTAGATCTTTGGATTACCGCGGTATGGTTGACCATTAATTCGTTCCAGAGGATCAAGCGGTCAATAAGAAATGCCCAATGATTTTTATTACGACTGTTCGCCGTTGCATTTTATCATGCTTGTGATTGACATTTAAGGTCTGAAGCCCATCGTCTACAAACTGATTGAATCCTATCAGTGTGGCTTTAGACCTGGAAAATTCGCTATCGATCAAATTTTCAACATGCACCAAATCTGGCAAAAGACCTGTGAAAGGAATATTGACACACATCACCTCTTTGTCGTTTTTTAAAGCCGCCTTCGACAGCACGAAGAGGAATTTCATCTACGCCGCTATGTTTGAACTTGGTATCCCCGCAAAGCTAATATGGCTCTGTAAGCTGACGTTGAGCAACACCAAAAGATTCGTCAGGATCGGAAAAGACCTCTCCGAGTCGTACCACGCGAGGTATAAGAAAAAGAGACTCCCTATCGTGTGACCTTTTCAATCTATTGCTGGAGAAAGTAATACTTGTACAAGCTGCAACGCTAAATGGAGAAGTCATAATTACTTTTAGAGTGTACAGCTGCTGGTGTACGCCAATGATGTTGATATCATCGGCCTCAACAACCGCGCTGTCAGTTTGACTGTCTCTAAATTGGTTAAAGAAGCGGAGCGTTTGGGTCTGGTAGGGAAAGAGCACAAGACGAAATGTCTCTTGTAATCAAACAAACAGTCATCATTTTAGAACCATTAACAACAATATCAGCCTTAAGATTCAACGTAGAATCACTCTTTGCACTGAATAGGCAAATGAAAAGAGAAGTCCTCTCTCTATGAACAAAGGCCAAACTATATAAACCCTCATTATTCCCGCCCTGCTATATGCTGAGGAGGCATGGACAATGTAGCAAGTTTATGGTATTTTTCGCATTGGCAATTGCGAATTCCGCAACCGATGGAACGATGAACTGTACGAGATATACGGCGATATTGACATTGCTCAGCGAATCAAAAGGCAGCGACTTCGCTGGCTAGGCTATATTGTCCGGATGGAAGAAAACAATCCAGCTTTGAAAGTTTTCGATCCAATATTCGCCGGTGGAAGCAGAAGAAGAGGAAAACCTGCACTCCGTTGGAAGGACCAGATGGAGAAGGACCTGGCCTCGCTTGGAATATTCAATTGGCGCCAAGTAGCGAAAAGAAGAAACGACTGGGGCGCTGTTGTTAATTCGGCTATAACTGTGTAAGCGGTGTCTACAACGCAGAATTTCATTTTTAGTTATTCATCTGCTATTAATCTATGATGTTTTGACAGTCTCTTATTTGAATTATCTTGATATATCGTTCAAATAAAGTGACCAAAATATTCGTTCTGACAACAGTCGAGTTAAATAAGGTCAACGATTTGTCGGTTTGGTTGATTCTATCCGGCTAAGAACCATCGCCTAAGCATCACTGTCATTTTGTGTCTCTCTTAAATATTATGAGAAGAGTTTTGAGAACCTTGACTATTTTTGGCATTGAATTATTACTTAGAATAATTCGCGGATAAAATCTGATACTACTTCGTCTAAAGATTCTAAGTCATATTCGTGAGTAGCCGGGTCAAATAGGTTTAAATAACTATCCGATCTGCGTGTCGGTGTGAATATAATTGCTCTAATTACATTAACTAACTGTACGGGCGCTGGAAATCAAACGAAAATTAAGTATGGTAAACTAAATCCGACAGACATGCGACAGCTTCTACGCTCATGCCATTGCCCGGCGGTGCTGATTTTTCAAAAGCTTAATCGGCACCATTACATTTCTAACGAATATCAAACAACTATACTATCACACTCACGATTTACATTTGTTTGTTTGTATTATGTAACTCACAGCTGTCAACAGCAGGCGGAAGCGCTTTAAATAGAAATTGAACGTTTCATGTAAACAGTACTATTAATAGCACGTATGATCTATTAACTTAAAACATATGTACATACAGTTAGTAAAAAAAGTAGGCACAAGCAATAATGGCTACAATTGGCGCTTACTCTTTGGTAGTCATTATAACAAAATTCTCTAATGGTTGAATTTAAAAAAACTTTAAGTCCAGTTGGAACCATTTTAGATAGTTGACCTTATGTGCGTTGAACTTTGAACTTAAGGGGGTATTCTACTCTAGAAGCATGAATTTCAGGTAATTTTTAAAGTGTCGTAAAAAAAAGACAATTAATATTTTTACTATCAATTTTTTATGGTGTTTTTATTGATATCTTAAGAATACAGAAAAAAAATTTTACAAAAAAATATTAAAAATTAAAATAATTAGAGGGGGGAGAGATAGGTGTAAAAAAAATGGCGCATCTTGGTGACATTGATCCTGACTCTCCTGGTGGTCTGAAAAAAAAAATCAAAAGAAATTCTTAATCAGTAAGGATGCTGTTATAATCCCTACCTCAGGGAACACGAAAAAAAAATTTTTTTGAAAAATGGCGACTGCCTGAAAATAAAAATCATTTTTTACGCTTTTTTTTTGAAATTCCTGAATTTTTTTAAAATATTAAAAACAAAAATTTTGACACGATGCTTATAGGAACGATAAAGGATTATATAAAAAAGGTTCCCACAAAATTTCAAGTAAATCGGTTGTATAGAACATGAGATAATGCCGGTACCGTGTGGAAATAATTAGTTCCGAGAAAAACGCGTTTAAAAAATTCGATAAGGCCGAACCGGGCTAGGTAATGCGTCACTAAAGTAACTGTAGCTCTTAAAATAATTTTAATTTTTAAAAATCCTTTGGAGGATATGTTCTAAAGGGTCTAAACTTTAAATATATGAAAAAAAAATCGAGTTTTTCAAAATTCTAGAGTAGAATACCCCCTTAATTTAAATCAAGTAATAAACCTTTTTTCGAAAAGCTGTCACTTCTCGGTAAGTTATGGAAAATTTCCGAGCGTAAATTTGTCATAAAAAAATCTCAAAACATCCGAAAATTGTTCAGAACCGGTTATTATCTTATGGTTATCAAAACTTTTCTGACAATATCTGAGACAAGAATGATCGAGGTAAGCTACGAAATCAGGATAGAAGTGAACGTCTCTCATTTAAAGTTCTCTCTTTCCTTAAAAGATGGGTAGAGACCTTTTAATTCATAACGGATACCAAGCCATTCCCCACGTTAACTATCACCCGTTATGTTATAAACGAAAGGAGCTATAAAATTTTCAAAGTAATTGTAAAAAAATTTTATGTATTGACTATTATGTAGTCCTGTCCAATATTTTCACAGTCAAATTCTTCTTTATTGGCGCATACACACTGTTTTAGCCGAGTTGACAACAGCGCGCCAGACGTTTTTTCTTTTCACTATTTGGCATCAATTTGAGATATCGAGTGCCGACGGGTCTGTCGATATCTGCAACGAAGTAGAGGTCAGGCGGGTACTGCGTCGAATAATTTCAGAGCTGGAACGTTTTCATCCTTTCAGACGGCATGACCTAGCCAGCGGAGCAGCTGTCTCTTAATTCGCTGAACTATGTCAATTTCGTCGTATAACTCGTACAGCTCATCGTTCCAACGAATGTAATATTTGCCGTTGCCAAAGCGCATCGATGACTGTTTGTTTGATGACAAGAGATATTTCGTCTTGTCCTCACTTACAACCAGACCCATAAACTACGCTCCTTTTACAGCCTGCAGAACTATGCTTTCCACTACCTTAAAGCTTTCATGGAAGCCAACTGTTAAGTAGAGAATAAGGAACACATAGGTTTCTTTATTACATATTGCTGTGGAGGAGCTATAGGGAAAAGGTAGGGACTATCACCAAAAGTGGTGCTTTGACTTTACGAAACCGTAGTCAATCAAATAATATTCTATAGTATATGTATTAGTCTGGTGGAGGGCACTCGAAAAGGCTACACTTGCTAAAAAGCTTAAACATATACAAGGATCAGCTATCATCGGCATTTTCGGTGCATTACAGACTACGCCAACAATAAATGCCATTTTAAGCATAGCAGCCGTGAGCATTGCCTGATGGTGTACATATAGCGCCGAAGGCTTCTCTATTGCTCAGGCCCGGAAAAGGACACGTCGAAATTCTCTCCTCCGTGAACTGCATTTCTGAAAACTTGGATCATTGTGTGGCAGAGGCTACTCCGTCGATGGGTAGAAGTCGCTTTAGAAGAGCCACAGTGAACCTTTTCAGTGGATTGAAGCTACGAAGGAAGGTTGGAGAGGGAATTTTCTGTAAAGAACTCTTCGTCAATCCTAACTTTAGGCTACCAGACCACTGTAGTGTTTTTCAAGCAGATGTGGCTGCTATCAAGGTGTCAGTAGACGTACTTCTATGAAGTGCTGCCTCTTTCAGGGAGGTGTGCTGAGCTCGTTAACTGTGCGCTCAAAGCTAGTCGGCACTAGAAATAGCATCAAGCTACTTCAGCAACAGCCTCGTTTAGGTGCTGACCAGCTCCAGTGGCACTGTAAAATCCTTCTGGTCTAGAGTAGAACGCATGAAATCTACTGATCTACTTGCCCTGAGCAATGTTCATCTTGCCGCAATCGTAGGAGTTCTTACTGAACACTGTCCAATAGGCGTTCACAAGGAAAATTAAAAGTCTTATCAAAGTTGTATAGAGGAAGGCGACGTGGAAATATCCAAGAGCTTTCTCCTCCATTATCCAGCCTTTACTGAGGCTGAAATATTTCGGTAATCTTACCTTCGGCGAAACAAAAGACATAGTCGAAACTTTTGTTTTGCGAAATTGAAAGTCCATCCGTATTCATAGGTTCGAGGTTTATCATGAGCCCCAACTTTATGCAGAGTGGTTTTTGAAACACATATTTAAGCCCATATTTGTAAGACAGTAAGTATAGGCACGACTTTTCGACGTGGATTTCTTTGAAGGTCAAGGTAATTAACTCTATACCAAATCCTATTGATTTTCAACTGATCCATTAGAAATCTCTCCTACGTAGAAAATACTAAAAGAAGAAGAACCAAACTCTTAGGAAAAAAGATAATCGAATATTTATTTATTTTTTTTTATCATATCTCAAATATTTTGTACCCATATGACTTTCGAAAATCTAATTTTAAAGATAGCAAGGTAAACAAGCTATGCACTACAATGAGATTTTTTGGATATTTTTGGAAAGGAATCTCGCAAATTTAATTCAGTTTATATAATAAACAAATCAACTTTATGATGAGAAGAACATGTGACCTAAAAATAGAATCAATAGCAAATAATTGAATTTAACACTGAGTTCCAAATTTAACACTTTCATGGCGCAAGCTATTTGCAGTCACCACATCATACAATTAATTGAGCTTGCAATTCACGAACAACTTAATCAAAACATCGTCGAATGTCTGCAAGCGTAATAAATTATCACTCTCTCAATAATAACGGCAAATAAAATTTCAAATTAAATGCGTAGACTTTCTTATTTAACTAAAAAATACTCACATCTCGTGGTCTCTCTACTTTTTTTTACAGTTTTTGGTGTGACGTTTGCCAACGATTTCGCCTACAATGGAGCAATGGGTAAGTCAAGCAACTAAATTCCACACTCTTCAGATATGTATGCGAGACAGTTAATAACGATTATGAATTCCAAGTTCTCTAGCTGATTGATAAGAAAAGAGTGAGCTTTAAAAGTTTTACTTCATCTCCTTTTTAAGTTCATAGATTCAGCTCTTAAGTTATAAGGTTTGTCCGGAAAGTAAAAGGACTGAGTCGATTTAAAAAATTATTGAACCATTCGTTACAATTCTTTAAAAACTCTCAAAATAGGCTTCTTCTGTGTCGATGCAGCGTTGCCAGCGCGATTTCCAAGCATTGAAGGCGTCACCGAAGACATTCTCCGGAAATGCCTTGAGAGCCGAGGTGCTTACTGCTTGGATCCCCTCTGTCGTCTCAAAATGCTTGCCTTTCATCGGCCTTTTCAGGCAAGGAAACAAAAAAAGTCCGGTGGGGCCACATCAGGGCTGTAGGGCGGCTGCGGAAGTGTTAGGATGCCTTGGTTAGGTAGCTGTTCACAAGAAAGGCGGTGTGAGCCGGAGCGTTGTCGCATGTTCAAGTGCTCCGTCACAATGTCATGAACTACAGATTTTGATAAATTTAACATCTGGGCAAATAAACGAATACTTAGAAGACGAACTGAGTTCAAAACTTTGCGCACACGTGTCACATTGTCGGTGTTTGTCGAAGTCGCAGGTCTCCCAGCACGGTCTTCATCAGCGATCTCTTCCCGGCCCTTCAAAAAGGCCTGGTGCCACCGAAACACACCACTTCTTGCTAAAGCTGGATTCTGGATCATGTCAAACGTCTCTGTCGCAGATTTACCGAGTTTCATAAAGAATTCAATCGCGAACCTCTGCTGTAACGAACGCTGCATTGGACTTACGAAGATAATGAAAGCAGCGTATGGCAACAAATTATAATTAAAGTTAAGATTCGTATTTATATCCGACCATGGACGATCCCTCAACAGCAGTTCGCTAAACTGTTTGAAGATTTTTTGTGTGTGTGGAAAAGCTGCAACATAAATGTAGAACTTCGGGAGCTAAGTCGGCACTTTATGTAACCACAGCTTCTTGTCTGACGTAACTTTACTACTGGTCCTTCGCGTATCCTCGGATATAATTCCTCTTGGCATTATACGCACGGAAATGGAAAGATTAATGTAAAGAGTACTCAAGACATGATATCTTTCTTCTCTAAAAATCAGATAGCATCCAACAATTTCGTTCAACTCCGAAAGGAAGTCTCAAGCTCTCCAGTAGGGATGCGAAAATGGAAAAGCTTTGTTGGAAATACTTGACTGCTATTAATTGCACAAAAATAAAGAGAGAAGTGACCTAAACTTATTTAGAAGAAGTGTTATTTTATTATCACTAATGTAAAAATTCTTATTTAGTTAAACAATTTGTAATTTCTTTATAGGACCCGATCATTGGGGTGAACAGTTCAGTACGTGCAGTGGCAAGCATCAAAGTCCGATCAACATTGATTCGGTCAATGTGATCAGACGAACTTATCAGCTACTAATTACTGAAAATTTTAGTACGCAGCCAATTAGCGCTGAAATATTAAACAACGGCCATACAGTGGTCGTACGTCTTGAGTACGCCGATAAACGTCCAACCGTGTCGGGTGGTCCACTAGTGGGTGAATTTGTTTTCGAACAGTTACATTTTCACTGGGGCGATAATGATACATTCGGCAGTGAGGATCGCATCAACAATGTCTCTTTTCCAGCTGAGTTGCATATGGTTTTCAGGAATACCAAGTATCCCACTTTCGAAGAAGCGGCGGCGAAGAGTAACGGTGTGGCTGTTTTGGCGTATTTCTATAAGGTTCATCATTCGATTTGTTCATCAATTTTCAGTTTCATTTTAATGCTTTTTTTCATATTTATTGCGCTTTTTTAGATATCAAGAACAGATAAGGATACATATGATGAGTTCACGGAGCTGTTAGAACATGTAGTCAAACCAGGCACGGTTGCTAAGTTCAGTAATCCACCATTACTTTGGAATTTCAGTCACATTGGAATTGACGAGTATTATACGTATATAGGATCGTTGACTACACCCCCTTGTAGTGAGGATGTGACTTGGATTGATTTTAAAGAGCCAGTATATATCTCTGCAAATCAGGTCAGACACTCATGGCATTCAGTATTTGCAAAATATATGTAACTTAGCATTACATGTCCAAATGTTTCAATAGCACTGCCTTTTGTTACTGTCTTTGTTTAGAAATAGTGAGTTCATACAAACGAGGTTAGATATTTTTATAAAGGACAAATGTACACGTCTGTAAAAAAAGTGTTACGCCACTTCAACTATGTGTCCAATTAGTCCTCACTCTTTATGCAAGCTCAGTGAGAAATAGAGAAAACCTTAAAAGTTTTGGCAGAATAGTTAACTGTACTAGTCTGTTCAACTTCCTTCTAAACGTAATATACATTGCGACAAGGAACCCGGAATTTGTAAATAAAATATTTTGTCGTCTTCAAGCTAATCCCCACCAGTTGTAATACACTTATACCAACAATTTTTCCAATCCTAGAAACACTTTTCATAATCCCGTTTTTGGATGACCTTCAGCTCCTTCAGTGAATTTTGTTTTATCTTATCGATCGACTGAAAACTGGTTCCACGAAGCGGCAATTTCAGTTTGGGGAACAAGAAAAAATCAACGGAGGCAAATCTGGTGAATACGGTGGTTGATCGGTTGTTTTAATTGCATTTTTAGCTTTCAATTCAGTTACAATCGTGGCTCGATGTCATGATGCATTATTATCGTATAATATCTATAAATTATTCTTCCACAATTCCGGCCGCTTTCGACGGATTTCCCCACGCAAACCTCTCAATATGGCCATATAGAAAATTCATGATGCACCAAATCACGAAAATCAGAAAAACAATGAGCAACACCTTGATTTTTTAGTGCCTTTGGCGTAGTTTTTTTGGTTTCGCCTCATTTTTTTCTCCATTCCGATGATTGTTGACTTGTTTGCATGTCAAACTCATAAACCCATGTCTCATTAGCAGTTATATTGTTCCCCAGGAATATAAGATCAGAATTCGCATGATCAAGCATGTTCAAAAGTACATGTTTACGGTACTATTTTTGAAAAAAGTTTGGCTTTTTCGGGACGATTCGAGCAAGAACTCGTTTCATAGCCAAATATCCACCACAATCATTTGAACGGCCTCGCGTGCGATGTCGAGCTCTCTTGCCAACTTTCTAACACTTGCCTGACAATTTTCAAGCACCATATCCTTCACTTTTTTAATATTTTCATCAGTTGAAGAGGTCGAAGGTCGTTCAGAACAAGGCATGCCTTAACGATCTCTCGAACTGAATCACCGTAAGCCTCTTCCAACTTTCGCAACGATTCCGCACACGAAATATGACTAGAAAACCGAATTTGAGACAAATTTTTTGTTCAATATTTTTATAATTAAGGCAAGTCCTACCAACATTTTTTTGAAATATTTACCCGGGAAATTTAATTACAATTTCCGGGTGCTTTTTTGTTACAATGTAAATGAAAAACAATATGAAAAATATAATAAAGGACTCATAGATCTTTTTTGCCATTTATCGATAAATAAAACACAGTTTTATTTTACGGAGGAGGCGTAATTATCTAATTTTATTTTATTTCTTCGGTATTTAGTTCAGCCGTAGTTCTAAATTAACCTTTTAACTAACATCAACTTATTGTTTTTTTTTTTTGTTACAATTCTATTACCTTTATTTGTTTCTATTACTTCTATTTATCATTCAGATCGAACGTTTCCGTCATCTTCGCACTAACGACAATTCGCCAATGACACACAATTACCGCCCACTTCAGCCGCTTAATGATCGCACCGTCTATTCTTCGATGACGTTGAGAGAACCAAAACGTCGTGTTACACAGCCGACCAGTGATACACCTTTTGTAGATAATGTCGTTGGCGGTGCCACGATGCAGAAGCCTTTTGTGGTCGGTGTTACAACCATCATGCTTTCGTTGAGTTTGTTGACCGCTATGTGAATAAAAATTATATACATACTATATATAAGTTGTACCTAATACCAACTATATTTGTGTGGTCAGTTGTGTAACAGTTATTATTTGCCTAATTCGACGCTTACCAAAGTATCAGTATTGCATGTGGACAAATATCCAGTGTGCTTAAGTATATACATACGTGTTTTACGATGTTTGGCCAGAGTGAGATGACAATTTTTTAACGATTTTCGGAAATTTCAACACACATTTTGATAATAATATAGCCGATCTTATTACACTGGAATGGATTCGAATAAATCTCAAATAAAATCGAACATATGTCACCATAAATTTTGTTGCCTACAACTATTAATCGGCTCCTATCCGAACAAATTTGTATGTGACGCTCTTGAACCAGATATTATCGCCTGAGGGAATTGAATTAAAAAAAAATTGTACGCATTATTTTTTAAGAACCACCCTATACTTACTTACTATTAATAATATAAATGCATGCGGTGCTTTCACCAGTATGTTAAATAATTTAATTGTTAATTAAGTTCATATCTTCATACATACACACATTCGTGTAGTTTTAGTTACAATTAACTCAAAGCAGTATTCTCACAACATAAAAACCCTCTGATGTTTAAGTTAACTTCAAATACGTGCACTTAAGTATATATTTGTTAATTTTGTGATTTTTAAGAGAGAATTATGTAATAAAAACAAAATTGTTTTCTGAATATGTATACTCTCGTTTTGTAAATAAATATGTATATTTAAGGGATCAGTAGGGTAATCTGACCTGTTTTTTGACATTTTTTTTTCATAGAAATTTTTATTCTACAATAGAACTTTTTTCACATATGAGGTATATCGTGGAGCGTATAAACAAATTTTTTTCGGTATTTTTTGATGACATCTGTTGGAGAAATGGTTGGGTGAATGAGATGCGTTTTTTCACTGGCGGACACGATTTCTCATGTTTAGATCATCTGAAACACAAAAACCCAATTTATTCTTAAAAAGTACGTGCATGGTTATCATGAAAAAATGTTGTTAAATAAAAAAGTAATTAATGTTTTTTTTTAATTTTTGCCCGTGATATTTTACATAAATTTTGTCATAACATTGTCAATAAATTATAAAAAATTATGAAGGACGATAGCAAGGCGTTGTGTGAACATTTAAACAAAAATTAAGCAAATCGGTTGAGTAATTCGACCGGAATCATCATGTCCGCCAGTTTAAAAAAGTGTGTTTTGAGAAAAACGCGTCTAAAGTTTGAGTTGTGCACTCCGAGCGCTCTGAACGTCGAGCGGTATTATTATTTTTGGGCCTTTTTCGAAACCTTCCAATGGTAAAGTGGGTTTCTACATTCTAAGGGTTTTAGTGAACAGAAAATGCAAAACAGAAAAAAATATATTTTTTAAGATTACCCTACTGACCCCTTAAAAGTTAATTGTTGTTTTTGGAATTTCCCATTTAATAACCGGTTATCCAAGTAGATGTACTTTTTTCGATATCCCTTTTTTGATAGGTCACTCGTTAGTTGAGTGAAACCCTCATGTGATTTTTGTTCAGTATTGTTTGGCTTTTCATCATGGAAACACTTACCGCTGAACAACATTTACAAATCGTTCAATTTTATTACGAAAATTCAGCATGCACAAGAAGTGAAGCCAATCGAGCTTCCCAATTGACATCGCTTCGCTCTATGGGCTCTTGAAAAGTCCCAAGAAGATCCGACGTTTTCGAGCCAAATTTCGTTCAGCGATGAGGACCATTTCTGGCTCAGTAAGTATGTAAACAAGCAAAATTGCAGCATTTTAGACGAAGTGCAACCTGAAGAGATTCAAGAGATGCCATTTCATTCAAAAAGAAACGGTTTGGTGTGGTTTGTGGGCCGGTGGAATAATCGGTCCGTATTCCTTCAAAAATGTTGCCGACCGATATCGCGCCTTGATAACCAACTATTTGATGCCGGCAATTGAAGCTCGTGACCTCGGCGACAATTGGTTTCCACAAGGCGGCGCCACTTTCCACGCATCACATCAACCAATGGATTTATTGAGAGAACACTTTGTTGAGCAGATAATTTCACGGTTTGGGCCGATCGATTGGCCAACAAGATCGTGTGATATCACGCTGTTAGACTTTTTCCTGTGAGGATATGTAAAGTCTAAAGTCTATGCGGATAATCCCGCTTCGACACAAGCCTTGGAGCAAAACATCGTGCGTGCCATTCGCCAGTTACCAGTCGGAACGTCCGAACAATTCATTGCATATTAGAGACTCAACGGAAGAACGTTGCCGCGACGAACGTTTGAAAAAGATAATCTTCATAAAATAAATGCCAAAGAATATTCTTTCGAAAGATAAAAAAAAAACATTATCCATTAAATTTGAAGTTTCTGTGTTTTTTCTTTAAAAAAAGTAGTGGACCTCGAAATGGATCACCCTATAAAAATCATTACCGGAATATCTTTCATTCCGGCTGAAAGGTAATATATGATTAAAAGATGGCTTTGAATACGGAATGTCTGTGGAGGTTACGGACAAAATTTAAAAAATAAAACCTTCTCTTAGGTACTTTTACGTTAATGACGTACGTGACGTATAGGTTTGCCACAACGAATGCGTTGCGCAAGTAAACAAAAATCAGCTGTTTTTCATAACCGCCAACGTCAAATGTCAATTGAATACGTCACCGTATGCAAAAGTTGAGAGTTGGCCTACCGGATGCTTCTCCGGTAAAGGACGCATTGTTAATGTGTCGCTCTCCATATACATACATAAATGCATACATTTAACTCAGTTGTCAGTTGCATACCTCTCCGCTAGGAAATCAACGTACCCTTTCTAACGTGGCCTTAACTGTAATTAGGAAGTTAGAAGTGTCGCATTTCTTTCTTTAGACTCTAAGCTTCTTTAACTACATGTGTGTATATAAAATAGCGAAACCTTAAGCCCACGTGATTCTTTGATCTCGGAGTCCTTAAATTTTATGACTTTTTGCCTAGGACTAATGTAATAAGTACTCAAACAAACCCCATAAACGATTTTCCTCAACATCTTTGGAAGTAATAAATATTTGTTAGATGGACGTGTTTGTATTCGAATTGCTACAGGCACATCGCTCCGCAAGTAGAAAATTATGACAAATTGTTCTTTTTATAGAAGCCACTGCACATTAAGCTTTTATTATACAAATCAGTCAGCGAGCAGAACACTTCAGCTAGATCAACAAATCAAACCTAAAAAATTTAATACAAGTATATTAAATTTATTTGTATTTCAACTTTACTAAACCAATCTAATACTCCAATAATCGATTTTTAATTTTTTTACAGCGGGCAAGTGCACTGGCAAACATCTTAGTCCGTTAAATATCGACTCTGTGGACATAGTTAATAAAACTTTTCCACCATTTGCAATGTTAGCCTTTCAGGAGGAACCAAAAATTGCTGAAATTGTGAATACTGGAGACACCATTCTTTTTCAGTATACATATGACGATGAGCAACCAGTTATAAGTGGCGGACCACTAAAGGGGAAGTTTATCTTTCAAGAAATATATTTTCATTGGATGGGCAATGATACATTCGGCCATGAGGATCGCACCGACACCGTCCTTTTTCCAGCTGAATTGCATATGATTTTCAGAAATGCCAAATATCACACATTTTACGAAGCAAAAGGAGAAAGTAACGGTGTGGCAGTTTTAGCCTATCACTATAAGGTTTACTAATGCGCTATTTGAAAGTTTCTCGGTTGAAATTTATGCTTTTCTTGCGTATTTATTTTTAGGTGAGGCAAAGGGGTAGCTTTCTTTATGATAAATTGATAGAGATAATAGAGGATGTTGCAAGACCAGGCGCAATCGCCAAGTTTCGCAGTCCAGTAAAGTTGTGGGACTTTATTGTTTATAACGTCGTTGACTATTATACGTATACCGGTACAATGACGATGCCACCATGCAGGAAAGACGTTATATGGATTGATTTTAAAGACCCCATTCATATTTCTGAAAAACAGGTATGTTTTCTATGGTTTTAAATATTCTGCCATACTATATACGTAGGGGTTAAGCCAGCGCCAAGCCTCAGAGAACTAAATTTCGGTTGACCAGGCCCGTAGGGTATAATTGTCAATTTGACGTATCTTTAAAATATGAACCCATTTGTTGATTTCCAAATTATAACAACAAAAGTGCAATTAACGGTACCTTCAAATAATTTATATCGAAAGTTCTTCGAAGGGGTGCCATCCTTTTTTAGTTTGTGTGAGTTGAAATGAAGTCCAACGGTAATTAACTAAAAGAACATAAACTAATCAGATCGTCCAGTATTGGATATTCTTAATATAAATCAGTTCAAAAGCTTTACTATAGATGTGTCACGGCTCACTAATTCTTCTACATCTTATACACTTTATGTCGGATATGACGTACCTTATAAACGGGTGGTCCAAGTAGAGGTACTTTTTTCAATAGCCTTTTATTGACAGATCACACGTGAGACGTATACAAATCGTTCAACTTTATTAAGAAAATTCACGTTCTGGTAAGAATGTGTTTCGCGCGCTACGCTCAAATTATGGTCAACATAATCGGCCTATTGAGCGTACTACCATATTCACAACACTATCACACATCTTGAAACCGACCATTCATTACTGAATAATATTCGACCGAATAGACCGCGTCCAGTACGTAATTAAGAAAATATAGCAGCCGTAGTTGAGAGTGTATACGAAGACCGTGGAAAGTCGACTCGGCACCGTTCGCAGCAACTCGGATTGACGTATGGCACGACTTGGCGCTTTTTATGTTGAGATCTTAAATATAAAGCGCTCGACCTTTCCAATTGACATCGCTTCGCTGTATAGGCTCTTGAAAATTTTCAAGAAGATCCGACGTTTACGAGCCAAATTTTGTTCAGAGATTAATTTCTGGCTCAGTGCAAAAGTGTCGCATTTGGGACGGAGCAAACTGAATATATTTAAGAACTGCCACTTCATCCAGAAAAAACAACGGTTTGGCCTGATTTGTGGGCCGGTGGAATCATCGGTCCATATTTCTTCAGAAAAGATGCTGGTGAGAACGTAACCGTCAATGGCGACCGTTATCGCGCCATGATAACCGAATAAAAAGAAGCTCGTAATCTCGGCGAGATTTGCTTTTAACAAGACGGCGCCTCTTCCCACACATCACCTCAATCAATGGCCAATCGTGGTATCACACGATAATTTTTCCTTTGGGGATATTTAAAGTCTAAAGTTGACTTCGAATTCGGCCTTGGACAAAAACATCACACTTGTACATTCGCCAGCTACCAGTCAAAATGCTCGAACGAGTCATCGAAAATCGTACTTAATGGATGAACTATCTGAGACGTAGCCGCGGCCAACATTTGAGAGCGATAATCTTCAAGAAATAAATGCCAAAGAATGCTCCTTCCAACGATAATAAACAGTCTCCATTAAATTTGCAGTTTCTGTGTTTTGTCTTTATAAAAGTAGAGGTTCTCGAAATGGATCACCCTTTATATGTATATATGAATAAAAACCCACAATTTCTTGGGTGTGATGTGTTAACGTGTCAAAAATTATTTAAAGCCTTATACATAAACCTTCCTTTAGTTCCCATATACGTAATATTATTATTTTCGTAGCTCTTTTTGAGTTGTACCGATTTATATAGTACATATAGGTTAGGGACATTAAACCCTCTACAGCAAGGGTTTGAGAATAGAACGCTTAGCTTACTAACGTCTTGGCTGAAAATATAGCGTTTCGCATCTTTCTGCTTGACTTGCTACCATTATGATATCTTAAGCAAACTAAGCGATCACATGATCTATACCACATAACAAAAATAATCCCTTTACAGTTCATACACAACATTCGTTTATAATAAAACTTTGTAAACCTTTAGATTATTTTAATGTTTTGTATTGTAATAACTTAGACCTTCCTTATTGACTTTAATTTTCTTTCTCTGTCTTTCTCTTAATCTTACTATCTAGTTAAATCATTTTCGAAAAATCCAAGCGCATGATATGACACCAATGATCTACAGTCATCGTCCTTTTTTGCCGTTTAGTAATCGTACAGTATTTTCTGCGATGGATTCGAGCAACTCAGACGAAGAATACGAAGACATTCAGAGTGCCGTACCTTTTGTAGATAGATTGGTGGGTGACGCAGCAATGTGGAAGCCTGTTGAAATCAATATTTTGATTGGGACCTTTTCATCAAGTTTTATGACCACTTGGATCGCAACTACTCGGCAGACCATGGCTTAAAGAATGGAAAATGGAATGGAGTACGAGCATTTTAATGCGTTTTTATTCCTTACTATGCATGGCAAAATAACGGTCATTGTGAACCGAATGCAAAGCTTAACACAGTTTAAGAGCTTCTTATTAGCCACTAAAATTAAAGCTTAAATCAACTTACTTGAGCGAAAGATTTACATAGTAACTAAAACGAAAAAGAGTTTGACGAAGAATTAAGCCGAGGAACGGTCCAATAAGTCATTGTTTTTGTTACTTAACAAGTCAATCATCCGACCGTTTACAGACCGTTCACAACATCGATATGACCGCCGAGGTCTACAAGGACGTAAATGTGAGAAAACAAGTGTCTCTTGACACTTCATCGTCATCATCTTGTCATCTTAGTAATAGGAATTTTTCGAAAAAAACCCAAGAGCTTTTAATAATAATGCACTTTTTTAATAATAATTAATTATTAATAATTATTTTGTTACTTAGATGTTGTAGCTTGAATAGCAAAGCTTTTGTGATTTCGGTAAAAAAAAAATAATAATAATAAATAAAGAAGTTATATATACAAGTGTATATATATACATACAGAATATACATCTACTTGTTATTTATATTTAACTTCTCAGTTTGAGAAACCTACTTCTATAGGGTGTGCAACTCAGCTTAGTTGAATTGAAGTTAAAACAATTCAACTACCGATTGCCTTTAAAGAAGTCAACCTACAAAATTGAAGATTTGAAAAAAGGTAATTAAATTTTACAATTGAAATTGGTTTTGATTTGTTTTACAATGACGAAAATGTTACGGCCGAAACTGATGTGCAGCGCATTCCAAAAGCCTTCGTGTCATCAACTAAGCCAAATTGTGACCTGCCTCGTTCCGTGCGGGTAGTTTTCTCCACGACTTCAACAAGTTTTTCATTTTGCTGTAATATTGTATTATTTTTTCTGAATATTAACCAAAATTACTGATTAAAAATATTTTAAAATAATTTATTCCGTTTTCCACTTTCTGTTAAATTTTTTCCGAAATAATTTGCATTAATGTTCAACTAGCGGGGTATAAACCCCTCCCAATGAAGAGGAAACAACAGTCTCGGATAAAAGACCTCACTTTTGATGACGACCACAGCAAACGTAATAAAGATTATGATTTAGGAATATCCGGTCCCTAAATTGCAACGTTACCTTGGATAATAACACGTGCCAAATTTAGCGAAAATAAATAAAAAAGTTTTCAATACATCGACTTGATTCATTCATTCAGCCATAGTGGTCCGAAATCGGCTGTTCTGACAAATGAGCAGCTTCTTGTTGAGAAAAGGACGTGTGCCAAATTTTAAGTCGAAATCTAAAAAAACTGAGGGACTACTTCGCGTACATACAGCCAGACCGATAAGACTAAATTGACTCAACTCGATATACTTATATGCATATTTTATAGGGTCACCAATGTCTCCTTCTTAGTGTTCCGTCTAAATGAAGTGTGGTGAACCATTCGCACTTGTTATTGTTTTAATTTTGTTAAAATTTCTGAATTGATTTCATTTATCACGTGAATGGCAAGACAAGCATTATTAGTTACTTGATCTGATCACAAAGAACAGTTAGGTGAACAAAACATACAATATTTTGAATTCTTATGGATGAATACTGCGGAGTATACTATTTAGGTTGATAATATGTCAATGACTAATTGCCGTTCTTATGACAAGCTCAGGCATATGTATTTGATAGCATTTGAAGTCTTCATTTCCGCAACTTTTATAATTCATTGGACTTCAATAACTTTATTTTTCTTTAGTCAACTCAAGTAGAAAGCGTACAGCGTTAAAAATAAATTCAAAAGATGCCAAAAGACCGCTGAATAAGCATGATTGATGGATTATATAAATATTCCAGCTGTCATATATTTGCACAAAAATTGGCATACTATTTTGACAGCCAAACAATCTAAACAATCTAAGAATTTCATTGCCTTCCAATTTGTAAGACAATAGTTTATCGACTAAGGCTACAGGTATTTGTTGGCATTGTTTGAAAGGTTGGGAGAATCTCTGCTCGTCGAGTGGAAAGTTAATGCTTGCTTCACTGAATACGTACTTGGAAAAATGTGTTGG
Organism: Bactrocera neohumeralis; assembly: GCF_024586455.1. Classification (NCBI taxonomy): domain Eukaryota; kingdom Metazoa; phylum Arthropoda; class Insecta; order Diptera; family Tephritidae; genus Bactrocera; species Bactrocera neohumeralis. The sequence continues at coordinate 46,430,570 of NC_065923.1, forward strand.
GTCTACGAACAAACCGCAGTTGAAATGGTCATATTAGTGCTACGAGAAGATATTTACATATGTATACAACTAAATTTCGGTTTGGAATCTCTCATGCTGTTGTGTTCTCTCTTAATTCACTCATTATAGCAAAGTCTATTAGTGAAGTCTAATTAGAGCGTTTGTTTACCAGAGCTGCGGCTGCGAGCGGGCGTCAGTCTTGAAATAAGCGGCTCGCTATATACATACATAAATGTGTATAAAGCTTTATACTTCTGGCCTAGCAAGGCTGTGCGCTGAGTTTGGGATCCGCCACGTTGAAACCACTACCAAAGAAAGGGAAACCAACAGTCTCGGATGAAAGATCCTCGCGGCTGGAGCGCGCTTATGACAACTGCCCTCGCCACGATGTAAAAATTGTGCTTGACGACTCTTAACAACAATGAAAGCATCTTTGGTTGTCTGTAGTATAGATTCTAGGAAAATTCATCAAGCTACTTTGCATTGCGAAACTTCTTCAAATGGGCCTGAGTGTCATTGAAGCTGATTGACGTCAACAAATACAGGGAAGGTACCACCTCGGAAAGCTACTACCACAACCGAGAGCGAAACTGTTTTCTACTCGTCTTGCACTTCTGCTCTCTTGAAGAACTTATCAGAAATTCGGTAATATGGAACTGTGGGATGGCATTTTAAGATCCTTACGTACAGCTGCAAACGAAACCGTTGAGTTTCGTAAAGGTCTAAAGAAGGTTTAAAGAACGGAGCATACTCTTGTAGGACCCAAAGTGGAGATTTGGTAGCTGATGTTCAAAGCATACTGAAGTTATGGAGGGAACATCTGGAGATGGCGAGCCCGATTCCTCAATCGATGACGATGGATTAGATGGCCGAATATGATGAGGTTCGAATAGCAATTATCAAATTGAAGAACAACAAAGCGGCAGGGGCCGAAGGATTACCGGCAGAGTTATTCAAATACGGCGGTGAAGAACTGACAAGGCATATGCATCAGCTTCTTTGCAAGATATAGTCGGATGACAGCATGCCCGATGATTGGAACCTAAGTGTGCCCTGCCCAATCCACATAAATGGGACGCAAGAATTTGCGCCAATTACCGTGGGATAAGCCTCCTTATTACCGTGGATAAGTCTCCTTAATATTGCATATAAGGATCTATCGAGCGTATTGTGTAAAAGACTGAAGCCCATTTCATCAACAAACTGATTGGAGCTTACCAGTGTGGCTTTAGACCTAGAAAATCTACAATCGAGCAGATTTTCCCCAAGCGCCAATTCTTGGAAAATACCCGTGAAAGGAAGTTCGACAGGCATCATCTCCTCGTCGATTTCAAAGCTGCCTTCGACAGTACGAAAAGGAACTGCCTCTATGCAACTGTGTAAGCTGACATGAGCAACACAAAGAGCTCCGTCAGGTTCGGTAATGACCTCTCCGAGCTGTTCGATACCAAACGAAGTTTCAGACAAGGAGACTCCCTATCGTGTAACTTCTTAAATATATTGCTGGAGAAAATAATTCGAGCTGCAGAGCTTAATCGAACAGCTCTTCTATAAGAGTGTTCAGCTGCTGGCATACGCCGATGATATTGATATCATTGGCCTCAACAACTGCGCCGTTAGTTCTGCTTTCTTCAGAACGGATAAGGAAGCGAAGAAAATGGGTCTGGTAGTGAACGATGACAGACGAAATATCTCATCAAACAAACAGTCTTCGCATTCGCAAATAATTTCGTTTACCTTGGAACCAGTGTCAATACGAATCACTCTTGCTAACCGGTGCTACTTTTGACTGAGTAGAAAATTAAAAAGTAAAGTCCTCTTTCGACGAACAAAGACAAAACTCTGCAAGTCTTTCATCATTTCCGTCCTGCTATATAACATCATCTAATGAGTCGGCCTTGGAATATTTATGATCATTTGCGCATTGGCAGCGGCGAGTACCGCAGTCGATGGAACTAAGAGCGGTACGAAATATACGGCGACATTGACTTAGTTCAGCGAATCAAGAGACAGCAGCTGCATTGATCTAGATCACTTTGTCCGGATGGAAGAAAACACTCCAACTTTAAAGGTTTTCGATTCAGTACACCTGGATGCAGTGAAACGCAGACAAAAAAGCTTCAGACGTGACAGAACACTGCAGTCGCGACTTACATAGCAAGGCCCGTATGCTTCCAGTTAAAAAACACAACGAACTTCTCTCCAAGCAATTTCTGTTGGGTTGTTTTCGCAGAGTGACGCTTGCGCAGCTTCGTTCTGGATACTGTGGTCCTACTTATTCAGAACCGACCCCGACATAAAAAAAAAAAAAATACGTATTGCCAAAATGTTACAATTAAGCAAAAAACCTCAGTTAAGACTTTAAACAGGTCATAAAAAAAAACTTTACTCATCTAACACCAATCCTATTTATTTTAATTACACCGTCGAACAGCATATTAAGCTTTGTCACGAAGTTTGTAACACCCAGAAGGAAGCGTCGGAGACCCTATAAAGTATATATATAAATGATCGGTATGTTGAGCTGAGTCAATTTAGCCATGTCCATGTCTGTCTGTCCGTCTGTCAGTTTTATATAGATATCCTTTTTTAAGATATCCTTTTGAAATTTTGCAAACGTCATTTTCTTTTCAAGAAGCTGCTCATTTGTCGGAACTGCCGATATCAGACCACTATAACATATAGCTGCCATACAAACTGAACGATCGGAAAAAAGTTCTTGTATGGAAAACTTTTGCATTTGACAAGATATATTCACGAAATTTGGTATAGATTATTTTCTAAAGACAACAATTTAATCTCCGAAGAAATTGTTCAGATCGGTTAACTATAGCATATAGCTGGCATACAAACTTAACGATCGGAAAAAAGTTCTTGTATGGAAAACTTTTGCATTTGACAAGATATATTCACGAAATTTGGTACAGATTATTTTCTAAAGCAACAATGTAATCTCGGAAGAAATTGTTCAGATCGTTTAACTATAGCATATAGCTGCCATACAAACTGAACGATCGGAATCAAAGTTCTTGTATGGAAAACTTTCGCATTTGACAAGATATATTCACGAAATTTGGTATAGATTATTTTCTAAAGCAACAATGTAATCTCCGAAGAAATTGTTCAGATCGGCTTACTATAGCATATAGCTGCCATACAAACTGAATGATCGGAAAAAAGTTCTTGTATGGAAAACTTTTGCATTTGACAAGATATATTCACGAAATTTGGTACAGATTATTTTCTAAAGCAACAATGTAATCTCCGAAGAAATTGTTCAGATCGTTTAACTATAGCATATAGCTGCCATACAAACTGAACGATCGGAAAAAAGTTCTTGTATGGAAAACTTTTGCATTTGACAAGATATATTCACGAAATTTGGTATAGATTATTTTCTAAGACAACAATGTAATCTCCGAAGAAATTGTTCAGATCGGCTCACCTGTGAAGGGTATATCAGCTTCGGTGCAGCCGAAGTTAACGTTTTTTCTTGTTTTGATTTTTGACTGCTTTTTTCGGGAAAAATCTATTAAAAGACTTTTGAATCAAACGCATATTTTATTAGGATTTTTGAAGACATTTCTGAGATTTATTGCTGTAATTGTTTTTGTTTTCTTTAATAATTCTTTCATGTTGCATTTAAGTATTCCTTAGGCATAAAAATGACCGTACAATAAATTAAATAATGTTTTTTGCTTTCTTTTGTTTTCACACCGCAACCCCCATTATTTCTGAGGGGCTTAATGCATTTATATGCACGTGTGTGTGTGTGGTGTGGCGTGGCTTTCTGTGTGAATCTGTGTAATTTAATGAAATTTTTAAATTTGTGTGTATGTGTATGTATGTAATTGAATTTACTTTGATTTTGTTTAATGTATGTATATATATATTTTTTGTTGTTGTTGCGCTAACGCAAAATCCTTATATGCAATGTATTTTAGTTTTCTACAGCTTGTATTTTTGTATTTTGTTACGCTTTCACAATAATGTTAGTCATTACAATAATTAGAATTTACTTTTCACATCTTCTATAACTAGATTATTAATTGTAAAATATATACTTTATAATAATTGCTTATGATCTTAAATGTATGCTATACATTTTAGCCTAGTAGCGTTATTTGAACTTAAATTTACACATATCGCTATTTCTATATATATTTATGTGTGTATCTATGTTTATATTTTGTATTTATGCATGGTTGTTTTTTGTGTATATATTTGTTGTTGCAAATTGTTGCTGTGCTTATTACATAACTAAATAATCAATCAATTTTTCGTCCCTAGCGTGTTTATATTTTTTTATGTTTTTTTTTGTTTTCGTGCTTGTTATGCTGCAGTATGAGCTCATAGCTGAACTGACGCGCTTTGCTTTTATTATTAAATTATTTTTATTATTATAACGATTTATTTTTTGCAAAATGCATATGTTTGTGTATGTTTAATGACTTTTAAGAATGTGCATTGTTGTGAAATTTTTACTAATTTTATAATGCCAAATTATATATTGTCGCTTCATGAAGTGATTTCAAATCAGAATTTTAATAAATTAATTTTTTAATATAAAAAATATATAATAAAATAAAATAAAAAAATAGAAAACAAATAAAAAAAATATTTAAAAAAATATTTAAAAAAAAATAAAAAAAAATATTAAAAAAATAACAAAAAGATTATTAAAAAATAAAAAACAAAACATAAAAAAAATTTAACAAAAATATAAAACAAAAATAACTAAAAACAAAAAAAATTATAATGGATTATAAGCAATAGGTGGCTTGATAAATATAAAACAATAAAAAATTAAAATAAAAACAAATGAAAATTTATAATAATGCATTATTAGTAATAAGTTGCTTGGTAAATGTAAAAAAAAATAAAATTAAAAAAAATAATAATAATATTAAAAAAAGATATGTAAATAAAATCAAATAAAAATTTATAATATGCATTATAAGTAATACGTTGCTTGATAAAAGTAAAAAAATACAAAAAATAAAAATAAATTTAAAAAATATAAAAAAATATAATAATAAAAATATTTAAAATATATAATAACATACATATATATATATAAAAAAAGATTAAAACATTATAATAATAAAAAATATAAACAAATAAAAATTTATAATAATGCATTATACGCAATAGATTGCTTGATAATTAATAAATTAATTTTTTAATAAAAAGTAAATAAAAAAATAAAAACATTAAAATAATAAAAAAATAATAAAAAAAAACCAAAATTATAAAAAAAAAAAAATAAAAATAATAAAAAAAATAAAAATAAAAAAAAAAAATGGCATAAAACATTTTTGCATTTAATTTCTCATTTACTTTTGAAAAAATTTCGAAATTTTTACTTTACACTTTATGCACTTAAAATCAAACAGAAGCATGTAAAAATGCATGTAAAAATACCAATTTTCATTATTTTACTTTAAAGTGTTTTTTTCGTTTGACTGTCGCATAAATACATACATACGTGCTAGCCACCAAAGTACTAGAGCCATATTCGAATTTTATTTCAAAAATCTGTTTCTGTTACCAACTAATTTACATACACAAACATTTTGGCTTTACATTAGCATATCGTACCTAAATATATACATGCGCTTATAGTTATCAAAGAAATTGCAAGTGGCGGTGCTGCTTGGGGGCGACAGCTCAACTCTTGTCATTAACTACTTTTATATATTATCATTAAATCAAATAGTTTAGTTGTCAGCTTAAAAATATAGCATTAGACTAATTTTGAAAATGTTTGTCAAGTATTTTGCTTACATTTTAGGCATATTTTATTCAAATTCGACGCTAACAAGTAATTTGAGCGTCAAGTAAATGTATAAATAGCATTCAATTAATTATATAAATAAACAAATAATACTAACGTGTGTTAAATAAATATGTTTAATACGAGTTGAAAGCATACAAACGAGGAGTACATTATATAATTATGCTAGCAAACAAAATACTTCAAGGAGAATCGCTTAAAAACACGCTTCACATTTGTTCATTATTAAATTGGTCAATTAAGTAACATATTTACAGATTTATGTGTGTGTGAGTGAATTTATATACATATACATCTATGCATATATGTATATTTGATGAATATATAGATGTATATTCAACACGATTTGCATGTATGTGTATGCTTCACAATTCCATAATTTGTCTATTCAATAGTGCCACAGCGCAGCTACAAATATAATATTCTTTGTAAAATAAAACAGAAAACTCTAAAAAATAGTATTAAAACACTTCACTGTCATGGCTATTTATTGGTTAACTGAAACAGCTTGCAGTTGTAATTATAACTACCATCTATGTATGTGTGTGTAGTGAACACGTGCATGTCGCTGCCTGCAAGAATAACGCATTCCGTCAAAAAGCTTTGTTTTCTAACAAATAACTCAAAAATCATTAACTGCACATTTAGCAGCTACCGTTAATGTGCTTGTTGTTGCAAAAACAGCTTGGTTTAAGCGAAAAAACCATATGTAAGCGTATTTTTTTTGGGTTACGTCTAAGCAAACGCGTTGCCTTGGCGCATGAATTTTATACTCTCTATATGTATTTATTGTTGTATTGTGTTGTCAACTTCTCAGCTACTGCATTTATCACTAATTTAGTGTCTAACGCCTACTGCCGTGAAAAGATTTGCTCAATATTGGCTTTTTGTAAATCGAACGCGTTGCAAAAACGGAATTTCGAAAACAACGTTTGTACAAAAATCTATAAATTTATGTTATATAACTTACAAGATATACCACTAAACACTTTTTTGTTTACTAATTTCAGTTATCGCATATTTTTTAACACTTTCCTTGTTAGAAATCTCATTTAATTACTTTTTAAATTTACTGTACTGCAGTTTACGCGCTTTCTTAAGTGTTGCTCAAATATTTTCGAGTTGGCTTAATAGCGCCGTTATACACATATACTACTACTTCTTTCGTCTCACTTCTGTGTATGTGTTTATATACATTGGTTTGTTGTATTAAACAAATTTATAAAATATTCAACTTATTTGATATAAATATGCTTGCATTGCCACTTTGTTCCAATTCCATTACAGTTCGGTGTTCATCACTCATTATAACGGTTGTTTGATTTGTGGAATATATTCATTGCACTTTTTTTCGTTTTGTTTTTGCTTTATGGCGGTTGTGTGCTATTTATTCCAAGTAAATACTAACGTAGTTGATTTCTGTGGAACAATGGAAAGTATTAGAAAGAAATGTTAGTGGAATATTTGATAAATATTATATAGTATACATAATATAAATTTATATTGTATCTGTAAATAATATAAACGTTTAGGAACTTAATAAAATTTATTAAATTATTACTTAATATAAATGAAAGTTACTATGAGTGCATACTTTTAGCTGTACATTGGCCTGAAAAAAAAACTATTTTGTACCACTTTTTTGACTGTTTCGCATTTTAGAACAGTAAAAATTTCAATTTAGGGATATATTCCAGACATAAAAAAAGTCTATAAAGACTATTTAAACATTTTGGTTCAGTCATAAAATATTTTACACCTATTTTAAGCCCACCATCTATAATTTTAATTTTAAAATTTACTTTTTAATATTCAATTCTATTAAAATCTTTCATAATATTGGGTAGTCGAAAAAGTCTTTTCGTATTGCTAATCAAACTTCAACTTATTTTTTTTTATATTTATAATGAAGTTTAATGAACCAAATATGTACCATTTTAGTCGACCACTTTTTGCCATTTTTCCGCTAGAGACATTATTCCATCAGTGTAAAACTTTTCTGGTTTCTCGGCGAAAAAATGGGACAAGTAATTTTCACAGGCTTCTCTTGAAGTAAACTTTATTCCATTAAGCGAGTTCTGCATTGACCGAAACAAATGGTAGTCCGATGGTGCAAGGTCAGGACTATATGGTGGATGCATCAAAACTTCCCAGCCAAGCTCTCCCAGTTTTTGCCGAGTCATCAAAGATGTGTGTGGTCTAGCGTTGTCCTGATGGAAGACCCTTTCTGTTGATCAGCGAATTAAAAGACAGCGGCTACGCTGGCTAGGTCATGTTGTAAGGATGGACGAAAACAGTCCAGCTCAGAAAGTATTCGACGCAGTAACCGCCGGAGGAAGCAGAAAATTAGTAAGAACTCCACTCCGTTGGAAAGACCAGGTGGAGAAGAGTTTGGCTTCGCTTGGAATCTCCAATTGTTGCCAGGCAGCGAAAAGAAGAAGGGACTGGCGCGCTGTTGTTAACTAGGCTAAAATCGCGTAAGCGGTGTCTACGCCAATTAAGAAGAAGATCCACTTTTCGTCTCCTGTTACCATTCGCATTAGAAATCGTTCGTTTTCATTTCGTTTCACAAATTTCATTTGGTGGCTTGCGTGGCATTCTTTCCTTTTTTATACAAAAATTTCAAAATATAGCGAATGTCTTCATTATTTTCACTCAATTTAATTTTTTTTTTTGGTTAAATGAAGCTTAAAATCTCTCCTTTCCAACACTATATGGTATGATACAATGTGATGGATGGCACTGGAGATATACGACTGACAAAATACGAAAAGACTTTTTTGACTACACAATATTTATAATTGATTTGTTCGGTCAGTTTATACGGTGGCTCTATGCTATGGTAGACTAATTTGAAAAATTTGTTCGGAGATTATGCCGCCGCCTTGGAAAATGATCCATGCCAAATTTTATGAATATATCACGACAAATAAAATAGTTGTCCATACAAGCACTTCATTTTGAGCGATTAGTTTGTATAGGAGCTATATGCTATAGTGGTTCGATATACGCGATATACGACATATGAATTTACTACTGGATGTTACAAAGTTTGTGGCCAACACAATATACCCTGTTCATGGTATAAGAATTGCTTCAATTTTATAGCGAGATTTTACCTCGCAGGCTTTATACACTGCATTAAAATTGTTTTTCTGCCATGCACAACTAAAAATACGATATTAAACTATAAATCTTATATATATATATATATAAATGCACCAGATTCAACAAATGAATGACGGCTTAAATTGATTTAGAAAAAAAAACTAAAACTAAAAAAAATATTAAAAATAAAAAAGTAATATTTTTGAATTCGCCAATATGCACATGTACATTTTTGTTTAGTTTCAATTTGCAGGCCGCTCAGGAATTTTTGTGTCTGGATTTTGTTTTGTTTCAATACAGAAAGTATATGCAAACAACAGCACAAATGGTGTTGCCATTGTAATAGTAATTTTATTTACAGTTATTTATAAGTAGTAGTTTAGGAAATGACGAGTATACTAACTTTTCGCCGTCGAGGGGAGGAATTGTCAACAATTGCAACAATTAATTGCCCAAAGCACAAGCATTACACAACAAATGAAATGTACTTCACAATTATGGATGGGAAAAGTAAACACAAAATAGTGTTCGCTGTACATTTCATTGGCGATGATGTTGCTTAACATTACAATATGATGCGAGTCGATACTGATACGAGTGGAGTGGAGTACAGTGAAGTGAAGTGGAGTGGAGTGAAGTGAAGTGGAATCGAGTAGAGTGGAGTGGAGTGGAGCGAAGTGGTTGCGACGCATAAGTTTGTTGGCTTCCTTGTTGTTGGATTGTATCAAAGATGTTGATGGTGGTGGTGGTGATGATGATGGTTGTTGTTGTTGGTGGTGGTGTTGGTAGAACGATGAAGTACACGTACGCAGCTACGCATTATTTACACAAGCACTAACGTTTAACGTTCACTCTATTTCCAAGCGTTTACACACTACGTACTGGCGCTACACAAAGGACGCGTTAACGAAACTCCAAGTTTTTTTCCGCAGCTTATTCAATCCATTTGTTGGGTTCGAAAACTTAACGCATACTATAAAACGTTCTACCAAAGTGGTCCATTTATCTGGGCCGTTGTCTGTTAAGAATACACAAAATGAAACAAAACAAATTCAAAATTTACGAAATTTCATACAAAGCAGAGACAAACTATACATTTTTGCTTGCTGTTTTACAAAAGTTGTCTCAATATTATACATACATATATACTGGGTGTGGGTGTGTGTTAATATATGGAAATAACAGCAATAATGTATACAAATAAACTTAATAGTTGAGCGGGAATTAAATATATTATTAGGCATGAGTTTGCTTGTCAAATAATTGCTGACAACTTGAAATTGTAAACAATTGATTTATGGCTCATAAATCTGTTATAATTTATATTTTAATTAATTCCATGTACATATGCACTTTTTATATGGACAATAGCGTTTAATAGACTATATATCGAGTGCTAGGTGTGACATTTTATGGCTTTCGTTGTATACCGCAAGCAGGCGCCGCATTATATAACTTGATTGCATGGATTTTATATTTGCAGTGCACTTCAAAATGATTTATTGCTGCGAAATGTTAGCATGTTGTGCTGATAATGTATGCCGCAGTGACATTGTATAGCTCTTCAAAATTACAATTAAAAGGTTATTTGTATTAAAACAAAAAAATAAAAAAGACCTTTCGTAAAGTACTTAGAAGTGTTGAATAATTAATTTACAATGCTTTAAACTCGAGTTTATCAGTTACTTTGATATTTAATGTTAAACTATTCCTATAATCTTCACAAATAAAAAATGTTTTTCATACAAGAACTTAATAATGATCCGTCGGTTTGTATGACAAGTCTAAGCTTTAACAGTCCGATCTGAACAATTTATTCGGAGATTGTACTATTGACTCTACTAATCAACTATGCCGAGTTTCGTGAAGATATCTTGAGAAATAAGACAGCTTTTCATACAAGATCTGATTTTGATCGGTCAGTTTCTATGACAGCTTTACGCTAGAGTGGTTCGTTCTGAACAATTTTATTATATGATGTACCGTTGGCTCTACCAATAAACTATACCGAGTCTCGTGAAGATATCTTGACAAATAAAAAAGTTTTCCATACAAGCACTTGATTTTGATCAGTCAGTTTCTATGACAGCTTTACGCTAGAGTGGTTCGATCTTAACAATTTATTCGGATATTGTACCGTTTACTCTGAACATAATCTATGCCGAGTTTCGTATAGATATCTTAACAAATAAAAAAGTTTTCCATACAAGCACTTGATATTGATCAATCGATTTGTATGGCAGCTATACGCCAGAGTGGTCCGATCTGAACAATTTATTCGGATATTGTACCGTTTATTCTGAACATAATCTATGCTGAGTTTCGTATAGATATCTGAACAAATAAAAAAGTTTTCCAAACAATAACTTGATATTGATCAATCGATTTGTATGGCAATACGCTAGAGTATAACAGTCCGATCTGAACATATATTTATAAATAAAAAAGATTACAAAGACGATCGGAGAATGTATAACAGTCCGATTGAACAATTTACAATAATCTATGCCATGTTTATCGAGAACTCATCTTGACAAATAAGCACGTTTCTATACAAAAACTTGATTTTGATCAGTCAGTTTCTGTGACAGATTTACGCTAGAGTGTTCCGATTTGAACAATTTATTCGGAGATTGTAGCGTTGACTATAACAAAAATATATACCGAGTTTCCTGAAGATATCTTTAGAAATAAAAAAGATTTCAATACAATGACTTGATTTTGATCGGTCGGTTTGTATGGTAACCCTAAGCTATAACAGTCCGATCTGAACAATTTATTCGGAGAATGTACCGTTTACTCTGAACATAATCTATGCCGAGTTTCGTATAGATATCTGAACAAATAAAAAAGTTTTCCAAAAAATAACTTGATATTGATCAATCGATTTGTATGGCAACTCTAAGCTATAACAGTCCGATCTGAACAATTTATTCGGAGAGGGTACCGTTGACTGTTACAATAATCTATGCCATGTTTATCGAGAACTCCTCTTGACAAATAAGCACGTTTTCTATACAAAAACTTGATTTTGATCGGTCAGTTTCTATGACAGCTTTACGCTAGAGTGGTCCGATCTGAACAATTTATTCGGAGATTGTAGCGTTGACTTTAACAAAAATATATACCGAGTTTCCTGAAGATATCTTTACAAATAAAAAAGATTTTAATACAATGACTTGATTTTGATCAATCGATTTGTATGGCAACTCTAAGCTATACCAGTGCGATCTGAACAATTTATTCGGAGAATGTACCGTTGACTGTTACAATAATCTATGTCATGTTTATCGAGAACTCATCTTGACAAATAAGCACGTTTTCTATACAAAAACTTGATTTTGATCGGTCAGTTTCTATGACAGCTTTACGCTAGAGTGTTCCGATTTGAATCATGTAGCTATTTAAAACTTCTAATAGATAAAAACACAAAACATTTTGAAGCGCACTGCAATACGGCGACACACTGGTGAATATACAAGATTCAGATTTTGCTACTCACCTAAAGTACTGCTCGTGCAGTGACTGTCGCTGAAATTCCGCAGCCTGCAAATACTGTAATACAAATATATATGTCATTAATTATGTAAATATATTGAATATTAGTGGGGGTAAACCTGAAGCTGATCGGCGTAGGACATGCGCAGCAAAACATCCGGTTCTCTAGGCATAAGCATACTTGGCCGTGGATACTGGCCAACATTCGCTGCATATGCAAGTAGAAAAGAAAGAATAAAGAAAGGCAAGTGTTAGTTGGTTACATGCACTTTTGGCCAATGCGATATGCATCGCTGGCACGTATTTTATATACAAACTCACGTGGCAGTTGAAATCCGGCCTCCGGTGGTTGCGGCTGTGAAGGCAAAGGCAAATGTAAATGAGTATGAGAGTGTGCATGATATTCTCTCGTCAATCGTATCTGAAATTTTAAATTTTCAAAAACGTAGCGAATTGTTTTGAGTGTGTTTTTTTGCATTGCATTTTTTAGGCGGGGTTTGTTTTGATTTTGATTTTGATTTTTTTCTTTAGCAATTGTTGCGTTACTTTTTTTTAAGTTGAAAAAAAAATTACAACTATTTTTGATGAATTTACGAAAATGAGTATCGGATGCACTTTAAATGTTAGCTTAACTTTCGGTTTTGATTTGATTAGTTGTTAATTCGAGTAAATGGGCGGGCAAAATGGTGCAAAAGCCAATTGCTGTAAATGCTTAGCGTTAGAAAAAAAAAGTCCAAATGAGTTTACAATGATTAATATGAAATAAAAAATGTTCGGCAAGACAACACATAAATGCTGGCGACTTTTCAAAAATCGCACAGACACTTAGCAGATGAACTGTGATAAAATGTTGGCGAAACACAAAGGAACCCATACAAACTTGCAAACAGACAACAATAATAATAATAATGGATCGAAAAATGGGCAGCGTCAAACTGACTTTATGTTACTTTATGATTTTTCAGTTGAATTATGATTTTTGCTTAATTACATTACCGTTAAGTGTTAAATGTCGCCAATTAGTGTTGAAAACAAGTTAAATATGCAAATTTTTCACAAGTGATTTGAGCGATTGTTAGATATGAATGCACGAATACAGACACACGCACACACACAAACATTTTTATACAATATTTTATTTTTTTTGTTTTAATATTTTTCTTTTTTGTTCTGGTTAATTCGCAAATTTTGAAATTTTCTTCCAAATACGATTGAAAGTTTGATTTGATATGTCCTTAAATTGAATCGATACGATACGATATGTGATGACAGTATGATACGATACCGATTTCATGAACTTATGATAAATGTGTGTAATATCAAATATAATTTTGAGGTAACAATAATGCAATAATGATAACGATGACTTTGTTGTAATACATAATTGTTGTAGGTGCTATTTTATTTATATATATATTTTTTTTGTTGTTTTGGCAACTAATTGTATATATATTTACCATATGCTCGCCGGGATCCAGGCCAACATGATGTGGCGGCGGTATGCCCAAACGCTCGCGCTCCATTTGTGAAATAGCCGCAGGATTGGCGTACAGCGGGAACTGTGATGGATGTATGCCACTGTGTGTGTAAATAAATAAGTAATTAAATAAGTTATACTACATAAATATATCATATACCATAAGCAACTAGCTTTTATAGGTTATGTCACACTTACCGTCTGTAGTATTCCATCCAATGCGGATCCATGCGCGACTGACTGGCGGCGGCCGCTTGTGCGTTCTTTATCTCTTCCAATTCCCTAAAAATATGTTTAACGCCATTAATAAATTTCGTTAAATAGAAAACTCAAAATCGAGTAGCGTAGAAGGAGAGCAATAAAATAGAAACATCGACAACTTTTGCGGTGGACAGGTTAACAAGGGAATTCTTTGGCATATTGATAGAGCTGGAATGCATGGCGAAATGAAATGTGGGCATATATGGAGAAATGCTGCATATAATTTGGTATAAATGAGAAAAGCAATGCGAAATAAGTGAAATAAAGAGCAATGATAGCAGGCAAATGAAGTTGAAAATGAAATAAAATACAAGGAAGACCTAAATGCCAGCATAACAAATTTTTATAAATATTTTCTAATTTATAATAAAATTTTTAATATAGTTCATATAGATATTTTTATCGATAGCGATTACCAAACCAGATTTAAATAAATAAATTTTTCAATATAAAATATAAATATACATAAATGAAATGATAGAGTAGTTGAGCAGGTATTATGACATGTTGGGAAGCTGTTCAAGCAGTTATTTGACATTACTCGATTTCTGTTAGAAGTTTTATGTTTTTAGTAAATTAACAATGATGTTGTTTAGGCAACTGTACCTCTCTCTACTATACATTGGCCCCATTGGGTGATGATATGGTACCATCTGTTCAACAGGGCTGAAATAATTCAAAAGAATACAGACGTATAAATTTTCAATTATTTCATTTCGTCTCGCAAGTCGTAAAATACATAAATACATACATACATACAGGCATATGCAAAGGATCTATACTAAAACTGAAAACAAGTATAGATGTGGAGATGTGAAAATCAAAAATAAATGATATGAAGTTTGAAATTTGAAAAATTAAGTAAAAAAAATATTACAAATGAATTTTTCATGTATGACTTTAGTTTGTCAGTGGGACAACAAGGCCGAAATGGTTAAATTTTTGCCAAAAATATTGCTTAAACAAAGTAAGAGAGTTAAGAGAATTTCATATTTTTTGCATTTTTTATTTAGATTTTACTTTTCGCCAAATTACTGTTCGATTTTAAAATGAACTCAAAGAGAAAATTTGTTTTATGCGTTGAACCTGCGCACAACATCGAATCTACACTTGTCACACTCACCTGAAAGCCACATGTGGCCTGGCGTACTCGGATAGCTGACGCAGTGCTGGCGTATCCGCATATGGCGGTTTGAGTTCGGCCTTCAATTTGGCCTGTTGGGCCGCCTGTTGTGCTGCGACAGCCTGTTGCTGCTGCTGTTGTTGCTGTTGCTGTTGTTGCTAAGCAAACATATCGTAAATGAAATTATGTTAGTATGACTGAACATTTTTTTACTGCTTCAATACTCACCTGACGCCGCTCACGCTCCTTTTCGGCTAGCTTTCTGTCGCGCTCTTCACGCTTTCTCGCGAGTTTCGAGTCTGCCACAGGCTTGAAAATCAAATCCGTACGCGTGCAGGAGTTATAATCACCACGATCGATGTGACGCACAAAGCTATAATATATATAAGTATAAAAATGCGTGATCAGATAGGCCAAACAGTGTACTTCGGTCATGACTTACATAGCGGACTGCGAGCGATGGCATTCGGTGTCGTCAGGCTTGGCTTCGGGACTAGGACCACGCGGTATATTTTGCGTTGGGCTTGGAATTTCTGGCTCTGGATCGGGCTCGATGTCAATCGGTACTGCCAGATATAAGAGATTTGTATATTTAATGAAATGTACTTTAGACAGTTTAGTGACACTTACATGGTTCCGTCGGGTGATGTGGGCCGCCCAGATTAGCCGAGTGTGCGTGCGCTCGCAGCGCATCCATGTGCGACGTTGGCTTCATACCCATTGGCTGACCATCTTGGAATGGCGAGGAGTGCGGCGGTGGTGGATAACCGGCTAAATGCCCTCCTGGATAACCAGCTGGTGGCAGACCAGTAGGGGCCGAATGTGAACTGCCCGGCGGACCGCCACTGCTATTGCTGCCCTGCGGCGTCTTTGGTGTTGGGGGTTTGTTCTGTGCCTGTGCCTGCGCCTGCGCTTGCGCTTGTGCCTGTGCTTGAGCTTGAGCCTGAGCTTGCGCTTGTGCTGCCGCTTGTTGTTGTTGATGCTGATGATGTTGTTGCTGTTGTTTTAACTGGTGAGCAGCTACTGCTTGTTTTTCGGCCGCCGCCGCTGCTGCAGCTGCCATTGCTGGATCGTCGGGACGTGTGGGCGGCGGTCCCGGTAGACCAGGATGATGTCCACCTAGCACCGAAGCTGGGTCAAGTGGTCCACCAGGGGGTGGTGGTTTCATGTAGGCTGTGGGGAAACCAGGTCCGTATGGTCCGTAGCCATAATTGAAGGGATTGTGATGATGCGGGGAGTAGAACATTGAGGGATGTAAAAGTGGATGGGGATATGGCGACTGACCGGGATGTACGGCTATTTGCGGTATACCAGCGCCTGTCGGAATTAATGGCAATGGCAGTGGCATTTGTGGGTGTCGGATGACAGGCGGTGAAGCGCCAGGCCTTAAATGCGGTGGCGGTGAAGTGCCCAGTACGCGTTGATTCGGTTGAGGGCAGTACATTTTGCTCAATGGACTGGCCATCAACGTGGAAGCGCTGGATACTGGTGGAGGTGTCATGTGCGGTGATTGCTGTCGTAAGAGTGCATGACGATCTCGCTCTGCTACTGCGGCAGCCGCCGCCGATAGTGCCGATGACGACGGATGATGGCTGAGTGGACTTTGCGGTACCGGATGTAGCGGACTCTGACGACTCAAGCTGCTAACACTTGAAGCAGGCGATGTTGATCGATGCGCAGCGTTTGAACCAGGTGTACCGCTATTTCCAGGCAATCCAGCACTACCACCGCCGCCGATGCTTTGAGGTCCACCAATGTTGGAGTTAGGTCCCTGCACGCTCGGGCTAGCGCGACTAAAGGCAGATGATGGCACAGTATTCGTGCTTGTTGCAGTGCTGACTGACGTTGTGGTAGAAGACAAACTACCAGAAACAGATGAATGTGGCGGTGCAGACGAGGAATGCGGTGGTGCAATATGTGATGGCGGTGTGCGTCTACTGAGTGCCGACTCTGGCATGCCAGTCAACGATGGTGGCCCAGCCAATAGAGCGATTGGGCCACCACCTCCCGGACCCAAACCGGCCATTGAGTGCGATAACATTGGATGTCCCGGATGGCCAACGCCAGCGACAGCAGCGTGTGCTGGATGACCAGGGGGCAAATGCGCTAAATGTGGATGTATGGGCATAGGATGACCAATGAGACCTGGTGGTGGATTTCCTGGCATACCAGTTAAAGGAGAACTGCGGTGTGCATGCGGTGACTGTTGGGGTGGCATCGATGCTTGCGATGTTGGTGGTTCACGTGGCGGTCCAGTCGGTGTGCCACTATTGATATTCATGCGCTCCTCGTGCAAACTACGCGACTGCGGTTGCTGTGCTGGCGACGGCGTGCGCACTGTGCTCGATTGCAATGGCTGGGGTGGCATTTGATGTGTAGGTGGCGGCGGACCACCTCTCGGATCATGACCTTGTAATGTGAGTGGAATTGGGGTATGCGGATGCATACCAGCGGGCATATCTGGATGCTGACGATGCAACTGTTGCAGGTGACTGGGCGGGAGGTGCTGGGGATGTAGGCCTGACGGTGCTACCGTTGACAATGGCGGAGGTGCGCCAACTGAAGACGGTGGCATCGATGAAGCTACAGACGACTGTGGGTGTGGTCCTTGTAATTGTTGCGAGTTGTTCGGGGATGGCGTTAGATGTGGATGATGCATTGAACTGGGTGGTGGTGGACCAGATGCACCAGGTGGCATACCGGAATTCAACTGTCCATGAGATGGCGGTCCGTGGGGTGATACCAAATTTTGTGGATGCATGCCAGGCGGTAAACCACCACCAGCCGGTGAAGGCAAATGTGGTGATGGATGCGGCGATTGGAATTGCTGTTGCTGTGACGACGGCTGTGAACTACTATTGCTACCCTGACTGTCCTGACCCGGGGTCGAACGAGATGATGCATCTATTGGGCTTTCCGAAGGCGGGTATTTCATACCACCAGGCTCTTGAGTGCCGTAAGGAGAACCTTTAACCAGATTTTCCGCATACGGTGATGGTTTCATTGGACCACCATCATTTGAGCCTTGAGGCGGTGGCGGATACTTCAAATCTTGTGGCGGTCCATACTTTGCAGACATTGGATCGCCATACTTTAGCATTAAGCTTGACTCAAAAGCAGAACGCGCCAAGGGATGTTGCACCTCATGCTGATAGTGGGGCTTCGGCATCGCAATGCCGGGTGGCGGCGTAGCACCAGGTGGCGCACCGTGCGTAGGTGGCGGCTGCGGATCTTGCGGTACACCTGGGCCAACGTACTTCAAACCACCTACATCGCCCGGCTGACTGGCCGGAGGCGCATATTTGCTTTCAGCATTTGGCATATTATAAATACTTGAGCCCTTCATCTCAGGCAACTTTAGCTGCTCACCTGGGAAACCTTTCGGCGGTTGTTGATGTGCAGATAGATCGCCGGGATACTTGCCCGGTTGTTCCAGGGCAAATTTCATATCATATTTACCCGCTGCTGCAGCAGCTGCTGCCGCCGCCGCCGCTGCTGCTGCTTGCATATCTTGTACTGTGCCATACTTCATGGCGTGTTCCAGTGGAGGTGGTGGATACTTGATATCCTGCATTGCAAATTTGCCACCTTCATATTTGATGCCAGCAACAGCAGCAGCAGCCGCCGCTGCAGACTCATTGTACTTCATTTCCATATCACCAGGATACTTGTGCGTTGGTGGAGGGCCACCTAAGGGCATGCCCGACGGTGGCGGTGCGTTGTTATCATTACTTGGCATCGATTGTGGTGGCGGCGGTCCATACTTGAGTTGTCCATCTAAAATATATCCGGGTGGTGGTTGGACACCGGTTGGTGGTAGGTGCATATGCATGTGCGGCGGCTGTGGCGGTGCCTCTGGACCTCCGCCTGAGTCATTGACCGCTGAAGACATTGATGTCGGCGGCATGCCCACATTATTTTTGCACTCCTCGTTTTTAATCTCCACTTTAACTTTTAGATCTTGCGGTTCATTACTGTTCTGATTGCAAGTAGCATCCATGGAATCATCCAAAGGTTCTTTCTTAATGAATACTGCGGTTTCTTGCATATTCACATTAGTATTGTTTGGTGGCAGTTGTTGTTGCTGCTGCTGTTGTTGCTGCATTGATTCTTGCTTCATATTGGCGATCTTCTTCATCATCTCTTGCTCCTTCGCTATATCAACGGCAACAGAATTACTTTCCGACACATCCATTTTTTCGACAGTGTCTTTTCGTTCCGTGGACAATTCGCCGCGGCCAATCGAAGCATTTAACGCTTCAACGGTAGCTATTGTCGGCACTTTCATGGGTGTTGGCGGCGCACTGACCACACTCATGTTCTCCTCGTTAGCATTGGAGATCGGCTCTTTAGTCGCAACGCTACCGGCATCGCTTGTTGGTGGCGCTACAGGCGCTTGCCCGCTAACTGGCGCTTGTATATTTGTCTCTTCATCATCATTTTTGATCGTCTCTTTGGTGTCTTCAGCAGGCTTTTCCGATTTCTCAATAATATCCGCCTTTGAATCGCCATCTGCAGCACCACTATCTTCTTTGCCGGCGGAGCTATCCTTGCCCTCTTTTAACGACTGTTCTACGGTATCGGTCGTATTTGACTCGGCATCATCCATTACCGAATCAGGTCGACTATCCGAGTTCATGCTCTCTTCCGCCGGACTATCGGGTCGCTTACGCTTACCACTGTCCTTACTAAGGCTGCTGCCATCATCGGTGACATCACCACTGCCGCCGCCGCTGCCAGAACCTGCGCTACCATCCACATCGGTACGCTTCTTCTTGTTCGGCGTATCCTGCTTACCGCCCTTACGCTTATTCGCCGCCACCGTCGTTGTCGTATTATTCTCAGCGTTTGCGTTTGCTCCTTTAGTTGGTGTCTTTGGACTATCGGCTGCTGTTACTGTATCGGGAGTTTCAGTACCACGTTTGGGTCGTTTACCATTCGCTACTTGCTCTTTTGTATTGTTATTCTGTTGTTGTTGTTGCTGCTGTTTATTGCGTGTCCTCATTCTAGATGGTGATTCATCCCTTTTGTTTGTCAGACTGGAATCGCTGTCGCACTCGCTGATATCGTCCTCGGTTAGAGAACTATTCTCCTCCTTGGAGACAACGGGCGACGAGCGCGTCGAATCTGCCGCCGCTGACGCCGTCGTCGCCGTTTGTGGTTCCGGTGTATCCTCCTTCTTCGGAGGTGTATTACTAGCGCGTGTGACACGATTGCGACGCAAGGCACTTTGCCGGCGTCGACGATGCGGTCGATTATTATTGGCACCCGGTGTCTTCTTCCACAAATAGTAAAATTCCACCAATTCGGGTGTCTCTTTGTGCGGTAGTAAATCTTTGTGTATGCGAAAGAAATTCTTACCGAATTGCCGTAAGCCCTTAATGAATTTCTTTGTTTCGTCCTCGGTCCACTTTTTATCGATGCCCTTCGAAACGGGACACTTAACGAGTGCTTGTAGTGCTTTGCCTGGATCGTAACCAGAATCGTGTAACTTAAATTGGAGAGGAAGAGAGAAAGAACACCAAAAAATTAGTCAAAAACAAAATTTAATTGCAATGAAAATTACAAAAATTAAGGATTAATATCGAAAATATGTAAGATAAGGAATAAAATTTTAAGCGGACTTTCGCTACGGACTAATGGCAGCATTAACGGTATAGCATCCAAAAAAATATTCTTCTTCTTTACTGGCGTAGACGCCGCTTACGCGATTATAGCCGTTTCTTCTTTTTGTTATGTGGCGCCAATTGGATATTCCAAGCGAAGCCAGGTCCTTCTCCACTTGGCCCTTCCAACGGAGTGGAGGTCTTCCTCTTCCTCTGCTTACCCCGGCGGGTACTGTGTCAAATACTTTCAGAGCTGGAGTGTTTTCGCCCATACGGACGACATGACCTTGCCAGCGCAGCCGCTGTCCTCAATTTGTTGCACTATTTCAATGTCGTCATATATCTCGTACAGCTCATCGTTCCATCGAATGCGATATTCGCCGTGGCCAACGCGCAAATGACCATAAATCTTTCGCAGAACTTTTCTCTCGAAAACTCGCAACGTCGACTCATCAGTTGTTGTCATCGTCCAAGCCTCTGCACCATATAGCAGGACGGGAATAATGAGTGACTTATAGAGTTTGGTCTTTGTTCGTCGAGAGAGGACTTTACTTCTTAATTGCCTACTCAGTCCTAAGTAGCACCTGTTGGCAAGAGTTGTCCTGCGTTGGATTTCTAGGCTGACATTGTTGGTGGTGTTTACGCTAGGTTCCAAGATAGACGAAATTAGCTACGACTTCAAAGTTATGACTGTCAACAGTGACGTTAGAACCAAGTCGCGAGTGCGACGACTGTTTGTTTGATGACAGGAGATATTTCGTCTTGCCCTCGTTCACTGCCAGACCCATTTGCTTTGCTTCCTTGTCCAGTCTGGAGAAAGCAGAACTAACGGCGCGGGTGTTGAGGCCGATGATATCAATATCATCGGCATACGCCAGCAGCTGTACACTCTTATAAAAGATTGTACCTGCTCGATTAAGTTCTGCACCTCGAATTATTTTCTCTAGCAGCAGATTGAAGAATTCGCACGATAGGGAGTCGCCTTGTCTGAAACCTCGTTTGGTATCGAACGGCTCGGAGAGGTCCTTCCCGATCCTAACGGAGCTTTTGGTGTTGCTCAACGTCAGTTTACACAGCCGTATTAGTTTTGAGGGGATACTAAATTCAGACATCGCGGCATAAAGGCAGCTCCTTTTTGTGCTGTCGAAAGCAGCTTTGAAATCGACGAAGAGGTGGTGTGTGTCGATTCTCCTTTCACGGGTCTTTTCCAAGATTTGGGCATGGTGAATATTTGGTCGGTTGTGGATTAGCCAGGTTTAAGGCCACACTGATAAGGTCCAATCAGTTTGTTGACGGTGGGCTTTAATCTTTCACACAATACGCTCGATAGACCCCTATACGCAATGTTGAGAAGGCTTATCCCACAGGAGTTGGCGCAGATTGTGGGGTCTCCCTTTTTGTGGATTGGGCAGAGCACACTTAAGTTCCAATCGTTGGACATGCTTTTGTCCGACCATATTTTACAAAGAAGCTGATGCATGCTCCTTATCAGTTCTTCGCCGCCGTGTTTGAATAGCTCGACCGGGAATCCATCGGCCTCCGCCGCTTTGTTGTTCTTCAGGCGGGTAATTGCTATTCGAACTTCTTCATGGTCGGGCAATGGAACGTATATATACATAATATTATTGTGACCAAAAAATAGTAAGATTTTTTAATTTAAATTTTGCCCAAAAACTCAATTAACTGTCATAAATCCTAATGGCTTATTTGGAATATCGGAAGGATCAGTGAAAACCAACCAGCCTAAGAAAAGTGAAAGTTTTTTCGAAAACAGCTTTCCTTCTACCAGGAGGACCGAATATCATGGCAAAGTTGAGCCGAAGCCGAAAAAAACACGTCAAAACAGATCTAAAATCAAGATTATGTTGACAGTTTTCTTCGAATATCGAGGTGAGGTGAACTCTGGATTGCTTTCAATCGGCCAAACTGTCAACAAGGAATATTTTCTGAGTGTTATGCTTCGTTTGCGCGAAACTTTTAAAAAGTGGCCGGAATTAAGGCCGACAACTCTTGGTTTTTGCTTTCATTGATTCTTCGTGAGTTTTTCGCCAAATTTTCAACTAATATCGTACTGCAACCACGGTATTCGCCTGATTAGCTTCGTGTGATTTCTGACTATTCGGCAAACTCAAACGACAGCTCCGAACAAACCGTTTAGAGTCAATTGAAGACATTAAACGTGAATCGCCTCCGGATATTTACTTTAACAACTGTTTCGAGGATTGGAAAATACGTTGGCACAAGTGTATTGGGCCAAGGGGGATTACTATGAGGGTGACGACATACATATTTTGAAGAACAAATTAAGAATTTTAAAATTATGAACAAATTCTTACTATTTTTTGCTCATAGTAGTATATACTTATATGTGTATGCAGAAGATGACTTCACGATAAAGAGGTTTTTTAGACCAGAAGGGTAAACCTGAATACTTGAAAAGTTTGGCTATCGACTACTATATTCGCTATAATTGATTCACACATAATCACTTTTCTTCCAGCTTAAAAACTAAAAATGCCAACCCGTGTAATAGCTTTCACAGAATCGGAACGACCAAACGTGCAAATTATAAATAAAATTAATCATCTTAAGCAGTATTTCTCCTATATTTTCTTCAAAATATTGCAATTATTCAGATTATTTTCAGCTATTCAGCGAACATTGCTTCGTTTACGTTTTGTTGACACATCACATTTATTATGATTTTTATTTTCATAAACTTGATTAATTTCCTAATTAAAATAATACGAATATATTTATTGATGGCATGCATAACGATCAATTAAATCTAATCTAACTAATAAAGCGGATTCAATTGACTTCGAAAGAAATTATTGGATGACCAACATATACATACTCGTACTATACAATAAGGTATATTTGCATAACTGTAGAATGTTTGACAGCGAACATTCAATGGCAATTAAACGCTTTAATGATTGCTTTCGCTATAAATTCAAATTTCTAGAGAGCTGTGTATACACTTGTAACCTCATTAATTTATATGTACATACTTATGTACGGCCATACATTAGGGACTTACCAAGTTCTTAAAATATATCGATACATTTTATGATTCAAAACAACTTAGCAATTTCTTAAATGTGAAGTTAACAATTTGAAAACCTGCACCACGTAAAGAAACCAAAGGAAACTTCTGATAAAGATATAGGCCACCGAATAAAATTTCAATTTTTAATGATGCGGACTGGCTGAATGGAGTCAAAATCTTAAAATTTAATGACGACCCCTCTCTGCTATGCGTAAAAAAGTGGTGGCTAAGCTTCAAGGCTCTCAAGGCCGGTCTCAAAATTGTAGACCTAAAGCCACATTTTGGGATGGAAACCACAAATTACCAGAAAGAAAGGAAAATGTTTCAATGAGCAATACTTTGAATAATGCTATTGTTTATGATTTTTTTAAATAATGCACGAAATATGTAATACAGTATTGGCGTAAAATTTCCCTTTGCTGTTAGGTGGCAGCTCTGGTTATACAGTTACGAAGAATAAAATAGAATCATCCATGGTACTAATTTTCCTTTCTCAAAAAAATTATGAATTTAATTTAAATTCAACTAAGTTATATTTTTATTATGTACTTCGCATCAAGTGCTATTGGTAGCAGTAAAAATATTGGAAAAAAACAATTCATAAATATTACAAAAACAAAGGTAAAGAATATATTTCAAAAATTCGATGGACAAAAAAAAGAATCAAAATCTTTTACATTAAAAAAAATATATTTTTTAAGGGAATTAATAGAAAAATTGGAAGTACATTGTAGTGTATTTTTAATCGTCTAATACCGATGCACATCTTCTAGGCATAGACCTATTTAGGCTACCGAAAGTGTTCTGTGGAACAGAATACCAGACCTTTGTATCTTCTCTCAGAATTCTGCTTTATTTTTCGGTTTAAGGGGTGCAATATTTTCCTTATCAATTTTCCGTAAGTTTTTGATGAGATTCAGATCTGCTGATTACTCTGGCCAAGCCATAACGCTAACACCATGGTCTGAAAACCATTTTTTGCAAGACCCGAAGTATGTTTCCAATTGAAAATGCAAAATTCCATTCAGGAGTATGATTATCTAAAACCTTAACGTATATATGGCGGTCAATGTTTTCTTGTATCCAAAATATAGGTCCCGGAACACAATATGAGAAACAATACTAAACCATTATATTGCCCCACGGGGCTTGAAGGACCTAGTCGTGTAGCGGACGCACACTTCTTTGTTTTTTGGACGTCGGACTCACGAGTAACTATCATTTCCTA
Organism: Bactrocera neohumeralis; assembly: GCF_024586455.1. Lineage (NCBI taxonomy): Eukaryota > Metazoa > Arthropoda > Insecta > Diptera > Tephritidae > Bactrocera > Bactrocera neohumeralis. The sequence goes on from NC_065923.1 coordinate 46,455,720, forward strand.
CCATATTAATTTTTCATTGAGACCATAAAATGTCGAACCATTTTTTCTTAGTTTTCAGCTCCGCCCTTATTAATGTGTCGTTTTGCAAACTGAATACGATTGTATCTATGCCGTTTTCTCAGCATTAGCACCTTTTGGGACCAGGTGCCAAAGCAATTTTTCTCCACAAGTCGTCTTCTTACTGTTTTTGAAGAAATGTTTGCACATAATTCTTATTAAATGACTGCAGAGGCCTTTAACGGTACGCACATCGGCAATCATGCAATATTTCGAACGACTTGCGCAGTCATTTTTTTGTGATCGGCCTATTTATTCAATATTTTTTCAGAAATTTTAAGGCATCAAACACAAATATTTGAGACATATTTCATATGCTTGCAAAATTTCAAAAAAATTATGCCATTGTTTCAAAGCAACACCTTTGATTCTATTTTATTGTCCGTAACTGTATATGTATGCCTTTCGGAAGATATTTTTCAAAATATCCCGCAATTGATGTCTATTTTTTATAACTTATTGATACTAATTGTTGAACATATGCAAAATGGCCTAAAACCTTGAGCCTGATTTTAAACCTGAATAATGACCGACTATTAGAAAACAAATGGTAATAATAACGAATTTTTCAATAGGGACGCATTTTTGCCATTTCTCTTCAGTCTTCAGTCTAGTGCAAAAATTTGAATCCACAGGCACAGTACAAAATGTTCCCGTGCCAGTGAGACAAAGAAGTGGCCGTAGTGTCGAGAATATGCTGCCGCTAGCGCATCAATTCAGGAAGACCGACTGATTTGGATCTCACACATCGTTCTCAAGCGTTGGGCATCTCTGTGACATCGTTGTGGCGAATTTTGCGAGAAGATCATGGCCTACATCCTTACAAGATCAAATTGACCACCAGAATCATCGTATGTTCGTGAAATGGGGTAAGCACCAACTTGAAAATGATCTGGATTTTCATCGAAAAATCATTTTCAGCGGTGAGGCTTATTTCTGACTTCGTCAATAAGCAAAATATGCGTTATTGGTCAGCCAGCAAACCACACGTACTCCATGAGTCATCATTGCATTCCGAAAAAATTACGGTTTAGTGCGGTTGAGCGTCGTTGAGCCGTACTTCTTCCGTGATAATCAAGACCGGCACATTACCGATAAATGGGATTCGCTACCGCTCAATGATAACCGAATATTTTTGGCCCGATTTGGATGATATTAACTTGGTCAATATGTGGTTCCAACAGGACGGCGCCACAAGGCACACAGTGAATGTCACAAACGATTTATAGAAAACCAAGTTTGGTGACTGTGTCATAAAATGTCCCAGTCAATTGGTCGCCAAGGTCGTGCGATTAGTCTATGGTCTATGCCAACAAGCCAGTGACGATTGATGAACTTCGTATCGGCCGCTTTATGCTTGAAAACCGTCGAATATTGGGTTTGGCGTCTGAACTTCTGCAAGCGTGCCCGTGGTGATCATGCAAAAGAATTAGGATTCCATACATAATGGCATCGAATGTACTTTCACAGGAATAATAAATTTGAATTAAAAAAAACTTTTGTAGCGCTCTTATTGAAAAACACGTTATTTTTCAATAACTGGGTATACATACATATACATACATACATATGTACATATATTCCAATTTTTCATAGCCATTTCGGAGTCGCTTCTTGGGGTGAAAAGAACGTGTGCAAAATTGCTGATCGATATTTTAAAAACTGAAGGACTAGTTCGCATATACATATATGTATATACATATATATATAGACAGACAGACAGACAGACGGACAAGGCTAAATTAACTCAGCTCCTCACGGATCACCGACGTTTTCTTCGGAGTGTTAGAAACTTCGTGGCAAACTTAATATACCCTGTTCAGCGTATAAAATTTTTAAAAATACCACCATAAAATGTTGTAAACTGCAACTTAACTCTGAGCAATCGGTATGTTATTTCCAAAGCCACATTACAAGTCCATATAAAATATTAAATGATTGCTCAACAAAAGTGCCGCGAAGGATTATAAATTTTAAAAGTAATAAAAAATATATAAACTTTCCACTCGAAGCACTTCAATAATAATTATTGAAGGAATTGTATTATTTTATTTTATAACTCATTAATATTATCGTCGTAAAAGTTTATTAACCTAAATGTTTTCGGCAAATATTTAATGCAAACAAGTCACATTTTTAACAGTTATATATATTTATTTTAGTTATATAGGAAATATTAGCACTCTATAATGTGTGAACAATACACAACAACACCAACAAACACATGTAAACGGGCGCCTTTTCACAGGTTTGCTAGTAAATAAACCAGCGATATTGAGGGGAAATATATATATACAAATATACATGTACATATGTACATATATGTAAATATGATATAAGTAAAACAACAATAAAAGCTCCATACAATGGAAAGTGTGCCTGGGTGTGGTACTTACAATATCCAATGCGTTAATTGTTGTATCGTCACGACTAGCAGCCAAACAACCGTCTTCTAAACCTCCATCACACATTCCTGAAAGGCAAAGCGTATGGTAATTGTTGAAAAGTTTTTTATTCAGTGAAATCTATAAATAATTGTTATTATTTGCACACACACTTTATTACCTTGAAATGCAGCCATAGAACGCGCCGCACGCAAAAACATTAACAAATCGCCATCGGCCACAATGCCAGGACTCCATCTTGATTCTTCTAATTCACGTTCGTCGCTCTCTTTGTCAACGGGGAAGCTTGAAATTGGATTATAATCGGGCAATTTTGCCTTTTGTGTCCATAAAACAATTACGCAATTAGTAAAACTTATATGCATTGTTAAGTGTTAATTAATATTTGTTTTTGTATTTTTTTTTTCATTTACTTTTTACGCCTTTCTAAGTGATTTACCTTAGAGTAGCATTTAGTTAAAATATATATATTCTTTTTGATATTATGTATATTATTATTGCTTCATTAATAGTTATTTATTTGCTTTTGTTATAAATTACTATATTTTATTATATAATTATCTCGTTTACACAACAGCAACAACAACGAAAAAGTCTACTATCATTAAGTTACACTTTGGTTCTAAGTATATCATATATTTACGCTTATGTACATACACAAATACACATACATATGTGTATATTGATAAATATGTATTTGTAATGAGTGATTAATGTTTGGATGGGAGGACGACTGGATTCGGTTCGGTCGGTTGGGTATTATTGGAACCCATTTGCTTTGTTGGCAGGCGGAAAGCCGCAACTTATTTTGCGAACGGGTTAAGCAACTTTATTAATGTACTAATTGTCAATTATCGTGAGCCAATTACAGGGGAAAATAATACTATGCGTACACATACATACATACATATGCACATATATAGCATGTGCGATGGTATCAATGATGAGAGAATGAATGAATGAATGAAATCTTTAAGCAAAATTAAAAAAAAACTAAAACGGCATCTAAATTACGCTCAAAATAATAGTTAAACAAAACATAATATAAATATAAAAGAATAATACAAATACAACAAACAAAAAAATTTAAGTAAAAAAATTAAAATTATGTATAGAATATAATAAATAAAAATAATAATAACAAATAAAATAATAATAAATATAATAATAGTAAATATAATAACAATAATAATTAAAAACTAATAAAAAGAAAATATAAAGTTTTAAAAATAATTCTAAAAAGTATTAACTAAAAAATATTTAATAACTAAAATACATATGTACATTCATTCAAAATAAATAATAAAATAATAATAGAAATACAACAAAAAAATAAAAACTTAAAGTATAAAAATAAAAATTATGCATAAATGTAATAAACAAAAAAATAATTAAATGTTAAATAAATAAAAATTATTTATTAAAAAAACATATAAACTTTTAAAAACAATTTTAAAAAATATTAACTAATAATATTTAATAAGTAAAACAAATACATTCAAAATAAATAATATAAGAATTAATTAAAACTAAATTAAAAAGCGATTAAAAATTTATCATTAAGAAAACTAATAATAATAATAATTAAATATTAAATAAATAAAAATTATTTATTAAAAAAACATATAAACTTTTAAAAACAATTTTAAAAAATATTAACTAATAATATTTAATAAGTAAAATAAATGCATTCAAAATAAATAATAAAAGAATTAATTAAAAATAAATTTAAAAGCGATTAAAAATTTATCATTAAGAAATATGAAAAATGTTATAGAAATATTATTAAACGAATAATAAAATTTGTATAAACCCAAAAATTAAATAATTAATATAAAAAAAATAAAAGTATAAGAAATACAAGAATAAATTCATAAAATATATAAAAACCACAAAAAAAATCAATATAAAAAATAATAAAAAAAAATAGAAATAATAATTGAAAAGATATTTTAAAAAAGGTAAAACACTACAAAAAAAATAAAAAAAAATAAATTAAATAAAAAAAAAACAAATTAAAATAAATAAAATAAAAAAAATAAAAAACTTAAAAATTAAACAAAATAAAAAACTTAAAAAACTTAAAAAAGAAATAAAAAAAAATAAAAAATTCATCAATTACAAATAGCTTCAGTAGCTAAAGAATCTATCATGAAGACATGGGAAAAATATTAAAGAAATAATATTATTGGAGCAATAAAATTGATAAAAAACACAAAAAATTCAATTTAAAAAAATTATAATCAAAAAATTAATTTTTAAAATCAAATAAAAGTTAAAAAATATTTAAAAAAGTTACAAAAAAAATAAAATAAAATGAAAAACAAATAAAAATATAAAAAAAAAAAAATAAAAAATAAAAATAAATAAAATAAAACAAAGATAAAAAATACATCAATTACAAAAGGCTAAAAAAATTACCATAGAGAAAAAGGAAAAATATTGTAGAAATAATATTAATGGAATAATAAAACTTATAAAAATACAAAATTAAACAAAAGAAAAGAATAAATTATGAAGTCTACAAATGAAATATTAAAAGTATAAATATCTAAAGCTTTCAGCTGAGCAAGTAAATATCTACATACAGTATGCAGTGACAACGTGCTGCTACTAACGAGAGTAGAGTACATAAAATTATAATTAAAATTTAATAATTAATTACTTCTACTTTGATTAACATTTACATATATTATGCGTTATGTATGTATATTAATGTTGGGACAAAAAAGCGAATTCAACTATGGTCAACCTAAAACTAAGCTACGCCTAACCAAAAGTAGGACACCGACGTTTCTAACCCAACTTTTGTTTGAGTCACAATAAGGAGTGAAAATTCTTATGAGTCCCAATTACTTTTAGAGTGGTCCAATTCGTTTAATTATGATAAAAACAAGGAAGCATACTTTTAGGAATAAATTAAAAATTAAATGAAACTGTAAACGGCTTGGCCAAGAACTGAAGCCGCTCGACATACCCAAGCGACATCGCTTTGCTCTATAGGGTCTTGAAAAGTTTCAAGAAGATTCGACGTTTTCGAACCAAGTTTTGTTCAGCGAGTCCCATTTCTGGCTCAATGGGTATGTAAACAAGCAAAATTGCCGAATTTAGGACGAAGAGCAACTTGAAGAGATTCAAGAGCCGCCACTTCACCAGAAAAAAACAACAGTTTGGTGGGTTGTGTAGGTCGGTGGAATCATCGGTCCATATTTATTCAACAATTACGCCGGTGAGAACGTAACCGTTAATGGCGGCCGTTAACGCCCCATAATAACCGACTATTTGATGCCTGAAAAAAATGAGGCTCCTGATCTCGGCGACATTTGGTTTCAACATGACGGCGCTACTTCGCACATCTCATAATATGATTTTATTGAGAGAACACTTCGTTGAGCAGATAATTTCACGTTTTGGGCCGGTAAATTGGCCACCAAGATCGTGCGATATCACACCGTTAGACTTTTTCCTGTAGGGATATGTAAAGTCTAAAGTCTATGCGGACAATTCCGCTTCGATTCAGACCTTGCATCAAAACATCACGCGTGTCATTCGTCAGTTATCAGTTGAAATGCTCGAACGAATCATCGAAAAGTGAACTCAACGGATGGACCATCTGTGACGAAGCCGCGACCAACATTTGAAAGAGGCAATCTTCAAATAATAAATGCCAAAGAATATTCTTTCGAATGATAATAAACATTCTTCATTAAATTTGAGGTTTCCTTTTTTTTAAGTAGGAAAACCCGAAATGGATCACCCATTATTTACAGAAGACTACTAATATTTGGCTTAGTGGATCAAAATACCTGCTTCCTAGATAACTTTCTTATCTTTCTGCGTGTATGTATTATGTAAAGAAGAAACTATTGTAGGTCAATGATATTCTCAACTGTTGAATCGAACTCCTCGAACTAAACTAAAACAACTAATTTTGGTGGTAAAAATATTGATAGAGTTATAAGTATGGAAACGAAAATTCCCATTTTAATCTGCACTTGTAAATATGCATGGCAGCACAGCGCTCAAATCTATTTCAATCAAAAATTTAATAATCTCATCAATTAGTTTGTTTACCCGCTTGGCTAATGCAATAAACTCCTTTGTAAATACAACTAAGTGACATGGCGTCAAAACCAGCAAAATACCGACAATTAAGTTTCAATTAACCCATATTTGTCGTGAGGCTAAGTATTCACGTATGCTATTAATTACAAATGTATTTATTTAAATATCTAAAACCGCCTCTAAATGCGATTATACGCTTAGCGCTAATTACACAGGCATAATCAAGTGAAAATACTGCCAAACCAACACACACGCACACGCGCACATATAGAAATAAGCTCAGCATAAGTTAATTATAACAATGTACAAAAAAAAAAACAACAAAACAAAAACAAAAATGTATGAAATTAAAACCGCAAAGCAATAAAATACAACTACAAAAGGCTAAAGCTCGGCACACAACAAAATATGTACAACAAAAACTCACCCACACACACAATAAATAATAACTTGTCAGCCGTGTCAGCAGACAGCAAATTAAAATGTGAAAATCTGTATTAACGTAACTACAACTCAACGCTTAGTAGCAACAACAACACAAAAATGTGTACAATATATACAAAACGAAAGCTTTTTCGCTTACAAAAACAAAAAAAAAACAAAAACAAGAGTATAATAATATGATGACTAGTGCATGAACTTTATGATACGATTATGATGATTACGTTAAGACTTGGAATCGATTTGATTTCGTTTCGTTTTTTCGATTTGGTTTGATGCAAATTTTGAATTTGAAAAATTAGGCTTGTTACCGTGAGATTTTCGTGAGTTATGTACGTACATAGACATCGTTTACCTGGTGGCCGGGACCCACTCGAATTTCTCCCTGAGTGGAGGCCGCCATTACCCTTTAAAGACACGCTTCCGGTCCAGTGTTAAGCTTTTTATTGCCCTCTATGATGATATAATATTTAAACTGTAAGAGAAAAAAACAACAACAAACGATGCATTAGTCACACAATAAAGATTATTTCATGGTTTTCAATAATTCAAAGTATAGTTATACGATAATAATGGAAGTACCAGCGCTGTGGGGTGGTTTAAATTGAATTGAAAATTCATAACCATCAGAAAATAGGGAAAACGACAAAGGTAATTGATAGAGCCGCGTTGATGCTGATGGCGATAATGATATTTTAGGGTAAATGTGCCCAAAGCACGTACGCACCCATGTACAGTGGTGGTAATAAAATTAAAACAATTTTCGAAAAAAACATTATTATTTAAGAAATAATACGAATTTGAACGAGTAAATTTATTTTTATTATTTAATAAATGAGAATTTTAATGAGTGGAAAAAAAATTGCATGTTCGAAAATTTTGAACAATTTTTATAACTTTCTTTATTATTTAAGAATATGAATTTCATTTGATTGGATAAATAAAATGCATTTTCGAAAATTTTAAAAAAATTTTCAACTGACTTTTTTTTTGAATGTTTCAAAATTTTTCGAAATGGAAAATTTTAACTACTAATTTTTTTTCATTATTTAAGTATATGAATTTAAAAGTTAAAAAATAACTTTCATGTTCGATAATTTTGAAAAAATGTTATAACTTTTTTTTTGTTAAAGAAATAGCAATTTTAAAGAGTGGAAAAATAACTTGTATGTTTGAAAAATTGGAAAAGTTTAACTAATAACGTTTTTCATTATTTAAAAGTATGAATTTCATACGATTCGAAAAATAAAATGTATGTTCGAAAATTAAAAAAAATTTTCAACTAACTTTTTCATATAATTTGTTTTTCATTATTTAAATGTTCAACTAACTTTTTCATATAATTTGTTTTTCATTATTTAAGAAAAAGAATTTTAATGAGTGGAAAAATAACTTCCATGTTCGAAAATTTTTATAATTTTTTTTTTTTTGGTTTTTTGTAAGAAACAGCAATTTTAATGACTATCTTTTTCCAAAATTTTTTTTTTATTATTTAAAAAAAAGAAAAATTTTAATGAGTGGAAAAATAACTTCCATGTTCGAAAATTTTGAAAAAAATTTAAAATTTTTTTTTCTGTTTTTTGCAAGAAATAGCAATTTTAATGAGTGGAAAAATAATATGCATGTTTGAAAATTTGAAAAATTCTAACTAAAAATTTTTTTCATTATATAAGAAAATTTCAAAAGTACTCCACTAATACAAAAAACAATATTCGAAAGAATAGTGTACAAACAAATCGTAAAATCTAATAATTCCTACAAATATTTCTAAATGATTTCAACTTTTCTATGAAAGCATTGAATAATAATCGAATTTTATTTATTTTTAGTCACTTCGCTTTTATGCGTTTCTAATTACTGTGCTGTCCACATTATTTTTACTGAATAGTCGAATACTGATTTCCAATAACAAAATATTGCCTACATTTTTGGAAATCACGTCAATCAATAAAATACTTCTTAAATATTTGGAAAAAAAATCCTATTCCCACTGTATACAGCGTCACGTGTGAATACAATTCTCCGCTGTTATTGGCTAGCTAAAGCCTCATTGCAGTCAAATGTAAAGCAAGTGAAGTAGCAGATATAATTACAGTAAGTACAATGCAGCAGAAGTGGGGTCCATCTAGTACAATGAACATCAATGCAAAGGTTGTACAATTAAATTCGCTGCAATTGACAGGAAAATCACAAACATGTCCCTCCTGGGGCGCACAACAATAGGTATACTACAAATGCAAGATGACCGTGTGGGAAAAATTTTCATTGAACCAAAGCAGAATACGTTGACATTGAAAGTAAAACATTTCAAATAAAAGTAAGGTTTGAAAGAGTAGCAAACAATTAAGTAATAAAATAAAATAAGAAAAACTTATGATTTTGCTTTAGTTTAAATTTTTTGTATTTTTAACAGATTTTAATACTATTTACATTATTTTACTATTTACCCTGAAGGAAGTAAATGAAATTTGCCACGAACTATTTTTCAGTTTTTGAGATATCGGTCTGAAATTTTGCATACGACCTTTTCGACCCAAGAAACGGCTGATTTTTCGGAACCGCCGTTATTGGACCGTAATAGAATATAGCTGCCATACAAACTGACGAATCCAAATCAAGTGCTTGAATGGAAAACTTTTTCGTTTAACGAGATATCCTCATGAAATTCGGCAAATATTATTGTACAAGGCTGGGATACAATATCCTAATATACTGTTCAGATCGAACCGAACTACAAGGGGGATTAGCTGCCATACAAACTGACCGACCAAACTCATGCCTTTGTATGGAAAACTTTCTCATTTGTCAAGATATCTTCTCAAAATTTGGCAAAGATTACTGCACGCGGCAGCACTATAATTTCCAAACAAATTGTACAGAGCGGACTACTATCAAATATAGCTGTCATGCAAAATCAGGTCAAAATCTTGGAACTTTGACATCAAACCGTAACGTTAGAATGTATGTATACTCCCTTCTTCGCCTGAAAATTTATAGAATCACTGAGACAAATTAAGTGAGTATCAAAAATATAAGCAACAACACTTCCTACAAGGCATCCACATACATATGTACATATCAAACACAGCCACAAAGACCGAAGTGCCACATTGTGTACACGAAATATGAGACGAATCGGAAAACGAAGCAAGGAAATTAAGAATAACCAACAAAAAAGACCTTTAAATTTTTAAAAGAAAAACCACCACAGGACGAACACATCAGAAAATTGGCGGCGATAGCATGAAATGCAACAACAACAAAATACCACAGCAGACATAACTGAGGGCTGCACAACGAGATACTCAAATACTTACATACATACATATGTATGGCATATACATATGTACATATGTATGTAAGGCGATATGTATGCATAGGCGGGCAGATATGAATGCACAATGAGGCGTAAATGGTTTATTTGTAATCAAATTAACACAACACGCATACTTAAAAGCGCGGAACCTTTGTGCGAACACAGCTGCGCACACACAAGCATACACACGACGCTCAGTTCGCGCACATTCTTGGTGGGCACCTTTCTTACCTACGTTTTCGGTGCGGCATTGAGCAGCTGTAAAATGATTTTCCACTTTGCCCGTTTATGTGGAAGTGTTGCTGTAATGGAAGCTATTTGCTGGTTGCCTAAAAGGTCCATCAGCACCAGCAACAACAATAACAACAACAGCAGTTGTTAAAGAGGATTCCGAAATCAAGGATAATAGCAAAAATAACAGCAGTAATAATGCGTCAAATCCACTTACTGCAACAACAAATGGAATGACACTCGCATGGAGCGAAGGAACGCAACGGCAGCAGCAACAACATTAACAACAAGCACATCAAAGACTGACGTACGTATAAACAGCAGTAAACACATTTTGGCAATAAATCAACTTCAATAAATCAATAACGAAACACTCAATTACAATTTCAATTGCCCAATGACGATGTCGACAGCGATAATGTTCATTGGTGTTGATGGTGGCAGCGGCGGTGGAGGTGAGCCGATGGAGCGGTGATGGGTGTAGATGGCAATCGTGTTTGGTGAATGGTGTGGTGTGGTGTTGCTGGTGTCGTTTGACGCCTTGTAAAGTGTTTGGTTGCTGATTGACGCCGCTCTACTCGCTGTTGTTGCTGTAATATGACATGTTGTCGTCGTTGTTGTAGTTTTGCTACCGATAGGTTATTTATCATAGCACATTCCTATGTAGATTTTGTTGTTTTTGTTGCTTTCGCTTTTATTCCTAGCGTACACAGCAATGCAACGCTGTAAACGTGCAGCACACCACCAACCACACAACACCACACCGCAGCACACCGCATCACATCACATCACAAAATCCGCACTCAATTGCTACTCGCATTTTGCATTTAAAGTGCACACAAATTATCGCAATTAAATGCAATTAATTAAAAATACACTCAAACAAGCTCGAGCTAACGGCCGCCCAGCGCCAAGCGCAACACACACAGCACACAAGCAACAACACAAACATAATAAGCAAACAGTGAACGTAGCGCAGAGACAAAAACCGCCAAACGGCAGCCAACAGCCGACAGCGAAGTGCACAAATTACAAAAACAAAACAAATACAAATTATTATGAATAAATAACACGAGCAATTCCAACGGCCAAACCGACCAACCAACCAAGCAACCCAACGAACGATCCAGCTAGCCAGCCAAGCCAAAGCGACAGCCAGTCAGCCACTCTCAGTCAGTTAGTCAGACAGCTGGTCAACGCGCCAATCGGTCAGCCCACCGCATAACCAAGGTAAGCTAAGGCAGGCAAGGCAAGGCAAAGGGGCGTACGCGGGCACGAAGTATGGCGACGAGCACGACGATGGCGTGTGGTGGTGGTGTGTCGGGGTGACGTAGCACGGCATGGGTGCATATAATAATATTGTAAATCATCATAAAGCTGCAACCGCACAACCGAAAGTGACAACAACAACAACTACAATGATATACACAGCAACATTAGCATGTAGATATTTAAATAAATAAAAGAGATATTAAAAAAAATTAACTGCCGCACAGCACAGTGGGACTCTTGTTGGATAAATGTGATAAATAAATTTTTAGTACATCGCTTAGCTTGTGTAGTAGAGTAGTCGGTATTCAATAGCGCACAATTGATCCTTCTTCAAGAATCATTCTACAGGTGAAATGTCTTCTGAAGGCGACAGCAACGGTCGAGTAAAGTACCGAAGTATTGGTCGATTTTCATTCTTGCGACCTGTTCAGTCAATGCTTTTAGCCCAGTACCGGACCAAGAATTACTAGAATATGCGTTTTAAGGTCTTGCAACTGGTGAGATCGAAAAAGCAAAGACTAATTTTGCCATTTCAGCTTAATCCGACCTTATTGACAGCCGATTTCTAATTTGTTGACTAACTCATTTAGGGTACCGGGTCTTATGTTACCAGAAGAAACGCGAGTTTACAAAATTTCTGCAACAGGAATGAAATGTGACCGAGTTGATACAACTATGAAAGAATAAGACCTTGCACTTCCAATAAAGATAACTGTCAGGTGTAGTATTAAAATTGGGATCCCATTTAACCGATATTTTTTTAATTTAACCGAAGATTCTTGAAATGCTGCAGACAGGTTATGAATATTTTGCTCTGTACCTCCATTTGTGACCGTTCAATATTTCAATACACCATGTTACATAAATTCGACCACTAACCTATCTATAAGGGAATTGTGGGACGGTATTTCAAGATACTTACGCAGTAGAGAGAAAGCAGTCCGCCTACTTTGCAATGTTGCGATCAACCCAAAGTGGTGATCTAGTGACTGATGTTCAGAGCATACTGAGGTTATGGATGGAACATTTCTGCAGCCTGCAGAAAGTGTAACATCTAGAGATGGCGATCCCCCAATCAATGACGATGGAATAAATGTTCCATTGCCCGACTATGATGTTGTTCGAATAGCAATTATCCGCCTAAAAAACAATAAAGCGGAAGGGACAGTACCTACCGGGGGAGGCAGAGTAAGAAGATCTCCACTCCGTTGGAAAAACACGATGGAGAAGGACCTGGCTACACTGGGAATTTCCAATTGGCGCCAAACAGCAAAACTCGCTGTTGTAAACTCGGCTATAACCACTTAATATGAAATGCAGTCCCAGAAAACGATAATTAATCGAAGACCTTGTTTGCAGGATCGCAGGTAATTATCGCATAAAATAAATGGAAATTTATCTACCGTAACCACTACTATGGGCGGTCCGGAAATACGTATATTTGCGAACTGGATTACCCGACTGCCGCTCCAGCGTTTGCGCGTAATAAAAACGAAACATCAAACAGTTTATTAGTCATAAATCTACACCCATAATACACAGTGCAAATTTAATAAAGGTAGCACAGATAGCATATGGCCGCGATGCGAGAGCAGGCGCACATAGAAAGGCTATGGGCACGACCGAGAAGGCATGCGCAGGCAGAGTCGACGAAGCGTTGAAAAAGCAAGAAAAATATTGTACAAGTAAGTCTTTTAAACTGATTTGCACTTCACACTGAATAAATTTAAGTGGGCGCGTGGTAGAGAAAAATTACGGCATATTACCACATCGACGAGTGTTAAAGTAATAGGTACACCGAAAAAACGGCACAAAACGGCGCGATGACGATGCGGATGGACTGCACGGGTATTAGGCGGGTAGGTAGGTGGGTAAAGTGTGTTTTTTCGCCTGGCGGACCGACAGACAACAATTTAGTGACTGTGAATTTCTCACCACCAACGGCAACGACGACGACAGCCATGAGACCAATAGACCAAGTCATGTCGTATAGCGTACGGTAGGTAACGCAGATAGGAACGAAATAGCGCACCGCCCCGCACGACACGACACTTTTATTCCTGCCGTTCCTTTGTGTCAGTGAGCGCATATGCGCGCGCAAACATAAGCACGGCAAAGCTCGAACTGCCATGACTTGCAACTGTTAGCCAAACGAACTCCAAGCTTAACGAGCGCGTACAAAAGCGACTGTGGCCAGCGACGAGTCAGAGCTGCGAGCTTCAGTGAGTACCAAAATGTAAAGCTAAAACAAAAAAGCCTTACCTACATATACACATAGAAGAGGACACATTACCAGGAGCAACAAATGTATGTACATACGTAGAAGTGGTGGCAAATGTGGTAGGTATTAGCAGTATCACGATTTCAACACCATTCGACCCAAAGCGCAACGGCACAGGCGACAACGCTAAGCGCATGTTATAGCGACACCAATGCGAATAATACTGCCAGGAGAAGCGCCATTAAAATCACCATCACCGTCAACATCCCTCGATTATTTTGCCTTGCCACCCCGATGTCGACGAGGACGACGACGACGACGACGACGACGACGACGACAAGGCGAATGGGCGCAAAACCAGAGAGACAGCTAAAATCCACGGTGTGCCGGTAAGTGCGCTGGCAGCGGCACACAAATCGTCAGGAAGGAAGGAAGGAACATTGGATGATATACACTGAATACGTAAGCATTCGGCGCGCCACCGAACAAATGTCGTTTAATACTCATATCATGGTTAAGCTATAGCGGACCGGACCGGTAGGAAAATGGTAGGTTGCGTTGGTGATGGCGATTTCCGTCGACCGTCTTTTAAAAGTATACTGCTCGTGGTTCGGTGCGCTATAGCCGAGGAGGGTTGACTTTTATGGTTTTAACAAGAAAATTTTAAGGTCACTACTTAATATCGCAAAACAAATGACATGTAGGGTGGCGAGAAGGCAATAAAAAGGAACAAACTTATTAACCGCATGCAACTACATAAATCGATTTTAGGTAATTTGGGAAATTGCGATTACATTTGGTTAATCGAAACCAATTGAATGTGACACAAAAAAACAATGAAAATAAAAGGGATAATATAACCCAAGCAGCATGTGGGGTTGTTTCTAGTGGTAGAGGGTTTGTCTCAAACGGAACGCGTGTTTTTGACCTAAAATTGAATTTTTTATGTCTTTATGAATAAAAACAAACATACATTTGTATTTGCCTAGGTGGATTTGGTGTCATCCTTAAAGACAACAAGTTGAACTCATCCCCCAACCAGATTAAAATTAGATAATAAGGAATTTTCGTATGTCCTGGTTCATAAATAATACAATTTTAGTACAATTCATTTTTTTGGATATGGAATGGTCACTCATAACAATAGAAATGAAATATAAATAAAGGTTAGGTTAGGTTAATCTGGTAGGCCACGCATAGAGCAGTTTGGTTCTTTGCGATAACAGATGGAGTTTAGTTGCTATGTCCAGGATGAGTAGTCATCCTTTAGGATACCTGCGCTTGGCATGAATTTTAACGGACTCTGCGGCCTTACTATTGATAACTCCTCCAGTGTTTCATACCGTGAGGACCCCGCACGCGTACAGCGTAATCTTGCCAATGCACAAGAGATGCGGCACTTTTTCCCCGGTGCCCTGCTCTAGACATTTCCTGCAGTACTCTTGAGAGCCTATCTAATAAGATCTTTGAACTCTGAGTCACTTGAGATTAGTTCGAACTGCATTTTTGATAACTTAAGCCAACCAAAATGAGTAAAACAAATACGTCTCACCATTTCTATAAAACCAAGAATCGAATGTTAAAAAGTGTTCAAGAGTTCCACGTTGAACCTAAGTTTAGGCTAACTGTCATTTAGAAATTTAGACGCCGTTATTCATACATCTCCTCCTCTATTTTTGTGATTTCATTCGGAGCACATATTACGAGATTTTCCAGTTGTTGTTGTAACAAATATATATGTACTAAAATTTGAGAAATTTGTTGAGCAAAGAATTTGCATTAAATTTTGTTTACGGAATCAATTTTCAGCTGCGCAGAAAGTGGATGGTGCAGAAAGCCTTTGGTGATGAGGCTATGTCTAAAAAAAATGTTTACAAGTGGTACAGTGAGTTCCAAGCCGGCCGTGAACGTGTCGAAGACGAAGAGCGTCCAGGGCGACCATCAACCTCAACCGACAAAGCTCACGTTCAACAAATCACAGATTTGGTGTTGAAAAACCGTGGATTAACAATTAGAGACCTTGCTGATGAAGCTGGCATATCGAAAGACTCAGCCAATACCATTTTGAAGGATGTTTTGGGCCTCCAGCGCGTCAAATCTCGACTGGTACCGAAATCATTGAATTTTTTGGAAAAGAGGCGTCGCGTTGAAGTGTGTGAAACGACGCTTCCCGACTACCAGGGTGTCATGAAACGCATTATAACTGGCGATGAGACTTGGATCTATGCTTACGACACCGAAACAACCGATCAATCGAGCGAATATCGTGCTAAAAGAGAGCCGAGACCAAAAAAATCGCGCCAAAGTCGCTCAAAAATCAAGGTCATGTTGACTGTTTTCTTCGATTATCGTGGTGTTGTGCATTACACAAGTTGTGCACAAGGAATATTATTTGAACGTTATGCGTCGTTTGCCTAACGCTATCCGCCTAAAAAGGCCGGAATTGTGGAAAGTCAATTCTTGGTTTTTAATGCACCATCCCATACTGCCCTCGTAGTTCGTGATCATTTCGCCAAAAACTCAACCCATATCGTTCCGCAACCACCGTATTCACCTGATCTGGCGCCGTGCGACTTCTGGCTGTTCACCAAGCTCAAAAGACCGCTCCGGGGACACCGTTTTTATACGATAGAGGAGATTCGAGCCGCAGCGAAGACGGAACTGAAGGCCATCCCGGAAAGTGACTACAACCAGTGCTTCGAAGATTGGAAAATCCGTTGGTATAAGTGCATTGCATCGGGAGGGGATTACTTTGAAGGGGATGAAAATGATTTGGAAGAATAAATAAAGAATTTTCAAAATAAATACAATGTCACCTTATTTTTTGGGCACAGTAGTATATACCCGATTCAAACAGAGTTACCTTAGGTCATAGGCTGATTTTCACACTAGCTGTTAACATTGTACTTGTGATTCCTAAAATTTCTAGTTATGGAGCACCGAACGCTTTTAGATCAACGAGCTTTGAGCCAATCACATATTTTTTAAGGTGGCTAATATCAATCCCAGTCGCTTCTCCAGGTTATAGTTGGGAAGTAAGTGTATACATAGATGATTTCACATCGCCTTCCTCCATACAGATTTGGCAATTAGCATCGGACAAGACAAAAACACGGTCCGTTCCCACGTCAATCGAAACCATGTAAGAGGAACGAACACTGACTTTTATCTGTCCCAAGGACTATAAACTCGGCACCATTCCTCGAAATTACTTCAGCCGTTCCTACGTCAATCGAATCTAATAACCGGAACGCACATGGATTTTTATCCAGTTAAGAACTATAAAGTCGACAGCATTCAACGAAATTACTACAGTAATATTTTCTGCCGGTACAACAACAAAAACACGGTTAGAACGCCGTTATGACAACACCTGTTCGGATAAAATCCGGGACCGAAAGCGGTAAAATCGGCTGATGTTGTTGTCGTTGTTATTGTTGTTGTTGTTGTAGCGACAGAGTTCTAGGCCGACATTTTCAAAAACAAGAGAAGAAACAATACTCAGTCTGAAAGGTGCAAATATCCGTTGTCTAATTATTTTCTTTGAAGAAGACTTTATATTTCTAGGACAAAGAAGGACGCGAAGACATGCAACCCAGTCTTATTTGCTTTTGTACTTATTTGTCTTATTTATAGAAATGTGAGAAGACTTATCGTCGACCAGATCAAATTTACCAACCAGTGCAAGAATTGGTATATTTTGGGTTTACCAAAAATTAGGGTGGGTGAATGTTACAGGGTTTTTTTCCTTTTATTATAGAAGCAGGGAAGTATTTAAAGACTTCGTAAATAAGAAAATTAGAGGGACTCAAATTCATTACATGCTTGCTTCTACGAAGTCCACACAATGCCTTCATGCCAACAAACATACAGACATATTAGTAATATAAAAGATTCGACACATTCGAGCCGACAGTTATCCATCAAAAGCGATCAAGTACAGGCACCGAACGACAACGCTGTGCAAATATATAGATATGTATGTACGTAACAAAAGGTGATCGAGTGGCATTGTATTTCGCACCTATTCACATACACGCTCACACAAACAGAGGGAGCTACTTCAACTGCCGATCGATAAGCGTTACAAATTCAGCACAAAAGCGGCACTAATTACGACAAAAGACCTTACACTAAGTGAGTAGCTTGTCTATCAGTTAATCCAAACAATAATACTTTTCACAAAGCATTAAATGTGTAGACACACAACACACACACACATGCATCATATATGTATGTGTGTGTGGTTGTAAACGCACATATTTGAATGCAGGAGTAAATGTGTGCTAGATCTAACTGAGCGGAAACCGATTCCGACACATTTAAACTTAAATTAATTACTCTAACAACAACAAACAAAGCTATTTGTGTGAATTATTGTAAGAAAATGAATAGCAAAATACACATTTAATAAATCCCTCAAGTGATTTCCCTATTAGGTACAAGAGTGCTCGTATATGCACACAAGAACAACAACAACACAGCCAACAGCGACCATAAAACACACGCGCACAGTGCTCTGGATTGGCTGGGCATGCTGGCGGCGGCGGCAGGCAACAGTTTTAGTAAGTTGGTGAAACGAGCGACCCGCCGACCGGGCGTACGACCGACAGACAGAACGACGAAGTAACCAACCGCCGTTATGACCTTCCGTCCAAACGACTTCATATCTTTGTATAGATGTACATGTGTGTGTGTGTTTGTGCGTGATCCCCTCGACGCTGGGCCCCTGCTGTTGTTCGGCGCAACCACAAATTCGTGCCGTGAGCTCTGTGAGCTCCGTGAGCGTCGACACGACAGCTGGTGGATGGGGAGATCGCATGAGAAAGGCGGCAATAAACGGGCTGACACGACCATAGCTTACTTTACTTGGCATTGCTTACTCGCACTCAAATAAAAATGTTTGTGTGTGTGTGTGTATGTGTAATTGACTGCCTAGCGGCGGGCTGCCTGCTGCCGTTGCTGCTGACTCGATATTGTCGTTATTTGTCTGACTGCCGCCTGCCTGCTGGTGCTTGGCTTGCTTTGGCTTTGGCCTGGTCGGTCTGCTTCGGCTTACTTACTTGCCATTGCCAGCCAGGCATCATCATCATGGTAAGTGGCAGGCAGCAGTGGCGCTGCAAGTGAGCGGCGGCGAGCCAGCAAACTTTAGTGAAATATTATTGCTATTGTTGTTGGGATTTTATACACTTGTGTATGCACATATGTAAGTGAAAATGTACGTCAAAATGTGTATATCACCAACTTGTACGAGCTCGTGTATTTTGTGTGTAGACAAGAAATGGTATTTTTTTCCTTTTGTATTCAACACCAATAATACTTTCAACGAAGCATTCGATTATTGTTATTATACAAATTAACAAGTAATTTGTAAAGCATTAGCAGAGATAAATAAACGCCGCGCACATAACATCGGCAACAAGAAAATTAACATCGAGCACAAAAACAACGCCAACAGCACTAACAACGTTGAAAGCAACTAGTGTGGTATAGTAACAACAACAAAAAAGAAGGCAATGAGTCAATCAAATATACTAAACTCACACACAGCTAACCCATGCAGCCAAATTGCGAGCGGAACACCTACTAATAACGGTATTATCAAAAATCTTCCCAAATTTTTAGTGATAATAGCTAAAATTGAATGGGAGTTCCAAATTTCCACTTTAGAAATAATGATTTTTATCACCACAGTTATAAATTGATAATTTCCGCAAACCGTTCTTTAGCAGTTGGATGTTGATAACCGTTATACGGCAGCTGGTTGTAGTTATTGCATAAGCACGTTCATGGCTTTGTTATCAAAAAAAGTCATTGGTAGACAAAAGAAACCTCAAACTACCGAATTTTACATGGAAATTCCGGTTTCAGACCCCATTTGTACTGGAAACTTAACCTTCAATAAGTATAGGTCAGACTTGCAGAGCTTAGAATATTTGTTGTAGACAAAAATAACCCCTCATGTAGATAGACATATAGATCTAATGAAAAGAAATCCATTGTTTGGAAAGATAAAATTTCATACTTAAATATCATCTCAGACAGTTGCCTCAAAGATGGACACCAACAAAAAAAATACCCCATCTTTTAAAGTATTTCTTCGAGAAAGGTGAAAACGCAGGCCAGGCGGCTGAAATGCGAATATTAGTTATGGTCCTTATGCTGTAACAACCTATTAGAGACAATTTTGCCTTTTCGACTGTGTTCCTTTAATTTAGTTGTCAAAGATGCATCAAGTTCTGGGAGGCCAGTTGTCGAAAATATCGATAAAATAATGAAAATTGCCACCCCGACAAACCCTAGAGACGGGCAGCTTTAGCCAACACGAGGGGAATTTTATTCTATCAGGACAACGCCAGCGCAAACACATCGATAGTGTTTAGCCAGAAGCTTCGAGAGCTTAGTTGGGGCTTTCTTATACATTCATCGGATCTGGAAACAAGTGTTTACTACCTATAATGTCTATGGCGAATGATTTTCTTCTTCTTTATTGACGCAGACACCGCTTACGATGTTATAGCCGAGTTTACAAAAGCGCGCCAGTCATTCATTCTTTTCGCTGTTTAGAGCCAACTGAAGATTCCAAGTGTAGCCAGGTCCTTCTCCACCTGGTCTTTCCAAAGGATTGGAAGTCTTTCTCTTCCCTTCCCACGTCGCCATTGCGAATACGCCAAGGTACATAAATCTTCCGCAAAACATTTCTGTCGAAAACTCATAAGCCCATGGGAGGATGCAGGTAGAAGTTCACGCAAGTGAGGAAAGTTCTCTGAGCGCCATTCACTTGGGAGAAACGCATCTTTTACACATGGCTCAAGCAGCTCACGACTTCCGGTCTTATACCAAGTATCCTCTGGGTAACCAAAAACATCAGTTTGGCGGAGAGCTAAAGTGAGAAGCCGAAACCTCCCTTCTTAGGAATGTGCGCTGGTTTTTTTTCAAATCTGATGATTCTAACTAAGCGCAATAAAACCTTCAACTCAATGTAAAAATTATGGATTCCTTTTACTAAACCCTATATTTTAAGATTTAACCCTTTTAGTACCGGGACCAACGTTACTCGAAAACAGCTAAACCTATTAGTCTCAAATTTTAAAACGAGTTTCTTAAATATATTTTTTAGTAATTAATCGAAGATTTTTTTTCACCGATAAATTTTTTTATGATAATTTATGGCTGAAATCGGTTTGAGAAATCGCCATTTTGTCAAAAAATTTTATTTTGTTTTTCCTTCGATTAATTACTAGATTTAACATTACTTTAAGCGGTTAGGGGTAGTCAGAGGCACGAAAAAATTAGAATTTTTAGTATTTTTTTTTTTTTTTGCTAATAAATCGTGTTATTTTACAAAAGTAGTAATATGGCATTATTATAGAATGTGTTGAGTTGAAGTCACGAAAATTTCCAAAAAAAAAAATTAATTTCCAAAGTTATGGTTGTTTGTGTTGACCCAGTTTAAAAAAAAAAGGTACTTGCGGCGACAACCATAAGTCCTTGGAGATTAATCTAAAATCAATCGGACAAAAAAATTTGTTTTATAAATAGATAATTCTGGGTCTGATCGAAGGATTTTTTTTTCAAAAATTAACAAAATGGCGGCTTCAGGAAATTTTTTTCCAAGTTTTCGGGAAAAAATCAACGGTTAATTGGTCTTAAAAATCGAAATGCAAAAAAAAAATATAATTTTTTGAAAATTTTGACTACCCCCAACCCCCTAACGAAATCTGTTTGGTTTTTTTAATTTCAAAGGGTTCAGTTGAGAGATATAGTGGTCACCGCAAAATGTCTTTTTTGAGAGGAGCTTCCCGAGGTCAGTTGTAGTTTCTTTCGAAATAAATATTTTTTAAATACTAAGTCTTAAAATACAGTTAAATAATTGCTTTTTTCAGCATTTTAACTGTATACAACCCCTTAATGAGATATTCGCCTACTCTCTCGTACAAGATCAACTCGATAACTTTATTGTTAGTTTTGCATGTAATTTCTTTGGCAAGAGCACACAGATACGGGACTCGCTTGATTTGCCCACTTCCAATACGAACAACGAAAATCAATTGGGCCTAAAAGGTGTATATTTAATTTCATTTTTTGTAGTTTATAATTAAATAAAAACACTTCTAAATTTTGTAAAATAAAAGAACGAGTTCAAAACATTCAAGTGTTAGCCATTTGGCTGACTGGGTTATGCCGTGATGACTTGCAACACTGACTGGGCCGCCTGCTCAGGTTAATAATGGAAACGCGCGCATATCGTACTAATAATAACAGCTTAGTGGCATACTGGGCTAAACATATTAGGCGTACAACAACAGCAGCAACAATACGAACATTACATTATAGGTAGAACAAACGGCAAAGCGAACGGATGTGAAAGGTGAGAATAATGGGGAGAAATGGGGAAGTGTTCACGCATACAAAAGAAGCCGCAGCTAAAAATAAAGAATGTGGAAGAAGTCGAAGTGTAATTGGAAGTGTTGTGGAAAAGCATGACTTATGAGATGCTTACATAATTAACGCCAATTACATGCACACACACGCATACACACACAAGCGCGCGCAAAAGAGCATGCCATCGTAATATGTCAATGAGAATTGTTGGCATGAAAATACCACAACGGCACTGCATAAGTCAAATAAATGCTGTCGAAAGCTGGACAGCAAAAGTAAAAAGAGGAGAAAAAAAAACAACAAAAAATTTCTTATGAATGTAATTCTTACATATTTTTGTCGTTTTCAAGCAACCCTGCGTGCGCGCATGTGTGCGTGTGTAGCTGCAAATATGCAGATGCATGAAAAAGGTCAAACGGTTTGTGTTGAATTCCAAAAAAAAATTGCAACAAAAACAAAAAAATGTGAAACTAAAGTACAGAGGGTCAATCGCGCAGGAAGCCATCGCTTTCCTTACATCCTTGAGGACCTGGGCAATTACCATTTTGTATACAAAAAAATGTCTCGATACCGAGTCTACGAAGTGCATAAATACAAATTTACATATTTGCAAGCAAGTGCGTGTGCTGTGTGTTTTTGCGTGCCTGTGTGTCGAAGTCAAACATTTACTGGCTTACCGCACCACTTGAGGCGATTTCGCAAAGCCGCAAAAACTAGCAGCTAAAAAGACAGACAGACGCTCATTCATACTTAACAAACAAACATACATACATACATACATGCACTATGCTGTGAAACGCTTGCGAAAAAGCTCTTTGTGTCTACATATATTCCGCACGCTCAGCGCTTTTGCCACTTGCCACTTGGCCTCCATGATATGTACGTATGTACATATTTATGTATGTCGGTCGGTATGCACATGAGCTGGCCTTTATTCATCATTGCGTATTGACCATGGAGCATGAACCGCTTAAGTGACTTATGAATAAGTTCTTTGGGAGGCGAAAATGTACATTTGTTATTGCTGAGCACGCACAAAGATCAAAAGCGAGCAACGAAAATAAACCAAAGCGAATGGACGGACGGACAACAGCAAAAGATTGCCCAAATGAAATTCATATGCTGGCAGCACCACTACAAACACACACACACACATACATACACATAGATATATGATGTAAATGTAATGTAAGCAGTGGTGAGTTCTTTTCCGCGCAACGGCAAATGAAAATCGCTACAACGGAAAGAGCAACAGTCAATGGCAGACGAAAAGTGAGCTGACGATGTCGACACAAAGATCTTGTTAAACATCGAATATTGTAGTGGACGGATATTTGTACATTTGTTGAACAATTTTCGCTGAACGCTTGAATGCTGATGCCGAAGCTGATGCTGATGCCGTTGCCGTTGCTGGTGCTGTTACTGTTGCTGTTGTTGATGCCACGATACACGACAAACGATGACGGCAATGAAGATGAAGATGAAACCACATAAATTGTAGGGATTTTTTCTGGGGCGGAAAATAAACAAATCCCCTTGCTTGCAATACTTTTAGTGGCGCACAGCACACTCCAGTCAGTCGGCGTTGAGCGAACATTGCAACCATCTAAGCATGCGGTGCATGTGTTTGTTGTTGTATAGTAAGTACATATGGCGTGTGTTGTTGCATTTCACCCGCTTATGGCAGCTTCAATTTGTCAGTGAGTTAATCTCAATCGGTACTTTTCCGCACTTTCATCCACTAGTGATATTACTCAATGTGGCAACGCCGCTACAAACAAATGCAAGTACAGAGTAGACTAGTGGTGGCTGTAAACCATAGTTTTATGTAGTAGCGATGTGTTGGAAAATATCCTCTTTGATGCCATACATGCATACATATATATAGTACACAGCTTTACTCGTTGAAATTGAGAGAAAAGTTATAAAATTAAAAAAAAAAATGGATAAAGTTGTTGCATAACACCGGACACAACAATAAGTTTATGATATTTTAATATAATTAAATTTAAAACTTTCCGAAATACTACTGCATATTTTTTTAATATACCGTCTGATCAAATATGACACGGACTGAGAACTCATTTTCGCGCATTTGAATACCACCTTTATTACCCCACGTTTCGTTGTTGTTGTTGTAACGGGTACCTAACCTAATCCCGTTAGAATGGTAAGGATTATGTAGGTTGTCATCGAGATCATCCAACGGTAGATCCAGAAAACGTGTTGTTTCGACGGTGTCGGACCAAAGGAAGAAGGATGTCAAATGCGTAGGCTTAGCAGGGTATGCAAAGAGGTGACTAGTATCATGCAGAGACGCAATGCACGCTGGACATATATATGTTTGATATGTACGGGTCTATTCCGGATAAGTACAACTTTTACCTGCTACACTATCCGCAATGGGTGGTGGTTTGACTCCAAGTACGCCATTCACTGATAGAGAGTCGGTTGTAGGTGTTTGAGTGGCGGTCCGTGCATGTCTGAAGTTAGTTGCGGCCGAAGTCTGGTCGGCGTATTGTCTTATGTTGTCGACGTAGTTGAGGAAGGATCTCTTGATGCTCCTAAGAGGCGGTACCGCTCCTGCGAAATCATCCCAGCAGAAACTGCTTGGAGAGGAATTCATTATGTTCCTTAACTGGGAGCAAACGGGCCTCACTGTGCAGGTGTTCGATGGGAGACATCAAGAGGCATCCTGTCGTAGTCCGGAGTATTCTGACATGTTTGTTGCTTCCTCGTCTGCGTTTCACTGCATCCACGATACCATATTGGTGCGGCGTAGTTAAGGACCAGCCAGCCGATTGCCTTGTATGTTGCCAAAACGTTTCTTTATTTTTTGCTCCATGTGCTGCCGGCTAGCGACTTGAGGATCTTGTTGCGGTTCTATACTTTGGCAATAATCGCGATCTGGTGATCCACATCTCGTCAAGAATAATGACGCGTTTGTTGAATGTATAGTCCTCAGCATCTCTTTTACAATCTCCAGGTTTATTTTTTGCAAAAATTGAAGGCTTTTGTTACGATTCTGGCATGGACATGCTTCATACCCAAAAAATTAACCAAAATGTGATTCATAATATATGTTGATATCATTTGCTGCTCTGATATCTCTGAGGCCAACACGAGTTCAAGCACTGTTTCTGTAATCTTTTCGATGTTATCCTCATTAACAGAGGTGGATGGACGGCTCGCATGAGACAAATTTTCGATCGTCTCTGAACACTTTGTGTTATGCAATTAATTATGGCATATGACAATGGATAAACAAATCATTTTATTCCTGAAACTATTCAGATGGATGAAATAATGTTTAACGGCTTATACATACAGTTTTTTGGAAACATTTGAGGCGGAAAACACGGGAAAGCTGCGCAATCAAAAGAGGAAAGAAATATTCGTGGGAACCTTCCTGACCTTCCAAAGTTTTTTTGTTGTTGCTGTTGTTGTATCGGCACAAATATTCTTGAAGTAATTTCGACCCATGGCGCCGAGTTAGCAGTCCTTGGCCGAACAAAAACGCGGGTTCGTTTCAATTTCTTAGATCATAGTTTCGTGGGAACGGTTATTTTTTATTAGCTACGCTTGCTTATGCTTAACACAAACATAACATGATGAGTCAATTAAATATATTGGGCTACTCAATTGACCTAGGTCTAGGAGTTTATTCCTAGAAAATAACTGTGAGGAACAGTCGAGAAAACCACTCGTAAAAGCCGTATTTTCTTGCGAGCACCCTAAGATTATATTAGAACTCCATTTAAGGCACAAAATCAACATCAATTAGAGCGATGGACCGCCAGCAACTTTAGTCCACTACTTTACTGAGCGCTAGCTTAAATAACCGCATTCGCTTTAATGTACCCGAATGCCTTTTATGTTTAGTGTGAGTGTGTTGCTTTTCAGCTTAAATGAAAATGACAATTTTGTGAACTCAAAAATCATGACTAAGTGAAGTATTTTTCCTCACTTAAAAGCAATCAGAATCAAGAGTACAACAATAGATCGCCGCATTGTCTGCTTTACTGGCAGCAGAACGAACAAAAACTCATATCCAATGCTTTTGCACGTCTTTCTTCTTGTCTTTAATCACCCAACGCTTTTGCTAGACCCTCAAAAAGCGCCGCGCCATGCCACCCAACACCACTATTAGCAACGCTTCGTTTCGTTCCATTTCAGCACGTCACTGCCGACCGACCAACCAACCGACCGACCATGCCCTCTGCTATTTGCTGTGTGTACCTTTGGTCCATAGAATGCTTTTTACCTCCCAAAGTTTCTACACTTTTGTGACGTTTCTCAATTCTTTTTTTTTGCTCGCTCGTCTTTTTTATGTTCACTTCATTTTTGGGCGAACCAACGTCCGACACAACACGAGCCGTTCGGGCGCTACTTACTGCTATTGTTGTTTTTAATTTTTTTGTTAGTATTTCGTGTTGTTGTGTACAGTTGTTTGGCATATGGACGCGTCGTCATCGGTACTCAACAGCGTAAGCATCAGCATCAAAATCATCACAATCGCCAACGCCATCCTTGTCATCGTGGTCGGACTTCATTTCGTCGTGCCATATTTAAGCGGAGAATGCTTGGCAGCCAGCTTGCTACGATTGTTGGTGAGTCGGCCGCGGTCGGTCGGTTGGATGAGTTGATGAGCACACAGACAGTTGGATGGATAACTGTGCGGCGAGCTGACTGACAGACTGAGAGACTGCCTCACTGGGTGGCTGACTGACTGACTAGCGCATACATGGCGATGACGAGCTCACTAGCTAGCTGAGTGTACAGGCAACAGGCGGACGGACGGACGGATGAACAGACTGTGTGACTCGATCTACTCGGTTGAAAGCTGTAAAGTTTGCTTCGCTAGCTGGCATTGCCACTGTCATTGCGGCTGCTGTTGCCACCATACGGTGGCACTCGCAGATTGAATCCATAACTATATGCTTCCAATGTTTGGCGTTTTTATACATACAAGTATTCGTTGTGTGTTGTGTGCGCAAGTATTCATGTCGGCTGGCTTGTAAGCCACTTACGAAAACGAGTAAATGCCACTGGCATCCGATTTGTTGGATTTGCTCATGAAGTTGTTAAACAGATTGTCGGTGTAGATACCGCACGCGTTCGCTCGCTCGCTTGCCTGTCGTTCGAAGCTCTTCGCTCGTACCACGAACCTTCGCCCTCGTGCCTCGTACCTCGTGGCGCACGCCGTTTTGGCTATGGAACTGCTCCTTATAGACAGTAGCTTTGGCTAAAGTCAGTATACTACGAGTATATTTTGAGGAACGCGTGTGTGTGTGTGTGTTTATGTGTTTGTATCTACCCACCACCATAGCCACCAAGTGTATCGCTCACTCGCCTACCTTCCGCATCGTGCGCTGTGGGTGTTTGATGGCTGCTGTAAGCCAATGCCGACGATACGTACGACAACTTGGTCCTTCTGTGTGTACGTACCTTCATCATTTTTCGTATGATTAGTTTTATGTAATTTTATCAAGAGTATTTTAGGGATTTGTAGCTTTTACTTATGCTTTGTGGTATTTCATCTGAGCAGTATTTTTCGTTCGTTGTTTTGTTTATTTAGCCACTTCGCTTCATGATTTTCCGCTCTCTCGCCACCCTGTCGTCGCCCGCTCTCCCTCTCTCCATCTCTTTCTCGATGCCACTCTCCACCACCACCACCACCACTTGGTGCAGAGCGTTGAGTGCTTTGGGCAACTTGCGGCTGCTTGTCGGAGGGTTTATAGCGTGATAATGAAATTTATTAAAATTTATGAGCGCTCGCAAATAAATATACTGAAATTGATTAGTCATGAGTTTTATTAGGTGGCGACGATCACCACAATTACGACTACTGCAACCGCAACCCTTTGATTTTTCTTGTTTTTGCTTACAGCTTTTTATGTTTTTTTACTTAAGTTTGGTTTATTATACCCTGAATGTTTCTAACACCGAAAAGGAAAGGTTGGACACCCCTCTTAAGCATATGTACATATAAACGATTACCGTGATGGGATGGATTTAGCCATGTCCGCCTGTATATACGCAAACAAAGCTCTGAGCTTTTAAGGTATCAACTTGAAGTTTTGCAAACGCCCTGTTCTCCCCAAGGAATTACTCACTCGTCGAAGCAGCATACTTAGGACTATTATAACATATACATATGTAGGTTGTCATACAAACTGACCGATCCAAATCGATCTCTTGTACTGCAAACCTTTTTATTTGAGAAGATGTCTTAACGGAATTTGATATAGATAATCATCAAAAGCAACGCTGTAATATCCAAACATATTGTTCGCATCGGTCCACTATAGCAAATAGCGGCCATACACAATGACCTATAAAAATCCGGACAAATATATTTGTGAAGGGTATTATAGCTTCGTTGCAGTCGAACTTAATGATTTTCTTGCAGCCGAATTTAACGAGCTCGTCAGTGGGTCCATTCCCACGACAACCGGGTGTACGTAACCGGAACGGACTCGGATTTTTATTCGGTCAAGGACTGTCAACTCGACAGAACTCTATACCAACAACAACCACGACAGTCGGGTCTACGTAACCGGAACGAACCCTCATTTTTAACCGGACAAGGACTGTCAACTCGGCAGAATTCTGCCGCTAGAACAACATTTTCTAGTTCTTATTTTAATTTTGAAAAATGTCGAGTGTTTCGCCGGCGATATGAGTGTGAAGGCTACGATACACACTGCTCCGATTTACAAATATGATAACGGTTGAGTGCGGCACACTCATTTGTACATACATACTTATATTAATGTATTGAAGTATTTATTTCATTTGTAGCTTTACAAATAAATCAATTTACTTTCAATTAAATGTTAAGTAAATTTGCGTATGAATAATGAATGTGAAAAAAGCAACAACAAACAAAAAATCGCTTTCAACAACATCAGCGATATTTTTGTTGTACACTTATTATTATTGTCATATCTGTTGATGTTGTTGTTATTGTTGTTGTTGCAGCTGTGTTGTCGTTTGGCCATTGTTTAAGTGGCTTCCAGTCAGTTAATCCTTAATAATCCGCATAAACATGTTAAACAAAAGCAGTGCAGAGATTAACGCTCCTACACAGCACACCCACACACATACACATCCACGTACACACCTACAAACATGCAGGGAAAGGTAAAGATGAATAAATATACACGGTTTAAGTGCATATTGGAGCGCATGTGTTTACATATACATACATATATAAATACATGTAAATGTGTGTGTATTTGTGTGCCTTGCAAGTGGGTTGATTTCAGTTTAAATACTTTTTAATACACAAATTTGTTGTAACGAACGCGCGCAAAATTTATTTTCCAACAACCTGAGTTCGTGGAAATTCGCAAATCCGATGACTCGATATTATTTTGCCTTAGTTGGCATTGAGCCAAACGCTCTGCACATACATATGCACACAAACATGTAAACGCTCCTCTATAGTGATGTGGCAATGTGTGAGTATGCACATGAAATAAGTTTTTGAGAAATTTATTATATTTTAAGGACTATTTGCTTATTGAAGGGGGGAGATGCTTTTCCAGATAAGTATGCATCAACAAATATAGAGAAAATACAACAAAATAAATAGATTTTTAATGTAACATTGCAATTAGGAGTATATTGAGACTTAATATGGTTATTAAACCGGTAAAGTCTATTTTATTCAAATTTGCATTACACATACTATGTAGTATGTGGGAGTTGGGGCTCTCACATTTTCATTCAGATAATTCACATGTTGGCCGATGTACTTGTATGCGGTATAAAGTGACCCGGAAGTTCGAACATATTAGGAACATATTAGTGCGCGTTCAGGGAAGTGTTGACTCGATTCAACCCATTTTTGATACACGGAGTTGCCAATGTCAGAAAAGGATTCTATCATTTCAATTGTATTTCTCACACATTATTTGGTACCTAGTCTTGAACAATTTTTCGTCTTACGCTGACGTAATCTAAAAGCATTATTCGTGCAAAGTGTTATCCCGTTATATTAATTGCTTCTTGATTTGTGCACTGGAAAGCAGTCAGATGGATTTTAAAATTGTGATATACATATGAGAAATGGGCGTGGTTGCAGTCCGATTTCGCCTATTTTCGCACTGTGACATAGGAATGTGGGTAGAGGGTTACATACTGAATTTGGTTGAAATTGGTCGACCAGGTCCTGAGATATGTTATTTTACCCAATAGTGGACGGTACCAGCCAATCGTCAAATTTTTATACTGGCTCGTATAAAGCCCTCTCAAACCATCTCGAGCGTCAAATTTAATGTCACTAGCGTATTTAGTTATTGATTTATTGCGCTTTTAGTAGTTTTTATATGGGGATCTGATTTCATCCATTTAACTCTGTCGGTTTTTTTAAGAATTGACCTAAGCGAATTTGGCTATTTTAGCTTTAGTAGTCTAAGGGATATGTACATTAAAACAAAAAGAGGGAGTCACGCCCACTTTTTTTAATTTTACGCCCACAGGGCCTCTTTACTGCGATCCCATGTGCGAAATTACAGTTTTATGTCTTAATTTAGTGCTTAATTATGGCACTTTGAATGTTTCCTTTAATGGCGTTTTGTAGGCGTGGCAGTGGTTCGATTACGCCCATTTACGAGCTCATCTTCACTTTTTTGCCAAGAAACATTAACATATACCATATTAATTTTTACTCAAGTTATCGCTTGCACAGACAGGTGGACGGACGGACAGACATTTACCCGGATTTCAACCGTACAACAGGTTGTAAGAGCTTAAAAATGTATAAATATTTTATTTTCTGTTTCTGAGATAGAAAACATACCCCAATAAATTTGAACAAAAAGTCACTTGACGGATTGATAAAAAAAACCGTTTTCGTTTATGTTATTTAAACTTTCTGTTTTTCTTTTTGGATTCCAACTTCAAAATTACAACAAGTTATATTGTTGTTAAAACAGAATGACGGAAAACATCCCTGAAGTAATTTGTAGGAATGCTGCCAAGTTGACAGTACCTGACCGGATAAAAATACGGGTTCGTTCTGGTTATTTAGACTCGACTGCAAAAAATGCAAGTTTAGAAAAAAATATTTTTGTTTTCTTTTTTTGATTACAAATGTCTATCAAAACCGCAATGCAGAGCCTTGATAAAGAAAATACTAATTTAGCTTCCAAGTAATTTACACCCTAAACAATTTTCTTTTACAAAAAATTAAAAAGAAAAACACACAAATTAAAATGATAAAATTTAACAGTAAGTAACAGAGATTTCAAGCTTGATTATCGTCAACGCCATTTGCGATAATCTAAAGTGTAGGACGACAATGTGGGCAATCAATTGAACTGTCAGCGTGACAGCGTGAACGATCCGCCAGACAGCCAGCCAGCCAGTGAACATGGCAATTCGAAGGCACGCCATCAACTACTCCAACTCACTTACGCGCAGTGTGTCCTTATTATTATTTTACTGTCGATTATTTGCTTTATTATGCTTGAATGTAATAAATATCCACCCTCATTTGCGCTTCCACGAACTACTCGCTGTGCGCGACGATGACATGGCCGGTAGTTATGACTTTATTGCGACAAGCACATCATCCACCCACGGCCACATTAAGTTACTCGCCCCGCATGTATGGTACTTACTTGCTTACGTCGCACCAACGTCTGCACCACGGTTTATGCATAAGTTCGTTGTTCAACTACTACGATGACGACAACAAGCCTTACTATAACGGTTCAAACATACATACATATATAGTGTATGTATGTATTGTTTTGAGACGACGGTGTTGATGATGGGGCATAAGAAGCGTGAAATCGGGCGCATGAACTCACAAATTGACCATATTTGCAAATTGAACGCGTGAGCAAACGGGCGAATGAGTGAATATAAACGAAGCCCCGGATCGCCCGAATCCACACACCCGCACACTAACAACACTAACCAAGCACAACTCACCCCGCACAGGGTACAGCGGCGTCTCGTCGAGCGAGTCGAGTGCGCCAAGCTGCAGGCTCTAAGCCTCGGGCGCGGAAATGGTTGTGTACGCAGTTAAAAGCCATTGTAAGCAGATTTAGTTTGTAATAAATGCCGTGTTTTAGTGGTTGCACTCCCAAATGGAATGGAATTTCAAATTGTCGTGTAACAACACTTTACAAACAAATTGCGGCTTGTCAACCTTCCGCAGGCGTGGCGACGGGCAAGCGCTTTCTCACATTTGCCACATTTGACTTTTCATAAACGTTGATTTTTTGGCATTGCGCCACATTCATTCACTCAGTTAGTTAATTCACACAATGTAGTGTGTTAATTTGTGCACAAATTACAATTTCCCCTTATCATATTAGCCACTAAATATTTTATAATGTTAATAATTGAATGTGTGTGACATTTAATGTTTATCCCGACTAATTGTTAACGGCACTGCTGTTTGATATAAAAAAAAAAAATTATTCTCTATACTGTTACTTGCTTGTACGCGCACACATCTGCTTTATAAATACAAATGTGCCTTACAAAAATGTTTTCATGCATTTGTGCGCACATGCTGGCTTATACTACAAAAGTGTGTGCTTTGTATGTGGGCTTACCGAAAATAATTTCACCGACTTTCCACCTCATAATTGAATTAATTGCCGAGTATTGTGGGTGTGAAAGCTTAATTGAAGGTTATGAACAACTGTAGTACTCAATTTATTTAAATATTAAATAAAAACAGGGAAACCTTACCTTATTTCACTGAAGCTATACACCCTTCACAATAATCGAAGATTACAACCTTGATTTTAATGGGCAGTTTGTAAATAAGCTATATGCTATAGTGCTGCGATATAATCATCTGATATTGTAGCTTTGATAGGAACAATAGTTCATGTCGAATTCCGTGAGAATGTCTTGACAAAAAAAACAGTTTTTAAACCAGGACAGGATTTTGAGTGTTCGGTTTGTATGGCAGTTATATATGCTGTAGTGCCTATTTTACAGCTGTCTTAGAAAAAATCCATGCCAAATTTCGTCAAGATATCTTGTCAAATAAAAAAGTTTCCATACAAAAATTTTATTTCGATCTCTCTATGGCACGCATAAGCTGTTGCCGTCCGATATCGGCGATTCCGACTATATTACTACTATATTGCACTATTTGAACAAGTTTAGCATAATAAATTAATCGCACTTATTAATTTTTCCCACAATACTGCGTAATGTATTAACCACTACCCACTAAGGTATGTAACTGCGTACACACACATAAGCAAATATCTGTAGTTTCAATTTTATTTTCAATTGAACGGCGCCTTTTATGGGCGACTGTTTATTTTTTTTCCCCCTTTTTTGACTTTGTACACGCATAACGAACTAATAGACTTGCTATAAACTGTCACAATGTACGGATACAATTTAAATCAATTATGAAGCACCACTTTTCGTTCAACAAAACGCAAAAAATTATTTATTAGAATTACTTATACGTCTGTATGTAGTTTTAAAAGCACGTAAAGTTACTACTTTTATTGGCATGTTCGTTGTGTGCGCGTTATTTACAATAATTACGATAGTAATAAACCAAAACTTATCACCCGGAGAATACGCTTGCCTGTTGAAATTGAAAATCAATCAATTTTATAGCTGCGCTGTTAAGTGGAAATGTTGTTACACATCAATTATTATTAACAACAGGCCAAAGAGGCGATAAAGCGTATTTTAGCAACGTGTAATAATAACATATTATGTCATTCAAAATATAGCAAATACAAATTTAATTATGCATGCACTCATATAATCATATATTCGTACAACATATGTATGTATAAGTAAATTTTTGTGCATACGTTGGACTTAACCTTTCATGTTATTTAAACAATTAATTTTTCATTTTTTAACATTATCAACGTT
Source organism: Bactrocera neohumeralis (assembly GCF_024586455.1). Classification (NCBI taxonomy): domain Eukaryota; kingdom Metazoa; phylum Arthropoda; class Insecta; order Diptera; family Tephritidae; genus Bactrocera; species Bactrocera neohumeralis. Next base: position 46,489,996 of record NC_065923.1, read on the forward strand.
ATCTAGAAAGTCGATTATGATAATATTTATTGCAATACAAGTGGTGTTGATTAAAACACTGATTGCTGCAATAAATAATACACAATTTTAAGAATATTTGAAATTTTGGTAAATACAAAAATAGACATATTCACATTTGCAGGGTTTGCTGTAGAAGTATTCTGAGGAGATAAGAGACTGTATAACTACTTATGAACTACTGCAATTATTTTGATAACCAAAAGTATGTACTTAAGTAGACACAATTGACAGATTGGCCTTTGAATTGAGTTGTTGTTATAGTATTGATTAAATTGTTAAGTACAAATACAAACTTATATACTAGCCGTTTAAGCAGTATGCTTGTCGAAACACGGTTAAAAATATGAAATGATTTATTCAACAAGTTTCAGTAAAGGACCAGTGCGCTAAATCACAAATGTCATTATATTTGTCAGTTAATTGTGTAAATTTTAAAATACAAAATGTGCCAAATAATAAAAATTATATGAATAAGAGATAAAAGTATATTTAAATATGAAAACTTTACAAAAATTAAGTGCAACTTGACAGATTAAATGCATACAATATGGAAAAATTGAGAAGATCAAAGATACCAAGCATTTTCCTGAACCCTCTGTTTCTAGTATATTTATTAATTTTCCCCTAGCACCATTGTCATAGAACCAAACTACTACATATTTGGGTATTTGTAGACTTTCGAACGGAGAATCATCCTATACATCATCGAAGTTATACACCGCTCACAACAGTTGGCATACGTGTGGGCTAGTTAGAGAAAATAGCGTATACTTGCACGCGCACATGCCTGACACAGATCTTATAATATAGATACATCTGTACATACCTACTAACAAATGCAATATTTGTAGGTATGTGCATAACAAATTTAATAACCAGCGTTTAATACATTTCGGTTAATAGACTATTTTATAAAGCAAATTTTAGAATTACTTACCATCGATTTTGACAAATTGTGTAATTGCAGCTTTTATGGAAATATTAACTAACAGCTGTCTGTGCGGCCGTAAAAATAATATCCCGTCAATTACGGCGTTATTTGCAAAATGTGGGAAAGCACGAGTAAAATGATGATTGCTTTAATTAATTTTGTTGACACATACACACGGTACTTGGTCAATTTGTTTAGCTATTTGACTATATGACAATCGCACAATTAATTTAAGAGTTTGAAGTTAATTATTCACAAGCTTTAATTTTTTAAAAGCTATGAATATTTATTTATTTGTACTTAATATACACTTATAAAATTGTGCTAAGAGTGTTGTACTTCACACACCAGTATCATTTATCGTTGGACAAACACTTGCAGGAAATTTAGATATTTAGACTGTTTTAGCTGCTAATAATCCATAGTTGCTAAAAGTGTTGCTCCGCCCAAAGGCGAGGAGGAATGCGGCGTGTCGAAAGCTGTTCTATGCTTGACCGCTTCCCTCCTGCTGCAATCGGTCTTGAGAATGGTATTCCCTTTAAATTGCTTTGTTCTCATCTACACAGACGTGCTTAGTTCAAGCGCGATTCTTTTATTTTATGTTTTGCCTTTTTCGCACTTTTGTTAATTAAACACTCGTAGTATAGCTAAACGCGTGGCTTCCAGGAATTTTCCGAAAATAATTTTTATAGCACTATTACTAAATACAATATACAACTTGCAACTGCTATTTGTCCGTCGCCCGTTTGCTCTTTGCTCACTGAATGCATATACGTTCAATACTTTTTCGCTTGTTTGCTTTTCGCCGTCGCTGAGCACCGAAAAATGCTATGAGGCAAATGGGGGAACAATTTTCTTTTTGCATACACTTTGCGCACGATATTGAGTTCCAACTTTCACACAAATTTTCGACACTGTTTTGTTGTGATTGCGCGAATTTTTTTAAAATAAACTGAAGGCAATATATATGTTGAATGTTTTTCACTAAACTTTCTGAATTTTATTACTTTCGATTAGTAAATAATTAGTTCTGAACGGGAGCTCAAATTTTCTTCGCGCACTCAACAAAACAGGGCGACCATTTTGAATTTTCTACTCGCTCATTAGCAACTCGTTCTTACGTGACGAGATAAGTTGGATGTGTTTAACGCGAGTGTGTCCAGCAATATAATAAAGTTGCCTGTCGAAAATTTAAAGTAATACAAATTAATTAATTATTGAAAACTTTCTTTAAACAGAAAAACCAATACTAGTTTAAGAAAATTAATGCCTTTGAAAGGCATACCTAACACATCCTAAAAATATTTTGCTTTTTTTAACATAAAAGAATACAGTTAATATTTATTTCTTTTTTTTAATATAAAAAAAAGTGTATAAACGCGTAGTTCCCCTTTATTAGATGTTTTATTCAGTGTTTATCTAGAAAGTATATTTTTATTAATGCATTATCAGGAAAAATTTAAATTTTGATGTTAAAATTTTTTTTCAGAGCAAGTAAAATCAACCCTGATTTTGCTATCATACAAACACTCTTTGCGAATGTCAAAGTGAAAGAAAATAGATTGGGGAGAGTGGAGCAAATTCTTGGAAATTTTAGCGCATTTGGGGCCGTTTCAGTTGATTTTTGTTACTCCTTATGATTACTATGTGTTCGCGGTCTTTTTAAACTACTGTTTGTTAATAAAAATCGTACAGCTTCATAAGTTAAAAGTTTTGTGGAAGGCATCGTTATACGGTAAAAAACAGTCTTACATACATGTGCCAGAAATAAAACCAGGCAATCATTGGATACTCCGGATATTGGCCAAATAAAAGTGCAACAACCTTGAAAGAGCGATTCTAGTACAGCCGCTTCGGTGTATAGAAATGCACACACACTACAAAAGTTATTAATTGTATATCTGCCTTCTTAAGACAACAGAAACTTAATTAACATTTTCTGTGTGTCGGCTTGATAACACAACAAACCCCCAATTTGTCATCTAATTGCTTTACTAAAAGTTTACTTTGGGCTTTCAGTGTGCCACCAGTATTGTGTGTATAGAAAGAGTTAATCGATGTGTAAATAAGTGATATAATATTTTACGCATTGAATGTACAAGGCGCCTTAAAAAAATCAAATTAGTTTTAACAGATATTTTATTAGTGTACATCGACAGCCCAAGCAAAGCCGGTAAACAATATGGCGGAAGCGAAAGTCGAAGATCTTGGAAGTAAGTCTGACTGAAAACTTAATATTTATGTAGAAGAAAATTAAAAAATAACGTTAATTTCTAAATATTTATATTCACTATATACATATGTAAGTTCGTTCATGTGATGATATCACTGTCAGCTGATATTTTTATACAATTTGTACTTTTACTTAATGAAGTATATATAATTTATTCAATTGGTATTTGTAGAACTGGATTATCCCATACCTTTTATAATTCAATTTTGTTTCGGGACTCATTTCGTTCTTTCTTTACTGCAAAAAGTTATGTTAATTTACTAATTCACAAGAGATCACACACTATTGTTTTGAATTTAAGTACGCAAAACAAGCAAAAGCTTTTCAAGCAAATTACCAGTTCATTTGAAAATTAAAAATTATTTTTATACCCTGAATAGGATATACAATATTAAGTTTGGCACAAACCTCGAAGGACAGAACGGAGACCTTTAAAGTTTACCATATACATACATACATATGTATGTATGTTCATATATGTATATATAAATGATCATGGTTTTGAGATCTTTATCTGGAATTTTGCACCCAGCTTTTCTCCTCAAGAAGCTGCTTATTTGTCGGAACTGCCGATATTCTATCACTTTATGAATTAGCTGCCATACAAAATGAACTATCAAAATCAAGTTCTTGTATGGAATTTTTTTGTATTTGTGAGAGGTGTTCTAACGTTTTTTTTTGTGTTATTACTTCATAGAAATTTTAATATTGCACGAAATTAGACACTTTTCACTTTATATTATTTGTTATATGGTATCTCTATAGTTTTGTGAACACATATTCTAATCTGATTGTTTTTGAGATAAGCAGAAAATAATATTAGCAACATATATGTATGTATATGTATGTGCATACATACATATGTAGCATTTAGGTAATAAATTCTGAAATCAATAATTATATATTCATTTAGAGGAAGATTGGAAAGTTTGTAGGCTAATACATAGATAATACTACTATGTAATATTAAATCCATATGATTTTTAGTCAGCCCCTATATTTAAAATATATGTACGTATGTATACAAATATGACAGCTGTCGAACTATTAGTTCATGAGATGTTTAAAGAAACTTGTATTGATTACAAAAAATAAATCAAAAGGAGTTTAATAAATCTTTCCTTTTTGAGGAAAAAATACTGCGGAAGACAATATTTGTATTGATCAACATATAAAAACCCCAATTAGTTTTGCATGTCCGTAAAGTGAAATTGTTCCAGATAGCTGAGACTCTCAATATCAAAGAAACTTATTGGATATATCGTGATTGAATATTTGCATAGGTGAAATATATTTCCTAAGGAGTATTTTAAACTCTTTAATCGTAGTAAAGCCGAATTTTTGCGACGATATAAGGCAGTCTGTTATTGTTGTAGCGGTAGAATTCTGCTGAGATGACAATCCTTGGCCGGTTAAAAAACCAAGTCCGTTCTGGTTACTTAGACCCGACTGCCGTAGGAATGGTATGACAGTCTGTCTGCCCCAAAGCGTAGATATACGCAAAAGTCGGCTGGTAAGGTTATGGCACAAGTAGTTTTCGATGAATGTTGTATCCCCATCGATCAAACAAATTTCATCAAAAAAAATTTTCTATGTTAGCCTACAAACTCTTTAGCCAAATTTATTAATTGTTGTACATGGCGCTTAGATGAAGTTGTGAATACATATATTAAATAATTTTTGTATACATAAGTATATAATTTTATGTTATAATTTCTAACCGCTTTTGTTGCTCCACAATAATAAAAATGCCTTCTCCACTAACTCGCTTATACTTGTCATACATATGTGACCTGGTCTACGGAAAGGGGCTTTAGGTGTCAAAAAAAAGGAGAACAATTAATGAGATAACGAGAAACTGACGATTATTTTTAACAGCTTTTCCCAGAAAACTAGTTTTCGCACGTTAGCTCCCTTTTCGTAGACCAGGTCACATATACTGCTCAAAAGCGCACACATTTTTTATAAATACTGCCGTCTTATAGTCATAAATATTGTTTCTATTGCATTAGACTTTACAGAATATATTATGTTTCTGAGAAATAAGTGAAAAACAACAGTATTACAAACAGCAACTTGAAAGTTTCCGTAAACCTGGGCTTCTATTTATAGACTTGTGTTCATATTTCCAACTTGCCATCACTACAGCTTGCATGTAGACATCAGTTTCCGTTTCCGCAGCCTGATAGCATAAAGCACAGCAGTAGAAATGCAAATGAATTTGTGTACATATGATTTTCTCTTTGAAATGTTTTAAAATAGATATTCTACCTTAACTGCATGCATACACATACATATGTACATATGTATATGTAGAATTATGTAGCTGCATTGTGTTTAGAGTTTGTAGGTTTTGAAAAAATCGGATCAACTCAAAAATAAGTTATAAAAAATCCGTATGATGTTAAATGTAAAAACTTGTAGACAAATACATATGTATATACGTACATATATATTTTAAATACATACATATATAATTACCAACTTTTTTCATAGACACATGAGTATTTGCAAAACTTTGGTAGAATTCGCACTGAAATTATTTATCTTAAGCATTAAAATGGAGTCATGTGTAGAAGTTCACGCAAGTGAGGAAAGTTCTCTGATCGTCATTCACTTGGGAGTGACCAGGAAAGATCCCCTCCACAGGGTTGTGCGCTGGGTTTGGGACTTACCACGTAAAAAACGCCACCAATGAAAAAGAACAACAAGCTTCGGAAGAGAAATGTCGCATTTGATGAAACGATGAGCTGTATGAGATATACGCCAACATGGACCTAGTTCAGTGAATTAAAAGACAGCGGCCACGCTGGCGTGGTCATGTCGTCCGAATAGACGAAAGCACTCCAGTTCTGAAAGTATTCGACGCCGTACCCGCCGGAGGAAGCATAGGTGGAGGAGGACCTGGCTTCGCTTGGAATCTCCAAATGGCGGCACCTTGAGAAAAGAAGAAACAACTGGCGCGCTTTTGTTAACTCGACTATAACTGCGTAAGCAGTTTCCACGCCACTAAAGATAAGGAAAAAGCATTAAAAACCTAAATCCATAATCTACAGCAAACTCTGACGCTCATCTAGATCAAAAATTTTTTTGCCTCGCACTAATTCTAAATATGTATGAAGTAACACTAACCTCCTCTTAGAGATGGTTGCATGACAATCTTTGACCGCGAGACCGTACCAGCTACAGAGGCTCAAGTCCTCATAACGTTGGACTTATCAAAAGCTTTTGATACAACGCTACTTGAGGACATCGAATGTCTACGCTCCCTCCAGGGTTGAAGGGGTGGACTGGGAACTACCTAAACGGTCGACAATTATCTGTACTGTTTCCAGGTAAAACTATATATTGAGAAGTATTAAACAGAGGGTTCCGCAGGGTGGTGTCCTCTCCCCTTTGCTGTTTAATTTCTATATCTCGAAACTTCCTCAACCACCAGAGGGCATGTACTTAATGTAAAAGGCTATCTCTCCGACCTTTCTCGCTTCCTTGCTGCACGGAACTTAGTACTCTCTCCCACTAAATCCACAGTAACCATATCTACAAACTGGACGAAAGAGTACAGACTTGACTTAATATTGCAGTCGATAGCATTAAAATTTCGACTGTCAATAATCCTAAGATTTTAGGTGTGAAACTCGACAGCCTATGCTCCTTCACTCCTCACACTACAAAGTGCTAAAGTACACAGTCGCAACAAAATCCTCAAGTCACTAGCCGGCAACTCATGGGGTAAAGACCATGAAGCGTTGTTGGTAACATAAGAAGCAATGAGCCGGCCGGTCCTTAACTATGCCGCATCAACATGGTGGCCTGGATGCAGTGAAATGCAAACGAAGAAACTTTAGACATGTCAGAACACTGCCTCATGATGTCTCCTATTGAACATCTGCACAGTTTTCATAAAAATCATCCCTGCAGTCACCTGCTTAAAGCGGAACCGCTTTCTAGGCGCATCATGAGGTCCTTCCTCAACTCCGTCGCCGACTTAGAATAATAAGACGACCAAATTTCGGACGCAACAAACTTCAGACATGCACAAACCGCAATTTACAGTGGAGCCATTAACAACTTCTCCCTCTCAGTGAAAGGCGTACTTGAAGTCTAACCACCACTCATTGCAGACGAAGAGTTCAAGTTTCCGCTAGAATCGAGAGTGAACCTTGCGCAGCTTTTTCTGGATGCTGTAGCAGGTTAAACAACTATTTAACCAAAATCGACACCGACATAAACAAATGTCCATCATACAACGAGTACTCACATGACTCTAACCACCTCTTTGTAAGCCCAGCAAACTCCACTCATCTAACACCCCTCTCCCTATGCTCCGACCCCGTCGAAACAGCAAGTTTCCTGAGACTACCCTTGGATGACCTCGATGACAACTTATCTTTACTTTACCAGCCTACCGTTGGACGACCTTGATGACAACTTGCCTGAACCTTACCACCCTAACGAGGACTAAATAGCTATTACAACAACAACAACCAATCAAATCAAGCTAAAAATCGTTTTATGCTATAGGAATTTAATCTGTGAATGGTATTATAGCTTCGGTGCAGCCGAAGAAGCTAATTTATGTATCTAATATGAAATTAACATATCTAATCGTTAGATGTACAAGGTCAAGCAGCAAGTCGTGAAACTTTTGCGACGCTTCAAACGTCCTTACAGCATTCCAACATCAAATAGCGGTTATCCGGTGTAATTGCCGGAAAATATATGTCAACACATATGCAAAATAAAATATGTAAAAAATTGTCACGTCAGATAACCTCAAAGCAACGAGTGGAATTAATAAATTTGTCGAAACGCTAACAGATATTTACGTAAATAAATATATACGTATGTGCGGGTGTATGTGTGGGTAAATGCAAATATAAATTTACACAGCTGTATTCCGACGCTAAGTTAGTTATGGACGTCGTTCCGTGCTTTCCTGCACTTTCAACTTTCCACAAGTGCACTTGCGCACCACGGCGTATACGTTATGCAAGTGAAGAGGCGAGAGAATGAGCGGAAGCAAGTAAGCCGCTAACCATAAAGCGCTGATAAGGCTGGTTCTTTGGCGCGCAGCCAATGCCGCGCATATCGTGGCTTACAACAACAAACAAACGGCACAATGGCATTGAGTGCAACCGCTTTGTTGTTGTTGTCGAAATTGCTTTTTAATACTTTCGAAAATATTTTCGCACCTCAATGCAAATAACGAGCTTTAGCGCCATGCGCTATGCTACAGAGAAGGAACGAGGAAAAGCGCCGAGCGAAAAGTAAACACACACATATATATGTATATACATATGTATATACACTTGTTTACCTACGCGTGTACAAATATACATAGAATATTATATTTCTTATCCAAGACATTTCCGTAAATTTGTTACGTCCACCGTGTGGCTCAGCTTTGGGCTCTACATTGCTTAATACCGGAAATCGCCTTGCATCAGCGCAATAACAACAAACATGTATCTGCATGCATAAATCCTAATGTAAACTATATTGCACTCGTAGAGTGAATGCAGCTCTTGCACACCACAGCACAGCAGGCTGAAGATGTTTCCATTTTATACACACACATGCACACACACGCAACGCACATCTATACCATATGGTATATACTATACAACTGTAAAAGCATGCATTTTTAGCTTTCTTATCGGCCGTTCATGCACTCGCCATCGCTCAGGTGCAATTTGCACTCGCTTTCTTTGCTCAAATTGCATACTTTCAATTTGCAGCCGCCATATTTTATGCCTCAACATACATACATACATTTCTACTTTTCCCAAAACTACTTTCTTTCACTCAATGCTTATGTCCTTGCTTCCTTATTCGTTATTTGCCGACAGCAAACTCACCAGAGCAAAAGTTTGAAGTAACTGGACTTGCAGTGCAACGACCCAGTTTTGGCGCAGTGTAAATTTCGCTTTAATATTCATATACAGATATGTATGTATGTATGTAACAAATATTTATGGGCGAAATTGCCATATTTTACTTAAAAGGAAAACCAGTCATTGCTTTTCAAGAGCGTGTACGCAACACCGTTAGAGTTTCTTGCCTGCAGAGCAAAGAGGAGAGAGGCAGATAGAGGCTAACAAAGAACTGTAAAAATGTTCAAGAAGCTACAAATTCGTTGGTCTAAGAGCATGAAGCGGAACTTTGATATATTTCATAAGGGGTTACATGGGTTTCCTCGAGCAAAAACAGTCATTTTCAATACTTTTTTTCAAAATTTTTATTATTCCAAAGATAAAGTATTTTACAAAAGTTTCAAATTTTCAAAGGAAAATATTTAAAATTCGGCCATTATGATGCTGTTGTTGTTGTAACGGGCACCTAATCCACGTTAGGATGGTAAGGATTAGATAAGTTGTCATCCAACGTTAGCACCAGGAAAATGTGCTGTGCAGTTTCGACGGGGTCGGACCAAAGGGTGTAGTGTGTCAGATAAGAAGGGTTAGCAGGGCATGCAAAGAGGTGGCTAAAGTCATACAGGGACTCATTGCAAGCGGGACATATGTTAGATATATCAGGGTCTATTCTGGATATGTGGGAGTTTAAGCTGCTACAGTATCCAGAACGAAACTGCGCAAGGATCACTCTCGACTCTCGCGGCAACTCAAGCTCTTCGTGTGCAATGAATGCTGGTTTAACTCTAAGTACGCCATACACTGAGAGGGTGTTGTAGGCACCACTGTGAATTATGACGTAATTTCCTGCAGTCTCTTAGAAAAACGTGCCCCATGTTGACAACAGAACTACTTACAGGACCATTAAAAGTAAAAAGAAAACAATGCGTGTTCTTTTAAGACCGAAAACTGACATTTGATGCAGGAAAATACAAAAAAAGTTGAATTATATTTTTTGCAGCCGTTTTTATACAAAAAATGACAAATTTTGGTAAACATTTCTCGAGTTTTTTATGAAATAATTAAATTATATCTCGAAGACCACTGTAAAATTTCATTAAGATCATTTGAATAGTTGGCGAGAAATCTTGACAACTGACTTTAAAAACACCGTTTCGAGAAAAACGCGTCTAAAGTTGTAAGTGACTAAATAGGTGATCTCGAACTCCTCAAGGCTCTACCTCCAAAATTATTACTCGGCTCAACTTGAGAGTTTTTATCCAATATTCTAAAGAAAAGGTTAAATGAGACAATATTTTTTTCATTTGGACTCTGAACCAAGGAAATCAACCGTTGAAAAGTAGTTTTCTAAGTTTGAACTAGGTGGATGACCGTAAAGTGAAGTTGTTCAAAATAGCAGGCACCGTACATCATATCATTCACGAATATTTGAGTATGAGAAAGCTCTGTGCAAAGTGGGTGCCGCGCGAGCTCACTTTTGGACAAAAACAACGACGAGTTGATGAGTTGATGAAGTGGAGCAGTGTTTGGAGATGTCCCAGCGTAATAAACCCGAGTTTTTTGCGTCGATATGTGACAATGGATGAAACATGGATCTATCATTTCACTCCGAAGTCTAAACGACAGTCAACCGAGTGCGCTGCAACTCAAAGCATGGAAAAACGCAAGAGTCGGCTGACAAGGTTATGGCTTCTGTATTTTGGGATAACTTTTATTGATTACCTTGAAAGAAGAAGAACCATCACCAGCAACTAATACATAGCGTTATTGGACTGTTTGAAGAACGAAATCGCCGAATATGTCCTAATTTGAAGAAAAAGAAAGTGCTGTTTCACCAAGAATTGGGCTGCAAATTGCTTCCGCATCCACAGTATTCTCCAAATCTGCCCCCCTTAATGTTTTCCTGTTCTCAGATCTACAAAGGATGCTCGCTGCGAAGAAATTTTCGTCGAATGAAGAGGCAATCGCCGAAACTGAGGTCTATTTTGAAGCAAAGAACCAATCGTACGAGGGTCGCTATAATCAGTGTATCGCCCTTGAAGGGAACTATGTTGAATTTAAAAAATGAATTTTGCCTAAAAAATGTAGGTGAGGGACTTTTTAATTCACATTCCTACTTGATATTAGAAATCTCTTTTTGTATCTTTCGTCGATTATCGATATCACTATTCCGATCTAAAATGGTTCCCTAGCATTCATTTCGAAGAACATTTCATGCAGTAAAACAATGTTTACACCCAAAAAGTCGATTTTTCGTCATTAAGCGTCCTTAGCTTGCTTTTAATGCCACAGTGGCAAAAATACGCTTTTACTCGATAGTACAACGTCCTCGTAGGAGGATTAGCCTCACGAGTTTATTAGTGTATGTAAGTATCCATATACCCCATATACCATATACAAAAAAACACGTATTTCCAAAGTAGAATACGCTGGATTTTCCGCTGATTGACGGACTGCTTGTTGTGCTAAGCAATTTACCATAAATTTTCGCTAGAAATCATCCCTTTTGTTTGTTGGAAGGCGGCCACTTCGGCCACTTTGGCGTTGGTTGCTGTCTCCCCAGGGTGGAGACAAAACAATTTTATAGCCGCTATTTTTCGCGTACAAAACATCGTACATAGTACACACCTACATTCCTAGTCTGTTTGTATAGGCCTTTATGTAAAAATTGGGCGCATAAAAAGTACAAAAAGAAGGAAGGAAAAACGCTTTTTCTTGCTTTGTGATTTCACGTCGCAAATCGACATACTTTCACAAATATGATGGGGCTACTTAAATATGTATGCGGTATGCGCTGAATTTTACTTGTCAAAGTGCTTTTAAGGCTAAAGATAATTGAATTAAATTTTATTGTGGTTAATGGTAAGGAACAAAAGAATAAAATGACGAGGAATTTTAAAAGATTTTAATTCACTTTTGATGAGTTTAAAGGTTGGCAAATGCACAAATTATCATGTGAAATACATTTTTTCGAATTCTTTTTGTATGTTTTAAGCAGCATTTGTGACATGTAAAATCGTGCTTCAACGTCTCTTTGCTTCAATTCATGTAGCACCCTATTTCCCTACTTTTGAATGTATCAAGCTGCTTTTAGACTTTTTGAATTGGTCGCTTTTCTTGCCTGAATAAATGTATACAAAATTTATTATATTATAAGTTTTGTTTTTATTTTAATAATATAAAACAACGAATATATAAATTTAAATATTATAAATATTATAGTTTTATTTAAAAATAAAATGTTAACAATGTGCTCGTGATCGAATTTCCGCGCATCGATATCAAAAAGTAGAAAATCGCGGTAGAATCGTGTAGGTATCGACGCGGCAGTGTCTATGTGAGACTTGTTAGCGAATGTCAATGCGTGAATGCTGCTGTGCGGCCTGTCAAGATCGAATTGTTGACGTGCAAAAAGGTATGTGGATACGCGACGAGTGTCTGACGAATTGTGTTCGCTATCCTTTTTCCCATCCTTTTTGTTGCTGAGAGCTCTTCTTGCCTTTGACAACAATCTTCATCGAGTAATACATCTAGTTTCTCATCCTCAAACTCTTTTGGCCGTCCAGCACGTTCTTCGTCTTTCAAGCCAAAATCCCCACCTTGAAATCGCACAAACCACGCTCTCAGCTGGAGCACGTTCACCATAAGCTTCCGAAGGTTTGAATCTGAATGGTAAAAAGATAAAAAGAGTCCCGAAATCTTTTTCTAATTACTAAACGAGTTATGCATTTCGAAGTTCCCTACTTTTTTTTAAAGAAAACAAAAACTTCAAATTTAATGGGGAATGTTTATTATCTTTCGAAAGAACATTCTTTGGCATTTACTTTTTGAAGATTATCTCTTTCTAATGTTGGCCGCGGCTACGTCTCAGATGATTCATTCCTTGAGCCCAATTTTCGATGACTCATTCGAGCATTTCGATTGGTAAATGGATTGTCCGCGTAGACTTTAAACTTAACATATCCCCATTGTAAAGAGCCTATCGGAAGAGTGGCCAATCGACCGGTCCAAAATGTGAAATTATTTGCTCAACGAAGTGTTATCTCAATAAATCCATTGTTATCATGGCACTTTAACGGTCGCCAATGACGGTTACATCCTCACCGGCATCAATTTTGAAGAAATATGAACTGCTGATTCCACCGGCTACAAAGCACACCAAACCGTTGTTTTTTCTGGATGAAATGGCAGCTTTTGAATCTCTTCGGGTTGCTCTTCGTCCGAAATGTGGCAATTTTGCTTGTTTACGTACCCATTGAGCCGGAAAGAGGGCTCATCACTGAACAAAATTTACTCGAAAATGTCGGATCTTCTTGAAAGCCCATAATGCGAAGCTTGGGTAGGTCGAGCGGCTTCAGTTCTTGCTCGAGCTGTATTTTGTACAATTTCAATTTAAGATCTCGACGTATAATGCTCCAAGTCATTCCATACATCAATCGGAGATACTGCGAACGGCGCCGAATCGGCTCTCCATGGTCCTAGTGTACACTCTTAGTTACGGCTGCTATATTTTCTTCAATGCGTTCTGAACATGGTCTATACGGTAGAATATTATCCAATAATGAATAAAGGGTCTCAAGATGGGTCATTGTGTTGTGAATAGTACGCACGAAACACATTCTTTGTATATTTTCGTAATAAAGTTGAGCGATTTGTAAACGTTGTTCAGGCGTAAGTCCTTCCACGACAAAATGCCAAACAATTCTGAACAAAAATTAAATGAACACGACTCACGTGTGATCTGCCTAAAGAAAAAAGTTCCTTTTTTTGGATCACCCGTTATAATCGTCCCTATTTCTCTTCCTTTCTCCCTCTCTCGTTTCCTTTGTTTGTTTCTTTCTCTTTTGCTCACTTTGACAAGCTATAATAACAAACGTGATTTGTATAAATATTATCATACCTTTTAAAACACCCTTTACTTTGCATACTAGTTGTCTGCAGATATTATACAACTGTGATCAGATTGAAAGGTGAATTTTTAAATTATACTTCGCGTGTTTTTCGAATGGGTAAATTTTTTTTTTTGGTAAGTTGGTAGTACTGTTGGTGACATCTATGCTAAATTGCTCTTCAAAATATTCATTATTATTTGAGACAGGCATTTGTTTTGTAAGGCTCTTAAAGTGAATTCTTGGATTTTTACTAAGTCTGAATTTATTGAACAAAGAAGTGTGATAATCCATCATCTCATACTGTATTGGTTATTCGTGATCATTTCGCCACATTTTCAACTAATATGGTGCCGCAACCACCATTCGCCTGATTTACCTTCGTGTAACTTCTGACTATTCAGCAAATTCACATGACCACTCCGAGGACACCGTTTGGACTCAATTGTGGATATAAAAGCTGAATCGAAGATGGCTCTGATGACCATCACGACGGAGGATTTTTCCAAGTGCTCTGATGAGTGGCATAAGTGTATTGCAGCGGGAGGAGATTACTTTGATGAAGATGAAATGGACAAAATTCACCTTTCAATTTGATCACAGTGCTATTTATAGTTAGTCATATCCCTAGAGCTAACTAACAAATAATACATATGTACAAATGAAAATAGCAAGACGATTATCTAGACAATTTATCTGTTCAGTTGTGTTCTGTGAATAAACATACACTCGTAATCATTTATTGAACAAAAATACAAGTATAAGTATGTCTAATAGTATTATATCCACAGATATAAGGAAAATAGCGTTTATAATTAATTTCGACATTTCGTTTGTTAAACAAAGAATTGTCTTATCTAAACTAAATAGTCATATGAGTCTTCTTTTGTATTGTTGAGAGCTAATTAGTTATTTTTTCTGACAAATTTATTGAAATAATGTGGTTCCGTTATTTAATTGAATTTTTGATTAATCACTCGTTGGTATAACTGGAACTACAATGGAAATGTTTTTAGCAAAATTAAAAATGTTTAAGTTGTCAAAATAATAATTAGAATTTATCAAAATTAGAAAATAATAGTAGATATTTAACAAATATTATTAATTATTTATGTTCATAATACTTAGGAGTAACTGTAATATGTTTTCGTTCTCATTCATTCACTTATAACTGATAATTATCAGTGCTGCCATCAATCAGCTGTCGGTGCAAACAAAATAACTACTTACATATAATAATTCCAGAAAGAAGCATTTGTGTGCCTAATAAATCAAATCGTTGTTATCGCGTATCTTTTATTGCCAAAAATTTATTTTCACGAAACTGGGTTATCTATACACGAATTTGTCTTACGAGGGCTGCTATATATATTCTGGCCTAGGGCAACACTAAGTGTTGCCAGGTGCAATCTGACATTTCCATTGGAAAGTTTGGCATTTTTAAAGATAACATCACTCAAAACCTGTTTTGTTATTTAATCTAGTGAATTGTTTTATTTACAAGGAATTAAAAAATTCATCTCAATTTGCCAAAAGGTGGAATTAAACTTTTGATGAACATTTTCGTGCGCTCATTTTTCCACAACTTTCGACGTGGATTATCATTTTTAAGACAAAAGTGCATCGATGAACTAAAATTCTTTGACCAATCGATATGACCACCTTTTGCACCATCCTATAGCACTGTGAAAAACTGGTACAACGAATTCAATCGTGGCCGACGCTCGCTCAAAGACGAATTCCGTGAAGGTCGTCCAAAAACAGCCGTTGTGCCAGAAAACATCGACGCCGTACGTGAACTGATAATGCAAGACCGTCATGTAACATACCTTCAGATAGAGGCATGCCTATGCATTTCTCCCACCTGCATGCATCCGATATTGCATGAGCACCTGGCCGTAAAAAAGGTTTGTTGTCGTTGGATCCCGCACAATTTGACAATCGCTCAAAAAAAGACTCGTGTGGATTGGTGTAAAGAAATGCTGAAAAAATACGATCGCGGTGCTTCAAAAGACGTTTGTAAGATTGTCACAGGTGACGAAACAACACAGCAATCGACAAAAAAAAAAACCATTTTCGTTGATAAATATGCCATTATTAGGCTAACTATAACTAAATTTGCTGACAAAAACAATGATGTTACAGTACAATGAAAAATATTTTACAACAAGTAAGGAAGAGCTTGCAACTTTCAATGACTAAAGACAGAGAAGTACTTCAGGTACATATGGCCTGTTAGTTATATGTGGCCTAGGGCGAATTTTCACCCGATTTTATTCATTCTAAGCACAATATCCACCGTTATAAGCAAAACACACTCTCAATTTGCAGTATAAAGTCACCAGGAAGTTAGAAAATTTTGATATTAGGTATATGTGGGCTAAAGGAAGTATTGACCCCATTCAACTTATTTTGTAGCAAACAGACACACAGTAGTAGCAGGAAAGGATTCTCTCCGAACTTCAATTATACGTAAATCTGGCACATTGACAAATATTTTCTTGAACAGTTTTTATAGGATTTGGACAATTTTGGTCATAAGGTGGCATACTTCAAAGGCATTATTCGTGCAAAGTTGTATTCCGTTATATTAATTGCTTCTTGATTTGTAAACTGGAAAATAAAGAGTCAGATGGAACTTAAAATTGCGTTATATGGGAAGCAGGGCCGTGACCGTAGTCCGATTTCCCCACTGTTATATAAAAATATCAGAGGAATGCTACGTACCATGTTGCAATCGGTGCGGCGCGTCTCGAGATATGTGCTTTCATCTAACAGTGGGCGGTGCGGCGTCCATCGTCCAATTTTAACCCGGCTCCATTAAAGCCCTGTTATACCATCTTGTGGGTAAAATTTAATGTCTTCGGCGTATTTAGTTATTGATTTATCATGCGTTTAGCACTTTTTAACCGTACCGTTATATTAGGGTGGGTGCATTTAGCATCAGTTGTCATCCATTTTAACACCATTGATAGGAGTTTATCTTTTATTTGGATTTTTTAGCTTCGTTGATTTAAAAGTTATGTTCATTAAACTTATTAAACGGGGGGCTACGCCTGGGCTCAGTTTTCAGAGAATCGCTTTCAGCTCTATTATAGCACGGTACAGTCTTATATTGTCATACGAATGTTTACTGACTTCCCATGCATGCCAAAGATGTCTAATCTCTCTCAGTTTTGAGATTACTTATTTGGAACAGAGTTGCCGGTCCCGTTTGTAGTTGCTCTGTGTGGATCCATCAACAGGCGTGCTCGCGTAGGCAGCATTGAATATGTTTCTGGTTAGGGCTTCCGTAGCATAGTCAATATTTGCCTCAGAGCACATGGTTATGTTACGATCCACATTTTTCTTTAGACATATACGGTATTTTCAAATGTTTGCCTCTTTGCCAAGTACACTTGTGGGTTTGTTTATATCAGTGAGCCAAACTACCCTGTGGTCAACGGTGGAATCCTCGAAAAATTGATCAGATCAGACCACTATAACATATAGGGATCTTTCAAAATGCTCAATCAAAATCAAGTAAAAGATATTTGTATACCCATTTATGCTGCGAAAATGGGAAAATCGCTTCTTTTTCTCCTTAGCACCTCAACAAACACAAATTTTGTACGAATTTGAAGCTTCGAGCGGCTCTGTGAGTCACAAACTTGAATGTACGTCTCAAAATGTTCCAATATTTTAAATCAATTCCATCACGTACTTTACATACTTTGTGTATGCAATTTATTGCACAAAAAATCTTTTCGAATGAAATTTATTCGCAATTTATTTATTTTATTGTTTAGTGTTTACACGTATTATCATATTTCCCTCTCAGTAAATTTGTAGGTATGTATGTATATTAAATGTAAATATTTTTTTATTCTCACATCGGCGTGTATTAGAATGTCAACAAGGCATGCATGTGCGAAAAATCTCGACAACCCGACAAATGCCAAGCGAAAACGACGCTATGCCGCTTACGAATCAAAGGCATGGCCGGCATTCATTTTGTTAATGCAGAATGTTGAGCATTTGCATGCTTGCGACGTCAAGCTCAAGTGCACGAATGTTTGTGCGAAACCGACAGTATTGGATGCATACGATTCATTGTATAATTTACAGTAACGTCGAAAAAATGTGTACACTAAATAATACATGTTGATGTATACAGGGTGCGACATTTTTTTGTGTTACTGCAAAGACATACTATATTTCATGAAAAACCAAAATATAGCTGTTTGCAACAGTATTTGCGCCAACATTAGCTTAGAATCACATTTTTCGGAAACGAGAGGAAACGTTAACTTTGATGGCACCCCTTTACAATTATTGAGTAGTCGAAAAAGTCTTTTCGTATTTCTAATCAAACTTCAACTTATTTTTTTTATATCATTAGTCTAAATCGAAATTTCCAGAACGAAAGCGAGCGAACCACTGTTGTGCTACATTAACTGAAAGAGCATCGTCTTCGTCAGCTATACAAATTTCATTGGTAGCTTCCGTGGCATTCTTCCCCTTTTTATACAAGAATTTCAAAATATACCGAATTTCTTCATTATTTTCACTCAGTTTTGAACAGCTGTAACTTTTTTTCAACTTTCCCGAATTTAATTTTTTTTTGTTAAATCTCACCTTGCAACACTATATGGTATGACACAATGTGATTGGTAACTCTGGAGATATACGACTGCAACGACTTCTATTGACAAAATACGAAAAGACTTTTTCGACTACCCAATATAAAACTTACCATACGAAAACCTGATCTTTCGGCAGTTTGTATGACAGCTATATGTTCCAGCGATCCGGAGCAAATGACGTGTGTAAAATTTCAGATCGATATCTCGAAAACTGAGGGATTAGTAGGCGTATTTACTGACAGACAGACTCAGCTCGTCACCCGCATCATTCATACATAAACATGTACATACATTCAATAGAGTATCCCACGTTTCTTTCCGGATGCAACACTCGATATCGCTTGACAACTCCTTAAGGGGGTATTCTACTCTAGAATTTTGAAAAATTCGATTTTTTTTCATATATTTAAAGTTTAGACCCTTAAGAACATATCCTCCAAAGGATTTTTACAAATTAAAATTATTTTAAGAGCTACACTTACTTTAGTGACGCAGTACCTAGCCCGGTTCCCAGTATCGAATTTTTTAAACGCGTTTTTCTCGAAACTACTTTTTTCCACACGGTACCGGCATTATCTCAAGTTCTATATAACCGATTTACTTGAAATTTTGTGTGAACCTTCTTTATATAATCCTTTATCATTCCCATAAGCATCGTGTCAAAATACAGGTACTCTTTTCAGAAACGAAAATTCTCGAGACATGTGATGTAAATACATAGTAGCAACTCAGATAAATATCTCTACATATTCATTTATTTTTTTGTTTCAATTGAAAATACTTGTATTTCCGTTCGATATCCTGAACGCAAGTTTTACCACAAAACTATATCCTTATTTATAGTATTTCAATATCTATCTATGTATTATTTGCGCCAATGAAGACAATTTGTTGTGCCGCAGCTACAAGATTGTGACCGCTGTGGCATGTGGTAGCTATGCAGACTGGGAGCATCATTCGTTTTTGTGTTTGTTTTTGCAAATTGTTTTCAATACTAAAGCACAACACGGCATTCGAATGGTTAAAAGATTTTAAGTCCGCGGAGATTCGCCATTAGCTGTAGATGAACGATTACTTTCTCGATTTTAGCTGGGCAGGGATTTGAGAGATTTAAATCTTGACCCACCTGTACGATGTTAATCGTTTGGTATCTCGACTAAGCAGCTCTGGATGCCATTGCTGGATTTGAAATTAATATTAATATTAAATATTATGTATATTATCTCAATTAATCAATATTATTTTTGTATAGCTCAATCGCACGAAAACCTAGAACATATCTTGAAATCATATCAGAGTAAAGAAAGAAGAGAGGATCCAAATTTATATCCATCTAAGTAATATCAAACTCTTTGGATTTAAGAACAACTAATTGACGATTTTTTTATACCTCATACTATATACATATGTACATACATATATCTTTAACCCTTTTAGTGCCGGGCGAAATAGAGGTGCCTATGCGAAAAAAACCGGCCGAATTTCACAGTTTTACAAGGGTTCGGAAAAATACTTGTCAAACCAAAACGAGAAACAATATTTACATGATTCAAAAAGCTGCGTATTATCTTGTAATGAAATTAGATTATTTATAACGCAGTACAAATTTATTTTGAGATAGAGTTCTACCGCAATGCTAGTAGTGAACCGCTATAATTCCCGAGCCGATATATCAGCTCTGGCACTTTTCGAAAATACAGCTGTATATATCCAGGCACTAAAAGGGTTAATGTATATATTTCGCTTTTCTTATGCCACAAATTTAGTTCTGCCCTATGATATAATATTTCATTACTGCATTTTAGCATTATAATTGTAACACATTTCCATTTAGAAGAGATAAGTCAAGATGCTTCGAAAAAACAAAATTTGATATATCTAAGTATGTAAATAGAGCTCCGACATACGACAACCCTCATTTACAAAAATTTAAGTCGTCTATATGTTGCCTAGACTTCCTATGCCGAATACAAGTAAAGCTTTATTTCGTGAAAAACAGTGGTTAAATCGGTTTATACCATTCCTTTCTTCCTTTCTTGTCTTCCATATGCTCATTATAATAATTTCTGACTCTTTCGTTAGCTTTATAGCGTATGAATACATCGGTCAGTGTAGGAAATATAGTACTAAAATAAAGTGAGAATAGTTTGCGTAACATAAAGTGATTCCGTATCGAAATTGATTGATATCGGTCTGTACTAACTTTTCTCATATTAATATTCGTATGAGGAAGTGATTTGTGTGAATGAAATTGATTTTAAAGTATAATATGTTTCAGTAAAAAACACGACGACTGTATCGATAATAAGCCAAACTTAGCGCTCTCTTGTTTGTTATATACATGGGTTTCCAATAGCGATATGATTTCGTGTGATTAAGTGTCGTTTCAGCAATTTTTAATATGTCATGAGATATGTTTTCTTCATTGTACTCAGTAATGTTTACAATTTCATCATGGAAAGATATAAGCAACTGCAACTTTTCGTGCGCTTTTGCCATTTTATGGTCGTAATAATCCTTCACCGGTGTTCGCTATTCGTCGAAATTTTGAAAATTTCGAGCGTACATTTCCTTTACATAATGTTCAAGTGTCAATAAGACAAAGAACCGCTCGAAGTAACGACAATATTGCCACCGTTCAGACAAGTGTTTCTGAAGACCGAAATTTGTCGCTTCCAAAACGTTCTAAAGAATTGGGAACCTGGCGGATTTTGAGAAGGGATTTGGGTTTGCATCCGTATAAAATTGCTCTCACTCAAGAACTGAAGCCATTGGAACACCGTAAATATCGTGAATTCGCTGATTTTGCCTGGAACAACTTGTAAACGATAACATCTTCTCCGATGAGGCTCACTTTCATCTGAGTTATGCGGTAAATAAACAGAACTGTCGATTCTGATGCGAAGAAAATACACAAATTATTCATGAACAACCATTACATTCACCTAAATTAACAGTTTGGTGTGGTTTTTGGTCTGGTGGAATATCGGTCCATACTTCTTTCGAAATGATTCTGGTCACGCCGTTACTGTCAATTGAGAGCGGTATAGATCGATGATAACCAAGTTTTTATGGCCGCAATTGGAAGAAGTTGAACTTGATGATATATGGTGCTAACAAGACGGGGCTACGTGCCACACAGCACGTGCAACACCCGAATTATTGCGAGAAAAGTTTGGAGATTCGAATATTTCCAGAAACTTTGACACTGAATGGCCTTCAAGAAGCTGTGATTTAACACCATTAGCCTACTATTTATGGGGTTATTTGAAGTCATTGACTCTCTTCAAGCTTTAGAAGTCAATATTGAATGTGCTATTCATGACATACATCTTGATTTAGTGTAAAAAGTACTCGAAAATTGGGATCATCGAATTAGTTCCTGCAAAATAAGTCGTAAATGCCATTTGAATGATGTTATATTCAGAACTTAATGGCTTCGATTGTATGTACTTCATTTTAATTTTTTATACTTTATTATATTTATTTTACTTTTTTATTTATTTTTTAGTGTTTTTTTAAGAAATCATAACGGAATTCTAAATATGTTAGATGACTTACGTATATAAAATATGCACATACATATGTACATATATGTATGTATACGCATATATACAATGCCGTGTAGCTGCATATTTACAAACCAACAATAAAAAATCAGGAAAAATTTATAAAATTGTAAAATTGAAAATACGCAACAGATTGAATGAAAAATGGAATTAGTAACAAATAATGGAAAAACAAGTCAACAACCTCAGCGGTGAAATGAAATAGCGATACAACCGGCACGCCCACACGCGTACATACATATGTATGTATGTATGTACCTTTGCTGATGCTGTTGCGCCGAATGCTGTTCTACTACTCTTTGTTTCTGTTTTTGTTCTTTTTTTGTCTTTCTTGATGTCAACAACATTGTCGACGCTTAATTGTAACATCAGCAATTCAAAGGACGTTGCCACCTACATCACCTCCTACACACAGGCACATGTGCTAGTATGTACTTACATATGTATGTATATGTGTACGTAAATAACAACAGTCAAAGCGTAGAGCTCTTATTGTTTGCTGCGCGTCACACTAACAACAAATATAGAGTATTTATTGTTGCAACACGTTGCACGAAGCCCCACGGGTCATTTTTAGTTGAGTTAGTGGAGCGCTTAGCCTCTCGTTTAACTGGTAATATTAGCTGTTTGTGTTAACACAAGTCTTTGCCGACAATTGATTTAAGTCACAACAAAATGCTATGTATGTGCATACATACAAACAAACATAGATTGGAATGTGAAAATGTTGGTGGAAATCATAAGCCAACACATTTTTCTGATTTAGCCAGAAAATAAATTTTCAATTAAATTTTAACAAAGAAATAAAATTAAAACCATTTTTTTAAATATTTCACCAGAATTGGTTACGTGAAGGAATGCAAAAATGTTGCGTTATTTTAAATGTTCGACTATTTTTTTGAAAAAATCTGAAACTCGTTTTAACTAACAAACTTTGTTGTCTGATACCATATAAATCCAAATATTTGTATAACCTAAAAATTGATGTACCTAACAGTCAAAGTGAAAAGTTATAGACCTTATAAAATATATTGCAAAAAATAGTAAGACTTTGTTCATAATTTCAAAATTCTTAATTTATTCCTCAAAGTACAGCAATACATTTATGGCAATGTTTTTTTAAATCCTCGAAACAGTTGTTTCGGAATTGCCTTCAATGCGCGTAGCGCGTTTCCCCGGAGTGACCTTTGAGTTGTCTGTATAACCAGAAGTCACACGGAGCTAAATCAGGCGAACACGGTGGTCGCGGCCCGATATTGAGGAAAAATTTTACCAAAAACTCAGGAAAAATCAATACAGTAAGCGACGGTGCATTATCGTGGTGCAAAAACCAAGAGCTGTCGGCTCATAATTTCGGCCCCTTTTTACAAAAGCTTCGCGCAAACCACACATAACACCAAAAAAGTATTGCTTGTTGACAGTTTGATCGGTTGGAGGGAATTCGAAATGTACCACACCTTGATAATCGAAGAAAATTGTTAACATAACATTGATTTTTGATCTGCCTTGACGTGGTTTTTTCGGCTTCAGCTCACCTTTGCCACGATATTCGGTCGATTGATCGTCTGTTTCCAGGTTGTAAGCACAGATCCAAGATTTATCGCCAGTAATAATACGTTTCATAAAATCCTGGTAGTCGGAAAGCATTGTTTCACAGACGTTAACGCGACGATGTTTTTCGAAAAAATTTAGTGCTTTTACTTTTTTTAGACCGAAACGATCTTTCAAAATGGTAAGATCTTTCACCTGTTAATCGTTGATTCTCAAGCACCAATTCCTTTCTTTTATTGACGTGTTGATCATCAGCTGATGTCTTAATTTGACATTTACAGGATACAGAAAAGAAAAAAGATGAAAAAATCACAACTTGGCCTTGCTAGTAGAACTATTATTTAAAATAAATTCCAATGCAAACATCTAGTGAATAAGACTCAACATGCTCACACATATGTATGTACATTATACGTACGAAAAAGTTGTGGTATATATTAGGTTGTCAAAAAAGTCTTGCGGTATTTTCGCTAGTTGGCGCTGAAAGCGCGTAGTTCTAGTTTTATTCGTCGCATCGGGTCATGCCATACCTTTTTGGAAAGCTCATTTCACGCGCTAACACATGTTTGATTGATTGTTGTTTCTTTTAAGTCGTTCGTTAGTTATAGCGTCGCAAACATGGAGCAAAATAAAGAGAAAATACGGCATATTTTACAGTACTACTACGATAAAGGCAAAAATGCATCTCAAGCCGCCAATAAAATTTGTGCAGTTTATGGACCCGATAGTTTCCATTTCCACCGCACAACAATGGTTTCAACGTTTTCGTTCTGGTGTAGAGGTGGTCGAAGATGCGCCACGCTCCGGAAGGCCTGTCGTCGAAAATTGCGATAAAATCGTTGAATTGGTCGAAAAAGACCGGCATAGTAGCAGCCATAGCATCGGTCAAGAGCTGGGCATGAGTCATCAAAAATTCATTTCAATTCCAATAAAAAAAAAAAATTCAATAAAAATATTGCAAAACTTTTTTGACAATTCATTGTGTATATATGTACATTAGGGTGATTCAAAAAAAATTTTTTTTTTCAATTGGTACTCGCAAAAATAGGTTCCTAGACACCTCTAAGAAAGCCTCTCCAAATATGAGTTTTTAATTGTAACGGGAAGGAACTCCGCCTAACGGTTTTCTATTTTTTCTTATTATCAGATAGAAAAATTTATATCTCGCTTCCAACTACTTGAAAAAATATCTTGTTAATTAGGTTTTGTAGGAAATTGAATGCTCTAAAATATGGTCTCTTATGATTTTTTCGTAAACCCAACCGTTTAAAAGATATTAACGGTTGAAATTTGATTATTTTTGGGAAAATTTTTTATTTCTTATGAATTTTATAACTCAATGAAAAAAAAATTATTATGAATAAATTTTTGGAGAGGTTTTCTTAGAGGTGTCTAGGAACCTATTTTTCAGAGTACCAAACGAAAAAAAAAAAATTTTATTTGATCCACCCTAATATGCATTGATGTTTGACGATGAATATCTCGAAAGCGCTTAACTTAATCGAAAAATCATAGTAGACCATTTTTATTGAGCAGTTCCTACAAAACTATGTGTTTCATCATTCATAATAATTTTTTTTCATTGAGTTATAAAATTAATAAGAAATAAAGAATTTTTCCAAAAATAGTCAAAATTCAACCGTTAATATCTTTTAAACGGTTGGGTTTACGAAAAAATCATAAGAGACCATATTTTAGAGCATTCAATTTCCTACAAAACCTAATTAACAAGATATTTTTTTCAAGTCGTTGGAAGCGAGATATAAATTTTTCTATCTGATAATAAAAAAAATAGAAAACCGTTAGGCGGAGGACCTTCCCGTTACAATTAAAAACTCATATTTGGAGAGGCTTTCTTAGAGGTGTCTAGGAACCTATTTTTGCGAGTACCAATTGAAAAAAAAAAAATTTTTTTTGAATCACCCTAATATACATACTCATATTTTAGAAGCCGTAATTGTTCAGCCATACAGATATTCAAGCCAGTAAAATCCTTATTTGGAAAAATGCTTTAAATTTTATTCACGGCAACTTAGCGAATTTAGATGACCGATAAATTAACTTGTAATTTCCTTTTGCAGACATCTTTCATACATACTTACATTGTGTAAAGCTGTAATATTAATTTTCTGGTTCACAACGAACTTTCATTCAGACAATTTTGTAAGTGCCAATATATTTTTGGGAAACTACTGCAAGTTGTTGCAAACTAAACCAATTAGTTATTTTTACTCGATTTGGAAAAGTTCACCGTTCACGTGCCGTTAGGTGCATGTATACAATGGTGGCCAGATTAACAGTCATCAAATTTATTTATAACGTTCAATGACGCCAGAAGCAAAAGGCTTTATAAATATCATTCAAAACCGGTGTTAAATATTTTTTCACAGATTCACCAATTTCTTTGCTTTATAAAGACTATGAATTTAAGAAAACTTTTAGTAAGGTTATACCTTACAGTTATACAGGTGTATCAGTTCAGTGATTGCAATATGAAAGAAAAAGTAAAGGCTGTAGGAAGGACGTAGAGTGTCCATATATAGGCTCATCACTCATATTATAGTTAGGATGAGTCGCATGCCTCAATAATTTCAGCTTTACAAGTTCGTGTACCTGGAATAGTGAAAAAGTATAAATCAGTATTCTGGTCTATATTTTTGTCACTACAATATCAACAGCATGAGTTATTCTTAAGTACGCCACTGTACTTGCTCATAGCAACGAGGTAATTTTAGCTGCTTGCGTCCATTGAATTATTGGCATACAATAACCATTTCAAGCAACAATTGACTGACATAAGCAGGTTAACAAAATACGAGCAAATAGTGTAAGGGGAAATTGGAAAGTTTTTCAAACAAAAACCGCAAATGAGCCTACAAATAACCCTCAGAGAAATTTACAATCGCGAAACCATATATAATTATTATTCAACAGAAAAGAGGATAATGAGAATATGTCTAAAAATCATGAAGCATAATATTAAATGCATAAGTCTCAGTATTTCCGTTTTCAGCTGAATGTAATTTAAAAAATCAAGCAATTAAAATCCCAGCTTATTAATATGAGACTTAACTTTAGCTACTAGATCAAAACTTTCGGTTGTATAAGAGTAAGCTCCAGCTGTCGCTTTCTCTCCACTGCGACAGCCCTCATTGAACCAGCTTTTCTTTTGATCTTTGTGAAAATCACTGATTTCGTTAGCAGCTGTATGTAAGGAGATTGAAATGCCGTCCCACACTTCCCTCCAACTTACTGATGAGTGCTCTCAGAGAGCAAGAGAGCAAATCGAGTAGAAATCGACGTCGTACCTTACCTGCGTTAGTTGATGGGCGTGCTTTGCTGTATCTTCTCTACAACAAGATAGTGGTCCGAGTCGATGTTAAGTCCTCAGGTCGTACGCCCGTCAAGGACATTGGAGACGTGTCGTCCATCTATCACAACATAATCGATCTGGTTACGAACTTTTCGATCCGAAGACTTGATGAATTTTCCTGTGCTGGAAACTAGTACTACAGATAACCATATATCGGTCCCCTGCGAAGACGATCAGACTCAACCCATTTAGAGGGGTGTCGCCACAGAGGCTGAATTTACGGACTGTTGTACCATAGATGCCTTCTTTGCCCATCTTGGCGTTAAAATCGCCAAGAACAATTTTTATATCGATATCGTTGTCATAAGCGCGCTCCAGCCACTCATAAAAGGCATCTTTGGTCATATCGTCCTTCTCTTCCGGCGAGAGTGGGCGCAAGTCAGAGTACGAAACCCTCACCGAATTTTCGCTCTTTTATATGTATGACTGCATTAATAAATGTCATAAGGACCTACTCGTCTTCGTCTTTATCCCGTCCATCACTCTTCTTTTCTTCAGCCTTCACTTTTACAAGGACATCAACCAGCTGGACATCGCCACCTTCCAGTTTAGGGACCGGATATTCCAGGTGCATACCCTTAAATCATAGTCCTTATTACGTTTGCTATGGGCGTCATCAAAACTGTGGTCATTCAACCGAGGCTGTTGTTTCATTTTCGTTGGGAGTGGTTTATACGTGGCGGGTACAAAACCTAGCGCACTACCTCGCTAGGCGAGTGGTATGAAACCAAGGAAAGGTTTCAGCGAAACCTTAAACCGAATATGTCGCTGAAACTTCCTCTACTTTAGCCGTGACCCCAGACTCCACACAGGTCAGCTACCGCATCTTACACAAGGGTTGCTCAAGTTTCTACGGTGCTCGGCGTGGACCCAAAAGTAGTATAGGGTATAGTCCTACAACGTGATTGTAGTGCGATTTTCAGTCTGTAACAAAAGAAAGCCGAGTTAATGTTATGTACCAAATGTGGTTCAAATACGCTCAGT
Organism: Bactrocera neohumeralis; assembly: GCF_024586455.1. NCBI lineage: Eukaryota > Metazoa > Arthropoda > Insecta > Diptera > Tephritidae > Bactrocera > Bactrocera neohumeralis. Next base: position 46,518,048 of record NC_065923.1, read on the forward strand.
AAATTCTAAGATAGGAATTTCGCCTAAAGGTGGGCGGTCCAATTTTTAGCATGTTTGTGCCACCTTTACTGTAAAATATAGTGTTTCCAATGTCTCACGCTCTCTCTCTTTAGTGAATTACTGCACTTTTTGTACTTTTCAACATAGCAGTTATATGGAATTGGACGTCCCACTTTATAATGAAGGAGCGAGAAAGACTTGTGTCACCTGGAATTAAACTCGTCTCGTCAAACTGATAATTTTTTCAAACATGTATAACTCTATATTTATCTCGATTAGTTGCAGGTGCTACAACAGGTGCCTTAGGTGGACAAAACTACTATACTTTGTAGAAACATATTGCGAGAGTATAAAACCAATTAATTCAATGAATTTGCATAACTTTATTTTGCATTTCCACCAGCGAAGCCCTCCAGCGCTGAAAATGGAAATTTTTCCGCTCAAGGGCAGCTTAATATATTATTGCCCCATATAGGTGGATTATTCTCGCCGCAACGCATTGCATTTGTTGTATAAAAACAAACATACGTGCATTTTGCCGCACATGAAGTAAAAGCCCCGCACGTAAACCTACCTACTTTATGTTCTTATTGTTGTTGCGATAACAATATGGCAACAACTTGCATTTGCGAATTCAATTTATTTTATCTCATTTTATAGTTTTGCTAATGTTTATTAATGCATCGGCGTTGGTGTGTGTGGGTGTTTGGTAATCATATGACCTCTTTGTTGTTTTCATGATTGACAAGTGCACGCCGAAAGGCTATTGTTAATGGTTGGTCGGTCGGTCGGTCGGTCGGTCGGTCGGTCGGTCGGTCAGTGGGCGGCAGCTCTAAAACACAGGTGGTCTTGGTGACAATGCTCGTCCGTTGGTTGATAGTTGATGTTGACGTTGACGTTGATGAAGATGAATTCACAGTTACGCGCATATTTTTAGCATACGCAAAAGCACCTGCAATGCCATAGTGCTACATTGTGGTAAAAAAACATCTTATTTTTTCCATAGTTTGTATGCAAATGAATTTTTGAGATTGCAGTTCTTGAGCTAATTTAATAAACTTTGCTTGTGAAAAAGCGTTTTCAAGTGAAAAAGTTAGGATGACGGTCATTCATTCATTATCATTGATTATTACATTTACTCTTTACGGATACCCATATTAATTAAAAGGGTCAGTAGGGTAATCTTTTTTAAAATATTTTTTTTTTTGCATTTTCTGTTTCCTTATACCCTTAGAATTAATATAGAAACCCAGTTTACCATTGGAAGGTTCGACGTTCGGAGCGCTCGTAGTGCACACCTCAAACTTTAAACGCGTTTTTCTCAAAACACACTCAATCGATTTGCTTAATTTTTTTTTTAAATGTTCACAAAACGCCTAGCTATCGTCTCTACTAGATTAATAATTTTCGATAAATTATTGACAATGTTATGACAAAATTTATGTAAAAAAATATGGAAAAAATTAAAAAAAATGTTAATTACTTTTTTATTCATCAACATTTTTTCATGATTCTAGTAGGGACGATAACCATTCACATACTTTTTAAGAATAAATTGGGTTTTTGTATTTCAGATGATACAAACATGAGAAATCATGTCCGCCAAAGAAAAAAACGCATCTCATTCACCCAGCCATTTCTCCGACAGATATCATCGAAAAGTTCCGAAAAAATGTGTTTATACAATCCACGATATACCTCATGATTTGTGAAAAAAGTTCTATTGTAGAACAAAAATTTCTATAAAAAAAAATGTCAAAAAACAGCCCAGATTACCCTACTGACCCCTTAAGTGTTTATATTTCTAAACACATGCGTTTAAGAAAAGTCGTCGTTTTCTTCATTGTCTGACACTGACGTCGTTAATGGGCATGTTGCCAGTACGACGATTACTATTTGTTTTGTCAATATGACATTTCATTAAGACATGCCTGCAATATAAATGCTGTCTGGATGTTTCCAACTGACTTATATTGATTTAAGTTGTGAGAGAACTAAAACAAATACTCAAAATTCCGGGATGTCAAGATATATTGCAAAACGCAAAATGTTATTAAAACAAGAAGAAAACGTAACTTCGGCTGCACCGAAGCTTATAATACTCTTCACTATGCATTTTTTATAGCATAAAGGAGTATAAAAAAATCATTTCATTGGTTTAGATCGTTCAATTTGTATGACAGCTATATGCTATAGCGGTCCGATCTGAGAAATTTCTTTGACGATTTTTTTATTCCCTTGGGCAATAACCATTGCCAAATTTCATAAAGATATATATGGGTTTTGTAATAATATGGTATTGAAGCAACAACTTAATATGACGCAAAAGTATATGTCGCGTATTTCAGCTTAAAATTTGGAGAGCAGGATAAAGTTTGAGCACGTCACAAAGTCTGCCAACGATATGTTGAAGATCTTCGAAATTGGTTTGAGAGTAAGAAAAAAACTTTCCGTTATGAAACTCCTATTGTTTGGTCCGAGCAAAAGAACCATAGTGATGATTGTTACTTTTATTCGTATAATACAAAAGGTTATAATTCAAAGCGGAAATAGTAAATTTCATACCCCAGTCTGCAATCAGCTACCCGTATCATTCCACGTAGTCATGATGACAGCAATCCAAAATTGTGTCTTCTTTCTAGTTTAGATATCGTTAGAAGCAGTTCAGTTCCTAAATTGACCAAATTAACGACACATTTAAGATCTTATACGACCCAGCACCGTGGCATATTTTCATACATTATTCAAATACAGAGTTTGTCCGGAAAGTAATAGGACTGATTTTCTTCTGCCGTGATTGTACTTCGGAACTTGCGCGCTCCGACTGGATTCGGTAGAGGACGTTCCTAGCTAACGAACGAGCGGCTGGTCACTTGTCTCCGAGCACGTGGAGACTTAGGGCAAACACTTTTGCGCGACGTGTTTCTGTTAGTGGTGTAAGCCGAGAATGCAGCGTTCGTTAGAGCAGAGGTACGCGATTAAATTCTGTGTGAAACTCGGTAAATCTGCGACAGAGACCTTTGATATGATCAAGCAGTCTTACCCAGATGTTGCTTTAGCAAGAAGTGGTGTGTTTCGGTGGCACCAGGCCTTTTTGGAGGACCGGGAAGAGATCGCTGATGAAGACCGTGCTGGGAGACCTGCGACTTCGGCAAACACCGACAATGTGACACGTGTGCGCAAAGTTTTGAACTCAATTCGTCGACTAAGTATTCGTTTATTTGCCCAGATGTTAAATTTATCAAAATCTGTAGTTCATGACATTGTGACGGAGCACTTGAACATGCGCAAGGTTTGCGCGAATATGGTCCCAAAAGTGCTCACTGACGACCAGATATTAAGACGAGTGGAAGTGTGCCAACAAAATTTGAACATGTGTTAAAGTGACCCCCAATTTTTGAATAACGTAATCACAGGTTAGGAGTCATGGATTTTGAGTATCCTTACCTGAAAAGGCCGATGAGAGGCAAGCAGTTTGAGACAACAGCGGGAATCCAAGCAGCATTCACCTCGGCTCTCGAGGATATTCCGGATAATGATATTCGTGACGCCATCAATGCTTGGAAATCGCTGACAGCGCTGCATCGACGCAGAAGGAGCCTATTTTGAAAGTTTTTAAACAATTGTAACGATTGATTCAATATTTTTTTTTTTAAATCGACCCAGTCCTATTACTTTTCGGACAAACCCTGTATATGCCTTAAAACAGTTCAGCAATTTCTAAAGTCACTTCCTAGAGATGAAAATTGTTTCAAATACTTGGTATCCAAATTTACAGATTACTCAGAGTCAAAGTGTTTTCGTTGGACCACATATTCCACGATTTATCGCTGATCCACAGTTCATCAAAACCATGACGGATCCTCAAAGAGATTCAGCACCCCCAACCGTCTTATAGCACAGACCTCTCTCATGCTGACTACCATTTATTCCGGTCCGGTCTATGTAAAAAGCCCTCACCAGAATACTTTTCGCATCAGAACATATGAGAAAAAATGAGGGTGATTCATACTTGACCTCCAAGCTAGCGCAGTTCTTTTGCCAAAAAGATGTTATAGGTTCGGATTGGCAGTACTATAAATTATACTATTGTATATGATTTTCACAAATTTTGGAAAAACCGCTCAAATATAGTAATAGACCCAGTAAATACCGCAATAACTGTAAAGAATTTTATTATTCCAGTTTTGTTTTTGTTAGATTTGTACGCCGAGTATTGTGAAGAAACGTAGGTATATAAGAATGTATAATTAGAAAAAAAGCAATTTTAATGCTATATAATCACAACACATGGAATTTTTGTAAGCTTTTGAAAACACTTGGAACAGATTCGTTAAATATTTTACGGTAAGAAAAGTCAAGCGTTAAAAAATTATGTTTTTTATTAGACAAATAAACAAAAAAAATTAATTTGCAAAATAAAACTTATTAATTGTTTATGATTATTGGTGACTAAATAATTTGTGTGTTGGAAAAATGAGGGGGTGTGTGGCGCTAATCAATTTGCTTGAATAAAAGCGTCATTGAAACAAACAAAATATGTATATATATACGTAGACAGGCTCACAAAGGTATACTATATATATACATACATAGATTTATACACATGTGCCACTAACTATTTATTTCCTTTAAAAAAGAGTAATTTTTGCTTCCACAGCGTTTAGCCAGCGTCATCTCCTTCCCTCCAACCAATGTGGTTCAAGGCCGCTTTAGTTGTATGTCTTCCACGTTTCTTTATTTTATGTAAAAATTTATTTTCAGCCAAGTTGAATGGTGCCACCCGTGCCCAGTTAAGCATGTTTATGCTACTTGAATAGTTTTTCGTTCTCCGGACATACATATAGACATGTGTCGACACAGCGCTAATGGCAAACTAAAAATCGATAGTATTGAAACAATATGTGACCCACACTTAAGTGACATAAATACATACAGATGCAACACTTATGTGTACATATCCGGTATATAGACAGTCTTTAGTGAGTGTTTTGCAAATATTGTGGACAACATTTAGATAAAGCGACATTTGTATGGCCAACACAAATTGGAAAACTGAATGTCAGGGTTCAAGTTGAATATCGCTAACTTTGAAACAGAGGGGTTGTGAGTGACCAGTGAACGTGTAATGAAATATTTTGTTTTCTGATTTTTATATTGGTGTATACTTCCGTTTCCATAATCGAACTTTAAAATTTAAATATGACACATATTAAGGGGCTATACCAGTGTGACACTTGCAAAAAAACATTTTTTTTTAATACCCTGTGAAATCGGCAAGGTCGTATCTTCAATAGTTTTTGGATGGCAACGTTCTAATGAGCGACCGCTCGGAGATGCAAACATATATAAGTGAAATTTTAAAGGCGTTTTTCTCGAAACGACATTTCTCAAAATTGCTGACATTATAACTCAACGAGAAATCAACCGATCGACTTCAATTAAAACTGAGTATTGTTGAATACATTTACTATACAATGACCTACGGTCTTTTTGATTGGTTGAAATTTGTCAATTTGGCATTAAAAAAGCGACAATTTTTTTTACCTAAAAAACTATTTTTTTTTTCAAAATTACGTCATTTTGTTAATTTTTGATATTTTTCAAAGATCGTGGGTCATTGTATAGGAAATATCTTTAAGTTTAATAAACTTTTTGATTTTTTTTGTTTAAGCTACTCATTCGGCCGGAATCATGCCAGCAGTTGGGGCACTTTTCTTTGGCACCTCCGAAGACAGCCCAAAACTCCGTTATTTTTCAACATTTTTGTAAAAAAAAAATATAACTGAAAATATACCTTATTACGTTCAAAGTAAGTTCGAAACATTTAATAGAGTACTTTCTTTTAAAAAAATTCGCGAAAATCGCCTAATTTTCATGAGTCACACTGGTGTAGCCCCTTAACGAATATATAAGGCTAAAAGTAGCTAAACGGACACTGACCACATTACGATGATTTTCCAAAGTCACTTATTTTATTTCATGCTCGTTTAAGTAATGCCCGAATTTCTCGTTGTAAACACAAGGAATTGATCCTGTGAGATCTGAAATTCCAACTAGAAGTAATTGGTGTCACCTCAGTAGTCTAGATTTTTAACAAATCCAGACGTGGTTAGAAAAATTATCCGGACTAAAAAATGTTATGTTTCTGAGGCAATCTCAGAGAATAGTAGTTTTGAACAATCGCTTTTTCAACTTACGACACTAAAACATAAGCCGCGTAAAAATAATTTTTTCACCGAATATTGCCCAGTTAGCTCTAACAGTTGGCAATGGTCCGACTCAAACTATTTATGAAAGCTTTGTAGTCGTATTATTTACGCATTCAAACTGTATGTGTGAAAATAATGTCAACATAACTTATCTTAGGAAAAAACCCAAAATGTCCACAATATTAGTGTTTGCACATTTTCTCGCAACTTGCTCAGTCACCAGATATTTTTTTTATTCGAACGAGTTAATTCAAAAAATTTTGACAAAAGACGCCATTGAGAGCATTAAATTTTTTATTTCTGACTCAATCGGCACTTAGGCATTTCTGTTTGGAGAAAGATCTTGTACATCTTCTTCCTTATTGGCGTAGACACCGCTTATGTGATTATAACCGAGTTTCCAATAGAGCCCCAGTAGTTCTTCCTTTTCGCTGTTTGCGCCAATTGGAAATTCCAAGTGTAGCCAGGTCCTTCTCCACCTGGTCTTCCCAACGGAGTGGAGGTCTTCATCTTCCTCTGCTTCCCCCGGAGGGTACTGCGAATACTCTCAGAGCTGGAGTGTTTTCATCCATTCGGTCAGCATGACCTAACCAGCTTAGCCGTTTTTTCTTAATTCGCTGAACTATGTCAATGTCGTCGTATAACTCGTACAGCTCATCGTTCTATCGAAGGCGGTATTCGGCGTTTCCAATTCGCAAAAAGCCATTAATCTTCCGCAGAACCTTTCTCTCGAATACTCATACCGCCGACCCATCAGCAGTTGTCATCGCACATTCCTCTGCACCTTATAGCAGGACGGGAATAATGAATGACTTATAGAGTTTGTTCTTCTCAATTGCCTACTCAGTCCGAAGTAGCACCTGTGATTCTGCGTTGGATTTCGACGCTGACGAAATTATCTACGACTTCGAAGTTATGACTGCCAACAGTGACGTGGGAGCCAAGTCGCGACTATTTGTTTTATGACAGGACACATTTCGTCTTGCCCTCGTTCTCTACCAGACCCATTGGCTTCGCTTTCTTATCCTGTCTGGAGAAAGCAGAAATTTTCTACATATGCCACATAAAACAGTTTTTGAAATTGAAACCCTAACAAATCTCCTCATTATACCTTTATCCAAAAATCCCGGAATCGGAATGGTTTATAAATTATTATAGACTTTTAGTTTCCTTTTATGAACAATTTATTGTCTCTGGAACCATCAATAAAATTATTAAAATTAGCGTCCCATTGTCTTGTGTCACATATGCATACATATTTACACTATTACCAACCAATTGGCCTCAGCTCAGCCTCCTCCAGTTATTTATCACAATAATAACGATGTAAATAAACTTAATTGAATGGCAATACAACAAAAATGTTTTCTATTAAACACACATATATGTATACAAGTGTAACAAGAAAAGTAAAGCGGGAAATAGGTCAGTGGAGAAAATTGTTTGGCGTAAAATATGAAATGAGGGAGATGTTAAGTCTAAGAAATTGATTTTCCTGATACAAATTTTTCTATCTGATAGTAAGAACAAATAAAAAACTGTTAGGCGGATGACCTTTCCGTTACAATGAAGAGCTCATATTAGGCGAATCTATCTTAGAGATGTCTATCAACCAGTTTTTAGAGTACGAAGCGAAAAAACAATCGGTTTTTGACTTACATATGTGGTTTATGTATGTATCCAAACTTCCACAACTTTTTATATTAGCTTAAAAGTAGGTACATCACGTCAATGTATGCTTGTATTGTTTAATCAAATGTTGTCTAACAAATCGTTGAAAATTAATTTTATTACAAACCACACAATGAGTGAAAAAATTTGTTAAATCAATTTATTAAGTGAGTGAAATGGGTGAACTTTTGTTGTCGATTGCAGCAACCGAACAATTTGAACATGTTGGTTAAAATATTTTTAAAATGAATATATGATGAACCTTGTGACTTGAAAGAAATATTTATGACTGTTACTTCTTAGTTGGAAGATATGAATTGTATGTATGTACAAGTTCTTTTGGTGATCTTTAAAAATAAGATAATATTTTCTGTACGTGGTTATAGTTGTTAACAACAGCGCGCCAGTCATTTCTTTCTTTCGCTATTTGGCTTAGAGATTCCAAAAGCAGCTCTTAATCTGCATCCTCTTCTTTCTTTTATTGTTATTTTGTGGACTTTTTTAATATTTTCGTTGGTAGCACCGTCTTTGCTCATTATGCAAAAAAAAGTTGCTTTACGTGTACGGAAAAAGGAACCGGCAAATTTCAGTTTGTGTCGAACACCAGTCTTTCCCAAAAAATCATCGCGGAGCCAATTCAGTGATGCATACGGTGGTTGGTCGATGTTATTAATAGCGTCTTAAGCTTCAAATTCGGTCACAATCGATGAGATGGTGCATTATCATCGTGTAAAATCCATGAATTGTTCTTCCACAACTCTTGCCGTTTTCGACCGATGTTCTCACGCAAACGACTCAATGCGGCCAAATAGAACCTCTTATTGACCGTATGTACTTCCGGAACAAATTTATGATGCACCAAACCACGAATATCGAAAAAAATGTTCATTGTCATCAGCTTGATTTTTAAGCGGCTTTGGCGTGTTTTTTTTTTTTTGTTTCGGGACGTTTTTTCACTCCATTTAGATGATTGGTGACTTGTTTGCTTGTCAAACTCAGAAACCCATGTCTCATCGGAAGTTATGATGCTTTCCATCAATATGGAATCGTAATTCGCGCGATCAAGCATGCCCTAAAAGACCTGTTTACGGTACTCTTTAAAAAAAAATCCAAACATTTCATACCCGAAAGTATCCACGAAAATCATTCGAATTGCTAACACTTGCCCGACGATTTTTAAGCACTATATTCTTCACTTTTTTAATATTTCCATCAGTTGAAGAGGCCGAAGGTCATCCAAAACGAGGCATGTTTTCAACGATCTCTCGACCGTCTTTACAGCTTTGTACGAGTCGTAGGTTTTCCATAAAACTGGATAACGATAAGCCTTTTCGAACATTCGCAGGGATTCCAGACACGATATTTGATTAGAAATACAAAATTTGAGAAAAATTCTTTATTCGTTATTTTTAAGTCGTAACGCACTCAGGTGTAAACAAAAAAAATTAGTACATTAGTTTTAAAGGTATAATCTATCCAAATGTAAAGAACTAAAATGTTTCCCTAATTTCAGTCTGAGTGTGGGGTGGAATTAAACGGGTAATAAAATCATACGGGTATATTGTATGATTTTTCGTAATTCGAAATATTCATAATTTATTCAAAAACATGAATTATTCTGCTATAATCACGTGAACCCATCATTATATTCTACATGTGACTACATAAACACATTTGTCTGACAGCAAATTGGCGCGAAAGTAAATTTAGACAAAGTTATGTGGCACTGACTGAGCTTGTACACACGAAAAGTCAAAATGTGAAAAATGATTTAGCGAAATATTTTCGCGAAAAAGAAAAGCGATTGGTTTCGTGTGATAATGAGCAGCTGTTGCTTCCGTGTCGTAAGCGAAAGTAAATTCCCGCCCACATATTGGCATCAGCCGTTGAAAGCAATGTGGCAAACCAGGCGGTTAATGCTAAAATGGTTTAGACCAACAATCAAAAAAAACAAATCTTTTACCATACTGATTAGCTGATTTGAATACTTGCAAATAAGTTAAACAAATGGATTTGATAAATCTATATATTTGTTACATTTGTAGAAGTCCAATCAAAGGTTTCATTAATCCAAATTGCTGTTGCCTGCTCGAAGAGATCGCACGAAAATTTAGTTCCACAGCTATATGCTATAGTGGTGCAATCAGAACAATGCCTTTGAAACAAATTCATGCCAAGTTTCGTGTTCGGTTTTCCGTTAAAGGGCTAGAGTGATCGATCAGTTTGTATGACAGCCATATGGTAGAATTGTCCGACATCGATGGTTCCGACAAATGAACAGCTTCTTGAAATAAGGACATGATGTGCAAAATTTCAACTCGGTATCTCCTGTTCAGGGAATAATTCATTAATTTTAAAGGTGGTGCCACTGTTTCTATTCTGGTTTACGACGATTGACTTTTATATTTGAGCCTTAGAGAACAAAAACAAATATTAACCATCGAAAATCGCTTTTAAAAATATTCTTCATTAAAATCCATTCACAACTAAACTTCATCTGTTTCGCCTACCAAACTAACCTTTGTATGCGTTGTTAATTGTCGAATTTTTTAGAACAAAACAGGCGTTTTGAACGGTCAATCGAGGTGTCGAAAAACGTTAGTTTTTTTTTAATTCGGTTCATCTTGAAACACAGTCGACTGCTTTTTACTCTCGTGCTCATACACGTCACTCTACGTTTCATCACCTGTCAGGATGTCATAGGCGTATTTTGAAGCATAGTTATCCTATTTCTTGAACATTTCTCGACCATTTAAAAGGTGCCTTTTTAGCGATCGATAAATTATCTGTGTGGGATCCAACGTGAAAAAAATGTCTACAATCAAATGTTCATGCGATATTGAATGTATCATAGACCCACTAATGCTAGTAGTCTCAATCTCACGATAGATCACACGAGGATCTGACAATATCGTTTTGCGCACAGTAACAATAGTTTCAGGAACAACAACTGATGTTGGACGACCTTCACGAAATTCGTGTTGAAGTGATCTTCGTCTCGATTGATTTCACCATATGAATGATAGACACTGGTTCTTTATGGAGCTTCACGGCCAAACATTGGTCCATCGATACACTGTTGGTCAGTTAATCCACTTCGAAAGTTGTAAAAAATAATCGCGGGAAAATGTTTACGATTTGATTAAATTTTTTGGCTTGGATGAATATTTTAAGTTACTGTAAGCAACGTCAAAAATATAAAACTTTAAGATAAAGTTGTGAGTTGGCAGATTGCAACACTTTTTCTTCTTCTTTATTGGCGTAGACACTGCTTAGGCGAGTTTACAACACTAGGGTTGTCAACTCCCGAAATATAAAAGGTAGCCTATGTATAACATATACCCGGCAACAAAGCACATCAAAACGCCATTCCCTCCACAAACCACAAGAATATGCTGGGTGGTGTCATGAATAAATGTATATAATTAACTATTGTACTTGTTGTATTGCAATTGTGGTTCGGTTAATTGAACCCAATTGAACAATTTTTAAATTGATTTCGAAAATCCACATTTTAACATACAGATGTTTATTGATTTGTGTACGGGTACGTACATGTGTTTTTATTTGCTACCCATTGACAAGAAAGGCATTATAATATGTTCCCGTTCTCCAGCCAAATATGGGATTACGTAATTTTCTATACTAAATTCTGTGGGTGAACATGTCATGCTGAAACTTTGACTAGTCCGAATGATAATAGCCCGAACCGGACTTAGCAAGCTCTTTGAGCATATTTATAAAAAAAAGTAAATAACTGGGACAAAAAAATGTCTGATGGGAAAGCAAAAGGAACTAAAATAAAGTAAATAAAAATGGGTCTATGGGAAGGAAAATTCTAACTATGGTCCCAAGTACCTAGCGAAAAATTCACACCAGCCAGAGCCAGAAGAATATCTTCAATTTGTGGTTTCCAAATGACTGTGCTTCTCATTGTCGGTATATGAACTTTTTTTTTATATTGTTAGTTTAGAGTTCAAAAAATGTTTATTGATGCTTGCGTTATCTGTTTTAAAGTTAAGGGGTCAATAGGGTAATCTTTTTTCAAATATTTTTTTTTTTTTGCCTTTTCTGTTCCCTTATACCTTTAGAATTAATGTAGAAACCCACTTTACCATTGGAAGGTTTCGAAAAAGGCCCAAAAATAATAATACCGCTCGACGTTCGGAGCGCTCGGAGTGCCTCACCTCAAACTTTAAACGCGTTTTTCTCAAAACACACTTTTTTTCAAACTGGCGGACATGATTCCAGTCGAACTACTCAACCGATTTGCTTCATTTTTTTTAAATGTTCACAAAACGCCTGGCTATCGTCCCTACTAGATTCATAATTTTTTATAAATTGTTAACAATGTTATGACAAAATATATGTAAAAAATATGGAAAAAAATTAAAAAAAAAACGTTAATTGCTTTTTTATTTATCAACATTTTTTCATGATTCTAGCAGGGACGATAACCATTCACATACTTTTTAAGAATGAATTGGGTTTTTGTGTTTCAGATGATCTAAACATGAGAAATCCTGTCCGCCAGTGAAAAAATGCATCTCATTCACTCAGCCATTTCTCCGACAGATGTCATCAAAAAATTCAGAAAAAAATTGTTTATACTCCACGATATACCTTATGATATGTGAAAAAAGTTCTATTGTAGAATAAAAATTTCTATAAAAAAAAAAAATTTCTATAAAAAAAAATTTCAAAAAACAGCCCAAATTACCCTACTAACCCCTTAAATAAATGTATAAGATTTGAAATGGTTTTGCAAAGTGTTCATGGCTGTGAATTGTCCAATATTTCAACTGACACTTCTTCTTCTTTGTTGACATAGACACCGCTTACGGTTATAACCAAGTTTACAACAGCGCGTTATTCTGCGTTGGATTGCGAGGCGTCTGATGTTGTTGTTGGTGTTACTGCTGGTTCCAAGATAGATGAAATTATTTACGACTTCGAAGTTATGACTGACAACAGTGACCTGGGAGCCAAGGCGACAGTGTGACGACCGTTTGTTTGATGGCAGAAATTATTTCGTCTTGCTCTCGTTCAATACCAGATCCATTTGCTTCACTTCCTTATCCAGTCTGAAGTAAGCAGAACTAACATTTGGTTATTTAGGCAATGATATGAATATCTGAACGATCGGAATCAAATGTTTGTATGGAAATCCTTTTTATTTGACTAGATATCTTCAGGAAAATTGGCATAGGTTATTGTCTAAGGCAATGTTGCAATCTTCGGAGAAATTGTTAATATCAAGTCACTATAGCATATAGCTGTAAAGGGTATTGTAAACTTTGTTGCAAGTTGAAGATTTTTCTTGTTTTAGAATTTTTTGGAATACGGAACGGGTTCGGATTTTTAACCGACCTATAATTGTGTAATAGCCAAAACTTCTCCAAATTGATTGCAGAATAGAGTTTGTTTCTACGACAACTATAAAGTTCCAAATTTTATCAATATACTATGCCTACTATTCTTCATTTTATCGTTTTCATTCCATATAGATATCCCCAATCAGTTCTTCTTGTCTCCCTAATCTTATTTCTATCTGAACTGATTTAAGATGTTACTAGTAACCCTTATGTGAACAAATCTATTTATAATCTAGATTTGAGTAGATTATAAATACAATTACGATCTTGCCACATAAAAGTAATTACCGCTTAATTATTTGTTTTTATATTTATCTAACAATTTAGTGAAAATATGCGAAAAGCCAACACACTTAATTTTAAATGGACCAATAATAATACTTAGTAATATATGTAACTCTAATACGTTATTTTTTCAAAGCTAAAATATTTTGGGCAAACAATGGAATGTGCGAAAGTGCACGAATCTGCTAAACATATTATTATACAGAAAAACTTACAAGCCAATTCACATCTTAAAAACTGTCGACGCGTTCAAAATAAATACAATAACTACTACACGCGATGTTATTTATATTTTCCACACTTTTCGCTGTTTCTGTTGTTTTCCACCAAATCTTCGAATGCACACGTGTTTCTCGCTCTCGAGATTATTGTAGAATTTATGCTGTAGCTATGCGCGCTTGCCCATGTTGCCACGGTCACGCTGCTAATCCGAATTAATTGACGCTTTTCCCCCACATCGCACGCGAACATGTGACGTCATTGATGTAGAGTATGCTTTGGCGCTTCTACAATTGGATCAAAATAGAGGGCGACACGCCATAAGCACACTGCATTTACCCTCTTCCTCCAGTGCTGTGTGCTATTGCTAAGCGCCACTAAATTGTCGCGCCCACCTTGTAACTGCATATTATCGTTCGTGAATTGCGAAGCGTGTCAGAATTATGACTGCCAGCCAGCGTCCACTTAGCACCACGTTGTGTTGGCGTACTGTTAAATGATTACTTTAAATGGCAACAAATTTATTTTACATTAATTATTAATATGACGCGCAACGTGATATGTAAAGCATTAGAGTTTATACCTTTTGAGCAATGCTGAGACTTTCTTATGGCCAAGAGAGGTTCGTAAACATGATCACAATCTCTGCTTGGTCTATCTAAATACATCAAACTCATTGAAAGTGTGCGTTTTGATAGGTAGTGATTTTTGCAGATATAATAAGGCTTTAGTTTTTATGGCAATTCCTTCATGGTTGATGTTATGAAATTCATTAAGGATTATTACCCAATCGAATACTTTATTCTTAGCTCTTGAAAAAGGCAGAGTATTTATAGTTGTCTTTGACATTTATTTCTCTTCTACTTCTTTATAATAACCTTTCTGTGAATGAACTATGTATATGGTATATGCTCTTGCAAGTATAAAAAAGGGTCTTCGTAGTAAGGTTTTTTTACATTGCAATTAAGAATCAAAGCAGGGTAGTTAAATTTATAACAAAGCACCATATGGGTTATACTATTTTGAGCTAAAAATAGTAAGACTTTGTTCATAATTTTCAAATGCTTAATTATGTCGTCTTCCTCAAATCCACTTATGCCAACGTTTTTTCCAATCCTGGAAACAGTTGTTAAAGTCAATTTCCGGAAAAGCCTTGAAAATGCGTAGCAATGGCCGATCGGAAGGAATTCGAAATGTACCACACCTCGATAATCGAAGAAAACTCAACATTATCTTGACTTATGTCCTACTTTGATGTTGTTTTTTCGGCTTCGGCTCACCTTTTCCACGATATTCAGTCGATTGATCGTCGGTTTCTCGGTCGTAAGCGTAGATCCAAGACTCACCGCCACGTTTTCATGACATTTTGGTAAGCGGTAAGCATTGTTTCTCAGACGTTCCAAAATGGTTTTCACTGCTATCTCGATGCTCCAACGATGCCACACAGTGTTGCGAAACCGGAATTTTTTGGAAATCATATTGCCTAAACTGTAATTTTAATTGTATCGATGAGAAACTTCTACAGATTGGTCAGAATGAAATCCCAAACAGAATGAGTGAAAAAAAATTTACACCGAAAAAAATTGTTGGGTCAAATTTTCAACAAAAGTAAAAAAAAAAAAAAGTTGTTCGAAAAATTTACAAAAAAATGTATTTTAATTCTTCTTTTATTTCTGATAAATACCCTATGATTAGTTTTTTAAATAAAGTATAGGGTGGTCCGAACAAGAATTATAATCGTCAAATTTTCATGATTTTTCGATATTTGTTGAAAAACTCTGAAATTTTATATAAAACCAAAATCTATTTCATTTCTTATTTGAAAGGTGGCAATAAAAGCTTTAATTTGATACCGCTTTGAAGTCAATAGCTTCAGTTTAAAGAGAGTTATGCTCATTTTTGTGGAGTGCTAGAATAAATGTAGAATAAAAAAATAAGTGATTCCGAGAATTTCCGTTCTATTTCTATGGAATAAATACTGAGAGTGATATACTAAAATCGCTATAACTCCCAGGAGGGCAGGTATGGGCAGCTGATTTTTTCACAGTTCGTTGAAAACAAATTATGTAACATTTCTGTAGTGGTTTGGAACTGGGACTCTCTGGGACTTTTTAGATATTGCTTACCTAACACAAATTTAAAGGAAAAATGGACCTTTAGTCGGGTTTTCGCTCTAAAAAAGGTGCATATGAAAATGTCTCAAACAACATTCCTTTGTTTTACAGAAGATACTTGTCCGAAGGCAGATTTTTTTTCCGAATCAAAATATCTGTCACCAAAATCAAATGAGATCATTTTGAATACAGCCCTGAAATCCCCTCTTTTCGTGAAAATTTTGTATATTTGACTTCTAAAATCATTTAAAAATCAACGGGCCAACATAAAAATAAGCTTTATGTGTTTTTTGTTTACTTGGAATGTCTGTAACAAAATTGCATCATTAAAAACACTGAAAAAAATAATCGGAGAAAAGTTACTTTTCCACTAGCCGCAACACAGTGTGCCAGTAAGATCTCTGACTATTAATCGTTGATTCTCAATCACCAATTTCTTTGTTTTATTGACATGTTGGTCATCAGTTGATGTTGATGGTCGTCCTGGAGGTGGTTTGCTGTGAACGCTTTGGCACAGACGTTACTCACAGTCGTTAAAAATTTTGTAAAATTCGACAAACACTACTGAGGTCGACTGACATAACAGCTGTTGTAAACACACTGGTTGACAGATCGCGCTAATTTTTGACATCATAATTAAGGACAGTTGTACCAACCTAGGAAAAAAAATTTACCTTTCTTCCATATAAGCGGGATAAGAGAGGGGGAAATTAAGAATTCCCAATACTTTCGTGACAGGGTGTAGATATAATTGATCAGGATGATGAGACGAGTTGAATCGCCCCATATAACGGTTATGTTGAAAAATAGTAAAAATACAACAAATTGCTAATTAAATACGTTAAAAACTACACTACTTGGACTATAAACTCGTCTATTTCCTATATATTCTATATATCTGATTTATTCACTTTACAGTGTATAACTCGAGAGCCAATAACGTTATCGAAAACTGTACCTAAAAACAACCTGCCATACCTTATGCCATAATACTGAATATGGTCCACATAGACTAGAGCTTATGACTGAGTCGTACACAATCGGTCTCTCAGTAAGATGTATTATTAATGTGCCCTTGCATCAAAAGTGTCTAAAATCCGATCAGCAGCTCTCTTAGCTCTGACATATCTAATTTTTCAGTTAGTTTGTGGGTTGTGTTTCTAAAATTGCAAGAAAACATGTTATCAAACATATTTGGGTAATGCCATTTTCTGCTTTTGAGTGCGAAATATTCAGTTACGCTCCAGCTAATCTCTTCCTTTCTAGCAAATTTGAAAAATGCTTCTCGTGATCATAAACTCTCGCAATCCTCCATAACTTCATAATTCACTTCACAAATTTTGTCGAACAACACTTTTTACTGCATTAGCAAATTTACTCAGAATCACTTAATTGCACTTTCCGACTATTGTTGAATCTGTAATTATTTGTGTAAATAATTTACACTTAATTTGTTTAGTTATATTGCCTAGACAATAATCCCTTACAACATTGGTTGAATGTCGGTTTTGCTATAACCTCATGTATAATTTAAATCGGTAGCAGTTGTTTGGCGGTTAGCCGCAAAGCTTTACATTTTTGTTGTCAATTAACATAATCCGACACAGATAAGTATTTAAATTATCTCTGTAATATTACGCTAATTAATCTCTGTATAAGTGTGTGTAAGCTATTTGAAGTTCATATATGTATATGTACATTGGGTAAATATTTAATAAACCCAATACGTATACATATATCTCATTTTTGAGTGAAATGTTAATTGGCACGAATGAAAACTGACTCTAAAATAAAAAGGCCTGTAGTATTTTGTTGTTGTTGAACCGATATATACATTCTTATTCCTCAGTAACGATTTTGTACACGAACGTAAATACAGATGTTTCACCGAATCCTGGTACTAGTAAATATTGTGTTGGATCTTAATCCAACGTTTTGCCTCCAGTATTTTAAACGAACTCGTAACCTGGTAGCCCAGCTTGCTTGCTTGTTTAGATAACCTGCGAGTATCATTAAAACGCTGACGCCTACGGGCCATTTCAAAGCACGTTCAAGGGTGGTTTTCAATGGAAAATACTTAGTGATTAGTTGCGTTAGCACCTAATGGTAATGTGGTACTCCTGAATCTGCGGTTGCAGTTCTTTATATACTCTTTATGCATATATGAAAGAAAACTAAACGAATCGGCCATTGGAAGTGAGATTTTTTCTGCGTCCGCAAACTCTACATCTCTGTTAAACAATTAACTGGATAGAAGAACCGCTACATAACCTTATCAGCTTATGGAGAATCGGATAGTTCTGACGTTTAGAAAATTGCGATGTTTGTTGATATGATGTTATAGTTACAACCTGCTTTAGAAAAACTTTCGAATCGATATTATGCACAACTTTTGAAGCAAGAAATGCGATCAGATATTTGACATTGCCTGTCAAAAGCTGACTGTCATTAGACTCTCTGATAGTCTAAAAGTACCCTGCTAGGCTTACTATCCAATTTCCAACTACTTCATAGTGCATATAATTACTATATTAGTTATTTAATTACTAAATATCTTACTAACTACAAACTTCGATAATGAATTCATATCGGCTCCTTGTTGTTGTTTTACTAGTGTTTAGTGAGCATCGCGTGCTTGTTTGTGCTTAATTTCTAACAACATTTTCCGAACTCCTGTCTGCCGCCACCGCATAATTGCCAAAATAGAAATAGTATTAATTTACTTTGGAATAATAGTGCCTCAGTCTAGCTGCCACCCGCACACATCCACCCACCTGTGGCCCCAGACACAACGCAACATCTGGTCGTCTGGAATAAAACAAAAAAAAAATGAATTTGATGATTGAACAGCACGCAACGTTTGTTTTTTATACTCTTGCAACTTGTTGCTACAAAGTATAATAGTTTTGTTCACCGAACGGTTGTATGTATGACCTAAAACTAATCGAGATAGATATAGGATTATACATATATAAATCATCAGGATGACGAAACGAGTTGAAATCCGGGTGACTGCCTGTCTGACCGTCCGTCGGTACAAGCTATAACTTGAGTAAAAATTGAGATATCTTGATGAACCTTGGTAGACATGTTCGTTGGCAAAAAAGTAAGGCGGAGTTCGTAGATGAGCGTAATCGAAAAAGTGGGCATGGTCCCGCCATCTATCTGTTTGGTTTAATTCACATATCTTCCAAACCGCTTAAGTTCCAATAACCAAATTCGTTCACAACAAATCCTTTTAACACTCCCATCGACAATGTGAAAATGGATGAAATCGTTAGATAGCCCCGTCCACTCCCCGTATAATGGTTCTATTAAAAACTACTAAAAGTTATAAAGCAATGACTATATACGAAAGAAAAATTAAATTTTACCTCCGATATGGTGGTAAGAGGTCTTAATGGGAGCCGGTGTGAAAATTGGACTATGTGCGTGGTACCGCACACTTTTTGGTGAAATCACATATCTCGGGACCCGACCAACCGATTTCGACGAAATTTAGTACGTAGCATTCTTTTCACATTCCTAGGTCGCAGTGTGAAAATGGGCGACATTGGACCACAATCTCGCCTACTTCCCATATAGCACAATTTTAAATTCCACTTGATTCTTTTACTTTCCAGTACACAAATCAAGAAGCAATTAATATAATGGGATTAAACTTTGCACGAAAAATGCCTTTAGTGTATGGCAACATATGACCAAAAATTTTTCAAAGCTGTTCAAGACCCTACATAGGTACCGAATATCTGGATCCCAGTATCTATAGTTGACTTTTTACCGAAAATATGGGTCAATGTGTGAGATACACAATTAAAATTCAGAGAGATCCTTCTCTGACGATGGTAACTCTGAGTCAGAGAACGGCTTCCGTTGAGCGCAAAAATGTTCATGCACGATCAATACCCGAACCATCAGCCCATTCGGCTCAAGCGCTCAAAATGGCATTCGTGAATGTTTTCGCTACTGAGCTAAATTCACCTCAATTGCGGTAAATTCGTTTGCTTGCTGAGTTTATTCACGTTCGTGTTGAAACAGCTCTACTCAGGCGTTCGCTCATTCGGCTCAACAATGATCGTGTTGAATGAAAACAAAAACTCAAAAGAGCAAACTCAACGCCTATGAGCAAACTCAATGGGTATGAGCAAACTCAACGCATATGAATAAACTCACTGTGCTTGAATAAAAGCGCCGTCTCCTTAAGCGATTTGCAGCACTTACATACATATGTAAGTATGTCTGTTTAAATTTGAAGATTTTTTTGGCAAATATTTTACAATATTGTTACAGGATTGGCAGTATATAAATCCATTTCAAATAGTACCATCCTCTTTAATAATTTCAGATAATATTTTCCAAACATGGCTCCTTCCCTTATGTCGTGCTGACAATGTGTAGACGTTTGTATGTATTTTTTCTAAAAATATCTTCTTGCTCCATATCGACGGGATGACAAATACATACTAAAATATAAGTTGTGTACCAAATTCTTAGTGCAATGCATGTGACACATAAGCTGATCGCGAACAAAGCATACAAAAACAATATATGTACATAATAGAGAACTGCAAAACTCATTTTTTGCTTAAATCAGCAAATACGCAAAAGTTTCTATTCAATTCCAATCACTGAGCGAAAGTGAGCTAAACATTTCGTGAATTGAGCAAACGTGAGCAAAGCATTTCGGACCGAAGGCTCGCATTGTACGCGAATGAGCGATTCGGCAACATGAGCTGATTTTTACTCAACGCTGTGTTTCGCTCAGTGATTGGACTTGAATAGAAACTTTTGCGTATGAGCTGATTCAAGGAAAAAGTGAGTTTTGCAGTTCTCTGCTCTGAGTATCAAAAATGGATTTAATCGGATCAATACTTCCCTGAGCCCCCATATACCTAATATAAAATTTTTCGAACTTCCGTGAGACTTTATTCCGCATATATTGGCCATTATTTGAGTTATCTCAATGAAAATTACAGAACATATTTTACTCATAACAGTGTATCATTGTGCCTAAAATGGACACAATTGAGGAAAACCTGACCTAACCCCCAAATAACCATTACCAGTATTTTCGAACATCCGGCTGACTTGACTCCATATGGTGATTGTATAGTATGTGAGGTACCTTAATGAAACCAAGGGAAGATTTTTTTAATATGGCGCATTATAATAGTTATTACATAAAATCGAGTCGATACTATCCCAACTCCGATATACTTCACATCGTCACCTAAAATACAAAATAACGTATTATCACTTTTCATAAAGTTACAAGTGAAGGAAAAACGATATAATAGAAAGCACTCATATTGAAACAAAACGTGTGTTTTGGTTACAAAATGGTTATATTGGACAGCGGAAGCTTAAAAGTTTATGATACATACATACATATATGTGGTATGATGTAACGAATCGTAAGCAATAAAAACTCAATTTCGAATTTTTCGATGACACATTGTTTTCCATTTTAAGTGACGGTATAATGATTTTCGTTTTTCTAATAAACCTTATGGTGAATATGTCGGACAATGGATTCCGATAATCTGGTTGACGTTTTACACTTTAAGGTTTTTCCCTGGCTTTGATTCTTGCAAGTTGCAAGAGTATGAAATGTTCGGTTGCACCCGAACTTAGCTCCTTCTTACTTGTTTATTTAAGCATTTTCCTTTGTAAAATGGCAAACTTGTGTTTGTGTTTGTAAGTGTGTTTGATTATATACTTGAACTTTTATTTTGCCATTCGTTGTTTATATTTTCCGCGCAGTAAAAAGTGATGCTCATTTTGAACGATTAGTCAAGTTTTTATTGATAGTTTGTTAGAAAAGTTATGTAAATATTTTGAAAAACTGTGAATAAAACGCCACAGGTGCTATTAAATTAAGTTCGTAAACAACGTTTTTTACGAATTATTTATTTTTTTGCACACTTTCAACAATTTTATATCAATAAACCAAAAGAAGCTCGGGAGTGTCTTCTTCTTTATTGGCGTAGACACCGCTCACACGTTTATAGCCGAAACTCGTACAATATATCTCTATGAAAAATGTGGCGCAAATTTTAATACAGAACATTCGCATGATTTTAGCTACGAAGCCATCAATTCGAAATGCCAACAAAGTCATAGCCTTTGCTACTTAAGTATATTAAACAAAAAGAATTTCATTCACGTACCACAAAAAATAAGTACCGTACTAGTTTTTTCTTAGTTGGAAGTAATTTGGAAATGGAACATCTAAGTTGTTTGTCTGATTTACTTCGAACTAAATAATATTTGGAAAGTACTACGTCTAAAACATTAAGAGATTGCAAATAATACTTCAGGATCATTTTATATTTTTGATTAATTCATTATACCTCAAGAAGACCATGCCATAGTAAAATCGAGGTCACAAAAGTTCGAGTATATTGCACTACTTATTTCTAACGGTGACGGTCTTCACCAAAATTCAAGGCTAGTTTTGTTCATTAATGTGTTGATGACACCTGAAGCTCAAATGGTTTTATATAAAGTTTGTTGACTTAGTCCATACATTCATTTCGACACGTCGAAAAACTTATTGATTTAAAAAGCTTTCACTATTCTATAGATATGGGTTTTTGGCTCGGTTGAATTACGGGAGGCAATAGCTGCTCAACCTATCCATTTTTTTGCAAATATTTATTTAACTACTCTTTATTGGCAAGTATTTGACCGTTCTTCTTCTACATATATAGCGTTTGGTCCTATAAGTTTAGACTCTTAGAAGTTTGACTCTTAAAATTAATCGTTTTTCAGTCTCAAAACTATGATCTCTTTATTGGCTTGGGCACCGTTTACGTAGTTTTCGCCGAGTTTACAACAGCACGCCAGTTGTTCTTCCTTTTCTCTCTTTGGCAGCAATTGCAGATTCCAAAGGTAACCGGCTATTCTCCACCTGGTCTTTCCAGGTTTTCCTCTTTTTTAGCCGAGTTAACAACAGCGCGCCAGTCGTTTCTTCTTTTCGCTACGTGGCGCCAATTGGATATTCCAAGCGTAGCCAGGTCTTTCTCCACTTGCTCCTTCCAACGGAGTGGAGGTCTTCCTCTTCCTCTGCTTCCCACAGCGGGTACTGCGTCGAATACTTTCAGAGCTGGAGTGTTTTCATCCATTCGGACGACATGACCTAGCCCGCCTAGCCGCTGTCTCTTAATCGCTGAACTATTTTGACGATTTTGTAAATCGTAATCCTTAATACGTTTGCAGTGATTGTCATCAAAAGGAGGGTCTGTCATCTGATGCTGCTGTGTCCTTTTCATTGGGAGTGTTTTTTTACATGGCGCACAACCCTAGGGAGGCTTCATTCGCCTTCTCACTTTAGCTCTCCTTCAAATGGATGTTTTTTTTCGGCTATCCAGAGGATACTTGGTCTAAAACCGGAAGACGTGAGCTGCTTGAGCCATATGTAAAAAATCGTTTCTGGCCACTCCCAAGTGAATGGCGCTCAGAGAACTTTCCTCACTTGCGTGAATTTCTACACATGGCTCCATCTTCCAATTCATCCTGCAATCAAATGCAAAAAAAGTTGAATCACTTTTAGCTATATCAGGAAGGTTTCTGTAATTTCATTAGTTGTGGGTTTCGTCCATATTTTGAACAAATCACCGACAAGCTGGTAGTAACGCGCCCTTGCCACCCAGTTACGATTGATACTTATTCGACTTTCTCCGAAGAATGCTTTTGTTTGCAATCGAAATTCCAATGTCTTGACGAAATTTACGTTCGCTCACATTGTCATACTGCATATTTCTATACACCTGCATATTAAATACAAATTATATGGCGATCTAAATCCTTATATGGCCGCAGTGCATCGTTTTTATGACTAGCAAACAATTTGGTGTGCAAGCAAGCTGAAGCTCAACTGCTCCCATTCGGTATTCTTTTATTACACCAATAACACTTTCTTTACTCTTTTTAGTGTGGGTGTTAAATTGTTGGCAATTAATTTCATTTTATTAGAGACTCGCTGAATGCATTTAAAAACATTATTTTTTGCTTCTTTTTTAATTGCGAAATCACCGTTATCAGCTTTTTTATTAAGAGTACGTTCATAAAATGATTGGAGTAAATTTTTTTATTCACTTTTCTAAATAAGAAGATATGCCTTCTTATATATAAATTCTACTTGTATGTATTCTCGTATAAAAAATTAAACATCCAATTTTTAATTAAATTTGTATACTTCTAATAAAATGATTTCATGTAATCGTTTTTTATACTTCAGCAGCCATTATAATTATTCGATTATAAACTTCACTTTATTCATTTGCATTTTAACGATGAGATCATTCACAGGCAAATAATTACACTGCATGACGAATTTAGCCGCTTTATAAAATACGAAAATTCGATATGGCAATTGTGAAAGGAGAAGAAAGAACTACACAGTGATGGGCATCATTTGATTCTAAAACATCACAACTTAAATAAATGCCACATATTTTTCAGCAAGCTGAAGTATTTCTAATTTTTCTTTATATTGAAACAAATAACTTGAAATTAGTAAGACTTTTTAATTTAAATTTCTCGTGAAAACACATTTGGGAAATATTATTATCAATTTTGCAAAGAGGGTCGAGAATGCGTTGGTGACGAACCACGTCCAGGACGGCCATCAACATCAACTGATAATCAACACGTCAATAAAATAAAGGAATTAGTGCTTGAGAATCGACATTAACAGTCAGAGATCTTACTGGCATTGTTAGAATATCGGAAGGATCAGTGAAAACCATTTTGAAAGATAAAAGAAAAGTGCGTCGTTAGTCTCAGTCATAATATCATCAAAATTAACTGCAGAATAGGTAACCCAAAAAGTCGTTAAGATATTTATCGCGTCAGAAGCTGTTTTTTGTGAGTACGGCACTGTCAAAATTAGTTCTAGATGGCCAATGCGGTCACTTCTACATTGGACATCTCACCTTCTAAAAATTCTATATGCCACCACCAAAAATAATGGTATGCCGTCCCTAGCTGAGTTTATTCCATATAAAGTATGTGCACGAAAAAAATTGGTCGAACGTATAACGTTATAAAACTTATGTTTATTATTATATTTCAAAAATATTTATAGAAGTTATAGTTTATATATAGATTTATACGAATTCAAGATATAATATTCAGGATATTTTTATATAAGTGAATAATCGTAATTTAGATTTAACACCCTTCATAAGCGCTTGCACAGAATCTTTATTGAAGTCTTTAGTGACGTTTCGCCACTTATTCCTAAATTGCCTCTCATTTTTCACTGTATGCTGCGTCTTTAACAGTTTTGCTTTAATAATGGCCCAATAAGTTTCAATCGGCCTGAGCTCTGGGCAATTCGGAGGGTTCACCTCTTTGGGAACAACAACCACTCTATTGTCCTGGTACCTCTTTAAAGCGGTTTTTCGTTATGACATGTTACAAGATTAGGCCAAAAGAGTACTGGATCCTTATGAAGCTTAATTAAAGGCAAAAGACGTTTCTATAAGCACTCATTAACATAAATTTCTTGATTTATTGTTCCTTAGTTTATAAAAGGTTCACTTTTAAAGCCACACTGGCAAATGGCCTGCCATACTAGACATTTTTTTGGGAATTTGTCAAGCTTTTTATTTTTAAATTTATCAGAAATATTTCCCCTTTTGTTTTCTGTGTAAAATTGTCGTCCGCAATTTGTTCGAATTTGTTTAAAGTCCGCTTTTACATAGGATTCATCGTCCATTATAACGCAGTTAAAATTAGGCATGAACTTTTCATATAATTTTCGAGCACGTCGTTTTGCCAAAACATTTTGGTTATCATTGCGGTTTGGTCACTTTGAAGGAACGTAATTCATTTCGTTTGCGTGCTTTCTGTACATATGAAAGTGACATTAGCACTTTTTTGGCGACATCTCGTAGTGAAAGTCCAAGATTTCGTTACAAATAGGTCAACACTTTTTTTGCTAAAAGTGGACATTCAGATTCTTGTTTTCTATCACTACCGGCCTTTCTATTCAATGGTAAGGAGTCAATGTATCTCTTAAGTACGAAAGATACCAAAGATTTTGCAATTTTTAATTTTTTGGCGATGTCGCTGTGAGACATGCCTGGATTTTCCAGCTTTTTGCGCAAAACCGATTCGCGAACGTGTATATTCATTGCTGACAAATTTTACACTAACCATATTTTTGTAAAAAATATAATGCAATTATGCAGATAATGTAGTAAACTTTGCGTGTAAATTTGAATTTCGATTTTACCGTTAGAAATTTCTAAGCTGTGTGGATTTATATGTGACCAGTTTTTTTCGTGCACCTACTTTATGTATGTTTTTTACACATTATCTCATAATTCTTTTTTCTGCCCGTCCTTAGCCCTTTCTCACTTGCTTGGTAATAACCTTATAGCGTGTTGTTTTCTCACAAAAATGTCGCATTTATGCTGCCCTATGCCCGGGCTGTCAAAATTGCGTGTTGTTTTCTCAGCATGTTGCCTTCTAACCTGAAAAGAATTCACATTTGCTGGCCTTCTCAAAACGTAAGAATGAAAGTTTGATTAAATAAACTTTTCTTAAATCATGTTTTTCTACTAATTATACTTTTTCTACTAACCTTTCCCAATCTTGTGCTTGTAAAAGTATATTAACGATATTTATTAGTACACCATTCATTCGTAGTTTAGTTATAATTCACTGGTTATAAAACCTACAGTGAGTGTCAGCTTATTTGATGCAGTCACAAAAATAATTTTTAAATACTAATAACTTTTGAATTAAAAAAGACATTTAAAAAAATTAAAAGCCAAAATAAAGCCCCTTAAAAAAAAGTATTTCATTTATTTGGAATTCAAATTTTACAAACTTAAAAATAATGAAAAATTATTATTTTTGGAATGAGCAGCTTATTTGAGGCGGCAGTAAAAGGTGTAAACAAAATTAATTTTTTCGATTTTTCAGTATTTTGTTTGGTAACCATTTTGAGATATAACCGCTCTTAGACGACTTTGCATTGAGTTTACTGGTTTTTTGGTTTCCTCCGAAGAAATTTTGGCCCATTCTTTGGCAGTACTGTTTTTAAGAGTTCTTAGGATCGTTGTCCTGATAAAAACTAAAGTTTCCACGCAGACCCAGTTTTCAGCACTTTGCAGTAAGTTATCTTTCAAAATGAAAAGGTACATGTTTTTGTTCATATTTCCGGTCTATGAATAAGAGGTTACCAACGCCCGTTGCTGGCATGCAGGCCCAAATCATAACACTTCCTGTACCGTGTTTCACCGTCGCTCGTAGATTCTTCACATCCAGTTTATTGGGTTTCTGCCACACCATCGACCTTCCGTCAGAGCCAAATAATTACATTAAATTTGGACTCTTCTGAAAAGATGACGGTGTCCCAAAATTTTGAGTCCTTTAAAACATAATTTTGGCGAACGTCAGACGAGTAACTATGTTTTTCTGATTAATAAATGGCTTCTTAAGAGAAACTCGACCATGAATATCATGTCACCGTAAGATACGGCGAATTGTTGATGCACTGCAGTCGTTCTCAAAGAAGTTTTTTTCTTCATCAGCCAATTTTTGCGCCGACAATTTGTGTCGATGGAATTTCCGGTGATCATGGATTTTTATTGGCCCACATGTTGATCGTCATTTATGTCCTCACGACCACTTTGAAAACTTTGAAACCACTCGTGCACTCTGCTACAGGATAGGCAATCATCGCCATAAACTTGTTTCATCAATTGAAGCGTTTCAATAAAAGTTTCACCAATTTTAAACAAAATTTAATGATGACTCCTTGTTCGAAGCTCATTTTCGCACCGATATTGACACTTAAAACGCAATAACTCACTTCCAATCGACGAAATGTCATGAAATTCTCACTGGACAATCGATAAAGATAGCAGATTCTAACGCACCAGTCGACTTATAGATGAGCACTAGATTAAAAAAGTCCTGTTTACTTTGGAGCTCACCTTGTAATGTACTAAGTATTGTAGCCATTGAAAAGGTCTACAGAAAACTCCGCGATGGTATATGTCTATCTCTTATGGATATCCCACAATAACACTTTTCTGTCATTTACTTTTTACGACAAATAATAGCTAATTTCCGAAGCGATTTTAACCAATACAGTATTAATCGTTATCCAATTAAGTAATATATTGTTGATTTAATATAGATCTATATGGCCCTGTACCGCATATGATTTAAATTAATATTTTCGAAGATTACAGATTGGACGTAGTGTTTTTTGGGGGGTACCGTCCGGCCGGGGCGGCGGGAGCGTGCCATAATTAGCGCGCCGGAGGCCGTGGTTCTCCTTATAGCACTTTGAATTTAGCAGCGATCGGACGCGTTTATTATTAGAGCTCTCTAGCTAGGAATATTTAAACGGAAACGATGAAGCATATCCTTACTATTTTAAACTGATCCTGCCTCAAAAATAAATATTTGGAATAGTAGAATAGAACTGCAACCAAATACACAGTGCAATGGATTATAACTAGATCAGTAATCAGTCGTTGAATATTATACCACGTGCATCCCAAAAGACTGTTGTCATCACCTTGCCAGACCGGCTCATCTTGTGCAGTCCACTATAATGTCTGTCGATTGGACTCCAGTGTGAAATGATGGAGCCGTATTTCTATTGTCACACACCGACGCAAAAATTCGGTTTTATTACGATTAAAGAGCAATCAAACACTTCTCAGAATCAGCAATTCGTTGTTATTGCTGGATTTTGAACTTGCGAGGCACCCAGTTTGCACAGAGCTTTCGCCTCTTTAGGGCGTCCACTGCCTTCATTGTCCTCCGTGCTCATTTCGCCGCTTTCCAACTTAGCAAATCTCTGTTCAACGGTTGATTGGTGCAGAGCCCAAATTCAACAGTATTTTTCTCCAAAAAGCAATGCTTTATTAATACTCGAAATGCTTTTATGATCCATTTTTTTATAAACTAACACAAGTTGCTTCACAAAAATGCTATATCTCATTAACTAATAGTTATAATCTAACTAATAGAAATCATATTAGTGTTATCTATGGGTCAACTAAATAAGTTCCAAATAAATATTTGTTCTTACAAAATAATGCTCTTTATTTTGGCTTTTAATTTGTTTGAATATCTTTTTTAATTCAAATTTTATTAGTATCTAAAGATTATTTTTGTGACTGTCATCAATTAAGCTGACACTCACTGTATACGAGTATACAATAAGTTATAAGTTATATCTACAAATTCGCTCTTCTTTTCTCCTCCTTTCAGAACATCGTGTGCACTTTGATTCGGACAATCTGAAGGATGATCTTGAGTCCGGCCACAGCGTCACCTACGATCGATGCGATGATGTTATATTCATAAAATTGGGTTTCCTACAAGTGAATCACAGATACAGGGTCGATCTTAAACTACCCGTTTCCCTATTCGATAAGGGCACCACATTTCATCCTTCCTTGGAGTCGTCGAATTGCAATCCAAATTGTCGCATATCGACATTTGCCGGTGTCAATCATCCAGAACAGGATTATTTCGAAATGCAAATTGAATTTTTTGCCTACAAAGAAAATCTGCTACGCGAAATGGTGAGCATCGTCAACGCCAAGGACTCGAAGGAAGTGATTAAGCTAATGATCATAGCGCGTGCGTTGGGTAAAGGCAAAGGTACGCCGCTGCTGCGTAGTGGCATACACTGCTTAGGCGAGGAGGACCCTGAAGAATCGGAGTCTGACGTGCCACGTTTTGACAAAGGCGACTAAGGCGAAGGGAGCATGCTGCCAATTAACTCCTTTGAAATTGTATTATACATGAGAAATTCTAAAATAAACCGCTATCTTTGTATATGTATAGCAAACTATATGCACCGTTTAATTAAAATTACGTCGAGAAAACCTTTAAATGCAAATTAAAAATTAAAATGTCATAAATAAACTGAAATGTTGTTTGTATAGATATAAATATAATATGTACTTAAGGCTTAAGCATTTATGAAAATGATCGTACAGGAAAACCGTTTAATTAACGACGCTATTTAACAGAAAATAATTTCATTGAAAATCTATTTGTAATTAGTCGTTAGTGAAAATTATGCCTCGATCAACTTTATACATCACGAAATGATATATTATATACATACATGCATACTTAAATACATATGTACGCAAAAATACCCACACACACCTGCCTATATAGAAACTTACTTACTTTAAGACAAAGCAAGCGTTTTGTGTGCAAACTCAAAGTATTTATTACTCACTTGAAAAAAGGGTGAACGAATAACGGAAACAAGTTAAGCGTCTCCATAAGCGCTGGAAAAATGTTAAACATAGTGCTGTATTGTATGAAGGGAATTGTCTAATTTGTTGTTATGAAATTTGTGCACGTTCGAAAGTCGTTGTGTAATTCCAGTAAGAACGATAAAGCTGCATTTTATCTAAACGGAAATTAATTGTATTTGTAAAATAATGCTAATACTTTAATAAAACTTCAACTAAACACTTTCATTTTATTTTTATTTTGTATTTGTACAAAATTATAGTTTTTTATTATTTTTCAAAGCGTTCCAACAGATACCAAAATTTAGAAAATATTTAACCGTTTTACAGGCTTTAATTGCCTAGGTGGTCGGCACATTTACATTGAAAAAATTCTGTTATTAGCTTAATTTCCTGCAAAACTATCAGAAAACATATATTAGTCAAAATAAGTTTGCGTACAAAACTAGCAGCAATGGCTCATTAAGAATTTGAATGTAAACAAATTTAAATTGTAGAAGAAATTTAAGAAATTGCTTGCCACCATATAATATGGCAAGCCCTTCTTTTTAAATAAAAATCAAAAATGGGCATCGCCGCCGCAGAAAAGTTTGGATACAAAACAAAACATGGTAAATCCCAGTATTTTTTTCAAGTTAAAGTGCACTAGAATTAATTAGATCACATTTTTTCGTAAGGGTGGAAATATTTCTGTGAAATTTTAGTTATGAAAAGAAAGTTTTGTAAAATGGATAGAAAAATAAAGTCAACAAGTGCCAGTGAAAGAGAATATAATATGTGAAATTATAGAAAGAAGAAAAAACTTTCCGTGAAATCGGTCAGACAGTGGGTTGAACACACTCCTTTATTCAAAGAGTGATTGGAACGTATAAATCGAAGGGTTCCACCGCCTCAAAGCCTCGTTCAGAGCGCCACTTTATATTAAGTGACCGTGAAAGCGCTATATCCTTAAGGAACTGCAGAAAAATCCAAAGACGAAGGCTTCAGACGTTGCGAAAGAGGTTAAAATAAGGTTTCTGTAAACCATTTGCAGTGACACCGTTTGCAAAATTTTCAAAAAAGCTGGTTATCGAAGCCGCGTCGCACGGAGAAGCCATCCATATCATATACATATGTATGTATATTTTGGAAACGGTTTTTTTTTTTTTTCAAACGAAAGCAAATTTTGCATATTTGGAATATATGGACTGAAGCTGGTTTGGAGAAAATACGGTACTGCACTCAATAAACATGATCTTGCGGCGACAGTAAAACAGGGTGGTGGTGGTGTAATGGTGTGGGGGTGTATGTCTAGAACAAGGGTGGGCAATGTCGAGTTTATTGAGTCAACAATGGATAAGAGAGTTTATTTAGATATACTTAAGGAAAATTTTAAGCAAAGTGCAGCAAAACTGGAGTTGGTATTTGTTCCAACATGACAACGACACTGCAGAAATTGTTAAATTTTGACTTCTCTACAGTATGCACAAATAATTACTTACGCCCAATCACCAGATCTCAATCCCATTGAGCACTTATGGGATTTGTTAGAACATCGAATTCTTCGAAAGAAATGCTAAAAAGTGTTATTCTTGAGGAATGGAGCAAAATCACACCGCAGGAAATGTGAAATCTCGCTAATTCAATGTCGAAGCACTTCGGAGAAGTTTTATGTTACTGGAGACTATCATTTTTGCTTCTTAATAACTAAGCAGTATGTGAAGCTTGTACGCAAACTTTTTTTGACTAGCGTATATGTGGGCAAAATATGTAGGTTGCCTTTTATATTTGGGGATTCGAGAACAAAAACAAATTTTTGTCATCAAAAATCGCTTTATAGTTTTACAAAATATTTTTTTATTAAGATCTAAACACTTTTGCATGCGTTTGAACTATTTGTCGAAACACTTTTGCCATTCTGATTGAGGTATCTCCAAAACATGCTCTTTGAACTCATCAACCGCCGCCACGAAAAACGTTGACCTCTTACGAGAATAAAATAATTCATTCGGTGCCAAGTCAAAACTATACGGTGGATGACTCATCAAATTGATGGTTTGAGTGCCGAAAAATTCAATTGTTTCAGTCGATGATTGAGAGCTCGCATTATGATGGTGAAGAGTGATCCGTCTTCGGATCAGATAGTTTTGTAACACGCAGAATTTACTATTCTGCGTTGTTCTAGTGGTATGGTTGCGATATATCCACTTGTTCCACAAAAACAGGCAACCATTTGCTTGAAAGTGATTCTTGCGCGAACAGCTTTTGTTGAATTTAGCTCGTTTTGAAACACCCATACAGTCGACTGATCTTTACTTTCCGGCTAATACTCGTACGAGTTTCAAACCACGTTTCACGTTAGTATAATGTGCAACTAATGTCGAGATAATCTTGCTGTCCTCTCAGTAGCTTATATGGTATTAAGCGTGCATACATCAGTTCAAAAATCAGTATATAGGCGTAAAACCTCCTAATCGGGAATCGGGTTTGTAATTTCCTCAGTTTCTAATTTCCTCTGTTTTCTTTTCTCTCCTCGGGTTTCTAATTTCCTCTGTCCAATAACAATATTAATTTGAGTATCGTCAGCTTGTTCGTTTTACAATGGATTTCTCAAGTATGGGAGCTTTAATCGAATGATGAAAGTTGGTATACATATTCCTTCCTTAATTCCCAAACAGTGAATATAAAGACCATTGAGTCCCATTTTCGATGATTCGTTCGAGCATTTCGACTGGTAACTGGCGAATGACACGCATGATGTTTTGTTCCAAGGCCTGAATCAAAGCGGAATTGTCCGCATTGACTTTAGACTTCACATATCCTACAGTCTAACGGTGTGATATCACCGATCGACCGGCCCAAAACGTAAAATTTTGTGCTCACCGATAAATCCATTGATTGATGCGATGTGTGGGAAGTAACGCCGTCTTGTTGAAACCGAAAGTCGACGAGATCACGATCTTCAATTTATAATGTTTATAATATTTATAATGGCGCGATAACGTTCGCACCGGCATCATTTTTGTAGATACATATATGGACCAATCGATGATTCTACCGGCTCACAAGCCACACCAAACCGCGCAAAACTCATTCTTTACAGATCGTGAATTTTCGTAATAAAGTTGAACGATTTGTAAACGTTGTTCAGGCGTAAATCTTTCCATGATGAAATGTCCAACAATCCTGAACAAAAATAATATGACAGCTTGACACGACTCACGCGTGATCTGTTAAACAAAAGCTATTGAAAAAAGTAAATCTACTTGGATCACCCGTTAATATAACGGGTATGGAGTTGGGTACTTATAAAATAAAGTTCAAAGCATATTTCTCGAGACAACTTACAGATTTCTTCTCATTTACTTTAATTTTGGGGAAAAGATATCAAAACAGAGTGGTACCAGATAATAATACCAAAGTAATTCTTCGATAACTGTCGAGAGTTATCTATTTTAAACTTCTATAGGCTGATTACATTCAATTAAGTATATGGGAACTAGCAGTGGTTGTGGTTCACTTATTTCCCCTTCATAGCTTGCGTTTGTGACATAGAATAAGCTCATTCAGTTTGGCTGAAATAACACCATACTCGCCTTGAATTGTGTGAACTTCGTGAAATATTTCATGAAAATGTTGGAGCTTTGGTTCTTTTTTGTTTGGTTTATACATGAGATAAGGGTCTACCATAATATGTTTAAACGTAATGCTCATATTGGAACGCTCTTTGTGGAAGTTGCCTTGAATATATTTACTAAAATGACGTAAGTCGATTATTGTTATTAATTATAATTTGATTTATTCTAATTGCTTTTTATTTCAGTTGGATTGTAAATAAAAATGTACATATGTAGTATTAAATTAGGCAAAATGGCATAGATTACTAAAAGATAATTGTGGCTTAGGACAAAACCTTGTCGGATTATACAAAATGTACGCGCTCTAGAAAAATTTGATCGCCAAAATACTTGAAATAGTTCAGCACTTTTTCGTATATATAAATGAGGAAAAAATATATATGGTAAATCTAGCACTATAAAATTAAATTTATCAAAAGAACTGACTGCACATGAAGAAAAAAAAAATTACTTTTGATTAATTGTACTCCTTTATTATAACTATATATCTACATGTAGTAAAGAATTTTTAAAAAATCATATTTCCGCAATTTTACACGCCCTAATACTGACTTTTTTATATATGTACATACATCTTATTCTATATACTTATGTATATTCCTAATGCCACTTTATAAAAAATGTTAAAACGATCTTATGCTAACACTACCAATACACTCCAATACACACTTTTTATCTACACCTGTATGTATTTATATAAATTAAAAAAAATCTTGCAAAATGCATTACAGTTATAACAATCCCCAAGTGTTCCAAAACCCACTGTGTAATTCATCATTTAATAAAAAAAAAAGTTTTCATTCAAATTTTCAATTCATGTTTGCTTGTAACTTTCCAAATGTATTTAGTTGACTAAGAAGTGATTTCAATTTGCTAAACGAATGCATTACACTGTGTAACAAAATGAATTTATTTTTGAAAATTTTCGGTAATACTACAATTCCCAATGTTTTAAAATTTTATGATAAATATTAAGTGAAAAACGTGTTTCGAACTTTGGTCATACTAAAAAATCTTGAAATCAATAAATGTTTTATTAACCAAAGATAAGAAATGATCTATAGTGTCATGCGAGGCTCAGATTTTATGATTTTTAACCGAACAGATAATTTCACATAATTTTTTGTTATGAAAAATGCGATAGGACAGATGCGTTGTTTTTCCATACATCAAAGGACTCTTCTATAATAATTCAGTAGTAATTCAAATGAGCAATACGGTAAGCGATATGGATCTCTCAAAAATCATCATCTCACCACAGAAATAAGGGAACCGGTAGCCTTCAGTGTCGATGATTGAATTAACGCTTTAACGACTTCCTACCGATCTAACGAAACCATGATAATGAGCTGATAAAATGCTTGGATTGTTAAACTATTGTAGAATATGACCAAATTAAAGCATGTTCTTTGAACAAAATTTAGGTTGGTAAGATTAGTTAGGCAAATTTGGAATGGATGTTTCCGGAGTTGTTCGATTTTAAATCTTATTACAGAAAACAACTCTCTTCGGTGTAAATTTTTTGATTAAGTATATTTTTATATTCTTGCAAGCTGTTGCTACAGAATATGATAGTTTTGTATGGATACGGTTGTACGGATCACCTAGGCCTATATGCATATAAATGATCAGGATGGCGAGACCAGCTGAAATCTGGGTGACTGTTTGTCCGTCCGCCCGTCCGTGTAAGCTGTAACTTGAGTAAAACTTAAGATAGTTTTATAAAACTTGATACACATGATCCGTGGCAAAAACGTTAGGCGGAGTTCGTAGATGGGATGGGCATTCAAGGACCTATAAACTGACATAACTAAGCACTAAAATATGATTTAGAACTGTAATTTGGCACAGAGGATTGCAATAGCAAGTAGCACACGTGGGCTGGAAATTTAAAAAAAGTGGGCGTGGGCAAACCCTCTAAAAGGATTAATGTACATATCTCCTAGACCACCTACAATAGCCAAATTCGCTTAGGAAAATTCTCATAAGACCTTTTACCGACAGTGATGTGAAAATAGATGAAATCGGGTGATAACCCCGCCCACTTCCCATATAACGGTACTGTTTAAAACTACTAAAAGCGCAATAAATCAATAACTAATTACACCAAAGACATTTAATTTTACTTTCGAGATGGTATGTGAGGTTTTTATGAGATCAGGTATGAAAAATGAATGAGCGTGCCCACTTTTTGGCGAAATCCCATATCTCGGGATCCAACCAAGCGATTTCGATAAAATTTAGTACCTGGCATTCGCTTCATATTTCTATGTCACAGTTCGAAAATGGGCGAATTGAAATCCTTTTCATTCTTTCACTTTCCAGTACACAAATCAAGAAGCCATTAATACAATATAACGGGATAACCTTTGCACGTATAATGCCTTTATCGTATGCCATCTTATGATCATAAATTCATTAAAAAACTGTTCAAGGCCCGAGGTACCGAATATTTGGACCTCAGTACCTATAGTTGACTATTTACGACAAATATCGGTCAATGAGTGAGATATATTCTTGAAATTCAGCGATAATCTTTTCCTGACAGTGATATGTCTGTGTGTCGAAAATGGTGTGAATCGTGCCAATACTTTTCTTAGCTCCCATATACCTAAAACAACGATTTTCGAACTTCAAGATGACTTTATACCGCATATATCGGCCAATATGTGTATTATCTCAATGAAATTGGTAGAGCGTGTTTCAATGATAACAGTGACTAAAATGGATAAAATTGGGAGAGAACTTGATCTAGTCCCCATATAATAAACAAAAACCATCTAGGTGACTTTACTCCATATAATTGGTAATGGTATGTAAGGTACATTATTCAAACTCAGGGAACATACTTTTGTCGAATATGTCAGTGCGGTGTATGAATTATATATACTATATGTAGATATACTATATATATAATTGCTTGGATTCCGAACCTCCGGTTTACTCTTTGCCTTAAGCTGCTTCCCTGACTTTGATACTTGCAAGTTGCAAGCATGTAAATGTTCGATTGCACCCGATCTTAGCCCCTCCTTTCTTGTTTTTCATTAGATTCAGCAAAATTCTTCTATTCTCTCACAAGGTCGAATATCGAATTTATTGTTTTGTATTATACAACACGACTAAAAAAACGCAGAATTTACGAAAATGATATTTAATAATAATTGATTTTATAGTTTGTTATTATTAAAACCTAATAAGTCACTACAATAATTATCCCTCAGCCCCAAATATGCCAATAATGATTCTTTAGTTCACGTAATAATGACAAAGGATTCATACAATTACCGAACGAAAAGTTTATTTTTTGTTAAACAAGAAAAACGAAAAAAATATATTAGCAATAAAATCTGAATATCTTGTATACACCAACTTACATATACACATAAATATATACTCTAATCCTTAAACGCAATACTTTTTTAATTATAGATATACTATACTCCTATTTATTAAGGTCCTTAAGATCTTAAAAGCTTTAATTCGAGTAACTAGGTACTTGTATGTGTAAATATATATACATAATTATATAAGAAAAACGTTTTCTCTATGATATATTCGATAGTTTGAATTGTTGAAATTGGCGAATTAATAATACTAATATTCTACAATTTTTGTTTTTAAATCATAAATAATAGTTATGTAATATTTTTAATCAATAAATATTTACTTTAAAACTTAGTTGTGTACAAATATTGAATCCTTCGTGTAGTAATGCTATTTCTAATTACAACAGCTTGACGGTTTATTATTCATTATTTAGAATCTTTACCTAGATCTCATCTACTCTCAGCACTCTATCCAGAATTGTGCCTGGCAACTAAAAATTTCGCGTTTGGTTGATTCTGGCATCCATGTTGGTCAAAATACAGCTTACGAGTTTACAACAGTGCGCCAGTCGATCCTTCTTTTCGCTGTTTGGGGCCAATTGGAGATTCCAACTGTAGCCAAATCCTTCTCTACCTGGTATTTCCAACGGATGATGAGGTCTTTCTCTTCCTCTGCTTCCCACGGCGAATACTTTCAGAGCTAGAGTGTTTTCGTCCATTCGGACAACATGACCTAGTCAGCGTAGCCGCTGCCAACGCGCAAAGGATCATACATCTTTCGCAGAACCTTTCTCTCAAAAACTTGAAACGTCCACGACCATTCCTCTGCACCATATTTCAGAACGGGGATGATAAGTGACTTGTGTGACTTGTAGAATTTGGTCTTTGTTCGTCAATTGCCTATTCAGTCCGAAGTAGCACGTGTTGGCACAGCCGTTCCGATTAGTTGTTGTTAATGGGTTCCAAGATAGTCCAAATTATCTACATTATGCTGTTAACAGTGACGATGTGGTGGTGACGTTAACTACCAGATACATTTTTCGTGCTGTCAAAAGTTTTGAAAAATTCATACATACGAAGAAGTGGTGTGTTTGAAATCGAATCTGTGTGTCTTTTCACGGGTATTTTCCAAGATTTGGCGAATGGTGAATATTTGGTCAGTTGTTGATTTTCGAGGCCTGAAGCCACACTGATAATGTGCAATCAATTTGTTGATTGTACTCTTTAATCTTGCACACAGTACGCTCGATAGATTCTTATATGCGATGTTGAGGAGGCTTGTCCCGCGAAAGTTTGCGCAGCTTGTAGAGTCTCTCTTTTTGTGGATTAGGCAGAGCTCACTTAAATTACAATCTTCAGGCATGCTTTCGTCCGGCCATATTCTACAAAGAAGTTGATGCATGCTCCTTATCAGTTCTTCGCCGCCGTATTTGAATAGCTCGGCCGCCAATCCATCGGCCCTGCCGCTTTGTTGTTCTTCTATTCGAACTTCATGGTCGAGCAATGGAACGTCCACTCCATCGTCATCGATTGGGGAATCGAAACTCATCACCAGTAATAATACGTTACATAACATCCTGGTAGTCGGACAGCTTTGTTTCACAAACGTTAACGCGACGCTGTTTTCCAACTATGCCAGTAAGATCTCTGACTGTTCATCGTCGATTCTCAAGCACAAATCCCTTTATTTTATTGACGTGTTGATCATCAGTTGATGTTGATGGCCGTTCTGGACGAGGTTCGTCGTCAACGCTTTCGACTCTTTGAATAATCTGTACCAATCAAAAACACTCGCGACGAACAATTATCACCGAGGGTCTTTTCCAACATGAACTGAACGTTTCGGCAGTAGAAATTAGATCCGCACACAAAATTAAATAATTTCAGTCATCTTAAAAATCGCCGAATGCACTTTTTGTGCTTCACAAAAATTATTTTGATATGACATTTGGCACATATGTCACTGCCAGTCATATATGTAAGTCTAGAAAAATATTTCGACGAATGGGTTTTCGCAAAAAATTTCTATTAAAATTTACTCACTCTAGTACACATTTAAAGTTTTAAAATATTCTCAGAAAATGTAAAGTTAATCCTGCAAATATTTTCGGATATACGAGCTTATTTACAACAACAATCTCAATCTCACAAACACCATCGAGGAACTGCTATGAATCAAATTTGTTGCATATCGATTCGGTAAGTGCTGAGAGATGGAAATTGTGTTGCCACGCCCAATGTCAAATTTTTGAAGGTAACATTTACAGCCACGCTGCTTTGCTTTTATAACGAATTAAATGAAGTTCAGATCATTTTCCCCACTTTGTTTCCATTGGCCATCTATGCTGGATGTGTCTTATTCTATGTTTTATTTTCGAAATAACCGACTGACATTTAAAACCTTTGATATGCATACATACATACAAATATTATTCAAAACATAAGCAGACTCAAAACAGAAAATTGTATTTGTCATTTGGTCGGAAAAATAAAAATAAATTATTTATCTTCTTACGAGAATTTCGGCATATAACAATGACTGATAATATACAAGTTCCTAATGAGTTTTCCGATGCGCCATCGAAAGCAGAAGGCGGTTGGTGGCGCCATTCCCTGGCTGGCGGTTTAGCCGGAGTTGTTTCGCGTACAAGCACAGCGCCGATTGACCGGATAAAACTATATATGCAGGTATAAAATGGCTGAGACAGCATGTCGTTCTTTAATTTTTTCATAATGCTTCCGCGTGCAGGTGCAAACTCAGAAAACCTCCTTACTTGATAGTGCGAATTATATGATTAAAACCGGTGGCATACGCAGTATGTGGCGTGGTAATGGCGTTAATGTTTTAAAAATCGGTTCTGATTCGGCTATAAAGTTCACAATCTACGAGAAAGTGAAGCATTACATCAGAATAGAGCGGAAGTCATCGCAAGAAGAAATGACTATGGGTGAAAGATTCATTGCAGGTGCCATAGCTGGTAGCATCTCGCAAACAACCGTTTACCCCTTCGATGTCTTGAAGACCCGTCTGGCATTGCGCACAACCAGCGAACATCGTGGATTATTTGCTTTAATTAAAAATATTTATTTAGCAGAAGGCGTGCGAAGTTTTTACAATGGCTACACAATTAATTTGCTGGGTGTCTTACCATATGCCGGCATAGATCTGGCCCTATATGAAACTTTGAAAACGTATTTAGCCGGCGAAAAAACAAATAAGCAACCGAATTCAATCATTTTATTAGTCTGCGGTGCGATGTCCAGTGCAGTGGGCCAACTTATAACGTACCCTTGCTCATTAATACGTACAAGGATCCAAGCTCAAAGTGAGTGCGAGGCAAAACCTTTAATTTTTATGCGCAAAACAGGGTATATTAAGTTTGCCGCGAACTTTTTAACAGAGATAAATGAGCAGCATAACGAACTGGGTCGGTTTAACCATGTCCATCTGACTATCGGTATATCTTCTTCTTCATTGGCGAGGGCACCACTTACACATCTAATTGGAGATTCCAAGCGTAACCAGGTCTTTATCCACCTGCGCCTTCCAACGGAGTGGAGGTCTTCCTCTTCCTCTGCTTCCCCCGGCAGGTACTGCGTCGAATACTTTCAGAGCTGGATTGTTTTCATCCATCCGGACAACATGACCTAGCCAACGTAGCCGCTGTCTATTAATTCGCTAAACTATGTCAATGTCGTTTTATATCTCGTACAACTCATTGTTTCATCGACTGCGGTATTCGCCATTACCAACGCGCAAAGCGCAACAAATCTTCCGTAGAACATTTCTCTCAAAACTAGAGACGCCGACTAATCAGATGTTGTCATCGTCCATGCCTCTACACTATATAATAGGACGGGGATAATGAGTAGAATTTGTTTTCTGTTCGTCGAGAGGGGACTTTACTTCTCAATTGCCTACTCAGTCCGAAGTAGCACCTGTTGGCAAGAGTTATTCGGCATTAGATTTCGACATTGTTGTTGGTGTTGATACTGATTCCAAATTGTTCAGAACGGATCAATATACCGAATAAAAACCGACTGTGGTTCCGACGAGTGTTGTTGGGGAAAAAAGAAGGTGCGACACTGATCATTTATACATAAATATACTTTATAGGGTCTTCCATGTTTTTTTCGC
Organism: Bactrocera neohumeralis; assembly: GCF_024586455.1. Taxonomy (NCBI): domain Eukaryota; kingdom Metazoa; phylum Arthropoda; class Insecta; order Diptera; family Tephritidae; genus Bactrocera; species Bactrocera neohumeralis. The sequence continues at coordinate 46,559,263 of NC_065923.1, forward strand.
GGTGTTCCAAACTTCGTGACACACGAAATAGCCCTGTTCAGGGTATAAAGATCGTTTTTCTTCTTAATTAAGCTTTTACGTCAAATAATGAGGCTAGAAAGAACTAGAAAACCCTTTGGATGCAAACTGTTGGCTTTATCCGTCAGATTCAGTTATATATAGTTTGCACCTACGAAGGGCCTTGTAGGTTTGGTTCAGCCGAAGTTAACTCTTTTTTTGTTTATTAAAGATAAATAAAAATCTCTTTAATCTCTTGCAGTTGTTCCAAGAACTGAACGTCGCACAGTTATCACAAAGCGACCTGTAAGTAGATTAACAACGATTGGAATAGTTAAATCAATTCTCGCCAACGAAGGTTTTTCTGGATTGTATCGTGGATTATTCATAAATTTAGCCAAAGTATTGCCTGCTGTTTGTATTAGTTATGTGGTATACGAGTATTCAATTCAAATGTTAGGCGTATCTATGAGCTAATTTTTAAAGAGTTGATCGCAACGCATAAAGTTTATTTGTAAGTATAGTTTTAAAATAAAAAGTGCAATAATAATTGCTAAATAAATAATCAAACCAATTTCTTTTATTACCAAATATTTCGATAAATCATCAGGACAAAAATATATGTTGGCTATAATCCGATATTAATTCTGTCATACGCGCTTAAATAGAAATTTGACATCTACAGATGAATAAATTGTAGTTTTAAGTTCGATTTGGGCGGTGCCAAGCCTATCGTCCAAATTTGACACCGGCTCCCATAAAGCCTTTTGTACCATCTTGGTTGTAAATAGATGCCCTACCTAACATGATTTCTTTCTTTCTTTATTGGCGTAGACACCGCTTACACCGCTTACACGGCTATTGCCGAATTTAAACAGCGCGGCTGTTGCCAATCGTTCTTCGCTTTCCCTGTTTGGCACCAATTGGAGATTTCAAGCGAAGCCAGGACCTTCTCCACCTGGTCTTTCCAACGGAGTAGAGGTCTCTCCCTTTTCCTCTTCTTCACCCAGCGGGTAGTGCGTCGAATACTCTCAGAGCAGGAGTGTTTTCATCCATTGGAACTACATGACCTAGCCAGCGCAGCCGCTGTCTTTTAATTCGCTGAACTATGTCAATGTCGTCGCACATTTCGTACAGCTTATCGTTTCAACGACTGTGGTATTCGCCGTTGCCAATATGCAAAAAAATCCGCAGAACCTTTCTTTCGAAAACTCGCAACGCCGACTCATCAGTTATTGTCATTGTCCAAGCCTCTGCACCATATATATATATATATATATATATATATTCCAAAAAAATTTAAAAGTTTTATTAATAAAACATAAATCCTTCTTTCTTATTCAAATCTAAAATAAATTTTTCAAATAAAATATTTCAGTTTGTAAAAATTGGACTACTGGCTTAAAAGATTTTTTATTTCGGGAGTTAACAACCCTACTGTTGCAATCTGAACACTTACAACTTTATCCCAATGTTTTACATTATTGACGGTATACATACTTAGATCATTTTGATATATAGGGTTTGTCCAGAAAGTAATAGGACTGAGTCGATTTAAAACAAATTATTGAACCAATCGTTACAATTCTTTTAAACTAGGCTCCTTTTGCATCGATGCAGCACTGCCAGCGCGATTTCCAAGCATTGAAGGCGTCACGGAAGGCACGGAATAGCCTTGACAGCCGAGGTGCATGCTGCTTGGATCCCCCTGTCGTCTCAAAAAAAAGGAAGATTGCCTCTTTGTCTCGGGATCATACTCAATGATCCATGAGTAGTCACCTGTGGTTACGTTATTCAAAAACTGGCGGTCACTTTAACCAATGTTCAAATTTTTTTGGCACACTTCCACTCGCCGCAATTTCTGGTCGTCAATGAACACTTTTGGGACCATCTTCACGTACACTTTACGCATTTTCAAGTGCTCCGTCACAATGTCATGAACCACAGATTTTGATAAATTTAACATTTGGGCAATTTAACGAATACTTAGTCCACGGTCTGAGTTCAAAACTTTGCGCACGCGAGTCACATTGTCGGTGTTTGTCGAAGTCGCAGGTCTCCCAGCACGGTCACGGTTTTTCCCGGCCCTCAAAAAGGTCTGGTGCCACCGAAACACACCACTTCTTGCTAAAGCAAACATCTGGGTAAGACTGCTTGACCATATCAAACGTCTCTGTCGTAGTTTTACCCAGTTTCACACAGAATTTAATCGCGTCTTGTTAAAACGCCAATTTTCGGTAAGACCACTGCAGAAACACGTCGCGCAAAAGTGTTTGTCCTAATTTTCCAGGTGCTCGGAGACAATTGACCAGCCGCTCGTTCGTTAGCTTGGAACGCCCTCTACCGAATCCAGTCGGTTCACGCACGCTCCAAAGTATAGTCGCGGCGGAGAAAATCAGTCCTTAATTTCCATACAAACTCTGTATCACACGATCTTGGTGGCCAATCGACCGGTCCAAAACGTGAAATTATCTGCTCAACGAAGTGTTCTCTCAATAAATCCATTGATTGCTGCGATGTGTGGGAAGTGGCGCCATCTTGTTGAAACCAAATGTCGCCGAGATCTCGAGCTTTAATTTCAGGTAGCAATTAGTCGGTTATCATGGCGCGATAACAGTCGTCATTGACGGTTACGTTGTCACCATCATCATCAAAGAAATATTAACCGATGATTCCACCGGAACACAAACCACACCAAACCGTTGTTTTTAAGTTCAGTCACAAGCTATATTTGTACACTTTCAATTTAAAATATCGACGTAAAATGCGCCAAGTCGTTCCATACGTCAGTCCGAGTTCTGCGGCGCCGAATGGACTTTCCCCGGTCGTCGTGTACACTCTTAGCTGCTATATTTCGAGTATTATACAATAATGAATGCTGGTTCTCAAGATGGGTGATGGTATTGCTAATAGTATGCTCAGTAGGCCGATTATGTTGATCATAAGTTGAGCGAAACGCGCGAAACACATTCTTTACAGAACGTGAATTTTCGTAATTAAGTTGAACGATTTGTAAAAGTTTTTCAGGCGTAAGTCTTTTCATGATGAAATGAAAAACAATATTGAACAAAAATAACATGACACAACTCACTCGCGATCTGTCAAAAAAAGAGTATCTCTACTTGGATCACTCGTTATTTTTTGTAAGACCGATGTCCGTTAAGAATGCAGCAACCGCTGCTGAATAAACTGAAGTAGTTGTTAAAATTTGGCCTTACCAGTTGGCAGATCAGAGCCATTTTCGAAATACATATTTTTTGCATAAATAAAATTTGAGTATTAGAAATACTTAACTCGAAAAAGTTTACTTGAGTTATTCACTCTCGTCTTAGGCTCTCAAAGTAAATACAAGTAAATACATACCTACACATTTGAGTCTGTATCATTTCATCCTCTCAAAAATGACAATAATGCTTGGCATTTACAAATTTTTAAAAAGTAATTCGCTTCAAAATTTATGAAACCAACTATTTTTTTTTTAATTTTTGCATTAAATAAATACTTTCGAATTGAAATTTCCGTGTGTGTGTGTTTGTGTGTGTGTCTAAATGTGTAACATTTCACGTTCTTCGCATGCATCTTAAAATTCCAATCAGCAAGCATAAAATTACTCCATTTGCATACATAATCTTCGTCTATTACCACTTTGGTATGCCAAAATTAAAGTGTACACCCGCCAATGCTCAGGGCAGCGATGAACCAGTCGTTAAGATACCGCGTCGTCAACTGAGGTCTCGCCATCGCGAGGAAAATGCAAGTCCAACACTTAACCTGTGCGATCTGCCTATCGAGTTGCTGGAGAAGATTATTGGCTACATAAATATTTGGCATCATAATCGCATACGTGGCACCTCCAAGCGCATGCGTGACGTCAACGACGCTTTCGTTATGCACGAGTTCAAAAAAGCTTTGCATAAATCCACACTTACGAATCCGCATAGCTACGAATGTGCTGCGCTGCAAACCATCGAACAGGCGACAGAGGTGTATGTGAAGTCCGGTTATGAGTCCACTTTCTGTGGTTGCATACTGCCTATGCTGCGCAGCTCTTACAAAGATCCTTTCTGTCCGCAAGTTTTACAAATCAATACCTTCTTATTGCACTTTTACGATATGGTCGATGAACTGATCGGTGATCGACGATCCCAACACGCAAGGCTGCTGTATAATTTGACGTTAATGCGGTTTTTTAAGGTTAGTCTACCTGTAAGTTGGGTTATACTCTACTGACTGCTGACTTCCGTTCCGTATAACAATGTACATACTTAGCTTTATCAAATAGTTTTGCAGCCCTGTTGTATTTCCGGCTCAATTAACTGTGCCATTTTGATGCACTAGTCGTAGACCTTTTTATTATTGCTTTCAAACAATGCCCAGTTAGTCTGTATATACTTTTCCTGGACCTATTTAATAAGTCGTTAGTTCTTTTCTTGTTATATGTTTTCCATAACTGTTTAGTTATATTGAATTTTGTTATATTTTCCATCTGTTATTTGCATCTTTTTGAAATTGTATATTGAGCTATCTCCTAATCGATCCTAGCGGGCTTGGTATCAGCTCTACCTGGGATTCGTTTAGGAAAGCTCCTGCCTTTGCCAACTCGTCTGGTTTTCCGTTGCCAAAAATGTTCCTGTGGCCGGGAACCCAGATCAAGTCTAGATAAAGCTTGTCCTCTAGTGAGCTCAGTGCTTTCTTGCATTTAAGGACTATGCTGGAATTAGTAATGAGCAACGACAAGGCCGGGAGAGCTGCTTGGTTATTCAATAGAGCTTTGCAGGCCTTCTCTATGTCCAGTACTTCCCCTTGGAAAATGCTAGCCGAGTTCGGTAGATGGATAGAGGGAGAAATGTCCAGATCATTGGAATATACTCCCGTGCCTACTCCGCAATCTATTTTGGACCTGTCGGTATAGACTGAGATGGTATCTTCCTCCCCTCCAATATATACATATGTATATAATATTTAACTAGCGAAAATGTTCGATTTTAGATGAAGTTGAATTACGCTTTTTGTTGAATATTATAATGATCGAGGGCGGTCCGATAAGTACTTAGCCTGCAGAAAACGGAAGAAAAACGATAAAGTCTCCATTTAGTTCGATACAGTTAAACCCGAAAGTGCTCTAAATCCTTCAACCTAAATAAATATTTGTATTCTGAAAAGTAGGTTTCCGAGGAACATTTCGCCTTCATAGTCTATCGACTTCTTTGGAGCAGATTCGTCTGATGTAATCCACTATTTCAACTATTTTTTACACCAATGAATCCATAATTCATCGTATGACGAAACGACACAGAAAATACTTAGAACTGTGCTTAAACCACGCTCAACACTGCTATAAAGTGTCTCACCGTTGCGATTGCTGTCCGGAAAGATCAATTGTGGCACATCTTTACCATATCCAATATTTCACACTGAATAGAACCCACAGCGATTTCCCATGCAAATACAAAAAGTAAATTTCTCTAGCGACAGTGACGCCATCCAGAGACTAAGTACTTATAGGACCGCCATCATACAATCTGAAGTTAAGCAAACTTCAAAACTCCAGAATCTTTAATGTGACTCTACAACCGGTTGGTTGTGAAACTAACTAATCTTTCATCTTTAAACCGAAGGTCTAAACTGCAATTACTTATAGTAAGTTTTCTATTCCATTGAGAAACAGTCGACGATGTATCGTATTAAGGAGATAAATGATTTTTACAGCTCTTTCCGGTTTCAACGCTTTTTCCAAGCCAAGGGATCGAATGCTTCAGAGAACTAAAACCCAGTGATGAAGTTTTGATTGGTCATTAAAGAAGAGGGTGGCATTGAAGTTGGGAAGCCTTTCTAGTTGCAAAGTGTAGTTGAGAATCATTCATCTTCTTCTTTATTGGCGTAGACACCGCTTACGCAGTTATAGCCGAGTTTACAACAGCGCGCATTTGCTTCCCTTCCTTGTCCAGTCTGGAGAAAGCTAACAACGCGATTGTTAAGGCCAAACATATAGATATCATCAGCGTACATCAGCAGCTGTACTCTCTTATAGAAGATTGTACCTTTTCTATTCAGCTCTCCAGCTCGAATTTTTTCATCCAGTAGTAGATTGAAGAAGTCGTCTTGTCTGAAACCTCGTTGGCATCAAACGGCTCGGAGAGGTTCTTCCCGATCCTGACAGAGCTTTTGGTATTGCTCAACGTCAATTTACACAACCGTATTAGTTTTGCGGGGATACCAAATTCAGACATCGCGGCATAAAGGCAGCTCCTTTTAGTATTTAAATCTTAAGTGTCTTCAGCGTGTCCCACTATTTGGCCTCTAAAGGGATCGCCGTGTTGCAACAGCCGCCTTATTCACCCGACATGTCACCCTGTGACTTTTTTTGTTTCCTAAAACAAAATCGGTGGTCAAAGGAACCCATTTTGAGTTGATTACGGACATCCAGGCGGCCGTGACGAGGGTACTCGCGGACATCTCAGTCGAAGCGTTTCAGAAATGTTACGATGCATGGAAAACGCGCTGGAATCGCTGTATATGTAGCTGCCCAAGGGGACTACTTTAAAGGGGATGGCAGAGTTGTAGAATAATTTTCAAATATACGGTTTTTATGGAATCAGTCTCATTACTTAATTGTCATACCTCGTATATAATGCACTGTGTTCTGGAAATTGTAGTAGGAAAGATTGGAGAACGCCCATAGGGATTCATGTTTTTGTAGTAGTGCGAATAACTGGCCCAACATTTTTTTTCGGCTTCACGATAAAAGTTTTTAGCTACATTTCTGATGTCATTTTTGCTAATGATATTAATGCGTTTTAAGGGAGATGTAGTCGCTAATTTAGCTTCGGAGTCTGCTAGAGTGCTCCCTTGTATGCCGATATGACTGGGTATCCATGACAGATTAATTTTTCCTACGTTGGCAGAAAGTATATCTCTGATTTGACAAATGGTTGGATCAGAAAAATTTATGTTAGCTTCAAGCGATGATAATGAGTCAGTGAAGATTACATGCTTGTCGCTACTCTTTTGTGTTATCTGGCAAGCGTGAAGGATGGCTGATACTTCTGTCGTGAAAACTGAGGCGAAAGATGGTAGCATAGCAGACATTATTGTTGCAAAGTTATTAACAACGCTGAAGGCAACGATATAACCAAGTTCAATATAACGCAAGATTGGTTTAGATTCCAAAAAGGAGCGCGAAGCCTTGGCATTGCTGCGATGGTAACAGGAACATCCATTTCTTTTGCCACATCTATTAGCTTGTGTAAGGCTGAAACTTTTTTGCGCTTCCGCTTTCTTTTCAATCTATTTTTTAGAGCAGCTTTGATAGGTGATCCTTCTGCAAAGATCAGTTTAGTAGACATGCTTTTTGTGATGAAGAGTAACCTGCTTTCTAAGGTAGGCAAACCTGCTTCAGCTAATATGCTTACTATGGGAGTAGTTCGGAACGCCAATGGCCAGTCAAGCTGCAGTGTGGTATACGGATGTAAATTTTGTTCAATTTCGTTTAGAAGTTTTATCAAATATAGGGAACCCATAATTTGAAGTAAATGATTAAAGTATTTTTTTGTTCGTTTATTAGGCGACTTAACCGATCAAATGCTATAAGGAAAAGTGTAACAGATAAAGGAGATTGTCTAGGCCTGGTGTATTCCCTTTCAAAGTGGATAGGCAGGAATTTAGTTTAAGTGTAGAAAAAGGTAGTTCTCTTAACTTTGCATCATTATTTATGTTATAATGCTTACAAACTGGATTAATGTAACGACTTTTGTTGTTAACGTATTCGCTGTTAAAATTACTCTCTTTAGAGTAGTCGGACCACCCGTCTTGCTGTATGGTGCAGAGGCTTGGACGATGACAACAACTGATGAGTCGACGTTGCGAGTTTTCGAGAGGAAAGTTCTGCGAAAGATTTATGGTTCTTTGTGCGTTGACCACGGCGAATACCGCAGTCGATGGAACGATGAGCTGTAGAAGATATATTACGACATTGACATAGTTCAACGAATTAAAAGACAGCGGCTATGCTAGCTAGGTCATGTTGTCCGAATAAACGTAATGTTCGACGCAGTACCCGCTGGGGGAAGCAGAGGAAGAGGAAGACCTCCACTCCGTTGGAAGGACCAGGTGGAGAAAGACCTGGCTTCGCTTGGAATATCTAATTGGCGCCACGTAATGAAGAAGAAACGACTGGCACGCTGTTGTTAACTCGGCTATAATCGCGTAAGCGGTGTCTACGCCAGTAAAGAAGAAGAAGAGTATTCCGACCAGGTTTTGGCTAATGATTTCCCAATTTCAGCAGGTGATTAAACGGCAATATTAGCGGAATTTTGGATAACGTGGATATTTGTTGGAGGGAAATGCCCATGGAGTATATTAACTTTGCTCCATAGAGTGGCAGATGTAGTTTGACAATTAATGTCTTTGGTAATATCTATGAAAGCATTGTGTTTTGAAATTTTGACTTTTTTTTTAAATAATGCATTATTTTTTTTATACTGCAGGATGTTTTTTTTTAGAGGGGTGACGCTTTGCAATTTGCCGAAAGCTAACTTTTTGAAGTCTAAGCCGAGCCAGTTGATCGTTCCCCCAATAAGTAGAGCGTCGGTGAAAATTGAATTTGGAGAGTGGTATAGACGAGTGTCTAAAGATTTTTGGTAGAACGCCCAATCAGCAAATTTAAGGTTAGATCTACATTGGCAGATTTTATTTTGTCTCAAATTGTGTTCAAATCGGTTCATCGAACGATTGCCAAGTGGCAGCGATGTTAAGATATGGATTTCAAATGCGTTAATCAATACATACATATGTGTTTGTGTGGAACGAGTCGGGTATTTGTCATTTAGTACAATAAGATTGTTATTTTGTACAAAATCTGTAATAATTTTGCCCCTCTAGTGTGGTGAGCCCCACAACGGACTCCATCCGTTAAAATGCCCAAGTAGTAGAGTAGGATGATTTGAATTATCTCAAGAAGTTGATGTGATCATTATTTTCTGAAAACATGATCGTATTGTCCAGCCTCCGGTATGAAGGAAAGGTATGTTAATTGTCAACGAAGTCAAACAAAAGCAGGCCCACTAAAAAAGGTTATACCAGCCTTAAGCCTAAACCATATTTTTTTAGAAAACTTGTCCATTACATTTGTTAAAGTATCACGAATTTGTAAAACTTGAAGGTTTAAAGTCAGGTGGAAAGATTGAAATCATTTATTGGGGTGTATTGAGGACAGAGAAAGGATCGGGCTGATTACATTAGTTTGGATTTATTCTTTATAAGGTTTGTTAGAAAAACGAAAATAATTATACGAAGTAGATTGAAGTTGGGGGTGGTATCGACCCAATTTTATCTATTTTTGCCAATATCACGTACTATTGACTTGTCACATACTAAAAATAGGTTCCCTGGGTTTCATTAAGTTACCTCACCTACCATCACCAATTGATATGAGTAAAATCAGCAAGATGTTCGAAAATACTGATGTTGATTATATGGGGCTTAGGTCAAGTTTTCGCACGAATTATACGGTAAAAAGTCACACGAAAGTTGGAAAATCTTTATATTAGCCCCATTCCCCTTTCAACTAATTTGTAAAACACAGGCTTACTATTGTCAGGAAAGGATTCTCTCGGAATTTCTATTGCATATCCCATAATTTTTAATCAAAAGTAAACTATAGATACTGGGTTATATTCTTCACCTAAGGACTTGAAAGTTTTGGTTCGATTTATACAACTTTTGGTTATATGTCATCTTATACTATATGTACTTCAAATGCATAATTGATCATTCAGAAAGTGATTCAAAAAAAATAGAATTTAAAATTATGTTATATGGGAAGTGGGTGTGGATGTAGTCCGATTTCATCTATTTTTGCACTGTGACATAGGAATTTTAAAAGAATGTCATATACTTAATCTGGTTGGACGAACCCGTAACGAGATGTGTGCGGTACACCGTCCGCTGTCTAATTTTGGCCCCGGCTCCTATAAAGCTATCTCAAAGTTATTGTCTATGGCACATTTTGTTATTGATTTATCGGACTTTTAGTAGATTTTAGCAGTACCGTTGGTTTTATCCATTCCACATTATCGGTAAAAGGTCTTATAAAAATTGTTCGAAGCGAATTTAGCTATTGCAGCTTTGGTGGTCTAGGAGATATGTACATTAAACCTACTAGAGGGCGGATCCACGCCTACTTTTTCAAAATTTTTAACTCCCTTGTGCTTTTTACTACTGAGACCCCTATGACAAATTACAATTCTATAACTTAATTTAATGCTTATTTATGGCACTATATAAGTTTCCGTATAATGAGTTTTGTGGTCGTGGCAATGGTCCGATTACGCCCATCTACGAACTCGTCCTCGTTAGGTAAACAAAACTATTATACACTGTAGCAATATACTCTTGTTGCAAGATGCGATCTGCGGTGAGGGAAGAGGAAGGGGAGAGGCATGGTTGAATTTTAACCGTAAACAAGAAAAAACGTTAACTTCGGTTGCACCGAAGCTAAATATCCTTCACAGGTGCATTTCTGTTAGTAACTACATACATATGTGTTCAGTTTGTATGGAAGCTATATGCTATAGTCAACCGATCTGATCAATTTCTTCGGAGATTACATTGTTGCTTTAGGAAATAACATATACCAAATTTCGTGAATATATCTTGTCAAATGTGAAAGTTTTCCATACAAGCATTTGATTCCGATCGTTCAGTTTGTATGGCAGCTATATGTTATAGTGGCCCGATATCGGCCGTTCCGACAAATGAGCAGCTTCTTGAAGAGAAAATGACGTTTGCAAAATTTCAAAAAGATATCTTAAAAACTGAGAGACGGACATGGCAAAATCGACTCAGCTCGACATACTGATCATTTATATATATACTTTATAGGGTCTCCGACGATTCCTTCTGGGTGTTACAAACTTCGTGACAAACTTAATATACCCTGTTCAGGGTATAAAAACGGTTTGTTGCGATTTCCGGCAAAACTACGAGTTCTATAGAAAAAAGTTATATGGCAATGTTATAATAGTTATAAAGTAATGAAAAGATCTACAACTTTTGTACCAACACCGTTTGGACATAACCTCAAAATTTATGTGAAGAATTCAAATAACCGAGTTTTGAAGTTTTTTTATTTCTAACTTGTACAACCGCCATAGTCAACAAACCACAAATTTTATACCACACCAATCATCCTTCCGGCAACATAATTTTCTTATTTATTATTATTTCGGATTACTTTAAACTTTTAGCTTATTCATAATGGTTTTCTTTTCAATTATAGAAATTCGGCAAATCCTCAATTATCTCATCCACCGCAATGCCGTTACACTGCCGCATAGTGGTTGAGCTTAAAGGACCCTGGCTGGGCATGCTTTGGACCTCGAAATCGGGTGCGCGTGATCAACAAGAAAAGCGTTGCAACTTGCTAATAATACTGTCCGAAATGCTAATGGCCAATATTACAGGGAAGGGTTTCAAGTGAGTGCCAATATGAAGATAATGAAAAGTAATGTGTGAAGAAATAATTTAAATTTTCCAAATCAGACGCGTTTGGGAGTGTCTCAATGAGGTCTACGTTTTCGGCAACGATACGAGCAACCGCAAACGTGTGCCAAAAACGCTCTTCACCTTCACCGTACATGGCTCGAAGAAGATTTGTTCACTTTTTCGTTCTTGCTTCGAGGAGCCAAACGACTTTGTGTGGCCAACAAAGTGGCCACGCGATCAGTTCACTGTCAATTTGGACATCACATGCAAAGAAGCAATGAAATGGGGCTGCTCCAAGTCACAGCACATGGAGTTTGGACCCTTCGCCGAGACGCTGTTCAGTGAAGAGGAAGAGTATATGGATGATTGCAGCTCGGGCAAAACGCTGTTGGATGTGGAGTGAAGGTAGAGACAGACTTCTAGCGGGCTCTCACTGGCATGTCACAACAAAACCATATACTTAAATTATGTAAAAACCCAGAGCGAGTATAATTTTATTTGTATTTTGCTTTTTATTTTATACTAACAATTGTACAACAATCTGTTTTTAGGTATGCATACATAATATATAATATAAGTATATTTTGCATTTTGCTTGTTAAGCCTACGTGTAGATGTGTGTGTGTGCCACTTTAATAAGTAATTACAAAAAGTGTACATTTCAACTTACAAAGTAACCCAAGAAAACCGCCATTAAATGTCAGTGAAGGAAACGACTAAAAATACAATAACAATTTGGCAAGCGAAAACGCGTTTAGATAAAAAAAGTACAGGGTGTAACGAACGAACGCTACTATATAAAACATATGATTTTAAGTATACTACATATTTACAAAATAAACTTTGGGAATTTTAAATTCTTAATTGCACTTAAAAAGAATATAATTTCTTTCGCACTTTTTTCGATTAAACATACATGACAGAACAGTTTCAAACAATTTAAATTTTTTCTATATGAGCACTAACGAATGCACATGAGCATTTGTGGCTTGCACATTGATTTGCTGTCAGCTTATTTTTTATTATTATTTTTTTTTTTGCATATTACTTGATAACCTAGTCAAGTTTGTTTATTTCTTTTTACCTGAATTTGACTTATAAAAATATGCAATTGACTACTCTACGTAATAATTCCTGATATTTTCTCATAAGGAAGTCTTTGCGTTGTTTTTGAACAGCATCGGCGACTAGCTATGTGTCTAATGATCCAAAATACGCATGTTGCCGGAAACGATCTTATTTTCGAGAATGGCACCGGCCGGTATATCAATGCGATCACCGTGATTGGCAATAATGATGACAGTGCCCTGCAAAAGTAAAAACAAAATTCAAATTGTAAACACATATAAATTTATGTTAAAACAAATAATTTTCACTACGCACTCTAAGTGACACGCCACGTCCAAAGGTTACATCGCCAGACACCGTCAAGTGATCAAGCTCAATGATATCTGGTATATTGGCGAAACGGCCGAGGAACTCTTTCACTTTCGAGAATTGTTTGTCACCCAATTTCACCAGCGGTGTGGTGGGGAACATACGCTGTGGTGACATAACAAGACTACCGTTTTTCAGATGATACAAATTCGACATGACTAACAGTAAATCGGAGGTCTTTTTCACTGGCAAGAAACGTGAGCGTGGCACATTAATACCGATAGCACCGTCAAAGCATTTCATAGCAGCACCAACAGCGGTCTCCAATTGCACAACACGCACACCATTCTCCATTGTTTTGTTGTTAACAATGATCTCCATGTTGAGTGTACGTTCGCGGAGCACACGGTCGATAGCTAAGTAATTTGGATGAAAAGAGAACGAAAAATATGGTATATTATTAGCTGTGAGAAAAAAATTGCTAAATGGGAGATATTAACTATTAATCAATGTGTAGTAACAAAATCAGCACCATATTACTATATATTTTAAGTCAATCACTGGATTTACTCTCAATTTACTACCAATTGAGTCAAACACTGGAAAGTGATCCAAACAGAAAAAATCATTAAAATGATTATATATTCCATTGCTATAGCGACGAGCAGCTTCTTGGAAAGGAAAAAAGGTGTACAAAATTTTAGATTGATCTCAAAAACTGAGGGACTAATTCGCGTATAGACGGACGGGCAGACAGACAGACATGACCAAATCGTGAGGTTTACTTTTTGCGGTTTTACGTTTTTTTTCATTGATGAATTCCAATATACTGCTGGGTGCTATTGAGGCGATGTGCTCCCTATTTGGAAACATAGATCCAAGGGCCTTTTCCTGAGTCTGCAGACTGCTGTGCAGTCAATTAGCTGGTGTTCTGGAGTTTTAGGCTCTTTGTCGCAGAACCGACAATTTGCACAGGAAACTAGGCCCGTGCTATGTAAGTGTTTCTTGAGCTTACAATGGCCGGTGTAGAATGCGACAAGTAGCCGAAGATTGCCCTGTTGTACGTATTTAAACCTACTAAGGTTGTAACCACCCATTAGCAACTTGGCATGACGTCTGCTTTGGAGTTGTTGCCTGCCTACTTCTTCCTCCTTATGGAGCAGGTCCTTTATGGTATGAGAACCAAACGCAATAACGAGTTCCTGTCCCACCATATTGGTGAATGCTGCGGAGCGGGCGAGCTTGTCGGCAAGTTCATTTCCGGCTATTCCTTTGAAAACGGGCACATAAATAAGGTGCACTTGGTTATGATCTGATGGACTGTTCAGCCCTTCTATACACTCCTACACCAGTGGCGATTTGATCTCGTTGCGATAGTTGCTGACTTATAGCAAAGGCCTTTGCTTAGAATATGCTCAGAAAACTTCACATAGGTATGTAGAGCTTGGTGCGACTCATGCACCAATTCCCTGCGACGTTTTTGATCGGTCGGTGTACCACTTGATTGTGTGAGAAAAACCAGTGGCATTTAATAGTGATAGTTCAGGTTATCGTTAGATCCTAAAGTTTTATGGCTTCCTCCCAGTGAATGGCGTTCTTGGAGTCCAAATATTTGCTATCGCAAAGCAAGAGCATCTACATCCTGGTTGCTACCGTAAATATTTGCAAAATCTTAACGATTTCACACACCTTGGACGTCCTCTTTACATGTTTAATCTGATGGTGACTTCAATCATTATTTTTCATCGTTCTCTAGAGTATGTTTTTAATTTCCGAAAGGAAGAAATATACACCTATGGCCTTCTACATTATTATCAGTGGAGATGGCTAACATTCCAATGCTTTTTTGGAGATGAGTGCAACAACAGAGGCAAGATTTCTTAACAAAAAGAAAAAGGAGTTTGACTTTTCATGCTTACCATCCAATTTAGCCCAGATATTGTTGGTATTGAAAAATTTGAATGTTTTCACGGATTTGAAGTCATCAACATGCTCTGCAGGCACTTGTGCAATTTCCAGCAGTCGCAGTTTGTTCTCAAAATTAATGAGAGTACCACCCTGAAGAGGAGCAAATATGAAAGTTCATTTGTATTTATATATACATATATAAGTATTTATTTGTATGTCTGTACCTTAACGTCAGCGCGTGTTTTGTCAGTAACCTCCATTACAAATTCCACTGCCTCGGGAGAACGTTCCTCACCCACCAATTTATTGAGTATGGCCAAATCGACTGTAGCGCCCAAATTGTCAATATTCGAAAGGAAACAATATTCACGACCTTCGTCGATGAACTTCTTGAGCAGACCAGAGTTGCGGAAAGTATCGTAGAAATCACCGTGACCAGGTGGATACCAGCTGTGGGGCAGAAATTAAAAAAAAAAAACGGGTTAACCAGTGACATTTTTTCAAAAAAAGGCAAGACGTACGCATCTATATCCTTCTCCACATCAAAGTCCTTGGCAACGGGCAAAAACGATTCACGGCTAATGCGCGGGAAACAGCTCTGATTGAATGTGTGAATCTGTACACGGAAGCCGGTATATTTGCGTATGATTTTCTGCGTATCTTCATCGGTGTTGAAGGAGTTCATCAACACTAATGGCACGTTGGCATCGTAGGTCTTATTCAAATGCTATATGAATGATATGCATATTTATTTCAGTATTTACTTTTGAAAAAATATTGAATTTTCTTTTAGCTTACTTCAATTTGTTGCACAGTTAAATCGAGGAAAGTTAGATCGGAGCGCACGGGAATTACACTTTTGGGACCGTGGCAACCCATAGAAGTGCCGAGACCACCATTCAGCTTGACCACAACCAATTTGTCTAACATTGTGCGTATCTGTGTCAAAGATATGGCATACATTTAAGTAATTTAAATATACAAAATAATAAAAAAATGAAAGCGGCGGGAAAATGTGTGAGCGTATGAGAAGAGGCCAAGATGAGGCAGACATGTATGTATGTATGTATATGTATGTAGAAATATATGAAATAATAATAGCAAGTATGTGGCGTTGAAATTATATATACATACATACATATGTATGTACATACATATATGTGATATGTAAGTGATATATAAACAGGGTTGCAATTTTTTACTACAATTTTCTTATGGATTAATCCAATTGCAATTTATTTTTTTAGTCCCAATATCACGGATTGATTTTTAAGATTCCCAAGATTTTTGGGATTTAAAATGGAAAATTTTATTTTTTTAACATAATAGTAAAAATTTAATCCGATATTTGGGATTACAAAACAAAATAAATGTACAGTTGCCCACAAAAAAAATAGGAGTGACCACATGAGAAAAACGAATCTTTTAATTTTCATTAATTTTTTTTTTTTTTTTGTTTTTAATTTTTGCATTTTTTTGTAATTTGCTAAAGATCTATTAATAGTTTCATATATTTCAATTAAACATAAACTAAATTTGATATTCCAGTCTATATCAAATAAACTAAAAAAACTAGTTCCACATAAAAATTGGAGTATTTTACGTAATACGAGACCGTTCTAAAATTTTAACCTATAACACTGGCCTACACTCATTTTGGTGCCTAAGATTTTATACCTGATTTTGGATGTATTTTGTGAGTTGATATGAGAAAACAAGTCACATTTTCCATATCAGCTCTTGTTCATAAGAAAGAAGAAAAAAACATCTAATAGCGGGAATGTGGTTCATCCTACCTACTAGTATAACGACTACTGATGCGCACAGAGCTGCACCAAACCAAAAAATTTTTTTTGTAGGCCAGTGGTTCCAAAGATTAATGAAATAACTCATATTTCGTTCATCTCCGAGGCATGGAGTCTGTGAGATCCTGACAACGTTTTATTGGTATTCCTTTCCTAGCCTCTTTCACTACCTGCCATATATCTCTCTAATTGTTGGTTTCTCTTCAGCTACTCTTTTCTTGATATCGGTCTACAGGTTTTCCGTGGGATTGAGGTCAGGAGACTGAGTAGGCCGCCTCATAACCTCAACCTCGTGGGCCCTAAACCATACTTTTTCGTACTTGCTTGTCTGTTTAGGCTCATTATCCTGTTGATATACCCATATCAATGGCATATTCCATGAGACATATTATTACCTTATATAATATTTTGACACATGCCCTTTGATCCATGATGTCTTCAATTAAGTGAATTAGACCAACACCACAATGTGAAAAACAACCCATGATTTTCGCGACGCCTTATTTAACGGTTTTTGTTATAAACCGGGGATAATATTCTGAGCTAGGGGGACGCTACACAAAGTTCCTAGAACATTTAGCCACGGGTAAGGAGCCATGCTCTTTTGCAAATTGTATGCGGGCTTCCACGTGTATATTTTTGAGTAGCGGTACTTTTCGTGGACTTCTGGTAAATAATTTGTTCTGCGCCAAACGCTTACGAACAGTTTCGGTATTAATTGACAAATTTAGTTCGTCACGGATACTGTTGTCTGATGCAAAGGGATTAATTTTGGCGTAACGTACTATATTGCGATCGTCTGCAGTGGATGTTTTGCGCTGTCGTCGTTGAGTTTCATTTTTCTTCTTAATTTCAAATATTATGAAACAAAGTTATATTTTTATTTTCATTTTTATTTTTTTGACTATAATTTAAGGCATTTGCTCTCTGACCATTTGCAATATCATCTCAAGTCTCAAAAATTGTCTCTAAAAATCTCAAATTTAGAGACTTTTCTCAAGTTACAGAATCGCACGGTTATTGTATGCGCAATTTTTTTTATCTTTTCCCGCTTTTCCTCTGTACAATGCTTTCCTCTACCCACTGGAGTAAAACCTAATGGTTAAGTAAAACAATAACTAATCAAAACTGCTGCTAGATTATGGAACTATACTTATTTTTCTACTTTTGTGAATATTTTTTATGTTGAGGTTTATTTTGAAAACAAAACATCTAACACTACTATTATTTTTTGGAAAGCAATAGTAAGTGTCTAGCAAAGAAGAAGTAGAATAGCGATCATCACAATAAAAAGTTTTTCGTATTATAATGCTAGTATCTCGTTACCGTTATTTTACCGCGTCATTTACATATGATTTAAAAAACTTATGCAGCCAAACACATTTTTCATATAGACACTCCTATTATTTTGTGGTCAACGTAATTTAAATATTATTTTGATTATTTTTTTTTAATCATTTGCAACCCTGATACCTTATACCAAAAAAATTAAATTGCTTTAAATTACAAAATTTTTATTATTAGTATTTACTTTACTGCCAAATAGTTTCAAAGCTTTTTAATTTTTCATATATGTACATATAAAGCATAAGAATGATAAGAAATTTTAAAGAAAATTTTTTGCATACATTTAGCGACCATTTCTTGAATCTTAACTTATTTATTTGCCAATTATGATGTCCAGAAATTATTAATTAAAGCGGTAATGCTACTGCGGATGCAAATAACCGGCGTACTTATGTTGATTAACTCACAAAACGAACAGCCACTTGAGGGCAGTTTTTGAAAACTTTTGTTTATCTAATTTTCAACATTTTATAAAAATTTAACACCAATGTGTGCATTTACAAAATCAATTTGTTCAACATAAAACCACGCAGGATATCTTCTTTGAGGGCGAAGTTACAAGTTAAAGAAAAGAATACACTTACAACCGCAAACCAGCGCTGGTAGTTGAATTCATAAGAAGCAATTAGTATTTAAAATAGTAAAAAATGTTAAAGTTAAAGAATTTTTCATTTAAAAATGTAGAAATAGTAAATTTCAAAGAAATAATTATCCAAAACTGCAATACCATAATATCGATAGGTGTTCGTAAAGTATTATTGACATTAAAAAAGCCATAAAAGATTAGAGAGCGAAAGCATTTATTACATACATAGATATTCAATTATAAAAGAGTTCATAGAAAGTATGTATTTAAGCATTTGTTTGGGTAACACGGAATTATTGCAAACATTTTATATCACAACACTTGAACTTTTATTTGTTACCTCGTTCTATTCAACACCAGAATCAAAATGGTTCACCAATTCACACACAAAAAATGAGAGTTGCAATAGAAACAGGCATTGTATATATTATATAGGGAAATAATACAAAAACATGAAATTAATAATTGGTTTATGTACAAAAAGTTGTTTGAAAGTCCGCTTTTTACCTGTTCATTTTTGGGCGTATTGAGTTTGGAGTAATCCATGACAGCGTTTGCTGGCAGTTTTTGAATTTTATCCCAGTCAATGGAGGGACCCACTGTAAGCACGAAACAAAGCAGTTATAATCATATACAAATTCCGTTTTGATTTAATTCACGCACCTTCTTGCAAGAAACGTCCGAATAAGTCGGCGAAGCGTGCCATTTCCTTCTGCAGTTCCGGGCGTTTCTCTGCCGGCGCAGATTCCTGTAAGCGTTTCAAGTCATTTTCGAGTGATTTTAGTGCATCCCGTTTGGTGACTTCGTGGAATTCCTTGGAATCGGATGGCGCTCTTTGATGGCCACGAACCTACAAGTAAAATAAGGTAGGACAATAGGATTATTAATTTATGTCAATATGTGTGTTAAAAAAGTGCAAATAAATCCTCAAAAATTAATTCATGGGATTGAACAGAAAATGCATAAATTGTACTGGGGACTAACCCAGCAAGTTTTATACAAAAAATTGCTTTTACAGACGCATCAGAGAGAGAGATTGAGATGGAATGCCTTAAGGACATGTGGGATTACCAAGATCATGTTCAAGGGAGCGCAGGGAAAACACGCAAGCTTTTATTTCATGAAAAGACTGGAAGACGATTGTTGGGCTATTCACAGGCCTCAACTTACTGACATCAAATCCAAGTCGTATGGGCATTATTAACGTTATTACTTGTGTCTTGTAGAAAATGCAGGGAAGTAGGAAGTAGACAGACGCTCGAACACCTCCTCTACTTCTTTCCGCCCGCTCGGCTTAGATATTTAGGACATTTGCAGTTCAAGGGACTGGATGAACTATCCAAATTAGATAACAAGCTTCTATTACAATTCGCAAAAAGCGTTGAAATCCTGCACGACGTAAACTTCAGTTCGTATTAATAAAGAACCTCCAATTGGCATTACAAAGGTCCTTAGGTCTATGTATGGTGTGACAGCCAGCCAGTGTAACCAAACCTTTATACGATCCGATCGATGGAATCATCGGCCAAAAATGACAGATAATGTTCTTTCGAATGATAATAAACATTCCTAATTAAATTTGAAGTTTCTGCGTTTTTGCTTTCATAAAAGTATGGAACCTCGAAGTCCATAGCCCGTGGTAATGAAAAAATACTAAAAATTCAATACAAAATATGACTTTCTTTAAGGTATTAACTTTTCAGCATCTCTGTGGGACGAACTCCTAAACTTTATGCAACATGATGCGAAAATATAAAAAGCTTATTAATAAATGGGTTTTGGGTATTGCATTCGTACCAACAACATTGTTCCAATGTTGTGCCAAAAATCAGCTTAAAAAACAATTAAACTGCTTATAAATGCCATATAACGGCAGTTGAACGCACTCAAGTGATAAGTCAGCTGCAACAACAACACACCTTAGACATAAATGCACGGGCTTGAAGAAAACTTAGTAGTGACGAAACAATAACCGAATTGCAACAGTGACAACAATTATTTACTACATTACTGGGTGCAACATGGCGTGGCAAAAGCGATTTTCTGGCATAATTTGATGCCACACAAGCCAATTACAAGAAGAAATTCAGTCTTGCATAGGACGTGAGTGAAGTTAGTTGGTGAAATTTTCTTCTGGAGTACCAAAAAAACAATAATGCTTTATAAGAAAATTGGCTGCTTGCAAATCCTTTGCCTTGTGCTGCTCGTCGGTGCCCAGGAGGCGGGCCGGGAGAAGCACAAGCAAAAGCGCGGAGTGGCGGAAAATTTCGGGGAAGGCTTGAAATTTGCCGGGCAAATGTTTGGTAAATCCAATGTATATGCAATATGTGGCACGCACTCTAAACTACTTGCAACAAATATAATTCATTTGCAGGCATCAACACAGCTGCTGATGTGGCGAATCTAGTAGCGATGGCTTTCGCCAAAAACAAACCGGATTTTATGTCAATGTTCCAACAGAAACAAACAACCGGAGAGAGCAGCGAGTCGGCGGCAACGCAGCAGGAGGCCACCTCGCAGGAGCGGGAGAAAGCGCCCGGAAAAAACCAGCAGCAAGAGACGGACGCGAGTTATGAACAAGCGGCACAGGCGGAGAAGAACACGGCGTTCAGCACGAGTCGGTTCGTCACAGGTGTGCTGCGCATGATTGGCTTCGATGCAACCAAATTGGGCGCACTGGCGATAAATGCGTTAATTTTGTTTGCACAGACGGTAAGTAGGACCTCCACACACAAACACACGCACACACATGTGTATGGTTGACTGACGGAAAATTACAACGAAGCGACACTGATTACCAATGAGCTCTAGCAACTCACTTTCCAATTACTTTTCCGACCTTCTCATCACAGATAGGCAGTGCGTTTACATCGCCGCCGCGCAGCATTAATCCATACGCTTCACAAACACCATCATCACGCACCCCTAATGGTAATGAGGAGGACGATGACGTGCCCGATGCATTGCGTGACAGCGAACAGGAAGCACATCAACCGCGCGCACTACGCGCCGGTACACCAATCGACTGGTATTTGGAGAATCCAGATGAGGGAATGCGTCGCACGCTGGACGATGCCTTGGATACGCGGCTCACAGATCGCATTACGGAGATGATTGAGTATGTGGAGAAGCGCGACGGCGGTCAGGGTGGTTGCATGAAGCTGCTGATGTGCAAAAGTTCACCGATTATTTGGGGCATGCAAAGGTCGGTGAGTGAACGTGTCACAGGCAAGGCGTCCAACACCACCGATGAGGGAGCATCAGAAAAAGAGAAGGCGAAGCCGAAGAAATTATTTTCAACGGATGTGTTTTTCGCTCATTTTCCCACAATGGAGGAATTTAGCAAGCACGGCGCAGTGTGTGACGAACGCTTTGGCAAAGAGTGTAATCTAGATGATAATGCAAAAGGTGGTGGCCAAAAGCATGCAACAAAAAAGGAGAATAGTAACAAGTAAAATTAAGGCGATTGTGGTTAATGTTAATAATACAAATCATTGCAACAGAGAAAGAAATTTTTATTCCTTAGAATTATAAAAATGTAACAAGAAATTAAAAAATAGATTATTACCGATAATTTCACTATGAAATATACATTCCTGTGCCTAATTGTAGGCAAGGTTTTGGCTTAAGCGACATGTCAGTACTGTACAAATCTTTTCGGTTCTATAATAAGCAATTTCAGGTCAAAAACTTTTCAGAAGTTCGACATTACCTGTTGAAGATATTATAACTAGGACCTAAATATTATTTTGAATAACGATAAACTCTTTGAAAATGAATAGGTAAGGGATGCAGCATTTTATATATGCATGCCTTATCTTCGATATCGTATCAGATATCAGAGAAACATAGAGAGATAGTGCGCTTGCCAAGAGGGCCAAGAAACATACATTCTCCATATGAGCAAAAAGTAGTAAGACTTTGTTCATAATTTTAAAATTCTTAATTTTTTTTTAAAAACTGTGCCGTCACCCTCAAAATAAACCCTCTTAGCACCAATACACTGGTGCCAACGTTCTTTCCAATCCTCGAAACAGTTGTTAAAGTCAATTTCCGGAATAGCCTGCAAATAATCGAAGAAAACTGTCAACTGTTTTTGAACCGCGGGTCATCTTTGCCAAGATATTCAGCCGGATGATCGTTCGTTTCGGGGTCGTAAGCATAGATCCAAGACTCATCGCCAGAAATAATACCTTTCAGGATATCCTGGTGGTCGTAGAGCATTGTTTCAGAGACGTTAACGCCACGGTGATTTTTGAAAAAATTTTGTGATTTTAGAAATAATCGTGCTTTCAATTTTCTAAGGTCCAAATGATCTTTCACACTGGTTCTCACTGATCCTTCCCATATTCTGACAATACCAGTAAGATCTCTGACTATTATTCATCGATTCTCAAGCATCAATTCCTTTATTTTACTGACTGTTGATCATCAGTCCATTTTGATGGCTGTACTGGACGTGGTTCATCGTCAACGCGCTCTTGTCTCTCTTTGAATAATTGTACCAATCAAAAAAGGTTATAACATTCTGAACGTTTCGGCACCAGAAAGATGATTCCGCACACAAAATATAATGAAACTTCTTTATTGAATAATTTCACTCATCGTAAAATTCGCCGAATGCACTATATGTACTTCAGAAAGCCAAGCGTATGCTAAACCCTCATGTTTATTTTGATGTGACATTTGGCACAGATCCACTGACAGTCATACCAACCTAGAAAAAAATATTTCACGAATAGATTTTCGTGTGGAATTTCAATTAAGAAGTCTTACTATTTTTTGCCCCAGACCGCTATGAGGTACATAGAAATAAAAAAATAAGCCACAGTGTGTATATATAATGCTTAATCGACACGTTTCATTATTCGATAATATTTTTCAAAGCGTTCATATATCAACCTTTTTAGGGGTATAAATCGACTAGTAGTATCACTCAAGTGTGTCAAATTAGGTATTAAAATCGTATTATATGAGTATAGATAGGTACGTATATTGTGCTTATTATAGTGCTATTAAATCTCAATATAATTTTAATTACCAACATGTCGAAGGAAATCACAACAACATAATAAAAAGGCACGCTATTGAGTAGAAACCAGATATTCCTGTATATAAAGGGGCAAAAAATGTTTTTCGATTCTAGCCAGATTCTATAAATTTTGCATATAGTACAAATGTGCAATCTTTCATATTTTCTTTAAAAAAAAACATAGAACCGGTTCAACGGTTAATCGCTAATATAAACCGAACTGTCCGTGAGGATTATTCCAACCAAGACCTATGAGCAAAATCTATATAAAGGCTATCAACAAGAACAACGTGATGTTAAAATGAAATAAAACACTCAGTTTGGTGATTCAAGTAGCCATTTTTTTTGCAATCGCCTATTTTTGAACAGACCACGCGTGAGTCACGTCAATCTGTCAGGTTATTTTTGTTCAGTATTGATTTTGCTTTTCATCATGGAAAGACTTACGCCTGAACAACGTTTATAAATTGTTCAGCTTTATTACTTATCGTCAACATAATCAGCTTACTGAGCGTACTATTCGCAACACCATCGCCCATCTTGAGACTCAGCATTCATTACTAGATAATATTCAACCGAATAGACCTAGACCTAGACCACGTCCAACACGCAGTGAAGAAAATACAGTAACCGTAAGTGAGAGTGTATGCGAAGACCGTGGAGAGTCGATTCGGCGCCGTTCGCAGCAACTCGGACTGACATTTGGAACGACTTGGTGCATTTTACGTCGGGATCTTAAATTGAAAGCGTACAAAATACAGCTTGTGCAAGAACTGAAGACGTTCGACCTTTCAAGAAGATCCGACGTTTTCGAGCCAAATTTTGTTGAGCGATGAGGTCCATTTCTGGCTCAATGTGTATGTAAACAAGCAAAAAATACAGCATTTGGGACGACGACGCAACCTGAAGAAATTCTAGAGCTGCCATTTCATCCAGAAAAAACAACGGTTTGGTGTGGTTTTTGGCCGGTGGAATCATGGGTTCATATTTCTTCAAAAAAGATGCCGATGAGAACGTAACCGTCAATGGCGACCGTTATCGACCTGTTACCTGTTACGACCCATGATAACCGTCTATTAGCTGCCTAAAATTGAAGCTCGTTATCTCGCCATTTCTCGACATTTTGTTTCAACAAGACGGCGTCACTTCCCACAAACCTCAATGGATTTATTGAGAGAGCACTTCGGTGAGCAGATAATTTCAAGTTTTGGGCCGGTAGATGGGCCACCAAGATCGTGTGATATTATAATTAGATTTTTTCCTGTGGGGATATGTAAAGTCTAAAGTCTATGCGGACAATCCCGCTCCGATTCAGGCCTTGGGCCAAACCATCACGCGTGTCATTCGCCAGTTTCCAAATGCTTTCGAAATGCTCGAATGAAATAATCGACAATTGTACTCAATGGATGGACCATCTGCGACGTAGCCGCAGCCAATATTTGAAAGAGATAATGTTCAAAAAATAAATGCCAAGGAATGTTCTTTCAAATGATAATTAACATTCTCCGTTACATTTCAAGTTTCTGTATTTTTTCTTAAAAAAAAAATAGGGAACCTCGAAATGGATCACCATTTATTTATTGCAATGACGATCTTGAAGCGCAGATATTCCTTACTGAAGGACTTAGTTGAAACATAAGAGATTGACGGCATTCAATAGCAGTATTTAAGGTCATAGAAAGTTCGTTAAAGGTCGAGGAAAAATTATACAAAGGAACGAAATGAAATATTACTGAAATAATTTCAATTTAGCTAAGAAATTCTGGCAACAATTTACTGAAAAATTTTCGATAAAAATAAACCTTTTAATTTTGCGAAAAACTATTGTTAAGCAAAAACGTCCGACTTTACTAGCAAGTCTTATGTAGTTTAAGACCCCGTTTCTTACATTTTTTCAAAGCTCGAGTTTTTGAAATCACACACGTTCATGAAGACCATGAAGGCACAGTTATAACGTACTTGATTATTACTGATTTTATTATTGTAGACGTAACCCACACAGTATCGCATTGCAAATACACGTAATGACTGTTATTATCATTTTTTTTGCTAGAACAAATGTGATTACATCAATTAATTCCACTCCAGCTCATTTAAATAAGAATATATATATATACTAGTAAATATATGCTTATATAACGTCATTATTCAGTAGTTGTTGGAATTATAATATTGCTCTAATGTAGTTTGCGGTTGTCTATAAATAAATTTAAAACGATCACCTACTACTGATTACACAAATCAAAAATTTTCTTAATTCTAATCATGGGAATTTGCGCCGTAGATCACTAAACCTGTTTTCTATTTTCTTCCCGTTTCAAAAATAGCGCAAATAGATTTTTGATGGCGTCAATAAAATTGCGCTGCTGATAGACAAATGAAAATGACAAATAAATGTTTATAATTATATGTAATAGTTAAAGGCAAATTTAAATGCTAACCTTCGTTCAAGTCAAAGTCAAAAATAATACACTACTATCGCAGTTTAGGTAATAATAAGTAAACACGACTAAGCCAAACTAAGCTAATAAACTTATTTATTCATGAGTGAAAACAGCAAATTATTATTATCTCGTTGTGTGATAAACCTTTGAGCGAATGGTATTGCGCGTACCACAACTAGTTTGCTAAAAAAATTTATGTAATTACAACGTGAGTGACAGATTTTTAGTCGCGCAACTTTTAAGGTGTTATATCCATCAGTTTTTAAAAAAATTAAAAAATTTCTACAAACGACTTCACACGACTTTCAAATGTGTACTTGTCAAATAATAATCGAAGATATAATGTTTTTGATAATTCGATTTTCTAGGCCACTCTTACAGCTGCAAACGAAACCATTGGATTTCGGGAAAGGCAAAAAAAAACAGCTGGTACGACGAGGAGTGCCATGTCGCAGTGGAGAGAAAACAGACTGATTACCTCGCAACTTTACACTCGACCACAACACTTGCGGATTGATGGGAAAAATACCGAGAGTTGAAGAGGGAAGCATTTTCATACAAAGAAAGAGATATGCTCGAAAATTCTACGAAAAGATGAGGCGGCTAACAGAAGGTTTCAAAACTGGAGCATACTCTTGTAGAATCCCCAGATAATGACTGATGCCCAGAGAATACTGAAATTATGGAAGGAACACTACTCCAGCCTGGTGAAAGGCAGTGAAAGCATAACACCAGAAGATGGTGAACTCGACTGCCTAATCGATGACGATGGAACAGAAGTTCCATTGCCCGACCGTGAAGAAGTTCGAATAGCAATTACCCGTCTGAAGAACAGCAAAGCGGAGAGGGCCGACGTTAAGCAATACCAAAATCTCCGTCAGAATCGAGAAGGACCTCTCCGAGCCGTTTGATACCAAAAGACATTTCTGATAAGGCCACTCCCTATCGTACGACATCTTCAATCTACTGCTGGAGAAACTAATTCGAAGTAACTGGCTATAGTTGGAATTTCCAATTGATGTCAAACAGCGAAAAGGAAAAACGATTGGCGCGCTGTTGTAAATTAGGCAATAACCGCGTGAGCTGTGTCCACGCCAATAAAGAAGAAGGCACTTGAACTAGTCGTACATTAATAAGTGGAGATCTATGAAATAGGCTTTTTTTGACATAGTAAGACCAGAAGGAAAGCGACACTCAATTAGACGGTCGGGAAAAGAAGTGACATGTAGAACACCCTCAGGTATGAATGCATATACTGTACATATACCGTAGTGGAGTTTAGCCTACACATTGTTTTACTATATTCAAAAATTTCTGCGAAGAACCCACTTTTCCGAGTTCTTTGCTTTGCAAAAGCCTTACAGCACTTGATAGCTCAAGTTCGGCTAAGTCGGGAAAAATTTCGCCAAATTCTTGAAAGCTTCTTTCTAACACCAATATTTTTTTTTAAGATCTTCTAAGATCTCACTTCATCAGATACTCAACTATTCATATGAAATTACTTTTTATTTATTTTTATCTATTTATTTTGGATTTTTTGCAAACTCAACTTCCTACTTTATCAGACACTAAGAGATCATAAGTTGAACACTTTATTTACAAAAAGTCATATTTCATCTCTCTCTCTACAGCTTAAATAGGTTTATGCATGCATATTTTTGTTTACAGTGCCTTTAAAACTGTTTGCATTATAGTTAAGTGCTCTATCTATTGAGTGCTAGGGAAATATTGAAACACAAATGTTTATCTTGATTGTGAACAATGTGATTGTTATCTAAACAATAAATGAATGCACTTAATATGGCTATAAGTAGCAGATAGATATCCCTTATAAATTGTTTATATTTACTCATGGATCAACAGTTTTTTGGTCAATATGTAGGGTTCAATCAGCACAATCACTTTAAAGAGCTAGTAAGGCGGACATTTTTCGAAGTAATGCTTCTGCAGTGGACCATATTCAGGAAATATGAATATACATATGTAAGTATGTATTTTCTATGGACTTGAAACGACATCCATGGCTACAGCAGTAATAAGTCCACAGAAAACTTTTTTCCGCCGACTAACTAAAAGTGCGGTTAATTTTCCAAACTTTTTGCAAAATTTCAAATTTAATATTACGCCTTTCTTCTTCATAACCAGACACTACACTGAAGTGAAACGTGACTAAATGTCATTAGAATGAACTTGGGATAAATATAGATATTTGTTCTGCGACCTTTAGTATATTGTACCCTACTCTCACTTACAAAATGATCAAAACATTTGGTTTAATTTAAATAAGCTTGCTCGCGCCATAGTTCACTTCGCTCCGTTTGGCTTACAACAACATCGTAGACAACAAGCACAGCTTTTTTTAGGATAGGAAAAAGTAAGGAAGGCTAAATTCGGGTGTAACCGCATATTTTATACTCCCACAATGGATATATGAGATTTTGTAAATATTTGTTTAACAAATATAACAGAAACAACAAGATACACTGTTATTAGAAAGAGATTATTTATTTTTATTAAAAGCAACCGGAACTTCGAAAACTATTTTAAACTGTTTCTGATGGCGCCACCTATTGGTGGGTNTATNAAATAAANAGNTTGNTCTCNTGTTGACATTTCGTAAAAATTTTAAGACAATTGGATAACTACAATCGATGTTATCGATTTAAAAGTGACAGCAGCTTTTGGTCATCGGTCGTAAAATGCATTTTGAACAAAGAGCAAATATTAAATTTTGTTTTAAACTTGGGAAAACGTTTACTGAAACATTTCAAATGATGAAAAAAGTTTATGGTGATCAGTGCCTATCCCGTAGTAATGTGCATGAGTGGTTTAAGCGATTCCATGAAGGTCGTGAGGACCTCTGTGACGATCAGAAGTCGGCCGTCTTCAGAAGTCAAAAATAAAGACAATGCTGATTTGTTTTTACGATTCCGAGGGTATTGTGCAGCAAGAGTTCGTCTCACCTGGCCAAACGATTAATGCTGTGTTTTACCTTGGTGTTATGAAGCGGCTTTTGTCACGCATTCGTCGTGCTCGACCACAATACCGTGAGGCAGGGTCCTGGCGCCTGTTGCACGATAATGCGCCGTGTCATCGGTCGACGCTTGTCACTGATTTTTTGACAAAAAACTCCATATTAACCATTAATCACTCACCCTACTCACCCGATCTGGCACCCTGTGATTTTTACCTATTTGGAAAACTTCATTTGCCCATGAAAGGACACTGGTTTCAGGACATTTCAGCTATTCAAAAGGCGACGACCGATATTCTCAAGAGCATTCCGAAAAATGACCTTAAACACTCATTTGAAATGCTAATTGACCGGGCTAAACGCTGTATCGAAGCACAAGGAAACTACTTTGAATAAAAAAATATAACTTTAATATTAATTTTTTGTTGTTTTTTTTAACAGTCCTGTTTCTTTTGCGACAGACCTTGTATATTGACTCGACTTTACCTAACAGACTGATCAATGTGTTCGGTAAAAGATCAGCCACATGTACTGGAGTCCACTTAGTTGAAATCCGAGTCCTTGAAAATTTATAGCCCGATTTCGACAACTTTGGACCATGATTAAATACCTTGAGGGAACTATTTTTGAAAATATTCACTCTGATAACTTTTTTGATATTTGATTTGTATACTGTTGAGTGAAAGCATCAGTTAGAATTCAGAAGTTAGTTATTTGGGAGGTAGGCGTGGTTGTCACAATATATCATAAAACGTTTGGGTAATCTCACAAACCAAGTTTGGTTGAAATTGATCAAGTAGCTAGTTCCTGAGATATATAGACCATCCCTACCATCTTGGTTGTCAAATTTTATGCTTGAAGCGCATTTATTCAGTAAGTTAGCGTTTGCGTAAGTTAGTAGTTTTTATATGGGGAGTCGGTGAGGTTGTTATCTGATTTTATCCATTTTCACAGTAAGATTTGGTTGATTTAGCTCCAGCGGTTTGGAAGATATATATACAGTCCTTATACCCACTTTTAAAAACATTGGAATAAACATTCCACAGGTTTTTCCTTTACTGCGATTCCCTGGCATGCTCCCTTGGGTGCCAAGGAACATGTGTACCAAGTTTCATCAAGATATTTGAAGTTTTACTAAAGATATCGCTTCCACGCACAGTTCGTTTGTCACACAGTCACCCGGATTTCAATGCGTCTTGTCGTCTTGATCATTTACATACTATGTCTATAAAAATAACTCGATATCTATCTCGATTAATTTCAGGTATCATAAAATCAGCTGTTAGGTTAGATTATAGAAATGATCACTGCAAGCATGTTGTAATTTTTATGGATGTTGTGTCTCTGCTGCCAGATCGCATACAGTTTTTTTCGTCTAAATTCCCATTTGTTGGATGGGAATTCTCAAACTAAAATCTAATTGGGTTATATAACTGATTATTAACAGTTATACAAGTGTTGTTCTATCGCAGAACTAACTTAATTAAAGGCAAAATCATTTCATAACATCTTTGATAGAAATTCTTATCAATTGCTTATAAAACAGAAGGTTGATTATAATTCATGATAAGTTTACCTTACTATGGAGCGAAAAAAGAAAATTGAGACTGGGCCTCTTCAAAAATATCACCGAATCACGATGATTATCACTTACACACACATCTATGACGCTGTACTTTTTGCTCATTTGTAAGTAGTTAGACTAAAATCAAATGAATCAGAATGAAAACACATAAGCATATTTACGGCGTGACGAAATTATGGAAATTCACACCCACATAAAAGAAATATAATCGAACACTTCAGATAGTGGAGTTTGAGCAACACGGAAACCCTTTTTCGAAAGAAGTTTCGAACAACAGACTCCGAACCAGAAAATGCCACTGATAGACGACGACTTGTCATACGCATGTGACGAATTGAATTATCATCGAAGTATCTTTTTCAAAATCAATTGTTAATCTTTGTACTTTTATAATAACCATTTTTATTAACAAATAAAATTTGTAAGTTTTAAAATGTTCTTAAAATAATATGAAATTGCAGTGAGTACAAATCCTACACATATTATCTTATTTTTTTTTTTTGTAAAATATGCATTGTCATCACAACACACAGTTTAGCGTTAATTTGCCGGCAAAATGCAAAGCCATGCGAATACGCAAACAACAAAAGCAAAAAACAAAGCATGAAATAGGAAAGAGTGTGCCAAAACTACGTGATATCTTAGCACATTTAACGGCACATAGAAATATTATGAGTTATATGCGTGTGTATATGTATATTGTATGCAAATATATTTAAAATTACTACGGCCGACGGGCGGTCAGCCAAATGAATACTTGCTGCTTCGAAATAATTTCAATGCATTGCTATTTTATTACGATGCGTCCGGACTTACGCTTTGACAATGGTATTATGCAATACATATAGACGCAATTAATTAATTAAAACAGTGCACGAGCAATGTGTCAAATTGTTTACTCGCTTTTGTGTTGTTGTTAATATTTGTGCGCGCAATAAGTATGCATGCACTTTGGAGAACAGGGAATTTCGCACCCTCAATTTTGATCATATTTAAATAATATTTGAAGTAGTTGACAATATGTATGTGATCCCT
This sequence comes from Bactrocera neohumeralis, assembly GCF_024586455.1. Classification (NCBI taxonomy): domain Eukaryota; kingdom Metazoa; phylum Arthropoda; class Insecta; order Diptera; family Tephritidae; genus Bactrocera; species Bactrocera neohumeralis. The sequence goes on from NC_065923.1 coordinate 46,590,837, forward strand.
TAGATTCGATCTGTATAACATAAGCCAATAATCAGACGAAATGTTTTTGTAATTAATGCTAAAAGGATATAAACATAACTTTCTTGACTTTGATATTGGTTACATGCTGTAGAGATCCAATTTATGGCACGATTCCGATTACTTTGGCGGCGGGGTAAAAAAAACGAATTTCCATATAAATGGGGTATGTGCGGATAGGGTAGCTTCTCCAGAGGAGGAATATCCGAAAATAATGTAAAAATAACTAATATTTTTTGAAATATTCACGTTTAAAAATTCAAAAATTTGCACTAAGAAAACATGTTATGTCTCTATGTTTCTCTAAATTTTTTCACATTTTTGTCTCGTTATATTTAAATATACACTTTAAAGATTGAAATAAGTTCACATTTCACTTTTATTTTGTAATATTTTACCTATATTTATTAATTTAAAAATCACTTAGAACACTCATCGTTGCAAAGGCTAGATTGTTTACAATTATGAGGAAAACGAGCGTTGCCACATCTCAAACACCAAAATTGTAGGATTCTTAACGATTTTTCTTTGTTTATATACATATGTATATATACATATGTATACATATATACTATACATATGTATGTATATGTATAATATGCGATTTATGTTTAATAAAAATAAATAAGTAAAAATCTATAATAATATTGTAAAATTTATATCATATCGGGGTGACTGAAGTACTTTCGCGTAGTACTCCTTTCTGCGTTGGCGGCCTTCGGCCGCGCTTTAAAAAATAACCCTGGTCGAGCGAATACCCGGGGTGACTGAAGTACTTTCGCGTAATACTCCTTTCTGCGTTGGCGGCCTTCGGCCGCGCTTTAAAAAAAATAACCCTGGTCGAGCGAATACCCGGGGTGACTGAAGTACTTTCGCGTAGTACTCCTTGCTGCTTTGGCGGCCTTCGGCCGCGCTTTAAAAAAATAACCCTGGTCGAGCGAATACCCAGGGGTTACTGAAGTACTTTCGCATAGTACTCCTTTCTGCGTTAAAATAAAAAAAATATATTGAGTTTCGTTATAAAGTGGTTATATTTTTAGGTTATCTTGCACTAATATTCAAACAAAGTTTGAGTTTTCATTACAAAATGGTTAAATATTATTATATAATATTATTATATAATATTAGTATATAATATTACATATTTGTTTATTAAATTAAATAAAGAACATATCCATATGAATGGATAGAGGAATTTTTTGGAAAAAAGGCATTTCAGCGAATTTCTTTATTATCACATGGCAGCGCTCCATTTCGTCGTAATTTTAGCACACACATGATGTTCACTACGAGTGTAAAATGTAATTTTTAAAATAAAGATTTCTTCGGTAAAAAAACTGTTAAAAGTGTAAAATGTGGATTTATTTAAAAGTTTATAGTTTAAATTAATTAATTTGAAGTGAAAAATGTGAGTAAAGTGTGTTTAATGCGGTAAAATAGCTTGTTGAAATGCTCGAATTTTGGGAATTTTTTAACTTTAAGGTCGAATATGTAAACTAAGCGTTTGCGGTAATGACCTATAACCTCTATATATTTTTTAATCAGGAGGACTTCCTCTTTCCAACGGTACCTTCAAATCGCGGCGCCAACAGAAATCAGAAATCGGAATTGTGCCCAATTTATGTTCGGAGATTGTAGCGATGCCACGAAAAAAATCTTCTCCCAATTTTGTGAAAATATCTTGTCATATAAAATAGTTTTCTTTACAAAAACTTAGTCAGCTTGTATGACTACTATACGCTATAGTTGTCCGACATCGTCAGATCCGACAAATGAGCAGCTATTTGGAGAGAAAAGGATTTGTCTCAAGGATGGATGTCTCAAAAACCGAGGGTCTCGTTCGCGTATATACAGACGGACAGACAGACGGTCGTGTATAAACTTTTTTAATGACTTTATTGTATGATGTAACCACACTATGAATGCGTCAAAATAACTAATCATGTCATTCCTCCTCCCTTCGCTTTTGTTGTTTGTGTAACGGTTATCTAGTAAGGTTCGGATAAGTTGTCTTCGAAGTTATCCAACGGTAGGCCCAGGAAACGTGCTGCTTCGATAGGGTCGGAACATAGGGAGATGAGTGTCAGATATGTAGGGTTAGCTGAGCATTCAAAGAGGTGGTTAGAGTCATGCGCGATATACACATATTTGATATATCGGGATCGATTCTGGATAAGCAGGAGTTTAACCTGCTACAGTATCCAGAACGAAGTTGCGCAAGGGTCACTCTCGATTCTCGTGACAACTTGAGCTTGTCGTCTGAAATAGGTAGTTCAGAGTTTGACTCCAAGTACGCCATTCACTGAGAGGGAGTCGATGAAGATGTTTATGGCGCCGCCACTGTGAATAGCGGTCGGGGCATGTCTGAAGTTAGTTGCGTCCGAAGTCTGGTCGGCCTATAGTTTAATGGCGTCGACGCTTTTTGCTCCTAGAAGGCAGTTCCGCTTCAGGCAAGTGACTGCAGGGATGATTTCTACGAAAACACTGAAACGGAGAGGAGTTCGTTATGTTCCTTAACGGATTGCCTTGTATGTTGCGAAGAACTTGTTTGTCTTTTCCCCATGTACTCACGACTAGCGACTTCAGGATTTTGTTGAGGCAATAATCGCAGTCGTGGTAGGTGAAATGAACTTGAACTTTTGTTGACTCGGGTTAACTCTGACATAAATGTATGGAATATAGCAAAGTTCTTAAAAACCCCGAAAATAATGTTTAATTGCTTGTTTAAAGCTAATCATTTGCCTATATTCAGACATTTCAATTTATAGAGTACTTAAACACACGCGCACTTAAGTTCGGTTTTTACGGGAGAAGTATAGTATGTAAGTATATAAAAATATATCTCTCCTTTCGCACATTCATATGAGCATGAATTCGCAAATTCCTACATACAGACAAGTAGACAAATGTGCTAGTTAAAAAATGAACAAACCGCAAAATGGCACACTTTAATTAGTTTTGAAATTGATAAGAAAGGAAAAAGAAGTCGAAAAATGCAGGCACACACATACTATGTACATATTCATCTATGCATCTACATACATAGATATATGTACAGTAGAGTGATTCAAAAAATTATTTTTTTTTCGTTTGGTACTCGGAAAAATAGGTTCCTAGACCCTCTAAGAAAGCCTCACCAAACATGAGTTTTTAATTGTAACGGGAAGGTCCTCCTACATACAGTTTTTTATTTTTTCTTATTATCAGATAGCAAAACTTATATCTCGCTTCCAACTACTTGAAAAAATATCTTGTTCCTTAGATTTTGTAGGAAATTGAATGCTCTACAAAAAGGTCTATTATGATTTTTTCGTAAACCCAAACGTTTAAAAGATATGAACAGTTAAAGTTTGATTATTTTTGGAAAAATTCTTTATTTCTTATTAATTTTATAACTCAATGAAAAAAAAATTATTATGAATGATGAAACTCATAGTTTTGTAGGAGGACCTACCCAATTAATACAATTAAAAACTCAAGTTTGGAGAGGCTTTCTTAGAGGTGTCTAGGGACCTAGTTTTCCCACCCTAATATACAGTATTGCGCAAATTAAATGCAGCTAAATAAATTTGGTAATCATTCCAATTTTTCAATTATTTTGATATGATGAAGCCCCAAAGAGGAAATATTTGGCCGAAATGCCAATACTGTTTCTCCAATAAGTACCAGAATACCAATAGAAGAATTAAATTTCAAATATATGTATTCTTTTTAGGCAGTAATCGTGGAAAAGCATCGAAAAATCCAACAATGTTACAGAATCATGTAAACACTAAAACTGGAAAGGTGGAGAGTCTAGAAATAATAGAATTAGCAGGCGCAGGCTTAAACGAGCAACGTTTCACAACCTTACAGATATAACAAATATTGTTTCATTTAGTTTTTGAAAAAAAAAAATTAATATAACCGCTTGCTATTCTTGGTTTATAAATTTTGAAAAACATTGATTATTGAATTTTAATGAAATATTTGAAATAAAAAGAAATCGGAATTCTTTTCTGAAATTTTTTATTCTATTACGAAGATAGTAGGAACTTTTTGAGAGACTGTGTGCTCTTAAATTAAACTCTTCGTACATCAACGGACAATACTCGAACTAGTATGAGGTTATATCGTATGCCATGCAAGGATAATTTCAACTTTAATTCCATAGACAATCAGTTGCAAATATTTTACACAACACTGTGGGAGCATTAGCAGACTTTAATAAAGGTGAATCTATGGCGGTCAAGAAACTGTAAGCTCGAGTTTCAACAGCTTGTAGAGTCACTTTACGGAGATCGACGTCAAGACAGAGATTTTATTATATTTGAAGTATCTAAGTTATCACTCGCATTACCAAGCATTCGCGATCTCGAGTTTTATAGTTCACATAGAACTTTAACTTTAATTATGCTGGGAGCCAAATATGAATACTATAAATTAAGCTGTGTGTAATGTATCTACGATGTAGTTATCGAACGATTAAATGTATATGTACATAAATATGTATGCTTTAATTGATTAAGAAAGAATTTTAACTATTGGCTCTGCATTGTAGTTGTAGTTAAATAATCTGTGCGATTAAAAAATGTCTGTCTGCCTTAACACAAAAGAAAAACAGGAAATGTTTGCAAGAAACAAAAATGTGAATACACGCTGATAATGAAACTGAAATCACTTTTGCTCGTATAGTGGAGGAGTGAGCCAAATTGGCCACACACAGCTGTCATTGCACATTTACAGTATGAATATTGGATCCGCATGATTCCAAGAAACTGTGTACCGTCCAAAGTAGATAACTTTTATTTAGGGATCCTTTGGAATCTTCAAAGGTCTGTGAGCTTATACAACTTTTACGAAACATGTTAATCTAACAAATCTTTGAAGATTTCCCTGAAAATAGTGAAATGAACGTCATCACAGTCAAAGCAAAAAGGCTTCTCATCAAGCATGCCACAAATTAGAAGCTCCTCAACTGGAATAATCGATATTGTCTTTAGCATAATTAATTGAAGTTTGCGCTTTATTGCACACACATCAGACACTTTTCACCAACACCTACGCACTCAGAAGCCATGGCAAAGAACTTGCCGCCTCTTTGCCATTTAGCCGGCAGTTATGTACATATGTATATACACACTTAGCATAAGTAAACAGTAAACACACTGAGATAAAAACCGCAGAAAATGCGCAACTTGACCTCCACTTAACTCCTCATTACCGCTAGCAAAGGTGTCTCTCAATGTGGTTGTTGTTTACTTATGAAAACAAATGCTGATAATAAACATTATTTTTATTGCTATGCAAATACTCAACACTTACACGATCCAAAAGAATATCGATGGCGTTCATTGTGTTTGTTTTTAATGTTTTTTATTGTATTTGTTTTGAGTATGCTTGTTTATTAAATTTTGAAACTAAAAAAAATATAAAAAATAATTTGAAGATATTTTACAAAACATAATAGATATTTATTTTTATGATTACACACGCGTAATAATGTTTAGTTTAAATTAAAATAAAAAAATATATTTGTGAAGCATTTGTGAAATTTTATACGGTTTTTGTTATTATAAAAATAATTTTTAAAGATTATATTGTAAGAAAAAAACAAAAAAATAAGAATGTATGTATGTATTACGAGAAAAAATATATATTTTTTTTTTTATTTTTATAACTTTTAGTTTATATAGAACAAATAGATTTAATTTTGGAAACTAAACGAAATATAAAAATTATTTTAAAATAACATTTTAATAAAAAAATGTATATTTTTTTCTGATTGCACAAGCATAATAATTCTTAGTTTATATAAAAATCAAAAATATGTTTGTGAAAATTTTGTGAAATTCTACATTATTTTATTAATTATACAAATATTTTTAAACATAAGAAAGTATATGTATTTAGAAAAATATATATATTTTTTATTTTATTCTATAAGCACACTTGCAAATTAATTTTTAGTTTCTGTTAAAAAATATATTTAATTTTGGAAGCTAAAAAAATATAAAAATTAATTTAAAAGAATATATTTAATAAAAAATGTATATTTTTTCTGATAACACACACGCAGTTTACAAAATTAAAAAGAAAATAATAATTTTGGAAAGTTAAAAAATATGTAAAATTATTTTAAAAAGTTGTATAAAAAATTATAGATTTATATATTTTTTTGATTACACACACATAATAATGTTTAGTTTAAATGAAAAATTTGCTTGTGAAAACTAATAAAACTAATAAAAATATTTTTGAAGAATTTGTTAAATAAGAATAAAAATATATTTATTTTTTTTTTTTAATTATATGAGTACACTCGCGTAATAATTTTTAGTTAAAATGAAATAATTTTTTAATTAATTTAACTTATTTAATTAGAAAATATATATTTTTGACATATAAATTTTTATACAATCTTTAAAAATACGATTATTAAAGATTTTATAACAATTTTTTATTTAAAAAATATATATTTTTAATATAATATTTAAATAAGTTAAGTTAATTAAAATTTATATTTGAAAAATATTTAAAATTTTTTACTTTTTTACATTAAATATAATACATTTTCTATATTTAAGAAATATATATTTTTTTATTCTATGAGTACACTTGCGTAATGATTGAAATATATTATAATTTTTATAATATATTATTTTCAAATATGTTTTAAATTACTTTAATGTTAACCGTTATTTAATTATTATTTTATTTAAATATTTTACGTTATTTTACGTTATTTTATGTAAAATGTTGTCCAATATTTCTTTTTTACAAAATTCACTTGTTTGTTGAAGCCAACACTGGTGTGTTTTAAACTTATTCAGAATTTCGTGTGCGCATTTATTCGCTCATTCAAATTACTGAAGTTTATAATTACTTTAATTTTTCTATTTTAAAAAGATAACACATGTGCGTATATGTGTGTTTAGGCCTAAACGTGGAAGTAGTTGTCAATAACAAAATGTATTTTTAATTGCCACAACACATTTATTTATTATTTTTTATGATTAATAATTATTGTTAAGCGTTAAGCGTTGAGTGCGTCAACTTTTGGGTGGCAAACGCTTTGATGAACGATCGCGACGAGACTGTGCAATTGAAAACGCCGACTTTTTCGAACTTAATTTTATATTTGTGCGAGCTGAACGTGGGCTCAGGAGGCAAAACGCGCATATACATACATATATAACCAAACGCAGTAACACGCACACACACATGCATTCATACATCTGTACATATGTATAATATATGAATATTAGTGAAGCAAAAAAACATACTCGCTCATTAAAGTACTGAGGGTGGCTATTAACTAGCATCAAGACGCAGGCGAGCACAACAAGAGAGTTAACAACTAAATTAATTTACCTACACTCACACACTATATCACTATATTTATACATACAGACATATTTGACTATCTACACACATAGTATGTATGTATGTATGTACATCAATTTACATACGTTTTTTCGTAGATAAGCGTTTGTAGCACGCTATCAGCGTATTGTCACTGTGCGAGCGTGCATAGCAAGTGTGTCTGAGTAATGGAGATTTTAATCGCAAAACGTTTAAACGTTTGCATAGCCAGAGCCGCAGCAGCAGCCTTATTAAGAGCGGCTACCTTAGCGCCAATGGTATCAAAAGCACAAATATACACACACACAACGTACATAGGTGCATCAGAAATTAGAATTTTATACATGAGTGTGTAAGTGTGTATGTATGTGTCTTTCTTATCACTTCACTTAGACCTTTGATAATATTTACTAGTGTCAAGTCATTATATTGTATAACTGAAATTATTAATTATCAATGCATAGCAGCGTACTAAAGATGGTCATGGAAGTTCAGCTCAATAACAGTAAAAATAAATTGTTCTACGAGATCTATTTTTCTAATGGAAGTGAAAATTATGAAACTCTTAAAACTAGCATTGATGCGGACGTCTTTTTTTGGCCGTTCCCACGACAGTCGGGTCTACGAAACCGGAACGGACCCGGATTTTTATCCGGCCAAGGACTGTCAACTCGGCAGAATTTCTGCCGTTACAACAACAACAACGTCTTTTTTTGGGCTTATCAGTCATTAGAATCAGCTGCATAACAAGAAAAAATATATAACCCATGAAAGATTATGGCAGCACTCCATAAAACAAATAGGATGCTTTTTACTAGTCCAAAAACAACAAACAAACATCATAGCGGCTAATGAGCAATTCTTTCTTTTTTGAGCTCCAATAGTCTTCCAACAATTTAAGATTGCATCGACAGTATCTGTTATCAGCTAGAATACGCAGTAGTGCATACAACACATTAACACACCTCCCCTGTGGACCGTTTCATCTGATCATGAGTTTATGTTAGACTTTTTAGAGGTTATTAAGGTTAGTTCTATCCTGTTGCTGTTATCAGTAATATAGCAATTTTTATAGCTTTATTTATGGTGAGATATTTTTCGGAATTTTTTGACATCCCCGATCCCTAAAGCGGTTATCTAAGAATTATCTAAGAAGAAAACTTTCAACCGATATGGTATACAGAAGGTCATTGTGCAACAAAATATCACGTTTTCCAGAATGATTTTGTATGCTGCGAGTTGATGGTTCTCGACCAGATTTTTAGTTTTTGTTGTAACGGACTCGCTTTGTAATATACAAAAATGAAAAGTGTCATAAAATTCACTTTTAAGTTATTAACACTCAAAGTTTATTTCGACTTTATATACATATATACATATGTACATCAGTAAGTAATCATTTACAAAAATTTACTTGACAATCACTCTGACAGTACCCAGTTGACCTTATCGCTACGACCGTCAGTTATCACACAGAATTTCAGTTTACATTTTTGAACCGCTTTTTCAGCTGTTCTTATCAACACACAGTTGCCCCTTTACATACACTGAATTTTATTTTTAAATGCAACATGCATACATACATATATACAAACAAACTGGTGCAAATAGTGCAGTAAGATATGGAAACTTTTCGTATTCGTCTGACATTTATAGCATCCAGTGGCCCTTTACTGATTGCAATGACCTTTATATAACCGTTTGAATAACGACTTGAATAAATTCTCTACTTTGGATTACAACTTTGTTTTCACTATAAAATAAATATTCCTTCGCAGAAATTGCTGTGTGTAACGTTTCAAAAACCATATAAATCGTATACCGCTTCCGTGGCAGCATCTCAGTTCTGTTGTCATACGATTCACGTCATTTAGCGTCACCAAAAGAATATCACTGAATTACATTTATTTTTAGAAATTTCAACAGATTTATAAACACATTAACGTACCTCCTACATATACATACATATATTTTTTCAGAATATAAAACAAGAAATTTTGATTAATTAAGTACATAATGACATTTTAATATTTAGCTATCTATGTATACATACAGTGAAATTCATCATAACCGAAGACCACCCACACACTGTTTTTGCCCGTCTAAGGGGAGTGGCAATGACGTATGTTTTAACTGTATGCTTAAAATAAAGAGTTGCAAGTCAGAGCTATTTTTCTACTTAACTAATAAATGCGAGCCAAAGTCAGCTAGGAGTGAATCAATGTCAATTATCTCTTTAGTTTCCGTTGAGCCGCATATTGCACCAATATAATGTCCGTGTCGTTGTGTTCACGAAATTTGTCAAGTTTTGGGAGCTGGCCGGTTATGAAGACTGTCTGTATGGGGAATTTCACTGTATATGATTGTTTTCTTTTTTCAAACAACTACGTACTTATATTAATAATTTAAAAAACATCGCAGATTAAAATCTACATATGTATGTACGTATACATACATACATATGTACATAAAACTATGTATGTATTTATATGATATGTTTAATTTTGATTAATGCGAATTATTTTTGCGGTATATACAATTCATACTTACATAACTATTTATAAAGACATATGTATGTATACATAAATATGTTGCAATAAATTCATAGTTATAAATTGTTAAAACTCTTAATAAAAAAAGTACCCAAAATTTATTTACTCAAATGTGCTTTTTAAAACATTTATTTAAAAACAAATTTGTCATTTTCAAAACAAAAATAAAAGCTTAACACGAACGCAAGTTATCATTCAAGGGTAAATGTATGCAAAGGAGGTGGCCCGGAAATGAAGCTGCCTCCGACATTTTTAAATAATTTGAACATATGTAGATACATTCATGTGTTTTATACCCACAAACATTTATACATAAGCTGTGGAAGACATGGACGTTGCACTATAATGTGGCTTTTGCCCAATGCGAAGGACAGTATAAGTTCTTTAGGTCAATTGAAGGTTATTTTGACAACAGCAGAAGACAGCTGACAATATATGTATATTCGAATACACATCAACACAATTTATTAACTCACATAGGAGTTCCAATTGTGATTTTAAGCCGACTTAATGTTTCAAACTGTTGTTTCGCACACAAACTTATCATAAGTTATAACATTCTGTCTGTTAATTAATCTGTTTGACTGCTCACCTTATTTTCATTTGGAACATTCAACATTTTATTAATATCACACTAAAACTTTACTTAGAATTTATTTCTGGCACAAATTGAACACTTTTTAGGCGCTCTCTATAGTACGAACAAACGAAACAATTTTAACCTGCTCTACAATAATTTTGTGCGGATTATTTGTTAACACTAAGCAACATTGTATAAACCAACAAGTAACTATTCCTAAAATTTTCACTAACATATACGCAAAAAAATAGGCATTTGGTACGGGTTGCCTACTAATATTCTAGTACTAATTAGGTTGCGATACGGGTTGTCCTGAAATATTCTACTACTAATTAGGAATTTTACATAATACTTTTTTTTTGGTTTTTTGTGTACATACCACCATTACTCCTTTGATGGGGATTTTTTATAAGTATTTGGCTATGAGTGATTTAAAATATTTTGTAAATATTATTTCATACTTACTATATTATAATTATTATTATTATTATAGTTTTTACTGAATTGTATATAATTTTCATATATTTATTTTTGTTATTGTTTAAATTATTTCAAATGGAGAGTTTTTTTTCATATCGTTAATGCAATTAATATGCCTGAAGTGTACCTGATTATTATGTGAGTGGTTCCCTGTGGAACCGAGCATACAAAAAAGATCGGTAACATGCCCACATTGCAACCTCAAAGGTGGTTAAGAAGAGCAGCAAATGTGCAATAAACTTTTGTGTCGAAAATATTCTTAACATTTTTCATTAATGTTTTCTATTACAAATACCTTCTCACAATAATTATTAATAATTAGTTATTATACTACATTCTTTTATTTAGATCTCTGTGTGCAAAAAGACAATTTCGGTTAGGTTATCTCAGCTGTGTAAAATTCTTGAAAACCATATGATTCTTTTGTTAGTTGTTGGTTTATACAATACTAAACTCTACCGTCAGGCACTTTGTACATGCACTTTTGTTTGACTTTTCTGTTCCTTGCGCTATTCTTCAATTGTGTTGTTATTTTGTTTATCAGCGGAAAATTTACCAATATTAGCGCATGGCAAGAGGAACAAAGAGGAATGTCAAATTGATTGACGATGGAGTTGTTAGCCCTGTTCGCGCACTTTTATTAACATAAAATGTATACTAACAGTAAAATTTTAAAAATTATGCGTTAGTATAATTTAAATATAAATATAATTTTAATATTAAAGCAGGTCCTTTTATTTTAATTATGCATTTTTTGTTGTTTTAGAGATCAATTGAGTCAGAAGGAGAGATACATATGTATATTGTCCAACAGTTCGATGGCAAGAATATTTTCTAGGATTTCCATTCAACGGAGATAAAGACTACTCAGTTCTTCAATAAGTTCCTTTATGATGATGTAACAATAGTCAATAGTGACATAAATTGAAACAAAATTCAATTCAAAACATAAAAGTTTCGCATGCGAATGTCTTAAAATTGGAAGTATTTTTTCAATTGTATGTTAAACGATTCTGTCATCGACTAAACATACCTTAACTCAGTTGTTTTCTGTTTGAATTCACACCCACCCACCCAAAAAACAGCTGGTATTGACGAATGATAACACAAAAGAGACCCTTTGTAGCAAAATATAATTATTTTACACCACAATAAAACTTGTAATTAAAAAAAAAACTTTAAGAAAATGGGTTCGTTGTGCTCGTCATGTTTTGGAGGCAATGGTGAATCATCTAACCTGATGCCATCACCGGTAAGCTAATTAAATTATTAAGTCTAAAACGTTTTACAGCACACAAAATAAATTAAACGATTGTTAATTGCGTTCCAAAGGAAACTCGACGTCGTCAACAACTTGAAGCAGCAGAACGCCGACGAGAAGAAAATGAACATAGAGGCATTAAAAACCCTGATAGTGTTCGAAGACAACAGCAACGTGCAGAGGATTTAGCTAGAAGAGAAGAAGATGCTGCGCGAACAGGTGGCGGCGCACCAGCATTAAAGGTATTGTAATTGACTTAAATAAATATAGCATGTGAATGATTTTCTTTTTATAGTGGCAAGCAAACTAAGTAAAAATGCTTAAGGGAGTTTCAGGAACTAACAGCTTTAAGCGCGTATAATTCTAAGTATTCAAATACGTAAACTTATGTGCGTATCAAAAGTGTTTAAAATTTAAGACAGATTTACACATTGTTATACAAAATATTATACTAAGGGGGAACTTACAATGCGATAGAACGCTTTTCTAAAAATTTTAATAATTGTTAAAACTCTTGTTCATTTTTGTTAATCCTTCGTATGCGTTCTAAAGTAATATTGTTAATATACATACTATATGAATATAAACATATATGTACACATAATGTGCTGATAATAAGATTTAATCCCTCTTTTAATTTTGTTATTTCATACAAAAATATTATTTGTTTATTATATTATATGTATGTACAAATTTAAAAAAAAAGAAACAATACCAAAAACTAATGGAAGTAGACTTTCTATTTAATAAACATTTGCCCCCATTGCATTTTGTAATTTTCTATCTTTGTAAGCAATTTGTTGTTAATAAATTTAGAGCTATATATGTACTGCCTATTTTATTTATTTCAACTGATCCCAACCAAGATATAAAGAAGCAATGAACACCTTAATATATAAATATCGTTATTAATATTAGTCTGTAATGTTTCAAGTCTCTTCGTTTTATATATACATATATGTAACATACATATATTATTAGGGGCAAATATATTACTTAGCAGAATGTGCGCACTAATAAAACAAATAAATTCTCTGTTTAAGCCGAGAATAGCAATTGTCAAACTATTAAGTGTCATCATCACATTCTTTGTGACTCATATTCTTAAACGTAGTCAGTGTTTTTAATTCTCGTTTTCACATTCAATTCTCTTAATTTACGCCACCAATGGAATTATGATTAAACCAAATATAATATTTTATTTTTTGTTACTAATAAGTGTTGAAATATACGGAAAGCGGCTTATTGTGAAACGTAAGACAACGAAAAAGGCGCCAGTAGAAGCGTGGACTGGTAAATGGTTTCCTGGGCCACCACATCCTAAGGATGATTGGAAGGGAAAATGGTTCCCAAATCCACCTTATACAAACGGGCAAACCTTAAATGTGCACGATAAAAAACCACTTACTGCCATCGAAATTTGTGATGATGGCAAGGTATAGTATTAACACACATTACAGTTGTTCTTTCGATATTCTTTTTATTTTCTTTATAATATATACTTATGTTGTATTCGCAGCAATATATTGGAATCGATTTTGACCCCAGTGATGTTAGACAATCTTTTGAACACCTATGTTTAGCGAATCGCACATTATATACACCTAATATGAAGCGTGAAGCATTGCGAATGGAGTACTTTATCCCACCAGCCTACGTACCGCCAGTGAAGTGCCTTAATGAAACAATTACTTATGATTCGATGTTGCCTACTTATGGTGCCTACCGTCCAATCGTCCCGAAATATGGTTCATATATATTTATGCCTCCCCAAAGATATATTACAGCCTTATCTCAAGGAGCCATTGTAATGCTTTACCATCCATGCGCTTACACTGGTCAAGTGAAATTGTTGCAAAACACACTACGCGCCTGTATGTATCGTCACATCATAACTCCTTCCCAATCCTTGAGTCCGGAACGACCACTTGCTCTTCTTGCATGGGGAAACAGTTTGGAAATGTCTGTGGTAGATGATCATTTGGTTGTAGATTTCATGAAGCAGAATGCCAAGCAAGGGCCAAGTTTTTCTACAAAGCAGCCAAATAATACAAAAATGTACGAAGCGGGCTTACTGCAGGAAGCTCATCTAATTACTGATGAGAATGATGTCGAGATCTGTGGATATAAAGAGGGAATGTAAAGCCTTAACTTAATAGTGGTGCAAAATTCCATTTGTGGAATACCTTAAATTAAGAATCGAATATGTTATTGAAATTTACACGCCTTATTGGGTTTCAAAAATTTATAAAAGTTTATAGTTGATTCGTACCTATCATATATGTATGTATATATATTGGAAAAGAGATATTGTTATTAAATGTTAAAATTAAAAAAAAATTAAACGTTTCTATAAAAAACTGTAGTTATTATAAATTGAACGAATGGGCAACTCTATACTGATAAGTGGGAATGTGCGGAATGAAAAGACAACAAAACACAGATGTTCTTACAGCTGAGCGTATTTGTTGGGTTTTTTCCATAAACCCGAATATAAATTGAAGGAAGTGCTCATCATTAGTTTTTCATAATTATAAATAGTATTTGTGCTTACTAACTTGCATACAACAATAAATATAAGTTGCATTAAATGCATTTTTCCCTATATTGTAGTGAGCGGAACAATTAACATTGAAATGTCCGCACACATGTAGACTCAGTACCGGTTACTCATAAAAAGCAAAATAGCCACATCACTGCTATACATATTTTAGTAGAATCTTTTGGACGATTTTCATTTACGAAGAGATTTTCTGAAAATCTTTTATACATTTCTCGTCTGCAAAATGTCTTTGACATTCTCGGATATTTGCAACGATCTCAAAACATTTTTAGAAAGTATTTGTAGAACTTGTAGCAGAATAGATAATGGCGAAGGGCAATTACAATTTAAGCGTATATTTGCTGCTGTAGAAGAATCTCAGTCAGTTTTTATCAACGAAGCTTCCGAGATCCATGTAAGTGACGAAATCAAAGATGTGTATGACGAATTGTTGCTTTGGAAACTAAATGTAAGTTGCTTTGTATAAGAAAGAAACCGAAATTTAACTATTTTTCTCACAGATTAAGCCAAACGATGGATTACCACAGCAGATTTGTCACGACTGTTTAGAACGTTTAAACGGAGTAAAACATTTTCACAATTTGTGCATTGACACGCAGACATTATTACAATCTTACATTAATCATGTGGACACGCTGCTTGAGTCTGGTAGCTTGGGGCGTCTGTCTCCTCGTGGTGAATCCGTAAAAAGTGAATCACGCATTTCCCCAGGTCCAGGCTTGTTTAACCCAGAAGATTTAGTAGAGGAATCACCGGAAACACCTGAACGCGCTGCTTTAACACTTACTTCTCCTCAATTAAGCCCAAAAAGTCAACTAAGTCCTCGTTACAATAAGGAAGTTGTATATGCGGAAAGTTCTATGGGTACACCCCCACCACTTTTTGATGAAATGAATACAGAACCAATAGACATGGAGACAATGGAATATTTAAAAGCAGAATCAGATCCAGAGATGAAATTGAATAGTACTCTGCAAAGTGCACCTTCAGAAGATATCTTGCATCCATTAAATTTTATCAGTAGCAGTGAAGATGAAGACTCCGAGGAGGGTACCGTTACTGATACGGAAACAGATGCAATGTCATATGACTCAAATTATGCACCTAGACAGTCTTTGCAATGCAAGATTTGCATGGCTATTTTTCCTAAACGTTGCTTGTTAAAAGAACATCGCTCGCGGATGCATCCACAAGAAAAACCATACATTTGTAATATTTGCTCTAAAGAATTCAAATCAAATTTTCTATTGTCCCAGCATAAACACAAACACAGTCGTTTGGACTCTATTAAGTGTGAACAATGTGGCAAACATTTTCGCAGTCAACTACATCTACAACGTCACAACAAAAACTTTCATCTTACTTCCACTTATACATGCCACATTTGCAATGAAAAATTCGAAAATTATACACAAATGCGATTTCAGTACCATGTGCGCCAACACGGTGAAAAACGTTTTCAGTGTCAATTTTGCGACAAGTCATTCCATCAGAAAATTCATCAAATCAACCATGAGCGTACACACACAAAGGAGCAGCCCTTCTGTTGTGATGTCTGCGGAAAACGTAAGCTGGGTTAATAACATATGCTATAGCAATTATCTAAACTTGTGCATTTAAATTATAATTATAGGTTACCGCCAGCAAACAGCTTGCAGGGAGCACATGTTGACTCACAAGGATCCTACTCCATTTAAATGCTCAATATGTCAAAAAGGTTTGTAGTTTTGTAAGCACAATTGATGCTATATTTGATGGATTCTTTATTTATTCATACAGGATTCACTCAACGCTCAAGTTTGCGTTTACATTTGCGCGGTCACAGTAACCATAATAAGAAACCGATTTTCAATTGCGATTTGTGTGGGCAAAACTTTACGAAGGAATCGCATTTTGAATGGCACAAATTGAATCATAAAACATATTCTACGGAATCAAAAAACTCATTTGGATTGGAAAATCAAACACATATAAACGCACATGCAATAAGTATGTAGTTCATATATTTTTGCTTTTACGGGAAAAATGATAAAAAATTTATTTTTAACAATTTATTTGCAGCCCATAAAACTTTCTACTGCAAATTTTGTGATAAATCGTTTCAAAAACAACAGTTACTTTTGCTGCATGAGCGGCAGTATCATGGAAATATCGTTGAAGAAGAGGGCGACTCAGAGAGCGGGCATCTCTACCATTCGCACTTTAGTATGTTTATCCAAATAAAATATAATTGCAGAATTAATATAAAAAAAACTTATTTTATAGATCTAGATCGTGTATTACCACACCGGACTGAAGGCAACATTGACAAAGATATATTATCCTTATTCACTACATAAACCTATTGATAACCACTTATAATATCTGTATTATTCAACTTGATCTATAAATAAAACTGACTCTATCACTTACATATATATTCAGTCATTTAAACATATACAATAATTTATAATGAAATCAGAATATTACTTTTATATATCATAATCATATCAAAGGTTTTACCTCTACTACTTCCTTACAGTTTTTGACAAAAAATATTTTTATACCGACTCTCGTGTTTGAAACCCACTACTTAACAAATGTTATTTACTCAGACTACTTTATACTCCCTACGACCTTCGAACTAATATAGAATTATTAATAATTAAACTTAAGCTTTTATTTTATTTAATAATGCCAACGATGTCGTAGCAATGAAATATACACTGAGTTGTCAGCATTATAATTTTATTAATTATAATTTTAGGAATATCTGGCATCACTAACTCATTTTCTTCTTTCTTCTATCATTCAATGTTCGATACAGCGATTCTATAGAGGACTTCTGGAAGCAACATTTAATTTAGTTTTTGTTTTACAAGCGACTTGTTCGAATTGATTTGATTAACTTCACAATACAAACACCCGTAATTCGTGGTTGTGCCCATTGTGTTGTTTTTCCTTTTGGTGTTTTTGCAAAGTTCCCTATAGTTTTTCTACAATATTTCAAGCACTTGCTGTGAACCGTCGGCCAAACGCATTGAACCAACAAAGTGGCTTACGTATTACAAACCAGAAAACTAAAGGAAAACACTACCGTTGTGAGGGGAGTAAAGTGCATCCAATAAGAAAAGAGACAAAACCCATAAAAAAAACTATTTTCTAAAACAATTGCATCACGTGAGCATTACGTGAACGTCAAATAATAGCAAACGAATATTTGCAATATAGCAATTTCGGAAATTCAAACAGAGTAGTTACACTCCAAGCCACTCCATTCAATTACCCCAACGCGAGCAACGTAACTTTTCATATTTTTTATTTTGTGGTATTTATCCACAATATTACAAAAACAACATAAAATAAATTTCTAACACGTCTCAGCACGAAATGAACAACCTGCCCGACACTCCTGTGCCCGATCCAGGATCTAGTGGTGATAAACAAGAGGTGACAACAACTGTTCCCAATAAGTCTAGTGCACTTAAAAAGACCAGTCGTTATCGAAGTCGCTCCCTATCGGCTTCATCCACGGATTCGTTTAGCTCAGCCTCTTATACTGGCAGTAGTTCAGACGACGGTGACGATGTACCACCACGCGAAAAAGTTCAAAAGAATACCAAAGGTAATTCGGACTTTTGTGTACGTAACATTGCCGGTCAGCATGCGTTTGGCCGGCGTGAAATCGAAATAGCCGAACAAGAGATGCCGGGTATAATGGCACTCCGGAAACGCGCTGCCGACGATAAACCGCTAAAAGATGCGAAAATCGTCGGTTGTACGCACATCAATGCGCAAACTGCGGTGCTCATTGAGACTCTAGTGGAGTTGGGAGCATCGGTGCGTTGGGCAGCATGCAATATATACTCGACGCAGGTGAGTATAGTATATGAATTAAAGCGTATAGTAGCTAACAGCTGTTATCTTACTAAAGGGGTTGGTTCGTGTAAATTGACTTATATTATAAAAACTGTCATGCTTATGTTTATAGTATGTTCATATACATAATTGCTTAGATATTATAACAAATATTTGCAATGTGAAATATCACCGCTCTAAAGATCGCTTGACACAGCTATAAAAAATTTAATGTACTCGAAAATTGCTCTCTTAATAAAATATCAACATTTAATTTATGTACATACTATACCGTTTTATATAAATCGATTTAAATAATTCCAGCGAAAATAAAATGACTAACGGTCACATATTTACTAGACTTCGGTTAGTATGATTACTATGTTTACATTATTTATCACAAATTAGGCCAAGAAGATATTTATATACATATGTGTGTATACATATGTATGCATTATAGATAAAGCACTTTTCGTACATATGCATGTTGAAACTCATGAAAAGACTAATAGTACTGACATACAATATTAATTGACTTGGTTTTTAAATTTTCTATTTACAATGTCGCTAGAAAACAAACATATGTACATAAACAGTTATACATGCATATATGTATGTACATATGTATTAAAAATTTAAATCAAAATTAAGCTCATGTGACTTGCCCAAAATTGCTTACCAAATAAACATGCCGCTCCTCTCCTGCACCTAAAAGAACCACATACATTTCATAATGCCCTTCCCACAATGACAACAGCCAACAATAGAAGATATTGCTGTTTACTTAAAAGATTGTAAACGATTTATAATTGAGTAAATTCCAACACACTCACGTTCGGTAAGGAAAACAATATCGCTGGCTTGTGCAAAGCGACAGTTTCAATTTCATACAATTGGCCACATAAGCATTGGTGTGATATAATGAAATTGTATATGCAGCGAAAAACTCCATCGATATAAAAGCTCAGATGCATAGGCAAATGACGTCAGTTAAATTTCATTCAAAATTCGAAGGGGCTGGATGTACAAATAAGTATATAGTATGATTGCATATCTAACTGTGTATATGCATATATCTGCACTATATGGCTATATGTAATAAAATATTGTTTGCCGCAGTTGACTGTACTTATGCGAAACAAGTTTGCATCGAAGCTAGAATACCCTTCACGCTTAAAAAGTTTCTATACATGAATTTGAATTTGATGAAAGAGCAGCATCTTTGTAAGAAAAGAACTTGTGAAAAGTTATATATATGTATTTTTATTTTTCATTAACCTAACCTATATTGTTTGGAGTCTCCGACGTTTCTTTCTGGTTGTCACAAACTTCGTGGCAAACTCAACATGAACTGTTCAGGGTATAAAATTTGTCATTTAGTTTCCGTATTCAATTGCAACCAAACAAGAAGTGGTCACATTTTGATTGACTCTCGTAATAGAATGTTATACGAGTATGGACATACGATATATACCAGTGCCCTACCAAATGCATAAGTTTAAATGCTAATATTAAACACATATCTCTGTTAGATGTTCATAATCACTAAAAAATATTAATCTTTCAAAACAAAATATACATATATTTTTATGCAGAAATAATAACGTCTACAACATGTAAGTATCTCCAAACTACTCTACATCTGCCACTGTAAAAATTTAGAAAATCCAATCAATTGGTTATAAGTATCTCCATAGCTGAAAATAGATTGTCAGATACATAAGTATATCTGTTTGCCCCATTTTTACTGTCAAGTGCGCTAATGAAACTAAATAGCAGATAACACCTTAGTTCACGCCTAATACAAACATTCATATGTACATACTTCTGTGCTTTCATAAATCTTTTGTATGAACGTTCAAATGTATACACTTACATGTATGTATATGTATATAGTATATAGTAAATACATTTTCAAATGCAAATATTAGTCAGAATCGGCTGTTTGCGGTCAACTGTATCCATCACTTTTGAGCCTAATGCTCCGCAAACAGTAAATAAATAAAAATTAAATATTTAACGATAAAGTTGTAGATAAGAGGTTAAGACAGTAATTGAGCGTTTTTATGTTGAGCATTATTTATAAACCGTTGACCATTTTTTAGGAGTTAGGTTATGCATTATATATTTAATTATGCACAAATACGGTTCTAATCACTTGGAATAATTATTTTCACCCTCAAAAGTAGAATTTTGTTCGAAATCTCACGTTTAAGCTATAAACAATTACATTTGTAGAGAAAGATTGCTTAATGAACATTCTCGAGCTAGAGCTACACATTAGGGTAATAGTTATCTTGACTTTGGAATATGGTCAATACGCTTTTCTTCATATTTAAACTTTATTTTAAGCAGTTTCATTACACAATATGGAATTACAACTACGACATTCCCAGACACTATTTTGGTGGTGCGTCTTTTGATGTTATTGTGAGCCATAAGGTGACATTTGCTTGCCAAATTTCTTATTTTCAAAAACTGAGGATATTGCAATATTTGAGGTTTTTCGAAGTTTTCGTGCTAAATTTGGTTCCCTCAGTTTTTGGGATATCGATCTTTTTCTATATTTTTTCTTCCCAAAAAGCTGCACATAGGTTTGAATATTTCAATAAATACTATTTTTAACTACCGTTTTATTTTGTTTTTAAAGAAAAAGACTTCAGTCTTTGTTCTAAGCTATTACTTAATCTTCAATTCTTGGAAAATGTTGAAGTAAAAGTCACTCTTCCGCTCCATTACCATCCCATCCCATACCATATCTTTAGGTGCGAAACCGACTATTTTCAGTTAAACCGCTAATAACAATAAATAAATAATTAACGGCAATATCTGATAATAGTATTTATACATCTAAACAAATATGCTGGGTACAATAATGTTCTAAATTATCCAAGACGCCCTTTTAGCACCTCGACTTTCGTACAATAGAAATATACCGAAGTGTTAATTGACGTCATTAGCGTTCAATAACAGATCATTCAACATTTTTGTTAGACCACTCTATGGTATTCAAGATGAACTATTTTTAAAAGCAAGTGCTAATTGCCTACTCTTTTCCATTCTCCAAACTATATTTGCAGAATGAAGTAGCTGCCGCATTGGCCGAAGCCGACATACCCATCTTTGCATGGCGCGGCGAGACGGAGGAAGATTTCTGGTGGTGCATCGATCGCTGTGTGAATGCGGAGAGCTGGCAGCCGAATATGATATTGGATGATGGTGGCGATGCCACACATTTAATGCTGAAGAAATACCCCACCATGTTCAAGCTTGTGAAGGGTATTGTGGAGGAGAGCGTCACCGGTGTGCATCGTCTGTATCAGTTGTCGAAAGCCGGTAAACTAACGGTGCCTGCAATGAATGTCAACGATTCGGTAACGAAGACCAAATTTGACAATCTCTACAGCTGCAAAGAATCCATACTCGACAGCTTGAAACGCTCAACGGATGTTATGTTCGGCGGCAAGCAAGTGGTCGTCTGCGGATATGGTGATGTTGGCAAGGGCTGTGCACAGGCATTAAAGGGTCAAGGATGCATTGTATATATAACCGAGATAGATCCGATTTGTGCACTACAAGCCAGTATGGATGGCTTCCGTGTGGTGAAGTTGAACGAGGTGATACGCAATGTGGACATTGTGGTCACAGCGACCGGCAATAAAAATGTCGTCGTACGCGAACACATGGATAAAATGAAGAGCGGTTGCATTATATGTAATATGGGTCACTCAAATACCGAAATCGATGTAAATGGTTTGCGTACACCGGACTTGACGTGGGAGAAAGTACGCTCACAAGTGGATCATATTATCTGGCCGGAAGGCAAGTACATCATACTATTAGCTGAGGGACGTCTCGTCAATTTGTCATGCTCCAGCATACCGTCGTTCGCTGTGTCAATTACTTCGGCCACACAGGCACTCGCACTTATCGAATTGTTCAATGCGCCACCTGGCCGCTACAAGTCCGACGTGTATTTGCTGCCAAAGAAAATGGACGAATATGTGGCAAGCTTACACTTGCCCACCTTCGATGCACATCTAACAGAATTAACCGATGAGCAGGCGAAATATATGGGTCTCAACAAAGCCGGACCATTCAAGCCCAACTACTATAGATACTAAAACATGTTGAAGCTAAGGATGGGGGAAAAAGCGCTGTGCAATTTTCGGGCTGGTATGTGATCTTCTATGAAGTATGTTGATATCAAGAGCGGTATGCTGAACTTAAAAGATAAAAGTAAAAGCGAGAAAAGGTGTTGGAGCGCGCGCGTAAACTGCCAACGAAAGTATTCTAATTTGAAAAAGTATTTCAGCTAATGTTAAAGTTGATGCTGAAGCTGTGTGCTTAAGTACTATAGATGGTTAAGATTGAATTAAATTTAAAATTGAATGCAGCACTTATTAACAAAAAACACAAAATTGCGGAAAAAATCACAACACGGCAAAACAATAATTACGAGTATACAATAATAATTAAGATCAAAATATAAATATCGAATTGCAAGCATTTAGTTTGCACACACATACATACCCCATACAGTTTCATGTGCATACACGCAGTTTATAAGGCTTAGTAGGAAATGCCACATGAATCCCAATGTAAAAAAGCTGGTACTTGAACTTTAGCTAGTAGTATTTAGTAACTTTTCCTCCGCATGGAGGCGAAACACACTTGCCTATAAAATGATGTATGATGAAACATCAATCAATATTAAAATAGCATTAACACGTCGCCGCTGATGACAATGAGCTTCATGACAAACCAATAAGAAAAAGTTGAAATAACTAACGAATAGTAAATATGATTAAATCAAGTTGTACTAAAACATGAAATCGAAACGAACGTATTTCTGCAGTGTTCAATTTAAATATTAATCTGCAACATACATACACATTTAAAAGTAAATTACAATTATGGCATTCTTTGTGCATGTGCACATCATGCCAACTTTTTATTTTGTTCAATGTTTGATCATTCTACTTGATAAATACCAATTTTTGCTATGACCAGCAATGGTTTTTTTTAATATATTAAACATTTGATCGCATTTTAGTCGCTAAATAACATTTCATATTTTTCGCTTGCTTTGTACACTAGTAAAAATTTTAAATTTTTTTGCATTTAGCACAATTGAACCAAAACTTGCTACCAAGTTATGCAGCTTTTAGTGAATATATTCCACTTTTGTTTAAAAAAAATGTACTTATACTATTATATTTATTGTCTGTACAGTTGTATTAAATACGTCTTATAGCGTCAATGAAACGAAGTTTATTTGCGTGTAAAAATAAGGTATTATGAGGAATGCAAAACAATGTTTATAAAAATAAAGCAGAGTTTAATAAAAAATAAATTTAAATCAAATTCTTATTGCTCTTTAAATAAATAGCGTATTACAATTTCTTGACATTTTGAAAAAAGGAGATCGTAACTGTCAGTTTGAATGACAGCTAGTATATGCCATAGTGGTCCGAATAATTTGTTTTGCTTTGGACCACTTAAGAGTTGATAGTATTTGGAAATGAGGTATGACTTGCTTCATAATCCAAAAAGTGTTCCTGAAGTGCTTGCATAAAACATTCTAGAGGTTTTGCTACTTTTTTGTATCCGCTTCTCACTCGCAAGGCGAGTACTTTGTTGGCTGAGCGTCAATATTTTGTATTTTATGCGTGCAACATCACAGTTCTGAGTGGCTTGCTTACATTGCTACTAGTTTTACATTCTCTACGGATAAAAATATTGAAAGAGTTTCAATTCATTCTGAATATATTCTCTGTTTATTTTTGCGAGGTGCCTTACTGCTGCCGATTTTCGGGTTTATACATCTTATTTCCTTGTAATTCATGCACAAAACATTCCGACAAGGTACGGTTTGGAATAAACTGCCACTATTCAAAGGCAAAAACTTGTAAATGTTGGTGTTTATATGAGCCGTTCCCAAGACAGTATGGTCTCCGTTATCTAAATGGTTGAAAGCCGACACCTTACTAGCTCTCACAACACTAACATTAGCTGGAATAATTCAAAGTCATATTAATAAATATCTACAAACACATATACGTATTAGGGAACTCACCTATTAAAGCCATCGCAACATAACGAAGAGATGTCATCGGTATTTTCCTTTCCAACTATTTTTTTTGGATTAGCTGCTGTAAAATAACATTGCTGAATTAATTTCAAAATTATGTGCCGAAATGACAATCTTGACCGGATAAAAATCCGTTTCCTTTACACGACTGTCGTGAGAACGATTGGATTGGCGTTTTTCAGCAACGTTAAAAAAAATGATCTAAGTTTGAAGTCCTTTCGCGTAGACTCTTTCTTTTATAACCATCCAATTTTTACTACAGTAACGCCTGTTTCATTATACACCCAAATTAAGTTATATAATCATTATCCGCGCTCATGAACGTTATTAACAAAATCTTAAGTAAAAACAACGCCGTTGATGCTTTTCAAATTGTAAACGTCTTGCTTTATTTCAAATTCAATTGTCAATAAATCCAAATTTTAATTCTATTGCAAATGGTAAAACGTATTCAAATATTCAATATGGTTACGTACATACATACATTAAGAGATTGCTAACTCTTTTGCGCTACACACGAATCCATCATGGACGTTTCCATGCACTTACTGTATTTTCTAAATTATATAAAAAAGTATTGATAATTCCGTATCAGATTTCAAATTCGTATTAAACATAGTCATTTTGGCGCACAAATGTTATATATAACTATTATTATTGTTTACTTTATAATAAATTTTCAATTCTACTTTTTATATTATTGCGTTAGCGAGACGCATGCTTTACAATCAAGACGTACAAACATTAACTTAAAACTTAGTGAAAAATGCGTTCGACCCATTTAGCAGTCGGTATATGTTGTAAATCAATATCAAGGGAATTGCAAATAAAAAAATATTAAAGTTCTTAAAATTTATAATCTTGCATAGTATATACTACTATTTTAGAGTATGAAGCGTGTTAATTGTTTTTTCTTTTTTATGAAAATAAAATATATAATATAATATTCCTATGTTGCGATCTCTAGGAATTTCATCTGCTCTAGCTTTTTCTTAGCTTCCACCGATCTCACCGCATACTATTTAATCCAGAAAATGTGGTTTCAAGTGTTTTAGCATGCCAAATGTACGGAAGCGTTTGACTTTCATCACCTTCATTAGTTCATCATCGCAAATAGCGAATTGTTTATTTTTAGGATCGTATAAATTACGCTCTTTTATAATGGCCCATACTTTCTTCACCACTACATGACGTGGTAATGATTCAGCACCCATTAAAGCCGACAACTCTGGTGAAAGGTTGTATGGGCGAGTAAATCCCGTTGATTTGCGTCCAGAACCGCCGCCGGCACCACCACCGCCAGCCTTCTTTTTTGGGCCCTTCTTTTTCGGCATTTCATAATCCGAGTCAGAGCCACCATCGGATTCAGAGCCGGAATCGGATCCATTTATGGACTTTCGCTTCTTCTTTTGTTTAGGTGTTGCCTTACGTTGAGTTGGTTGGGGGCGCTTTTTGGCTGTTTTCTTTTCAACCTGCTCTTCCTCTGAGGATGGATCGTCTTCTTCTTCTTCCTCTTCCGCTGATGCTTCACTTTCTTCCTGTTGTTGATTTATGAAATCCATGACAATGCTATCAAATTCCTTTTTACGGCTCAATAGGGAACAGTTAAGTTTCTTCTCCACTTGCTCGCGCACTTTCTTCACCGAGACGACCGAAAGGTCCGCCGTCTTCAGTATAGCATTAATTTCTGCTTTTAAATCTTCAGTAGATATATCAGCCATTTTTCACAATGTTTACTTTACTTTTAATATACTAAAATTATATATTTTTTATTTTTTAATCTTTTATAATTTACTTTAAAGCTGCAGCAACAATTTTTTTTGACGAAACGTGAAGCAAAGAACGTGAAATGATACAAGCAACGAGAAAAATTCGGCGTCTTAACTTTTGGCACCGATTAAAACTTATCGATTTTCATTCAATGTGTCCAGTGATGCAAATAATAGCACGATATAAAACTTGCTTAATATTGAGCGTAAATAAAATCATTCATCGAAATGGATATCATTCGGAATTTGATAATTAGAACTGCATCAATAACATTGCATAAAAGATGGCATTAATTTCAGACTTGTACAATTAAAAAAAATATTTATTTTTTATAATTTATTGAGCTGTAAGCAAGTTGAAATTGTTCGTTTCCAATAAAAAGAATGAAGTAAAAATTAAATAGAACCGAGTTAGCTTGATGTTTTTGTAAGAATGCTTTGTTTTCCTTTCGGATTTCAAGAAATCCATATAAATGAACATAATTACATTTAGGCATACTTGCTTACCTATTGCTCATTCTATTGCAATCTGAAATTCCTCAATCAAGTAAAAATGCAATACTTATTGCTTCTTTTTGCGCTTATTTCAGTTTTTTTGTTTTGAAAGCGACAATTGTCAAAATACCATTGCTACGAAAAGCTGCGCAAAGCAAAGTGTCAATAAAGCAAATTGGAATGAATGTCGAAAACGAAATAGGCAATTAAAATAAGTTTTTTGCGACGTCTGTGCTTAAAAATATAAAAATCTCTTAAAAATTGTTTTTAAAAAATGTCAAAAGAAATAGCAAAACATAAAGAAGTGATTAATTTTTATGTGGTAATAGAGTTAGAAGCTATCAAACTGTGAGAGTGGCGTAAAAACTACCGGGTTCTGACTGGGCTATAGCCCTAGATTCTATAAAAATTCTGTGTGCTCTTAAATTGTGAATTTAGTAAAGGCGTCGAACTTTTCCATTGCATCTGCTGGCCTATTTACTGCTTCATATTTCAGTGGAAGCTGTGTATTGTTTAAGGTATGTGGAAAATGTTTTAATATTCCTAAAATTCAGCGAAATTGCATTTACTCCAGAAAAAGTGGCTTGTAAACTCTTCATACACACACCCAAATACATAAACTTATTGTCTATATGTATAAACTCAGCTGCCCTGCTATTAAAAGACCCCCACAATAGATTAGTCAGCTGGCGTGAGCAATTGCACAAATGCAATGCAATTTTCTGTAAATGCAGCATTGCAGTGCGGGACTTGCTATCGCCAATTTATTTTTAACTTTTAGATAATTTAGTTCAAATATATTTTTATGAATTCCTATCAGTGCCGCAGGCTGACACTGCAAACATGCATACTCGTACATACTTTTGTTGGTATGTTGCCACTTCAGCTTGTGTGTCACTTCTTTCAGTGTGGCAAGTCGAGTTTTGTGCCGGCACATATCCTGAGCACACATTTCATTGTTTGCCGGTAGTGTAACGCCCAAAATTTCAAGTTCCTTTTCTTTTATTAATGCCCATTAGCATTGGGTCGTACTATTTTTTTCTCATTCCTTTTAACACGTTATTCTTCATTCATACTTGAAAATTGTTTGTACGTATGTCATATGGTGCATTTTCTTGCATTTCTGCGGCAACCGGTCTTGCTTATTCCATTTCTATGTAGAAATCCAACTCTTATTAATGTTATCACAAAAATGTTGCAAATATGTACATACATATGTACATACACGTCCAAGTTTGCGGTCACTGCTCATGATATGCATTAATATTGTTCCGAGTAATATTATTTTAATCGATTAAAACACAACTCATATGTACATATATTATTAAAATTTAGTAATTTGATGTTCTATTGCTTAAAATATTAACTGTGTTTATACATAAAACATATTAAATATTCTCAAATTCTTGCCAACTTCTGAAATCCTAATGCTTATGCAGTACTTTTTCGAAAGAGTACTCAATTTTTATTTTATTTTATTTTTTATACCATTCTTGTGTGCATATTGTGTCAAAGTGCAAATTTTAGAATTTAGAATTCAGTATATTGATAACAATTTACTGTTAAAATTAAAAAATCAAAATTATCTGCGGCGTGTAAACTGACAATAACTACTAAATTACATTATTCACATAAAATTTAATTAATAAACAACTGTGCACATACATAAGTATGTATGTATTAAAATACATAAGTATATACATATGTACATATGTATATACAAATATGTATTAATTTGTCTAATATAAAGTTATTTATGTATATTATGTGAGAACTAGTGGGCCGGACCGGATTCTTTTTGGCTCGACGCCGAGCACAGAATTCATTATGATTGCTGTGGTAGCCATTACACTATCATAGGAGGCGTGGGTGTTTTATTTATGTTCTTTTGCAATGGCAAATAAACATTTTTGTGTATAATATTATGCTCAATATACATATGTATGTATAAATATTGAAAATATTTAGCATCTCGAACGTACTAGTATTCTCACTGACCGGCTGTCTACATAACTTTCTCTTTGGCAGTATTGCAACTAAGTATTACTTCAGCAAAGCTGTTAACAATAATTTTTAATGCCGTAAAATATTTGTTTTTAATATGTAAGTTTCTATTTTTTCGATTTAAAATCTTGGCTTAATATGCAGTAGGCGCTTGAAGCCTTTGCATTTTGTGTTATGGCTTCTTTATTTAATCAATTATTTAGCTCAAGGATTTTCTAATATAAATATGTATATTAAAAATATTAGTCAATTTACACAGTTTTAATGATATTTTCTCCACAGAAATAAGTTCTCTATTAAAAAATTAATTAAGATAAAATCTATCTATTCTATATATACATACATATGTATGTATTCTATCTAATACCAAAGAAATACAAATATTTCCCACACACATTTTCATGTAAAGATTTATACATATACATATGTATGTACATACATACATATTTATTTTAAACAACGAATCATCTCACCTTATTAGCCGGACACCTTCAAATTGATTCACAAATTTTAGCTGACTTCGTGTCTTAGCCATTTGTCGAGCGTTTCGTCATTAAAAACTGAATAAAAAAATTCCAAATCTATTTACATAAATATGTAAGTATAAACACAAGTACATAAATACGTATATAACAAAAAATACAAATGTATGTATTAGAGTATGACAAAAAAATATTTTTTTTTGCCTTAGCTACAAAAGAACCACATTCCCCTAAAATCTTAAAGGTGAAATATTCGAGAATAAGAGAATGTGACGATGCCCTCCGGCACAGTGCTCATGTATAGAGTACCACCACTATAATCGCAGCTGATATTTCAAAGTGAAGAGAGTGAAATTGCACCCACGCAAAAGCGATCAAGCTTTATGCAAAATAAAATAGAAAATAACAAACAAAAATGCTAAAAAACAATTTAGTAAAATGTTTATATGTATGAACAGTATCCATAGGTATGCTTACATTCATATGTACATATTTATATTTTTTAAAATTTAAATTTCTTATTCATTTATGTCGATATGTACATACATAAATATAAGTAGGTACGTTTTTGCATATTGTTGTATATAATATACATATGTATGTATGTATATATGTTTATTTACTTTTATACTCTCGCCACATGTTGCTACCGAGTATAATAGTTTAGCGCACCTAACGGTTGTTAACACCAACGAAGTTATTCAGAAGGAGTTTTCTTAAAAAGTGCCATTATATGACATCCAACGCCTCAAAATGGTTGACAGCGGACCATAACTTATCAAACGCCCAGGCACCGGATATGTGGATCTGAGTGCCTATTACTGACTTTTTACTAAAAATAACGGTCACTTTCACTCTATATATGTATATATAATTATGAGTCTTGGTGCTAAAAATAGTTAAAATCGGGTTATTGGCTCCCATAGCCCCCATATACTTAACATACCGATTTTCAAAGTTCCGTTTGATTTTATACCATATATATCGGTTAATATGTAAGATATCTTAGAAATCTAAAACTTACTGATCCTCATGGGACTAGATCTTCGAACGTACAGCTCTTGGCCAGCTTAAATCCGCGTCAATTTCGGTAACGTAGAACCGGGTGTAGTGGAAATTGCTCAATCCTCAACTACGTTGTCGACATAAAACAATACGTCGACCAGACTTCTGACGCAACTAACTTCAGACGTGCACTGACCGCCATTCACTGTGGTGCCATAAACACCTTCACCGACTCTCCCTCAGTAAATGGCGCGCTTGTAGTAAAACCACCAGCCATTGTAGACGACGAGCTCGAGTTGTCGAGAATCAGGAGTGACCCTTGCGCATCTTCGTTCTGGAAACCTACTTATCCAGAATATACCCTTACATATTAAATATATGTATGTCCAGCATGCAACGAGCTCACGCGTGACACTAACCAACTCCTTGCATGCCAAGATAACCCTACACATCTGACAGTCCTCTCCCTATTTTTGCTGAAATTATATCATACTCTAGATATTCGGTTTCTTCAAATAATGTATAGTCGAATTCTTTCGCAATATTCCTTACACCCGAATTTAGGTCTTCCTTACTTGTTTTATTTAATTTCACACGAAGCATATTTGGGAAATATATATATACACACCTACATATATACTTTTTATAATATAAAGATAAAAGAAATTCGGGCTATTCCGGCCGAAATGCTCGAAAAAGTTGCCCAAAATTGGACCACCTAAGACGCAGCCGCGGTCAACATTTAAATGAAATTATCTTCAAAAAGTAAATGTCATGAACCAATCTAACGTTTCAAATAAAGAACCGATGAGATTTTGCAAATTTTATGCGTTTTTTTTAAAAAAGTTATCAAGCTCTTAAAAAATCAGTTATAATTTTGTATAAAGATAAACAAACCAGCGTTTTGTAAATAATGTTGTTGCTATGTTGGAATATTTGTGCAAAATTACTGAAACATTTTATCAAGCATTTATGTAGAGGCTACTAGTTTCCCAGCCGAAGCAGCTGTTTTAGAAAATAAGCGCAATGTCTATCGCCAGGTCGATACCAGTGACGGGATAAGGGTTCTCAATTTGGAGATTTGGCAATTAGTAAATCAGTACATGCGGATAAAATGGGTAGAACACCTGATGTCTTGCAACTTCTCCGGCGGCGTAAGCAAGTTATGGACGACGGTTAAAAATCTCAACAATTCGACCAAAAAGAGAACCTTTATCCGATGGCTGCGCAAAACGCTGATCAATTGCGTTCCACTTGCTTTCATGGACGTAGTTTTCAAGGTGTTATTAATAAGATCAAATCATCAAAATCCATCGGCTCAGGTAGCATGAACATGTTGATGCACAATCAACTAGATTCGATGGAAGTAAAGTTTGTCACTAAAGTCCTCAACATATAGCTGACCACTCTTCGCAAATCATGTATGTGGAAAAGTGGAAAGTGGACCCATTACTGAAACCTGGGAAACCCGCCAACCAAGATTGGTCTTTTCGCCCGATAATCCTCTTTTCCTCAGAAGTGAAGGCACTAGAGGTCTTGCTACTCTCGCCAAGCATAGTTACCGTCAATTGCATATCATCACTCCTGCACTTAGGTCTTAAATGCCCAGATAACTCATATTCTTAATCAAAAACTACCCCGGAAGTGGACTAACCTAGTAGTTACTGGAAGACATTGACAAATCCTCGCTTTCTCTGGGGCCGAAGAGATAGAGCATGAATTATCTGAGCGGGCGCTAATCATTTCTTGTATTTCGAGAACAAAAGTCTAAGCTGAGTTGAATTAAATAGGACGTCTCGCAGGGTGGTATCATCTCCCCGCTGTTGGTTAACTTGTACATCTCGAAACGTGCTCCTTCACCGGACGGAAATTCCATTACATCGTACGCTGATGATAACACGGGAATCTTCGACCTGTGTTCGAAAGTGAATGCCAATCTTTGTGACTTTTTTGAAGGATTCTTTGCTGTAAGAGTCTAAAAATTCCATATGTTGAGATCTACAGCATATTTTGCTGATGGAGATAAAATTTGGACATTGAGCAACCCAAAAATTTTGAGTATTACGTTTTATAGTGTGTTTTCCTTCACTACATATGCTTACGACCGCGATTATTACAGTACAGAGTTTTAACAAGATCCTCAAGTCGCAAGCCGGGAGCACATCGGGTAAGGAACAAGAAACATTGTTGACTACATGACACATTTGAAGAAGATACGGAAAAAACATCCCTGTAGTCATCTGCTTGAAGCGGACCGCCTGGTAGGAAAATCTATAGAGCTATATACTATAGAGATGTAATATCAACGACGTATATCGACTTAATTTCGAACGCAACCAACTTTAGATATGTACTGAACGCCATTCACAACGAGGCTATTAACACTTTCATTGACTCCCTCTTAGCGAACAAAGTCCTTGAAGTCGAAATACCACCGCGTGAAATCAGTCTGATTAGCGCAACTTCAATCTGAATATTGTAGAATGTCAAACTTATCCAGAATAGACCCCGCCATATGAAATATATGTCATGCGTGCAAAGAGTCCCCGCATAAAACTTACTACCTCCTTTCAGACCACTCACCCCACTTAAAACCTTTCTCACTTTGGTCCGGCCCCGACAAAACAGCCCGTTTCCGGGACCTATCGCTGAGTGATTTCGATGACAGCTGAAAGCTGTTCTTTGATTTATAAGAAGCTACGAGTATATAAGTTCAATAAGAGGTCACTTTTCCCAAAAGCTTAGGTTAGGTTTTGGTGCTGATCTTCTTCTTCTTCTTTATTGGCGTAGACACAGCTTACGCGATTATAGCCGAGTTAACAACAGCGCGCCAGTCGTTTCTTCTCTTCGCTACGTGGCGCCAATTGGATATTCCAAGCGAAGCCAGGTCCTTCTCCACTTGGTCCTTCCAACGGAGTGGAAGTCTTCCTCTGCCTCTGCTTCCCCGGCGGGTACTGCGTCGAATACTTTCAGAGCTGGAGTGTTTTCGTCCATCCGGACAACATGACCTAGCCAGCGTAGCCGCTGTCTTTTAATTCGCTGAACTATGTCAATGTCGTCGTATATCTCGTACAGCTCATCGTTCCATCGAATGCGATATTCGCCGTGGCCAATGCGCAAAGGACCATAAATCTTTCGCAGAATTTTTTTCTCGAAAACTCGTAACGTCGACTCATCAGTTGTTGTCATCGCCCAAGCCTCTGCACCATATAGCAAGACGGCAATTATGAGTGACTTATAGAGTTTTGTTTTTGTTTGTCGAGAGAGGGCTTTGCTTCTCAATTGCCTACTCAGTCCGAAGTAGCTTTTTTTTCCTTTCATTGGGGGTGTTTTTTTTTTACCAAGCGCACAACCCTGCGGAGGGGATGTTTCGCCTTCTCACTTTAGCTCGCCTTCAAACGGATGTTCTTAGACTACCCAGAGGATACTTGGTCAAAGACCGGAAGTCGTGACCTGCTTGAGTCATATGTAAAAGAAACGTTTCTGGCCACTCCCAAGTGAATGGCGATCAGAGAACTTTCCTCACTTTCGTGAACTTCTACACATGACTCCATCCTCCATCCTTTGGTGCTGATCTGCACAACAGAAATCATGGGTATCACACTTTGACGATATAAATATCGGTACTTTGTGATTCCAAAACGAGTCAAGAGACTCTCTTGTATTGATGAGCGCCGTAAACCTATCATAAATTTGTTGATATGGGTTATAATGTTTCGAGACAACTCCCTTTGACAACCAAGATGTTTCAAAATCAGTTTAGCAAAGGCTGGAAAGTGAAAGATCAAGTATTGAGAAGTCAAATAATTCTCTCTCAAATATATCTGTGACATGTTTTCTGCCCCTGCAACTACAACAACAAACTTTAACACAATAAATTCCCACAATGTCCTTACTTTGTTTGCTTGCGCTTTGAAACGCAGTTTACCGTCAGCACTGGCATTGGCCCCAATTCCCCAGTAGACACAATCAATTTAAGTTATTTGCTAATATTTTGTGCTCAATAAATTCGGCCGGCTTAAGAGTGCCTCTGCGGTAAAAGTTTTGATAATTTATGTTCTTCTTCTTCTTGAGAAAATCAAAATTTCTTCGACATTTTACTTTCAACTAAAATGTGTGCCAAAGACATTGTGTTACATTTTAGTTAATCCCAGCCCATTATTGCAATAATTTAGCATTTGCATTTTTGAGTGCATGTGTGTTCGCGTACTCTTTCGAACAACACACACCTCTCCGCGAATTCTTGCAAATATGTCTCGTTGCTCGTCCACTTAACGGCTCACTTTGAATTCTTGTGGCTGCATATTTTATAGAATGTGTTTTGTTTTGACAGAGGTTAATATATACAAAATAACGAAGCGCCAATATAATGGTATTTTTGCCTAAAATATATTTATATGAATAACATGGGGTAAACAGGAATCTACATACATATTGTATCCCTGCCGGAAGACAGGAAATGAAAAGGGGAAATCGGTGCCCCGGGATGTAACGGAACTGGCCTCTAGGGGA
Source organism: Bactrocera neohumeralis (assembly GCF_024586455.1). NCBI lineage: Eukaryota > Metazoa > Arthropoda > Insecta > Diptera > Tephritidae > Bactrocera > Bactrocera neohumeralis. Next base: position 46,625,833 of record NC_065923.1, read on the forward strand.
GCATGCGTTTGTGGATCTCACACATAACTTGGATATTTAAAATTATTTGGGTCACGGGTACTTTATCTCTTATGGTTTTCCAGTAATAACTCTGAATAATCCTGTGCCCTCTCATATGACTACTTCCAGATCAATTCATGTTACTCGGTTCTATACATCGAAGTGAAAAGAATCCAACCGAGGGGTTTTCATTCGGAGACAATGTATATGAAATACGATAAAATTCACCTCGTCATCTGTTTCTCTGCAATGCCGCCATGGTACAATTTGTTGGGGGCAGAGTTGCCACATTTACTCTCCTCCAAGTGACTTTCATAGGATACGGGGGAACGAAACAGTCTTATCTCTCCTGGAATAAGTACGAACAGGATTGTGCATGATTCCAGCTGCTGGCTGAAATTGAGTGGTAGTTGATTCCTCAACTCGCTGAGGGTAATAATTTTTCACGAATCTGCTGTTCTGCTAGGTTTCATGCTGCTAAACAGATTCTCCGGGCTGCTGAGAGTTTTTAGGGTTTTCTTAGGCGAGGTATGCTGGCTTGAGCCTATCAACGGATACAACCTTCTCTCTTCTCTTTTGATTTTGAAAACGTGGTCATCTACGTGCTCTAGTGCTTCGTGCGGTCCAGAATAGGGTGGTTCCAAAAGTCGCTTTACTGCATCGATGCGGAGAAAAACATCGGAACAAGTGTAACGATTTTTCAGGATGAAAATGCGAGATTAAGTGTTTTGGGCAGTTGGTGTGGGCCTTCATCCTCTATGTACTCACGAAACTTCACGACGAAAATCTTTGGGTCGGGTGGTATGTCGTCTAAACCGGCACACTTAAACCTGTGCCAAACACAAGGTCAGCAGGTGAGCCGTATAGGTCTTCTTTAAAGCACGTGCAAAGATCTAGGAGTACCGTTGGTAGAACTTCCGGCCAAGGAGCCACAGAGTTGCAAATCAGAGCTGCATTGAGCATTTTGTTCCACCTTTCTACCAGTCCATTTGACTGCGGATGATAACGTGTTGTCCTGATGCGATGGGCACCAATCAGCCGTGCTACCTCAGGAAAACCAACCATCAAGCAGTGTCATGTTAAGTTTAGAGGTGGTGAAATGGGCACCGAAGACGGCGAACGCGGTGGACACCCAAAAGAGTTTTGTTACCGACGAAGACATCAAAAAAGTCGACAAAATAATTTTGGATGTCCCAAAAGTTCTACATCGGAGGAGGGATATCTTTATTGTTAAAGATACCAAATGAACGTGTACATTCACGAATATTTGGGCGTGTGGAAAGCTTAAGTGCTTAAGGATGTTCAAGCATAACAAACCCGCGTTTTTGCATCGATATATGACAATGGACGGAACATGCGTCCATCATTTCACTACGAAGTCCAATCGACAGTCAACCCGCTCCAATGCGGGGAAAAACGACACAGTCGCCTGGCAAGGTTATGCCGTCAGTATTTTGGATTGCGCATGGAATAACTTTTATTGACTACCTTGAAAAAAAGACCATCATCAACGACTATTACAGTGCATTTTTGGACCGTTCTACAGGGTCCTCGAAGTGTAACCAATTAAAAAAAGCCATAATTTCGGTTTGGAAAATTATTTTTATTTATTTTAAAGTACAAAATGTGTGAAAATAATCATAAATTCAGGACCAATTCACTTTTGCTCGATATGACCACCTTTTGCCTTAACTACGGCCTTGAGAAACGAATCAGTATTTTGGCCCACTCACAGACAATGGCTTTCTTCAGCATCTCGAGACTGGTGTATTTTTTACTTCGGACCTTGCTCTCCCAAATGGCGCAGAGAGAATAATCCATTGGATGAAAACAATTGGAGAGCACCCATCTGCGGAGACAGCGCCCAAACCATTATTTGTGGCGGGTGCTGCCTCCTGGTAGCCAACCGATGACTTAGATTCTCGTATGAACGGTCGGTCAAGTATCGTTTTGAGAGTTTACGAATTGCACAATTGGAACAATTTTTCGTCAGAAAACACAAAGTTCGGAATTTGACCGCTTTCGGCCAAACGAAGCACTGCTTCTCTCTCTCAAGTCTTATTTGTTGCTGCTTCGGTGTGAGATCATGGGCCTTTTGGAAATTGTAAGTCTTGACCTTGAGCTCATTTTTCAATATGCGTCGGATGCTGCGGTCGGATATTTTCAGTTCTTTAGCCATTTGATTGGCACTTCGTCGTGGATTTCGCTCAAGTCGCTTCTTCACTTTCCGAACCAATCTCACGTGACGTTGCAGTCTTTTGATGATCACCTCCATGGCGTTTTGCGATGCTACCAGTATCATTGTAATGAGTGATGGTGCGATAAACAAAAACTTTATTCACATTAAGGTGTTTGAGCTTACGAACAATTGCTGCCTGTGATTTTCCAGCTAAAAATAAAGCAATCACACTATTACGTTTGAATTCCATCGCGGATCACTTTTTTTTACGTTTACTTTTAGCAAAACGCTTTTGTACAATTGTGAACAATACTCCGAACTTTCATTCCGCAAATTTATAAACAGCTGATTCCAGTGCGAAGTTGGTTACACTTCGAGTGCCGACCGCAATTGAAGAAAAAGAAAGTGCCCGTGTCAGAAGTTAGTGAAAACGATGACAAAAATCCATGAGTTGCATCCATCGTATTTTCCCGATATGGCCCCTAGCGGCTATTCCCTGTTCTCAGATCTCAGAAAAATGCTTGCTGGGAAGAATTTTCCTACTTTTTAGCCAATGACAAATCGTACTACACAAATGGCATCGAAAAGTTGTAGGGTCGCTATAATCAGTGTATTAACCTAGAAGGGAACTATGTTGGCTGCGATAGTAGAAAGGAACACACCGCTGCTTTGAACAGCTTCAATCAGTCCACAAGCAAGCTAAAATGAGCCATCTCCGGAAACGCTCCTTCCAGTAAACTTCCGGTAGCTCCAATTTACACTGGCCTTCAAACCAGTTGGAAGATTTACAAAGGCGGACGAATGCATCATTAAATTTACTTATTCTATCACTACTTCATACTTGCATTTCCGACTGTATGAGTTCCCAACTTTCCGCGCCTACCCCTGACGCTTACTGTGCTCGTTTTGGCGCTGCACCAGCTATTTGTTCACTTGGTGCTGCATTCTTACGAGCATATGGCGTCATTGCCAACCACCGTCATCAGCAGCTTGCCGCTACAAATGTCGTCTTTGGCTCACTAACTGCGTCCAAAGTGATGTGGGTGGCATTTTCCACATGTGCGCTTCTGTGTGTGTGTGTATAGGTGTGTGTAGGTGGCTGCTGGGCTGTTTACGCGCCCAATTTGGCGATAAATAAACATTTCTGCTGTAAATACAACGTACGCGTATGTGTGACCGGCCATTTCGACCATATTTTGCCGATTTCCGTTCGGCAAACTAGCCGCTAGCCATTGGCCGCTGAGCTTTTCATTCATTTGTGACAATGGTCGCCGTCAGGATTTTGCTTCTTGGCTCTGGCATAAATAAATTCTGAGTCAATGTAATTATTTTTAGTGTGCGAAGCAGAAGATGACAACGTATTTTCTCTTTTTCTCACTTTGTTGTTGTACGTAATTAAAGAAAAAAGCAAAGCGGCAAAATCATTAAACTATTTGTTAGTCTTAGACGCTGAAGTGACCACTTTTGCTGTTGTTGTTGTCAATTATATGTGTGATATTTTTATATGCGCAACTGTTTCACATATATTTTTAACTCACTTAAATAACCCAATTTGCTTGATTTTGCCCATTTCATTGCTGTAAAATTATAAATATTTCGCGCTAAATTTAATTTAACGATTTGCATTTAACCACAAGCGAAATTCATTTGAATTAAAAAAAAACGCAAATAATGGTGCGACACTTGCTGCTCTCAAAATAGCAAGTTCATACATATACCGTTATATATACACATAAATATAAGTATATTTATCTCAATTCGAAAATAGCCACTAATTACCTGAACGCGATTATAATTTGCCAATCAATCTGTTTATGTATGTGTGATAAACTCTTGTGATTTAATTGGTGGTCTAGTTTTTATAGTTACTAGTTCGCAACTACTTACTATTTGCTAAATAAAAGAAACGAAACGAAATAAAACGTTAACTTTCGTTGCATCGAAACTGTAATACCCTTAACAAGAAACAAGAAAAAACGTTAATTTCGGCTGCACCGAAGCTAATATACCCTTCACAGGTGCATTTCTTTTAGTAACTATGTGTTCAGTTTGTATGGTAGCTATATGCTATAGTTAACCGATCCGATCAATTTCTTCGGAGATTACATTGTTGCCTTAGAAAATAATCTATACCAAATTTGGTTGGTCAAATGTGAAAGTTTTCCATACAAGAACTTGATTCCGATCGTTCAGTTTGTATGGTAGCTATATGCTATAGTTAACCGATCTGAACAATTTCTTCGGAGATTACATTGTTGTCTTTGAAAATAACATATACCAAATTTCGTGAATATATCTTGTCAAATGTGAAGGTTTTCCATACAAGCATTTGATTCCGATCGTTCAGTTTATATGGCAGCTATATGTTATAGTGGTCCGATATCGGCCGTTCCGACAAATGAGCAGCTTCTTGAAGAGAAAATGAAGTTTGCACAATTTCAAAAGGATATCTTAAAAACTGAGAGACTAGTTCGTATATATACAGACCGACGGACGAACGGACGGACGGAGAGACAGACAGACGGACATGGTTAAATCGACTCAGCTCAACATACTGATCATTTATATATATACTTTATAGGGTCTCCGACGCTTCTTTCTGGGTGTTACAAACATCGTGACAAAATATACCCTATTCAGGGTATAACAAAAAAATTCCAAACAAGAACTTGATTTTAATCGCTTAGGACCGCTTTGTGCTATAGTAGTCCGATCAGAACAATTTTTCCAGAGTTTTTACCAGTAATTGGTAGGAAATTTCTTGAAAATATTTTTGCAAACAAAAAAGTTTAGTAATAAGGTCAGTATGTATGCTAGCTACACATGTGTATACTTTGTCCGATCAATGGTTCCGACGAATGAGCATCCGTTTCAGCGACAGTCGGGTCTAAGTAACCGAAACGGACCCGGATTTTTATCCAGACAAGGACTGTCAACCCGGCACCATTCCTCGAAATTACTTCAAGAATGCTTTCTGCCGTTACAACAACAACAACGAACGAGCAGCTCTCATCGATATCTCAAAAACTGTCCGACTAGTTCGCGTTTATACAGATAGACGAACGGACAAACATAGCTAAATTGAGTCAGCTCATTGTGTTAATAATAAATTATGTACATATATATTTTATAGAGTCTTCTGGGTGTTAAAATTTCGTGACAGACTTAATATACCCGGTTCAGAATATCCATCTATCTTTCTGCATTAAGCGGAGACACCTGCCAAATTGGCTATTCGCTTGGCTATTCGACAATCGGATCTACATAATCGGAACTGGCCGGAATTTTTATTTAGCCATGAGTCGCCAACTCGGCGGTAATCCGCAAAAAAATGCCGGAAAAGGTTTTGCTGCTACAACAAACCAAAAAAAGGGTCGTCCGCATTATTCTAATATACTGTCTGTCTCTAATCGGACTCCCAAATTTGTAAATATTAACTTTCTTACTAGAATTTTAAAGTTAATATAACCAATTGACATGCCAAAGCTCCACATCGTTGTTTATATCGTCAGCTCGAAATTGTGGTCTCTTTCTATTAGTGATCAGACCTCTTAACTTTAGTAGATCTTTAAACCTTTTACAACATGAAGATCGTATCACTCAAAATTCTTTAGTACCAATACTCTTCACTAATTTATAGAAAGAGGTGTGTTGCTCGCGTTGTTCAAGCAGAGCGAAGGAATACCTCTGCTAAGAAGAAAAGTTATATATCAAGACAGTTGGATCTACGAAACCTCAATTGACCCCAATTTCTTTATCTATCATTCCATAAGGTATTTTCAGAATGTTTATGCTATTTTAAAATCAAACAAAATATGTTTTTTAAAAATGAAAGTTTAGGATACGAAAAGAGAGTTTGGACCATGTTTTGTAGTCCGTCATTTCCATCCAAAGGGAATTCAGACGGGATTTTGGAGGAAATTCTGGATGGACCAATATGAGGTTGGTAAAAAGCTTTGTCGCATCTGGAAGAATCCCAAGAAAACCATGCCATCGAAATCAGTATGTTCACTGCTGATGTATCGTTAATTCAGACAAATCCAAGAGTTGCGACACGCAACTTATCGGCTCAACTTGCAGTTACCAGACGGTCATTACAATGCATAATTATACCATATTGTAATTAGGTGTCGCATATGTGTGGTTGAGCGTGGAGGTCATTACGGTCTCATGCGGTTGCCAAAGTCACATACCAAGACGTGACATTCACACCTCGTACCCGAATGAGACGGCGATAATGACTGCTATCAGAGCATTAAAGAACAACAAAACTCCTGGGCCGGATAACATCAACCCAGAACTCCTAAAAGCTGATCCTCAGACGACTGCGCGGATACTGTTTCCTCTACTCAAAGATATTTGGGCCTCAGAAAAGATACCAGACGAGTTGAAAGAAGGTGTTATTACTCTTCTTACGAAGAAGTTAAATTTATCGGAATGTAAAAATTGAAGAGGAATAACACTACTAAGTATGGTGAATAAAATAATAACGCATATAATTCACAAAAGGTTATCTGATTCGCTGATGCATGGGCTACGTAAAGAACAAGCTGGTTTCAGACCCCATTGCTCATGTGTCGATCACATCAACACATTACGAGTGATTGTAGAGCAGTCGGTAGAGTGGCGAACTCCTCTCTACCTTTGTTTTATCGATTTTGAGAAAGCGTTTGACACTCTCAAACATGATGCGATTTGGAGAGCCCTAGTATGCAAAGGAGTTCCGGAAAAATTAATTAACCTAATAAAACAGCTGTACTCAGGAGCTAGTTGTCGAGTAAGGTGTGGAAATATTTTAAGTAGCGGCATCCAAGTCAGGACTGGTGCCAAGCAGGGCTGCGTGCTATCTCCCCTTTTATTCAATTTGGTATTGGATTTGGTGATGCGTCAAGCGTGTGCGACTAATAGAGGAATATCTTGGGGTTTAAGCGGTAGCCTTGAAGATCTGGACTATGCAGATGATAACTGTCTGTTGTCCCATAAATATTCGCACATTTCCTTGAAACTAGAAGCTGTTAGTGATCTCGCCGTACAAACTGGACTTAAAATTAATATAGCGAAGACAAAATTCATGCGCATCAACACAACCGAAACGCCAAACCTACAGATCGCTGGAACATGTCTCGAAGAAGTCGACGAGTTCTGCTATTTAGGTAGCATCATATCTAAAAACGGTGGATCAGCAGCCGATATACGAAACCGTATATCCAAAGGTCGCGCTGCCTTCGGAACGTTGGATAAAGTCTGGAGATCAACACATATATCCATACGTACGAAGCTAAAAATATTCGATTCAAGCGTGAAATCCGTTGTAATGGGTTGTCAAAAAAGTCTTGCGGTATTTTCGCTGAAAGCGCGTAGTTCTAGTTTTATTCGTCGCATCGGTTCATGCTATACCTTTTTGGAAAGCTCATTTCTCGCGCTAACACGTGTTTGATTGTCGTTTCTTTTAAGTCGTTCGTGAGTTATAGCGTCGCAAACATGGAACAAAATAAAGAGAAAATACGATAAAGGCAAAAATGCATTATGGACCCGATACAGTTTCCATTTCCACCGCACAACGATGGTTTCAACGTTTTCGTTCTGGTGTAGAGGTGGTCGAAGATGCGCCACGCTCCGGAAGGTCTGTCGTCGAAAATTGCGATAAAATCGCTGAATTGGTCGAAAGAGACCGGCGTAGTAGCAGCCGTAGCATCGGTCAAGAGCTGGGTATGAGTCATCAAAAATTCATTTCAATTTCAATAAAAAAAAAAAATTCAATAAAAATACCGCAAGACTATATATATATATATGTATATATATAATTTTTAATAATAATTAATTATATACAAAACAAAATTGCTATACAACTAAAAATTAATGCATTGATTAAAAAAAAAGTTGTACCTGTGGGCTAAAAGTTTTGATAAAATGAGCGTGTCCTTGCCTTCTCATATGTTTAATGACCATATCTCCTAAAATCTCCCACTTAAGCGACAATAACCAAGTTCGCTCACGACAAATCCCTTTGACACTCCTATCAACACTGCAAAAATGGGCGAAATCGGACTACACCAAGGCCTACTTCCCATATATCACAATTTTAAATTCCCTTTGAATCTTTCAGTTTCCAGTACACAAATTAGGTAGCAATTGATATAACAGGACCTTATGACTAAAAGTTGTCCAAATCTAACCAAAACTGTGCAAGCCCCTAGGTAACTAATATGTGGGTCGCAGTATCTATAGTTAAGTTTTAGCCGAAAATATCTATCTTCTGCAAGAAGCATAGATCCACAATGAATTAATTTCAATCGATTCTGTCTCTTATTGTAGGCCATATTGCACTTACTTCCTGTGGGTCTAAAGTCAGCTTCCAACTACCTTCCCCAAGCGTAAGCAGTTCTGCCGACACATCACAGGTGTGTTCAATCCATGCCAACTTGCGCCTAAGATCTTCCATGCACAATCGAGTTTTTTGGGTGCCATAGTCCTGATTGGAGATAAAAGTCATCCAGCGAATACGTAGTATCTGTGAATGCAACGTTTGCTGAAGCATTGCAGTTGTTGCAAATCACGACTGGTGATATTCGAAGTCAGTTGTGTGAGATGCTGCAATTTTTGCCCCTATCGGCCAGCCAATGGGTTGCTTGCTCACCTATTTTCTCACGCTTGCAGGTGGTTGAAACTGCAGTGTTCCCGGCGTTGGCGATCTGCTCGAAGGGGTGAGGCGTTTCTACCTGTTGTTTGTTTGCACGATATGCGCGTTCACAAGCGGAAGGCTCCACATACACTTACTTAAGTATATAGTATACCACAGATGTATGTACTCGTATATCCATCTGTATATAAGTGTAAATATGTATTCGTTTCTTTTCCTCTTTCTTCCACGTTTGCGTTGAGGATAAACAAATGCTGCAACATTTTTTTTGAACTTAATTTGATTGCTAACCGGTTGTGGGTTCACATGAATTATTTATTACACTGTGTGGGTGTGAAATAGTGGCGGTGTTTTCGGTATTTGCAATGGGTTTCCATACATGATTTCTCCGAATGTTTTCAATTTTCTACACCGCTTCGTTTTTGTTTTTACAATAAACATGTGGTCTGACTAATTTTCGCTTTAATTTAATTTTATTTCATTCTTTTTAATTACGGTATTCGGTAACACTGCAAAATAAAAGCAGTATGTATATCACAACAACAACGTTAGTTTAACGAACTTGTTCAAAAGTTAAATTAATTTATTTCTTCTGAAATAATATGAATTGAAATGTTAGGTCTTCTTAGTTTTACTTAAATCCACGGCTTCGTGTTCAAGTTTATATTTACCACCAAAACCGTGGAGTGGACGGCACCGTTCGCAGCAACTCAGACTGACGCATGGAACGACTTGATGCATTTTACGTCGAGATTTTAATTTGAAAGTGGGCTCTTGAAAAGTTACGAGAGGTTCAAGAGCTGCCATTTCATCCAGAATTAACAACGGCTTGGGGTGGCTTGTGGACCGGTGGAATCCTTGGTTTATATTTCTTCATAAATGACGATGATTTCAACAAGGCGGCGCCACTTCCCACACATCGCCTCAATCAATGGATTTATTGAGAGAACACTGCAGTGAACAGATAACTTCACCCTTACGGCCGATAGATTGGCCACTAAGTTCGTGTGATATCACACCGTTAGACTTTTTCTCGTGGAGATATGTAAAGTCTAAATTCTATGCGGAAAAGCCCGCTTCGATTCAGGCCCTTGAGCAAAACATCACACGAGTCATTCGCCAATTACCAGTTGAAATGCTCGAACGAGTCATTCAAAATTGGATCCAACGGATGGACCATCTGTGGAGTAGTCGCGGCCAACGTTTGAAAGAGATAATATTCAAAAAATAAATGCGAAAGAATGTTCTTTCGAATGATAAGAAGCAATACCCATTAAATTTGAAGTTTCTGTGTTTCTTCTTTAAAAAAGTTGGGAATGGATTTGGGCTTGCATGCGTATAAAATTGTTCTCACTCAAGAACTGAAGGATTTGGCTCACCGTAAACGTCGTGAATTTGCTTGTTTTGCCTTGGAACAACGTAAAAATGATAACGATTTTTTGGAAAAAATCATCTTCTCCGATGAGGCTCACTTTCATCTGAGTGGTGCGGTAAATAAACAAAACTGGAGGGAAATCCACAAATTATTCATGAACAACCATTACATTCACCTAAATTGACAGTTTGGTGTGGTTTTTGGTCTGATGGAATCATCGGTTCATACTTCTTTCGAAGAGAAGCTGGTGGCACACCAACTTTTATGGCCGCAAATAGAAGAAGTTGATCTTGACAACATCTGGCTCCAACAAGACGGGCTACGTGCCACATAGCACGTGCAACAACCGAATTATTGCGAGAAAAGTTTAAAGATGCAAATATTTCAAGAAATTGTGACATTGAATGGCCTCCAAGAAGTTGTGATTTAACATCATTAGACAACTTCTTGTGGAGTTATTGGAAGTCATTGGTCTTTAGCAATAAACCAGACTCTCTTCATGTTTTAGAAGACATATTGAAGGTGCTATTCATGACATATGATTTGATTTAGTAGAAAAAAGAAGTAGAAAATTGGATTTATTGAATTCGTTGCTGCGAAAGCAGTCGTGGAGGCCATTTGAATGATGTTATGTTCGGAACTTAATGGTAGGTTGTGTTAGGATGGGTTAGATGGCTGATATAGAGAGATCGCACGTGGACTGCTATATGTAGTCCTTTGTGAAGCCATAGAAAAGAAGAACTCCTGCGCTCGAACTTATAAACTCTGAATAAAAAAAAATTTGAACTTCCTTAATAATGAGTGTGTTCTTGTTTTTTAGAAAATCATATTACTTTTATTGGAAAACCCTGTATCATACTGCTTTTCATTTTCTTTGAACCACGCTGCCTTATTTTCGATTAAAAATATATCGATTTTATAATGACCTGCCATTTTATCGATTATTTATGCCATCGCCAATTGTTATGCTTCTTTTATTTGTTTTTGCCAAGACAATTTATAATGTATTGTGAAATAGCCTTAAGCTTCGCTGATTATCTAATCTATCTAGCAAAAATTTATTAAATCATTTATTATATAAAGCACACATTTCTTTATCAAAGTAACAACAAACAATACCGAAAAAATGCGGGTGGAAACTTTTTCGAAAACCAAAAGCAAAAAGATATCAGCATTTCGTATACTGAGCGAAAAAGCTTTTCTAATCAAAACGCGAATACTCAAATATTCAAAAAATATGTATTTCGAAAATGTATCCATGAGTAATTTCGAATTTCATTTCTAATACCACAGCTTATTTTTCGAAGACATAAATTGAGTGCAGAACACACACAAAGCGTAAGCGAGCAACTGCAACTTTTCTTATCTAAGAAAGCTGCATAGGTGAGTAAACTCGTCTGATTTGTTGCTACACGCGCTGCTCATTTTGAAAATATGTATGGGTTTCATACGCCACAAGCGATCGCTCGAGCGAAAGTGGTTTCGAAAATGCTACGCAAACATACAGACGTACGAAAATGTGTGTGTGTGTATGCATGCATGAAGTTTTGAAATTGTCACGAATGCGTTTCGTGAGTGCGCGAGCGGCCGAAGCGCTCTCATGCGGTTTTCGCATGAGAGATTTCACAATACGCTTGCTTATTTGAGCAAATACCGTTTCTTATTTGTGAAAATGTGTTTTCAAATATTCTCTGTGACTTCCAGAGTTTGTTAGAACTTTTGAAAAAATTATGAAAATACTGTGCATTTGAAAAATTCGTTTTTGAACGTAGAAAATGTGAATGAAAATTTAATTTTTCATTAGTTATTGTTGTATTTCCGAACTATTTCTGTTTTTCAGTTAATAGCTGGTTTAATTTTGTTTCAATTCACTTTATGTTATTTTTCGTCTGTAGCAAATTTTCATTGAGAACTTTTCTTGTGCGTTTTGTTCGTGCTTTCCTTAGTCTTCCTTTCTTCATTTTCATTTTCAGTTTTACTTTTAGCTTTTTATGTATCGTACTGTTTCGAAAATCACATACTCACTAACGTCCACAAAAATGTGCCGTTTTTACGCTCACCCATTCGAAGTTTTAGCTCCTTGTGATCACGCGTTCGCTCTCGCACACATTTCCGCTCTCGCTTTAGCGCGCTCTTTACGTTTTGGACACATTTACCACGCGTTTGGGGTGTGTGTGTGTATATTCGAGAATTTCCTCACCTCAAAACACTTTTGCCAGCATCTTAAGGTATGTGTTGCTTTCGATATTTTTTTGGTCAATTTTGTTTTTATGATTTTCGCTTTATTTTTCGAAAAAGAAAAGCGTTTTTTCGATCATCTCGAGCGCGGTGATATGCGAAAAGCGTTTTTGATTTGGAAAATCACGTCAGTGGTCTCTGCGGAGGTTTCACGTTAGAACGTACATTTCGGACAGAAGAAAGCAACGCGCGTAAAGATCTTGTGTGGACCAAGTGTTAGATGAAAACTTCTAAAAAAATGTGCTTGCCCTAAAAGTTGTTAAAAGAAAAGTGAGAAGCGAATAATGCGAGTGTGAACGAGAGTTGGGAGTTGCCTTAAATTTGGGAATTTGCAAATTTTATGCTTTCTGAGTTTTTGTGTTTTTTGTTTAAAAAGAAAAGGAATCAAACGAAACTTAATTATTTAATGAGTCGAGTGAGCGAGCGTGTTTTCGTGTGAATTTTCAAGTGTTTTTGAAAAACGTAAAAATTTAACGCCTGTTTTCGAACGTGTGCTGTTTGGTTTGATTGAGATTGAAGTTAAATTTTTTGATGATGATATGAGGAATATTTGATTTTTCAATGAAAAGGATTTTGAAATAAAAACGAAGCACGCTAAATAAACGAAACGAACGGAATAGTAAATAAAAATTATAAACTTGCAGACACAAGCTTAAATTTATAATATTTATAAAACGAATACTTCAAAACGAAATCACAACACAAAAATACCAAAAATAAGAAAACAACAAATTAAGCAAATTTGAACATAATTAAAAAAATTAAAAAAAAAATAATTATTATTATTATTATAAAATTTAAAATTTAAAATTTTGTGAAAATAAATTATGAAATATTTACTTATTAAGTGAAAACGTGCCAGAAATAAAAACGTAATCTAAAAAAATGTTCCAGTTCGAAATTTATTTTTTTCGAAAAATTTCATAAAAAATTAAAATTTCACGAACGAAACTAAACGCCGTACAACTTCAAACTACTCTCTCTCTTGGCGAGTCCTTTTTAAAGTGCGTGTGCATAAAATGCCGCAAGAACAGCATATATCACAATTTTCAAACAATAAACAGCTGTTTTATTGATTTTGAAACTCGAAATTCGGGTGTGAGCTCAGTGGCCGTTAGGAAAATGCTACATTTTGAAAATTCAAATGCCATAATCATTCCATTAAGAACGAAAAGTTACTATTACGATTATTATTTCGCGAAGGTTGGCAACCATTACAATTATTATGGTTATACGGATCGTTAAAAGAGCGTGAAGCAGCGTAAAGCGGAAGTGAAAAGCTAGTAAGAATTGTTCAACGGAAAAACGGTGGTGGAAAAGAATAGAAAAATACATTAAAAAAAAACTACAGACAAAATAAAAATTAAATAAAGTTATTAAAAAAATATTTTATTTTTTTGAAAATATCCAACTTATAGTTTTGAAGTCAAATGCAGGCCTCTCAATAACTTCTAACCAACCAAACTATTAATAAAGTGCAATAAAAAAATTAAAAAAAAATTTAAAAAAAAAAAAAAAATTAAAAAAAAAAATTTAAAAAAAAATTAAAAAAAAAAAATAAAAATTTAAAAAAAATTTAAAAAAAATTCAAAAAAAAAAAAAATATAAATTCTCAAAGCAAACTCTTTTCGTCACTCAGCAAAGTTACGTTACTGTTTTGAATTCAATTTGCGCATTGTTGTTATTTTCTGTTTCAACAACTTTCCTGCATTTTATTTTGCAAGTTCCCGTTCGCAACAAATGCAGTCAGTGCGGCCATTGAGCCGGCTGTGATCCGTCGTTGACGTCGTCGGTTCGACTGTGGCTGCGTTTTCGTGTGGGCCTTCGTGGCGATCATGCGGGTCATTGCTGATACGGATGAACCACCAGCGAAATGTTGCAGATATTGTGAGGGTGAGCTGTTTGTTTGGGTTTTGAGTGTAAAAAGCAAAAAACTAACGGTTTATTACTTATGTGTAAAGTGTGGAAGACTGAAGTGGTTAAAATATACAAGAAAGCAGAAAAATGAAAACTGTGGCATTCTGAAATATTTGCAAGACTGTTAAGGAGTCAGTAGGGCAATCTTTTTTCAAAAATTTTTTTTTAGCATTTTTTGTTCCTTTATACCCTTAGAATTAATGTAGAAACCCACTTTGCCATTGGAAGGTTTCGACAAAGGCTAAAAAATAATAATACCGCTCGACGTTCGGAGCGCTCGGAGTGTCTCTCAAACTTTAAACGCGTTTTTCTCAAACACACACTTTTTTAAACTGGCGGACATGATTCTGGTCGAACTACTCAACCGATTTGCTTAATTTTTTTAAGGCTATCGTCCTTCATAGTTTTTTATAATTCAGTGACAATGTTATGACAAAATTTATGTAAAAAAACCTGGGGAAAAATTAAAAAAAAAAGTTCATTACTTTTTTATTTATCAACATTTTTGTCCGCCAGTGAAAAAACACATCTCATTCACCCAGCCATTTCTCCGACAGATGTCATCAAAAAAATTCCGAAAAAATTGTTTATACACTCCACGATATACGTCATGATATGTGAAGAAAGTTCTATTGTAGAATGAAAATTTCTATGAGAAAAAAAATTCTCAAAAAAACACGCCAGATTACCCTACTGACCCCTTAAGAGCCGTCTTTGTTTTTATTCTATTTTAGATTCGAAATTTGGTATCTGTAGTGCTGGATGCAATCAGATGATCATATAATTTTGTAAAACATATTTTTTAGTTTTTTTTCGTGAGAAATTTGGGAAACAAATATTTTGTAAAATTATGCAAAGGCGGTTCTCAACGCTTCTCGGATTCAATGAAATTTTTTTTTATGTTTGAAACTGTTGACAAATAAGTGTGGTATAAGTACAGTGCTAGTCATTTGTGGGTTATTTTTTATGCCCTACACAGGGTAAATTAATTTTGTAAAATCCAGAAGGAAACGTCAGAGACCCTGTAAAGTACATATATATAGATTTGATCTGCGTGAAGAGCTGAATCAATTTAGCTGTGACCGTCTGTATATACACGAACTTGTACCTGAGTTTTAGAGAAAACGATCTGAAATTTTGCACTTGTCCTTTTCTCTTCAAGAAGTTACTCGTTTGTCGGAATCGCCGATATCGGTTCACTAAGGCATTTATATAATGCCATGCAAACTAAATGATCAAAATCTAGTTCTTGTGAGAAAAGTTTTTTTTCATTTGGCAAGGTAAATTTAATCGAGATAAATATAGGGTTATATATTTATAAATGATCAGGATGAAGAGAAAAGTTGAAATCACTGTCCGTGCAAGCTGTAACTTGATAAAAAATGAAATTGTTCCTTTGAAAAAAAAAATAAAGCGTAGTTCGCCACGCCCACAAAATACCATTAAGATATGAAATTGTAATTTGACAGAGGAGATTGCTTAGCAAGGGACACATTTAGGATAAAAATGTTGGAAAAGTGGGAATGGCCCTGCCCTCTAATTGGTTTAATGTACATATCTCCTAAACCACTTAATCTACAATAACCAAATTCGCTCTAGATAAACCCCTTGAGCACCCCTATCGACACTGTGGAAATTAATGAACCATAAACCCGCTCTCTCCCCATATAACGGTACTGGTAAAAACTACTAAGAGTATGATAAATCAATGACACACACACGCGAGGACAGGAGAAGATTTTATAGATTTTATCGAAAAATTTGACAGTGGGCGTGGTACCGCCCACTTTTTGGCGAAATTACATGTTTTGGGACCCTAGCGACCGATTTCGACTAAATTTAGTACAAGACATTTTTCTCAAATTACTACGTCACAGTGCAAAAAGGGGCGAAATCGGACTTCAACCACGCCTACTTTTCATATAGAACAATTTTAAATTCCATCGGGCTCTTTCCTTTCAGGTGTACACATCAAAAAGCAATTAATAAAACGGGATAAAACTTTGCATGAATAATGTCAAAACTGTTCAAGCCCCTAGGTACCGAATATTATGTGGACCGCAGTATCTAAAGGTGACTTTTCACCGAAAATATTGGACATTGTATGGGATATACAGTGCAATTGAAACTCAGAGAGAATCTTTTCCTGATAATAGTATCTCTATGTATTAAAAATGGGTTTAAACGGTTCAATACTTCCCTGAGCTCCCATATATGTACCTAATATAAATATTTTCTAACTTATTTGTGAGTTTACACCGCATACCATATATCGGCCAAGATACGATTTAACTCAATGAAAATGGGAGAGTGTGTTTTACTGATATGTGTGTATCTTTGTGCTTAAAATAGATAAAATTGAGCAAGAGCTTGACTTAGCTTCCATACAACAAACATATAAAATAATGATTTTTTTATACCTTTGCTTAGTTTTTTTTTAAAGTAGGTCAAGAGGTCATTTTACCTATATTTTTGATCCGGTGTAGATGAGAGAGCGTCCAAATCTGGATATATCTAAAATACTAGTTGAAAATCTTCTAAGATATTCTCTATTATATACATATACATACATATGTATTACATATATACGAGTACATATACATTCCAATTGGTTAAGGAAAATATAATATTGAATTATATTGAGGCAAAATTTAATTTGTCCACAATGAAAGTTTTGAAACAAAAACAACAAGAAAAGCAAGCAAGAAAATTTCTCGCACACGACGTGTAAATGCGAGTATCGTCCATTTGCATTAATGGTTTTGAACTAGAAAACCACTCAAGTTCATTAACCTGAATGTGTTGCAAGTTTTGGATTTTCAAAATTTGTTGTTTGTGCTTTCTCATTATCCATGCGAGAGTCCATATGTATAGTATGTATGCATGCCTTGTACATTCAATTAAAGTTGTATTTGTGCGCATTTACCTTTGCTCCAAGTGCTGCTAGTTCTTTTCTGCAGCGCCAGCAGCCTTGCAAACCCCTCCCCGCTCTGCCATTGCCAATGTAAACTAAACAGAAACTGTAATCAGCGCATAATAAGATCAGTTTAACGAGTTAATTGAAAGATTTATGCGCTTACACGCACACATACTTAGCTGACTATGTTTTTGTGTGTGTGTTGAAGCAGGCATTTACATCCCTAAGTATATATGTATGTACCGAGTGTATAGCCGTAGATGTGTGTGGTTTACAATTATACCTACTTAAGCACTCTCTCATACCAGGTTCACACCCCTCTCGATTTCGCCGCAATTTAAAGAACTTTCACTTTATTTAAGTGTTTTGATAAAAAAGTGTTTACTGCGATGGTGTTAGTGTGCTAACGGTAAACAAACTCATTAAGATACTCTTCGTCTGCCTTAGTCAAGTTTAAGTATTTTGAGTTTGAAGATATATGAACTCTACTTCGAGTCTCCAATAGTAAATAGCTGAGACCCGACAATTTAACAGTCGACCCTTCCAAATATATTCAAACATCTCTAACACAGCATTTTCTGCATTAGGAGTTTTTAGCTAACAAAACTATTGGATATTTTTTTCATTGATGGTGGTTTCCACGTGGCGGGTTCCAAACCCAGCACTCTTCTTTTTGAGCTGTAAACCCAGGCCCCACAACTGTTCGCTATCGCATCTTGCGCAAGATCGCTCACGTTTCCAGGAACGCAAGGGTAGGAATTCCTACCTACGACTGTAATTGCATATTCAGAAGCATGACTACCCCCACTACACCCTAACTGAACATCCTCTTTCCTAGCCCTGTGATTCTCTCAAGCAAGTCTGCTTCTCTCTTAACCCAGTTTCGTGCACGACAGTATTTTGATCTTACAAGGGCTGTCAGAGTGCTGTTGCTTCTTGCCTAAGCTTCATCTACTATCTTCAGAATAGTCGTAAGTGCCTTAGGACTTAGGTCGCAGTGCAATCCTCACTTATTTATCTATCTTCAGAATTGTACTATTCATTGTATCATCCACTGTCTTTCCCTGTTTCTCTTTTTCTTATCGTGCGCTGCTGAAATGTAAAGAGATGCTTGATTTTACCGAACTGCACTATTTAGGTTCCTACAGGCCTTGAAGAAATATATTCAAGATCTTATTGTTTAACTCATATTGTCATCTCATCGTTGAAGCCTACAGTACATTAAGAAGAATGGTATAAGTAACTTGGATGATTTTTTTCACCAAAAAAGAAGACGAAGTTAACCTTTTTCGGCAGCATCAGTTATTGCCCAAGTCTGTGATCACTTCATGTTCTATTTGGTTTGGTTATGAAAAAATATTCATAATTTTCAAATTCTTATTCCCACGAGAGATGACGCCTGTACCAGCTCCGTTCTCTACTATACTTCTCACTGACAGTAGTGTAAGGGAAGGAAGTAATAATCAAAATCTTATATTATTTATTCGTGGGAAAGCTATATCAGGTGCACCTAACATTAAAGGAACACGTCAATTTCCGAACCCACCAATTATAATAGGTATAACTATAAAGAAAATTATTACGAAGGCAGGAGCTTCGTAAATTGGTCTCAAAAAATAAAGTTTTAAAAATAATTTTCTTCGATTGCGAGTTTAGATTCATCGTTTTCTGTAGCCATCTTGTCATTCTCTCTCATAATGTGAAGTATGATTTCTACTTTAGTCACTAGACATTTCATTTTACTCTTAAATGAATTTGTAGCGATTTTGAAAGGTTTTGTAAGTGATCATAGTACATTTATGTATTGTATTCTATGCACTCTTTTCTACATAACATTCTTCTTCAATTCTTTATAAAGATAATGTACCGTTAGAAAGTTCCTTCAAACTAGTTGTTGCTCACAAGAACGCTATGCATCTCTTCAGCCAAAAATAAAACATTTACCACACCAGTTATTTCTAAAAGTGAATTTTTGCCCGGAACTCTTCATTTTAGTTCGAAAAAGCTACCCGTAGATCAAACCAGTAGATTTTCCTTTGAATATAAATGATACAAGCGGAAATCTTGCAAAATTTAATCCAAGTTCTCTCTCGCATCTATCTCTTACTGTTCAACACATGTTCGGATGTATAACCGACTAGAGCCGGTTAGGACTGTCTACAGAAACTTTTTCTAGAAAAAGTATGCCAAAAGTAGGGTTCCGATCAGGATGTCGAGACGGGTTAAAATCCGGGTGACGATATGAAAAAATTTTCTGTCTGTCCATTGGTCCGTCCGTCCTCGCAAGCTGTAACTTGAGTAGAAATTGAGATATCTTGATGAAACTTGGTATGCGCGTTCCTTAACAAAAAAGTACGAGTTTGTAGATGGGCATAATCGGTCACAACGCCTTTAACCGAAATCCTATAAATTGTTATTACTAAGCACTGAATTAAGATATGAAACTCTAATTTGGGTTCGCAGTAGCAAGGGGCACCTGGGGCAAAACATTTTGCAAAATTGGGCGTGGCACCGCTCTCTGATAAATTTCGTGTACTTATTTCTTAAATCACTTAAGCTACAACAACCAAATTTGTTGAGTACAAATATTATAAGAACTTCTATCGACAGTGAGAAAGTGATTGAAGTTGGGTGGTAACCCTGCTCACTTCCCATGTAACGGTACTGTTAAAAGCTACTAAAAGGCTGATAAATCAATAACTAAATACGCTATATACATTAAATTGTACACCTGAGATGGTAGAGAAAGAGGAAGACCTCCACTCCGTTGGAAGGACCAAGTGGAGAAGGACCTGGCTTCGCTTGGAATATCCAATTGGCGCCACATAGCGAAAAGAAGAAACGACTGGCGCGCTGTTGTTAACTCGGCTATAATCGCGTAAGCGGTGTCTACGCCAATTAAGAAGAAGAAGAAGGGCTTTGATGGACCCAGGGTCAAAATTGGACGTTGGGAGTGGCAACGCCCACTTTTAGGTGAGAACACATATCTCGAGACCCGTCCAACCGATTTGAACTAAATTTGGTAACTAACATTTCTTATTGCCAAAATTATCCAAATCCAACAAAAACTGTTTACTGCCTTAGGTACCGAATACCTGGACCCCAGTATCGATAGTTGACTTTTGACCGAAAATATCAATGTATGGGATATACTTTTGATATATGTATGTACATTTGAAATTCAAAAATGGTTTGAACCGGGTCAATACCACCCTGAATCTCCATATTGTGTTATTCAATCCCGAATTCGCCATTGAAATTTTTTCATCCTGGTATTTGGGATTACAGAAAAAAGTTAATACAAATGCTAAAGCAATTATATTTTTCAATGCATTATTTGCAACCCTGCCCAAAATACAATATACCAGAGGCGTTCTGTAGTGCCTCATTTACAAGCAGTTGCCATGTGCATTTCCACACTTTTTATACCCTGAACAGGGTATATTAAGTTTGTCACGAAGTTTGTAACACCCAGAAGGAATCATCGGAGACCCTATAAAGTATATATATAAATGATCAGTATGTCGAGCTGAGTCGATTTAGCCATGTCCGTCTGTCCGTCCGTCTGTCTGTCTGTATATATTCGAACTAGTCCCTCAGTTTTTAAGATATCGTTTTGAAATTTTGCAAACGTCATTTTCTCTTCAAGAAGCTGCTCATTTGTCGGAACGGCCGATATCGGACCACTATAACATATAGCTGCCATACAAACTGAACGATCGGAATCAAATGCTTGTATGGAAAACTTTCACATTTGACAAGATATATTCACGAAATTTGGTTTAGATTATTTTCTAAGGCAACAATGGAATCTCCGAAGAAATTGTTCAGATCGGTTAACTATAGCATATAGCTTCCATACAAACTGAACACATAGTTACTAACAGAAATGCACCTGTGAAGGGTATTTAGCTTCGGTACAACCGAAATTAACGTTTTTTCTTGTTTTTTGCTAAAATTGAAATTGATTGAAGAAGATTTCCAATATTTCTGAATAAAATTTTATTAATTGACACACTTATTTATATGATTACGATGTGACTAAAATCTTCCATGTATTTTTAGAAATTGAGGACAAAGCGTTAGCTTGTTGCGCCCCGCGTATTAATGACTTTTTCTCTTAAATTCAATTAATTACACGAGAATGTATAAAAATAAACACGATTTTAATATTACAATCGACAAGTACTAGTTTATATGTATGTAAGTGTGTATGATATGTATATATGTATCTATGCGCATTCGATTTTGTAAACAAATTTTTACGATTTCAATAAAAATGTTGCCGCCTTTGCTAAAGAGCAGATATTTACATTTTGTCGGAATTTCGCTGATGGCCGAACAGCTGCCCAATGACTAATAATAAAAAATAAAAGAGAAACAAAAAAGAGCGCAACAAAATAAATAAATAGAAACTATGAAAATTCTGTGAATTTTTAAAATCTGCCAACGAGCTTCGTAACTATGATGGAAGCAATCTAAAACTCAAATATAATCTACCTGTCCAAATGCATACATACATATCTACACTCAGTTTGGCATTGCTGTCCGTTTTGGCCAAAACAACTTGTTTACATAGTGAGTTGTGAATAGAACATGCAATGGAAACCTTGAGAACGTTGTAACTATTTGCCTTGTTGTTGTTTATTGTATAGATTACTTGATTGAGAATGCTGAAAACAAACGCAACCGTGACCGTTAGTAACGATAATGTCACATTTTGACTTTGAGCGCAGACTCCATTTGAAATTACAATATTCGGTGGCATTGGAAGAACTCATTGCATTCTGGCTGTGCAGAATTACAAAGTGTTAAAAGTGTTTGGCATGAAATATGTAGTTATAACGGGTGCTCCAATTCTAGGTTCCCTACTTTTTTAAAGAAAAAACACAGAAACTTTAAATTTAATGGGAAATGATTATTATCATTCGAAAGAAGATTCGAAGACTATCTCTTTCAAATGTTGAGCGCGGCTACGTCTCAGATGGTCCATCCGTTGAGTCCAATTTTCGTTAACTCATTCGAGCATTTTGACTGGTAACTGGCGAATGACACGCGTGATGTCTAAAAGCATAGGCTTTAGACTTTACACGTCCCCACAGGAATTAGAAAAAGGCTAACGGTGTTATATCACACGATCTTGGTGATCAATCTACCGGCCCAAAACGTAAAATTATCTGCTCACCAAAGTGTTCTCTCTCAAATACATTGATTGATCCGATGTGTGGGAAGTGGCGCCGTCTTGTTGAAACCAAATGTCACCGAGATCACAAGCTTCAATTTCAGGCATCAAATAGTCGGTTGCCTTGGCGACCGATGATTCCAAAACCACATCAAACCGTTGTTTTTTTCTGAATGAAATGGCAGCTCTTGAATCTCGTCAAGTGGCTCTTCGTCCCAAATGCGGCATTTTGGCTTGTTTACATACCCATTGAGCCAGAAGTGGCATTAATTGTTGAACAAACTATAAATAATCTATATCCGATTGGAAGCCAGTCGGATTTTTTTCGATTGTCTTTTTGCGTTTTGACTTTGAACCTCTAGTGCGCTCAGTAAGCGCTGGTCAACAATCAGAATTTGCACGACTGCGGGGTCCATGTGACCTAGAGTGAATCGTAAAAGGTCTTCCGAGCTACTAGCTCTTAGCGAAGTCAATCCGGCCGTAAGTGTTCTGACACGCAGTACGGCCAAATCTTTATCTTCAAATCTGGAGTCTACACATTAATATACGAAACTGACGTGGTATAGACGTCTAATAGGTTTAATGTATTTATCTCACAAACTACTAAAGCTATTCAAGTTGTTTAACGGGGAAAGGCAGTAGCTGTATACCTGTTCTGCAATTTTGACCTTCGTCAGTCTGGAAAAACGTAAAGAGAAGACCGCAAACTTACTACTCGAAGGACCCAAAAGGGGTTTCACTGACATTCTATGTGGAATTTAATACGAATAATTCAAGAGAACCTGAGCTGCACGGGCAGCACGTAGGAAATCACTTCTGACTAAAATTCAGAGGAAACGACG
Organism: Bactrocera neohumeralis; assembly: GCF_024586455.1. Classification (NCBI taxonomy): domain Eukaryota; kingdom Metazoa; phylum Arthropoda; class Insecta; order Diptera; family Tephritidae; genus Bactrocera; species Bactrocera neohumeralis. The sequence continues at coordinate 46,649,123 of NC_065923.1, forward strand.
CGTAGACTTTGGTTTTGGACAGCAAATCAATAGAAGTATGTTGTTTGGAGCGATGTAACAAAAATTAATCCGTTAGGTCCTTATGGTCGAAGGTATATTCGTCTTTCAATCAATGAACAATTTGATCCTCGGTATCTTTCACGCGGAGTGAAGCATGGTAGAGGATCAATCAAGGTGTAGGGATGTTTAATATGTAATGTTGTTGGTCTATTCCATAAGATTGATGGAATTTTTAACAAGGACAAGGTCGACATCCTAAAAAATGTCATATTGCCATGGGCAGAGGGAAATGTGCCTGTTATATGGAAATTCCAACAAGAAAAGGAGCCAAAGCATACGACAAAGTTGACACAAACGTTTTTTTTCGGTATAAAATTTTGTACAAATGTTATTCTTCTCAAGTCTCAAAAATTGTCAAAATCGGACCCTGACTCTTTAAGCTCTCAGTTACCAGAAATGTGAACCACAGTGACTTAGACCCTTAGCTCTTTAGCCCCCATACACCAAACACCCCAGAATGTACCGCTATGAAGGAAGCGTTAAGAGATAATATTTTGTATTTTTTTTTTACTTTCCCATTCAAAATTAGTATTTCATTTTCACAAAAAAAAAAAAATAATGAAATCAGGTCAATATTACCCAAAGCCTCCATATAATCAAAATTTCATACTTCTGGTTGCCTTTATACCATATACATATATTGGCAATAAATATCGCTACACCCGAACTCCCTTCCACTATTCCTCATGGTTCAATCATAACTTCAACCTACACACGTTATTTAGCATTAAAAAATATGAAAAATAAAATGTAAATAATAAAAAATTAGAACAAAATTTTTCAAAGTAAAAAAAAAAAAACGTTAGTCATTGATTGTAAACAAGACAAGCGACTTTGTTATTTACTCGTACCTTCGCTTTTCAGACCCAGTTGAGGAAGCCCTCAAGTGCGCTGCCCGGCCAGCTGTTCATACATACCAACATACATTTGTATGTATGCATGTTTTTACATATAACACGATGGTTGGCCGTGTGGGCGTGTTGCTATCCAATTAATGGCGCAACACAATTGTTGGCGACACGACGGCATTCACAGTGCCTCTGCGCGCACATTACATGGCAGATTACTTAACTAATCGTAAGCGAAGTAAACAAATGCAAACAAGCACACACACGCACGGACGCGAATATAAATGCTTTTAGATCGCAACAAAGTAAAAGTTGAGCACCGAAAATCTTTCAAAAAACCTTGACTCGATTTCGCTAAATTCGGCTAAGAATGAGCTGAGCAACCAATAAAGCAATAAAAGCATTTAAATTATAAAAATAACAAGAAAAATGCATAAAAATGCCAGAAAATGTATGCAAGCTGCGCCAGTAAGTGCAAACAAACAGCAATGTACACTAACAAAAACAACAAAAAACAGTTGTTTGCATATTTGCTGCACACTTGTCGGTCCAAGCAGCCAAGCAGCGTCCTCTATCTGTATGTATGTATGTATGTCAGACAGCCACCGTCATCACGCTGCGCTGTGATAAACGCGACAGATAAACAACACAGGCGAAATCTTCGCAAATCACTTGCAATTAATTGCCGCAAACAAAGTGATTAAATTTGAAATTTATCATATTTATTATTAGGCGCAACATAAATTTTTATTATTTAACTAAAAACACTCACACATACACACACATACGAATTTGTTACCAGAATGTGTAAAATAATGATTTTCCACATTGATGTCTTGCGTCCGACGAATTTAGCCGCCACCCACACTTCGATTACTTGCGCCATGGCAGCACAGTGTCGCAGAGAAAAAGGAAAAAAGAAAGATTAGAGCGGAAAAAATTGTCTTTCTTGCCACTACAATAACAAAAGCGCATCATTGTAAAGTGGCGACTGATGCCAAGGGGAAGTGGTTCTGGCACAACAACACAAACACAGCGCCATAAGGCATACATATAGAAGGTGTGCGTGAAATTCTGTGACATATTTTAAAGTTTTATGGCCGTTACATGCCATAAATTGTTCAGTTAGCACATTTTCGTCGCATTCGCTCGGTATTTGTTTAGAACTTGCGCCTCTTCCAACTCAGCTGACGCTTTGCATCTTTACACCGTTTTCCTACCGCCCTTTTTCGATTTCTTAAGCATCTTCAATTTTCGCTTTCCTCCTGCGCGGCAATTTGTTTGTCAACGAAACAGCGAAACATCTGAGCAACACGGCTCTGCTGGAATTTCTATTTTGGTGCGCGTTGGAGGAGGCTGTCGCGTATTATTGATGATCTGCCTTAGTGGGTCATTAAAAAACGCTTTGAATATACTTTAATGTTGGAAAATTTTAGTTTTTACAGTTATTTTAAGATGCTTAATTCAATTAGAAGTTTGAAGAAAACTATTGCGTTGTTTTACTGTTGTGTATTCAGCTTTACTAAAATTTTGGAGTGGTGAATTTTTTTATAGTTAACATTTTCTAAATTATAAATTTATGCTCTTTATCGGAGGGTTATAAACATTTCAGCCTGATCTTTGGTTGAATCAGCACTTTTACATATTGACAAAATTATGATATAATATCATAATTGACTAAATTAAGAGGAAATTTGCTAATTGAGTAAATTAATAGACAATTTGCTGATAGACTAAACTTATATGACAACAGATTAATTGACTAAATCAAGAAAAATTTTGCTAATTGACTAAATTAAAAGAAAATTTGTTAATTGAGTAAATAAACAGACAATTTGGTGATATATCAAATTTGACTAAATCAAGAAAAATTTTGCTAATTGACTAAATTAAGAGGAAAATTGCTAATTGAGTAAATTAATAGACAATTTGCTGATAGATAAAATTTGCATGACAACAGATTAATTGACTAAAACAAGAAATAATTTGCTAATTGACTCCATTACAGTTTACTAATTGACTAAATTAAGATAATAATTGCTATTTGCTTAAATGAATAGAAAATTGCAGATAGACTCAATTTGTATGAAAACAGATTAATTGACTAAATTAAGAAATAGTTTGCTAATTGACTTCATTACAATTAATGTACTCATTTACTACCTTAAAGGGGTATCTAATAGCCTTTTGAGGAGAAAAATTAATTTAGCACATTAATATTTAAACTGAAAAACAAGTTTTTGCCTTTCGCACAGCCGGCTATACGATCAACGGTGTACTCGATTAACGATAAGCTGTTATACTTGCTTGTGTACTTCACTTTGTATTTTTTCTGATGATTAAAATTCATCAGCTGATTGCTATTTTATCAATGCACATAACCAAATTTCAAGCCTGGACAACAACCTTTAAAAGTGCAGACAATTTGCTAATTTAATCAATTATAGAGTTGCTTGAAAAGCATATGTTATTGTATATGCCGGGTTTTCCAATAGGGATGATATGATTTCTAAGAGTCTCTGTAATAGCTTTTCATTGCTATGCTTACAAATTCACAATGGAAAGATAGGCCAACATGGCCCCAGTAACAACTTTTTTTCCGAAAAGTGCGTGTTTTCGTGGATGTTTCTTTGACAGAACTACATACATACATATGTTATATATCTAATTATTATTTTCCCTTTGAAAATGAGGGAAGACGAAATGTTAATTTAATATTATCTCTATGAAACATTACATTATTAATTAACTTGTATTTTATTCTTTTCCATTTCTTTGCAGGTGAGTTTATTTTCGATGTGGCGTGGCTTTTTTGCTGTAAAATCCGTAAATATTTACTTAAGTTATATATAATTGTATATTTAGTTGCTTAAAACAAATGGGTATAGTAATACTGGTAAAGGGTTATCCTTTTTTTTTTTAAGGAAAAGCAATAAAATTTCAAATTTAAAGCGGAATGGTTATTATCATTCCAACGAAAATTTTTTGGTATTTATTTTTTGAAAATTATCTCTTTCAAATATTGGTAGCGGCTATGTCTCAAGTGAACCATCCATTGAGTCCAATTTAAATTTTTATGATCCGTTCAAGCATTTCGACTGCTAACTGGCGAATGACACGCATGTGTTTTGCCCCAAGGCCTGAATCGAAGCGGCATTGTCCGCACAGACTTAAGACTTTACATATTCCCACAGGAAAAAGTCTAACAATGTGATATTACAGGATCTTGGTGGCCAATCGACCGGCCTAAAACGTTGAATTATCTGCTCACCAAAGTGTTCTCTCAATACGAGTAAATCCATTGATCGATGCGATGTGTAGTAAGTGACATCCTCTTATTGAAACCAAATGTCGAGATCACGAGCTTTAATTTCAAATGGTCGGTTACCATGGCATGATAATGGTCGCTATAGATGGTTACGTTCTCACCAGCATCATTTTTGAAGAAATATGTACCGATGACCCTATCGGCCAACAAGCCACACCAAATCGTAGTTTTTTGTGAAGGCAGAAATGGGTCTCATCGCTGAACAGCATTTGGTTCGAAAACGTCGGATCTTCTTGGAACTTTTCAAGAGCGTATTGAACTTCAGTTCTTGAACAAGCTGTATTTTAAACGCTTTCAATGTAAGAGCTCGACGTAAAATGTGCCAAGTCGTTTTATAGGTCAGTCCGAGTTGCTGTGCCGTCAACTCCACGGTTTTCATGTACACTGTACACTGTTAGTTACGACTGCTATATTTTCTTCACTACGTGTTGAACGTGGTCTAGGTCTATTCGGTCGAATATTATTCGACAAAAACGCGTTTAAAGACATCTAAAACTGATAAAACTGATTGAACGGAGGGACTGCACTTTAGAAGGCTGTAACTCCAAAGCTATTTGAGATATCGACTTCAAATTTTGGCATATTAATTTTAAAGGTATAATCTAAGGATGTATTAAAGTTCCCCTTGTGCATTGGTGGGTTAAGAAGCATAGCTTTGCTCTCGATATGGAAAAGGGAAAAGTCACTAGCACATACCTGACGGCACCGGTCCTAAACTACTGCTATACTTTGCTTCTTAATTGTTGCTGTTGTTGTTGTGTTTGCAGCATAAATGTTTCGTTCCGTTAAATTATTTTCCACGCATAATTACCAAAATATTTGAAGAAAATTCGCAATCTAGAACAACATGTGAGCACAAACAAGAAATTAGCCTTTCATAAGCAAACAAACAAGCAATTATGAGCGCTTGACTCGCATGTCGTCCGCACGCAGTCACGCAAATACAAACACACATACACATAAGCATGTAAATATGTGTGTTTGCCTGCACTTGTGGTGGCATATGACAACTATGACGGCGCAGAATGGTATAATATTAACAAAATATTGAAAAAAAACAAAACAACAACAACAATCAACAAAAGTTATAATGAAGCGCTGTTGTGTCTGCATGTCAACGGCAGGTGTGTGGGTGGATGGGGCACAACTGCATACCAACACATGCACAACCAAATAGCATATATGCAGTTATGTTTCGATATAAACTCATTTATGTAGAAATGTATGTATGTTGTTTGTAGTGTGGCAGCACAATAATACTTTCATGGTTGCTCCCGATTTTGCGGATGTGCCAACTGTGGCACGATTGGCAGTGGCGTCGTCCAACGAAATGCCAAGCATGAGCAACAGCGCCGGTGGACAGTGTGTGTGTGTGTGTGTGTGCATTTGTAACAACCGCCAACCTAGCCAGCAACGGTCTGGCCGTTGCGGCCAAAAGCTGTTGTTGCCACTGCTGTCCATTGCTCTTGATTGCTTGTTGTTGTTGTTATAGCATTACTCTCACTGCTGTTGGCTGCTGTTGCTGCGTCTAGTTTGGGGGCGTTGTTGATAAATTGAAAACATTTGCCCGCAATCTGCCACATGAAGGCTACGTACCGGTCTTGCACAATCACACACACACATTCACTTATGTATGTGTGCATTTTTTTGTATGAAGCTACATTACCTGTTCGCACTGCAATTGCTAGCTGACTAACTGGCTGGGGCAATGTGGTCACATTACTGGCAAAATTGTTATGGCAAAGTTTTCGTGCGTTGATTTCACTGCATTTCTCCGGCAACTTCTACTTGCCACAAAAGCGTATGCGTGTGGTGGCAGCAAGTTGGGAGTAAAAAGAAGTTGTTGAAAAGTTGGCTTTCTTTATTACATACATATAACTATATATGTATGTGTAAATATGTACATACATAGACATACGTTTATACTTAGCTAAACTAGCATTTGTTGTTAGTTGTGCCACAAGTGTGCTATAAATTGCTAATACTGGACTTTTTTTATACAAATAAATCACATGATTGCCTTATTGACGGAGTAAAGTGTATTCGAATTTTTTGGAAATAAATTGAAAACATAACATGTTAAGAAGGGCTAAATACTGCTGCAGAAGAACATTTTATATTCACGCAACATGCAAGCATCAAAGCCGGGAAAATGGTTTCTGTTGTTGGCAAAATTTTACATTAAGAGAAGAATACTCTTCAAAGGAGCATTTTTTATAGCATAAAAAGGCATACAACGACTTTCTACTGATTTCGATTAGTCAGATTTGACTAATTAGATTATAGACTTCCGATCTAAAAAATTTATTTGGAGGTTGTAGCATTACCTTTGGCAATAAGCTATACCAAATAAAAAATTTTTCCATACAAGAACTTAATTATTGTAAGTCGGTTTGTATAGCAGCTATATGCTACAGTCATGGACAGAGAAATAGCTCATTTTGAGAATATAATAACGATACGTATCTTTTCCATATAAACAGAAAACAAATAATATTTTTTTATTAACAATGCTTAAAGTGAGAAATAAGTGAGTTATTTACAAAAAATTAAAAAGCTTTATTCAATAGTTCTTTAAAAAAAATAATGATTTTCCCATTGTGTGTTTAGGCCTGGATATAGAAATAGCACGGTAGGCCGGTTCTGTGCAAATGAAATAAATTTATTAGAAATCTAATAAGTATAATAGCGTTTAAGCATTTACAACGTTAGTATTTTGCTGTGTGCCCACAATTTTTCAAAATTACTTGGCATCTTCGGGGCAAGCTCTCCACTAATATCTGACACCTCCTTTGCGGAATTGCTTAACATACCTCCTTAATTCCAGTCCAAAGTTCTTTCGCTTTTTTGAATTTTTTCTTGGCAAACTGTATCTTAACGTCGTTCCATAAATTTTTAAGCGGATTTACATCGGGAATTTGGGCTGGGCAGCTGAGAACGTCAATACTTTCTGCAGTGACCCAGTTCTTCATACTTTTAGTTCTTCATACGTTTAGTTGGATCATTGTAATACTTATAAATCCAATTCACTGGCAACGATTTGAAGACGAATGGTTCCATGGTATTTTTGAGAATGTTTTGGTAAGCAAATTGGTCCATTCTGCCATCTATCATTATGAATGGTTAAACACCGTACCAGGAAAACTCTCCCCAGACCATTACGCCACGTCCGCCGTGCTTAACAGTTCTTGTAGTGTACCTGGAGTTATACGCTTGACACCTGGGACGAAAGGCAAATTGTTTTCCATCAGATTCGACATGGTTTCCCTTAGTTTCATCTCTACACAGAACCGTTTTCCAAAATTTGACGTCCTTTTCTAAATGTTCTTTAGCATAGTCCAGCCTTGTGTGAAAAATTTCTAGACGGCCCCTCAAAAACTGTGTGACTAATTCCTGTATATGCAAAAGGACATAACTTAATAGGCCCAGCCCCAGCCCGCCATGCTAGGAAGGTAGGTTGTAGGGTCTCCGATATTTCCTTCTGAATGTTTCAAATTGACACGAATATATATACTAATTGGAGCATCTGGAGCGTTTAACAATGTCTCTACGGAAACTATTCTGAATAGTATCAAGTCCCTACGTGTTGATCCTGCTATACAATGCAGGATCAGAAGCCTTTTAATCTCTAGATGGATAATAGCAGAATGAAACAAAGCTAATATGAACAAGGAAGTCTGTAGAGGTACTCTGCAAGGTGAAGTGCTATCTCCGCTTCTATCGACATTAGTGGTGAATAAAGTGCTAAGAAACTTGGACGGCAAATCCCCTAAGATATTGGTATATGCAGAGGACATTGACATCTTAATAACGGGTAGGTATCTACAGACCATTAGCAGTATTATGACCACCACTCTCAATACAGTCCAGGATTGGGCATCGCAAGCGGGTCTGGGGTTGAACCTGGAGAAAACGGTTCTGCTTGTGTTCACAAGAAAGCACAAAATTCCTCTATGGATGGAACACAACTCCCTCTCAAGGACCGCACCAAGTACCTTCGGGTAGTCTACAGCAGCAAACTGCTGTTGAAGTACAACGAAAAAAGAATGGGAAAAGCTAGTAATACTTTATATTCGTGTAGGCAGATTCTCGGCTCTCTCCCTCTCTCATACACTGGTGCTACACAGCTATTGTAAGACCAATTCTGCTCTACGGTGCAGTAGTATGGTGCACAGGCGTACGGAAATCCATTTATAGACCTCTTCACTGAAAACTGCGTAGCAAAATCGGCGGGACGACTACTGGCTGTAGGAGACTGTAGATATAGAACTTCCAGGTATAGTTCGGTGGGTCATGGTGGTTGGGCAAATAGGTAATAGTGGAAAGTGTTGCCAGAAGCATGTAACTTCACTTCTACTGGGTATCAGGCCACAAAGGCATCGAGCACAATGAAATAGTGGACGAAATCGCAAAGAATGGTGTACGGCTAACACCCGAAAAAGTGATCAACATTGGGAAAACGTATGTACTGTCTGTCTATTGTGCAAAACTGAAAAAGTCATGTACAAAACGGTAGATCGGAAGTACACAACATTCCTATTGGCACTCGATAGACGAGACTGTAGGAATTCTAAAGGGTCACTGTCTGGTGGCGACTTGCGCCCGCAGTATAGGGCTGACCGATCGAAAAGATTGCAGGAAATGTCTAGAGCAGGGCACCAGGGAAACAATGGATCATCTCTTGTGCACTTGTAAGCAAATGGGGTCCCCACGGTATGGTACACTGGAGGAGGTATTTGTAGTGAGGCCGCAGAGTCTGTTAAAATTTCGACAAGCGTTATGCCTACCAGATTAAGTAACCTAACCTAACCTACTATAATCTGTTCAGGATATAAAACTGATACACACAGAAGTAACTGAATTTCCTACTAGAGTTTCGCTGAAAATTTTGAAGTTTCTTAAGAAAAGCTAAACAATATTTCACAGTAAAATCTCGATGTAACGTGCAATTTCACTGTGGCCAATAATTAGTTACAAAAATATCACCACATTTTCTGTTTATAAGGAATGTTTCTATAAAGGTTTGGTAAACACAGTTTGAAGACTTTCAAATTGTACGTTAAGATCATCTCAGGGTCAGAGCGCATCGGGTTGATTTATTTTCCAATTTTCAAGTTTTGAAGAAGCCGATTCAGCTGCTATGGTTCAAAAAATAGCAGAATTCTTCCGGGTTCTCAGGTTACCGGCACTTCATTTTGGTTATTTGAGATCTTTGAACACCAAAAATTTGTGCTTAGTATGATGCTCACATGTGTCTATCACTTAGCAGCGGTCTTCTCGAAAGTGTAATTAAAAATTGCTTCGGAAATTATCTAAATAAATTTGTGGCATGGCGATGAAATGCAAGTTAAGAATTACACCTAAATCAGTGTGCAATTCCATGAAATTGTCTGGGTATTCCTTTGCTCTTCACTTGATATCTTAGTAGAGCCACTCAAGTTGGCTTTTCCAGTCGTGACCAATGAGTTCACACCAGGTCTGCGCGAAAGAGCTAGTCGGAGCTTTCGAAAGTATAATTCCCAGTCTGTATTCCTAGTATAAGACTTCCTGTGAGAACATTCTCCGTCCAGGCTGAAAAAGATGAATCTATGGTTAGAGATGGAGTAATAATTAAGAACCTTCCTGCCTGTGATCGTAATCATTTGTGGGCGGTTCTCACCTGAGAAGGACCACAAGATTGTCGCGTAGCCATATTCGTTGCTCAAATTTTGAAAATAATATATAGGTATATATAATATATGTATATATACGTATATGGCTTGGTTCTGCTTCTAAATACAATGTTACCATATTTCCCGTTATTAAAAATTCCAGACACATGTTCTTTTCATGCCAACACATGTTTGTAAGATACAATAGCACAATAAAAGCCTCAGTAATAATGAATGGAATTTCAAAATGTGAATGCAACAATTGTTTCTTTTTCAAATCACGCCTATGAAGGCCACCCCTACTCCGCTTTCTGCCCTGCTGCACTGTGTCAATGCTTTTGTTAAGTTGTTGTTTTTGTAATTTTCAAATTACCTTCTAAAGCTGTGCTGTACCCATAGTAGAGTATAGGATTAAACGTGGCGTTGTGTGTGGGCAGGAAGGTGCTCGTGTTTCATTTTCATTTCGACAACAATAGTTCAAAATCAAGGTCGTCTCTACTCGAATTGACCCAATCAATGCTATGAATTTAAATTGCTGCATTTCACAGCTATCCATCCATCGGCTAGACGTTGTTGTTACCGAAAAATGTGCTACTGCTGTTGTTGTCATGTTTGTGTTGGTGTTGATAGCCTGCTACACGCTTACACAATTACTGCTCTAATAACCAGCAACCAACAATCGACCATATTTTACGTCCATTAGCCCTCCTGACCACCCCTTGACATTGCAACACTGCTAGGGCGTCTGTCGTTGTCGGTGTGTGCATTCGCATTGTTTGGCAATTGTTTGGTGACCCTGCCGGAGAATTTGAAGATTTTAATTATGGTGACGTGAAAGAGATTCAAACTAAGATGATGATCATAAGATTCTTAAGGGATAGACCTTTACAAAACCATCAAAAATATTCACAACATTTCGAATAAACAGTTTACGGCTAGTTTTATTCGGCTGCCTTTATATAAAAACAAGTTTATTTTGCAGGAAAAAATACGATGAAGTAGCCTACACTAATGAGTCTCAAACTTCTAAAGATTTTTTCGGATCTTTTCTTAAAATATACTGCTAATAAATAATTTTCGGAAATTCAGAGTCGATTTATTTGGCGAGTTTTTGAACTCAACAACGAAAAAGTCAGTCATCGAAGGTTAGAATTTTGGTTTCTAAACCTAGCTTAAAAATTAAGCATTAAACTGTAAAGGCTATCTTAGCTTAGGTTTCAATAGTTTGCAACATAACTGCTTGGAAAATGTTCCATCCGAAAATGGAAGAATAAGAATAAACTCTTACGGAAAACAAAATATTAGTACTGGCCCATTTTTCCTAGATTCTTTTTCTTTATTCGCGTAGACACCGCTTAAGCGGTTATAGCCGAGTTTACAACAGTACATCAGTCGTTTCTTCTTTTCGCAATTTGGCGCCAAATCGAGATATCAAGTACAGCCAGGTGCTTCTCCACCTGATCTCTTCAACGGAGTGGAGGTCTTTCTCTATCTCTGCTTCCCTCGGCGGGTACTGCGACGAATTCTTTCAGAGTTGGAGAGCTTTCATCCATTTGGGCGACATGACCTTGCCGCTGTCTCTTAATTCGCTGAACTATGTCAATGTCGTCGTATATCTCGTATAGCTCGTTCCATCGACTGCGGTACTCACCGTTGCCGATGCGCAAAGGACTATAAATCTTCCGCAGAAACATTCTCTCGAAAACTCGTAACGTCGACTCATCAGATGTTGTCATCGTCCATGCCTCTGCACCATATAGCAGGACGGGATTAATGAGTTACTTATAGAGTTTGGTCTTTGTTCGTTGAGAGAGGACTTTACTTCACGATCGTCTACTCAGTCCGAAGTAGCATTTATTGGCAAGAGTTATTCTGCGTTAGATTTCGAGTACGCTGACGTTGCTGTGGGTGTTAATGTTGGTTCCCAGACAGACGAAATTATCTATGACTTCAAAGTTATGACTGTCAACAGTGACGTGGAACGCGAGTGCGACGACTGTTTGTTTATTGACAGGTATTTCGTCTTGCCCTCGTTCACCGCCAGACAGATTTGCTTCGCTTTTTTATCCAATCTGGAGAAAGCAAAACTAATGGCGGGGCTGTTGAGGCGCGCCAGCAACTGTACACTATTATAGAAGATTGTACATTCTCATTTAGCTCAGCAGTTCTTATTATTTTAGGGAGTCTCCTTATCTGAACCTTCGTTTGGTATCGAACGGACGGAGAGGTCCTTTCCGATCCTGACGGAGCTTTTGGTATTGCTCGACGTCAGTTTGAGATTAGTTTAACCTTTTTTAGTTCGTATCAAGTTTGGTGTCCCCGCTTTTCAGGGGGATGGTACTAAACGCAATACCACTTCAACTCAATGGAGGAAGAGTAAACGAGATTATGTGGCGTATTGAACGTACAAAAGAACATTCAGTTCGAACTGGGGCCGAAAACCGAATATAGGCAAGTGAAAGTATACGTCCGTCATTGGACCAATTAATACATATGAAGCACAGGTTTGGTGCCAGAATTATAGCAGGTCCAGAGAAAGTATATATAGACTAACTGGTACCATAATGAGACATTGGCCATTTCGAGAATATGGGTTATAATGGGAAATGCCCTATAACAATATTTGCCGCGGCTGAAAACTCGATTCAAATAAGGTTACGCTTCTACATTTCCTCTGCAAGTATCCAGCTCTACCACAAACCTGACGTATGACTTTTAGTATCCGTCAGGTACCAAATGTCTATTTAACAAAGGTATAACGGAGATAAGTAGTTTTATTGAGGGCACCATTAATTTTGAACAAAAAAAGAAACGTGGTGGCAATATTTAAAGGTCTTAGGAATGGTGTGTATTTATTAGCTGTTTGCTTGCGATCTTAATCTTGGAAATGTTTGCAGAAGTGGTTTAGGGATCTTCTTTATCATGAATACAAGTAGCTGAGAAGCACAAAGCATTCAGTGAAAGTTCTGAAATCATCAAAAACTTGCCTGTACCTTCTGCATGAGATTACTATATCCTTATACTGTTTATTCAGGTTCATTGGCTAGTTCACTTATATTATTGTTTGAAATCACGTCAACCGAATCGAAAGCCTGAGATGGAGTACTGACCCGATGTATGACGGTGTCGAAAGCTTCTAAATCTTAATCGTGAATTCATAAATGATATGTGGTATCTATTCTTCAAAGGATTGAGGTGTTAAAGTCTTATGCTCGAATGGCTTTTGTCTTGTTTGGACTGTTATGTTGTTCGAGTTTCATGTCGTCCAGTCCTGTAATCATTACTTTAGTAGAAAATAATTTATTATTCAGCTGAGATTTACATCTATCACCAATCTAATAGCTACTTCTCGAAATTTATGGGAACTTTGGAACTTATTTCAGCCAGTATTGGAGTTCTCTATCAAAATATCCAAAAATTCCTGTCAATTTGCGGATACATAACGTGTAGAACTAATCAGACACACAATTTTCGACTTCTGCGTAGTAATCGAAGTGCTGGCTCAAAAACTTTTTGCTGTGTCTTCTGGCCCATTCCGGAAGTTTTTCGATCAATGCATGGTTCAAATTGATCATTTGTTGTCTGTAGCAATTAGTATTAACAGTTAATACCACACCCTTCTGATCTCACCATCTATCTTAAATTTCTTGGGATTAATTTTTTCGTGTTTTTTTTTGGCAAAAGTCATTGGTTGCCGCCCGTTGCCACTGTTTTGAACCAGAATGGCTAATATTACCGAGTACCGTCAGAACAACAACAAAAACATTATAACCCATGCCCATGTAAATAGGCTTACTACATATGTACATATATATACGTATGTCTGTGTTAGCGGCAGTACGGCTGTAACAAGACACAATAATTCTTCCAAAATCAAAACAAAAACAAAAGAAATTACATTTTCTGCTTTATGAGAAGTCGTGAAAAACAGCCAAAACATGGCCGAAAACAAGCCGAGCGGCGAAAGCAATAATAATAACAAACATAATTGTAAAATATGGCAACAACCCAAACTACACATACACACACACACACAAACACAAACACACATAGTAGGTGCGTATCGTAAAATGGCCTACAACATATGTGGACCAACTGAACTGGCAGCTGGAGCGGGGGAATAGGACGCGAAGGGTGTCCCGCGCTCAAAGCAATGCTGCTGGACTGGCCTGCAAGGTGTGATGTGCGATTGACTCGCATGTAATGCTGGCATTGTGCGCAACACAAAACAGTGAACTTTGGCTACTACAAAACAACAACAAAAACGTAATATGTGCACACGTAGTATATTCTCTTCGCCTACAGTCGCATTTGGCCGCAAAATATAATTTTATGTGTGCGCGTAAACGGCGCATATGCCGTTAATTTTTGCATTTATCACACACACACATACTATATATACAAATACAGTTAGTTACCAAACTTCAATTTAGATATACATATGTATGTATGTATGTATGTATGTATGTATGTATGTTTGTGCATGTGTGTACGTTTCGTCCGCATACTTTTACAACACACTATAAGTTTCAGCTGAATTTGCTGAAATATAGTTTTCAATATTTTTGTTGTTGCACTCGCTATTTACACTTTTTACATTTCGACTATATTCTATGGCGCGAGTGGCAAACGGAAGCGAAAAGCGCAGGAATTAGAAAAAATCGTATTTGGTAAACAAATTCGCGGCGTTTAGAAAAAATTTGTGTTTACTAAGCATGTAAAGAGCAGAGAGGCACGATAAAGCGCTGAGCGGTGAAAAGTTTAGCAGCCATTCTAAGGCAAAAGTAAAATAAAAAATGAAAATTTAACTGACCGCGTAAACATTTCGAAAATGCTCGAATCAATGGCGTAGGTCTGACTTTAAAGTGTGTGTGTATTAGGGTGGTATATGTTTTTGCCAAAATTTGCTGTATGAGTTTTTTCGCTATAAGTATACTGGGATTATGTGGGAGTAAAAGATATTCACTATGCGCTACGTCTTGGAAAAGCCCCGTGATAAGAGGATCGACACACACCACCTCTTCATCGATTTCAAAGCTGCTTTTGACAGCACGTAAGCCGCTTTATCTGAATTTGGTATCCCCGCAAAACTATTACGGCTGTGTAAACTGACGTTGAGCAATACCAAAAGCTCCGTTAGGTTCGGGAAGGACCTCATTCGATACCAAACGAGGTTTCAGACAAGGCGACTCCCTTTCGTGCGACTTCTTCAATCTATTGCTGGAGAAAATAATACGAGCTGCAGATCTGAATAGAGAAGGTACAATCTTCTATAAAAGTGTACAGCTGCTGGCGTACGCCGGTGATATAGGTATCATTGGCCTTAACAACCGTGCAGTTAGTTAGTTTCTCCAAACTGGATAAGGAAGCAAAGCAAATGGGTCTGGTAGTGAACGAGGGCAAGACAAAATATCGCCTGTCATTTGTGTCGTAGATAATTATCTCTATCTTGGAGCAAGGATCAACACCAACAACAATATCAGCCTCTAAATCCAACGCAGCATAACTTTTGCCAACAGGTTCTACTTCGGACTGAGTAGGCAATTGAGAAGTAAATATACAAGTCACTCAACATCCACATCATGCCCGAAATATATAATCTCTTTTTCCGCCATTAAAAGGCTCGTTCCTTATAGTGGTCACTCCTCAACAAATAGCTTATCTTGAAATCTATTTTTATTGCATTTTTCCATTCATCGTGTGCAATCCACTCGGATGTCGACTGGACTTCGTTGTGAAATGATGGGATCATGTTTTATCAATTGTCACATATTACGCTTGAATATCTTCAAACACTGCTCCCTTGCTGTTGTAGCGGCTATTTAGTCCCCGTTAGGGTGGTAAGGTTCAGATAAGTTGTCATCGAGGTCATCCAACGGTAGACCCATGAAACGTGCTGTTTCGACAGAGTCGGACTATAGCGAGAGGGGTATCAGATGTTTGATTTTCAATTCCCACGACAGTCGGACCCGCATTTTATTCGGCCAAGAACTGTTTTTATCTAACCACGTTTGGATCGGTGAGTTTTAGACACTGCTCCGTCGTTGTTTTTGGCTAAAAGTGAGGTCGCGCGGCACTCACTTTGCACAGATCTTTCTCATAACCAAATATTCATAAAAGATAATGATGAATGATATTATGTACGCTGCTTGCTATCTCGAACAGTTTCTATTTACGGTTTTCTAAACTTATTTTGTTGATTTTTTTGTTGTTTTTGGCGGTAACAACTTATTTTGGGCATTCACTGCGTTCACCGCCCTCGGGGCTTATTTCACCACGTCTAAACTTAGCATACCAATCTTTGATTGTTGTTTTCCTGGGGCAGTGTCCGGAAGTTCGTTATAAAAATAAAGTTTTTGCTTTAACTGAATTTTCTCCCTTCAAAAAGCAATATTTTATCAACGCGCGAAATTTCTTTTTATTCACTTTTCACAATAACAAAAGTGGTTTCAATTAAAATGGTATAATTCGAAAACAAATGATCTAACAGCTGTCAAATTTATACACGCAACTTTTGAAGGTCATGGCTAACAAAAGTCATATGAATTCAACTCTTCAGTTGTTTTCAATTCTTCTATTATGATTTTTGGCTCTCAGTTTTTAAGATATTGATCGGAAATTTTGAACATGTCCTTTCCTCCCCAAGAAGCTGCCATTCAAACTGATAATTCAAAATGAAGTTCTTGTATGGAAAATATTTTTATTTGTCAAATTATCTTCAAGAAATTTGGCATAGATTATAGTCCAAGGTAACTTATGGTGAAAGTGTGTGAGTTGACGCAGGGATATCTCAGCGTTGTAACAAAATGGGCGGTCGGAAGTGGACTCGCCATCAACCCAAATAAAACAGAAATGGTTTTATTTTGTAGAAGATACAAGATCCCTGTGGCACCGTTGCCGTTCGTTACGGATGGGTCAAAGCTTGGGAGGAAGGTTGGTGGAGGGTTTACTGTCGGGAGCTCTCCATCAAATCTAGTTTCAGACTTCTCGACTATTGCAGTGTCTTCCAGGCTGAGGTTACAGCCATCAAGGTAGCAGCAGATTTGTTGCTCCGGAGAGTGTCCACCTTCAGAGAAGTGATAGCAGACCGGCGATACTAGCCAGGGTTGGTCGAAGAGTGTCTGGCGTCACTGTCTCTGGCGGCGAGAGCATTTATTATAAGACTTGTATGGGTGCTGGGCTACAGCGGAATCGCAGGTAACTGCAAAGCTGATGAGCTAGCAAGGAAAGGCACCTTAGAACCGTTATCGGTAGAATGGGATCGGGTCGGTGCTCCTGCATTCTCTTGTGTTCTATAGCTGGGCCTCGCGGATGCTTGGTCAACGCCTTTTGGCCCAAGATAGATCGCAGGAGATCTAGCGATCTCTTTGCCCTCAGTAAGGCCAGCCTCTCATTAGTGGTGGGGCTCTTGACGGGCCACTGCCCTATTGGCATACATTCTGTAAGACTGGGAAACTTACCGGACACCGTATGCAGAAGCTGCTTGGAAGAAAATTCGGTAGAAAGTCAGCACTTCCTTCTTGACTGTCCCGCGTTTGTGAGATCAAGACTTAGACACTTGGGGGCACATACCTTCAGACATCCCACCGAACTGCCGGACATAGAAATTAAGCGCTATTGGCTACTAAGCGTTTTGCCGATTTTCAAGTCCGATCACGGTAGTTCTATTTTCAATGGCTTCAGAAATGATTACATCTATTAGTCCACGTGCGATCTCTGATCAGCCATCTAACCTAACCTAACCTAGTCCAAGGTAAGGTTACAATCGCCGAAGACTATTTTTTATAATCGTGTCTAAGTGAAACGTAAGCATATAATTAATATAAAACTTTGATAATTATTAAATTTATCCCGCTTTGCCAAACTATTTTCTCACGCAAAGTACAAAATATTGTTTATACGTATTTTTGTAAAAATATAGTTTTGCCCTCCCAGCTCTCTTTAAACCTAAAAATATGCTGTTACGGCCTAGAGTAAATATAAAATTACAAAAAAAAAAAAAAAATTATTTAAAATTTCAAGGCATTGTGTGACATGCAAACTCAAAAACATATAAATGTGACAAGTGCGTGTGTGTGTGTGCAAACATTTTTAGTTGCAAAAACTATAAAATTTCAAAGTACGCAACCGAGTACCGGGTGTCATTTGTCCTTCTTGTCAAGGAAATGCAAAATTCTGTCAGAAATGCGCATTAATGCGTTCTAGGCAAATAAGTATATATGTACATACTTATATACAAGTATCTATATATAATAATGTTGTTTATAGAAAAATTTTATACTTCATCAAATTCTATATAGAAATAGGTGCGTGTATGTGCGTGATCTTGGCGGTGACAATAGCTCAAAGTAGTGGAAATAGAAACGGCTAGGTTAGGTGTGATGGGGCTGTTCCCTCAGCAGGGCGGGGGATCACACTTAGTTATATACAGTCTATTGTGAAGCCAGATGAAAAACTTCTGTAGCTGGTTATCAACTATTGAACTTATTACAAATCTGCTTAGCTGCTTTATTTATTTTTCAACTATTTCCCTTGGATGTCTGAAAGTATGAGATCCGAGCTGTCTTACGTTGATCTGGTAAAAGCGGAACATTAAAGAAGAAAGTGTTGAGATAATTCCTTCTTATCTTCCAAAAAGCTGATGTAATTGACATCCGGTAAAATAAAGTAAAATAAATTCAATCTTACCGATACCGATCGGCTAAATACTCCTACAGCCATTGAGAAATGGGCCTTGCTGAGAGCGAACAGTTTCCTAGGCCTTTTATTACGGCCTTGCGACTGCACAGCTGCTGTGAGGCTCAATTATCCGGTAGTGAACCACAACAAGACCACGGATCTCCTACTCGTTCCCATTGCGCAGTTATTGAAACTTACTTACTGGCCTCGAGCAAAGAACGGTCTATTTTATTTTATATAAAATATTTAATTAAAATTTTTTATTTTTGCAAAGATATATGTATATGCCTTGGCAAAAAGGTGCCTTCGTGTTGACAGCAGAACATATTACAGGACCATCAAAAGTAAAACAAAAACCAGTAATGAGGGCTTAAGTTCTGGTGCAACCAAACATTTTATACTCTTGAAACTTGCAGAAATCAAAGCCAGGGAAATACTTCAAGGTACTAACCGTCAACCAGAGGACAGGAATCCAAGCAATTTTATATACAGTTGAACTTTCCTTAACTCCAATCACCACGATCCACAAAAAACTTCGAGTTAGAGTGACTGGAAAGAAATTTGAGTGAAAAAAATCCTCTGTTTAAGGGCTTATGAATTATAGCTCGAAGACCCTTGTAAAATTTCAATAACATCGGTTGAGTAGTACGAGTACTTCACGAAAAATCTTGACAACCGACTTCCAAAAACACCGTTTCGAGAAAAACGCATTTAAAATTTTAAGTGACTACATAGCTGACTTTCGCAAGTTTTCAAGGCTGTATTTCTAAGACTATTACTCGGATCAACTTGAGCTTTTAGGATAATATTCTAGAGATAATATAGAATGAAATGAGGCCATATAAGAATCGTTTTATTTGGAACACGTGAAACCCATGTATCCTTGGTAAGACCTTAAGGTTCCGTCCCCTGTCCTAGCTAGCCCATCGGTTTTAGTTTCCTGTAATACAGCTCCCAAACCAGTCTATTCATATCAATTGAAGAGGCACATCTAGTGTAAAATCAATATATATGGATGTCTCAAATAGTTTTTGAGCTACAGGTATGTAGGTCATTATACAAACAATACTTTCTAGTAGAGAAGGTTCCTTAAGCTTCATAGACGTAGTCTTCATTTCCTATATAGCAATTTTTTCTATATTGATATTTTTTTTTGATTTTTAAGGAAAAAAAAAACAAATTATTTTATTTGTTTTACATCCATCTCAACATTTCTTAATAAACCCACAGTCTTCTATGATAATTTGTAATTATAAAATCACCACAAAAATAGCAATTGTCAAGCAAATTCAAGTATCTCGGTTGTATTACGAAAATTGACATTTACAAATGCTTATAAAAACGTATCTCACATTGAAATGTCATTTTACGTATGCAATGAACTCGTCGCAAATATTAAATTCTACACACGACTGAATGCAACAACAAAACATAAGGAAAATAAGGAAAACCGAAAGCAAAAGTTGTAGAAATGCGGTACGCATATTTGCGGTACAGACAAATTGCCAACAGAGAAACTGTTCTACACATTAAATGAGAACAAACACGTACTAATTTATTAATGACTAGTTGAGGACTAGTTGGAAAGGAAGTTAGTTATTTTATCGCAGTTCAGAACCAGCAAAACTTTGAAGAACTATGTACTTCGAACTGTTGAATCGGAACTATTAAATTTTTCATCTGCTTTAGATCCCTGTATTTGTGGTTAAATTACTAATTTATTGAATACAATTTTATGAAATATTTTTTTTAATTTTTTTTATTTTTTTTTATTTTTATTTATTTTTTTTTTTATTTTTTTTTTATTTTTTTTTTTTTTTTTTTTTTTTTTTTTTTTTTTTTTATTTTTTTTTTTTTTTTTTTTTTTTTTTTAAATTTTTTTTTATTTTTATTTTTTATTTATTTTTTTTTTTTTTTATTTTTTTTTTTTTTTTTATTTTAATTTTTTTTTCTTGACTTTTCACTTATTTTATTGAGAATTTGTAGTAAAGTACTATTTTAACTTATTCCTTTTAATTTTCTTAATTTTTTTTTCGAATTTTTTTTATCACGCAAAATTTCCTACAGGGTCTTCCACGCCACCGCCCATTCGCACGCTTGATGTGTCTAGCCATGGTCACTTTCCAACGCACATTTTTGGCAATTACAAATAATTGCGTGTAAACAATATTGCAACAACTACAACCGCACACTAAATTTGAGAAAAATTATAGCAACAACAACAACAATACGCGCTACAGTGGCCATAAATAAGCAATTGGTAATGAGTAAACAGTCGCAAAATGCTTAATTCTAATAAAAATAGTAATTAATAAGTGAACGCGTGAGCTGAAAGCAAAAGAAAAAAATTAAATAAAAACTAACAACAACAAATACATCAAGATAAATGAAATTATTCGCAATTTTCGTTGACATTTTCATATTTTGTTGATGCGAAATGAGACAAGTCTCAACAAAAAAAAAAAAACATTAAGAATTGAGAAATATGACGTTTGCGAGTCGCACAGGCGGTAAAATCGTAATGATGTTGTTGTTAATGCGCGTAGCGGGCGCTGTTGGTGATGTTGCGCCCGCTGATGGTGTTGCTGATGTTGATGTTGACGTTGATGGCGTTAGACGCAATCATCACACCACAGCTGCTCTTGCTGCCGTTATTGTTATTATTGTTGTTGTTGCTATTGTTGTCTTTGGTTGTTGGTTGCTGCGTTGCGGTGTGACGAGCTTTTGCTAATGAATTGTTTGACACAGTTTCCTCGCACTTTCATTTATTTAATATTTTCATTTGTTGTTGTTTTCAATGTTGTTGTTTTCACTTAAAAAGTGCGAATATTTGCGAAATGAAAATATGAAAATTACTGAAATGCGCGGGTGCTGTGGCACAAGTGCGTTTGCTATAAAAACAAACGAAAGCGAAAGCAAATTATTCAAAAGTAGGTAACTGTGGCAATGGACGGACAATCTGCAATTTGAAGTGACAATAATATTTCCATATACAGGTGGGCGGTGTGTTCTTATGTGTGTCTTCCAAAATAATCGCAATGAAATTTCTTTTAATCTAATGTGAGATTAAAATTGTGTTCGTTATTAGAGAAGGTCCCGGAAATGATATGAGAAACCCATTAAGATATATTCACCTCGGTTAGAGTAGATTTGATTATGGAATGTTTGGTGCAGAAAAGAAATCAGAGGTATACGAGTAGTTAGATGGCTGGGTTTCGTGGACGTTTCAAGGCAAGGTAGCCCTGTACGACTGCAGGGGAGCTATTGGCAAAAGGTGGGTACTCTCATCAAAGGTAGCTCTTTGGGTTTATAAAACCATAGTTAAGCCTATAATCTTCTACGGAATTTGTGTATGGTGGAAGGTGCTAGAAAAGACTACCCACGCGAAAAAGTTGGCGAATGTTCAAAAGGCTGCACTCATCAGTATCTGTGGTGCACTACGAACCACATCAACTAAACGCCATGCTGCATATAGCACCGGTTGTCAGAGCCTCCAGGTATATGGCTACTAAAACTGCCCTCAGACTGAGAGAATCTGGGTACATAGATGACTGCGAGACTGGGCACTCTGAAATCCTCACAGACTTTGATTTCATTCCATGATACCAGGTCGCCGAACTTAACTTGGCGGTCGTTCTTCTGCTTACATACCTTCGAGGGATGCATGTGAGGGGAGCACCGTTGGAGGAGAGCGACGGTAAGCTATTTTACGGATGGATCAAAGCTTGCGGGGAGAAGTACATTGTCGAGAACTTTCCATCTGCTCTAGCTTTAGGCTTCCTGACCACTGCAACATCTTCCAAGGGAAAGGTAGCACTTGAACTACTGCGCCAGAGCGTAGAGTCGAGACTATCCACTACGGTTGTAGGGCAGCGATATTAGCCTTAAGTTCGCTGATTGTGCGCTCAAGACTAGTAAAGAGCTGTCCAGACTCTTTAAGATTAGACGGGCGCCGCACCAAGATCACTGCGATATTGCTAGAAACTGCAAGGCTGAAAAGCTTGCTGGGACAGATGTCTCAGTCTCCATAACTGCAGAATGGCAATGGGTCCGTTGCCTTCCTGTGGCTTGCCACTGGACCGCTGGGGCCCAGAGTAGTTCAGCAAGCGCTGGTAAATCGGAAGAAGTCTATGGTGCTCATCGCTCTTGGTAAGGATTACCTTTCAATGGTGATGGCGGTTAATTGGACACTGCCTCGTCCGGATTCATGCAGTAAAATTGAATATCTTACCGAATATCAGCCGCATCAGCTGTTTGGAATAAGATGAGATAGAAATGAATAGATGAATAGAAATTTCAACACTTTCTCCTCGAATGTCACGATTTTGCCAGAACAAGGCAAAAACACCTCGGCTCTCATACACTTAGACATCCAGGTGATATAGTAAAAATAGACATAAAACATCTTAGTTGATTTGTGATGGGTTCAGGGCGCTTGGCGATAGCTAATATCTCGAGAAGTTTTTCATTTGGCAAAGACTAAACACAGCAGTCTAAGTGTGATTCCATCAACCATCTATCTAAACCTATCCTAACCTAAACAGATCATATTTTGTGAAGGTGACGTTTCTTTTATTGTAAAATAGGCGTATAATAAGTCGCACGAACTCATTGGAGCCGCCAAAGATGCTAACATGTGGTGAAGCTCAGAACCTTACTCTCAATCTAACCTTGCAAGAGAGTGTGCAAGTAGTTCCTTCTGTTTGGATTCCCTATATTCAGACATACATTTGCTTCTATATTTCGAGCTATCCAGCGCTTGTAGCGCTTTCTTTACCTTATTTCCTTTCCAAATATTTCCCCCTTAAAATATCTCTATGAAAATATATACTCATCTCTAAGCTAATAATTTGTTCCGACTTTAAACGAACTTAATTTTTAAAAATTTAATCCGCTTTCCTCTTTTATCTCCTGCTTCACTAGTTTCGCATGCACTTTGCAAATCAAAAGTCCTTCATTTCAGCTCATTTCTTGAGTAAATTTCAATTTATTTCCCGCTTTCTAATTTTAATCCTCCTTGCCAATAGCAACCGCATTCCCTCTGCACCACTCATTTAATTAATCCGCCACTTCATTTGCACAAATCTACATAAAATAAACTGTTTCAATCGCTCTTGTTCTCTCTCCATGCTCTTCTGCCTCTTCTCCCGCTCTCCTCGCAGTATTTATTCACTTCAGATTGAACCAACCTTCAGCTCCACCAGCTTCACTACCCTCCACGGCTAAAAATCCAATTTCAATTGTGCTGATGGAGTGCGCTGTCAAAGAGCAAACAAGCAAGCCACTGCGCGTTCTTCAAAGACACTCGTGCTGGACAAAATTCAACAGAATTTCGGTGAATGCAAGCGACTGCAATTAAAACGGCGCACACAAGCGCTTGCGTCTTGATAATCCTTGTGACAAGCTTTGCTTTATATGAAGCCGCAAATAGGAAAAATTGTTTTCCTGGAAAACTAGTTGAAAATATTATGCTCTGATAGAGTTATAGTCTGTGTAGAACTATCTTGAGTTAGTTGGAAAGATGCGCTAAGAAGTGTGACTTCCATTAAGCTTTGTTCTAAAATATATTTAGTATGTAACAAAGTTTCCCATTTCAATTGAGAACAATGGAGTTCGTGGATACCTCATTAAATTGGCATAACCTATCCCTAATCTAAGTATAGTATATCTATTTGATCACACAAGTTTATTTGATTTCTGCCGGTTGTTTGTTCGTTCTGTTGTTTTCCAAGTTTCGTCGAATTGATGTCGGTTTATAAAAAATACTTATTTAAAAATCTTGGCATTTCCTAAAAGTATGTTCTGAACGACCAGCTTATAACTGTTTAATGTGCTTTTCTAAGTGTACGACATAAATAGGTTATCTTAGTTTCAACTTGTATATTATTCCGTTGTACTTCTCATCTCTTTCGAACACTATGTTTATGGTAATAGCACTTTCAGATCTTATTTCCTTTTCATACATGAATTAATTGTTCAATTAACCGAACTTTGCTCCATTAAAGCGTTAATTTAGATCGATTTACCATACAAAATATTTTTTTTTTTTTACTACATTAAGTCGTAATCGAATGCAAAACGAGTTTTAACTGGAATGAAACTCTGTGGGTTGTTGTCCAGGCTATAAATTTGCCGGTTGTTGTCAAGGCTGTAAGTTTGGTTGTGTGCTTTGATAAATTAGTAATCAGCTGATAAATTTTAAAATGCAGAATGAAGAACACAAGTAAATATAACAGCGCTGATTGTTAATCAAACCTATCGTTGATCGAGTAGTTGGTTAAGCGAAAAGCAAAGACTGGTTTCTCATTTAGAATCTTAATGTACTAAGTTAATTTGGCTGTAAGAAAAGGCTACTATATGAGATAGAATATAAGTGTAGACCAACTCAACCTCTAATTGATGTTAGCCTTCAATGTAGTCTTTGAACTTCTGTATGTAAAAATCGCAAAATTTTCAGTCTCTCATAAACAGAGTAGTAAAATCTCCACTGAAAGGCCTGAGCAAGTCCGAAATAAGCACAGAAGCCTTGTGCTTGGAGCCTCGCCTCGAGCTTTCCGTCCAGCATTCGTGAAACATGTTCGGTCTCTGCTTTCCTCTATATCCATATAATACATAATCTCCGTACGCATTTGTTCACATACGCTGATTGGACAAGGCCCAGTGCAGTTTTGAGGTTAGAGGAGAGGATAGCGGTGGCAATGTGTCGCATTCGTAGAATTAAGTAATTTTTCGCTTGAGCGCATGCAAAATGTTCCTCCCAGCTTTTTAATGAGTTTTATGGCTGCCATAGTTTACATCCAGCTGCCCAGTTGCTGCTTACTTCATGAAGTTTAACGAGCACGTGGCGAATAGAAATGCATTTGGTGCTTAGAGAATTTTTCAGGTTTCGCTGTTGTTGCTTTGGAGACTTTTTGTGGTACGAAAGTTTAGAAGACGGCTTTTGCAAAAAAAAAAAAAATAATTTTAGTTCTTTCTTTCTTTAATTATCTTTTTTATATTTCTTTCTTTGTTTGGTTTTTAATTTTTTCCTTGGATTTTGTTTGTCTTTTTGTGACTCCATTTTGCTTGGCGCTGTCTTCTAACAATTTTCTGTGCTCCTTGGCTATTTGCGTCCATCTTTTCATCAGTTTGTACTTATACGAGTATATATATATATGTATATATATTATATATACATGGTATGTATTTGAATTTTATATATCTGCAGTCGCCAACTCGGCATGGTCCAGCCTGTCTTGACAGTTGCTGTGCCTGTCGACACAAACTGCAATTAGCATTACATGACTGTGTCTCCAAGCATACCTACATACACACATATCTTTGTCGATGCTTTTGTTGCAATGTCTATGCACTTTCTCGCTGCTTTTGTCGTCGCCTCTCTATTAACAGAAAATAGTTTTCTTCTAATTTTTATGCTGCAGCAACTGGAAGACACTTTGTTGTTGCTGTTGTTGTAAGCTATTTTGTGGTCGGTTGCTTTTGGTTTTTAGTGAATTTTGTTTCACTTTGTTTTGTATTTATTTATGGAAATTTGTCTTGCATAGCATAGCGGTTCCTGGCTGCGGTTGCCATTCTTCTTTTTGGTATTTATAGGCGTGTACAAATTCATTGGTTTCCTTGTAGAAGTTTGTTAAATATTACAAACCAATTTAGGTTTTATTTGAAAGCGGTTGTTGTATTTGTTGAAAATATTATTTTTTTTGGTTTATAGAGTGGTTTTAATTAATGTATAATGTGGCTATTAGGTTTGCCTAGCTAAAGAGTAATGTGTGTGTCGCGTGTCCGACAATTCTGTGTATTAACCCTCCCTGTAGTCCTATATTTCTTCCATCTGAAAGACCTGAGCCTGAGCTGAGATGGAGCCTCAACTCGAGCCTTCTCTCGAGCATTCGTAAGATATGTTCGGATATTGCTTCCTCCTTATCTATATAATACATAATCTCCGGATGCTTTTGTTCACTTGCGTTGACAGTTTTGAGGTTAGAGGCGAGGATTGCGGTAGCAGTATGTCGAATTCGTAGAATTAAGTAAGTTGCTGGTTTTAGACTTTGAACTTTGCACCGTTGGCTGAATACTCTGATAACCTTGTCCTTACGATAGTCCGGTCTTGCACGGATTTTTTTTTTGACGGCTCGGTCTTTGAAAATTCATTTGGGGAATAATCTTCCGTTGCAGCACAACAAAATCCTGAAAACTCTCGTATTCCCTAACTATAGAAAGACAGGCATAGAAAATTCAATCTAATTCAACTTTAATATACTTTTAATCTACCTGAATTTCAAGTTGTCATCGAAATCTGATCTTAAGGTTAAGCTATAAGTTTTCACAGCAGAAGCAACTGCCTCTCTGTAGTCGGAGACAGTGTTGGAACTTATTTCGTTGTTGTGTATATGTATCTAAAGAACTCTACCATATATGAATATTACTCAAGCAGAGAAGAACCGGTTATCTTTAGATACAATGCTGCACCCTCTTTTATTCTACTTTATAATAGATATTTCTACAAAAGCACATTATTCATGAAGTGTAGTTTTTGTACCTTTCAAGCCGAGCAACTGAAAACTAAATGACTTTGATACACCGCATAGAGTTCTGGGTAATAATATTATCCACAAATCTCTTTGGGTTGTTTGGAAAATCATAGATGAAACCGCGAAACAGTTATTTACACATTTTTTTCCAAGATAGCTTTCAGATCGCACAACTGTAACATAAAGCTATCATACAAACTGACCGACCGAACTCAAGCTCTTGTATGGAAGACTTTTTTATTTGACGAGATAGCTACATGAAATTTTGCATAGATTATTATCCAAGGAAACACTATATTATTCGAAGAAATAATTCACATCGGACAACTATAGCATATAGCTGCTATACAAACTGGCCGATTGAACTCAATCTCTTGTATAGAAAACTTGTTTATTTGACGAGATATCTACATGAAGTTTGACATGGATTATTATCCAAGGCAACGCTATATTATTCGAAGAAATCGTTGAAATCGGGTCACTATAGCATATAGCTGTCATACACACAGACTGATCGCATTCAAGCTCTTGTATGAAAAACTTTTTCATTTGTCGAGATATCTACTTGAAATTTGACATAGATTATTATCTAAGGCAAGGCTATAATCTGGGTAGAAATTGTTCAGATCGCACAACTATAACATATAACTGTCAAATAAATTGAATGATGAAAATCATACCATGATCTTGAATGATCTTTAATACATACCATCTATAAAAATTCTATAAAGCCTTACTTAAAAAGCCGGATATCTCGAGAAGTATTAATGATAGCGATTTTGACCTCGAACCTTTTTTATAGAAAATAATATTTCCTACAAAAAAATGCGAAATTCTTGGAAAAATCGGGTTTAGAGCCCCGTACTACTTCGCTGGTGTGAGTTACGACTTTGTTGCACTGGGCACTTTTGTAGAGTGAACAATTCTGAGAAATATGCGTCTAAAGTCAAAGCGATGCCATAAAATACCTCTGATCTGTAGGAATTTAAAGATAAAAACTCACGATTGTAGTGTATTTTCTATGGAAAATTTTTACAGGCCTTGGTCCAGTTCTTAATGTTAATATTAAGGGCTAAAATTTTCAGGGAATTTTTTTTTATGGGTATTTCCAAGGAAATTTCGTGACGGGACTGAAAAAAATTAATAGTTAAAAAAACACCCTAATACACACATTATTAGAAAAAATCAATTTGGTTTAAAAATAGCTGCGATGCAGTGAAATATGGTTTGTTGCTTTAAGCCTCTTAATCTACTTTACAACATATCCGCAGCAGCAGCAGCAGCAGCAACGAACATATATGTCGTGTGTGTGTATGTGTATGTAAACAGCTTTCCGCATTTGTTTTGTATCTGCTTTTCCTTTAAATCTGAGCTCGTTTATTTTTCCTAAGAATTGTTACACACTTATGCATAAGTATCTGCGAGGTCGCATGTATGTGTGTGTAACTGCCGTAATGACGTCGCACAAGCGGCTGCATAGCGACAGATTGGCATGATTTACATACGGCAACGCCAACGCCAACGCCACTGCTCCAACGCAAGCCATTGCACCATTGCACTTCCGCTTAAGTGTGACAACAGGCAGCCAGTTAGTTAGTCAAGCAGTCAGTCAGTCAGTCAGCCAGCCAGTGAGGCAGGGAGACAAGCGTACAATGACAACAACAAAAGAAGAATTGAAACACGAAATGAAGCCATGCAACAAATAAACAAATATAAATAAAAGTTGAAAGTGAAAAATGCAAAAAAAAATAAAAGTGAAGAAAGAAAAAAGAAAGAACACGAAAAGTATAGAGAGCAGCAAAGGCAGGAAAGGAAATTGTGGAAAAATGGAAATGTGCACTTAAAATGGAATGTCTGAGCTTCGGCCGCACACGCATGTGCACACGCACACAAATACATATTTAACAGGGCCAAAAGCAACAGGCTAAACTTTATATGTATATAACGGTACATAAGAGCGACCGCAAATCTGTTTGTGCCGCTTTGTATATATATATATATATATGTGTGTGTGTGTCTACGTTGGCTTGTGTACGAAGACTTGTGCTGCCAATAAATAAAACTGTCAACAGCGAGTGAATGCAACAGCCCAACAACTCCGCCTCCGCCTCCGCGCTCAGCCCACTTGGCAGCAAGCGCAACAGTTTCCTCGGCATCGGTTGTTGAAGGGCGCGCGCGCAGTCTAGCTGGAGGTGTAAACATGCGGTGGCAGCAAGTAATCAGCATGTGGCATGCAATTGAACTTAAGCCGCATGCCCCTGCCAGTCTGCAGAAATCCTGAAATATGGGTCAAATATACAATGAAGAAGCGGCGCACCAGCAAACGCAGCAGGAATATGCGTAGAGGGGAGAAGAGAGCGGCGGTGGTAGCGCTGACTTTCGAGCCGAGTGGCTGTAATGACGGGGAACGGCCGCATATTAATGGCAGCAATGTTGATCTTACTGCAGCAGGTGCGCGCTCCTAGCAATATTTTCTCTCTTTTCCGTTTTTGTTATTATTGTGGCATGCCACAAGTACACACGCACATACCGCATGCAAGTTTATAAATGCGCATGCATTTATAAGTTTCAAGGAAATGAAGGCAAATCTGCGTCGCTCAAAATGTTTTCCTTTAGCAACGCAACGCAACCAACGATTACTTGCCACCAAGCCATACAGTATCTAAGTCTGTGTGTGTGTGTGTCAAGTAGCCCGCAATGCATGCGTGCGACATTGATGTGTAGCAAATTTATGCAGCCGATGATGATGTGTCGTTCAAAGGTCCTTTGGTAGTCAGCTGTTTTGTGGCGCAACAATTTGTGGCAGCGCCAATTTATGTGGGTAGAGGAGAGCGCTATTGCATGCAGGAATCGTCGTCGTTAGATAATTGGCGTTTCCATAGCTTTTCTTTTGTACAGACAGTGTAAGAAAAAAGTTTGCGAGAGTTGGTACGATATTTTCACCAGTTTGGGCGGTTGATAGCTGAAATGTACCTGAAAGTGTGATGTCTCAAGTGATTAAGCTTTGATCTCGCACACGTGGGACAATCCAGAAGAAAGTGTTGAGATGTTGCCAGCTCGTGTTTCTGCATATGAGGTTCAGAAAGAATCCCAAGCTTACGGAATGAACGCCAATAAAGCAATGGTCTGATAGAATCCCAATAGCTGGGAAGATGCTAGCCT
Source organism: Bactrocera neohumeralis (assembly GCF_024586455.1). Taxonomy (NCBI): domain Eukaryota; kingdom Metazoa; phylum Arthropoda; class Insecta; order Diptera; family Tephritidae; genus Bactrocera; species Bactrocera neohumeralis. Next base: position 46,679,382 of record NC_065923.1, read on the forward strand.
CATTGAAGACAAAGAGCTCACTGAATCTCTTGCGATCGATCTTGGGCCAAAAGATCTTGCGACAGCTTATAAACACATGGTAGACCAGCGCTGGCTACGTTTCCGCAAAGCCCGCCTATTAAATAGTAGAACACACGAGAGTGTACCCGTTACCATTCTACTGACAGCGGGGTTAGGGTACCCTTTCTTGCCAGCTCATGAGTCTTACAGCGATTCCGCTGTGGTACCTGACACTCGTACTCTTTTCAAAAAGTGACTCGATGCCATTGATAATGCTGTTAGGCAGGCCTTAACCAGCCCTGAACGCACGGTTATTGAGCTTCAGGCTAGTGGATCTCTGCTATTAGCGTGGATAGTGACTTCTTTGAGAGAGGCTGCACTCTGGAGCAGTAAATATAGCTTAACGGCAGCAACAACTTACCTTTTTTTTATTGAGTTTTCTGAATAAGATATAATCCTACGAGAACTAATTCTGACTCTAAGGATTGTATAAAGGGATATTTTGAGGTTACAAAACTTCTCGTAAACTAAGCCTGCCTGATTATTAGCAGTCCAAGTCCGAAGTTGCATTGAATTTCACCGATTTAAAGCTTTTTACCTTGGTTTCTCTTGTGTCTATCGCTGTTTTCCAATTTCTGCCAAAAGATGACGCTGCAATCGAAATAAATTTTTAAGAATGAAGTTTTATCCAAGTTGTATCCATTATCAAACTCTCCGTTCGTACTTTACACAATATGCAGTGATCGAAATATATTTTCAGCCTTTTTCAGAGTCCTACATGATTTATATTCAATAATCCTATATTTTATAGTCCTCGGTTTTATTTTTGTATAGCGGCTCTGAATAGCTCCGACACTGAATTTATATTTGCAGCTTCAAAAAAATTGTTCAGTCAGTTTGCGAATATCTTCCTTATGATGACGTTCTGGTGACAGAATGCGAACTTTGACCGTACAGAATTCGTTTGTAGTCCTTCTATGGGGACATCTTTTGTACGGCACTGGTAAATGATTCAGTCGAAGGAATCATCAACATACATTTTATATATTTCTTTCGTATAATACCTGTATAATAATTTATGATAATTATGTTTTATCGTGCAATTTTTTAAGATTTTAATTTACATTTCTTTCTTTGCAGGTAAGTTTATGACTTTTTCAATGTTGTTGGATTCAAGAATCACCATTTCCATTTACGCTGGAGAATTTGGTTTTATTAATCAGCCATTACGTAAGTGATTTGTGGCGTCCATTATATGTATACTTGACTTATTGGGAAAGCGCATGAAGGGCCCTCGTAAAGAGATTCCTTAAAGCTTAGCGAAATATAAAATATTTGTAGGGCGCCTCTTCCGGTATACGTCGATCCAATACGTACTAATTAGTCAACTTAATGTTCGACGGTCTGCGGATCTCTAGCTGAGACCCAAACCGTAATAATTCTTCTGACAGATTATCGGAAATCGCTATAGAGTACGTAGAGTTCATAGTTTACATATTCATTTCAATTTACCTGTCTTGCGGTTGAAAATATTTTGAGAAGTGTTGCCACTTATTTCTTTTCAATAAAATTGCTTAGAAATAATACATTATAACCAGCTGGGAATTAATTTTACAAATATAATATGTTTACAGTATAAAGATTTTAAGCAGTGTTGCCACCTGTTTTAATTTTTAAATAAATTTTTTTGTCTAAAGAATTCATTTGAGAAAATTTAAACATTTAACAACGCTTGTAGTTGAACATTTTTTAAGAAGCGTTGCCACTCGTTTTAGTTCAATAAAACTGTTTAGAAAGATTAAATTAATACCAAACGAATAAATAATACCAATCAACAGTATAAATAATACCAACCAATAACTTAATACGAATTGGAAATGAAATTTAAAAAATCAAAGAGATATTTTTGCAGTTCAAAATATTTCAAGAAGTGTTGCCACCTGTTTTCATTTTAAATTAAATTTGTTTGGATATAGAGTCCCAAATCAGTACCAAATCATTTAGAAAATATTTTAGTTGAGTATTTAGTATTTCGAAGAGCGTTGCCACTCGTTTTAGTTTAATAAAACTGTTTAGAAAGAATAAATTAATACCAAGTGGGAATCAAATTTGAAAAATACAAGAGATATATTTACATTTTAAAATATTTCAAGGAGTGTTGCCACCTGATTTCATTTACAATTAAATTGTTTGTGTAAATAAATTGAAATTAAAATCAAATTTATGCATTTAATCAAGCTTGTAGATGAAAATATTTGGAGGAATGTTGCCACTTGTTTTCTCAGGAAAATTGTCTAGATAAATGAATTAATTCCAACTTAATATAGCAAAAAAATGTAGATTTGAAGTTGAATATATTTTCAAGAGTGCTGCCACCTGTTTACATTTTCTTGGTGAAGCAAATTAAACTTAAAGCATTTGTGTCATATTAAAAGTATTTAGAACGTCTCAGCTGTACAATGTTGCCACTTTTTTGTTCAAAAAAATTGTCTAAATGAAGACATATAGTATGCGTGTTGTCTACTTAATAGAGAAATAAACGGTAAATTTGAAGTTGAAAATATTTTGAAGAGTGCTGCCACATGTTAAAATTTTTTTAATGGTTTTTGTTTTCTGATAAACCAATTTAAAATTAATACATTAGTGTTATATTAAAGTTATGTGAAAACTCACGATTGTACAGCGTTGCCACTTGTTTCACTTTAAAAAATAGCTTTGAAGAATATATTTATGCCAAATGGTGATCAAATTGAAATGAAAATAAAAGGTTTACAGTTGAAAATATTTTGAAGAGCGCTGCCACTTGTTAACTTATTTTATTCCTGGTTCACATTGCGGTCAAAAAGTTTTACTTGGTTCACTTCAAGAATTCCCACATTTATTCGTTGACAAATACAATTTTTCATTTTCCGCTTCTATTTCCATTAGCCGATGTTTGCCGACGAAGGAAAGCGAGAATGTATGCGCTCTTTAACCCTACACCACTCAACATTTACACACAAAAGAAGAGGCAAAAATTCGGTTTTTGTCTGTTGGGGGATTTAAGTTGTTCCACCACAAATTGCAGTTGTGTGTGTGTGCGTATGGGTGTATGTGTGTGTGAGTCGAAATACACCAATCTGCATGTAGTTTGTCGTGTGCAAATGAGTAAACTTTTACATTTGCAAGTTTCAAACTAAAAAGGGAATATTTACGAAAGTAAAACCACAACAGCAACAACAACAACATGTGTTTAAATAAATGTTCCAGCAGAGATTTTTAACTTGTGGATGGCTCTCGGGGGTGCTCAAGTGTTGTGTGCCATAGCACAGCCACAGATCAAGCAGCGCTTGGAGAGTGACTTCTTCGCCGGCATTTGGCACTCAGCTGGACGGAGCAAAGTGTGGCAAGTGGCATGTCGCATGTCGCATGTGGCACTCAGTAGTAGTGTTTGTTGTGCGTGTTATTGTAACGCAAATTTATTGCAAATTTACTTTTATTTGCAACATAACTGCTTTAATGGCAATTGTAAATGGCTCTGCGCTTGGACACTTCATGCCAAAGTTCAACTTTTATGTCCACTCTGGCGCTGCACATATCATATACATATGTATGTATATATTATATATGTATATATATGTGTGTATGTATGTATTTACTTGTTGCATTTAGGGCTCACAATCCATTATATGTAGGGACGTGTGTATTAAGTGTAAGCTCGTAAGCCAGTGAAAGCTCTAACAAGTGTAATCAGAATTTATGATAACTGTAAATTGTTTTTACACTTGGTTTTACATACTTATATACATACATGCATAGTTGTAAGTAAATAAAATACAATTTATATTTTAAAGTTACAGTGTGTGTGTCATTAAAAACTATTATTGGGCAATGTGTGTGAAATTTCTTTGAAAATCATCGCAATTGCTTGTAAGTACAAAAAGTGTTACATGCTGTCAATACATGGTCAAAATATTCATTTGTATTGTTTTAATTCCCTGAATAGGGTATATTAAGTTTGCCACGAAGTTTGTAAAACTCGAAAAGAAACGTGGAAGACCCTACGAAGGGTATGCATATATAATAAATCAGCGTGACGAGCTAAGTCGATTCAGCCAGGCCTATTTGTCAGTCCATCTGTATACCAGATGGTATGCGTACTAGACCCGCAGTTTTTGAGATATCGACTAGACATTTTGCACACTTACTTTTCTCACCAAGACGCTGCTCATTTATCGAAACCGCCGATAACGAATCTCCATATTGTATAGCTGCCATATAAAGTGGACGTTCGAAATCAGGTGCCTGTCTGGAAAGCTTAGCCATTTGACGAGATGTCTTCAAGAAATTTTGCATGCCTTTTTGTCTAAGACAATTATGCAATCTTCGAAGAAATTGTTGAGATCGGATCACTATGGCATATAGCTGCCATATAAAATGATCGATCACAATCAAAATAAACATCTTCTTATATGCTATAAAGAATGCACTTATGAAGGGTATTATAAATTAAAATATTTAAAAAGTCAATGGGTTTTTTGTTCGTCGAAATATCATTTTTTAATTTACTGAAAAAATTTACATAGTAAAGTATATATTTTTTATACCGTTAGAAAGTAGATATATTAACGAATATAAAAACTACTGACTTTATAAAAAAAGTCTGATATTTTGACTTGAGAATTTTTGTTTTGAAAATTTGAGTTTTTTTTTCGAATATAAAAAGAAAAAAAAAATAAAAAAATACAAAAAAAAAAATGAATACAATGTATTTGGGTCATAAGTCGGTAAGTTTACAGGGTCGAAGTGTAACCAATTAAAAAAGCCATAAATTCGGTTTGGAAAATTATTTTATTTATTTTAAAGTACAAAATGTGTGAAAATAATCATAAATTCAGGACCAATTCACTTTTGCTCGATATGACCACCTTTTGCCTTAACTATGGCCTTGAGACGGTCAAAAAACTAATCGCAAGCTGCCCGAATGTGACTTGCCGGTATTTTGGCCCACTCACGGACAATGGCTTTCTTCAGCATCTCGAGACTGGTGTATTTTTTACTTCGGATCTTGCACTCCAATATTGCCCAGAGAGAATAATAAATTGGATTCGCTTCTGGTGAATTCGAGAGCCATTGTGTGGTCGTAATGAAGTTCGGAACGTTGTTTTTCAGCCATTCTTGGTTCACTCGCGCTTTGTGAGACGGTGCTGAGTCTTGTTGAAATGTCCATGGTTTGCGACCGAAATGTTTGTTTGCCCACGGCTTCAAAGTTGCCTCCAGAACACTTTCCCGATAATATGTTACATTTACTTTGACGTCAGAAAACACAATGTTCTCGGAATTTGACCATCGTTTTGAGCCAAATTGCTCAATTGGAAAAATTTTTTTTCGTAAAAAAACACAATGTTTGGAATTTGGAACTGCTTCGCTCTCTCAAGTCTTACTTGTTGCTGCTTCGGTGTGAGATCATGGGCCTTTTGGAAACTTGTAAGGCTTGACCTTGAGCTCATTTTTCAATATGCGTCGGATGCTGCGGTCAGATATTTTCAGTTCTTTAGCCATTTGATTGGCAATTCGTCGTGGATTTCGCTCAAGTTACTTCTTCACTTTCCGAACCATCTCACGTGATGTTGCAGTCTTTTGATGACCACCTCCATGGCGTTTTGCGATGCTACCAGTATCATTGTAACGAGTGATGGTGCGATAAACAAAAACTTTATTCACATTAAGGTGTTTGAGCTCACGAACAATTGCTGGCTGTGATTTTCCAGCTAAATATAAAGCAATCACACAAATTTCGACAAAACGCTTTTGACAAACAATACTCCGGATTCAAAATTTATAAACAGCTGATTTCAGTGCGATAGCTGCGCGAACGGTATGAAGTTGGTTACACTTCGAATACCGGACCCTGTACACCGAATTTCGTGAAAGGAAAAAGAATGTGCGAGATAAAAATAAAAAGCGCAGAAACTTGGATATTTGATTATTTTCACATAAGTTTTGAGATTATGTATAAAAACTCTGCATACAAAAATGACACATAACACGCAAATAGTATTCCTTGATTACAGCTTTGCCGGTCGGAAGGAATTCGGAGTGCACTACATTTCGATAATCGAAGCAAATTGTCAACATATAACCTTGATTTTTGACTTGCTTTGACGTGTTTTTTTCGGCTTCGGCTCTCTTCTGCCAGGATACTCGGCCGATTGATCGCCTGTTGTCCAATACTCATTGCCAGTAATAATTCATTTCATGACATCCTGGTCGTCGGAAGACAATGTTCCACAGTCGTTAACGCGACGCTGTGTTTCGGAAAAATTTAGTGATTTTCTTCGGCTCAAATGATCTTTAAAAATGGTTTTCACTGATACCTCCGATATTCTAACGATGCTCAGGCACCACTTTCTTCATTTTATTGGTGTGTTGATCATCAGTTGATTGGGCGTGTTTCGTCGTCCTCGCTTTCTCGAACCTCTTTGAATAAATTGTATCAATCAAAAACACTTTCTCGCGAAAAACAATTATGACCAAGCAAAATTGAAATAAGTGAGCATATGTACTGTGTCCAAAAAATAAGGTAACATTGTATTTATTTTGAAAATTCTTTATTCTTCCAAATCAATTTCATCCCCTTCAAAGTAATCGCCTCCCGATGCAATGCACTTATGCCAACGGATTTTCCAATCTTTGAAACACTGGTTGGATGGCCTTCAGTTCTGTCTTCGCTGCGGCTTGAATCTCTTCTATCGTATAAAAACGGTGTCCCCGGAGCGGTCTTTTGAGCTTGGTGAACAGCCAGAAGTCGCACGGCTCCAGATCAGGTGAATACGGTGGTTGCGGAACGATATGGGTTGAGTTTTTGCCGAAATGATCACGAATTACGAGGGCAGTATGGGATGGTGCATTATCGTGGTGTAAAAACCAAGAATTGTCTTTCCACAATTCCGGCCTTTTCAGGCGGATAGCGTTACGCAAATGACGCATAACGTTCAAATAATATTCCTTGTTGGCTGTTTGACCGGTTGGAAGGTATTCATAATGCACAACACCACGATAATCGAAGAAAACAGTCAACATGACCTGGATTTTTGAGCGACTTTGGCGAGATTTTTTTGGTCTCGGCTCTCTTTTGGCACGATATTCGCTCGATTGATCGGTTGTTTCGGGGTCGTAAGCATAGATCCAAGTCTCATCGCCAGTTATAATGCGTTTCATGACACCCTGGTAGTCGGAAAGCATTGTTTCACACACTTCAACGCGACGCCTTTTTTCCAAAAAATTCAATGTTTTCGGTACCAGTCGAGATTTGACGCGCTTGAGGCCCAAAACATCCTTCAAAATGGTATTGGCTGAGCTTTTCGATATGCTAACTTCATCAGCAAGATCTCTAATTGTTAATCGACGGTTTTCAACACCAAATCTTTGATTTGTTGAACGTGAGCTTCGTCGGTTGAGGTTGATGGTCGCCCTGGACGCTCTTCGTCTTCGACACGTTCACAGCCGGCTTGGAACTCACTATACCACTTGTAAACATTTTTTTAGACATAGCCTCATCACCAAAGGCTTTCTGCACCATCCTCAACGTATTCGCAGCAGAAAATTGATTCCGTAAACAAAATTTAATGCAAATTCTTTGCTCAACAAATTTCGACATCGCAAAAAACGAAAAACTCACTTTTAGCAGCTCACAAAACGACACGTATCTCAAACACTAATGAATATTTTGACATGAAATTTGACATAAATGTGACTGACAGTACTACCAATCTAAAAAAAAAATAATTCTCCAAATCCTTCGACGCGCGCAGTTTAAATTCAAATGTTATTATTTATTGGGCACAGTCACTAAGTACGATGTCTGAGCTAAATTAATTGAACCTTAATTCAGACTATAGTTTCGTGCTGTAAATGATTGATATCGATGTATGAGTTACCTAAATATTCTCATTTTCCTAATATAGTGAATATTTAAATATTTTAATTACATTCTGTGGACATATTGTCTTTAGTATTCTGTTTCAGAGTCAAAACTTCGTAAAATCCAATGCAGACCTTGGTCTATCATATATCGGGTGATATATTTTAAGAGCCTTGATAACTTTTTTTAAAAAAAAACGCATAAAATTTGCAAAATCTCATCGGTTCTTTATTTGAAACGTTAGATTGGTTCATGACATTTACTTTTTGAAGATAATTTCATTTAAATGTTGGCCGCGGCTGCGTCTTAGGTGGTCCATTCGGAAAGTCCAATTTTGGGCAACTTTTTCGAGCATTTCGGCCGGAATAGCCCGAATTTCTTCGGAAATGTTGTCTTCCAAAGCTGGAATAGTTGCTGGCTTATTTCTGTAGACTTTAGACTTGACGTAGCCCCACAAAAAATAGTCTAAAGGGCGTTAAATCGCATGATCTTGGTGGCCAACTTACGGGTCCATTTCTTGAGATGAATTGTTCTCCGAAGTTTTCCCTCAAAATGGCCATAGAATCGCGAGCTGTGTGGCATGTAGCGCCATCTTGTTGAAACCACATAAGACGCAGCCGCGGTCAACATTTAAATGAAATTATCTTCAAAAAGTAAATGTCATGAACCAATCTAACGTTTCAAATAAAGAACCGATGAGATTTTGCAAATTTTATGCGTTTTTTTTTAAAAAAAATTTATCAAGCTCTTAAAAAATCACCCGATATATGTATGTATGTATATATAATTTTAGGACTTGTAGCCTCAAATGAACTTTTTATCTTAGATCTTATACATTATACATATGTTAGTGATGCTGGGGTTTCGCTTCCCTTTATCTAAAATACCAAATTTCGTTCAGTTAACTTCAAATCTCAATAAAATTAAGGTATTCGCTAGTTTTAAAATTTTTTTACAGAAGCTTTAATTTACATATATTTGGTAGTAAAGGTTTCCTTGTGCTCTCATGAGCTCACTATTACAGTTAGGATATCAAGTAGTACATACTTGTCAATAACTAAAACTAAAACTCATAGTAATAACGGAAAATTCCACTTCTTCAATATTCAAAAATTCTTCGTTAAAGTTAGACTTTGTGGTCGGCTTAATATATCGCACAAATTAAGTATATAAATTTTGTACATATAAATGAACTTCCCATAAACAAAAACAAGAGCAAAAAAGAAATATTTCTCACAAAAGCATAGTCTCGAGTGGCAGCCCACGCACATCTCTTTTAAATGAATAAAAGCAAGCTGCTTGGCTCGCTATTGCCAAACTTTTGACAAGAATTTATAAATTGACTTTTTACCCACTCCTCGTCAAAGCTTACACGCCTATTTGTATGCTAAACCTCAGCATATTTACACGAATCTATGTACAGTTGGGCGTTGGTGCTTTCACATTTTCTCTAACGTTAGGAATTTTACAAAATCACTTACTCTTTGACACTTTTTACCGTAATTTACACATTTGCCAAACAGTCAAAACAAAGAAACAAAGGAGAAATAAAAAATAAACGAAATTCTCATTGCTTTGTTTACACGCGCATTACCGTTACATTTTAAATATTTATTGCTCGCCACATAAGTATGGCGTAAAGCTACTTACAGTTGCTTAAGTGTACAGAAAAAAGTACTTTTAATGTGTCCGCCTTGAAAACCGATCTATTTCCAACTTTTGCTTATCTACTTGTAAATCAGTCAGCTCGAGTGGTAAGCGCGTGCGAAGGTCACACGCCCGCTATAAATTGCAAAAGCGCCAATTTATTGGCGGCATTGTATTGGTAGGTGGCAAATATTGTACGAGTATCCTTCCACTCACAACATGTAAATTAGAGGAGGAGCATGCAAAATAAGCGCCATTTTATATTCCTTTATTTTTTACTTTGCAACCTTTTTAAAAGTCCTTAGGCGGAGAAGCGCAGCGTTTGAGACCTTGCTTGCCAACTTTCGTTAGTATGCTACCGTTATACGGCGCTAAGCCTTTCTACGCAATTTCCGAGGTGACTAAGCTTCATAAGCTGACTTCTTTCTTGTCGCTGAGAGCACTTTTCAAAGTTAGGTGGCAGAGTTCGAGCTTTTGCTATGGTCCCCGCTGTGTAAATCCTTTTTCAGCGAAAATAAATAAATAATAAAATACCGCATGTCAATATTGCACGTGCCAGCGAGCTGTCGAAAAGAGTTTTGCCAACATAAACTGATGATCGCTTTTACGGGATTTTGCAACGCCACGCTACGCCGCACATGTCAATAATCTATGAACGCACAAACTAATCGGTGCCAGAAAACCTTTTTGTTAGACTTTTTTTGACAAAAAATGACAAAAAAAAACCACGAAGTGTAAATAAAACGCAAAATTCTTCATCAATATTTATTTTGTCGCTTTCAAAGTAATCCCCACCAGATGTAATACACTCATGCCCACGATTTCCCAGTCCTTGAAACACTTTTCATAAGCACTTTTTGGGATGGCCTTCAACTCCTTCAGCGAATTTTGTTTTATCTCTTCGATCGACTGAAAACGGGTTCCACGGAGCGGCAATTTCAGTTTGTAGAACAAGAAAAAACCCACCGAGCCAAATCTGGTGAATACGCTGGTTGATCGATGGTATTCTTTGGGCTTTTTGGCTTTAAGGGGTTACATGGATTTACGGGTTTCGAAAAATCGATTTTTTTCTTCTTCAATTCTATGATACATCTAGAATATTGTCGTAAATTTTCAAATTGATCTCAGCATTAGCTTTGGAGATGCAGCCTAAGAACTTGTGCGCTCGAGGCTAGCTAGGGTATATGCCCTGTCTTTAAACGCGTTTTTTTCTAGAAACTGTGTTTTGAAGTCAGTTGGCAAGATTTCTCGATCCTCTTGAAATTTTACACAGCTCTTTGAGACACAATTCTTAACTCTACTCTTTTGAAAAAAAAAAATTCTGCTTTGTAAGGACGAGGCCAGTAAGAACGCGTTTCATACCCAAAATATCCATCAAAATCATTCGAACGGACTCGCGAGAAATGTTGGACTCTCTTTTCGTCTCTCTAACGCTTGCCTGACGATTTTCAAGCCACATATCCTTAACTTTTTTTAAAATATTTTTATCAGTTGAAGAGGTCAAAGGTCATCCAGAACGAGGCATGTCTGTAACGATCTCTCGACCCTCGTTGAAGGCTTTGTACCACTCGTAGGCTAATGGTTTTGCCAACACTGAATCATCGTAAGCTTTTTCCAACATTCGCTATGATTCTGCACACGAAATTCGATTAGAAATACAAAATTTGGTACAATGATTATAGAGCACAACTTATCGACAAGACTACGGACGTAACAGACTTGAGACACCCATTGAATAACATTGAAAGAGGAGCTGTTAACACTTCTTCACTGACTCCATCCAAGTGCATGGGTTCCTTGGAGTCACGCATAGCGGACGAAGAGCTCGAGTTGCCTCGCGAAACTATAGTGGCCCTGGATGATCTTGAATACTTTTAGCTTGCGCATTACCTAAATATGATATTACATAATCGCTACAACAATAATCACAAATTCGTCCTGAAAACCACTTCATTACTTGGCTTCACAAAAAAATATTACTACAGCTTTTGTATTTCTTTAGCTTTGAATTGTTTATGAGATCACATCAGATCGAAATGACATCACGTCACATCGCTACATCATGCCAATGTACAATATGACGTGATCACCAATCGCATCATCTCAAAATCGTCAGCCAACCTAATAAGTTTTTAATATCGTTTGTGGGTTTATTACCTTTATGTATTCTAGGTTAGCATTATCTCATCACGCGATATCAATTTGTCACATAGGTATATGTACATATGTATATCATTAGTTTGATCGATCATTAGGTGCCTTATTAATGCCAAAGCGACGTTTACGCACTCTATCCTGCAATACAATCATAAAGTCTCATTATTACATCACTTTGAGTCCACAAGTCACATAGCCACATCAGCGAACCATCACAATAATATAACAATAATAATCACCATGTGTTACTTTTATATCGTTGCAAATGTAAACTCTATAAAGATCACATCACATCGACACATCACTTCAGTATCATTAAAATTTCTTTATAACCAACGATACCTTATTATATTGTATAAAAAATATAGGCATCTAATATCTCTTTTTGACTTGTGTTGTTTTTGTTTTTTTTTTCACAAACAAGACTTTTCAGTTACACCAGCTAAGGAACTTTACATTCGAAACTGTCAAAGCATGTTGCATATTATGTAAGCCTGAAACTTTAAACCAAACAATAATACCTTCAACTAATCCGCCAAATATTTTCATTTCCCTGCAACACATGTACACATAAATATATTATTTCAAGCTCAAATTCCATCTGCTACCTCGCGACTTCCTCGCGCCGCAGTCAGAAGTCCGCAGTCAGCGGCGTAGTTGGCGCAGTCAATGCCCCCTGAGAAGCGTGGCAAATATGCGCTAAATTGGAAAACTTGTTGGCAAAATGGCAAAACATGGATTTTTAATTTGTTGTATAAAAATTTAATAAAATCTTACATACAAATAAAAGAAAGCGAGCCTACAATAGGGGAATCTGGGAAACGAGAAAAGTTTGTTCGCTTGAAATGTAATAACTGTACATTGGTTGTGCGAAATTTGACAGCTGCCTGCCCCCAATGACCTCAGCAAACAAATTATGCTGCTGTGCGTATGTACTTATGTATTTATGTACCGTTATGTACATACACATGTGCGTGTTTATGTGGCAGGCATCCGACTAGGAGACCATACAACACATTTCTGACATTAATGGATCGCCGATTGGTAAATTATGCGGCGCTTCGCAGCAGGCAAAAATGAAAACATTAATTTAGAGAAATACAACTTAAAATAAATTTTTTTAACGGAGTGTGGCAAATTATAACAACCGTTGCGCAAAAACATAACTTTGCTGTTTCGAAGTCTTGCATATGAAAATTTTAGAGTAAAAGATATTTTAGAAATATTGTGTACACAAGTTTTCCGCAAATTTGTTTTTCTTTTTTGATAATTTTTTTTAATTGTTTAATGTTTTTTTTTTTTTAAATTTTTTAATGCTTTTTTTTAATTTTTTAAAATAATTTTTTTTTTATTTTTAATTTTTTTATATACATTTATTTTTAATTTTTAATTTTTTTTTAAATATAATTGTCTTTAATTAAATCTTTTCAATTCGCTAAAATAAAATCAAAGGAAACATTTTAAACTTGTTTTCCTCTTTAAATTTATTAACAACTCTCTTTAATTTCTAAATATTTTTTTTTAAGTTTTAAATACTTTCTTCATTTAAAAAAAAATGTTTCTTTTTTTAATATTTTTATAATTTTTACACATTTTTTTTTATCTTTTTATTTTTTTTTTATTTCAATATAATTATATTTTTTATTAACTTTTTTCTAAATTTTGTGTAAGTTTTGTTTTTATTTTGTAGTTTTTTTATATACATTTATAATCTTTTTCTTTCCTTAAATATAATTTGCTTTTAATTAAATCTTTTCAATTCGCTAAAATAAAATCAAAGGAAACATTTTAAACTTGTTTTCCTCTTTAAATTTATTAACAACTCTCTTTAATTTCTTAATATATTTTTTTTTAACTTTTAAATACTTTCTTCATTTTTAAAAAAATGTTTCTTTTTTTAATATTTTTATAATTTTTACACATTTTTTTTATCTTTTTATTTTTTTTTTTATTTCAATATAATTATATTTTTTATTAACTTTTTTCTAAATTTTGTGTAATTTTTGTTTTTATTTTTTAATTTTTTTTTATACATTTATAATCTTTTTCTTTCCTTAAATATAATTTGCTTTTAATTAAATCTTTTCAATTCGCTAAAATAAAATCAAAGGAAACATTTTAATCTTGTTTTCTTTTTTAATTTTTTTTTTAATTTTTTTTTTAATTTTTTAATTTATTTTTTTTTTAATTTTTAATAATTCTTTTTAATTTATTAATATTTTTTTTTTTTAACTTTTTCAATACTTTCTCATTTAAAATTTTTTTTTTTTAAATTTTCATATTTTTGTTAAATTTTTTTTTAACAATATTTTTTTATTTCAATATAATTATATATGTATTTTACTTTTTTAAAAACTTTTTTCTAAATTTTTTGTAACTAAATCAATCCAATTTGCTAAAATAAAATTTAAGGGAAACTTATAAATTCGTTTTTCTCTCTTTAATATTTTTTTAATTTTTTAATACATTTTTTTTTAATTTTTGAATACTTTTTTTAATTTTTGAATACTTTTTTTTTAATTTTTGAATACTTTGTTTTTAATTTTTGAATACTTTGTTTTTAATTTTTTACTTTTTTTTAATTTTTTAATAATTCTTTTTATTTTTTTTGATATTTTTTTAATACTTTCTTCATTTAAAATTTTTTTTTTAATATTTGCTTTTTTCTAAATATAATCATATTTTATATTTTTTTTATTAATTTTTTTTTTTAATTTTTTGTAACTAAATCAATCCAATTTGCTAAAATAAAATTTAAGTGAAACTTATAAATTCGTTTTCCTCTTTTTAATATTTTTTTAATTTTTAAATAATTCTTTTTAATTTTTTTGATATTTTTTTAAACTTTTTTAATACTTTCTTCATTTAAATTTTTTTTTTTAATATTTGTTTTTTCTAAATATAATCATATTTTATATTTTTTTTTAATAATTTTTTTCTAAATTTTTTGTAACTAAATCAATCCAATTTGCTAAAATAAAATTTAAGTGAAACTTATAAATTCGTTTTTCTCTTTTTAATATTTTTTTTAATTTTTGAATACTTTTTTTTAATTTTTGAATACTTTTTTTTTAATTTTTGAACATTTGTTTTAATTTTGAAGACTTTTTTAATTTTTACAGTAGTGTTTCTTTTAATTTGTAATAATTATTAATAATGTTTTTGCTTCAATATAATTTTTTTAATTAAACGAAAAATCTTAAGATTCTTTTATAATTTTTTTTTTCAATTATTATTATTGAGTAATAAATTTTATAAAAAAATTTTCAAGCAAAAAAAAGAAATTCCATAATTCATCTGTTCCGTATGCAAAAAAAAATATATATTTACATACTATGTACGAGTATGTACATATATACATATGTATATCTCATACATATTTAGCCACTGAACACAAATATTTGGCCCAAAATGAAATAAAAAGATTTTTTTCGACCAAACAAACCTCCGAATTTTTTTTTATTCAATTTTTTGTGCGTTAAGTTTTAACAGTAACACAGTTCAATGACTTTGCATGAAAAGTTAAATGTGTTACGCATACGTCTGTATACGAAAGTACTATGTGTCGCAGCTTGCCACAACATTTTTTCAAAAATTCACAAAATATGAAAAAAAATAAAATAAAAATCAACAACAAAAATAACGCTGGATATTTTTGCGCGGCCAAAATATGGAACACCATTATTTTTCGCTGCATAAGGAAAAAAACACTTAAGCGCACACATCACACACATACTTGTAGACATATGTACACATACATACATACACAGGGAGCAACGCTGATGGCTCTGGAGCATAACACACATGTTTGCATCGTCATCAGTCAGCATGGCAATTTGGTCAAACAATTAAGCGGCACTTTGCCACTTGCCACTTGCCACATGCCACTGCTGGCACTTGGCATCCGCCTGTCTGTCCGAGTCGCTGATAAGTCGGCTCGTTCGCACTCCAATGGGCGCGTTCGTTCGTACATTTATGGCGCGCACAAGCGTTAATTGTTCGCTTTGCATGTTTTCGGTGTTTTTGTTGTTGTTGTATGCTTTGGCATGTTGTAAATATGAGCGCGCGGTCGCTGCGCCTGGAGTCATCGCGGCTGGCTGGCTGGCAGTGCGAGGCAGACTCTTAAATATTTTTGTTGTTATTGTTGTTGTGTTTTCTTAAATTTGCAATGAAATGTAGAAAAGCTCTCCAAAAACGCAACAACAAAAATGCGCGCATTTGCCTTCAGGCAGCGCAGCCTTGGGCTGAAAACCGCTGTAAAAGGCAATATTCGCGTGTTTTTATGTTGTTGCTTTTATCAGCGCTGCCACCATTTTAATTCAGCTGCTTGTTGCAATAAATTGCGTTAAATTTCTTCTCGGCAATTAACACTTTGTCTCGTTTACGAGCGTTGCGGCTGCAGCTAAGTCAGCAGCCGACTGCTCTCCGAGTGCGTTGGGCGAAATTTAAGTGTTTTAATTGATATTTAAGGGCTTGCGAGCGGCGGGCGATTGCGTGCTAAGCGCCCACTTATTGCTGCTTGAATTTTTATTGAGCTTGAAACATGCTAGGCTTGTAACTAGCTTCAAGCCTGTAAGCTAAGCGTGCGTGATAGCCATTTGATGGAGCTCGTAAATTCAGTCGAAGTGCGCTAATAAGTTTTTTTCTGGAGCGAGTTACCCTCAGGAGATTGGATGATATACAGAGTCTGTTAATACCAGGCTATCTCTCCGACATTTCTCGCTTCTTCGTTGCACCGAACCTAACACTCCCCCACTAAATCCACAGCGACCATTTCATTTCACTAACTGGGCGAATGGGTACAGACTTGACCTTATTATTGCAGTCGATGGCATTAAAATTCCGACTGTGAATAACCCTAAGATTTTGGTGTGACATTCGACAGCTTCTTCACTCCTCACACGACAGCGATTATTGCCATTGTACAGAGCCGCAACAAAGTCCTTAAGTCGCTAGCCGGCAGCGCATGGGAAAAAGACAAAGAAACCTTGTTGGCAACATAAAAGGTAATCGGTCGGTCGGTCCGTACCAATATGGTCGCCTGGATGCAGTGAAACGCAGACGAGCAAGCTACAGACCTGTCAGTACATTGCACTCTGGAATCCAACGAACACCTCCACAGTGAGGCCCGCAAGCTTTCATAGAAATCACCTGCTTATAGCGGAACCGCCTCCTAGGAGCATCAACAGGTCTTTCTTCAACTACGTCCTCGACATAAAACAATACACCGATCAGACTTCGGACGCAACAAACTTCAGACATGCACTGACCGCCATCTACAATCGATCCGTTGAAACTTTCACCGACTCCCTCTCGAGTTGCCGCTAGACTCGAGAATGATCCTTGCGCGTCTTCGTTCTCCTCCTACTTATCCAGAATCGACCTTGTCACATCAAATATGTATTGGTCCGCCCCGTCGAAAAAGCACATTTCCTACGACTACCATTCGATGACCTCGATGACAAGTTATCTAATCCTTACCATCCTAACGGAGACTAGATAACCGTTACAACAAGAACATCTAAATCTCAATAAAATTGTCATTTAAATGAACAGACCCGACCTTGTGGGAAGAGATACTGGGTCTAAGGAAGATACTTGATATAAATAAAAAAGTCTTTGCTATGAAAAGAGATCACAAGTAGACTGATACTTATATTTTAGGACTTGGATCTCAATCTTTTTGTGAAGGGACTAGACCTCAATACTACTGACCGCTATATGTCATTTTTCTATGGATAAAGAAAGAAAGAATTGTGCATGGTTCCATCACTAGATATAAATTGGTAGCCTTAGAGCCAAGAGAAGCGAAGAGAGAGTAAGAGTTATAAACTTGGTTCTCGGTACGAATAATTGAGTATATATACTATATTATATATTTTTTTTTAGGTTGGTAGTACTGTCAGTCACATTTATGTCAAATTTCATGTCAAAATATTCATTAGTGTTTGAGATACGTGTCGTTTTGTGAGCTGCTAAAAGTGAGTTTTTCGTTTTTTGCGATGTCGAAATTTGTTGAGCAAAGAATTTGCATTAAATTTTGTTTACGGAATCAATTTTCTGCTGCGGATACGTTGAGGATGGTTCAGAAAGCCTTTGATGGTGGGGCTATGTCTAAAAAAAGACGAAGAGCGTCCAGGGCAACTATCAACCCCAACCGACGAAGCTCACGTTCAACAAATCAAAGATTTGGTGTTGAAAAACCGTCGATTAACAACTAGAGATCTTGCTGATGAAGTTGGCATACCGAAAAGCTCAGCCAATATCATTTTAAAGGATGTTTTAGGCCTCAAGCGCGTCAAATCTCGACTGGTACCGAAAACATTGAATTTTTTGGGAAAAAGGCGTCGCGTTGAAGTGTGTGAAACGATGCTTTCCGACTACCAGGGTGTCATGAAACGCATTATAACTGGCGATGAGACTTGGATCTATGCTTACGACCCCGAAATAACATCAACCGAGCGAATATCGTGCCAAAAGAGAGCCGAGACCAAAAAATCGCGCCAAAGTCGCTCAAAAATCAAGGTCATGTTGACTGTTTTCTTCGATTATCGTAGTGTTGTGCATTATGAATACCTTCCAACCGGTCAAACAGTCAACAAGGAATATTATTTGAACGTTATGCGTCATTTGCGTAACGCTATCCGCCTGAAAAGGCCGGAATTGTGGAAAGACAATTCTTGGTTTTTACACCACGGTAATGCACCATCCCATACTGCCCTCGTAATTCGTGATCATTTCGCCAAAAACTCAACCCATATCGTTCCGCAACCACCGTATTCACCTGATCTGGCGCCGTGCGACTTCTGGCTATCCACCAAGCTCAAAAGACCGCTCCGGGGACACCGTTTTTATACGATAGAAGAGATTCAAGCCGCAGCGAAGACAGAACTGAAGGCCATCCCGGAAAGCGACTACAACCAGTGTTTCGAAGATTGGAAAATCCGTTGGCATAAGTGCATTGCATCGGGAGGGCATAACTTTGAAGGGGATGAAATTGATTTGGAAGAATAAATAAAAGATTTTCAAAATAAATACAATGCCACCTTATTTTATAAGTTTTTTTTACTAAGAGTTATCCTCAGCTGAAAAGTAGACACCGAATCGCACATCGCACAAATTTTTGGAGAGGAATGTTAACTTGTAGGGATCACGTGAACTTTTGAGACTATGGAGTATGGCCATTTATACCGGCTGCATCCTTATTGTTAGTCTACTCGCATTAGCGGTCAACAACAATTTATAAACGTTATAACAACAACTATTTATGATTTCATGATTTGATATTAGCAACCCATTACTTTTAAATATGAAAAATCCTTATCCGATATTTTATCACTAAAATTGCAATTAACTCTCCATTTCGTACTTATGTACGTCCGTACAATTTAGCACGACCGCTCGTAAACATTTTTATTCATCTTTTTCATAACCTTTTTCGTCCATTATTGTCCATCACGCAGTGCGCTCGATTTCTCATGAATGAATAAATTTGCAATGAAATTGGGCTAATGCTTGAATTCCAGATCCACAAATGAATATAAAATCGACATGAATTACAACTTTAACAAGTAACTTTGACACTTTAATGGTTTTCTCCTTGTCTATTCCTCCCTCGGCGCAACACAGCGTAAACAAATTCTTTGGCGTTGTTGTAAATTCTTCGACTTTTGCAATAGCAGACATGAACACATGTTGATTTGTTTTTTAATTTCCAAATATATTCACATTACCATTTACTCACCTAAATACATAAGTGTGTTTGTGTAGTTAAGTTTAGGGCTTTCATGGTTAGGTTTTTTCGTGTATAAAATGTTCACTGTATACAAACATACATAAAAAAACTACATTAACTACAAATAATAGTGCGAGGGTGTGTAATAATTTGTTCCATAAAACATACACAATATGCTTGTCATTTGGCTTTTCAATAAACATGTCTGTAGCGCAGCTGCTGACGGCCGTCTTTTAGCCAGACGGATCGCGTACTCTTTTGCAATAAAAGTTTCTAGCTCGTAAAATTAAACCGTTAAATTAAATGCCATTTTTGATAGAGATTTTTGATCTCCTACGAGGCATTGATGTCTTTCAAAGTTTATAATTTGTTCAAAGTGTTAGTTAAAATAACTTTCAGAGTTTTGACTATGCGATGGCGATTCTCATCGTCAACTGTGTAAACTGTTTTTGCTGAGAGCGGTTTAAGTAAGCATACTTAGGAAATAATTTTTGAACAAAATAAGAACGAAATAAAAGTATATGGACATTCCACGACATAATTTATTTAAAATTAATATCAAGTCTATTTTTTATATATAAATTAAGAAATTTTTAGCAAAATTAAGGCGTTAAAAAATGTCAGGTACCCCATAAATTATATTATATATTGGGTAGTCGAAAAAGTCTTTTCGTATTTCTGATCAAACTTCAACTTTTTTTTTTATATTTGTACTAATAAATAAATAAACAAATATCTACTATTCTGATCGACCACCTTTTGCCATTTTTCCGCTAGACACATTATTCCATCAGTGTAAATCGAAATTTCGAAATTTCCAGAACGGAAAAGGGCGAACCGTTGTTGTGCTACACGAACTGATATAGCATCGTCTCCGTAAACTTCACAAATTTCATTGGTGGCTTGCGTGGCATTCTTTTCTTTTTTTTTACAAAAATTTCAAAATATAGCGAATTTCTTCATTATTTTCACTCGTTTCTGAACAGCTGTAACTTTTTTTTCAACTTCCCGGAATTTAGTTTTTTCGTTTTGATGAAGCTTAAAATCTCAACTTTCCAACACTATATGGTATGACACAATTAGATTGGTAGCACTAGAGATATACGACTGCAACGACATCTATTGACAAAATACGAAAAGAATTTTTCGACTACCCAGTAATATATGTATATGCGAACTAATCAGCCAATATTTGAGATACTATTGCGAAGTTTTGCACACGTCCTTCTCTGCCGAAGAAGCTGCTCGTTTGTTGGAACTGCTGAAATCGGACCACTATAACATATAGTTGTCACACAAACACATTGCCCAAAATCAAGTGCTTGTATGGAAAACTTTTTTATCTGACAAGATATCTTCACGAAATGTTACACAGATTATTTTCCAAGGAAGAGCTAGAGTGTCTGAAGAAATTGTTCAGATCGGACCACTATAGCATATAGCTGTCATACAAACACATTGCCTAAAATCAAGTGCTTGTATGGAAAACTTTTTTATCTGACAAGATATCTTCACGAAATTTGTTACACAGATTATTTTCGGTATCAGAGCTAGATTGTCGGAAGAAATTGCTCAGATCGCACCACTATAGCATATAGCTGCCATACAAACTAATTGATCAAAATCAAGTGCTTGTATGGAAAACTTTTTTATCTGACAAGATATCTTCACGAAATTTTGCATAGATTATTTTCCGTATCAGAGCTAGAGTTTCGGAAGAAATTGTTCAGATCGGACCACAATAGCATATAGCTGTCATACAAACTAATTGCCAATCAAATGCTTGTATGGAAAACTTTTTTATCTGACAAGATATCTTCACGAAATTTGGCTAAGATTCTTATGCACGCTAACACTACAATCTGCGTAAATATTTTTCAGATCGGACGCCTATAGCATATAGCTGTCATACAAACAGACCGTTCTAAATCATATTCTTGTATGGAAAACTTTTTTATCTGACAAGATATCTTCACGAAATTTTGCATGAAGAGTTCTCTAAGGTAATGTTGTGAGCTGCGAAGAAATTGTTCAGATCGAACCACTATAGTATATAGCTGCCATACAAACTGACCGATCAAAATTAAGATAAAATCCTTTTATAGTATAAACCTGTGAAGGGTATTATATTTTCGGCGCAGCCGTAGCCCACGTTTCATCTTGGTTTTTTATTGTGATTTGTCGTATATTTGCATTTACAATTGAATAAATTAAATAAACAAAGCCTTAGAACCATATGGATACTAATTAACATACATACATATATATATATATAGGAATTTGAAGTTCGATAATATTAAAGGATTTCTATTCTATTTAATTGCAATACAATTTTTTAACTCCAACAATCTCTATATACGTAAAGATAATGTATGTATGTATAGCGTTTTCTCACGCAGCAATAATCTACTGAATATTACGTATACGCCATGGCATTTCGAATACTGGCGCTTATACAAAGCGTATTTATGCATAGCGCATATGTACGTGTTTACATACATTTTAATCGGCCGACCACCTTGCTTTGCCTTGGCCATTTTGTAAACAAACAAAAACAAGTCCACAACAACAAAATGAAACGCAAATAAAAATGTCGATTTTTTCTGTAAACAGCTGTTGTGCCTATTTACAATACATAATAGTCACACACATGCGAGCACCTAATGCACATACAGACACACGTGCAAATGTACATTATTTATTGCACTGGCGTCTGCTCGTTTGTGCGCGTGTGTATGTGCGTGTGCCTTGAATCTATTGCAACCAGGCTGTCTGCTCGCTTTATGCTTTCCTTTTTTTAACTAGTTACAGGCATACAAACATACTCACATACGTACAAACATTTCTACTTGTATGTATGTGCTTTTAATTGTACTACACCTTTGTTGTTACCTCCGCCAACAACAACCAGCACATGCCACGTTATCGCGAATACATGCTAGTAAATTGCGTGTATGTATATGTGTGCATAAATATTTCCCTTTGCATTCGTTAGTTCGCTCCCCGTTACTGCTACTTCTATGTACTGGTATGTATGTATGCATGTTTGCAGTCGCGCTCGTATTTATGATGCTGCCACCAGCATAGCTGCGCAATTATTGCTCGCCGCCATGCAACTTTAGCCGCGCTTTGTCCACATTCGAGTTGCTCTCCCCTTTGATCTCGCTTTTGCAGTGGATTTTTGCTGCGATGCATTTGTGCTGAAAACAACCTTTCGGTCAGCACTTGGCACACGACCAACTCTTGAAGTTTTCGCCGCCTCCGCCTCCGCCTTCACCTTACTTTGACTTTCAATACTTGCACGGCGTTCTTTTTGCTCCATTTTTTTCTTTTCTGATTTACTTGGCAGGCAATTGAATTCCTTTGCGTGCGTGTGGCTCTTCTAATGCTCCGCCAGTTTTTCTGTGTCCCCTTTATTAGCAATTTCTGATATGCTTTAATTAAGGCACAATAAATTAGTCGTGTCTTAAATGCTTAGCACATGCACACAAATGCAAAAAAATATGTGTTTGTGTGTGTTAATGTTTTTAAATACGAATATAAGAAGTTAACAACAATTCCACAAATTTAGAGACATTGTCTTATTTAGTTTTTTTTTTTTTATAATTCAATATCTTAAGTAAATAATTTGACAATTAAGTGTTTTTATATATTTTGAGTGCAAAATCCTTGCCAGATGAAAAGAAAATCTGAAACAAATTATATATTTTTGAGCTTTCGATTAAAAGTGACAGATTCTTTTGTTGAAAGTGCAAAATAAGTTTAAGCAGAAAGTATTTCCATAAAAATTTCAAGTAAAACAGAGACATCATAATAAATTAAGATTTGCTTGGCAGCTTAAAGACGCCATACTAAACAATCAAATTTCATCATATTAATCATGAATTCAAAAATATTAAAAATAAAAATTAAAAGTACACAAAAACATTAAATAATTTAAACCGGTAAAATAATAAAAATTAAAAAAAAAATAAAAAGTTAAACATAAATATACAAAAAAATCAAATAATAAATAAGCCAATAAATTATAACATAATTTAAATTAAAAAAATTAAAAAAATAAAAATTATTTAAAAAATTAAAAAATATAAATACAAAAGTAGAACAAAAAAGATAAAATAATAAAACTCAAAATTATAATAATAAAAATAAATGTAAACGTTTCAAATAAGCGAGAGGGAATCATAATAAAGATTTAGTTGAAAGCTTAAAGACACCACCATAAACAATGTAGTTTCATTATACTAATCAAAAATTAAAAAAACAATAAAAATAATGCATAAAAAAACAAAACAAAAATAAATAAATAAAAGTAAATACAAAACATTAAATAAAAACAAAATTAGGAGAAATTACACAAAAAATTAAAAAAAAAAATCAAAATAAACAAATAAATTAAATAACAAATGTGCCAAAAAAATCATATAAATTTACATAATATAAAAAGAAAATAAATAAAAAATGTATTTGAAAGTTTAAGACAAAAAAAAAGAAGAAAAAAATACAAAAATAAAAATAACTAATAAAGTTAAAAAAAATAAAAATGAATAAATAAATACAGTAAGTAGTTTCATTATCCTAATAAAAAATATTATAATAATATTAAAAAACTAAAAAAAAATAAATAAATAAACAAATGTATAAAAAAAATAAAATAAAATAAAAAATAAATATAAAAAGAAAATAAATAAATAAAATGTATTCGAAATATTAAAAATGAAAAAAGATGAAGTAATATAAAAAATTAAAATAACTCATAAAGTTATAAAAGTTTAAAAATAAATAAATCAGAACAGTAAGTAGTTTCATTACCCCAATCAAAAAAAAAAAAATATTAAAAACAATAAAAAAAAAAGCAAAAATAACAAAAAATTACGAATGTACCAAACAATAAATAAATAAATAAATAAAAATATAAAAATAACATAAATAATAAAATATTATAAATAAATAAAATGTGTTTGAAAAATTAAAAATTAAAAAAGACAAACTAATAAAAAAAACTTAGAAAAGTTAAAAAAAAGATAAATAAAAAAAGTAAAAAACAGAATTAAAAAAATTAAAGAAACTTAAAAATACACTGATAAAAAAATAAAAAAAAAATAAAGTAGAAAAAGGAATTAAAAAAAATAAATATTGAAGAAATATAAAAAAATAAATAAAAATATAAAAATAACAAGTAATAAAAAACAATAAATAAAATGTCTTTGAAAAATTAAAAATTAAAAAGTAATAAAAAAATGAAAAGTTAAAAAAAATAAAACAGTAAAAAACAGTATTAAAAAATTTAAAGAAACTAAAAAAAAACTCATAAAAATAAAAAAGAAAAAAAGAAAGAAATTAGAAAAAGGAATTAAAAACAAAAAAAAGAAATATTGGAAAATTATTCTTGAAACTTTAATCATTTTCTTTATGACTGCCTTTTTATTTATTTGATTGCTTTGATTGAGTTCTTCAATATATTTTCCTTATTTGCTGCTCCTTTACTTTTATGTAAGAGGCTAGACTTTATTCTATACAGAGATATAATTGTTACAGCCGTGCCGTTAGGCAATAAAAGTCCACTCTTAATTCGGCCAAGGCTAACAAATAAAGAATTTTGTATTGTAGTTGAAAACTCTCTATTCCCTTATAAACTTCAGGCGATTTAATTGAGCACACTGTGCCTAAAAAGTCATGAATTTTCACTGTTTACGACTGTTGAATGCTCTAAGTCTTATCTTTTTCTAAAAATGCAAGTTGCCCAGCTCAAGCTTGGTGTTAATTTATCTAAATGTATCTTTTTATGTTTTTCCTCTTTCCATTTGTTCACCTGCGGTCATCCAAACCTTAAGCATAATCATGTTTTTTCCTCATCATTACTGGAGAAAGGCAATTTGAAGTATTATCTATAAATTTACTTCTACTTATATCCGTTACTCTACAGAAGCGTGTTGAAAATATTGAAAGCATATTTTTAATTCTTCTATATTCAATTTATGTAATAAATATATAAGTTAGGTGGCGCAAAAATAACCTTCCGATGTTTTTTGGCTGTAATATTTTCAAAATAAGAAAACCTTTGATTCTGCTTGTGGGTTATTTTTATTTGATCTTTTAAATTTTTTACATCAACTCCAGAATATGATATTATGTAAATGGCCGCCGCCACAGTTGATTGTCATTTGAGCCCTTTTTATGGCATTTTCCATCACTTTGGCCAGAACTTCTGGCGATAGGTCCTCACATCCTTGACGGATATTGTCTTTAAGAGCTGCAGGAGTCTGAGGCTTGTTGACATAAACCCGCGACTTCAAAAAGCCCCACAAAATGAAGTCTAGAGAGGTCAAATCAGGCGATCTTGCTGGCCAGAGCAAATCGCCAGAACGGGAGATTAGGCGCCCGGGAAATGCATCCTTCAGCATATCGATTGTGGCACGTGCAGTGTGTGCCTTTCCACCGTCCTGTTGGAACCACATGTTTTCCAGTCCCAATTCATCAAGTTGCGGCAAAAAGAACTCATTGATCATTGCTCTGTAGCACTCATCACTCACTGCAACCGTTTGCCTCGCGACGTCTTCTAAGAAAAAAGGTCCGATGACTCCTCCAGCGAAAACAGCACACCATATAGTGACTTTGAGCGGGTGTTATGGCTCTTTGTGGGTTACACGCGGATTTTCAGTGCCCCAGAAGCGTAAAGTTTGCTTATTTACGTACCCCCTAAGATGGAAATAGGCCTCATCACTCATGAATATTTTTGATGAAAAATCATCTTCCTCTTGGTGGTGATTAAGGATGGCTTGAGCGTATGTTAGACGCGATTGGTGGTCACCAGCTAACAGCTGATGCACCGTCTGGACTTTGTACGGAAACATCTTCAAATCTTGTACCAAAATTCGCTGTAAACACCGTCGACTGATACCCATTTGCGAGGCACGTCGTGTGGTCGATGTCGACGGCGCTTCCACGACATCCTCGGCAACAGCAGCAATATTCTCTGCAGAACGGCTACTCCGGGGTCTGCCACGCTTGGCAGCATCTCGTGTTGTGCCAGTCTCTTCAAGGCGAGCGGCTAAACCTCGAGGTCAATTGCAAAATATATAGCATCTTCTGATAGGAGGATTACTTTTGCGCCGAAATGGTCATTCTGTCCAGGGACAGATATAAATCCGTGTATAAAAACCTAATATTAGGTCTACAACTTTGCTTCCGCCGTTTTTTTTTTTGTAAATTTAAGGTTTTATTGTATAAAAACGGTCCAAAAGTGTTTTCCAAAAAGCAATGCTTAGTTAACACACGAAATGCTTTATGATCCATTTTTTTGTAAACTAACACAAGTTGCTTTACAAAAATTCTATATTTTTTATACTCTCGCAACAAAGTTGCTAAGGAGAGTATTATAGTTTTGTTAACATAACGGTTGTTTGTAAGTCCTAAAACTAAAAGAGTCAGATATAGGGTTGTATATAGCAAAGTGAACAGGGTGACGAGTAGAGTTGAAATCCGGATGTCTGTCTGTCCGTCCGTCCGTCCGTCTGTGCAAGCTGTAACTTGAGTAAAAATTGAGATATCATGATGAAACTTGGTACACGTATTTCTTGGCTCCATGAGAATGTTAAGCTCGAAGATGGGCAAAATCGGCCCACTGCCACGCCCACAAAATGGCGAAAACCGAAAACCTATAAAGTGTCATAACTAAGTCATAAATAAAGATATTAAAGTGAAATTTGGCACAAAGGGTCGCATTAGGGAGGGGCATATTTAGACGTAATTTTTTTGGAAAAGTGGGTGTGGCCCCGCCCCTACTAAGTTTTTTGTACATATCTCGGAAACTACTATAGCTATGTCAACCAAACTCTATAGAGTCGTTTCCTTCAGGTATTTCCATATACAGTTCAAAAATGGAAGAAATCGGATAATAACCACGCCCACCTCCCATACAAAGGTTATGTCGAAAATCACTAAAAGTGCGTTAACCGACTAACAAAAAACGTCAGAAACACTAAATTTTACGGAAAAAATGGCAGAAGGAAGCTGCACCCAGGCTTTTTTTTTTAAATTGAAAATGGGCGTGGCGTCGCCCACTTATGGACCAAAAGCCATATCTCAGGAACTACTATACCGATTTCAATGAAATTCGGTATATAATATTTTCTTAACACCCTGTTGACATGTACGAAATATGTGTGAAATCGGTTCACAACCACGCCTTCTTCCAATATAACACTATTTTGAATTCCATCTGATGCCTTCTCTGTTAATATATACATTAGGAACCAATGATGATAGCGGAATAAAACTTTACAAAATACGGTATTTGAAAAATATGTAAATGACGGATAATGAAATCTCGATTATCACTTCATCATGCGAGAGTATAAAATGTTCGGTGACACCCGAACTTAGCCCTTCCTTACTCGTTTTTTAATACCTAATAGAAATAATATAGATGGTAGTAGTAGAGTAATAGTATTATACGAGTATATGTATGTGTCACCTTCAGGAAAGCGTGGACGGGTCTTCAGCCGCACTTTTCTTGGAATTAAAAAAGAAAAGCTAAATTTCCCACAAATGTCGACAATTCGGCTCAAAAAGTGACTTTTTCAGTTGAGAATAAGTTTGGGATGCAAACAGATCTCTACAAATATTTTGTTGAGTTAATGTTGACACAAATGTCCAAGATCGATATATAACGATTTAATCGACCAGTGCTTGACACTAGAAACATCTATTGGAAAACGGCGGAAGCAAAGTTGTAGTAATTCAGGAACCTTTTTTCGAGATGGATTTATCAGACACGACTTGTCCAAGTTTAAGTTTAATGATTTAAAAAGAAATGATGATAAAGTTCAATGAGAACATTCAAGTGATTTGAACACACTGAAAAATTGTTAAGAGAATTCTGTAAGACCGGAAGGATTTTTTAGAAACTAGATGTCTAATTTTGAATGAAGCTTTTGGTTTTTCTGTTTTTCTCTACTTGCTATGTTATTATGTATTAAAAACCACAAGCAAATATCGGGTGATTTTTTAAGAGCTTGATAACTTTTTTTAAAAAAAAACGCATAAAATTTGCAAAATCTCATCGGTTCTTTATTTGAAACGTTAGATTGGTTCATGACATTTACTTTTTGAAGATAATTTCATTTAAATGTTGACCGCGGCTGCGTCTTAGGTGGTCCATTCGGAAAGTATTTTGGGCAACTTTTTCGAGCATTTCGCAAAGAAATCTTCGGAAATCGGGAATTTATAGATTTTTCGTAGCCCCACAAAAAATAGTCTAAAGGCGTTAAATCGCATGATCTTGGTGGCCAAATCGAGATTTAAGTTTTCCCTCAAAATGGCTAGAATCGTATGATCTTGTTGAAACCACATGTCAACCAAGTTCAGTTCTTCCATTTTTGGCAACAAAAAGTTTGTTAGCATCGAACGATAGCGATCGCCATTCACCGTAACGTTGCGTCCAACAGCATCTTTGAAAAAATTTGATTCCACCAGCGTACAAACCACACCAAACAGTGCATTTTTCGATAAATTAATTTACATTCATCATCGCTGATAAATTTTAAATGGACCACCTAAGACGCAAATTAAAAAAGTAAATGTCATGAACCAATCTAACGTTTCAAATAAAGAACAAGAGATTTTGCAAATATAAAAGCACCCGATATAACAGCTGATCGCTAATTGAGCCTACCGTGAACCGATTAGCTGGCTGTGCAAAAAGCAAACACTTTTCTTATTTATCATTTTATTGCACTAAATTAATTTGACTGTGCGAAAAGGCTATTATATAGAAAATCACAACTGCATGAAATGATCCTGTGAGGATTTGAAGATAATACTCTTCTTATATAATCTCAAATATAAAATACTAACAAATCTTCATCCTTAAATCCACTGATAGAATATATACCCCAAAACTTGTGACGCAATAATAAACATATATTAATTTTTGCCCTTGAGTTGAAAGTCAAACCTTAAATCAGTCGCTAACTCACACATTTTTTTTAACTAGATCTAATTTATTCGCAAATTCCCTAAAAAAAGCACGAAAATTCTTAACACTATCAAAGTGATTTTGACACAGCGGCGATTAGCTTCGCTTGACCAACAATAAAATTCAGAAAAAATTGAAAAAATTTGAAAAAATTATAAACAAGCAAATAAGCGAAGGCAAGCAGAAAGTAATGCATTCGAAAGGCAAGTACACAAACAATTTATGATTTTAATGTCACGCCAAGTATGCCGGGCGATTAGCACACACACGCACACATAAACATCCGCATAGAAAAAGTGATAAATAAATGTGTGTTTTCTTTCATTTTTCATTGAAGAAAAAATATATAAAAATAGGAAAATTAAATTAGCTCTCTGATTTTTTCCCCGACAAGAACTTTTAACAATGGCGTAATACCAAAAAACTAAATACAGAGCTAAACTTTTTTCAAACAAAAAAAGAAAGCAACAAAAACGCTACGAATGAGCGCATAAATCAGGCGTAATTTTGAAATTTATGGAGCAGTGGAGTGACTGAGGTGAGAGCAAAGGAAATGACAAACTAAATATGCTTGCTCGTACAACCTATATAAATATGTATGTGTGTGTACGTGTGTATTTGTCAGTGTGTGAATACAAACGTTCCAACTAATCTAACGCTAGAAGGCTAGATTAGCTAGCAGCTGGTTCGTGAGCGACAACATGATCGACAATATTGTAGAATTGTGCTGCGAGTATACCTAAGGCTACATTAGGTTGGATTAAGTTGCTTTAATAAATGGAAAGACAGTGGAAAGGGCAAAAAATAGCTGTTTCTTAAGAAAATTAAGGTACAAAGAGGCGCCAATGGAGTTAATATTTTTTATGCACCGAATGTCAAACAGTAAGTTTTCGACTGGTGATGAAACTGCGACCTGAAACATCTACCCAATATTATTGACTTAATGGCCGCAATCTCTGTTCAAAGGACAATTCAGGCATTAGTGCGATATTCAATCATAATTACAACTAAAAAATATACGTTTCTTTCTTAAATTGCGGTCCATACAACACATTAACGAAAGAAGCACTTTTGATTCTTTTCGCATTTATTTTTTAAAGATTGTCTCTTTCAATTTTCGATGACTTGTTCGAGCAATTCTACTGGTAACACGCGAATGACACGCATCAAGGCATGCATCGAAGCGGGATTGTTTACGCATCTCCACAGGAAAAAGTAAGTCTAACGGTGTCACACGATCTTGGTGGCCTCAAAGCGTAAAATTATCTGCTCACCTAAGTGTTCTCTCAATAAATCCATTAATTGATGCGATGTGTGGGAAGCGGCGCCGCCTTGCTGAAACCAAATGTCACCCAGATCACGAGACTCAATTTGAGGCATCATATAGTCGGTTATTATGGCGCGATAACGCTCGCAGCAGCCTTGAATCTCTTCACGTTGCTCTTCGTCCCAAATGTGGTAATTAATGAGCCAGCAATGGGCCTCATCAATTAATAAAGTTTGGTTCGAAAACGTCGGATCTTCTTGAAACTTTTCAAAAGGCCATAATGCGAAGCGAAGTCACTTGGGTAGGTCGAGCGGCTTCAGTTCTTGCACCAGCTGTTTTTTGTACGCTTTCAATTTAAGATCTCGATGTAAAATACGTCAGTCCGAGTCTCCATGGTCTTCGTGTACACTCTCAGCAACGGCTGTTATATTTTCTTCACAGCGTGCTGGACGTGGTCTATTCGGTCGAATATTATCCAATAATGAATGCTGGGTCTCAAGATGGGTGATGGTGTTGCGAATAGTACTCTCAGTAGGCCGATTATGTTGACCATAAGTTGAGCGAAGTGCGCTAAACACGTTCTTTACAGAACCTGAATTTTCGTATTAAAGTTGAACGAATTTTAAACATTGTTCATGCCTAAGTTTCTATGATGAAATGCCAAACGTTACTGAATAAAAATAACATGACGGCTTGACACGACTCACGTGTGATCTGTCAAAAAAAAGCTATTGAAAAAAGTAGCTATACTTGGATCACCTGTTATTTGAGATTTTTCTCCGAAATTTTGATCCAGCAACTAGTTTCGGAAATATGAGCGTATTTGTGAAAATTTGTGGACTAGCATCGCTGATTTCGGAGTCGGTTAGAAAAATTTCTTCGAAACGCCTGGAGCGATCGACTTAAAACTTTGACGCCTTTTTTTTAGATATATTTGTGAGGTAATTTTCGAAGGAATATGATTTTGGATAATATGGTACTTTAAACTTTTTAAGCCTTTTAAATCTGAACATTGATTTTTCACAAAAAATTAGCAAAAATTTGCACAAAAATGCAGCCATTTTGTCAAAAATAAAAGCTCTAACTATTCCTCCCAGCTAGACATCTTTTTTCGGAGACCATGTTGTTGTTGTTGTAGCGGCATAAAACATTCCGGAAGTAATTTCGAGGAATGGTGCCGAGTTGACAGTCTTTGCCCGTATAAAAATCCGTTTTCTTTCCGGTTACTTAAACCCGACTGTCGTGGGAACGGCTTCGGAGACCCTTCTGCAGATCGGTTATGGGATCGAGGGAATCAAAAATCTTTCGAATTATGGAATATAATGTTTCTGCAAAAAAAAAAAAAAAATAATAAACTTTTTGCTTTTTTCTGACGTGCTAGTGGAAATAATCCTTTATTTTTAAACATTTTCATCGTCAATGCAATAACAAATTTTGATAATATAACCTCAAATACCCTTCTTCGTGTTAACTTAACCGCCATTATCCTAGCTTAACATCACTTGAAACCTTTTTTTTATCGAATTTAACCTCAGTTTTGGTAACATAGCCTCATTTATAGTGTCCTAACCTCACGTCTGTTAATCGCCTTTCGAATCTAGAAACCCTAAAGCTAACTAAACCAGTCATATATATTTTATTAAAGGTCTAATTAGAACCACTTAATATAATATAATATCAGCGGTATTTTTGCGCTGAAAATTCAAGACCCAATCTCTAATTTGAAAAACGCAGAAACAACAGCAAAGCAAAAATCGCGCGCTGTCGAACAAAAATAGCCGAAGCTGCGACACTGCGCATTCTTAGCATAAATACCGCAGCTGAACTGAAATCCCTTTAAAATTTATGGTATGCCATCGACAGTGCAATTGACAAACTAAATCCAAATATTGGCAAACGCACTTTCTGCGCCAATTGTGTGTGTGTGTGTGTGTGTTTGTGTGGCATGTAAATTCAGGCATTAATTCAAATGCTCTCAAATGCAGCGCATATCGCCTCGATGGCGGCACAAATTGCATGTAATGCTCTGGCAATCGAGGCAGAAATTAAGTCCAAATAGGCGCAAAAATTACCAAACCACAAAGCAGACACACGGACGGACGGACAGTGGACGGATGTGAGCATGCACAAAGCCATAGTATGCCGACGGTTGTTGCGTTTAGGTGCAACTGTTTGTCGTTGTTGCTGTTGCTGCTTTTTCTTAGTTACATGCTCGCATTCAAATTGCTTGGCATTTGTTGGCGCGCGCAATAGAAAAAATGCCGCAAATGGGCGCGAGACAGCGCTAAACGCAGCAACAGACAGACAGTTGGCTGAGTGGACGGACGGACGCACGGTTAAATGCGTCGGCAAGGCGGGTAGTCGCTGCGTAGCAAGCTGCATGCTCACATATGCCGAGATTTGAGGCTACAATATTGTTCTAATGCCGTGTCTGCGTGGTAACAGCACTGCAAAACAGACACACGCAATACACTGCGTGCCATTGAAATAGGATCGAGTTCGATCGAAACAATGCGTTGAACAGCGCCCCAAATAATACAAGCTTTTTGCAAGCATTGTTTGGTTCCAATTGGTCAGGTGGAGGGGACACCTTTTCCACCTTGGCCGGGTTCGAGGCCGACGCAGCTAAACTCCACATTGAACTGTATTTTCAATTCTACCTACCTTTAGGTATAAGCCACAGCCACCACGAATCTCCCCAAAGGGCTAAACCCAATGAGCAGATTGGATCGAACTTATAGGGTTAACTGCTCCCCGCGGTACCAGATTTAAGTCTCCGGACCTTTTAGCTTTTGCAACTACCACTTGAGCACCCTGCAAACTCAATGACATTTGTCGTTTTAACTTCAAATGTCTTTTCATTGGAAGGCATCTCATTTAAAGTTTATAATATCAGTTCAAGCTGAGTGTTATAGCATTATTTTTGACAAGACTCTGGTGATTTTTCGAGGCAAGCCAAACAACAGACATAGTGCTTATTGGTTTTTAGTTGCCTCTTACGAAGGGCATACCTTACAGCAAGCAAATTCTACTCTCTGCCCGCTTGAGCACCCCGACTTAATGTAGGTGCTCGGGGTTGTAGGCATAATCTTTAGTTTCGATCAAAGGATTTATGTTATCTTAACTAGTTGTCTGGGACCACCGAAATTTCAGCCAATGTCATATGAAAATTCATTGTTAGAGAATGATGTAGCTATAAAGCTGGAAGAGTACAATTTTCTTGCGTCTGCTTGGTCGGGACTACAGAACAAAAACAAATTTTTATCATCGAAAATCGCTTTATTGTTTCTCAAAATATTCTCCATTAAGATCTCTTAACTTTCGCGTGCGTTTCAACCAATTTTCGAAGCACTTTTGCCACTTTGATTGTGATATCTCCAAAACATGCGTTGTGAATCGTCTCTTCTTAGTCAGATGTTTTATCGTTGGGTATCTGATAGACAAGTCCTTAACAAGAGACCAAGATCTTGGATCAAGTTCTCAACAGGAGATGCGTTATCGCTGGGTATCTGATACCTAGGTCCTTAACAAGAGACCAAGATCTTGGATCAAGTTCTAATCAGGATACCAAGGTCTTAGTCAGATGTGTTATCGTTGGGTATCTGATACACAAGGCTTTAACAAGGGATCAAGATCTTGGTCACAAATTTTCGAACTAACAATACTTTTTATGGGATTTGCTTGGTAGATGACAGTGAGGGAACGGTGAAGTAACAACTGTGATCTCAGATAAGATCTTTCAAATTAATAACTACGTGTTCTAAGGACTCTTCAGCTGAAAATTAGGTTAGTTGTACTTAGCAAATTTATCAGCTAGCCAAATGGACCCTTAAACACTATTTTTTTACAATTTTTATCAAAACTCCCATTTCCATTTAATCGGAAAGCACTGTAGTTAAGTCGTTTGCCTGCCGTGTGGCAGCATCAAAAGCGGCCCAGCTTAAGTTGTCTTTATTTACGCATCTAAATGGGCATTGGACGGTGCCGCTTTAGCTGCCTGCTGTCTAACTGTTCTACATTATATTTTTACGCGTTGATTTTTGCCATGCACCACGCTGCTGCAACTAACGCTACGAACGAGTATTTTGGTTGCTCGTTGATTTTTGTTGTCTTTGCATACGGTACATGCGATGAAGTGACACTTACTTTGTCCCATGCAGTGCCGTTGGCGGTCGGCTCGTAGGCTCGTGGCTGTTTGCCATATTTTTTAAGCTGCTCGTGTAGGCCTTTTTTGTAAGACACGACATCGTCGATGTTCTCACTATTCGTTTGTGTTCGTTTTGTGGCACATTTGTTGCGATTTGCATCTAATTTGGTTAAAGATTTGCTCCTTCTTATGCCGTTGCTTGGCCGCGTGTTTTATGTATGGCATTTGTCTTTGTTGTTTTTGTTTTATTTTGGTGGCAGATTTCTAATTCTGTTGACATATTTTGCAAGCGCATTGCTTTAATGGACACGCGTGTGTTTTTGCGCGCTTCGGTGCGAGTATTTTTAGCAGCGTTTGCACTTTCGCTCTTACCTCAAGCCAAATATTCCTTTTTTTGTGCGTTTTTTTGTCAAACGACATCCAAAGTTGCGGGTTGTTGGGTCAAATCGCAAATAATTTATTCGCTGGAAAGCGCCGAAAATAGCAGTCGCTCACTCACACGCTGCGTAAATAAGCACAAGACCGAAAAAAAACCATAAAAAAAACCATAAAAAAAAATAAAAACAAATATTTTTGTTGCATGCAACAGTAATGTATACACTGCATTGCAACTTTCGTTAAAAGATATTTTTTCAGCAAAGTGGTAGAGAGTGAAAAGCGCACAAATGTGAAAAGTAAACAGAAGTCCAATAAGAGCTTGATACCGTTATTTTTGTGATTTATTGTGACGACTTGGAAATGCAATTTTCTTTTGGAAGCCTTGCTACATTGGTTGGTAGCGCAGTTTACGTGGAAATTTGAGTGACAGAAAAAGCCACTTCTTCTTCTTCTTTACTGGCGTGGAAACCGCTTACGCTGTTATAGCCGAGTTAACAACAGCGCGCCAGTCGTTTCTTCTTTTCGCTACGTGACGCCAATTGGATATTCCAAGCGAAGCCAGGTCCTTCTCCACTTGGTCCTTCCAATGGAGTGGACGTCTTCCTCTTCCTCTGCTTCCCCCGACGGGTACTGCGTCGAATACTTTCAGAGCTGGAGTGTTTTCGTTCATTCGGACAACATGAACTAGCCAGCGTAGCCGCTGCCTTTTAATTCGCTGAACTATGTCAATGTCGTCGTATATCTCATACAGCTCATCTTTCCATCGAATGCGATATTCACCGTTTCCAACGCGCAAAGGACCATAATTCTTTCGCAAAATCTCTCTCTCGAAAACTCGTAACGTCGACTCATCAGTTGTTGTCATCGTCCAGGCCTCTGCACCATATAGCAGGACGGGAATTATGAGCGACTTATAGAGTTTGGCTTTTGTTCGTCGAGAGAGGACTTTACTTCTCAATTGTCTACTCAGTCCGAAGTAGCACCTGCTGGCAAGAATTATTCTGCGTTGGATTTCAGGTCTGACGTTGTTGTTCCAAGATAGACGAAATTATCTACGACTTCGAAGTTGTTGCTGTCAACAGTGACGTGAGAGCCAAGTCGCGAATACAAATGTTTGCTTGACGACGGGAGATGTTTCGTCTTGCACTCGTTCACCACCAGTCGCATACGCTTCGCTTCTTTGTCCAAGCTGGAGAAAGCAGAACTAACGGCGCGGTTGCTGAGGCTAATGATATCGATATCATCATTCATACGCCAGCAGCTGTACACTCTTACAGAATATTGTACCTTCTCTATTCAGCTCTACAGCTCGGATTATTTTCTCCAGCAGTAGATTGAAAAAGTCGCACGATAGGAGTCGCCGAGTCTGAAACCTCGTTTGGTATCGAACGGCTCGGAGAGGTGCTTCCGAATTCGTGTTAGTTTTGCGGAGATATCAGATTTAGACACCGCGGCATAAATACAGTTCCTGTTTGTGCTATCAAAAGCAGCTTTGAAATGGACGAAGAGGTGGTGTATGTCGATTCTATTTTCACGGGTCTTTTCCAAGATTTGGCGCATGAAGGATATATAGTCAGTTGTTGTTTTTCGAGGACTGAAGTCACACTGATAAGGTCCAATCAGTTTGTTGACAGTGTGCTATAATCTTTCACACAATGAGACCTTACATGCGATGTTGAGGAGGCTTATCTCACAGCGCACTTAAATTCCAATGCCGGCAGAATTTTGCCGAGTTGACAGTTCTTGGCCAGATAAAAATCCGGGTCCGGTCGGTCATGCTTTCGTCCGACCATAATCCACAAAAAAGCTGATGCATGCTCCTTATCAGTTCTTCGCCATCGTATTTGATTACTTCGCTCGGCAATCCATCGGTCTCCGCCGCTTTGTTGTTCTTCAAACGGGTAATTGCTATTCGCACTTCTTCATGGTCGGGCAATGGAACGTCCGCTCCATCGACATCGTTTGGGGAATCGGATTCACAATCTCCTAATCTTATGCTTTCACTGCCATTCAGCAGGCTGGAGTATGCTTTGGACATCAGTCACTGGATCACCTCTGGGGTTCTACAAGAGTATGCTCCTGTTTTCTTGGCAGATATATTTAAAATATGGGCGCGTCTGATTTATAGACATAATGAACACAAAAAACTATAAATTTAAACTTATGGATACTTGAGTTCTGAGAAGGAAAGCACCAATTTTACTTATTCTTCCGCAAGAGAGCAGCTCCGTAAAAATACCAACTGGTCTCCTGCGCATACTAAACTACTTTATTAAGAAAATATTACACCAAAATTCCGGAACATGAAACAAATATGTTAATTCCGAAGAACGCTCACCACCAGACCAACAAAACTATTCCCACAAGTACTGCATTAGAAAGTATAATAAACCACAAATATACAGCAAACAGCACAACAGTATCACAGCGTACAGCAAAAACAAAAAAATTATGAAGAAAATACAAAAAAAAAGGCAAATATCAGCGAAAAATCCAATTCATCAAAAAATGGTGTTTACGAAGTGTCGCTGATGGCTGCTGATTTTCGCGCCAAACCGCGTCAATACATCACCAAGCGCAAAGCTATTCATCATAAAATACGCACACACACACTTACACATAAACACACATGCATATGTATCGGAGCAGCGGTACATTGTTGTGAAAGGTATAAATCAAAAAAGAATTTCGAGTATATTTTCATGTTTTTTAAGCGCTTTTGTTGTTGCTGCTTTTATGTTTTGGCAGCAAAATCTGTGTGCTAGCGAAGTGTAACGGCAGCGTAATGCGCTGAAACAGAAGTACTTTGCCGGGCGAATGCGCGAGCGGATTAAATGTACGAACAAGTTTTGCTTACAAATTTATTTAACTCAATTTCAGGGCGTAAGCTATTTGTTTAGGCTGCCGAAAACGGTGGAAAGCTCACACACACACACACACACGTTGCTGAATACATGCAGACAAAGGCAAATAGAAATTGATGATTTTCACAAGCGATATGCTGCTACATTTTCGCAAATCAACAGCAAACAAACAAAGCAGCAATCAAGCAAAATCGAAATGGAAAACACGCACACACACACACATGCACATGCATATGAATTGGTGTTATGTATTGGAAATATTACAACATTTACAACAGCCGCCGCCGCGCTTTCGCTTTTATGCGCGTAATTTTCCATTTACATTGCCACCTCCTCCTCCTTCATGGCCGTGCCATAGACACCTTTGTTTTACTTTTTTGTACGGAAAAAGATTTTCGACATTTTTTTGTTGTTTCTTCTCAAACCACCTTCGAGGCTGTTGGAAAATCTCACCGCTGCTCACTGAATTTACGTTCCTTTGCATCACTCAGCGCCGCACAAAAGCCATAAAAATAAACAATAACAACAACAAAAAATGTAAAGTAATAAGCGCTTGTCTGTAGATATGTAAGTATGTATGTATGTGTGTTTGACGGCACATAATTAACATTTGGCGTGGCGTGCAGTCTGCCGCTTTAGACATTGTTGCCGCGTACGGCGGCTGGACTCTTATTTTTAGTTCGAAATTTGTCCCACTTTGGCGTTTGTCCCTTTGACACACTCGAAATAGTTCCCCCTGCATTTGGGGGAAAATACAAATGTGTGTGTCTCCGGCACTTTTCCGAGGCGGTTATGCTTGTGTGTGGGTGTTAATCGCCACTTTATGCCAGCAAAAAAGGAAAATCAAAATTGTGAAAACTAAAATTTTCCGTTTGTTCTCGCATTTTAGCATTTTATGTTAGCTGGAGTCCAAGTACTTTGCTAGATTTCGATTTTTTTGTCGACTTTTGTTTGTTTGAAATTATTTTATCGCTCTTTGAGCACAACTTTTAGAATAATATGAATTAGGTTTCTCTTATTTAAAATTTTTATATTTTATATAAAGCTCTTTCTGATACTTGGAAGTGGCCAAAATACAATCCAGTTGACAGTTTTGATACAAATAATTCAGAACTGTAATCTTAACAAAGATTGAAGATTTATTTTAACAAAGAGCAGCATTGTGTTCAACACGAGGTATTTGGACAACTGAGATGACCGTGGTTCGACTACTACCCGGTTGGACTTCAGTTTTAAAATCATACATACCCAGCTCCTCCGAAGGCTGTACGTTGCCTTCGTTATATATCTTTCACCAAAAAGCTGCTCAGAATGATTTCTAAAAGGTTAAGGTCGCTACATATTTTGCTTAATATCAAAGAAAAGCTAGAAAAGAAGACAATCGGTGAAACTTTCAGCCTTCTACTTTAATCACCGTTTAAACAAACACAGAAAAGGCTTACAGCTTGATAGTTATAACATTCAATGTTCTATAAAGGGAACTTTTTTTCTTCCTTTTGGTGCCACAATGATAAATCCGTTGAGAATAATAGACTTCGTTGACAAAGTGGGTGAAAAATGAGTGTCTTCCGATATACAAGTATATATGACACTAATTTCTCATATAAATACTGATCGAATTTTCAATTTCCTGGATCAATTACAACGCACAATAACTCTTGCGAACAGATGCTACTTTGGACTGATTAGTAAAGTCCTCTCTCGACGAACAAAGACCAAACTCTACAAGTCCCTCATCATTCCCGTTCTGTTATATGGTGCGGAGGCATGGACAATGATATCATCTGATGAGTCGGCCCCACTCCAGTTTTGGAGGTTTTCGATTCAGTACCAGCCTTTGGAAGCAGAGGAAGTGGAAGACCTCCACTACGTTGGAGAGATCAAGCTGTACTTCGTATCTCGAATTGGTGCTCTCAAGAAGCTGCTCATTTTTGGAGCCGCCAGACCACTATGACAAACTGAACGATCGGAATCAAGTGCTTTTATGGAAAACTTTTATATTTGACGAGATATCTTCATGAAATTAGGCATTTGTAGTATTGTTCAAAGCAACGGTGCAATTTTCGAAGACATAGTTCAGGTCGGACCACCTATAGCACAAAGCTGCCATACAAGCCAATAGACAAAATCCAAGTGCTATATCCATTTGTGAAGGGTTTTATAGCTACGGTACAAAGGAAGTTAACGGTTTTTCATTGTTTCAACTATTTTCGCTCGACGTTGTTCGTCGTTTGCTTTGTTTGTTCGCTAAGTTTTGGACGTGGAAAATTTCACCGGACTGAAGTTTAGAATAAGCTAATAGGGTTTAATGAAAAAACCCAGCAGCAAGAAGGTATTGAATTTATTAAAAGTAATGCCTACATTTAGGGTAATATTGAAAATGCAGTATTGCTCAATTAAGGCGAGACTTCAATAAAAGTCGAGGTCGAAATTGGGCTGTGTACCGCTTATTTTTAGGTCAAAACCCGATACAGCCGGCCCGACTCGATACACGAAATTTTAGTCTTGAAATGGTTTGACAAGGCTTTAATGGAGTCGTGGTCAAAATTAGACGATGGGCGTGGCACCGCACACTTTTAGGTGAAAACACATAACTCGAGACACGCTCGACCGATTTCAACCAAATTGGGTATATGACATTCTACTGAGATTCCTATATCACATTGTGAAAATTAGTGAAATCGGACTACAACCACGCCTACTTCCCATATAACTTCTTCTTCTTAATTGGCGTAGACACCGCTTACGCGATTATAGCCGAGTTAACAACAGCGCGCCAGTCGTTTCTTCTTTTCGCTACGTGGCGCCAATTGGATATTCCAAGCGAAGCCAGGTCCTTCTCCACTTGGTCCTTCCAACGGAGTGGAGGTCTTCCTCTTCCTCTGCTTCCCCCGGCGGGTATTGCGTCGAATACTTTCAGAGCTGGATTGTTTTCATCCATCCGGACAACATGACCTAGCCAGCGTAGCCGCTGTCTTTTAATCCGCTGAACTATGTCAATGTCGTCGTATATCTCGTACAACTCATCGTTCCATCGAATGCGATATTCGCCGTGGCCAATGCGCAAAGGACCATAAATCCTTCGCAGAATTTTTCTCTCGAAAACTCGCAACGTCGACTCATCGGTTGTTGTCATTGTCCAGGCCTCTGCACCATATAGCAGGACGGGAATTATGAGCGACTTATAGAGTTTGGCTTTTGTTCGTCGAGAGAGGACTTTACTTTTCAATTGCCTACTCAGTCCGAAGTAGCACCTGTTGGCAAGAGCAATCCTGCGTTGGATTTCCAGGCTGACATTGGTGGTGGTGTTTACGCTGGTTCCAAGATAGACGAAATCATCTACAACTTCAAAGTTATGACAGTCAACAGTGACATGAGAGCCAAGTCGCGAGTGCGACGACTGTTTGTTTGATGACAGGAGATATATTTTTGCCCTCGTTCACTGCCAGACCCATTTTCTGTGCTTCCTTGTCCCATATAACACAATTTTAAATTCTACTTGATTCCTTCACTTTCCTGAGTATAAATCATAAAGCAATTAATATAACGGAAGAAAAATGGCAACTTATGGCCAAAAGTGTCCAAATCGGACCATTCAAGCCCCCAGATACCGAATACAAGGATCAAAGTTCCAACTGAAAACTTTTTTATCGAAAATATTGGTCAATGTGTGAGATATGTTATTGAAATTTGGAGAGAATCCTTTCCTGATAATAGTGTCTCTGTTTATCAAAAATGGTTTGAATCGGGTCAATACTTTCCTTAGCTCACATATACCTAATAAAAGTGCTTCGAACTACCGGGTGACTTTATACCGCATATATCGGTGAATAAGGGAGTTATGTATATTAATAAAATTGAGTGAGTCTGTTTTTATACCCTGAACAGGGTATATTAAGTTTGTCACGATGTTTGTAACACCCAGAAAGAAGCGTCGGAGACCCTATAAAGTATATATATAAATGATCAGTATGTTGAGTTCTGAGTCGATTTAACCATGTCCGTCTGTCTGTCAATCCGTCCGTCTGTCCGTCTGTCTCTAAATATACGAACTAATCTCTCAGTTTTTAAGATATCGTTTTGAAGTTTTGCAAACGTCATTTTCTCTTCAAGAAGCTGCTCATTTGACAATGTGTCTTCACCAAATTTGGTATAGATTATTTTCTAAGGCAACAATGAAATCTCCGAAGAAATTGATCAGATCGGTTAACTATAGCATATAGCTACCATACAAACCGAACGATCGGAATCAAGTTCTTGTATGGAAAACTTTCACATTTGACAATGTATCTTCACCAAATTTGGTATAGATTATTTTCTAAGGCAACAATGTAATCTCCGAAAAAATTGTTCAGATCGGTTAACTATAGCATATAGCTTCCATACAAACTGAACACATAGTTACTAAAAGAAATGCACCTGTGAAGGGTATATTAGCTTCGGTGCAGCCGAAGTTAACGTTTTTTCTTGTTCTTATAACATTTTTTTGCTTAGAATAAATAAAATCGGGTGAAAAGAGTTGTAAGATTGTGAAATGTTCGGTTATACCAGAACTTAGCCCTTCCTCACTTGTTTATTTTTTTTAGTAATTTAATTTTTATGTTTTTTTATTTCTGTGCTTTTTTAGTGTTGTTGTTTTATTTTAGTGTGTTTTATTTGTGTGGTTTGTTTTTCTTTGCTTTCGTGTACTTGTATGTGCAACAATGGAACATTTTCTCAAATGTGTCATAATTAGTGCTTGTCATGATTTCTTTACGTCTCTTTTTTTCTTTCGTACAAACAAAATCTCCAAATATCCACAGTCTCAGAGGTATTTTTGGAATACTGTTAAGGGTTAAATATAGTTTTTTTTCTCATTTGCCTACAACCTTAATTTTATTTGAGAGAAGATCATATATAAAAATATATACAAATGTACAGAGGTGCTTTCAGCGCTGTATTTCTGTGGCTAATAAGATCTTTCTCGATTTCGGTAGGAGTTCGCAAAGCAAAAGGCTTTGTATATTTTGTAGTTAAATTGTAGCGATTATATTTATTTATTTTTGCATTAACTAAAAAATTTTATGCTGCACCTACGTAGCTACAAAAATCGACCGCTAACCGCCTGCTTGGTTGCAGTGAATCACCGAAGAGCGTTCCCCGCCAAATTCATGCCATTTTTGTTTAGCTTTAGTTTACTTAATTTACCTTCATCGAAATATCTACAAACACAACTGTATTTTTGCTAATGCCTGAAACATTTTATGCGAAATTTCCTGCTTTTATTTAATTTTCTT
This sequence comes from Bactrocera neohumeralis, assembly GCF_024586455.1. NCBI lineage: Eukaryota > Metazoa > Arthropoda > Insecta > Diptera > Tephritidae > Bactrocera > Bactrocera neohumeralis. The sequence continues at coordinate 46,722,735 of NC_065923.1, forward strand.
ATTTTCCCGTTAATTAACACATAATTTTCGTATTTTCTATTTCATTGCAGGTGAGTGCTTTCGCTCGAGCGTGCTCTTCACTGCCGTGGGTGATTCGCTTGTTGTGTCATTGCTGAGCAATTTCTAGTTTATATCCCGAAAACTACGTAAATACATACAAATAGAATTTATAGTAGATACGTTGTTGTATTTAAAAAAATTTCAACGTGGAAAATATTGGCCGTCTCTCTCTGCCGCCGTCTCTACCGCGCGGTGCTGAGTAATAAAATATTAATGACGTGACTAAAAGCTAAAAATTTTAGAAATTAATGTGACAAACCGTTGGAATATTTTTTAAACATAAACTTAAAATAATAAGGGAATTATTGTGGGTAGGGATGTTATAGCCTCGGTCGACAAATACTCGTATAAATAATAAATTAAATTTAGAATTGATGTATTTATGCTGATAAAAAATTTGTTATGGATAAAGTTAAAATAAAACTTCGAAGAAGAAAGCAAAAAATCCTCTATGGAGGTTCCCATCGATAAATGGGGCACAACACTCTCAAGGACCGCACCAAGCACCTTGGGGTAGTCTTGGACAGAAAACTGTTGTGGGAACACAACGTGGAAAAAAGAGGGAGAAAAGCTAGCAATGCTTTAAATGCATGTAGGCAAATGCTCGGCACAACCTGGGGCTCTCTTCCTCTCTTCTACACTGGTGCTACATAGCTTTTGTAAGACCAGTTCTGCTCTACGGTGCAGTAGTATGGTGGACAGGCGTATGGAAACCCAGCTACTGGAAGCAAATGGAAATGGTTCAGAAGCTTGCTGCGCTTGAACTGGTACTAAACCTACCACCTATAGACCTCTGCTGGAGAATTTGCATATAGAATTTTCGGGCAAAGCTCGGTGGGTAATGGCGGTTGAACAAACACCGACCCACCGACCCCCGAACACTGACCCCACTTTTCAACTGGGAAAGAAGGTTCAAAGTAGACATAGAAAAAGATGGCTGAAGGTACATATGTTTGCTAAGTGCAACACTCTAAGCATCTATATGGAAGGCTCAAAAATGGACCATGGGTTGGTGCGGGAATATACTGTCTAGAGTTAGATACATGTCAACCTTTTAAGTGGCCGGACCACTGCAGTATATTTGAAACTGAGGTCTTTGCTATTGCGTATGTCGCGTTGCTTGCTTCTAATGTACCTGCAGGCAATTCCAGAGTCAACATCTAGACAGCCAAGCAGCAATCAAGGCAGTAACCTCGTATCGCATATCGGCCGGAAGTGTTTTGGGAAGCAGGACTGCAGTGGAAAGTGTTGCCAGAAGCAAGTAACTTCACTTCTATTGGGTGCCAGGCCACAAAGCCATCGATGGCAATGAAATAGTAGACGAGATTGCCAAGAACTTCGACCGCACGGCTAACATCTGAAAACGTGATCAACACGTTGTCTATACGACGATCGCGACAGAAGCATGTTAAAAAAAATCAAAACCAGATGAAATGAGATACCTGGGTGCAAAACTGCAAAAGTCATGTGCAAAATGATAGATTGGAAGTACAAAAAAATTCTATTGCCACTCGTTAGAAGAGACTGTAGGAACATGATCGGAATACTAACTGGTTACTACCTGGTGGCGACACCCACGTAGTATGGTGCTGAAAGATGGAGAAGACTGCAGAAAATGTCTAGAGCAGGGTACCAGGAAAGGAATCGAGCATCTCTTGTGCGCTTGTCTCTTATTGGCAAGACTACGCTGTAAGCGTCTGGGGTCCCCATGGTATGATGTACTGGAAAAGGTATCTAAAATGAGGCCACAGAGTTTGTTAAAATTCGCGTCAAGCGCAGGAATCCTGATAGATGACTACTCCTCTTGGACCTAGCAACTGGACTCCATCTAGTATCGCAAAGTACCAAAAATGGTCCATGCTTGGCTCATTGGCTTACCAGACTAATCTAAACTAACCTAACCTTTTAGGTGGAAGCCAAGCATAAAATGTCACTACTTTCAATTGCTTCAACCACTCAATTGGAGGAACTTGAGTAAGGGTTGGGTTGGTGTAGGTGGTGTGTTCCATGAGAGAAAATTAAAATTGGTGTGGAGTTGATGTTTTGATAGGTAGGAGATTTGTAGCAGCTGTTTTGAATTTTTGAATAATTTCATTTTATTTTTTTTTTTTTATTATAATTTTGTTTTTAATTTTTACTGTTAAAATTATTTGTATTTTATTAGTTGTATTTTTTCTAATTTTTCAAAAGAAAAAATTGTAGAAAACAAAAATTTTTTAATAATTTTTTTTTTGGTGAAAATTGTATAAATTACAAAAAAAGGTATGAATTCATTACTCACTTATCTTAATTTGATTAATTTTTACATATTTCATTTTATTTTTAAATTAAAATTTTGTTTTTAATTTTTTAGGTCGATTTTTTTTTTTTAACATTTGTTCAAATCTTTCAAAAAAAAAAAAAATTTTGAAAATAATTTATTTTATTTTAATTTTGTTTTTTATTTAATATTTGTATTTTTTCTAATTTTTCAAAAGAAAAAATTGTAGAAAACAAACATTTTTTAATAATTTTTTTTTTTGGTGAAAATTGTATAAATTACAAAAAAAGGTATGAATTCATTACTCACTTATCTTAATTTGATTAATTTTTACATTTTTCATTTTATTTTTAAATTATAAATTTTTTTTTTAATTTTTTAAGTCGAATTAATTTTTTTTTAACATTTGTTCAAATCCTTCAAAAAAAATGTTTTGAAAACAATGAAATTTAATTTTAATACTTTTTTTTCGAAAAACTTATAAATTATTGTATTAAAATGTATGCATTAATTAGTCGCTTTCGTAAGTTTTATTAATTTTTACGCCCTAAAATTTATTATATGCATTTAATTGCTCGTTGCCTATTCAGCATAGGGTCATAAATAAGTTGCTGTAATTTAATAAATCATCATAATCGCACATACATATTGTAAGCAACGGCTTTACGGCTTGTCCCGAATAACTTAAAGTCTCAATTGTCATAAATACGTTTGAGCGGCATTCGCCGTAAAATAAATTTCATGACCCTTTGCCAGAGCCAAGAAATTCGGTGTAGTTTACAATGTGAGATTTTGCTGCACAAATGAATACACATAAATATATGTAAGCGTAAATGAAGTATATATGTAAGTATATAATATATATGTAAGTATATAATATATATGTATATAATATACACTATTTATATTTATGTTTGTGTATATAAAATTCATGATCATTAAAAATTATGTCAATTTGAAAAGTTGCCAATTGAATGCAAACACACACATACAAATGTATATGTGTTGATACAAATATGTACATGTGTATGTACACATATATAAAATATATTTATGTATATTTCATATGCACACACACACAGCGCAGCGCGGCCAAACAACAGACGGAGACCATAAAAATTAGGCTATAAATCAAAGTTAAAATGAGACAACACAAAATAAGCACAATAGCAACAACAACAACAGAAACAAAATACTTGCAACACATTCATTGATATTTGCCGCTTACAAACTTTTTTTCAACGAAAATAAAAATTCAATTATTTTGCCAAACTAAAAATTCCTCAAATGCATATTTCTGCGACACTTTTATTTTCAGCAAAGTATTTTGACATTGCTGGCGCAGCGCGCAATTTCCGGCTTACATTTATTTGCATAAAATGTTTTTACACGCACACACACACCCATACATATTTTACCACACCCAAGAGGCGCGCGTTGAAAAACAAGCCCAAAATATGCAAGCGCAGGATGCCACACGGCGCACACTGCGACAGCGGCGCTGGCTGGCTGACATTTTTCACACGCACACATGTACACATGAAGTAGTGTGCGAATATTTTGCGATATTTTAGTGAAAAACTATAAATTTACTAATTTATATAAATTTTTTGTGAATGCTTTTCTTGTGCTGCAAGATATTGTGTTTAATAACGGTAATATTTAATGCATGGCTGACCGATATGTGTGCGTGTGTGTGTGCTGTTTGGCATATGTATATTCGGTAGATGGGCGGTGAAAAGTGAAAGGTTGACAGCAACATAAGTGCGCTGATAAATATACATATGTACATACATACAGCATCTTATATATATAATATACCGTCACCTAAAATGCAAAGGAACATAATGACAAAAAAATCGAAATTGAGTTTTTTATTGATCGCTACAGCATATTACTAACGTACATATATTAAACATAAATTTTTCAGTTGCAACTGTCAGATATAACCAATTTATAACCACTATATAACCATTGTATAACCATTACATAACCATTTTATAACCAAAACTCAAATTCTGTTTCAATATGAGTGGCTTCTATTATAGTCAGATATAACCGATATATAACCATTTTATAACCAAAACTCAAATTTTGTTTCAATATGAGTGGCTTCTATTATAGTCAGATATAACCGATATATAACCATTTAATAACCAAAACTCATATTTTGTTTCAATATGAGTGGCTTCTATTATAGTCAGATATAACCGATATATAACCATTTTATAACCAAAACTCATATTTTGTTTCAATATGAGTGGCTTCTATTATAGTCAGATATAACCGATATATAACCATTTTATAACCAAAACTCAAATTCTGTTTCAATATGAGTGGCTTCTATTATAGTCAGATATAACCGATATATAACCATTTTATAACCAAAACTCAAATTTTGTTTCAATATGAGTGGCTTCTATTATAGTCAGATATAACCGATATATAACCATTTTATAACCAAAACTCAAATTCTTTTCAATATGAGTGGCTTCTATTATAGTCAAATATAACCGATATATAACCATTTTATAACCAAAACTCATATTTTGTTTCAATATGAGTGGCTTCTATTATAGTCAGATATAACCGATATATAACCATTTTATAACCAAAACTCAAATTCTGTTTCAATATGAGTGGCTTCTATTATAGTCAGATATAACCGATATATAACCATTTTATAACCAAAACTCATATTTTGTTTCAATATGAGTGGCTTCTATTGTATCATTTTTTCTTCGCCTGTAAACTGATGAAAAGTGTTGTTACGTTATTTTGCATTCTAGGTGACGCATATCGTCGTATACAGTTACGGACAATAAAATAGAATCATCCATGGTACTAATTTTCCGTTCTAAAAAAAATTATGAATTTGATTTAAATTCAACTAAGTTATATTTTTATTATGTACATGAAGTACAAGTGCTATTGGTAGCAGTAAAAATATTGAAAAAAAAAATTCATAAATATTACAAAAACAAAGATAAATAATATATTTCAAAAATTCGAAGGACAAAAAAATAAAATCAAAATCTTTTACATTAAAAAAAAATATTTTTTTAAGGGAACTAATAGAAAAATTGGTAGTACATTGTAGTGTATTCTTAATCGTCTAATACCGATGCACAGCTTCTAGGCATAGACCTAATTAGGCTACCGAAAGTGTTCTGTGGAACGGAATACCAGACCTTTGTACCTTCTCTCAGAATTTTGCCTTATTTTTCGGTTTAAGGGGTGCAATACTTTCCTTAACAAAAAGTTTTAAAAGTTTTTGATGAGATTTAGATCTGCCGATTACTCTGGCTAAGCCATAACGCTAGCACCATGATCTGAAAACCATTTTTCTTGTTCGAATTGCAAAATGCAAGGCGAATTTCATTCAGCATATGGAAGTATGACCTTATCTAAAACTTCAACGTATATATGGCGGTCTATGTTTCTTGTATCCAAAAAATAGGTTCCGCATTACAATATGAGAAACAATCCTAATCCATTATATTGCCCCCACGGGGCTTGAAGGACCTAGTCATGTAGCGGACGTACATTTCTTTGTTTTTTGGACGTCGGACTCACGCGCAACTATCATTTCCTATCATATTAATTTTGCATTGAGACCATAAAATGTTGAACCATTTTTTCCTAATTTTCAGCTCCGCCCTAATTAATGTGTCGTTTTGCAAACTGAATACGATTGCATCTATGCCGTTTTCTCAGCATTGGCACCTTTCGGGACTATGTGCCAAAGCAATTTTTCTCCACAAGTCGTCTTCTTACTGTTCTTGAAGAAATTTTTGAACATAATTCTTATTGAATGGCTGCGGAGGCCTTAAACGATACGCGCATCGGCAATCATGCAATATTTCGAACGACTTGCGCAGTCATTTTTTTGGGATCGGCCTGTTTTTCAATAATTTTTCGGAAATTTTAAGGCATCAAACACAAATATTTGAGACATATTTCATATGTTTGCAATTTGCCTTTACGCGTGACCCATTCCTTGCAAATTTTGGACGCACAATCTTTCCTCCTCGACAATGCTATCTTTTCCTCTTTTTTAAAAGTGCATACTCGTATTATTGCCTTTGTCATTGTTTCTAAGCAACACCTTTGATTCTATTTTATTGTCCGTAACTGTACATACACATTTGTAAAAATATTTATATGAAAAAAATATTTATATTTTCACTTATACTCATATGTATGTGCGCGCATTGCGTCACTAACAATGAAAAATTGCTGCAAATTGAAAATTAGCCAAAAGACGTGTGGAAAAATAATGCCAATTGTCTGAGATCAAATAAAAAACGACTTATACCTTCCAAAAAGTCAGCTAAAAAAAGAATAAAATTAAAAAAAATATAAAAATAAAAACATAAAAATAAAAACATAAAAATAAAAACATAAAAATAAAAAAATAAAAAAATAAAATTAATAATAAACATTAACTACGGCTTAACGAGCTATAATACCCTGCACAGGTGCATTTCGTGTAGCACAAAGAGTATGTACGGCAGCTATATGTTACAAAGATCCGAATTGAACAATTTACTCAAGGGTTATATTGCTTGCGATAATAATTGTTGCCAAATTTCATGACGATATCTTGTGAATCAAAAGAGTTTTCCGTACAAAACTTCATTCCGATCGTTCAGTTTGTATGACAGCTATATGCTACGGAAGTCCGATCCAAACAGTTTCTTCGGATATTTTACTGTTATTTTGGACATTTTTTCCTGCCAAATTTCATGATGATATCTTGTGAGATAAAAGAGTTTCCCATACAAGGACCGAATTTTGATCGATTAGAAGGACTTTTTTCGGTCAGTTTGTATGACAGCTTTATGCTATCGTAGTGCGATCTAAACAGTTTCTTCAGATATTGTGCCGTTGCTTTGGACATTTATTCATGCCAAATTTCATGAAGATATCTTGTCAAATAAAAGAGTTTTCCATACAAGGACTGGATTTTCATTGATCAGTTTGTATGGCAGCTATATGCTATAGTAGTTCGATGTCTGTGTTGCTGCTAAATGAGCAGCTGCTTGGGTAGAAAATGACGTTTGCAAAATTTCAAATCGATATCTCAAAAACTAAGGCACTAGTCCGCATATAGTATTCCGACAGGCGTGGTCCTTGTGATCCTTGTATATAAATTCTGTGGGGTCTCTGAAGTTTTCTTCTGCGTGTTACAAGCTTCGTGGCGCATATAATAGATCCCGTTCAGGGTATATGTTAAAACAAAAAGAAAAAAATAAAAATTGCCAAACAAAAAAGTATCATGATAAATTGTGCTTGCAGTCAGCCATTTAAGCATAAATATTTATACAAAAATAAAAAAAAATATTTCATTGCCAATCAACGCTGTCATTTTGCAAAAATTTAAATAAATGAAATAAATACGAAGAAAAATGCAAAGAAGCAACAAACAATATTAGCGCCTGTTTGAGTTGAGTACCGCTCCCCTGGGGACATTTTGAAATTTGCCATAAAATTTTATTTTAAACATAAATTTCTGCACGGTTTTAAGTAAGTGCAGGCATATTTTAGAATTTTAGCGGCAGACTAATAAACATTCCCGTGTTAGCGATTTATTTTATGCCAACCAAGCGTGGTCACTATGCGCCACTGCTTAATTTGAGCAATAAGCATAAAGCGTATACAACTTCTGCATTGAAAATATATTGCACTAAAATAAAAATTGAATAAAAAATATTAAAATAAGTAATAAAAAGCAGTGGCAACTCTAAAAACGAAATATTGGGTTGTCAAAAAAGTCTTGCGGTATTTTTATTGAATTTTTTTTTTATTTGAAATTGAAATGAATTTTTGATGACTCTTTCGACCAATTCAGCGATTTTATTGCAATTTTCGACGACAGGCCTTCCGGAGCGTGGCGCATCTTCGACCACCTCTACACCAGAACTAAAACGTTGAAACCATCGTTGTGCGGTGGAAATGGAAACTATATCGGGTCCATAAACTGCACAAATTTTATTGGCGGCTTGAGATGCATTTTTGCCTTTATCGTAGTAGTACTGTAAAATATGCCGTATTTTCTCTTTATTTTGCTCCATGTTTGCGACGACTCACGAACGACTTAAAAGAAACGACAATCAATCAAACACGTGTTAGCGCGAGAAATGAGCTTTCCAAAAAGGTATAGCATGACCCGATGCGACGAATAAAACTAGAACTACGCGCTTTCAGCGCCAACTAGCGAAAATACCGCAAGACTTTTTTGACAACCCAATGTATACTTTATAATGCTACCTACACTGGTTCGGTCAATGCCGCTTCTAAACGCTCTTACACGATAAAATGGTGCTAAAGAGGCTTGCTATGATGGAGAGCGAATGAACCGAAAACACGCTCGCCTTTGATAACTTAGAATAGCAACAAATGGTGTGCAAACTTCGTAAGAACTTCCGCTTCCGCTCGTTTAATCTCTTTCCTCCGCTTATCATAAAATTTTTAAGAGTTTTGGAGCTGCAAATTTAAGTTAGAGCGAGGATGCATTGTGCATAGCTGTGGTATTCTAAGAAAAGGAATAAGACTGAGAGAGGCTTTTAGTACCTAAGCGATCGAAAGGCATAACAACGAGGTGCTTTCTTCCACACGCCTTCTAAATGCGCATTTTAAATGAATTATTGTCGAATCGATTCATCCTCTTCATCATCCATCGTCTGATTAATATCGCTTGTGCTTTGACAATGCGATGATTCCGAAATCTCAAATGCATTAAAAATAAATACTCGACAAAGCGAGCGCTTTCTTTCAACTCTGTGACTCTTCTGTTCAAACAAAAGCCTTAAAAATAAATTTTCATAAAAATGACTAAAATTGCCGAAAACATAGAAATTAAAACACGCGCCGCATTTAGCCCACCACTCACACACACACACCCATACACACTTGAAGTCATTTGTCACCAAGTGGGCGTTGCGACTAGGAGATCATTGCAGTGGTCAAAGGCGAATTTGTCAGCGAACGGTGCAATATTGTCTATGCATGTGTGCGTGTATGAGTGTTGCATGTTTGTGGCTTTTAATGTTGCCATGCATGCCTTACATGTGTGTGGGTGTGTCGACAACTGTTGGTTTGTGGTTGTATGCAAATGACTGTTGTGCAAATGAATAATTTCAGATTCAGCCAAGCGCCGGCCAAATAAATCATTTGACGCAAAACATGAAAACCGTAATATGGCGGTTGCATTTCGAAAATTTCGAAAATATAAATAAGCTTATAATTTTGCAATTAAAATGCGTGGGACGCGAACCTTAAAAAAGCATATTTATATTTTTTTAATTTTTTTTTTATTATTTTTTCAAGAAGCTGAGCATATAATAATTAATAACTTTTCGAAATGCTTTGGAATAGCTTTGACTGCTGGACTTCTGAAATTGATTTTTTATATATCTACTTATATTATAAATTTGTCATGAAGTTTGCAACAACCAGAAAGAAACTTCAGACCCATATAAAATATATATAAAATACCATTGTGACGAGCTGTGTCTCTCTTTTCAAGAAGCTGCTTATTTGTCGCCGATATCGGACTACTAGATATCTTCACGAAATTCAGAATGGAGTATTGTCCACGGCAAGAGTACAACCTCAGAAGAATTTTTTCAAATCGGAATACTAGTTAATTGATTTGAAATTTGTTCAAAGTATTGACCATTGCCTTTTAGACATTTTGACCACCTTTCTGGATACCATGCCAATAGAAATGTTCACCCATTGAAGCAAACCAATCAGACAACCAATTTTCGACTTATTCGTAGGAATCGCAGTGCTACTCAGATGATGCGAGTGCCATCGATGAAAACGAATGGTAATCTGAAGGGGCCTAGTTTAGTAATAAGGCGGGTAGGGTAGCAGCTCCCAGTCAAGTACTTTGATATTGTATACAGAACCGTGTGCGCACCTGCATTATCGTGTAACAAAATTACTTTGCCTTTGACTCAAAGTATCATCTTCATCTAATATTGCTTGCAGTTCGGCGTCTTCGAACTTGTTTGGTGATCTTCCACGTTCTGTATTTCATTTAAATCACAATCATTATCTCGGAACCGTTGAAACCATCTTTTGCATGTTGCTTCTGATAGAGCATGACCACCAAATGCCTCGACAAGTGTTCGGTGCAACTCTGCAGCACTTTTCTTCAAATGGAAACAAAAAATTTATTTTTTCCGCAAATCATTATTTTTCGGTACAAAATTTGAAAATTTTTTGCCACAATGAAGAAATATTGTGTTATCCGTTCAATGACTGAAAGGTTATCGAATATGTTTGATAGATGTCATGAAACCAAACAGGGAAAAATTAAGGCTCGTTCACAAGAAATGTTCTCTACCAACATATTTATAGCATAACGCTCACTTCATACCGGTACACCGGTATATTATACAAGCTGCGTTCCAAAGTAAACAGGACTTTAGAAAAACAAAACAACAGAACAAATAGTTTTTCGGCAAAATCAATTTATTTTATTCAAAATAGTCTTCTTCTGCTTCAATACAGCTTTTTGCACGGTCCAAAAGCATGTCGAACGAGTGCTTTAGCTCGTTGGCCGGTATGACCGCCAGTATGCCGGTGCAAGCCTTTTGAATGGCCTCTACGTCTGCATAACGCTTTCCTTTCATGGGCAAATGCATTTTTCCGAGAAGGAAGAAGTCGCACGGTGCCATATAAGGTGAATATGGGGAGTAGTTAATGGTTAGAATGTGATTTTTCCTTCGAACATTGAATTCTGAGCAATTTTTGGTCGTCAGTCAATTTGTGCGGAACAAACCGTGCACACACCTTTCGTAAGCCTAAATGTTCGGTCAAAATGCGATAAATCGATGTTTTGGAGATGTTCAATTCCATTTCCATGAATTTCAATAATGATTTCGGCTGATTTTTGATGAATTCACGCACAGTTTCGGTGGAATTTAGGGTGATCACGGATTTTGATTGGCGTACATGTTGATCGTCATTTATATCCTCAAGACCATTTTGAAAACGTTGAAACCACTCGTGCACTTTGTTACGGGATAGGCAATCATCGCCATAAACTTGTTTCATCAACTGAAACGTTTCGGTAAAAGTTTCACCAATTTTAAAACAAAATTTAATGTTGGCTCTTTGTTCGAAGCTCATTTTCGCACCGATCACAGAAAGATACAGACACTTAAAACGCAAGAACTTCACTTCCAATCAAAGAAATGTCATGAAATTCTCACTGAACAATCGATAAAGATAGCAGATTCTATTATATTATAAATGAAATTAAAGAATATAAAAAAATAACAAAATTAAATTAAAAAAAAATAATAATATAAAAAATTGTAAATAAATCAAAAAAGATCATTAAGGGGTGAGCCTGCTTTAGAGGCTTCAAAAAATCGATTTTTAACGTTTTTTTGGGTAGGGAAAGAAATAGTTGATTAAAACGAAATTTCTAGGGTTTATAGTTATACTATATTTAAACATCATCCCAAAATTTTTTTGGATACGAAGTCTTTTATATTCTGCCTTTGGAAAGCAATTGCCCGATGCAACTCGCATGTGCATTTGCTGGACGCCGGGCATGATGCAGGCCCCAATTTCTATCTGAAACAAAAAATTCAGAGAGATTCATATTTTTTAATAACTTATCTCCTAGTTAAACTAAGAAAATTCCAAAAATAGTATTAACTTTACAATTTTTTTTAAATATGAAAAAAGTGGTTTTTGATAAAAAAAATTTTACTTTCTGTTGTTTAAAAATATGTTCAAACTTGACTTTTCTTAGTTTTTTTTTTGTTGAAATAGAAGATAATTTAATGCCAGAGATAATAAATTTTGCCCCAATTCCATATGACCTTTTGTTTTTTTTCTATCAGTCACTATTTCCCTTCTAGCTTCGACAATATTTCGAATTCCCATCTATAACTTTGGGCAGATATTCCTAGATAATATTTAAACAGATTTAAGCAAAAAAAAATCGATTTTATGAAGCTTCTAAAGCAGGCTTCTCCCTTAAAATAAATAGAAATTTAAACGGAAAATAAAATTATGAATACAAAAAAAATTATTTTTAAATTTTATATTATAAATGAGATTAAAGAAAATTCAAAATACATAAATCAATTTGAAGAAATAAAATTAAAATTAAAAAGAAAACTACTTTTTATGTAATACATATTATATTATTAATGAGACTAAAGAAGGTAAAAAAGTAAATTAATTAAAATTAAAACGGGAACTAAAATAAGGTCAAGTAAAAGAGATTATATTAAATTAAATAAATAAAAAACTAATATAAAGCAATAACTAAATAAATAAATAAAAACCAAATACAATAAAATTACAACAAAAGAAAGTTAGTTAAAATCTGAATAAATTGCGAAATATATTAAAAAAAAAAAAAAAAAACAAGTAAGGAAGGGCTAAGTTCGGGTGTCACCGAACATTTTATACTCTCGCATGATAAAGTGATAATAATTTACATATTTTTTTTTTATTTTGCAGTAAAATTAATTAGATTAGATCAATTTGTGTACTTTACTTTCATTTCCTAATGTACATATATATTATACAGAGAAGGCATCAGATGGAATTCAAAATAGCGTTATATTGGAAGAAGGCGTGGTTGTGAACCGATTTCACCCATATTTCGTACATGTCATCAGGGTGTTAAGAAAATATTATATACCGAATTTCATTGAAATCGGTGGAGTAGTTCCTGAGATATGGTTTTTGGTCCATAAGTGGGCGTCGCCACGCCCATTTTCAATTTTTAAAAAAAGCCTGGGTGCAGCTTCCTTCTGCCATTTCTTCCGTAAAATTTAGTGTTCTGACGTTTTTTGTTAGTCGGTTAACGCACTTTTAGTGATTTTGAACATAACCTTTGTATGGGAGGTGGGCGTGGTTATTATCCGATTTCTTCCATTTTTGAACTGTTTATGGAAATGCCTGAAGAAAACGACTCTGTAGAGTTTGGTTGACATAGCTATAATAGTTTCCGAGATATGTACAAAAAACTTAGTAGGGGGCGGGGCCACGCCCACTTTTCCAAAAAAATTACGTCCAAAATGCGATCCTTTGTGCCAAATTTGTTATGGCTTAGTTATGACACTTTATAGGTTTTCGGTTTCCGCCATTTTGTGGGCGTGGCAGTGGGCCGATTTTGCCCATCTTCGAACTTAACCTTCTTATGGAGCCAAGAAATACGTGTACCAAGTTTCATCATGATATCTCAATTTTTACTCAAGTTACAGCTTGCACGGACAGACGGACGGACAGACGGACGGACGGACAGACAGACATCCGGATTTCGACTCTACTCGTCACCCTGATCACTTTGGTATATATAACCCTACATATATCTGACTCTTTAAGTTTTAGCACTTAAAAACAACCGTTATGTGAACAAAACTATAATACTCTCCTTAGCAACTTTGTTGCGAGAGTATAAAAACATGTTAAAGTAATACAAGGGGCGTTCCAAAGTAAACAGGACTTTTTGAATCCAGCGCCCCCTGGTGGCGCCATCTATATATCGACTGCTTAATGATAATTTTTTTTGCATTTATTATTTTATTTCTTGTTTTAATTTTTATTTATTTAAATTTATTTTAGTTTTGTGTAAATATGTTTTTTAATTTTATTTTTTTTATATTGTTTTTATTTTAACTTATATATTTATATTAAATTATTATTATTAATATTTCATATTTATTTGTATCATTTATTTTAATATTATATAATAAATTTTTTTATATCTATTAAAAGTTATTTAATTGTAATATACCTTAATCTTTGATTATTTGTAATATTTTATATTTTTTTCATTTATATGTGTTTGTTTTTAAAATTTTACGACATCAATTACTCTTTCGCTGATTTATAAATTAGGTTTTTTTTTAATCAGCAACATTGTTTAATGTTGTTTTGTAAAATATGCAACACATCCGCCCCTCCGCTCCTGCGTAGGTGTAACTTAAAAGCATTCTTTGCATGTTAATTGCCAGCTGCTTCAGCAGCAAACATATACACACATACATACGTATGTATGTGAGTATAAACATGCTGCATAAATGTTTGTTGCTATGTAAATGTACTGTAATGTATGTGTGTGTGTGTGCGACAGTCGCTATTTGTGTGACACTTTTTGGACTTTTCTCTTGTCAGGCCATCAGTCAGTCTAATGCTTTGACGGTGACACTTCACTTTCAGTTTCCATCACACGCACACATGCATACAGAGCTTGTTGTCGCCGTATTTTCGGTTGAGTGATTTCACTCGCTTCTCGAGCGCTGCTCTTTCAAGGTAAAGCGTTCACATTTTTAGCCCAATTTTTTCTACTCGACACCGAAAAGCCTCAAGCGCGCTGCCGTGCTAATTATGATTTCAACTTGCAAACGCGCGTTATCTTTGTATATATGTATGTATGTATATCATAAAGCAGAGGCAGCGCGTAATAAATTTTCATTGCTGCTTTCTAAGCTGGCGACAATTTTTGAACGCTGAGAAGTAAGAAAAACAAATAAAAAAAGAAATAAAAGATGAAAATTTATATAAAAAAGACTTTAAAGCAATTAAATATAAATAACTTATTTGTGTTTGTTGTTGTTTTAGTCTAATGCTAAAGCATTTAGGCATCCATGTTGCTTTTTCATTATTTTTTTTTCTCAAAGTACAGTCAACCACAGTGAATATATATTTGTCTGCCGCTAAAAGTTAAAAGCACAGACAGGCGAAGTAAATAAAGAATTATAAAGTAACACAAACAAACACACATGTGAAAGTGATAATAATAGGCGGCATGAGCAAAACGGGTGCAAAAATGGTATATAAATTATTTCGGCGCAAAGTGTCAGTTTGTGTTAATAAAGTGCCTACTTTGCTGTCGACGCTGTTGCTGCCGCGTTTTATGGCGGTACAACATGGCGTATACTTAACAACTTAATATAGCACTCAAATGTAAGTGTGCATGCAAAAGCAAACAAACAAATATGGAAATATACAAACAAACATACACACACATACATACACACATACATACATACATACAGGCATATGTATAGGCAATTGTGGGCACAAACAACGCTTTCACACCGGCCGGCCGGCATTTTTGTTGTTTTTCGTTTTTTTTTGTTTCGAAGTGCCAGCTATTAGCTTATATAGGCTTGTAGACACATATGTACATACTTTTGTGTGTGTGTGTTTTGTTGTGCTGGCCGCCACTTTGGACTCTACAACGAGGAAAACAATTTGCTAAGCGCTACAACAAAACACAACAGCAGCAGCAGCAGTAGCAGCCACTACACTTTTAAGTGTTGCAACAACAAGCAGGCATAGTTATTCTACATGCCTATATGCTTACATACATATATACATATATATTTGCTTATATATATATACATACATAGGCGCTCCTTTATCAGCTACGTCAGCAAAGCGCTCTCTCACGCTCCCTCTACTGCTCGCGTACTCTCCACAGCGTCCAGCGTCCAGTGCGTGGGCGTGAATTTATGTTATCGCCGCATTTTAATGTTGTTTCACTTGCTTATTTTTTCAAGGTTAAATTTTTGTCTCAAAAGTCCTAGTTGAGAAATTCGCCTTTTTGCCCACTTTGCCAATTTTATTTCGCGAAAAATTAGTCTATTAGTTGGAATTGATTTGTTTACGCAGCTTTTTGTTGTACTTACTGTAAGTTTATAAATAGTTTATTTATGAATTTCATCGCATTTAAAAATAAAAAAATAATAAAAAGAGAGTTTTACTAATTATTATCACATCCACATGATCCACAAAATAACGCGCTGAATTTTTTAAAATTTTTTTTTAAGTATTTTCAACGTTCTTTGCTCCAGTGTGGAATTCTTGACGCAAGCTCAACGATTTCTTTAGAGATTATACCGTTGTTTTGAGCAATAATCCATGTCAAATTTCTTGAAGATATCTCGTCAAATCAAAAAATGCCCCATACAAGGTCTGAATTTTGATCCTACAGTTGGCAACTACATACAAGGTCTGTCGCAAAAGAAACAGGACTGTTAAAAAAAAACAAAAAATTAATATTTTTCAAAAGTTATATTTTTTTATTCAAAGTAGTTTCCTTGTGCTTCGATACAGCGTTTAGCCCGGTCAATTAGCATTTCAAATGAGTGTTTAAGGTCATTTTTCGGAAAGCTCTTGAGAATATCGGTCGTCGCCTTTTGGATAGCTGAAATGTCCTGAAACCAGTGTCCTTTCATGGGCAAATGAAGTTTTCCAAATAGGTAAAAATCACAGGGTGCCAGATCAGGTGAGTAGGGTGAGTGATTAATGGTTAATATGGAGTTTTTTGTGAAAAAATCAGTGACAAGCGTCGACCGATGACACGGCGCATTATCGTGCAACAGGCGCCAGGACCCTGCCTCACGGTATTGTGGTCGAGCACGACGAATGCGTGACAAAAGACGCTTCATAACACCAAGGTAAAACACTGCATTAATCGTTTGGCCAGGTGGGACGAACTCTCGGTGTACAATACCCTCGGAATCGTAAAAACAAATCAGCATTGTCTTTATTTTTGACTTCTGAAGACGACCGACTTCTGATCGTCACAGAGGTCCTCACGACCTTCCAGGAATCGCTTAAACCACTCAAGCACATTACTACGGGATAGACACTGATCACCATGAACTTTTTTCATCATTTGAAATGTTTCAGTAAACGTTTTCCCAAGTTTAAAACAAAATTTAATATTTGCTCTTTGTTCAAAATGCATTTTACGACCGATGACCAAAAGCTGCTGTCACTTTTTGATCGATAACATCGATTGTAGTTATCCAATTGTCTTAAAATTTTTACGAAATGTCAACAAGAGATCAAACTTTTTATTTCATATACCCACCAATAGGTGCGCCACCAGAAACAGTTCTATTTAAAAAGTTCTGTTTCTTTTGCGACAGACCTTGTATATGAATGTCATAGTAGTCCGATTTAAATAATTTCTTCGCAGATTATACCGGCACTTTGGTAAATAAACCATGCCAAATTTCGTGAGGTTAACTCGTTATATAGAAAAGTATTTCTTACAAGGCTATGATTCTGATCGTTCAGTTTGTACGCCAGCTATATGCTGTAGGGGTCCGATATCGGTGGTTCCCATAAAGGAATAGCTTCTTGAAGGAAAAAACTTGTGCAAAATATCAGGTCAATATCTCAAAAACTCAAGAGGCTCGGATATGTGCAGAGAGAAAGTCAGACAGCAGACAGACATAGCCAAAATCGACTCAGCTCGTCATTCTGCACATTTATGCATATACTATGTATATGGGCAAAAAATAATAAGACTTTGTTTATAATTTTAAAATTTTAATTTTAATTCTTCAAAATCCATGTCGTTCCCCTAAAAGCAATCCTCCTTGGCCCTAATACACTTGTGCCAAAGTATTTTCTAATCCTTGAAATAGTGGTTAAAACCAATTTACGGAATACACTTCAATGCGAAAAACTCACATAGAATCAATGCTGTCTGCGACGGTGCTTCAAAATTCCGGGTTCTTTTACCTTGATTTTTGATCCGCTTTCACTTGTTTTTTTTCGTTTCCAACTCACCTTCGCCACGATATTCGACCGATTGATCGTTTGTTACCGGGTCGTAGGCATAGATCCTCGTTTCATTGCCATTAATAATACGTTTTATGACATCCTGGTAGTCGGAAAGCATTGTTTCACAGACGTTAACGCGACGCTGTTTTTCGAAAAAGTTTAGTGGTTTTGGAACCAGTAGTACTTTCACTTTTCTTAGACTCAAATAATTTTTCAAAATGGTTTTCACTGATTTTTGTGATATTCCAACGATGCCAGTAAGATCTCTGGCCGTTAGCTGTCGATTCTCAATCATCAATTCCTTTATTTTATTGACGTGTTGATCATCAGTTGATGTTGATGTCTGTCCTAGACATGGTTCGCCGGGAACGCGTTTTCGACCCTTGTTGAAAAATTTGTACCGCGACAAATAATTATCACCAACGATCTTTTCCAACATTCTGAACGATTCGGCACCAGAAGTTTGATTCCGCACACAAAATTGAATAGAACTTCTTTGTTGAATAATTTCACTTGTTGTAAAAATCGCCGAATGCACTTTACTATGTACTTCAGAAAGACAAGCGTGTACTAAACACTAATGATTATTTTGATGTGATTTTGACACAGATGTCACTGAAAGTCATACCAACCTAGAAATAAAAATATTTCGATGAATGGGTTTTCGCGTGAAATTTAGATAAAAAGTCTTACTATATTTTGCTCACAGTAATATATACAGAAGTAAGTACTGCGGCTGATAGTAATAACGCGACAAATAGTAAATAAATAAAAATAAAAATTTCCTTCAGCACTATTGTAATGGTTTTTCTTTTATTTATTTTTCTTTGGCTGTATTGTTATTGCGAAATTGTTTAAGATTTCATCGCTGTTTTCCTTTTAAGTTTCCTTTGTTACATAACAATGGCGCCTAATAATGCGACACTTGGCACGTACATAAGTGAATATCTGCTTTGCCTGCAGCTGAAATATTCTTAAATAAAATTTGTCTCTTTAGTTTCAACCAAACAAAGCGGAAGTGTGTGCTCTGTATAGGAATGGCACTTAAATAAATATTTATTTCAAAATAATTAGAGAAGATTACATATTAAAAAAAAAATCGCAAAACTAAAGAAACAATAAAGAGAGAAATTAATTTGATCTCATGGCGTTAAATGTTTAAGAATGAAAATATCAAGGAGAATTGCAAGCAAAGTTATAAAATTGAAAAATCAAAGTTTAGTTCTTTATAATCTATAAAAATAAACAAAGTAAAGTGTCATGTTCTTAATGAATATCAAAAGGTATTATATAACTCTAGACCTGAATGGAGAAGGAATTATTGGGGGAGGATGAGATCTACAAGGTGCGTTCCAAAGTAAACAGGACTTTTTGAATCTAGCGCCCCCTGGTGGCGCCATCTATATGTCGACTGGTGCGTTAGAATCTGCATCTTTAGCGATTGTCCAGTGAGTGAATTTCATGACATTTCATCAATTGGAAGTGAAGTTGTTGCGTTTTAAGTGTCAGTATGTTTGTGTCATCGGTGCGAAAATGAGCTTCGAACAAAGAGCCAAGATTAAATTTTGTTTTAAAATTGGTAAAACTTTTACCGAAATATTTCAATTGATGAAACAAGTTTATGGCGATGATTGCCCATCTCGTAGCAGAATGCATGAGTGGTTCCAACGTTTTCAAAGTGGTCGTGAGGACATAAATGACGATCAACTTGTGGACCAATCAAAATCCGTGATTACCGGAAATTCCATCGAAACCGTGCATGAGTTCATCAAAAATCGGCCGAAATCGTCATTGAAATTCGTGGAAATGGAATTGAACATCTCCAAACCATCGATTTATCTCATTTTAACCGAACATTTGGAAAGGTGTGGTTTGTTCCGAACAAATTATTGACGACCAAAAATTACTCAGAATCCAACATTCGAAGGACATCATTAAAGAGGTCTATTTGACCAAAAATCACATTTTAACCATTAACCACTTTCACCTAATATGGCACCATGCGACTTCCTCCTTCTTCCTTTTCGGAAAAATGCATTTGCCCATGAAAGGAAAGCTTTATGCAGACGTAGAGGCCATTCAAAAGGCTTGCACCGGCATACTGGCGGCCATATCGGACAGTGAGCTAAAACACTCGTTCGACATGCTTTTGGACCGTGCAAAAAACTATATTGAAACAGAAGGAGACTATTTTGAATAAAATAAATTGATTTTGCCGAAAATCTGTTTTTTTTTTTTTAAATCCTTTTTTACTTTGGAACGCACCTTGTAAATCGGTTTTTACCAGAAACGTATTCTTCTACTTATTGTAGAATCAATCAGGAACTGCGTTATAGCCTGAAATTTGTAACATCCACGTCTTTACTCGCAAAGTACCAGCAAGTTGTGCTATAAGAATAAAGGAATTAAGAGTCGGAACCGGGAAGAATAAGAGCATATCATCCATCTAAACCAGCTGAACCTAAGCAAATTAAATTATATACTCACAAGGTTAGATTTTAACAGTGACTTTCAGGTGAGCATATCAACTAGACGTGAATGAAGAAGACGTTTGGTAAAAGAGGATTATATAGACTATATCAGGCAGCAGTTTCCAAGCGGAAATACAAGCTACACAGTCGACCTGTGGTACTCTATCGATGGAAGGATACAGAAAGCTACCAATTACACTCATAGCCAGGTAGCTTTGCTAGCCTTGTCGTCGACAGAGATTAATTACAGCATATCAGAAAAATGTAGGAAGGCTTTAAGCTCACTGGCAGATCAACTACACTTATCCATAATTTGGGTTCCCGGCCACATAAACATTTGCGGCAACTAAAAGGCAGTTTAGTTGGCCAAATTAGCAGTCTCTTAAGACGAATCCGAGTTGAAGATAATAACGTGCCATTAAGAGCAAACGAAAGAGACTTTTATGCTCGGTTTGCACAAATAGCTCAGATCAGTTGGAAATCAATAACGAATTGCAAGATAACGAAGCAGATATGGCACAAGTACATAGCTTTAAGAATATTATTTACAGTCTTACAGCTACGGGACACTGGCCTTTTGGAAAACGAAATGAGTCTGACCTATAATAATATTTGCGCACGGTTGCCACCTTATCTGTAAATGCTCAGCTCTAATCCCAAATCAGACATATAATACTTGGAACCCATCAGGGAGCAAGTCTTGAATGGCTGTTCACAAAAAGCATAAAAGATATAAGTAGTTTAATTGAGAGCACTAAATGATTTGAGTAGAAAATGAAACGAGATAGCAAGATTATATACAAGTAGGTCCAACAATAGTCCTTAAAAATGTCACATCCAGCGTTAACTGAGTCCAGAGTGGCAGCACTCCTATCTAGATACCTACCCGCTGTTTTTGAGATATCGATCTGCAATTAATTTTGCTCACACTCTTTTCTCCTGAGGAAGATGCTCATAGAAACTGTTCGCTCAAAATTAAATCTTTGTATAGAAAACTGTTTTATCTGATAAATTATCTTCAGAAATAAATCTCATTGTTACACTAAAAGCGACCACAATTCCTTTCCAACAAACATTATTTTGTTGTTTGAGTACTGAAAAGAATCAGTGTTGCCAGCTCCATAGAAACTGTTAGATGCGAAGGCAATTCGACACCCAATTCATATAACTCTGTCTTCATTTTCAATGATTTATCTTGACTGCAAAGTTGATGATTAGGATCGACTTCATTGAAACTCATTCAAAATCACTTAATGTCTTTTTTATGTTTTCTTGGCTAAAATTATCTTTTGAACGTCCATTAGATATGTGGATATGATTCTAATGGCCGCCTCTCATTATACCATGTGAATTTTACAGCCTAGCTGATACACTTTGTGAGCGAATTGGTGTCAATTCAATTGGAAGGTGATTGATGAAGAATAAACAGACAAAAAATTCTGCTTTTGACTGCGTTGAAGAGTTCATTTTTATACACTCGACAGGGTATGTTAAGTTTTCCAAAAAGTTTGCAACACCCAAAAGGAAAACGTCGAAGACCCTATAAAATATACTGTGGGCCGAAACGTTCAGAATGTTGGAAAAGGCGTTATGTGATAATTTTTTTGATTGACACAAGTTATGCAAAGAGGATCGAGAACGCGTTGACGACGAACCACGTTCAGGTCGGCCATGATGATCAACACGCCAATAAAATAAAGGAAATGGTGCTTGAGAATTTACTATTAACAGTTAGAGCTCTTACAGGCTTCGTTGGAATATCGGAAGGATCAGTAAAAACCATTTGGAAAGATTTGAGGCTAAGGCTAAGAAAAGTGAAAGCACGATGGGTTTCAAAATCACTAATTTTTTTGGAAAACCAGCTTCGCGTTATCGTCTGTGAAACAATGCTTTTCGACTACCAGGATGTCATGGAATGTATTATTACTAGCGATGAGTCTTGGATCTAAGCTTACGATCCGGAAACAGGCAATCAATCGTCCTAATATTTGGCAAAGGTGTGCCTAAGCCGAAAAAACACGGCCAAGCAGGTCAAAAATCAAGTTTATGTGAACAGTTTTCTTCGATTATCGAGGTGTGGTCCCTTCTGAATACCTTCCGATCGGTCAAAGGGTTAACAAGGAATACTATTTGAGTTTTATGCGTCGTTTGCGCGAAGCTATTCTTAAAAAGAGGACGGAATTATGGACCGACAACTCTAGTTTTTTGAACTACGATAATACGATAAGGCACCATCGCATACTACATTGACTTTTCGTGCGTTTTTCGGCAAATTTTCAAGCAACATCGTGCCGCAAGCACCTTATTCGCCCGATTAAGCTTCGTGTTATTTCTGGCTATTCAGCAAACTGAAACACACGGTTCGAGGAAATCGTTTTGAGTCAATTGCAGACATTAAACGTGAAGACTATTTTGGAAATTGACTTTAAGAACTCTTTTGAGGATTGGAAAAAACGTTGGCACAAGTGTATTGAGGTCAAGGATGATTAGTTTGAAGGGGATCACATAGATTTGGGAAAATAAATTAATAATTTTAAAATTGTGAACAAAGTCTTACTATTTTCTGCTCATAGTCTTTGATCGTTAAGTTTGTATAGCAACTATATTCTACTGTGGTCCGATATTGACGGTGCTCCCACTTGAGCAACTTCTTGAGGAGAAAAGGACTTTTGCAAAATTTCGGATCGATATCTCAAAGAGTGAGGGGCTAGTTCGTCTATATATTATATACAGACGCATGGACTGGTATGACTAAATCATTTCAGTTTGTCATGCTGACCATTTAATATTTTATAGGGTCTCCGACGTTTCCTTGTGGGTATTACAAACTTCATGGCAAACATGATATATTTGTTCAGGGTACAAAAATAGGCCAGAGTATTGTAAAACCCGCCAATGAGAACTGTACGTAGCAATTCAACTCGGCAAACTGGAGTTTGTGACACAATGACAGGAAGGATTAGCCGTTTTTGATGAGTTCATTAGACGGATCTGATAAATTTGATTTTATACTGGTATATGCATGAGGTGTGAATACTTCGAAATAAATAATAACTTCGTGTTTGAACACCATTCGCCCACATTTGATTGAAAAATAGAAGAAACACTCCCGTGCACACTTAAAATTATAATTTCAAACACTCATTAAAATATACAAATCAGCGAGGAATGCGTTAAAAATACACAAATTATCCCATGAACAAACATATTTTTATATTTAAATACATTTTAATGATTACCACATAAAAATAGCGGCAAATGCGGTGCGAATTTCGCTATATTGCAATTGTTGTTGCTGTTGGCATTGTTGGCTGTTAATTTGCATTTTGCATTTTATGTTCGTTCGTTGAGATTCTCAAATTAATTTATTGAATCAATTTCCTCGACGATAAAAAGATTTTGTAGGTAAAAATGTGCGGTTGCCGGCGAGAGGAGAGGAGCCGCAGCGCAGAGCGAACTGCACAGGTGTTGCTGACGAACGCAGCCGTGCATGTGCGGATGAGAGTGTGTGTGTGTGTGTGTGTGTGTTGGCGGCTACGTGTGGTGAGTGATGTCGCCTTTATTAGTGGTCATTTGGTCAAACTGCAGGCAAGTTCAATGGACTTTCAAGGTTTGGCTGCCATCAAATTAATAAATGTGCACACTTTTCACTGACATCGCTGCCGCACGCCAATCCGTCACGCTCCACACCCCCCTTCCTGCCGCTGTGCAATCTTTTGTATGCCATAAAGTTGCTTTTATGTCAGCGACTACATATTTGCGCTGTGTATTCACTATGCATTTGCGTCTTCTAATGTGTTGGCGGAATTACGAAATTTTAGTGTTCAAAATTTCCATCGGAGAAAATATGACAAATATAACATTTCAAATATAATATAAGCTAATAAAAGATAAATGTACACACATTTCAAAAATACCGCTAATGTAGACCAATTCCGAAGCTTCTGAAAATGGAATGGAATTTTCAAGGGAAAAATATAGAATTGAAGATTTCAAGTGTAGCCAGGCCCTTCTCCTTGGTCTTTTCAACGAAGTGGAGGTCTTCCTCTTTTTCTGCTTTCCCCGGCGAGTACTTCGTCGAATACTCTCAGAGCTGGAGTGTTTTCATCCATTCAGACGACATGACCTAGCCAGCATAGCCTCCGTCTCTTAGTTCCCTAAACTATGTCAATGGTGTTGTATTTCTCATACTTCTTCTTCTTTATTTGCCAATTCGTATTCGAATATTGGTGATCATATAACATTTAGTACTATGCACAATATTGATAAGCTTAATATTAATATAATAATGTATTTACATTTTAAATATATACTATATATTGTATATTGAAAGAAAAAAAAAAATAAAAAATATCACAGATTTTGAATTATCGCAGCATATTTCTCTCTACTTTCTCATACAGCCGTTGCCAATTCGCAAAAGACCATAAATCTTTCGCAGAACCTTTCTTCAATAACTTGTTAGATCATCATCAGATGTTGTCATCGTCCATGCCTTCACTCCATATAGGAAGGCGGGAAAAAGGACTTATAGAGTTTGGTCTTTGTTCGACGAGAGAGAACTTTTCTTCTCAATTTCCTACTCAGTCTGAAGTGGCACCTGTTGGCAAGAGTCATTTTGCATTCGATTTCGAAGCTGACATTGTTGTTGCTGTTAATACTGGTTCCAATATAGACAAATATATCAACGACTACGAAAACAAAAAAAAATATGGTGTGTGGACATAAAAGAGGTCAAGTTTGATTAAGTTGGTTTAGGTGGCTAATCCAGAGGACGCATTTGCTGTACTTTATGCAAATCCTTATGAAGCTAGAAAAATAGTCAAAATAAGTCAATAAGCCATAACGAATTTGGGCATATTTTTAATTTTTATTTCCACCAGTTCGGTGGGGTGTCTGAAAGTATGAGCTTTAAGTCTTAATCTCCCGAACGCGGAACAATCAAACATGAAGTGTTGAGATGTCTATCTATACAGCTCCTTCTGCAGACTTCCGGTAGAATTCTAAACCCCACAGCATGGGCGCCGATAGGGCCAATGATTTGTTAGAATCCTACAACTAGGGAGAGGCTAGCCTTACTGAAAACAATGAGCTCATTAGATCTATTACGATCGATCTTGTGTCAAAAGGATCTCGCACAGCGCTTGAACCGATTACAGCTCAGTGCTATTCAAGCTCCCGCGAAGCCCAGCTATCCAGTAGAAAAGCCCGATTGAAGGGGAGCACCTACCCGTTCACATTCTACTGAAAGCTGGGTTAGGATACCCCTCTCTGCCAGCTCATTAGCTTGAGAGTTGTCTGCGATTCCGCTGTTGTACCTAAGATCCATACTAGTGTTTCCACAAAGTGACTGGCTACCATTGATAACGCGGTTTGGCATTTCTTAACCCATCCTAAATACACAGATAAGTGAGCTCAGGTCTAGTATCCTCGCCCTGCTATCAAAGTGGCTAGTCCTTCCACTGAAGGAAGCTGCACTCGGAAGCAGTAAATCTATCGTTACATTAATTGCAACAACCTCGGCTAGGAGAACACTGCAATAGTCTGGCTCGACGACTCCATGATCTAAAAGTTTCGGTTCAAAACGTGTGAAGTTCTCCGAATGTTCACACATGTTTTCATTAAGAAAGCTTGTTTCTCTAAGTATGATAGCAAGTTTCGCGGCCTTACACCTTTCGGTGATCTCTATGGACACTATATGCAAAATGACATTGAGTGCTCTGATTGGATTAAACTTTGGTGCACCGAACATGCTGATGACCGTTTAACGCTCTCGCGTTTCCTTATAAGTTTGGTGTTTTCTAGTGTTCTCCATCGCACAATGGTCCATTCTTTCGATGAGATACCCCACTTTTTGCCGCAGTACAAAGCAAGCAATGTCTTCTTTGCTCTACCCTCCATATTAGGTTTCCATGAAAGCTTCATATCTCGGTCGAGCCCAAAATACTTCACAGCTTTCGCAAATTGCAGTCGAATGCTTCCCAATCGTGGCAGTGTGTCTCCAGAATCTTGTATCCCTTAGTAAATAAATACAGTCTGAGGATGCTGAGATAAACTTGCCACAGCTCCTACAAGTTACTCCAGAGCTTTCCTTTGATTATGTATGCTACATAGTCTGCGTAGACAATCACCCGGCAGCCAAGATCATCAATTTTTTTTCAGGAGATCTTTGACAACCAAGACCCATAGAAGAGGAGAAAAAAACCCAACTTCTCCAACCACGTGCGCTGCGGTGTTCCCTCACGATCACTCTGCCGCACAAATGACTGAAAAAAAGGTATGTGAGGTTCGTTTCAAACCAAAAATCGTACAGAAGTGCTTGCGGCAGGTTTTTATTGAGAGCTTCCTCAATATCTGGAAAGGTCCTAACAACTAACTCTTTAAACCTGAGGTCCTCTTATTCTTCTTTATTGGCGTAGACACCGCTTATGCGGTTATAGGCGAGTTTACAACAGCTGCCTTTTTTGTTCTTTTCCTTTAGGGGTGTTTTTTTTTTTACTTGGCGGTTCCCAAACCCATCGCACAACCCTGCGGAGGGATGTTTCGCCTGTTTACTTTAATTCGCCTTCAAGCGGATGTTCTTTGGCTACCCAGAGGATACTTGGTCTAAGAGCGGAAGTCGTGAGCTGCTTGAGCCATATGTAAAAGAATCATTTCTGGCCACTCTCAAGTGAATGCGGTTAGAAACTTTGCTCACTTGCGTGAACTTCTACACTACAGTTGAAGCCAAGCGCGTAAAAAGTTCTCAAGCTCCACACTAATCTACCTCGGGATGTTTAACAATATGATCGTAGACGAATAGATTGATGAACGATAACGGATAAGTGTAAGCTTTCAGTTCAAATAATGGAATAGAATAGAGATAGAGATGCATATCATATGTAGGTCGCTAGAAATATCGGACAATATTGAGAAGAATGACGTTAAACGAGCAAAAAGTCGACAAAAATATACCGATGCCGCAGTTATAAGCCGATTTTAACAGTTTTAATACGACACACATTGTCTACCATTTTCGCAAAACACAACTCAATTAATTTGCTGATTTGCTCATACCACAAATGATTAAGAACACTGTGAATATTAATAATAATTATGCAGCTGTTGCGGCCGTGGCGGTAATGAAACTAAAATTAAAATCCGCAACCGAAAAAATAATCAATAAATGCACATTAATAATTTCATTCACAAACCCCGAAGCGTTAGGCGATGATCGAGCGGGTAGCGAGGTGAAAAGTGCTGCCGCGGTGCAGTAAATTGACTCATCAGCGGCGGCAGCGGACGCGCCATCAACAACGCAGCTCGCCGCAAAGGTGCTGACCAACAAGCAGCTGCTGTGGCATGCGTCCCGATGCAATTAATTGCTAATGCACACATACACACGCACGTACGAATGTAATTTACCTAGCGCGCACGCTGCCAATGGAGCGCGCTTCGGCGCGGCGCTCAGCCACAACGCCTGCCGCTGATGCCGTCATTATTTGCCGAACGCTCGCGCTTGCACAGCCACACAGCCAATTTGCAAGCTTTTCGCGCTTATTGCAATTTGTTCTGCTACTGGCAGCGACAACCGCAACAACAACAAACAACCGAAATAGTACGAAAGCCGCCACAACAAATATTAATATATGAAAGTTCAAAGTTTTTCGCTGGCGAACATTTTGCACATATTTTTGCCATCAAAATATGAAAATTCACAAAAGCACATATTTGAAATGGCGCACGTTGCCATGTCGCTGTAGTCGTGCGGCTCGTTAGTGCCACCCAATGCTTACCGCTCTACCCGGCAGCCGACCGCCATCCACCATTTTACGTTGGCAATTGTTGCACAGCTGCGCGGTGCGCTCGGCAAAGTGTTAGATAAATAATTGCAAATAATTTTTTGCTACTTTCAATCGCCCAGCGACGCCTGTGCGCAAGTTTGGTGCGAAAAATGTAACGAATTAGATATTGAAAAATTATCTAGCGCTCGTTCAATGATTAGCGTAATGTTTAATAAATAACGAAAGCTGCCTAACCTAGTCCTACGGTACAAATTTTATGTTTGGACGTAGTTCAGTTTCAAAGCTTGGAAGTTTTATCTTGTCTACTGGTTTCTATTCAGTTTTTTCTAATACTCAACATAGTATATTTTCTCAAGGTTAAAAGTAAGTCTTTTGTTCGCCTTAAACTATGTTAAAGGATGATTCATTTCGAGGTTCCTTACTTTTTTAAAGAAAAAACACAAAAACATCATATTTAATTGGGAAAGTTTATTATCAGGCGAAAACACGTTCTTTGCCATTTATTTTTTGAAGATTATTTTTTTCAATCATTGGTCACGGCTACGTCTCACATGGTCCATCCGTAGAGTTCTATTTTCGATGACTCGTTCGAGCTAACTGGCGAATGACACTCGTGATGATTTGCGCCAAAGCCTGAATCGAAGCGGTATTGTTCGCATAGACTCTAGACTACATATCCCCACAGGAAAAAGTCCAACGGCCTGATATCACATGATCTTGGTGGTCAATCGACCAGCCCAAAACGTGAAATTGTCTGCTCACCGAAGTGTGCTCTCAACAAATCCATTGATTGAGGCGATGTGTGGGAAGTGGCGCAGTCTTGTTGAAAGCAAATGTTGCCGTGATCACGAGCTTTAATTTCAGGCATAAAATAGTCGGTCATGTTGTTCTTCGTCCGAAATGAGGCAATTTTGCTTGTTTACGTACCCATTGAGCCAGAAATGGGTCTCAACGTTGAACGAAATTTGGCTCGTAAAGATTTAGGCGCCTCTATCTGTCATTATTAAGAACAAAGAGGTCTCTATAATGTGTGATAGCCGGTCAGTAAAACCTTATCTAACTTAACCTATGTATTTAATTTAAGCAGAAGTATTCGTCATACAGGACGTCAATACTTTTTGCGAACTTTAAGAGCGATTAGATCATCAGCGGTGGCAGAGGACGCGCCATCAACAACGTTTAGATATCTAGTTTTAATAATGCATCTATAATAAGATGAGTTCTAAACTCGTCTTCTATAGGAGATGTTACAGCATAGGAGGTGTTTCAGCGTCTCTCGCCAGCAGGTTGCGACCTGCCATTAGGCCAATAAGGCCAATAATAAAGGTTGTGCAGGCCTTTCGAGATCGTCTGCGTGTCTGTTTTTTTCGGGGCTCTTGGACATGATCTTGGCGTTCCTGCATGTCTTTAAGTCATTCCATCTCATCCCAATCCATCAGTCAGCTCTTTCGGAAATTTCGTCGTGTTTCGTTTTTATTGACTACTGTATTTCCTGTACTGATTCGGTAGCCAGACGGATGACTCTTTTTGCAATTTCAGCAGCTATATCGTTTCCCAGAAATCCTTTGGGGCCTAAAACTCCTGTATACTGGGCCGCTTTCCGACAGCCGCTACATCTATTGCTTCCCTGCTTCTAGATATCCTGCATACAGTAAATCATTATTATTGATTTTATTCAGTATAGTTGGAATAATCCGCTTTATGTCAGTCCAGTAATTTGTTTCAAAACTGTTTACCATTTTAATGGCACTTTTATAGTACCCTCATGCCTATTGGCAAAGAACTGTGTCGGCCAATTTTCGCAACCTTCTCTTCAGGGGAGTTTTAATATAATAATGTAATCATTTGGTGACCGGTTCGGACTTTAAGGTGTATGCATAAGAACTTTCCAACTAAACTGCCAAAAAATTTGTGAGTCACTATCGATATATGTGACCTGGCGTTATTTTAGTTTAATACAATTTCTCTCCTATTGTCCATA
This sequence comes from Bactrocera neohumeralis, assembly GCF_024586455.1. Classification (NCBI taxonomy): domain Eukaryota; kingdom Metazoa; phylum Arthropoda; class Insecta; order Diptera; family Tephritidae; genus Bactrocera; species Bactrocera neohumeralis. The sequence continues at coordinate 46,752,864 of NC_065923.1, forward strand.
CCTGTCTCTTATGTGACGCTTTTTTCGTCATCAGTAACCATCCGCCTCAGAAATGGATCGATTTTGTTGGGATTTGCAGATGGTGATTCGATCCATTGAAGATTTTTAGTTAACTCGTTTGGTACCAACACAACGAGCTTCTTTATCATTTTAGTCTTACTTAAATAGTTCCAAATCAGTCTTACCTAAATATTGTAGTTCCAAATTATTTGTTTGCTTTAAGTCGACAGTCTTTAGCTGGATGTAAGAGTGGGTCTGAATAATTGATTGTCAAGTGAATGAACTCATATTTGAATTGTGGCTAAGAAACGATGAAGAACTTTGCTGGAATTCCCCTTCAAATATTCGAAAACTTTTCTAAGCTGGCATAATAGATATGTAGATTGATTATGAGCAATAGGGTCATGGCCTTATCAACAACAAATGTGTCAAATATTTCAATGCATTTTCGGACATTCCAGATTATTTCATTGTTGTAACCTGACAGGGGTATATTAAATTTGCAACGAAGTTTGTAACACCCAGAAGGAAGCGTCGGATACCCTATAAAATACATATATAAACGATTAGCGCGATGAGCTGATTCTTATTAATTACTAGCCATAATTCTGTCTGCTCCTTAATTAACTTTTGAGATATCCATATTCAGAAATTTTGCACGCTTTTTTAGCTCCTGCGCGGCTAAGTACTGGCGCCCATTTGTTGGAACCGCAATTTCTCCAAACATTTTCAATGGGGATTAGTCCGGACTTCGCCATACAAACTAGAACGATAGACCGCGAAGCAAAAAGTCTTTTGCCTTCTTGGAAAACTTTTTTGTCTTGCTGAAAAGGTAAACGCAATTTCGACGTTACCTCAAATAAATGAGCACATCATCCACATCTCAATATATATCACAAAAAAATATTAAAAACACAGAGAACTTACCGCAAAAACGATAAAAATAAGACTGCGGCTAACCAAAGTTCGCACCAATTGTCACACAATATTCTCAATTTGCTATTTTAGTACCGTTATTTTTTTGTATACATGCTAACTTTCTATGTATCTATATTACCTAGCAACTATTCTTTACAAAAACAAAAATATCAAAACTGTCGCGTGTACAGTTATTTTTTTTATAATTTAAGAGTGCGGCTAAGTTCGCGCATGTATTTAGATTGATTATGAAAAAGGGTCATATATCAACAACAAATGTGTCAAATATTTCAATACATTCTCGGACATTCCAAATTATTTCAGTGTTATAACCTGACCATAAATTAGGTGTGCCACGAAGTTTGTAACACCCAGAAGGAACTTCGGAAACCCTATAAAATGTTAAAAAAACAACAAAAAATTAATATTTTTCAAAAGTTATATTTTTTTTATTCAAAAAAATTTCTTGTGCCAGTGTTACTTTCATGGGCAAATGAAGTTTTTCAAATACGTAAAAATCACAGGGTGCCAGATGAGGTGAGTAGGGTGAGTGATTATGGTTAATATGGAGTTTTTTGTCATGACACGGCGCATTATCGTGCAACAGACGCCAGGACCCTGCCTCACGGTATTGTGGTCAAAACCGCTTCATAACACCAAGGTAAAACACAGCATTAATCGTTACGGGCAGGTGAGACGAACTCACGGTGTATAGCATAATACCCTCGGAATCGTAAAAACAAATCAGCATTGACTTCATTTTTGACTTCTCAAAACGACCGACTTCTGATTGTCACAGAGGTCCTTGATCAATTACTACGGGATAGACACTGATCACCATAAACTTTTTTCATCATTTGAAATGTTTCAGTAAACGTTTTCCCAAGTTTAAAACAAAATTTAATATTTGCTCTTTGTTCAAAATGCATTTTACGACCGATGACCAAAAGCTGCTGTCACTTTTTGATCGATAATATCGATTGTAATTATCCAATTGTCTTAAAATTTTTACGAAGTGTCAACAAGAGATCAAACTTTTCATCACATCATAGCTCCCATACAAAGGTGCGCCAACAGTTCTATTTAAATGAACTGTTTCTTTTGCGACAACCTTGTATAAACAATTAGCGCGATTCAGATTAGGCGTATCCGTCTTTCTGTATATACCCGAGTTAGTAACTCAGTTTTTGAGATATCCATTTGAAATTTTGCACACGTTCTTTTGTGCGTAAGCTGCTCATTTGTCGGAACCGCCCATATCGAACCACTATAACAAATAGCTGCCATACAAATTGAACGATTTGAATGAACTTCTTGTATGGAAAACTTTTTTATTTGATGAGATATCTTCACAAAATTTGCCACAAACTACTGTCCAAAGCAACGGTATAACCTCCGAGAGAATTATTCACATCCGACCACTACAGCATATAGCTGCCATACAAACATCGCTTACAAAAGTTTGGTTCCAAATTAAGACCATAAAACAAAAAACACCAAGCTACATACTGCAGAAACAAACATCATTATCTCACACATGCTGAAATGGCTGACGTTTGCAATAACAACAAAATTTTCTACACTTTTCCCCCCACCATCCTCAGCTTGTGATTGCACAGCCCAAATGCTTATAATTTTACAGAATCCACTGCCACAGGTGCACATACATATGTACATGTATTTATATGCACATAGTTTTGTAATAATTTCGCGATGAGTCAAGTGTTACTCATTCGTGCCTGCACACGTTCGTATTTACACATACAAACATACATGTATACATACATACAGATATACATATGTGCATACAATACAATATATCCCCTGCCATTTGCATATCAGCGAATTAATTTTATTTTTCGCGCCAAATAATTTCATTTATTATGATCGTGGCCAATTTTGAATGTTTAGCTTCCCCCCACAGCGCATTGCAATACACTGCACCGCCCCTCGCCATGCCTCGCGTTCACGCGCCAATAATTCAACCGTAATGACCCGCAACGACTGGGCGGCTAAGTTGCACTGAGCGAAATGCTTTGCCGCCGCCTATTCGCCTTGGCAACATGTCATTGTTGTTGCTGTTGTAGCAGCACGATTGCCACGACTGTTGCACGTAGGATAAATGGCAGCCAAACGCGCTAGCATGCGGCGGTTTTTGCTGTTGGCGTTGGCATTTGATTTTGAAATTTTCGTGGCTCTTCATGTTTGGCGTCTGTTTGTATGACTTGGTATGTGTGTTTGTATGCCTATGTATGTGTGTAAGGATATGCAAATGAAAGCATTTTTTATTGGGTTAACAAAAACACTGTGCAACACAGTTTGGCATTTGGCTGCCATGGCGCTCGCTTCTACACACACACTCAGACACGCAGTCGCACATTTCTTCTCATTATTGCACGCTTCGTTTTGCTTGTTTGTTTGTTGTAGCAGCTGCAGCCGGTTGTTTAGAATTTTTGTGGATTTTCGTGTCAAGCGCATCCACCAAATGTGCAGTAAATAACTGTGCATTAATTTTACATTTCGCTCTGTTGGCTAACACAAACACAAGCGCGAACACATACACGCCAAAGGAAAAAAATCATTTTTTGACAAACTTCTGGGATTTGTTGGAGTAAATTTGAAGCGTTTGTAAACCAAACAAAAAAGGTAACGGTTGCACCGAAGCTGGAAAACCGTTCCAAATAAAAAAGCTTCTATATATTAAGTACTTAGTTTTATTCGGTCCCTTTGTATCGCAGCTATATCTTATAGAGAACCGATCTCTGAAAATTTAGCACTGATTTGGATAATAGTCCAAGCCAAATTTTGTGAAGATTTCTTGCCAAAAAAAGCACTTGATTCCGATCGTTCAGTTTGTATGACAGCTATATGCTTTAGTGGTACGATATCGGCGGTTCTGCTCTCCGTGGTCTACGGTCAGACCTCGTAGCCCAAACTACTACCAGTTGAGCGTCCATACTGCTCTGGACTGGTGACCAGGCGTTCAACCCCAAACATGCGCAAACGACCTTAACTGTTCGGCATTCCGACTAGTGGAGATCATGCCGCTAACATCTAAATGTTCATCAGTCCGGTTAAGCCCCATACCACACATATCTCTAATGTCCGAGTACATCAGACATTCTGCAAAACACTCAGACATAATCTGATGTCGGGGTTATCCTCAAAGGAGTTTTTGGCTCCCCAAGACTGTCGTGACTGTTTTTCACGATACAGCGGCTCCATAAGTGGCACAGGGGACAAACAGCGACGATATATGATGCGAACAGCCGGACGTCCCAGAACCCAATCACTCCACAAAATGCGTCGTACTTTGTCTACGGTTGCCTGCAGTCGCTCCTCTACAAGTGTGGAGTGAAACACATTCAGTTCACCCGGTCAATCAGTGGACGAACTGGCGATAATCTGGCGTTAAGCAGTATTGTCGCCGTTTTTTCTTTCGAAATGTCCACCCCATACCTAAACCCCAAGTTTAAATTTCTAAAATTTCTAAAAATTGTCTTCCCGCCTATAGTAGGCGAGACTCACAACACAACACTTACAGAGTGGCCCGAGCTGCCCAAGCAAAGAGTCCATCATGAGATTCCAAATATATGGACCGCAGATGGAACCCTGCGGGCAGCCACGAACCATTCCGAACTCCACACTCCATTTCATGCCGTCTTGAGAGGTTTTTCTGACCGAAAAGTAACTCCGCCAAAGAGTAATTTCCGGACGGTCAAGCTTCTCCAGTCGGAGCAGCACTCGATCGCAGCTTAAGTAGTAAAACGCCCCCTTGAAGTCAACAAAGGTGGACGAACAGAGAGACTCAGCTAAATCGACTCAGTTCGGCATGTTGATCAGCCTCGGGTTTAGCCTTTCTGTCCGGGTAATAAAGTTGTCAGCTTAATAGATTGTCCTTAATAAGCATCGAAAAATGTCGGGTTCGGATAATGTGCACGGTTAATGGAGATGTGCGCTTAAGAGAGCGTCCGTTTAATCGAGCCTGCTTCCTGCTGGGAGTTGCAAATTTCGCTGAATTATACCCTCTTCACGGCGCAAAAAATGAAGGCATTAAAATTAAGAAGTTACCAATCTTAGGTGTGGCTTAAAAAAAATTTCAATGTCGTTTTTAATAGCACTGCTAGGAGCTGCCCACTCGACGCCCTCTCTACATTTGGTATCCCTCCGAAACTTATGCGGTTACATAGAGTGACGTTGAGCACAACTATCAGCTCCGTTAAAATCGGGAAGAACTTTTCAGCCTCTTGATATAAGACCAGGTTTTAGACAGTGACATTCCCGCGCTTTTGCTCTCTTCCGTGTGATGTTGCAAAAAGTGAAACAAACCTAAACGCAATCGCAGTGGCATCATCTACTTGAAAAAGACAATGCTACTGGGGTACTCAGATGACATTGACGTCAGACATAGGCTTTCACAACAGAGTCGGGCGCGCACGCTTTTCCAACCTAGAGAAAGAGTTTGGCGTTGTGGTGAACGAGAGCAAGTCGAAATATATTACTTGGAGGTTACACACAAATATTCCGCGCGTCTTGTGCACTATGTATGTCACTGTTCGCAGCTATAAATTTGAAAGCGTGAAGGATTTTGTCTAGCTCGGAACTAGCATAAATATCACCAATCTAAGCCTGGAAGCCTTGAGATCAGGCGCAGCAAAATTTATGGTAACAGGTGCAGGTGAGCAGCAGATCCTTCCCTCTCCACGAAGCAGATAACTCTCTCTCTCTTTCTCTCTTGCCGAAGCAAATCCCTTCCTCTTCACGAAGCAGATCACTCTCTCTCTGCGCCCTATTATACGCTGCAGAAACATGGACCATTTCGAACCGAGATAAGAAAGCACTTCGAACTTAGGAGAGATTTTCTACGTGAGATATTTGAAGCCGTCCGCATGAATGATGAGTAACGAAGAATATAGAAACACGAACTTTATGAACTCTTCGGCGACATGCATATAATTAAGCGCATAAAAAGCCAACAAATGCGCTGGTTAGCTCATTTCGAAGCCAACGCACAGTGAGAGGCTCTTTCGCTTTGAAGCAAATGGGTGGACAATGAAATCTAAATCGACTCAGCTCTTCACGCTGATCATTGGTTTATACATTTTATAGTATATCAGACGTTTTGCTTCGTCGCAAACTTAAAAATGCGACTGATCTCAAGAGCAAATCAAGCCTAGTATAACTCAGAGAATATTCTCATATAAATTTCATATACTAATTTAATTTTAGCTTCTTCTTGCACATAATTTTTGTAATCGCGTCTCTGCAGTCTATGTATGTACTATACTATATACATATATGGTATATATGTATATGCACTAGAATCGCTGTGTAAGTACTCAGAAATGTCTTCTCCATTAACTGCATGTAACTCATACGCACTGGTGGCCACATTACATATGAAGCTGGAATTGCGGAATTACGCTGAATAATATAGTTTACGCATATAAATGGTTACGTTTGATATTCAGAATGCCTTGAGGAAATATTGCCGGCGTTAGTAAGCGCCCATACATTCGAGCGGGCGACATATTTTCTTGATTGCAAAAAGTTGTTAGCTTTGAACGCACATGCATATGTTATTAATGTGCTATAAATATGCAAGAAATGCACTTTTCTTTATGCATATGTACTATACTTACACTTATGTGTAGTATGTAAATCTGTTATTGCCGCCGATTGGGTGCTGGAGACATTCTTTGCAGCTGCTGCAAGCGTAATGTCGCCAGCGCTCGTTAAGCGTTCGTTAGTGCAACCCTGCGGTTTGGTGGCAAATAAAGGTTTATGCATGCTTGGCTGTATGTATATAATGTATGTAATTTATTTTATGCATATGCTTTGGTGAATAACTGTTTGCCAAATGCCATATTTGCTGGTTATGGCTCCACATTTACTTTGCCGAAGTGGTTCGATTTCATATCCATTTTTACGATTGAATTTGCTCTAGTTTGTACTCGCTCTTTGAGTTGTTTGTGGCACGCAATTTCATTGAAATCATCGACATTATAATAATACACGCATAAATATGTTCATTTAATTTAAAGTCAGCATTTTATTAATCTATTAAGTGAATGGGTTTTCTTACACCCTCTGGTTGCACACGAGCGCTTTCTTCCTTCCCTCAACGGCAGCTTGAGCGTCAGCTCAAAATGTTAACGAGACCAGTTTATTGACTACTAATCTAAAATAAAATCTAAAATATTTCATAAAGTTCGTGAGTTGAAGTGGAGAGTTTCGGCTTATTGGTTCGGTTTATGTGCTTTATAGGGGTTTAAAGACCTCGATATAGCACTTAGCATAATACATACTAACTTACATACAACTATATACACATATACACGTATGTACCGTTATTTTATATTAATATAAGTACCATGCCTCCAAATAAATATCTTGTAAAGCGTCGTCTCTCCGCTCAGCTGCTTAGCAAATGTCAACGTGACAGCTGCTTCCAGTCGGTGAAAATTGCTAAAGCCGCTACAACAATCACAACAACAGCAGCTGTAGCTAAATGTTGACAAAAATACACATTTTCATGTACACATTTGTACGCGCATAAAGCTTCGGCCGCGCAAGCTGTTTTCGTACATACGTCATCAGCGGCAGCTTTGGAGTATTTCCAACGCATCAAATACTGTCAAAATGTCACTGACACATATTTTTTCTTCCACCCTACATCTCGTACTTTGTGACTCTTTTAATCTCGTGATTTGCGCGTACACGCTCACACTTAGACAGTTTTTGGTTTGAAAGTAAAGTACATGCAAAAAGTGTTTAATTATCTCTAATATGCTCACTTTGACCTTGTGCCCAATTTTATATAGAATTTAAGAATTATTTATTTTTAATGAGTAGCCAAAAAAGTACAAAGAGTTTTCATGAACCGACTAACTTTTAACATATTTAAGTTTTAATATTTATTTTTATGAAAAAATTATTAAAATTAATAATAAAAAAATTAATAAATAAAAAAAAATAAAAATATAATAAATAAAATGAAGACAAAAATATAATAAATAAAATGAAAATAAAAATATAATAAATAAAAAAATAAAAATATAATAAATAAAATAATTAAAATAAAAATAAAAAAGATATTATGATCTTGAAGCGATATTTGATTAAAAAAACCCGAAATAAATTACAAAAATATAAAACATAAGTTTATATATATATTTTATATGCTAGAAAAAAAAACTATTCATCAAGATGCAAAAAATATTTTCTATCTATAATTTTAAAATGAAGATTTAAAAAACAATATGTTTTTAAAATAATAAAAACTACAAACCATTACTACAGTTACTTTACTATTAAAATATTAAAAATTAATAACGGTTATTAACTCCAAAAAAAACAAAAAAAAAACGTTAACTTCGGCTGCACGGAAGCTAATATACCCTTGACAGGTGCATTTCTTTTAGTAACTATGTGATCAGTTTGTATTGAAGCTATATGCTATAATAATCCGATCTGAACAATTTTTTCGGAGATTACATTGTTGCCCTAGAAAATAACCTGTGCCAACTTTTGTGAAGATACATTGTCAAATGTGAAAGCTTTCCATACAAGAACTTGATTCCGAGCGCTCAGTTTGTATGGCAGCTATATGTTATAGTGGTCCGATATAGGCCATTCCGATAAATGAGCAGCTTTTTGGAAAGAAAATGACGCTTGCATTTGCATAGTTTTTAAAAACTGAGGGACTAGTTCGTATATATACAGACAGACGGACAGACAGACAGACGGACATGGCTAAATCGACTCAGCTCGACATACTGATCATTTATATATATACTTTATAGGGTCTCCGACGCTTCCTTCTGGGTGTTACAAACTTCGTGACAAACTTAATATACCCTGTTCAGGGTATAAAAATATACTCTAATTTTAATTCTGGAAACTTTAGTATCTTAAGTTGTTCCTATATAGTTGATACGATGATGTGAAAATGGATGAAATCGGACAGTGCTAACTCCTCATATAACGGTACTGCGGTACTGTTAAAAACTACTTCGTTATAAATCAATAACTAAATTTTGCAGATTCTTTAAATATTACCTCCGAGATGGTATGAAAGGGCTTTATGAGAGCCGGGGTAAGAATTGAACCATAAGCGTGGCACCGCCCACTTTTTGGTGAAATAACATATGCCGGGATCCGACCGACTGATTTCAACTAAATTTAGTACGTGGAATTCTTCTCATATTCCTATGTCACAGTGATTAAATAGGTGTTTTCGGACTACAATCACGTCTACTTTCCATATAACACAATTTTAAATTCCAGTATACATATCAAGAAGCAACAATTATAACGGAATAAAATTTTGCACGATTAATGCCTTTAGAGTATGCCATTTTATGACCAAAAACTGTTGAAATTTAACCAAAAATGTTCAAGCCCCTATGAAAGGAATATATTGAGCCCAGTATCTATATATGTATAGCTGACTTTTGCCCGAAAATATCGGTCACGCGGCAGATATACAATTGAAATTCAGAGAGAATACTTTTCTGACAATAGTAACTCTGTGTATCAAAAATGGGCTGAATCGGGCCAAGACTTCCTATAAATAGGGGTTATTTATCTAATGCAAATATTTTCGAACTTTCGGACTTTGCTCCATATGAATGATTATTGTATGTGAAAGTGCCTTATTACACATAAAAAAGATAATAAAAGAAAATTGTTGAAAGTAACGGCACAGCTAATTAAAACACTTATTTTTTGCTTTTTAAAAATAATTTACTAAAAGTTTAAATCGATATCTCAAATAGCTGAGTTTAAGCAGCTCCATCAGTTTATCCCCTCCAATTTCCACATCGGCTCGCATAAAGCCCTCTCATACCATCTCGAGTGTAAAATTCTTATATCTCTGGTATATTTAGTTATTGATTTATTGCGCTTTCAGTAGTTTTGAGCAGCAAACTTTTTGATCTACACAGAAATTGAGTTTTTGCAAGCCAAAAACGTTGGAAATTTTGGATGAAATTTAACAATTTTTTTAAAAAGCCGCCATTTTGCCAATTTGTGATATTTTTTTTTTTTGAGATTGTGGGAAGAAGTGTAGGTCATTGTGCAGGATGATAACTTTTATGATAGATTTTTTTTGTAGAATTCATCCATAGAGAAGGTCGGAGTCATTACTACTGTATAAGAAAAATATTTTTCTCGAAAAATATTTAATTTTTGACTTTACAAATTTTATTGTATATTAATATAAAATATGTATAACTATGCCCCTAAAATTGTGAAAAAATTGATAGCGTATGTGTAACTGTTTTTTTAATTCTCAAAAAAATAATTTTGAAATGTTTGAAAATTTATATGTAAATTACTTGCATTCTTTTGACATAAATACATTTGTGACATTTCGCTTTTTCCTTTAGTTCATCGCCATTTATCTCTTAAACGTCGTTCTAGTCGACTCACCTTCTTTCTTGTTTATTTTTTGCACCGCTGATTGCCGCTATTAAGTTAACTTTTGGCATTCGCCAACAATTACTGTTTAAATACAATAAACAAAAACAAATTTGGGCCAAACGTTAGCAGCCTGCTGCTCCATATAAGCGGCGAAATGTGTGCGTATTGCTGTTTTCAATGCCGTTAGCAGGCAGGGAGCAAAAATAAAAGCGGAAGTCATATAAGCAAAACCGGCAACTAAGCAACTAAGGACAGACATATTTACAGCTACATAAATATACACACATATATATGTATATATATATATATATACTATATATGGTATATAAATACATACATATATACATATGCATACATATACACTTATATGCCTTTGTAGTTGTGTGCACGTTGCGCACCTTCGCTATCTGCTCCACCTCAATGCCATAGCGCAGATAATCAGCACCGCCAGCACCTCCCTTTCCCACCGGCGGCAGCGACGAGCAGATGATTATCGTCAATTGTAGACGCGCATAGTTCGGCATTGAAAGGAATTTAATGAGCTCATAGTTGAAAATATTTTTGCAAGTGCCTTTGCCTTGCCACGCATGCACGTGTAGCTGTGTGTGTGTTCCGTGTGGATTTTTCGGCCAACTAACTTTCTCATTGCTAAATTTGAAAACAAGTTCCCTTTGCTTCTGCATTATTTCCAATTTAGTTGAAAAAAAGAAACAAAAACAACACAAAAAATGCTCATAATTCCTCGAGAAATTGCTGCCATCTAAGCATTTATAATTTTTATAGGTTTCAAGTGCGGCCATGCATGAAATATGATTTATTTATTTGCGCGCCGTTTTTATTACATTGTTGCTTGTGGCCGCGCCGTCGGCAGCTGTGACAAATGAATCAACTAACAATGTGCATTTGTCCACTGCGGAATGTTTTGAATTGACATTACAAATGACGGCTTGTTTCTTTGTTGTCTGCATTAAATGTCTACTGTACGAAGACAAGTCGAATTGGTATGCGCACTTTTACGACGCACTGTTCAATTCGCAGAAATAGTTTAGCCTTTACTTTTTTCTGAAGCACACTGAAAGCGGACCAAAATAGCAAAATACACCAGACATGGACAAAGTGTGTCCCTTTTTGCTCGATAATTAGCGCATAATTAGTATTTAGACTTAATACGTAGATTCTTCTTCTTTATTGGCGCAGACACCGCTTACGCGGTTATAGAGGAGTTTACAACAGCGCGCCAGTCCTTCTTTCTTTCGACATTTGGCGCCAACTGGAGATTCCAAGTGTATCCAGGTCCTTCCTGGTCCTGGTCCACCTGGTCTTTCTAACGGCTTGTACGTCTTCCTCTTCTTCTACTTCCCCCCGCAGGTACTGCGTCGAATATTTTCATAGCTCGAGTGTTTTCATTCAATCGGACGCCTGACCTAGCCAGCGTAGCCGCTGTCTCTTAAATCATTGTATTAAGTCAATGTCGTCGTATATCTCGTACTGCTCATCATTCTACCGACTGCGGTATTCGCCGTGGCCAATGCGCAAATGACCATAAATCTTCCGCAGAACTTTACTCATGAAAACCCGTAACGTCGACTGATCAGATGTTATTATCGTCTATGCTTTTGCACAACATATAAGGAAGGGAATGATGAGGGAAATGTCGAGTTTGGTCTTTCTTCATCGCGGACTTTACTTTTCAATTGCCTACTCAGTCTAAAATAGCACCTGTTAACAGATATTGCTGCTCGTGTTGCTGCCGGTTCCAGATAGACGAAGTTATCTGCGACTTCAAGGTTTTCACTGTCAACAGTAACGTGCGAGCCAAGTCGCGAATGCGTTGACTGTTTATTTGATGACGGGAGATATTGTCCTCGTTCACAACCAGACCCATACGCTTCGCTTACTTATCCAGTGTGGAAAAGGCTGAATTAGTCGCGTGGTTGTTGATACCATATTATTGGCGTACGTCAGCACCTGTATACTCTTATAGAATATTGTACTTGTAACCTCGTTTGGTATCGACCGGATAGGTCCTTTCCAATCCTGACGGAGTTTTTGGTCTGACTCAACGTCAGCTTACACAGCCGTAGCAGTTTTACTTAGTTCAGCCATAGCCGCATAGAGGCGGTTCCTTTTTGTGCTGTCGAAAGCGGCTTTAAAACCGACAAAGTGGTGGTGTGTGTCGATCTTCTTTTCACGGGTCTTTTCCAAGATTTTGCGCATGATGAAAATCTGGTCGATAGTATATTTTCCAGGTATAAAGCCACAATGATGAGGTCCAATTCCACTGTAATTGGAGCAAATTGTTGGGTCTCCCAATTCAATCGTTGGGCATGCTTTCATGCGACCATATCTTGCCAAGAAACAGATGCATGCACCTTGTCAGTTTTTTTGAATAGCTCGGCCGGTAATCAATCGGGCGCTTTGTTGTTCTTCAGGCGGGTAATTGCTACGCGAACCTCATCATATTCGAATAATGTAACATCTATTGCATCGTCATCGATTGGGGAATCGGGTTTGGCGTCTACAGATGCTACACTTTCATTGTCGTTCAGAGGATAGAGAAGTGCTCCCTCCATAACTTCAGTATGCTTAGGACATCAGCCATTAGATCCCCACTTTGGGTCCTACAAGAGTATGTTCCGCCCAGATTTTCAAGCTCTTCGTACACACGCATCACATAATTGATCTGATTACTAAGCTTTCGATCCGTAGACAGCCAAATAGTTTGATGCTTGTGCTGGAATCTAGTGCCATATTTCGGGCCGCCGCGAAGTCGATGAGCCTCAGCATCCACAAATGATCTTCTTCTTCTTCTTCTTCTTGGAGGCTGAATTTACAGACCGTTATGCCAAGGATGCCTTCTTTGCCCACCCTGGCGTTAAAATCGCCAAGCGCAATTTTTACATCGTGACGGGAGCAGTTGCCATAAGCTCGTTGCTGTCATAAAAGTCATCTTTGTTCATATCGTCCTTCTCTTCCGTCGGGGCGTGGGCACAAATCAGTGTTTTGTTGAAGAATTTTGCTCTGATGCGGATTATGTCTAGACGCTCAGTGAATGCCAGGACGCGACGACTGAGTCTTGCTCCCACCACGAATCCCACACCGAATTTGCGCTCCTTTATATGGCCGTTGTAGTAAATGTCACATTGGTTGTGATAAATAGGCGGCAAATTTTTTACTGTTACGTTATTTTGTTATATAATTATTGACTACAGTTTTTTGTTTATTAGAAAGTTACAATGCAACCCTGTCAAAATATTTTTCGGCAGCAGTATTCGTGCTACTTGAAAACACTATTTTTAGGTTTAATAAACAGTTTATTTTTTAATGGTAAAAAAATTTAAATTAAATGGCAACTCTATTTTCGAACTAATAAGTTTTTATCTGTTATTCTAATCTAAATATTATTTGTTTAAATATTTTAATTTTACATAAATTAATTGAAATTTTATTTTTATCTTTGCAGGTAAGTTGACTGTGATTTATTGGCTGCTGCGTCAGCAATTAAATGTGAGTGGAAAAAATAAAATTTTTAAATATACTGTATGTATATATATATACATACATGTATAAATCTGTTGTAGATATTTGTTTTTAATAAAAACTTTTTATTGGTGAGTTTCAGTTTCCCTCATTTCGTGGGCGTTTCACATGCACTGACTATAAATTGTTATAAATTTTCCATAAAAATAACGGTTTCAACCGCTACGTCAGCATTCACACGTTTTCCGCATAATCGATGCGCTCCGGCTTGAAAATAAACATAACTATCGTGGCTTTATTTAAACATTTTCGGGTTTTGTTAGTTTTATCCTCTTGAACTTGTATTTTTTTCGTGTGTATTCTCGTAGTATATGGTATATATTCGCTGCTATGTGGTTCTGTGTCTGAATATACACACTCAAAAAAATATACAATTAACCGCAAATTATTTCAATCAACGCCTGTATCTGAGGTGTTCTGCAAAATGCTTCTGCTTTCAAAAACTACTCGGTCGGCAATGAAAACTAAATATTTTGCTGTTACGTTGTGCTTTTATGCAATTTGTGTTCGAAAAGTAACGTCATCAGTTCATATACTAAGTGTTTGCTAAAGTAAAAATTTGCATGAGTAATTCAGCGGGAGGGAGGAAAATTACTTGTACGAACATCGATTATTGCAGAGTTAAAGAATACCACAGATTTTTGAATTTTTTAATAAACACTAGTATTGTTTGGAGCCCTATGTTCATTGCAGAAGTAACAACTTTTAACTTTTTTAAATGTTAAAATTGGGATACATCAAAATAACGGAAATCAAAAAAACCGACAAATCAAAATACCGAAAATAAACAAAAACACCGACAAACCAAAATGCCAACAAATCACAATACCGATGTTTTAAGAAAAGGTCTTGTCCGCCCTTATTTCTATCGAAGCACAGATAGAGAATTCTGCCGAATAAGGGTTATGATCACAACGCCACCTTTTCTTAATTCGTCGGTATTGTGATTTGTCGGTGTTTTGATTTGTCGGTATTTTGATTTGCCGGTATTTTGATTTGTCGGTGTTTTGATTTGTCGGTATTTTGAGTGTCGGGTTTCTAAATTTCGAGATTTTGATTGTCGGCATTACGTTATACACCCGTTAAAATTGACTAATCGGTCCAGGTTTTTTTATATAAATAAATATATTCATGACAAATACAAAATGATTTGTTTTACGTGTATTTATTGGGTGTATAATAGTAAGAACAAGTAAGGAAGGGCTAAGTTCGGGTGTCACCGAACATTTTATACTCTCGCATGATGAAGTGATAATCGAGATTTCATTATCCGTCATTTACATATTTTTCAAATACCGTATTTTTGTAAAGTTTTATTCCGCTATCATCATTGGTTCCTAATGTACATACATATACTATTATACAGAGAAGGCATCAGATGGAATTCAAAATAGCGTTATATTGGAAGAAGGCGTGGTTGTCAACCGATTTCACCCATATTTCGTACATGTCATCAGGGTGTTAAGAAAATATTATATACCGAATTTCATTGAAATCGGTTGAGTAGTTCTTGAGATATGGTTTTTGGTCCATAAGTGGGCGACGCCACGTCCATTTTCAATTTAAAAAAAAGCCTGAGTGCAGCTTCCTTCTGCCACTTCTTCCGTAAAATTTAGTGTTTCTGACGTTTTTTGTTAGTCGGTTAACGCACTTTTGGTGATTTTCAACATAACCTTTGTATGGGAGGTGGGCGAGGTTATTATCCGATTTCCTCCATTTTTGAACTGTATATGGAAATGCCTGAAGGAAACGACTCTATGGAATTTGGTTGACATAGCTATAGTAGTTTCCGAGATATGTACAAAACACTTAGTAGGGGGCGGGGCCACGCCCACTTTTCCAAAACAATTGCGTCCAAATACGCCCCTCCCTAATGCGATCCTTTGTGCCAAGTTTCACTTTAATATCTTTATTTACGGCTTAGTTATGACACTTTATAGGTTTTCGGTTTTCGCCATTTTGTGGGCGTGGCAGTGGGCCGATTTTGCCCATCTTCGAACTTAACCTTCTTATGGAGCCAAGAAACGTGTAGTTTCATCATGATATCTCAATTTTTACTCAAGTTACAGCTTGCACGGACAGACGGACGGACAGACGAACGAACGGACAGACAGACATCCGGATTTCAACTCTACTCGTCACCCTGATCACTTTGGTATATATAACCCTATATCTGACTCTTTTAGTTTTAGGACTTACAAACAACCGTTATGTGAACAAAACTATAATACTCTCCTTAGCAACTTTGTTGCGAGAGTATAAAAATTGTTGAAAATACGAGTAAAAAAAGGTCTTGTACGATGTCCACGATTGCGGCCGAAATTTTGATCTAATACAAAAACTTCGAAACGCTTATTAATCTTTAGGAAAGTCGCTATCGAGATTGTTTATTACAGCGTATACTATCCGATAATGCAAACATGCATTCTGAACGCACTAACCGGCTCTTTAGGTGTTAACAACCCGACCTTTTGCCAATGGCTCCTCTACATCAGTACAAGGCAAACTCTCTCTTCGATATTCGGCTTCCATGAAAGCTTCCTATTGAGGATGAGCAGAGGTGCCACCGCGATCTTATATCTTCTAGTGAATAAAACCATCTCGGCTATTTTTGGGTTCATTGCGAGAGCGTTTACGACTGCCAAATTTGTTACGACGCTGAGATACCGCTGCGTCGAATTGTTAACGGTACCCAGGAACTTTCCTTTGACCATAAGCGCTGCATCGTCTGCATAGGCAATCACCCTGCAGCCACTACAGTTTTTAAAGCAGGATCCAGAGAAGAGGAGAGATAACTCTACGTGCAGATCGCAACAGCGAATTCCTTAAGCTTAATCGGTTCTTCAAGCCATGACCCCATATTATGTAGGGCTATATCTACTGCCTTGCCTTCGCAATAAGTATGTTGCGCTCCTGATAAATGGTCCCTTGAAATGCGCCCCCTTATATACCAGTCCAACAGTCTCTCCAGAGTTTTTAATAAGAAGGAGAAGAGGCTGATGGGTCATTTCGACATGTCCAGTTTTTACAAAAATAAAACAGGGAAGCATTTGCTTGGAAGTGCTTCGTGCGCGAACAGGTTTTGTTCGATTATGTTCATCTCGAAACTCCTATACACTCTAGTGTGTTTACTTTCGACTTCGTACGCATTAATCTACGTTTCAGTACCTGAAACGATCTTATAGACATATTGCGAAGCACCGTTATTACATTTTTTAAACATTCCGCTCGACCAATTGAAGCAAAGTTTTGTGTGCTCCAACGCAAATGTTTTTGCAGTCGATTTTTCATGCAATATTGAATAGTAATGGGTTATACCAGGGTGACACTTTCAAATATACATTATTTTTGTTTTTTTTTGCTTTTTCGATAGTTTATATTTTCAAAAATATCCTGTGAAATCGGCAAGGTCGTATCTTGAATAGTTTTTGAATGGCAGCGCTCTAAAGAGCGACCGCTTACAAGTATTTCGCAGATAGTTGAAACTTTAAACGCATTTTTTCTCGAAACGACATTTTTCAAAATTGCTGACATCATAATTCAACCAGAAATCGACCGATCCACTTCAAATTAAAACTGAGTAATGTTGAATAAATTTCCTACACATTCGACTGAATGCTTTCTTAAAAAAAAAATTCACCATAATCGCCTAATTTTTCCTGGGCTACACTGGTATAGCCCCTTAGTGCTTACATTGGTGGTGATCCACGTTCTCGATTGGATTCACAATTGCATCGATAAACAGTGGTCCTTGTTGGAGCCTCCTCGCCAAAAGTTGAATCAAGTTCATCGATGCTCTGGTGCTGAGTTAACCTACGTCCTCAATTGTAAAAAATCATCATCATTTAATTGCATTTTTTGAACGAGGTGAACATTTTAAGTTACTGTAAACAACACCAACTGATCGATACAAATCAAGTTCTTATATGGAAAACGTTTTTATTCGATAAGAAGTTTTCACGAAATTTGGCGCATATTAGTGGCCTGTGAAACGTTACAATCGCCAACGAAATGAAGTATACAGCTGTCATATAAACTAACCGATAAAAATAAGAGATAAAGATAATTTGTATACCCTTTATTTATATGTATATGTACTACTGTGATTCCATCTCCTTCAAAGTAATCTCTTCCCACTGCAATAAACTTATGCCAACGAATTTTCCAGTCATCATAGCACTTGGAAAAATCCTCCGTCGTGATCAGATCAGAGCCTTCCTCGATTCAGCTTTTATATCCTCAATCGAGTCCAAACGGTGTCCTCGGAGTCATGTGAATTTGCTGAATAGCCAGAAGTAAATCAGACGAATGCGGTGGTTCCGGCACGATATTAGTTGAAAACATGGCGAAAAGATCACGATCAACCAATGCATGTATGAGATGGTGCATTATCGCACTTCTTTGTTCAATACATTCAGACATAGTACAAATCTTAGAATTCACTTTAGAGCCTCACAAAACGACGCGTACCTCAAATACTCAATATTTTGACGTGAAATTTAGCATAGATGCCACTAACGGTACTACCAACATACAAAAAAAAATTTACCGATTCGAAAAACATGCGAAGTATTAAAAAAAAAACAAGTAAGGAAGGGTTAAGTTCGGGTGTCACCGAAAATTTTATACTCTCGCATGGTAAAGTGATAATCGAGATTTCATTATCCGTCATTTACATATTTTTCAAATACCGTATTTGTGTAGGTTTTTATTATGAAACCAATTCCGCTATTTATTTGGAATTAACCTAATGTATATATTATACAGAGAAGGCATCAGATGAAATTCAAAATAGCGTTATATTGGAAGAAGGCGTGGTTGTGAACCGATTTCACCCATATTTCGTACATGTCATCAGGGTGTTAAGGAAATTTTATATACCGAATTTCATTGAAATCGGTCTAGTAGTTCCTGAGATATGGTTTTTGGTCAATAAGTGGGCGACGCCACACCCATTTTCAATTTAAAAAAAAGCCTGGGTGCAGCCTCCTTCTGCCATTTCTTCCGTAAAATTTAGTGTTTCTGACGTTTTTTGTTAGTCGGTTAACGCACTTTTAGTGATTTTCAACATAACCTTTGTATGGGAGGTGGGCGTGGTTATTATCCGATTTCTTCCATTTTTGAACTGTATATGGAAATGCCTGAAGGAAACGACTCTATAGAGTTTGGTTGACATAGCTATAGTAGCTTCCGAGATATGTACAAAAAACTTAGTAGGGGGCGGGGCCACTCCCACTTTTCCAAAGAAATTACGTCCAAATATGCCCCTCCCAAATGCGATCCCTTGTGCCAAATTTCACTTTAATATTTTTATTTATGGCTTAGTTATGACACTTTATAGGTTTTCGGTTTCCGCCATTTTGTGGGCGTGGCAGTGGGCCGATTTTGCCCATCTTCGAACTTAACCTTCTTATGGAGCCAAGGAATACGTGTACCAAGTTTCATCATGATATCTCAATTTTTACTCAAGTTACAGCTTGCACGGACGGACGGACGGACAGACAGACATCCGGATTTCGACTCTACTCGTCACCCTGATCACTTTGGTATATATAACCCTATATCTGACTCTTTTAGTTTTAGGACTTACAAACAACCGTTATGTGAACAAAACTATAATACTCTCCTTAGCAACTTTGTTGCGAGAGTATAAAAATGGTTTGAAGCACCCTAATGAAGCTATAATTATCTATGTTTCAGCATTAAAAAGTTCCGCTAAACGCGATTAATTGCTCGTTTGTCAGCTGGCATGAGTTGTGAATGGAAATATTTAAAGTTCCATTGTTTTATATCGATTATAAACGTTTGATTTACTCACAGCGCAGCAATTAAGGATAAATTAATTAGCGAACACGGCAGTTGAGCACATTTAAGACACTCATACACACACACACACAGTTACAATTGGACAAGAATACAAATGTTTTGTTTTATTTCCATCAATCACCTGTTCTAAATAGCAAAAGCAACGTGCCGCCGTTTCGGAAGCGCTCGTCATGCACGCATACATACAAACACACATATGTACATGCATGATTGAGTGCGCGATTGTGTATGCATATAGGTGTGTGTGTGTGTTGGGCTGCGTGTGGCAACTATCAAGTGATTTTCAATCAACGCCAACAGCCATCAAGCCCAACAAGCTGGCGGCCGCAACGCTCGCCATTTCGGCTTGTGGCCCGCCGCCTGTGCGTTCGTGCGGCTGCGTCGGCGGCTCGTCGGTCCGTCTGGCGCGCATCAATGTCTCATTTTCTGCATTTTTATGCAAGCAAGCTAGCAAGAAATAAATTTAGCCCTGAATTGTATGCCAAGAAATGCGCAATCGGGCTACAATAGCGCCACCCACCCGCGCGCACGCACCACGCACATACGCACATTATATATATGTATATATATATTATACATATATGTATATTCTAACACCGTTATTTATGTTTCTGCTTATGCACAGCAGCCATTTTATTTATATGAATCCAAACATATTTACCTTTATTGCGTGTGTGCGTGTTCTTTAGCGCTAATCACGCCGTTAATGCGCTGAGCTGATCGTTCTTTAAATCACCAAAATGATTCTACACAATTTCATTGCATTTAACTCCTTCATCACATGCGTTTTTCTTGTTTCTCTCTCCTCCTCTCTGTTTTTTCCTTTGCTTTCGGCAGCGCGCGCCTGTTGCCACTCTGGCTGGTGGCTAGTCGCTGGTGGCTGGTGGCGGTGTTCACTTGGTCTCAATGCAACGCTAAATATTTGCTGCGTCCTATTATAATTTCATTTTAACACTATTAAATTTGTTGCAACTATTTTCGATTTATGCGTTCGCATTTATTTCGGTTACACTTGGCATATTCTCAAAATTTTTGCGTGCCCTCGTGTGTGGCAATTTTGTTGCCAATGGCGATAGAGAACTCTTAAATCAAGTGTATTATTATTTCGGTGAATATTTATAGTATATGATTGGTGTAAATGTTTTGAGAAATGTCGTCGTATAGTTTTTTTTTATAAATAAAAAGTGTTTACCCCATAATAACCGCAGATGTTTTGATTTTGAAGACAGTGGAGATTACGAAATCATTGCCAGTTGCTTGTTAACTCGTTTGTATGCATTGGAGACTGAACTTGAACATTTGCCTCTTTATTTTTCTGAGAACAATGGAAAATGAACTGTCTTGGTAGTTTCTATTTCAAGACCAACGAGTTCTGACTTTCTATATATTCTACAAACCAATTAAAATATGATATCTGTACCCTTAATAATATGATTTTTATCTGCTTTACCTTTAGCTGTAACATAACAATGTGCTTCAGTTTCAAATTTATCGACTTATTTAGACATTCCAGAGATTTTCAATAAAAAAAAAAAAGATCTCTCTGAAGCATTTCTTATATAGTGTGATCCATTTCGAGGTTCCCTACCTTTTTAAAGAAAAAAAAAAAACAGATAAATTTCAAATTGAATGAGTAATGTTTATTATCATTCGAAAGAACATTTGTTGCCATTTATTTTTTGAAGATAATCCTTTCCAAATCTTGACTGAGACGTACCCGCGGTCCATCCGTTGATTCCGATTTTCGATGACTCGTTTGTGCATTTCGGCTGGTAACTGGCGAATGACACGCGTGATGTTTTGCTCCAAGGCTTGAATCGAAGCGAGGTTGTCTGTATAGACTTTAGGTATTACATATCCCCACCGGAAGAAGTTTAAGGGTGTGATATGACACGATCTTGGTGACCAATTGACCGGCCCAAAACGTGGAATTATGTATCTGCTCACCGAGTGTTCTCTCAATAAATCCATTGTTAGGTGCGATGTGTGGGAAGTAGCGCCGTCGTGTTGAAAGCAAATGTCGCCGAGATCACGAGCTTCAATTTCAGGTATCAAATCGTCGGTTATCACGTCGCGATAATGCTCGCCATGACGATTACGTTGTCACCAGCATCATCTTTGAAGAAATATGGAGCGATGATTACACTGGCCCACAAACCACACCAAACCTTTGTTTTTTCTGGATGAAATGACAGCTCTTGAATCTCTTCAGATGTTCTTTGTCCCAAATGCGGTAATTTTTTTTTTGTTTCTTTGCATAATCATTGAGCCAGAAAAAAGTTTCACCGCTGAGCAAAATTTGGCTCTAAAACGTCGGATCTTATTGAAGCTTTTCAAGAGCTTATAGAGTGAGACGATGTCGCTTGCGGAGGTCGAACAGTTATAGTTCTTGTACAAGCCGTATTTTGTACGCTTTCAATTTAAGATCTTCACGTAAAATGCACCAGGTCGTTCGATACGTCAATCTGAGTTGCTGCGAACGGCGCGAAATCGACCCGTGTCGTCATGTACACTCTCAGCTACGGCTGCTATATTTTCTTCACTGCGTGCGGGACGTGGTCTTTTCGGTCGAATATTATCCAATAATGATGCTGGGTCTCAAGGTGAGTGATGGTGTTGCGAATAGTGCTCTCAGTCGGCTAGTTATGTTTACCAAAAGTTGATAAATAAACACGAAACACATTCTTTACAGAACGAGACATTTTCGTAATAAAGTTGGACGAATTGTAAACGTTGTTCAGGCGTCAGTCTTTCCATGATAAAATGCCAAAAAATACTGAATAAAAATAGCATGACAGGTTGACACGACTCTCGCGTGATCTGTCAAAAACGGCTATTGAAAAAAATACCTCTAAAGCTACCAAATTTGTCGAAAAATTACAATTCACACAACTATACGAGCTTGGTACTGTTATGTATTACCTGAGAATTTCAAGAATATATTCCAACTTCACTTGGTAAGCTTAGTGAAACCAAAACAAGACTTCATATCGGCTTTGTCGTTCTGTAGACTTGTCGTGCATCTTTAGAATCGCCATAGCATACTACAAAAAGGATAAAAATTCCTGCGACAGTCGCGTATACGTAATCGGAACGGACCCGGATTTTTAACCGTCCAAGGATTGTCAAACCGGCAGCGATCCTCCAAATTACTTCAGGAACTTTTTTTCAAAAAGCTTCTAAATTTGCTTCTAATATATATTTTTATATGAATTCCCATTAACTCTAAAGTATTTGTGATACAACAAACAACCGCAGCCACGTTGTTGTTTACGGTAAAAAATATCCTAAATTCTGTTCTAATTTCCCTGTTTTTGTTTTGAAGCATCAAACGGCTTACTTATCTTTTTCGTTTTGTTACGCACGGCATTGACAAGAAATTGGCAAGTCAAGTGGTTGACAGCAAAAGCGCGTTCGTGCCGACGACATTGTTGTGACAACAACAGCAATTTGCCCAACCACAGCGACTTTCCGCTTAGCTGAGTAAATGGGTGAACGTGCATTTACACACATATACTTAAATATGTATATTTCCGAGAAGATATGGGCACGTTGTGGCACCCATTGGCGACACAAGCCTTTTACTCTTGGTCTATGGGAAAAATTTGACCATTAGTTCGGTCTATTTGCGTGTGCGCCTAGCAGTGCAGGCCGGCCAACCTTCGGTTTCAATGCATTCTCATATAACTGCATTATTCTATTTATATTAATTTCATTTAGATTTGCTAATTGTAACGTGGGTGTGTTGCTACCTGCCTTTCGCTGTTTGCCTCTCCCTGATATAACAACAAATACTTGTTTTGAAGTTAATATTGTTGTTTTCATGGTGTCCGACGAAGGGCTAGTCACATGATCATGTCTGTACTGTGTGCTTTTGTTTTGAAATTTAACTAAATATTTTCACGCAGTTCTTGGTTAACCCTGTAAAAGCAAAGCTAATGTTGCCATGACAAATATCAATCGTTGACTTTTTTTGTTTTTTTCTAGTTTTGTTTGAATGTAATTGAACTGACGTCGAAACCGAATTGAACAGATGTTAAACAGTTATTATTATTACGTCCGTTTTTTGTTTTTGTGTAACAGAATTTGTGAATGTCTAAGGCAAGAACGGCGTAAAACCATATGTGAAGCTTGCCAACTTTCAAAACTATTTTTTTAATCTTCATCGCTTAGCTTTTTTGATTCTTTTCTAGTTTTTAAGACTGATAGTAAATCGTTTTCACGAAAAAAGAAACGTTATCCGTGTTGCCCCTAACCAAATCACAATTAAAATAGTTTCCACACGAGAACTTGGCTTTGATCGGCCATATACAGCTATACGTTATAGTGCACATCGCATACAGTCCCCTCGGTTGGCTGTTGATTGGTCTTCGGATTGTAATGATGCAATGCTGCATCCATTAAAACATATAGACGCAAAACCGTGAGTTTGTTACGCCTGAACATCTCCAGACACTGCTCCGAATCAACAAATCGTCGTGGTTTTTGGTCAAAAGTGAGCCCGCGTGGCATACACTTTGCACAGAGCTTTCTCATACCTAAATATTCGGGAATGATATGATTTACACGTTCAGTTGATATCTTTAGATTGCCTGTTATCTCCAATAACGTTACTTTACGGTCATGTAAAGTTATTTTGTGGGCTTTTCGATGTTTTCGTCGTTGACTACCGCTTTTGGGCGACCATTGCGTTTACCGGCTTCAGTGCTTATTTCAAAACGTTTGAACTTAGCATGCCAATCTTTGAGTGTTGTATTTCCTGAAGGTGTGTCCCGTAACTCGTTCTCAAGCCAAATTTTTGCTTCAGCCGAATTTTTCCCCTTCAAAAAGGAATATCTTAATAGCACGCGAAATTTCTTTTGTACATTTTTTTCACAATAAAAAAAGTTCCTTTACTCAAAATAGTATGACTCACAAACTAATAATGCGACAGCTGTCAAATTTATACACGCGACTTTTGAAGGTTAAGGCAAACTAAAAATCATATGGATTTAATTATAGTAGCGCCATCTATATATTAGACCGCGGACTTTTCAATTGATCTGTTATATCTGCAAAACTCTCCAAATTCTTCTAAATAATCTAAATAATTTTTATTTAAGTGTCAATTCTATTCTTTCCATTTTACAGTTTGCCACACATACTACCACATACACAACCTAAAACTATGTCAAAAAGTATGAGCTTAAAATAGCTTTAGGTTAGGTTAGATTAAGTTAAGTGGTCGATCCTATGCGGGATCTCACTGGGAAAGCTTAGAACGCCGGAGTTGCTTAAGTAAATGCAATTTTAGTTGCACTACATTTTAAAAGATCTGGCAACTTTGTCTACAAATTTTTAGCGTACACCAATTATATGCATTAGCTCGTGTCATAATTTCTCTATTAAATTCCTTTTGAAGACAGCCGCCAAATGGTTGCACTTTGAGTGGGAGAAATCTGCTCTCAATGGAATCCACCACCTGCCTCAAGCCGCATAAATTTCTTGCTGTTGCTGTGCGCCAATAATTTCACTAATAATAACTAAAAATAATAATCAGCTGTAATAAAATCTAAAAATTAATTCATTTCAAATGAGCATTACAATGTTGCCATATTCATTTTGAGTCAGTGAGCGAAGGCTTGCCAGAAATGGCATTTAATAATATTATTCCTATAAATTTATTAGGTGCGGATCATTATTTGCGTCTGTATGTGTGCAATTATTAAAACTACAAATGGAAAATGTTACGTGAATCACTGCATAATATTTTTGCACTTTATTTGCTATAAAATGTTAACAAATTCTCGGCGAGAAATGAAAATATTACACATTTTCAAATACTTTGTTGCATAACTGTTTATTAAACAAATAAAGATATGACGTCATGTTCTGTTAGTGAAAGAGAATATAAAATAATAGATAAAAGTACGAAAGAACTGAATAAAATTTCAATTATTTTTGACTTTGAAAGTATTAAGGCATTTATTAAATAATTGTGGGCGCTGAATATATACATTGTGACAAAAAACACCCGGAAATTTTAGTTAAATTCCCCGACTAATAGGAGAAGCTTACGGTGATTCCGTTTTATCAAAAACTTAAGCCTACGAGTGGTACAAAGCCTTCAAAGACGGGCGAGAGATCGTTGAAGACATGCCTCGTTCAACTGATGAAAATAATAAAAAAGTCGAGCATACTTGAAAATCATAAGGCAAGTGTTAGAAAGATGCTAAGAGAGCTCGACATCTCACGAGTTCGTTTGGATGATTTCGGTGAACATTTTGGGTACGAAATGTGTTCCTACGCGACTCGTCTCGATAAAGCTGAATGATTGTTTTTCAAAAACAGTTCCGTAAACAGGTCTCTTTGGACATGCTTGATCGTGGGAATTCCGATCCCGCATTCATGGGAAGCATTATAACTGCCGATGAGACATGGGTTTATGAGTTTGATATGCAACGAGCCGAAACCAAAAAGTCACACCAAAGGCTCTCATAAATCAAGGTGACAAGGTCACTGTTTTTTCCGATATTCGTGGTTTGAACATCCGACGAAAACGGCCAGAATTGTGGAAAAATAATTCATGGATTCTACACGATGATAATACATTATCACATCGAGTCACGATTGTGATCGAATTTAAAGCCAAAAACGCATTGAGTACTGCAATAAAATTTAGAATCTCCTTGATTCCGTAGCTGATCTCTAAGAAGTCCTCCGAAAAATCAAAATTATTAAATGAAAAATCGTATTATCTTCGATCATTTTCTGCCAAATATATTAAAGAAAGTCGTATGAAAATTACAAGAGGTTCACCCGTTTTGGAAAGAGTTTCCTCACGGGCTCTAATAACAGGATTTCGAGTAAGACTCCGGAATAACAAATATATATACTACAAGGTCTGTCGCAAAAGAAACAGGACTGTTAAAAAAAAAACAACAAAAAATTAATATTTTTCAAAAGTTATATTTTTTTATTCAAAGTAGTTTCCTTGTGCTTCGATACAGCGTTTAGCCCGGTCAATTAGCATTTCAAATAAGTGTTTAAGGTAATTTTTCGGAATGCTCTTGAGAATATCGGTCGTCGCCTTTTGGATAGCTGAAATGTCCTGAAACCAGTGTCCTTTCATGGGCAAATAGGTAAAAATCACAGGGTGCCAATGAACCGATGACATTTATAGTAAAGCGCATTATCGTAGTTTTCCAAATAGCATTATCGTGCACAGGCGCCAGGACCCTGCCTCAAAATCACAGGGTGCCAGATCAGGTGAGTAAGGTGAGTGATTAATGGTTAATATGGAGTTAATCACTCACCTTACTCACCTGATCTGGCACCCTGAGTGATTAATGGTTAATATGGAGTTTTTTGTCAAAAAATCAGTGACAAGCGTCCACCGATGACACCGCGCATTATCGTGCAACAGGCGCCGGGATCCTGCCCACATATATACCATAATGCAAACATATACGCATACTCAGTGGTTTTAAACACAAAATTTTTTTATATCGGTCGTTTGTCGGCTACTTTATCAATTGTCAGCTTGTCAGCTTAACAGTCAGCCATACATTCGAGAACTGTGTCTTGTCAGTTAGTATTTACAAGCGCTGCGAGAATTAGAAGCAGTTAATATATATGTATCTGTAGTAAAAATTTTCCATTTATTTATAGTAAAGTGTTATTATAGTGTCGACTATAAAATGAGACGCTTCTGCATATTAAAACAAAAAAGAAATATACAGAATAACATTAAACTTTATAACTGTACATAATGAAATGCATTAATTTGTAGAGAGATTGATCCAAAAATTAGTTAATTTTGAACCGCCACTAGTTGATACTTTTATTTTGTGACGAAGGATGAATAAACCTGAGCTTCTAAGCTCTTTAGGCTGAGCACCTAGTGAAGCAGTCAAACTTACTCTCTCAGTACAGTGCCTGAGTATATAAAAGGGTCTACTAACAAAAACGTCGAGTTAAAATAAAATAAAACACTCAAATTTGTTCAAAATGTGTTATGTCTTTTTTGTTCTGCAGATAATTTTATGTCTTTTATCCTCGATACCCTCGGGCGTTGCTGGTTGATTGCTGTAAACCTTTGATTGTCACAGAGGAAATAATCCAAAGGCGTTAATTCACATGTTCCCGCCGGCATTTGCATGAACCATTTCTTGAAATTAACGAGTCCCAAACTTTGCCCGCAATGTCGTCTTGATGGAAACAGAGATCGTACGTACCGATTTCAACAAATTCCGGGGAAAAAAGTCGGTCAACATCGTGCTGTAACTCTCGTTAGTGGTGGTAACAGCAAACCTTGCCTCATTTTAGTAGAAATAAGGACCGATTTTTGGGTATGCTATTGCATTTCCTGAACCACATGAAGATTTGACTCACCCCAATAGTGATATTTTTGTTCGTTGGCGCGGTCATTAAGGCAGCAATGGGTCTCATCCGAGAAGATGATTTTTCAGTGAACGTGTGAACTTTGTGAATTTTCAAGCGTTGTACCAAAGTGAAACTGATCTGATGAAATGGCAAATCTTACAGAACACACTGACAAAATGTGACACATAAACAAATGGCCGCTACGCGCTGTCAAAATCAACCTGTTGATAGCCGCTGTATTTGTTATCTAACCTAAATTTGTTAAATTCAGACCTTCTCTTGAACAGTTTATATTATAAACTTAATTGAAATATGGCTAACAGAACTTCCAATTATAACCGCATTAATTTGTACTAGTTCCTGTTTAGTCTTTAAGTAAGTGTTAAGCGACTGGTTACAGTTCGAATTACTTCTTATTGTTATACGACGTAGGCGTCTACGTGTGCCCACTTTTACAAGACTGCTTCCTATAAATTACTTGGCTCGTCAGTCAAGTATTAATTTGCTTATTATCTTTTAAAATGCTTTTGCTCATGAAAGCAAATATACTTGCGAGTATGAATATCGTAAGCGATGACGTTGTCGAATGCCGCCTACACTCGATACAGATATTATAAAAATATACGCTTACATACCTAATTAATATGAATATCAGTTCGACCTTGCAATTGAATTGTTCAAAAATGCCTTTTCAATCAAATTGCGTGCATTCGCTGCATACTTACTTTGATGATGGCATGATTCGGTGGAGACTTTGGATTTTGTGTTTTGAATTTAGAACAGTTGCGTTTTGCAATTTCTTTGGAGATTGTAGCGATGCCTTGAGTAATAGTCTTTGCCAAGTTTCGCGCGATATTATTTCAAAAGAAAAAGTTTTCCATACAAGGACTTGAGTTTGATCGGTCAGTTTGTATGACAGCTATAGTCTATAGTGCTCCGATCTAACTAATTTTTTTAGAGATTGTACAGTTGTCTGGGATATTAACTCATGCCAAATTTCGTAAAAATAACTCATCAAATAAACAAGTCTTCCATACCAGTACTTGAGTTTCATTGGTCGGTTTGTATGGCAGCTATACGCTATAGTGATCCGATTTGAACAATTTCTTTGGAGATTGCACCATAGTCTTGGATAATAACCCATGCCAGATTTCTTGAAGATATCCTGTCAAATAAAAAAGTTTTCCATACCAGTCTCTAAATCGACTGAGATCGCCGCTCTGATCAGTTATATAATATTAGGTTGTCAAAAAAGTCTTGCGGTATTTTCGCTAGTTGGCGCTGAAAGCGCGTAGTTCTAGTTTTATTCGTCGCATTATAATGGGTTGTCAAAAAAGTCTTGCGGTATTTTTATTGAATTTTTTTTTTATTGAAATTGAAATGAATTTTTTATGACTCATGCCCAGCTCTTGACCGATGCTACGGCTGTTACTATGCCGGTCTCTTTCGACCAATTCAGCGATTTTATCGCAATTTTTGACGACAGGTCTTCCGGAGCGTGGCGCATCTTCGACCACCTCTACATCAGAACGAGTTATATGTTATATACTTTATAGTATCTTCGAAGTTTCGTTCTGGGTGTTACAAATATCGTGGAAAACTTATTATATCCTGTACAGTGTACAAAAATTCCCTCTTTGACCTATTTAGTAATTAGACTTGATAATTTTCAGTCAAGTAATAATTTGTGAATAACACAGGTCAACACGATTTTTGTGTCTGACATCTATCGGGTGATTTTTTAAGAGCTTGATAACTTTTTTTAAAAAAAAAACGCATAAAATTTGCAAAATCTCATCGGTTCTATTATTTGAAACGTTAGATTGGTTCATGACATTTACTTTTTGAAGATAATTTCATTTAAATGTTGACTGCGGCTGCGTCTTAGGTGGTCCATTCGGAAAGTCCAATTTTGGGCAACTTTTTCGACAAAATCGGCCGGAATAGCCCGAATTTCTTCGGAAATGTTGTCTTCCAAAGCTGGAATAGTTGCTGGCTTATTTCTGTAGACTTTAGACTTGACGTAGCCCCACAAAAAATAGTCTAAAGGCGTTAAATCGCATGATCTTGGTGGCCAACTTACGGGTCCATTTCTTGAGATGAATTGTTCTCCGAAGTTTTCCCTCAAAATGGCTATAGAATCGCGAGCTGTGTGGCATGTAGCGCCATCTTGTTGAAACCACATGTCAACCAAGTTCAGTTCTTCCATTTTTGGCAACAAAAAGTTTGTTAGCATCGAACGATAGCGATCGCCATTCACCGTAACGTTGCGTCCAACAGCATCTTTGAAAAAATACGGTCCAATGATTCCACCAGCGTACAAACCACACCAAACAGTGCATTTTTCAGGATGCATGGGCAGTTGGCCACCAAGATCATGCGATTT
The DNA here is from genome assembly GCF_024586455.1 of Bactrocera neohumeralis. Taxonomy (NCBI): domain Eukaryota; kingdom Metazoa; phylum Arthropoda; class Insecta; order Diptera; family Tephritidae; genus Bactrocera; species Bactrocera neohumeralis. The sequence goes on from NC_065923.1 coordinate 46,783,324, forward strand.
AACGCCTTTAGACTATTTTTTGTGGGGCTACGTCAAGTCTAAAGTCTACAGAAATAAGCCAGCAACTATTCCAGCTTTGGAAGACAACATTTCCGAAGAAATTCGCTATTCCGGCCGAAATGCTCGAAAAGGAAGTGCCCAAAATTGGACTTTCCGAATGGACCACCTAAGTCGCAGCCGCGGTCAACATTTAAATGAAATTATCTTCAAAAAGTAAATGTCATGAACCAATCTAACGTTTCAAATAAAGAACCGATGAGATTTTGCAAATTTTATGCGTTTTTTTTTTAAAAAAACGTTATCAAGCTCTTAAAAAATCACCCGATACATGTTAAATTTTAGTTTCTCCTATGACAAAAATAAGGAAACAAAATTTTTTCCTGGTTAAAGTTTGCTTTCGTAGAAATTAGAGCAATTTTTCGATTTTTAAGCAGAAATGACTGATTTTTATATTTTTTCTACTATAGATTATAATTAGAAAACTTTTTTTAGATAAAAGAGTCGTTTTTATTCAAGATGTGTGATAAACAATAATATATAAATGTAAAATAACAAGAAATTACTGTCTAAAAGTGAATATTTTTTGTATTTCTTTTATGCTCATATGAGCTCTCTCGTATTAAACCCCAAATATACTTATCGATGTAGATCAGCCCAAAGCAAACTTAAAGAACTAAAGATTAATATTTAAGTGTTTTTCAATGTCTAGAATCAGAATCAAAGCATGAGAACAGAAACCCAAAAAAAAATATTTTTTTTGTTGACCGGTGTAATTGCTCATCAGTATTTGTTTGCCAGTGTAAGGGATGGACCCTCCTATTTTTGTGCAAAATTATCGCGATCATTAAGTACTGATTACAATTTGTTCATGGAGGCTTTAGGTTGCAAATACATACACCAGCTGGGTAATGGCTGATTCACATACAACTCTTGCTTCGCTTTGCTTCACACACTTCACTTGACACTTGCCAGCTTAGTTCGATGCTGTTTTTGTATGAATTTGTTCATAACTAGACGGAGCAAAGCATAACTAAGCAAAATATTGGGTAACTCTAATCCACGTTTTACACTTTGCCGAGCAATATTCACCATATTCGTATACTAAAATATTTATTTATTAGAGCGAAGCACGAAAAGCAAAGCATTTATGCTGACATATGCTTTACTTTCTTCGCTTTCTTCGTTGTCAAAATGTTTGCATTTGTGAAGCAAAGCTGGGAAAGTTACATGTGAATCGGCCATAAGGGTGCTCACTGCAAATCCTCAAAATCCGCGGTCTTTCGCCTTCCTGTTGACATCATCATACCAATAATTATACAAAGCCAGCCACAGTTTAGTACAACTTGAGGTGTTCACGATCAATCAAAGTGGGAACTGCTTGAGATTACGCGCAATCGTGCTCTACATCCAACCAAACATATTTGCATAAAAAGCAAATAAATAAATAAATAAAGTAATAAATAAAGTTTGTATTTTGAATTTGAAAGCGCACGGGCTGTGTTCGCTCGCTATCGCGCACAGCTGTGTCGGTCGTATGTGCCGGTATGGCCGAAGCGCAGCCAACTTCATGCAAAACACAAACAACACGACGCTGCCCAATCAAACAGCGCGTTCGTGCGCTGTTGCCGGTGGCGGTCAGTATGTCGGACTATTTTGCGGCGTTTGGAGTCAATCGCTGGCGAAGCGCGTCGATCGTGTTGACGAACACACACACACACACGTACTTGTCTACAGTTATTGATCACTCTATAATCTACCTGTATGTTTAGTGCAAATGCTGGTATTATTCATAAATTGCTTGGTGCGCGCACGTCTTGCCTTTTGCAATCCGCTCTCAAGATAAGTTGGCGGCGTCGCGTTCGTTTAACGAGTCAAAAGGTAGTCTACACCTACCTACATAAGTGGCTATGATTCACTCCCACTCAGCGTTGATTATCAGCGTTTGATAAGCTGCTTTAGTGTTATAGTTTGTGTTTGGCGTTGCCACCTTTATGCAACGGCTAACATTAGCTGCGCCGTGGCATGGGTTTGTGTGCCGTTCAAAAGGGTGTTAATGTTTATCTAGCAAAGCAGCGGAAAGAAGTGTTAAACAACAATAACAAAAAAGCGTAGATAAGCGCTGCTGATCAATGCAGTCGTTTGTGGGATTTAATCGCATGTTTGAAGTGACGCGTCGCAAGCGTGTGTTGCAGCGTTCGCGAGCATTATGTAAAGTTAAGGAAAGTGTGTGTGAACAAAAATTGCTCAATTGTGATAAATAAATAATTATATAAATAATATTGAAAAAATATTCGAAGCAGAAATACAGCTTGTTGCTGATAAAATATATTTGAAATTCTTGTTTATACATATATAAAAATATGGCAATGTTGTGGTTTTCTTTGTAAAAGCAAGCTTGAAATTAAAACGAAAAATAATAAAAAATTATAATAAATAATTGAAAAGTGACTAATTGCAAATACCAACACAACAACAACAACGCAGTGCAGCGTGATAAACAAAATCAAATACAATAAGTATTTTGTTTACAACAACAATTTTTGCAGTCTTACATATCGCCGAAAGTATTTGAAATTATCAAGAATTAAATGCGCAGCGCCTTTGCCGCAGTAAGTTTCCACCACACAAATCCATCCATAAGCACTGTAACTACATATGTACATATGTAAACATATGTGTTATTGTATTTTATTTATACAAACGTATTTTATTTAAATAAATAGTTGTTTATCCAAATGACGCAAATTTACCTGCCATATAAACACACAGTGCTTGCAAAAAGTAAACGTGCCTATTAGTAACTCCTAGAAACCGAGCTAAGGCACGCCGCTTGGTGCCGCTTCATACAATCCGCGGCAAAAAATAGAAGGAATCGAAGTAGGGCTTTGAAATTTGGCACACATCTCTCATATTGCCAAATTAGATGAAAAAAAAAATTTGTTAAAATCCGCCCACAACCACGCCTAATAAACACAAAAATCAAAAATCATCCTACAGTAACAAAATTTTCTACAGTGTAATATTTTGTAAATATAAGCTTGTCCATAAAAATAAAAATAAAGCAAATGCGTCCACAATTACGCCCATCTCCCATATAATATAATCACAAAAGTTGCAATATTTTCGCTGTTATCACAGCTAGTTGTAGTAGATTAAAATGCTAATTACTCATGAATTGGCAGCTAATGGCAGCTGATTTTTTTCTTCTATCGATTAAGAAGATTTTAAAGTTTATTTTGTGTAATTTAGCGCTCCTGCGCACAATAGTTATATTCTGTTGAAGTTGTGAAATATATGATTTTTTTGGACCATGAAAAAACATCATATTAAAAAAAATCTTGAAAAAGAAAGTATACATTTGATGATGTAAATCACATCTATAACATTAGTTTTAATAAATAGAAACTTTACAATTGGTATTTTATAGTTAACTTTTGAGTTTTAACCTTTGCAATATTCATCACATTTTTCTGAGTAACTTTGCGTTGATACTTTGTTGGACTTTGAAGCTCTCCCAACAAAAAACCATTGAATATATCAAGCCCAAGTATTCGGACAATGTTATTTGATTAGTTCTTAGCTTAAATTGAAAAAATGGTACAAATTTGGAATGATAAAAAAAATCCTTTTTTTCCGCTCTGGCACCACTAACTGGTAATAATAAATCAAACGCAAATTAATTGCATGCTAATTCAAACAAAGAATAATAAGCAATGCAATACATAAATAACTGTGATTTAGGACTTAGGCTAGGCCGTTAGGTCGTAGGTTTGATCCAAAATCGCTGAATCTTACTTTAACAGATATAAGGTCAATTGAAAAGTCCGCCGCCTGACATATAGATGGCGCTACTATAATTAAATCCATATGATGTTTAGATAGCACTAACTTTCAGAAGTATTGTGTCTAAATTTGACAGTTGTCGGTTCATTAGTTTGTGATTTATAACATTTTGAGTGAAGCAACCTTTGTTGGTTTGAAAAAATGGTTGAAAAGGCATTTCGCGCGTTGATAAATTATTGCTTTTTGAAGGGAAAAAATATGGTTGAAGCAAAAACTTAGCTTGATGACGAGTTTCCGGATACTGTCGCACAGAAAAATCAACCATCAAGGCTTGGTATGCTAAGTTTAGACGTGGTGGAATGAGCAGCAAAGACGGTGAACGCAGTCCGAGTGTCAATAACCTTCAGATTTGAGGTGTGACACTCGACAGTCTATGCTCCTTCACACCTCACACGACCGCGATTGTTGCGAAAGTACAGACCCACAACAAAATCCTAAGGCTGCTAGCCGTCAGCACATGTGGAAAGGAGAAAGAAATTTGGTTGGCAACTTACAAGGCAATCGGCAGGCCGGTTTTTAATTACGCCGCACAAATATGGTCGCCTGGATGCAGTGGCACGCAGATGAGGAAACTTCAGACCTGCCAGAACACTGCACTTCGGACTGTAACGCGATGCCTCTTCACGTCTCCTATCGAACATCTGCACAGTGAGGCCCGTATGCTTTCGGTTGAGGAGCATATTGAACTCCTTACTAAGCAGTTTCTGCTGGCGTGTTTTTGTAGAAATCATCAGGTGACTGTTTGAAGCCGATCCGCATCTTAGGAGCATCAAGAGGTCTTTCCCCTACTGCGCCGACGGCATTAGACATAACGCCGACCAGATTTCGGACGAAAATATCTTCAGACATGCACTGACCGCCATTCACAGTTGAGCCATAAAGACCTTCACCGAATCCCTCTTAGTGAATGGCGTATTTTGAGTCAGACTACCACCCATTGCAGATAACGAGCTCGAGACGAGAGTTACCCTTGCTCAGCTTCGTTCTGGATACTGTAGCAGGTTAAACTTGTGGAAACAGCCTACCGTTGGATGACCTCGATGGCAACTTATCTGAACCTTACCACCCTAGCGGGGGCTAGATAACCGTTACAACAACAACAACGCTTTGTTCGCCCAAAAGCAATAGTTACCGATGAAACCAACAAAAAATTCAACAAATTAACTTTGCATGACCGTAAAGTGAACTCTAAAAAAGATATGAACTGAACGTATACGAATCTTGCCCAAAAATGTGTTTTACTGTGATAGGGCGAGGACTTTTCAATTAATCTGCTATTATTTTTTTCTGTTTGCCATAAACTCTTAAAAGGTGGATCAGTAAATCTTCATCGATCGAAGAAGTGTTTTGCCACTAATTGTTTAACTCGTTTAATATCAATTCCAGCGACTTCGATAGGCTCGTCAAGGGTGTGTAACCCGACACATTTCAATCTCAGTGTGGCAAAAGCTGGGTAATAGAGAAGGAAGTGACACGGTCAATTAGGACTTATGAAACTATAATTCCATAAGACTTCGCTGGGTATTAATAGGGTATACGAACAAGAACGATGTGATGTTAAAATGACACAAAACACCCAAATTTTGTCAAAATGTTCGCTGGTTTTGTTCTGCAGATATGCCGTTTACACCAATTTTTCGATGACCCGTTGCAGCACTTCGTTTTTGTTGTTGTTCAATGTTGTTTTCGAGCTCCTCGAACCTTGCTTGTCGATTGGCGTGAACCATTGATTTAACTTATTAAGTATAGAAAATAATCAAAGACGTTAAATCGCTTGATCTTGGCATTATCGGCGTCTGGCTGTATGTGTGTGTGGAGGCATGTACAACGACATTATCTGATGCGTCGGTCTTTGGAGGTTTTTCGGAAGATTTATGGTCCTTTGCGCATTGGCAACGGCGAATACCGCAGTCGATGGAACGATGAGCTGTACGAGATATACGGCGACATTGATATAGTTCAGCGAATTAAGAGACAGGCTGGCTAGGTCATGTTGTTCGGATGAAAGAGAACGCTCACGCTTTGGAGGTTTTCGATGCAGTGCCCGTCGGGGAAAGAAGAACAAAAGGAGGGCCCCCAATGTGTTGGATCAGGTGGAGAAAGGCTTGGGTGCACTTGGTATCTCATGCTCCAAAAATAACGGGTATTTTCGTTAAAAAAAATAAACAGTTATTCATTTATCTACATTGCTGTCGCATTCCAAATAGTCTCCATTACGTATTAAGCTTTTTCCAATCTTCGAAAGCACTCGATAGCTCGTTTTTTGAGAACGCACTTTCAACGGTTTTCATCTATTTTGTAAAACGACGACGATTTAAGGTTCTCTTTATTTTTGAAAATTGGGAAAAAGTCACAAGGAGTATGGAGTGTCGTATTGTTTTTGGTCAAGAATTTACGTACTTTAGGTTTATCAACACAATAAAAAAGATTTGACAATTGGACTTTTCAAACTGCTGAAAAATTGAAATTTCAAATTGCCGTTAAATTCGAAACACTGCCGGTATAACTAAAATTTTCTCTAAAATGGACCTTGAATGGTTGTTTGCAGCAATGGGCTCTAGAGGAATACCTCAGGTTTCAGAAAAAAAGCTAAGCAGGGCATACCACGAAGTTGCTTTCAAATTACATTGTGGATAATTTTAATACTCTCTTGGCTGAAAATCGAAACAATAACTTAATTAAGTTACCGCTACTAACTAACGCACTTGTTGACTTCTTATATCTATCGCACACAGTGTAGTGTTTACTCTTGTTATGCTTAGCACAACTTGAACACTTGCCAGACTTTTCTAACGGCTTTGTGTGCGCAGCTATAAATAGCGTCGATGATGAAGTCAAGTTTAAGCAGATAAAGCATGGCTCCGCAGCGTGAGATGTGTGAAGAATTGAGTGAACCAGATGAGTGCGCACACAAACACACCTACTCGAGGCAACCTAGTCATCATTAAGTGCAAATGTATATGTGTATGTATATTTATGTTGCTGCTACTGGTTGTGCCGATGGAGCGGTCTTTCATTGCTTAGGCCAATGCCAAACCAAGGCAAGCAGTATATTTTTATAACAGTAAACACAAAGCTGTTGAATGTTGGCAACCACTTCATACCACTCGAACGCACACTTACACACAAACATACGTGTGCATGCAGCCAGTTATTATCGCCTAAATAAACAGTGAAGCAGCAGCAGCATCTTAAGCTGCTTTCGACTTCTAGCTGCAATTTCAGCAGGTAATGTTTACATTCACCACTCGATTGAGTTTGCCGTTTTAGTTGCCTCTTCATTAAATTTCATGCTGTGTTTTTATAGCGCAAAATATGCTACACACCAAGCATACATACATACCATACATACATATGTATCATGCATACATGTGTGTGTGTTTTGTGTAGTTTTATTTGTTGTTCTAGACGTGCTTGAAACTTGGCAAATTGCTTATTATGCTGCTTTTTCGATAAGCAAGTTATTACCACTTTGTTTTCTTCAGCTGTTGCGGGCTTGACTGCTCAGGTTGGCATGCGCACCCTCGGCTGCCTGCTTACACTTTCTCTTTGCCTCGCTGTTTACAGTTTTTCAGTCTAAACTTATTCACGCCCAGTTAGCTGATATGCGCCGTCGTCGCTGTTGCAGCTGGAAAGCCGCTTCTACAATGTAATGTAAGCAGCGTTAATTCTCTCCTCGCTCTATCTGTTGTGGCTCAAGGTCATTCGTTAGATGCGCGTAATTTCAATATGTAATATAAGCCTCGTCTACGCTTCGGTTTAGGGATTAGAATTATGACGAAGGTTTCTGTTATGCAAATATATGTATGTATGTATGTACGTTAAGTTGCTAGAAGTAAATGAAAATAAATACAATTCTGTTAGCATATTTGTTGGCAACCCTTATCAAATAATTATATGTTTTCGTTGTGCTGAAAACTTTCAGTTTATTATTAAAACAAGAAAAAAAGTTAACTCCGCTTACACTGAGGCTATAATACAATAAGATTCTATACAGGCACCTTATTTCGATAGTTCAGTTTGTATGACAGCTATACATATATAGTGGTGCGACCTGAACAATTTCTTTGGAGGTTATGCCGTTAGTTTGGATAATGATCCATGCCGAATTTCGTGAAAATGCCGCTTCAAATAAGAAATTTTCCTCCACAAAGATTTTTAAGATTGAATTAGAAATAAATTTTTCAATTTGGTTTTTGGGATACGAAATTTGCAAATTATTTTTAATTAAGATTTTTGGGTTTACAAAATAAAAAAATAATAATATGTGAATTCAATTATGTCTTTAAAGTGTTGGCAACTCTGGCAAAAATGTTTGCAAATATTTAATTTCTAGGTCATGTGGCAACACATTTTTAAAATTCTAGATTTTGTTTAATTTTTTAATTTACAGTTATTAAATTTTAATGTATTGAAATACATATTTTATATTGGTTTACACCAATAGTTGGCAAACACATGTGGCTTTCTTAGTTCTTCTTGTTTAAACACTTATTTTGTTTAAAAGTCGTGGGCAACCTATTTTCAAAATATATATTGAATTAAATATGGTGGCAACTCTAGCATTTTTTTCAATTAAGGTGGCAACCCTAAATTTTTTTTTCAGTTAAACTTAATAATTGCTCGCTTAGAAATATTTTATATTACTTTTGGATTAATTCAAAAACTTTTTAATGTGCAATATTTTAGACATTTGGCAACCTTATTGCAAAATATTTTATATATTTATCTATTTTTAATTACAGTTTTATTCATAGGTTAATTCATATTTAAGCGGCATAAGTATGTAGAAAATACCATACTCTATATTTGTTGCCTAAAAGTGTGGCAACCCTAGTTCTTACTTTTTCAATTAAACTAAATAAACCTTATGTTTACTGCCAGGTAACCTATTAAACTTGTTCGATGTTCTTTATATGAAATGTGTGTGTGTGTGTTTGAGACATCTGGCAACCTTATTTTAAAATATAATTGTATTTATTTATTTCAAGTTCGCACGCTATTGCCGTTATTAATATTTAAGCAGATTATTCAACTACTTTTTTTTGTTTTATTATCGAAAAAAGATAAAGGTGGCAACACCAGTATTATTTTTTTAATGTAAAATAATAGGAGTTTATGGTTAAAAAAAATCACTAATTTCAACTTTTTAATTTCATTAATTTCTATATACATATGTATGTATTTGCGCACAGGTGGCAACTCTATGAAACTCTTTTGTATATCCAATATTTTAAAATCTATTCACCAAGTAAACTTAAAGTCTAGTGCCTAGCCACCTTTCAAATTTGTTCGCAAATGTTTTATGTCAAATGTGTGTGTTTTAGACATCTGGCAACCTTATTCTAAAATATACATAATTACATATATTTAATTATTTCAAGTCCGCATACTATTGCATATTTATTAATGTTTAGGTAGCTTATTGCACATATTTTGTTTAGTTTTATTATGGAAAAATGTGGCAACACCGGTAATATTTTTTTAATGTCAAATAATACGAGTTTATGATTTAAATTGACTAATTTAAGCTTTTTAACTTCGTAAATTTGTATTTATTTGCACACATGTGGCAACTCTGTTCGGGAACTTTTCTGCATATCCAATATTTTAAAGTCTATTCACCAGATAATTATACGTTATAATTTTTCGGCTTGTTTATTTTAATAAGTTCACGTAGTTTTTCCAATTGAAGCTCCCCGTCGCAGACTTATAGTATATTTTTTATAATTCCGTTCCCATTCCAATTTCTCCATAGTATTTATATTTATTCTAGAAGTGTCTCTTGCAATGAATTAAGAACGAACTTCGTAATTCAGCCATTCAGTTTGTAATTTCATATTTGACTTCAAGCCAAAGTTGTGTGTGTGTGTGTGTAAATGTGCGCCTGTATGTGTATCTAATCCCTCTTGTCACACTGACGCAGCCAGCCTACACTGCGTCCGTAAAGTCAGCAGTCATAGCAGGCTCGTTGTATAGTTGGAGAACCTTGTAGCTTTGTATTTCTTGTTATTGTAACTATTCTGCTCCTCTCTCTGCTCCGCCTTCATGCACTAGGCTTACGATTATTAGCTTGATTTTCATTTATTCTTCTTGCTTTCTTCAACTCTATTTGCTTGCGCGTTGTCAACACGTAGTGTTTTGTGTTCGCAGTTGAGTTTTCTTGTTTTCTCAAAAAGGAAATTCCACTTTTTGCATCTTAATTGCTTGCCATTCAAATTGCTACTACAAAAGCAAAAGCCCAACAACGTGGCAACAGCTGGTTTCGGTCGTGCGGCAACAGGTCGTTCGTTGTAGCGAATATTTGCTATTATTTTCATTTAATATGACACCTGTATGTGTGTGTGTGCGTGTGTATGTAAATATATAATTTTAAAATATCAAATACAAGCAATTATCAATGTTTGGCCACGTCAGCTGACAAGCGCAAGACAATTAAGACGAGTTCGACATGCTTGTTTCTGTGTCAGACGTCAAGACCTAGTTGGTGTGCTTATCTGTGTACTAAGCTGCTTAGTTGAATTTTTATACACTGAACAAGGTATACGAATATTATTACGAGTTTTTTATGCCCAAAAAGAAACGTCGGAGACCCTGTAAAGTCTATACTATTATGGGCAAAAAATAGTAAGACTTTGCTCATAATTTTAAAATACTTAATTTAATCTGAAAAATCTATGTCGTCCCGAGATATTAGAATATAGCGAAGGTCTGATTTCTGAAAACATATCCAAATCTTCAAATTTTTTTTTTAAGATAATATACAAACCATCTATGGCATAAAACTCGTTCGATCTTTGGAGGTAAAATTTATTTCCTTCAGAAAAAATATTTTTTTTAACATTTTGAAAATGAAATTGTTTTGCAGTTCAGTGCAATAAAAAATAAAAAAAATAACAATGGCAAGGGCAATAAATATTCATGTTTAGAAAATTATGGTTTTCAAAACAGCTCGTGTAGGTTGGCATTAATGTGTTTATATCCTTGCGCTTCTCTTGCAAACAAAACAAATTTTGTTGAGTAAAAAATTCTCACATTAAAAATGGATTTAAAAATGCTGGCGAAATAATGAAGAAAACGCAGAATATTTTTTTATCACAAATGCATATGTATGCACACACATACATACCCACGTATGTACGACGGCCCAACAACAAGTCATTCACTTTTGTTTATCATAAAAACTTTTTAAGCAAACCAAATTAAAGCATCAAATTTAAATGTGAAAAATGACTAATTATTCCAATGAATGCAAAAACAACAAAAAATCAACGCTGGCAATAAACATTAACGCAATAGCGCCGAAGAAGAAGAAGGTGAAGAAGCAGAAGCGCGGTAAATGCGAAGACTTAAGGCCGTAAACACCTTTTGTTTAGACAACAGTTTCTTCAAATACCAAATGTACAACAACAACGCGAGCTTTTTATTGAATAGGTAAGCGTAACAAACGATATGCACACACACGCTTGAGCAGCATAGCTGGAATTAGAAGCATGAGCAGCTGCGCCATATGCGGCCGCCAATTTGCAATGATATACGAGTAATGCCTTAAGTAATGCGTAACGATGAGCTAACGCCGGCGAGACAAACACCAAACAACCAGCTGAACTAATGGACGAGTCAATGGCGCCGAAGCAGAAGCAGAACAGCGGTCAATAACAAGAAGAATCACCGAAGCGTACAAGAAATGAATGATGCATAGGCGTTTGGCGAATAATCGCAGATTCAACAGAGTTTAAAGGTGGCTAATTGGAGGCAATTTTGGTTTTGTCTTTCGACATATTTCCCAAACTATGCTCTTTTGCAGAATTGTTTAGAAGTCAATTTTGAACGATATATACTAGAAGAGGATCTAAGGATTCTCTATAGAGTTTAAGTTAGATGTTTTGTGTGGGCTATCGAACATATCCACTTGAAAGAATTAAGTCAGGTCTGTTTTTCTGGGATCCCTAGAGTGAAAGTGAATACAAATCGGCTATTTTAGAACGATAACTGTCTATAATGTAAAAATAATTTTGTATATTCACGATAAAGAGCCGAAATTGTAGAACATAGATCTAAAAAAGATTCAAAAAGTTCAAGAAATAATCCTGATGTAGACTGCAATGCAAAGAGAGAAAAATTCAAAAGTTTATACTACTAGGCAGCCGTTGCTTTGAAATTGAAATTTTATTAAATGCTAAAAAAACAAGAAACGAAATTATATAATTTGGTACAATCTGAACCATTTTCTCGAATATTGTAGTGATGCTTAATATAATAATCTATGCCAAATTTTGTGGCGATACCACGTCAAATTAAACAGTTTTTCATACAAGAACTGGAGTTCGACAGTTCCGTTTGGATGATAGCTATATGCTATAGCTGTCCGATGTTGGCGGTTCCGACAAATGCGCAAATTGTTGGTGAGAAAAGAATGGATGTAAAATTACAGATCCATATCCAAACAACTGAGAGACTAGTTCGCATATATATAATCAGACGGATTTGGCTAAATCCATTCAACTCGTCACGCTGTTCATTTATACAATACAAGGTGTGTTCCAAAGTAAACAGGACTTTTTGAATATAGCGCCCCCTGGTGGCGCCATCTATATGTCGACTTATGCGTTAGAATCTGCTATCTTTATCGATTGTCCAACAACGTTTGGACTTTAAAGTTTACATATTCCCACAGAAAAAAGTCTGACGATGTGATATCACACGATCTTCGTGGCCAATCGACCTGCTCAAGTGTTCTCTCAATAAATCCATTGTTTGATGCGATATGTGAGAAGTGGCGCCGTCTTGGTGAAACCAAATGTGGCCGAGATCATGAGCTCCAATTTCAGGCAGCAAATAGTCGGTTATCATGGTGATTTAACGGTCGCCATCTGCCTACAAACCGCTTCATGTCGCTGTTTTTTCTGGATAAAATGAGAACTCTTGAATCTCTTCAGATTGCTCTTTGTCTCAAAATTGGCTTGTTTACATATCCATTGAACCAGAAATGGGCCTCATCGTTGAATAAAATTTGACTCGAAAACGTCGGATCTTCATGGAACTTTTCGAGAGTCCATAGAGCGAAACAACGTCGGTTGGGAAAGTCGAGGTCGTTTAGAATTTAAGATCTCTGCGTAAGATGCGCAAAGGCGTTCCATTCGTCAGTCCGAGTTGCTGCGAGCGGCGCCAAATCGACTCTCCACAGCAGGTGCTATACTTTCCTGACAGCGTGCTGGACGTGGTCTGTTGTTGTTCATACGTAAGTCTGTCAAGAAAGGATATTGGAAAAAGTACTTATTCTTGGATCACCCGTTACTACCATGCAATCTTCCAAAGAAATGTTGTAATTATCCAATGTTTTGAAAATTAATATGCTTTGCTGTTGCTTCGTCACAATCTACAAAAGCAAGAAAACGTTACTCTACGTAGTAGCCTTGCAAACGCTAATGTGTTTCTTGAGAAGCCCTAATTCTTTCTAAATACTGACTAAGGATTGAATCATAGTGACTAATCAATTGCAAAATTCCAAAAAATTTCACCCCCGTTGAGAAAGATTTTTAATCAAATATATAAAAAAAAATCCATCTTTTAATTAATTTTATTTTTTTTCCATACATTATAGTCCATCTTATATATAGAAACATACTCTAATTGCATTACCACCGAAGTGAAGTAGTGAAAATGACGCCGACTCCGCCTCCGCAATTGATTTTCCTGTAAAAGGCTGATAAACGGAAAACAAAAGCGCTGCCATAATTCCTACCTTTATAGCCATTTGATAAGCGCAAAACTTGTTGACTGGAAGCGTGTCTTATTCCATTGATGTAGCGTGTTTCGTCCGCGTGCCTTCGGTTAAATGAGGCGGCTAAGACTGTTTCTAAAAGCAGCTCAGTCATTACTAGCCCTTTGGCTGGGTATGTATGCCTACAAAAGCGGCGTTTTTGTGTGCAAATATGCTGATAAAGCAAATTTTGTTCAAGGATGCAGTGAGTTGTGCCCATCCCTGCCATAGCCAGCGGCGGACGGTTATATGGTTAGGCGCTCACTTAGTTGAGGTAGTTAAGCACCCACACTAACTTGTGTTGGGGAGTTGGGGGCGAGCACATATGTATCTTTAATTTATTTCCGCTTCCGGGAAAGGTAAAAGCTACGTATGGTTGGTGCGACAGAACGCAAAATTTTCCAATGAAAGCTAAAGGTATGATAAATAACTGAGAAGAGAATTAGTCTGTGCTGCTGAATACATACATATGTACTCTTATGTATACATATCAACTCGAATACATATGAAAACCCTTACTTTCCCGTTAGATCTTTAGAAAAAAACCTCCAGTTTTTGCTGAAATATTTGCATATCTCTTTGTGTAATCAAAAACTTATCATTCCACACGTGCACCGGAGAACCCCAACATACATATACATATTCTCCCACACTATTAAATGAATTGAAATTGCTCTGCGATTTGTTTTACATATGTTTGTTTAATTTGCTGTACATAAGTGAACCCGGGTAAGTATTTTATATGTATGTACCTAACCTCATCAAAATGGTCTTTCATTCTGTCCTTCGCTTTGCTTTCGTTCACATTATTTGGTCTGTCTGCTGCACTTGCTTTCACTCTTTGTTACATTGTCCTCTCTCTGTCTCCTTAATGCTGCTTTGACCTACTTACCTTTGATTGGGGGTATTATTGTTAAGCCTCGGTGTACGTTTTATTTCGGTTTTAATTAAGACGTTTTGGTTTGTGATTTTCACTTTTCTCTTGCTTTTGTTTTTTTTTACATTTTTTGTCTTTTATCAAAAGAAATTTGGTTTTTCATTGGTGAAAGTGATGTTTTCTGCTTTGTGTTCTAGCTTTAAAAGATTTTTTTGTTTTTCTATTGGAAACTAATTAATTTCCAACAAAAGTTAAGAGATTCGTAAACCCATATATCTCTTTAAAAGTATTTTCTCAAACTTGTACTCGATATAAAATTTCTCTAAGACTTTTAGCTTCTATTCGCTAGAGTCCTCTCCTCTCTGCCTTTAACCAATGTATAAGAATATCCGAATAGGAGAAAAAAAATAGTACAATTGCTCGTACTCTTGCTTTTATAAATTGACGATAAATCAGAAAAAAGTTGTCTGTCGGTTAGAAGATTTTTCGCCTTCATGTTATTGTAAGTCCAAAAACACAAAAACGTATTATTACTATGGATGAGTAAAGGTCATGACTAAACGACTAGTAAAATTTTGATTTGGACAAAATGCTTCCAAAAAAAGTTGTACCTTTATGAGAAAATTTAGACTGCAGCCTGAAAAAATCGAAAATGTTATCGAAAATATTATTTTTTCGATTATTACCTGAGAAATGTATCTAAAAAGGTCGTGTGAAAATTTTAAGTCGATCGGTCCAATCGTTTCGAAGCAGTTTTCCTCATCGATTCTGAAAACAGCGTTTTGAGGAAACGAGTTTATGATTTTGGGAGCTACATCACACAGCAACTGCCTGTTGTCATTGACCTCTTCCGTGTCGTTTTCATCAGCCGCCTTGAAATATTTTCATCCTTGCTTTGCGGATACTGAAATTGATCTTTATGTCTGCTTTCGATAGAGCTTCTATTGATTCTTGGAAAATTGTCACAAATATAGGTCTGCTCGATTAATTTCTCCTCGTTAATAAGCTCCCGACTCCTGGTACTGATTTATTCTGTAGCTTAATACGATACATCGCTTCATCTTTTGAGGGGGCAACAAGCGAGTACGAGATCACTTTGAGATATCCTTGATAGGTATGAGCTTTCAAAGGCGTCGCTAATTTTAGCAACACTATCCGATAGCTAATCCGAAGAGGACCGGTCCGCAAACTTAATTACCTGTAGGGGTTTCCGAGGAGTCAAAATCCAGATTGGAAACCGAATTGTCGAGAACGTAGTTTAACACTAGACTCGACAATCTGACGTCAATCTCTACCCACCTCTACTGAATGGTGTTGGATGAAGAAAAGTTTCCGTCTATTAAAAACCCTTGGAGGCAGTTCCTGGCCATATCGCAAAAGTGTCTAGCTGTAGTTGTGGTGTTTAGATCGGCTTATTCGAGCTTAGGTTTCTTGGGCAGACACCTAAGATGAAAAAATCTGACAAATATGTCAATATTTGCGAGACAATTTGCCGGATTCAACTTTGGAGAATATTCTCAAGTATATACAAAATATTGTTTTCTGAAATTCGTAAGTGGATATCACTCCACGAATTGTATGCGAAAAACTTCGTACAAAAATGCTTCAATTCCATTGTCAAAAGCACACTCTTTAGCATTTATTTTTTTTTGAATGTTATATGTCTCAAATGTTAGCCGCGGCTACGTCTTAGATCTATCCATCCATCTGTTGAGGCCAATATTTAATCACTCGTTTGAGCAAATCGACTGGTAACTGGCGAATGACAAGCTTGATGTTTTTTCCAAGGCCTGAATCGAAACGATATTGTCCGCATAGACTTTAGACTTTACATATCTCCAGAGGAAAAAGTCTAATGGTGGCCAATCGACCGTCCCAAAACGTGAAATTATCTGCTCACCGCAGTGTTCTCTCAATAAATCCATTGATTGATGTGATGTGTGGGATGTGGCGCCGTCTTGTTAAAACCAAATTCCGCCGAGATCACGAACTTCAAATTCAGGCATCAATTATTACAATGACGCGATAACGGTCGCCTTACGGTTCCGTTCTCACCGGCATCAGTTTTGAATAAATATGGACCGATGATTCCACTGGCCCACAAACAACACCAAACAGTTGTTTTTCTGTATGAAATGCTAGCTCTTGAATCTCTTCAGATTGGTCTTCGTCCCAAATACGGCTATTTTGCTTGTTTACGTACCCATCAAGCCAGAAATGAGCCTTATCGCTGAACAAAATTTGGCTCGAAAACATCGGATGATCTTGGAACTTTGAAAGAGCTCATAGAGCGAAGCGATGGTGCTTGGGAAGGGCGTGCGGCTTCAGCTTTTGCACCAGCTTTATTTTTAGTACGCTTTCTATATAAGATCTTGGCGTAGAATGCGCCAATTCATTCTATACGTCAGTCCGAGTTGCTGCGAACGGCGCCAAATCGACTGCACCGTCTTCGTGTATACTCTCAGTTATGTCTGCTATATTTTCCTTACTGCGTGCTGGAAGTGGTGATTCGGTCGAATATTATCCAATAAAGAATGCTGGGTCTCAGCATCGGTGATGGTGTTAGGAATAGTACGCTCAGTAGGCCGATGACGTTGATGAAATGCCAAACAATACTAAACAAAAGTGTCATGAGAGCTTGACAAGACTCACGCGTGATCTGTCAAAAAAAAGCTTTAAAAAAATTACCTTTTCTTGGATCACCAGTTAAAAGATACACATAAAGCATAACTGCTTACTCTGCAATAACAACTTTCCTCGAGGTTTTTGAATCTTTTCTGGTTTCGTAAACCGGTTTTTCTTACGCTCTTATCGCAGCCGGCTTCCCTTTTCTTGAGTTGTGTTCTGGAGAACTTTTAGGTACTTTTGTTCAATTTAGAGTCCGTCAATCAATATGGGTCGGTCATACTTGTATTACGAATACTTTCCTGTCGCTTCTTCAAAGTTGAAACTTTCCGTCAAATTTTATCATTATTGTTGTAATTTAGTGCCATTTTTGTCGCATGAATTTAGCATTATTTCTGCTTTTTGTCGCTTAGCAATCCATCCTCAGCAATCAAAGGCAATTGTCCCAAATTTGCTGTCGCTCAAAGCATCGATCGTGCACCGCGTGCCACAACAAACGCCATCAACGTCAGTCACAGCGTCAAAGCTTTTAAGCGTTCGCTTATCAGTTTGCAAGGCAAGCGAACAAAACTAAAAAAAAATGCATAAAGTTAAGAAAAGGTAAAAAACCAATTGTGCAAAATTGAGAATTAAATGGCGTTTTCGCTAATGCGCTCGGCTGTCTGTGTATGAGTGTGTGTGGTGCATGTTGCCTGCTGGGTGCTGTCGCTGCCAAAAGAATAGAATGCCAAACATGTCGCATTTGTTGCCATTGTACACACATACACACTTGCTTATTGATATTAAGTTTAGCGGCACTTTTATTTAGTGTTTGTGGCACGCAACCGTTGATGCAATTCATGTCGCCATGTTGCATCATCGTTATGTGTCGCCAATGCATGCAGAAGCGAGGTGATGGCATGTGGGCTGCGCTGTTTGTGTTGCAAATATATGGGAGAAGAAGGCAATAATAGTAAATAGGAAATGAAGGCAATAAAATAAAATAAAAAAAATTATATTAGAAAAATAATAATTTGAATAAAAAATATGAAACAAAAAAAATGAATTTTCAAACAATGCTGTCACGTGCTCATCATTTTCTTTTTCTTCTTTCGCCATGCCCCACCAAACTTCTGCTTGCATTCAAGCCAAAGCATCGGCGTTCTTACTTTCTTCCGCAAAGTTCTTGCTGCCACATACACACATATATGTAGGTATATTATAAATATGTATATGTGTGTGTATCCATGTGTATACACATATACAGTACATTCATGCGAATTTGAAAAATTTGATTAAATTATTTGACATTCTGCTATAACAATTCATTCACTGTGAACATACATTTTGGCATCTGTCAATTTCCGCCTTGCACTCACACACACACGCGTACTTTATTGAACTTTATGCCGCACATTGACGGTATTCCGACGCTCGGTTGCAACGCTGAACATTTTATAATTTGATATGAGTGATGTTGCACATGAATTTGATGGATTTTCTGATTTTCTAGCCTTTGTTAGCAACTCTTTTTTATGCTGCTTTTTTTGGCTTGGTATTTCGCTAAAGCCAAAGTTCAATTGTATCAGGTTGTAAGAGATATGCTTTAAAAATATTTATTTTCGTAATAAAAAGCCATGCGAGGGCATTGTTAAGACTTTTATATTGTGCAGCTCATCACAGTGCAGCAATTTCATATAACAAAATACTGAAATCTGCTCATACTCAAGCCAACATGCTGTGGCAAGTGCTTTGATGGCACTAGAAAACAACAAAAAAAAGATGGAGGAAGAAAATGAAATTTATAGTAATATCGGTTTACTCGCAACCTTTATATGCTACAAAAATACAGAGCTCACTATTTCTGATTATAATAGCAAGAAATGAATAAGCGCAGTAATTCCACGAAGTGCCCAACGAACCAAAATTTATTTGATTTGTTCCATAGAATTTTTTGTACAGAAAGGCTTTGCTTTGCCAGTAATTCTTAGCATATTAGTTATCTCACAACTCTATAGGTTATAACAAGGACAAGAGTGGGTTGGTTATATATATACAAGTATGTATGTTTATTGTCGTTTTGAGTATATACTTACTATATAGTTTCAAAACAATCGCTCTTATTCAAGGCGTTATATCCACTTCTTAGTCAGAAAAATTGAGTTTATCGTAAAGTTCTTTAAAGCGTTTAATTTTTTAACTAGAAATCCTTCGATCCCACAACCAATCTCCGGGAGGTAAGACAATTTTTCTGTTTAAAATGATCTTAATTTCAAAACCCAAAAACCAAAACTCTTAATTATTATTGCTATAGCTGAATAATCGAAGCTAATGATCGAAGTACTAATAACAATTTTCTTTTAATCCAAAATGTTGACTCCTAAAAAGTCGTTTTTTGTCAACAAGAAATTTCACTTAAAAGTGGCTTACAAAATCGAAATTATCACCAAACTTCTTATTCTTTCGTTAATTACTTGAAAAATATATGTATCTAAAAAGATCGTGTGAAAATGTCAAGTTGTTCGGTCCAACAGTTTCGGAGAATTTCTTCTCACCGACTCATGAAACAAGTTTAAGGGATTACATGGGTGTTCTGGGGTAAAAAATTACTATTTTCAACAATTTTTACTCATACTAAAAAATAAATTATTTTATTAGAATTTTTTATTGTTACAAACATAGACTATTAACAAAGAAATTATGAAATTTTTGAAAAAAAAAAATTAATTCGGCCACTGCGACGCCATTTCCGGTGACCCCTCGAAAAAACGATGCGCCCACGTTGGTAGGATAACACCTTACAAGATCAACTAAAATGAAAAAATACGTGTTTTACTGAAATCTGAAACTTAGAACTTAGAACGAATGAAAAACAAACTGAAAATTGGATTTTTGGCAGATATTTTTACAAAGAACATAGAACATTCAGAACATAGAAATTTCAGCGAAAATTTCGAGACATTTTATTTTCAAATAGTTGTAATCGAAAATAGAAATTTCAGTGATTTAAATTTCTCAGACACCTGTGTAAAATTTCCAAAAGTTGTAAGAAAAGAAATCATTGTTTTTTCTCAACATAGTTGTAATCTGTTGAAAGTTCTGAGAAATCTTGCCATCTGACTTCAAAAACACAGTTTCGATATATGAAAAACGCTTTTTTTTTTTAATTCTAAGACGGCGCACTTAGCCTAGCTAGTCTCGAGCGAACGAACGCTCAAGGCTGTATCTCCGAAAGTATTACTTGGATCAACTTGAAAATTGAGGACAATATTCAAGAGTTGTTGCAGAATTTAATAAGACAATAAAAAACGAAGAGTTTTTGAAACGCGTAAACCCATGTAACCGCTTCAAGATTTGGCAGCCGTTTACACTAAGTTAAAATTTTTTTGCAAACACGGGTATATTTCCGAAACTATTTGCCGCATCAGCTTCAAATTTTCGGAGAATGTTTTCAGATATGCTTCCATTTTATATATGGATATAAATGAAACACAAAAATCGTTTTTTTTTTTAATTCTAAGACGTATGAACCAACTATTATACTAGCTACAGTATAATCAACGTTCTTCTTTCTTAAAACATTTGTTGATTTTCTTATTGACTTGACTTTATTTCTATAGTTCATGTATATATGTATGTATATATAGTACATATGTATGTATATACATATTACCAAACAAAAGTTGAATGTCCGTGATTTCTGCATTGTTGACATTCGCTTGTCAATTGCACTTCAGCTTTGACGTTTTTGGCGGACGCAGCCGACACCGACGAAACTCGCCTTCCACGATACTCTCACAGCAACAAATGTGTAGTATACGTGTGCACAAATTTAAATGTATTATACATACAAACATTTTTCTAAACATTTTTGTTGAATTTTCAGTTTATATGTGTTTACACAGCGCGTGTCGCTTCCGCACTAAATGTCACTTAAACGTAAACAAACGCATAAACACAAAATATTTGCAAACAACAGGAGCATTGTTTGCTTTATATTTTCGGTGGTAGCGAAAAATTTTAATTTAATTAATTGAAAATCGTTAAAATAAATAATTAATAATAATAAAATACAAAATAATTTGATTATTGAATAAAATTAAGAATTTATAAAAAAATTCAAGTGCAGCTAACTTTTTTTCTTTTCTATAAATTAAATAATTTTATTTAAAATATTCATAAAAAAAATAAATATTTTAATTTTTTTCATTATTATTTATGTGAAGTCATCTTATTGAATCAGTTGAAGCTTTAAAAAATTTTTATAAATTGAAAAAAAAGTTAAATTCAGTAATCCTAAAAATTATATAAATACTTAAAAATGTTTTTATTTAATGAATTTAATTAACTTTTTTTGTTGTAGTTTTAAACATGTTTCACTTTTATGATTTTGATTATAGGTGTTGGTCATATATAGTACATATTTCCTACATATTCAATTATGATTTTTTTCAGTTCTATTATTGTAATCGGGTGGCAACTCTTTTCAAATATATATTTAAATTACAGCTTATGCGGTTGTGAACTCTCTTATTACATACTTATTTAGTATTTTTAGGTTTTATTAAATTTGCTAAAAAAATTTCAGTAGGTGGCAACTACATTCGCAGCTATGCTGAAGTCAAAGCTTTATTTAATACTTTACTGATATATAATAATATTATTTCCTAAACTATTTTTATTTGTTACACATGATATAATAACTGTTCAGTTTTATTTATAACCTGAGGTGGCAACGCTGTTTTAAAACTCTATTCAAGAAAATTCCGTTTAAGGATTCTCTATAATATCGCTAGATTGTATTTTTTACTGCTATGATCTTTATATTTTAGTTAGAATTTTGTGGATGCATGAGTGGCAACTCTTTTCCAAAGTATGACAATAAAGTTTCATCTACTACTATATCGAGAGGTTTCTTAAATTTTTTATGTTTGGTATACATTTTTAATATATCATTAAGCTATATTTATATCACAGGTGGCAACTCTATGCAGCATATGACTAGTTTAGATTTTTCTTCTTTAGTTATCGGAAAGTATTCTTATGCGTTTTGCAGATGGTTGGCAACTCTGATGCCTGTAATTCCTTTATTAAAATTTACTATAATTGAAATTTTGCATATTTCATTTAATTCATAATAATAATACTTTTTTATTATAATAAATACAGAAATCGTTTCAGATAGAGCTTTAATTGAGTCAATTAAAAATTTTTCTTGCACAAATTAGTGGTGATAATTGTCTAAATTATTAGTATTTAAGTTTTTCTAGATTGTTCACATTAAACAGTGCCTTAATTGAGTCAATTAGCAATTTTTCTTGTACAAATTAGTGTTGCTAATTGTCTAAATTATTATTAATTAAGTATTTTCGCAACTAAGTGTTTTTGTATTTCAATATTTTTTTAATTGAAACCAAAGTAGAGTACGGTAATTCAGACAGTGCATTAATTGAGTAAATTAGCAATTTTTCTTGTAAAAATTAGTGGTGGTAATTGTCCAAACTATTACTAATTAAGTTATTCGAAACTATGAAGTTTCAGACAGTGCCTTAATTGAGTCAATTAGACATTTTTCTTATACAAATTATTGTTGCTAATTGTATAAATTATTACTAATTAAGTTTTTCTAAATTATTCACATGCAAACAGTGCCTAAATTGATTCAATTCGACTTTTTTTATTTAAGTTAGTGTTGCTAATTGTCTAAATTATTATTAATTAAGTTTTTTCTCAACTAAATGTTTTTGTATGCTACAGTATTTGTTTAATTGAAACCAAAATAGAGTATGGTGATTCAGACAGTGCCTTAATTTTCTCGAGTCCAATTAGCAATTTTTTTCAGACGGTGCCTTAATTGAGTCAATTAACAATTTTTCTTGCTGTTAATTGTCTAAATTATTACAAATTAAGTTTTTCTAAGTTATTCACATTCAAATAGTGCCTTAATTGATTCAATTAGAATTTTTTTTTATATAAATTAGTGTTGCTAATTGTCTAAATATTGTTAATTAAGTATTTTCGCAACTAAAATTCAGACAGTGCATTAATTGAGTAAATTAGCAATTTTTCTTGTAAAAATGAGTGGTGATAATTGTTCAAACTATTGCTAATTAATTTATTCGAAACTATGAAGTTTCAGACAGTGCCTTAATTGAGTCAATTAGAAATTTTTCTTATACAAATTTACAAATTATTGTTGCTAATTGTCTAAATTATTACTAATTAATTTTTTCGAAATTATTCAGATACAGACAGTGCCTTAATTGAGTCAATTCGAAGTTTTTCTTATAAATATATAAAAACTGGTGTTGCTACTTGTTTAAATTAATGCAAAATGCATTTTTTGTAAGGACAAAGTATATTCGTTCATGCAACAATACGAATGAAATCTTTTGAAATGTGCTATGACTTATGGTTCCTTGGCTGGTGACGACTGTGTGCCTGCCATTCCCACCGCCGATCGCCAAGACCCGTTTATAAAAATACCCGCAAGCGCAATAAGCAAAATAAAATGCATATATTTAGCGCTGTCTATCAATTTAATTTTATACCTGATTAAATAGAGAAAAAACCAAACGAGACACCCAAAACGAAAAAAAACTTGAAATATCTTATTTTTAACGGTCACACTGGCGACGCGAGCGCAGCTTAAAGGCTAAAAATATTCACATTACCCAGCGGTTGCCGGCCACATACACACTTGCATATGTACATAATGTATGTTATGTAGGTACATGCAACCTGCCAGCTGCCTGCCGCGTTGCTGGCCGCCACATTGTTGCCCCCCACACACCGCAAGTTGCGCCGCACAAATCATTTCGGCTTGTCGTAGCTCAGCGTTTGTCATTAAAATGCAAAGTTTGGCGAACGTCGCCGTCGTGGAGCACATTGCTGTTGTCACCATCGCTAGCTGCTTGGCATACCAATGATGGTGCAACCAACTTTGCTGCTGTTGTTGTGCCGCGGCGCGGGTGTTGTCGCCGCTTAGCAACAGCGCTGGGTATACAAAGCGGCCACTGGCTTCGCCCTGCCTTGGTTTTGTTGCCGAAAATGGTAAGAAATACCAAGCCTCAAATGGTGAGCGCAGCATTGACGATATGCAGGCAGGGTTGCATAGCAATAGCAATATATTATCATGTCAATAGCAATACCTTATCTTCCCTTTTAGTGGCTTACTGTCTTTCTGTTTTATTATTAAAAAATAATAATAATAAATAAATAAATCGGAAAATAATCCTAATCTCAGAATGCGACAACGAGCATGACTAAGTACATAATATATATTGGCGCAATTAGTAAACTATTTATTTTCATTTAATTATTATTATTATTTTTTGTATATTCTTAATTTGCTTGCTCGCAACTAAATATGCTTAATATTCGCAAAAATCGTTAATTAGTGTTTCATTTGCATTTAATTAATTGCATCTTAAGTGTTGCATGAAGTGTGTTGAATGGCGCAAGTTTGTAACAAGCACCGCTATTTAATTTATTATTTATTTTCGTAAATTTTGAAATTTCTTTTCATTCATTTTCGTGCCTTTTCGAATGTTAATTAAGCAGTGCCAGTGCTTCCTGATTAATAGATATGGCAACTGCTGGGTATTATATGCATATTGGGTAAGTTTAGGGTATATTTTTTGTACCCTCAACTGCATAACATATACAGAAGAGACAGAAGAAAGTAAATGTCAATGATTTCGTACTCTAAACAGCGTAATATATATAGGAAAGACAAAATCAATCGCCGATGGCCCTATAAAGTATATAAAGTATACAGAGATCAGCATGACCAACTGAGTCGATTTAGCCATGTCGGTATGGGCAATTTCAGGATATCCTTTTTTCTCGCCAAAAACCTTTTTGTCGATATAATAATATCGGACCATACAGCTGCCATACAAACTGTACGATCGAAATAAAGTTCTTGTATGGAAATTTGTTTTATTTAATTAGTTATCTTCACGAATTTCGGCACGGAATATTTCCCTGAGGTAATGCTACAATTTCCCAACAAATTGTTGAGATGGGCCTACCATAGCATATAGCGGCCATACAAATTGAACGATCGGTATCAAGTGCTAGTATGGAAGACTTTGTCATTTCGAGAGATATTTTCATGAAATTTGGCATGAGTTATTGCGTGAAATAGTGGTGCAATCTCCGAAGAAATTGTTAAGATCGGACAACTATAACATATAGCTGTCATACAAACTGACTGATCGAACTCAAGTCTATATATGAAAAACTATTTTTCTTGACGAGCTATCTTCGTGAAATTTGGCAAGGAATATTATCTGAAGTAACCGTACAATGTCCAATCCGTTTGTTAAGATCGGAAAAGTATAATATATAGCTGTCATATAAACTGACCGGTCGAACTCAAGTCTATACGTAGGTTGCTATATATATTTCTGGCCTAATAATGTAAATAGGCATATTTTATCAACGAAAATGGTTTATTTTTTATTTTTTTGTCGATTGCTGTTTTTTGTTTCGGGCTCATACGCATAGATCCATGATTCGTCACCTGTGACGATCTTATAAACGTCTTTTGAAGCACCGCGATCGTATTTTTTCAGCATTTCTTTACACCAATCCACACGAGCCTTTTTTCGAGCGATTGTCAAATTGTGCGGGATCCAACGAGAACAAACCTTTTTTACGGCCAGGTGTTCATGCAATATCGAATGTATGCTGGTGGGAGAAATGCATAGGCATGCCTCTATCTGAAGGTATGTTACTTGACGGTCTTGCATTATCAGTTCACGTACGGCATCGATGTTTTCTGGCACAACGGCTGTTTTTGGACGACCTTCACGGAATTCGTCTTTGAGCGAGCGTCGGCCACGATTGAATTCGTTGTACCAGTTTTTCACAGTGCTATGGGATGGTGCTTCATATCCATACAAAGATTTTAGTTCATCGATGCACTCTTGTCGTGATAATCCACGTCGAAAGTTGTGAAAAATGATCGTACGAAAATGTTCACGAGTGAATTCCATTTTTTGGCCGAGATGAATTTTTTAATTCCCTGTAAATAAAACAATTCACGATTAAATGACAAAACGTTCTGAGTGATGTTATGCTAAAAAATGTTAAACTTTCCAATGGAAATGTCAGATTGCACCTGGCAACACTTAGTGTTGCCCTAGGCCAGAATATATATAGCAGCCCTCGTATATGAAAAACTCTTTTAACTGAGGAGCTATATTAACTAAATTTGCTACAATCTGCCAACAAATTATTAAGATTGGAAAAGTGTAGCATATAGCTGTCATACAAACTAATCGATCAAGTTCTTGTAAGGCATATTAGAAACCTGTAGTTTCAAAAGAAGTTAAAGTTTATTATTGTTTTTCTTTCGTTCTGAGTATTTATTTTTATTTTCGTTGACCCTGCCAACTTCTCGTAAATAAGTTAAGCAAACTTTTAACTTTTATACAAAAGTATTTAAGTACGCATTTTTCAAGTGTCGAGCCTTAGGAAAATTAAAATTGACAGGCATGATGCTAGCGTCGCCGATGGCAAACTCTCAAGAGCGCCTACAAACATATTTGACCTTTTCGAAATTGGGCAGGCCCCCGTCTGCCGCTGACCGCTGCACGGAAATTGTCAAATATAATTAGTGAAAATCGTAGAAATAAATGCCAGCAGCGTAACAAAAAAACAAAAAAAATATATGAAATATAAAAAAATAAAAATTAAAAAAAAAAATAAAATTAAAAAAAAATAAAAAAAAAATTTGAAAAAAAGGCAGCCAAAAATTGAGAAAAAATCTCAAGTTGGCGACGTTTTTGTAAGAATGCCCAAAATTAATTATATTTACACCAAGTAGACGTGCGTTCATGCTTCATTAAAAAATTTTAATTATTTTTCACACCCTTCGGATAGCGAAAACGAGCAAAACACACCGCATCTAAGTGCGAAGAAGAAGAAGAAACGACAAAAAACTAGAAAAAAGATTTAGAAGCGCGCTCTTTACCATACATACATATATCGAAAGTGTCGCGCATTTTTCTTTAATATGCCAACCCGTTGTTGTTGTTGTTGCGCCATTCTTCTTTGCGGCGAAAATAGCAGCGATTGGCAAGGGAAGTGAAATTGAAATGCGTAAATGCGAGCGGCAGCTTTGCGAAAGTGTCGAAACTAAATTAATAAAAACGAAAATAGGTTCGACACATGTGCAACGGTCGTTTGCATGCAGCGGCGTGGCATGCCACAATGTCGCAGCAATGGCACACGTTATTTGTGTGGCATGCCACAAGCACCGCACTGCACATAAACACACGCTAAGCAGCGCGTGTGGTGTGTGTGCTGTGGCAGCCACGTCAAATGACCAAACAAAACGGAATTGGTTGAATTGGCGTGGACGGACGCGTTCGCCGGCGAAATGTGGGTTAGTTGGCAGCGGTCAGCAGCAATGAATCGCCGCGCCGCTATGGGCAGGGATTTCGATGAGCAGGCAAAACATACACACACACATTTGTCAGTGAGTGTGTTGAGTGGTGGCTCCCTCATTGTTTTAAAAAATGGCGTCGCAGCGAAAACTACAAATAAAAATAAAACAAAAACATTTAAATATTTAAAAATAAAATCATAATAAAAAACTTGCGTACGAAAATATTTGCCTTAAAAAATCAGAGCGTAAAAATAGTCAACAAAGTAAAGCGCAAGTAAATACGCTGGCAAAGGGGTGCTGCCGGCTAAATAAATCGACAACAAAAGCGATTCAAGGTTGACCATGGTGCCACCAGCCAGCGGATTTGTTTGCTATTGTTTTTGTTAGTGCTGCGGCTATTGTTTTTAGTGGTTTGCTTTGGTTTGTTTTGCTTTCGTTGCGTTTTTGTCGTAGTCTTCCTCGCGCAAGTCTGTTGTACTTGTTGTTTGTGTGTCTCGCAATTTGATGAATTTCACCAAAAAGTCGTGCCAACAAAATCAATAAACAAAAGCGTTGAAAAGGGCCGAAAGGTGAACACACACACACACACACACACAGCCACGCAAACACTTACACACATATGTTTTTGCAAATGCTTGTCTCATACCCAACCGTCGCTAAGGTTGCTCATACGCACTGTCGCACAGCAGCCATTGTTCAATGCGCGCGTGTGAGGGACGCAAACTCCCACTCGAAGCGGGTAAAATTGTTGCTGTTAGTTAGAAGTTTCGTGTTTTATTGTTTTCTGTGTAGTTTTAACCCTCATTTAAGCTTTTAATAGGTGAGTTGAGTAGTAAATGTTTAAGGTAGTTTAGAAGCATTGCCATTTGCTATGAAATGCGGCATTAAATACTGAAGCAAAGAGTTCTATCTCTATTTTTCGCTTCCTTTACAACAAATTCTGCGAAATTTATTTCAACAAAATACAAAATATCTTTTTAATAGACAAATAATTGCAGAAACGTTGCAATTTATAATTTTCTTCACAATTTTTATTCTCCGGAAAATTATTGATTTTGCTATATTTACTATTAATTTAATTTTTTTTTCAATTGTTTTTTTTTTAATTGTTTTTTTTTAATTGTTTTTTTTTAATTGTTTTTTTTTTTTTTTTTTTTAATTTTTTTAAAATTGTTTTTGTTTTTTTAAATTTTTTTTATAATAAATTGTTTTTTTTTTAATTTTTTTTTGCCTGCATTATTTTATTTTAGTTTATTACATTTATTGTGTATATTTTTATATATATTTTTCTTAAATTTTGCTTACAAAAATGAATTTCGATTATTTTTAATTTTTTTTTTTCAATTAAAAAATAAAACTTAAAATAGAAAAAATTAAAAAATAATCTAAAAATATTCGAAAGTAATTTTTGTAAGCGAAATTGTTGAAAAAAATTGAGTAAAATACGCAAAAAAATGTTTAAAAAAATTAAAAAAAAAATAGTAAAAAAAAATATAAAAATTAAAAATATTCGAAATATTTAAAACACTTAATAAGCAAATAAATCAAGCGTTTTTAGATAAAATAAAAGAGTCAATTACTTTGAAAATTTTTTTTGACACTATATTGTTTCTTTAATAGTTTTACTTCTAAAAATTTGTTGTGGAAGGGTAAAAGTTACTGAAATTAAAAATAAAATATTTTCAAAATTAACAAAAAAATGTATGAAAAAATATAGAAATATATGAGTAATATATATAAAAATAAAATACATAAAAATATATAAAAATTTGTATTATTATTATTATTTTTTGATTAATTAGAATACTTTGAAATCATTTCAATAAAATTCGGCTCTACAAGCTAACATATTCTAAGTTTTTTTTAATATTATTCAATAATAAACGTTTACTCCAAAAATATTCAACAGACAAACCATAAATATTTTGTCAAAATAAATTAAAAAATATAATTTTGTAAAAAAATCTTTTAAAACATGTAATATACATACATATGTATATGTATATGACTACTGAGGTGTACCGACTTAAGCAGTTGCTGTAAACAAACTGGTTGACAGATCGTGCTCATATTTGGCATAGTAATTAAGGACAGTCCTACAAACTTAGCAACATACATTTTTTGAACTATCATTTACTCAGGGAATTTAGTTACAATTTCCTGGTGCTTTTTTGTCCCAATGTCAGTAGGTTGTCTTTTATATTGCGCCATTTGGTAACCCTAGTGTTGCAATCTGGCAACACAAAACTTTATCGTAAGATTTCACACGTTTGATGTTATAAATACTCAGAAAGTTTTGACATGCGAGCACTATTTGTGCTGCGTATAGTAACTTAAAATATTCATTTTGGTCAAAAAATGGCATAAAATTGCGAACATTTTTACGCAATTATTTTCTACAATTTTCGACGCAAATTAACCCAGTAAAGGTGCATCGATGAACTTAGTTCACTTTATGGTGATGAAGCTCCATCAAGAACCAGTGCTTATTGATGGTATGATGAATTCTGTCGAGGTCGTAAATAACTCCTAAACGGATTCCTTGAAGGTCGTGAAGGTCATCCAATAATATTGCAAGAATGGCATGTGTCCTATCGTGAAATTGAGACAAATATAGGCATTAGTGGGATCAGCTTACATTCAATATTGCATGGACATTTGACTCTAAAAAAAAATTTCACGTTGGATCCCACACAATTAGTCGATCTCTCAAAAAAGGCTCGTATCGATTGGTCGGGAGAAATGTTAAAAAGATGCAATAACGGTACACGTCTATAAAATCGTGAGAGATGAAGAAAAGTGGAATAACGCAGTCGACTGGTTTGGTGTTTCAAAATGAGCCGAATCCAACCAAAGATGGTTACCCACGAAGCACTTATAAGGAAATATTTGGAATAACTGGATATATCGCAACCATATCACTAGAACAACGCAGAAAGGTAAATACTGAGTTGTACAAAATCATCTGTTTGCAAGTTGTCTTGCAAGAAATCACGAAAACCAACTGTCTAAGACGCATCACTCTTGACCACGACAATGAGAGTTTTTACATATCGACTGAACTGCGTTTTTTAACACTCGAAACATCGATTGATGAGTCATCCTCCATATAGTCCTAACTTGGCACCGAAAAGCTTCTTTTTATTCTCATTTATTAACTAAGAGCTCAACTTTTTTCGGCACCTGAAGGAGCGGTTGATGCGTTTAGAACACTTGTTTTGGATACACATAAATCAGAGTGGCAAAAGTGCTTCGACAAATGGTTCAGACGCTTGCAAAAGTGTAGAGACCTAATTGGAGAATATTTTGAAAAACAATAATTAATTTTTTGAATAACAACTATTTCATGATTAATAATTGTTTTTGTTCTCTAATCCCGAAATATGAAGGACAACCATCGTATTCAGTATCTTTATATTCGAATGCCACTTATATCCATATGAAAAACATATGAATAATAGGTGAGTCATCTACAGTACTTCATTTCAAGAGCCACAATTTCTTATGCCCTCTCTCTTGCTAATTAAGTGTCGATTACTCCTCACTGTCAATAAATGTTGTAAAACCAATTTTATGATACCTTAAAATATTTGTTTAATTGTTCAGTTGCTATTGGCATGATAATAGTCATAGAAAAATTATTCTATTAGGCATAATTAAAGTGAGTATTATACGTAATATACGTACCTAAACTGTAAAATAACGTAACATCACTTTTGATAAGTTTACACGATGGAAAAGCGATATAATAGTAACTATTCCTATTGAAACAAAATTAGAGTTTTGGTTATAAACTGGTTATATATTGGTTACATATTGGTTATAAATTGGTTACATATTGGTTATAAATTGGTTATAATTTGGCTATATATTGGTTACAAATTGGTTATAAATTGGTTACTAATTGGTTACAAATTCGTTATAAACTGGTCATATATTGGTTACAAATTGGTTATAAATTGGTTATTCTGACAGTGGAAGATCGAAATTTTATGCTACATACATGACGATATATTAGGTATTCGATATACATATTCTTTAATCACTAAATAATTAGTTTGAAAATTTTGGAATAGTCTAATAAATAAACAAAGACATATGAAGTCACAATTTAATTGAATCATTTACTAACTATTAGCATAAAAATAGAAGCGTGGAAAAATCATCAATGTGTCTCAACGTTTTCGGCACCTTTGATCTCTATATAATTACATATATGCAAGTACATAGGAAAAAAATTGTCTAACATAAATAAACACTTATCGCTTCATTCGTTACATCATGTTTGCTCAAAGCGTTTTAATTTTTGTACTCTATGTTTGTAGGCAAGTAATTTTACTTGTTCACATAAATTTGTGCACACCCTAATCTCAATTATCTCAACTATCTGCCCCACAATCAACTGCTCTTCATCACTTAGCCAAATTTCTGTCTAGTATATTTGTCTAATTGCCCACCTGTGCTATGCGGCGTGTGCACACACACACATGTACTTAGTTAAGCGCTTATTTTTTTATCAAACACACATAAATTATCCACCCAAATCAATTGAAGCGTAACAGTTCCAACTAACAGCGCCGACAGCAACAGCGGCAGCTCCCTTTGAAGTGACCGCCTCCCTCAGTTCCGCAGCTCAGCTCATTGCGACTGCAGTGGAAAAGAAAATATTTTGATTTACAACACACATACTTCTCCTTAGCTTTTTCTTATTTATTTTTTTATTTATTTCAATTTTACTTTTTTCCTGCAAATTCATTCATTCCCTCACGGCAGCTGGTGCTTTTGTGGCGGCTATGACTTACAACTGGATTTTTTTTCCATTTTCAGAGCTCTATGAAAGTGCTCAATCCAAGGCACTACATATTTGCTGGTGGTTAGCGGTGTTGTTAGAATTTGTAGCATCGGTTAATCGACATTGGCATGTCATATTGCTCAGTCTGTTCGTCCGTCTAATTAGCCGCAGCGGTTGTGCAGCAAAGAGAGACCACGAAATACCTTAGCTGCATTTCTTCTGCTGCATCTTTATCCCTTTTAATGCCTTTTGTTCTAGTTTTCGTTTTGTTTTTTGTTCGCTGCAATTCGGCTTTCCTGTCCGGACAAAAGTTGCGGCAAATTTAATTAATCTCTTCCCCTTCCCGTTTGCAGCCCGAATCTCGCATTGCGTATAATCAGCGTATAAATGACCGGCGACCGCAAGTTTTAGCTCTTTTGTAGTTTCTTAGTTTCTTCTCTGCATTCTTGGCTTGCTCGGCAGCGCAGACCCCACGCCCCGTCCGCCTTGACTCGTTAACTTCGCGGTTTTTACGAGCTGATTGTGGTGAAAGTTATGTAGCTTCTACAATGTAAGAGCAGTAAATTAATTTGCTGCTTGTGGTTTTACTGGCATTTCAATGCTATAAAATATTTATGTGCGTCTGCTTAGCTTTTACTGCCAAAGGCAACTTGTTGCTGCATAACGGTATACCTATATACTTGGTTATAAATAGCTTGAAGTGCATCATGGCTTGTTCTTTGGAAAGTCATTACTTCGGTTTTTGTTGTGTGCTCGAGTTGCCACGCGGGGGAAATATGAGTTGCAAGAGTGACCTCTGTATGTCCTCAAATTAATTTTCCCTTCACTAAGTTGATTTACTTAGATTGAGGGTAGTTGAGGAGTGTTTGGGTGGATCATAATTGCTTCAACAAAGAAAGTTTTTAGTTGTTAAAGCCAAATTTAGTTACTAATAAATATTTTAGTGAATTAAATCTGTAAAAACTTACTCTTTTGTAACCTATCCTATGAAGATATCTAATTAATTGAGTCAATTAAGAATAAAGAACTTAATTTCTTTTCCCTGTCTAATAAGTGATCAAATTAATTGAGTCAATCAAGAATAATTAACATAATTTTTTTCCTTTCTCATAAGGGATCTATTTAATTGAGTCAATTTGGAATAATCTAACATAATTTCTTTTTACTTTCTAATAAGTGACCTAATTAATTGAGTCATTAATAATAAATAATCTATTTTCGTTTCCCTTTCTAATAAGTTATCTTATTAACTGAGTCAATTTAGTTTCGGGCGATCTAATTAATTGAGTAAATTTAGATTTTTTTCTAAATTTTATATTGTATAATAATTGATTAATTAATTAAGTAAGTCATTAGTATGAATTATGTTATTAGTTAATTTGAATTGTATATTCTTTAATTAGGCAATAAAAAGTAATTAATTAATTTATTATATTCAACTAGCATCATTGATAGTTAATTAATGAATTTGCATATTATCTGCTGGACTAAAGCAATCCATCTCGCTAATTGACTTAGTAATTAAATGGCTCTCTAACTTGAAATGTTATTGTAAGTCAATTAAAGTAAACTCAGAACTGAAAAAGGTCTGGCGAAAGCTTGACCGTGTCCAAAGGCGACTCTCATCGGCATCTCCGGGTCTCTACGGACCACATCAAGAATAGAACTTAATGCCATTTTAATGTGCGCTAAGGCTCATTAAGCTGAGTATAGGAAATTCGAAATTCTCTCCTACTTCAACTTCATTTCTGAAGACTTGGATCACTGCGTCGTAAAGGCCATTCGTGGCGACTTTTTCTCTGCTCACATGCCGACGAGGGAGCCGTAGATGGGGAGAAGTTGCTTTAGTAGAGGCACAGTGAGCTGTTTCACGGATGAGTCGAACCTAGAAGAGAAGGTTGGAGGAGGAGTTTTTTGTAGGGAACTCTGAATTTTCATTGGCGACTTGTGTTCCAGCTCTAGACGCCTCGCCTGTGCTTAGCAACTGCTGGTCGACAGTTCCTTTACGACTGCGCGATCCTTCTAGCCTAGCATAGAACGCAAGTTATCTACTGAACTGCGTACTGCAAAGTTCATCTTGCTACAATTGTAGGAGTTCTTACTGCACACTGTTCAATAGGCGTTCATGTGTTAAGGTATAAAATATTGTTGGATGCTAGTTGTCAAAGTTGTATCGAGGAGGGTGAGGTGGAAACATCCAGGCACTTTCTCCTCTTCTGAAGCTGAAACATCTCGGTAATATTACCTTCGGCGAACCAGAAGACTTAGCTGAAACTGAGAGTACTCTTCCCAATAAATTTTTTACAGCCTCAAAGCGTTTTGTCGATCTATAAGTTGGTGGTCTTATGATTCAGTATTTATCAGTTTATGGGTACCAAAACGAACTGGCGTTCCAGGCTACCCAAGTGAGATCCTTCTTAGTTCCGTTTCACCTAAACTAACCCTAAACAGTAGCTAAATAAAAAAGGTGAATGGAATTCATGAGCAAAGGAAACGAAGAAATTATAATTATTGACAAAAGACCGGCTTCCCAAATAAAGTCTTTCTTCTAAAAATTTACGCTTTGAAATTTAAATTATTTTCAAAAATCTTATTCCTTCGAAAATTAGGCAAATATATTTGCAAAGTTCATGTAATAATTTAATTTTCTTGACTTTTGAAATTCAAAAGTGGATATCACCCTTTCCTATGTTCGGCTGTTAAATAGGTTCCTTTCCCCAATAAAGCTCATAACGCTCTAAGAAATGTCTGTGATATTGGGGAAAACATTTTATCCCTTTAGCTACTCGAAACATATTTATCAAAGTTTCCGAAAGAATCTTTCACCCTTTCTGAACTTTTTCCGTTCGCGCAAAAAAGTAGGCTAATATTTTTGATAACATATTTTTGAGCATAAAAAAGTAAAGCAAGTATCTCGTGTTAATTTATTGGCATTGCTTGTGGTTGTGCGTAATTATTATTAATCACATAAAATTTCCCACATCATGACAAAGGTCAATATTAAATTTATTTATTGAAGGGGTAATTATTTGCAATTTAACTTAATTATTTTCAATGTATTTTAGCTGGGGTCATTTGAATGCTTTGGTATAAATATTTTTAAACTTTTTTCTCTTTCTTTCTCTCTTTGTCAAACGTTTTTAATAAATCTCTCTCTGGAATTATTTGCCTCGAAAACGTTTTAAATCAGGCGTAAGCTTTATTTAATAATATTTGCAAAGAATCTTTATTGAAATTCAGTGGGATATTTATAGAAATGCTTTTAATAATTTATTATACATCACGATCCTCCAACATAGCTGTATGTACCATATAAAGGGTGATCCAAGTACAGGTACTTTTTTAATAGCCTTTTTTTGACATATCACGCGTGAGTCGTGACAAGCTGTCATGTTATTTTTGGTCAGTATTGTTCGATATTTCCGACTTTTTCCCGTGGGACATGTTAAGTTTAAAGTCTGTGCGGACAATCCTGCTTCGATTAAGGCCTTTGAGCAAAACATCACACGGCGAATGACAGTTTCCAATCGAAATTCGCGAAGGAGTCGTCGACAATGGGACTCAACGGATGGACCATCTGAGACGGTTCAACATTTCAAAGAGCTAATCTGGAAAAAAATAAATGCCAAAGGATGTTCTTTCGACTGATATTAAATATTCCCCAATAAATTTGATGTTTCTGTGTTTTTTTCTTTAAAAAAAAGTAGGGAACCTCGAAGTGGAACACCCTTTATATACATGTATGTACATATGTATATACAGTTCTCTTTTTATTCCATTTGTGACTCATACGAACTGTGAGAAACTATAAATATTTCAACTATTCCAATTAAAAAATGCTTTGCCGCCACTAAAAGTTTGATTGGCAGCATAAATAATGCGTCTGTGTATGTGCGTATGTTTGTATGTTTACATGTTTGCGCCGATTTATAGAGATGATGAATGAAATACTCGCGCGTGATATTATTTATTTGTTTATCGATTTTTTCATACTTGATTGCCACTCACAAAAGCGCTTTGCCTTTGTGAAATTATTTGGCCAAATATAAATTTCCAGCATTTCTGCCTGTGTATCGCTGTTACTTAATCGTTAGCACTTTTATATTTCTCTAAAAGGCCGCACACAATTATTTCGATTATACGAAAAATGCACGCAGAAATATGTGGCATGCATTCAAGTGTTGTTGGTAGGAATTTCGTTGTGCCTTTGCGCCTTACAAAGTGTTGCACAAATATGCGTGCAGACATAATTGTTTTTGTAATTGACGGCAAGTGATTTTTTTGTTTAACTATTTATGAAATCATTTTAGTCAAAGATGGCTGTTTGTAGATCATAAAAGGATGAAATGTATCAATCATTGTAATACTTGTTGGGGACTGAAAGGAGGAAAGTCCTCTTTTGTGTCAGAGAGGATGAAAAGTTCGTTTCAAAGAAAAGAATTAATTCTCGAATGTGATTCTATAGTTTATCAAAATCGTTGTCATCGAGGGAAATACACTGATTATGTCGAAATTGCCTTTAACAACTTACTAGCGGATTTGATCTTTTGGCTTAAAATAGTTCTCTGTTTTGGCGAGAGCCAATGTGTATACTCTTGAGGTTTAATTTGAGCAATATAACGCTGCGAGTTAGATCCACAAAATATGGTGGATGCGGAAATACTTTGAATGAATTTTCAAGTTGACCAGTTCGTTGACTTGAGATACAGTTCATAGGCCCGATTGTGAGCTCGCAGCTTCACCAACGTGAACGTTTAATTTTACCGTCTTCCTAAAGACTTCTGAGACGCTGCGAGTATCGACATCGTAGTTCATTTGGGCTGTACGGAAACTAGTTCAAAATAAATTTAGAAAGAGATGGTTTGATAACCATAAAGATATGTTAATTGCGCCCAACACAATAAAAAGGTATACGGATAGCTCAAAAATGGAGGGTGCAGTTAGTGCAGGGGTCTAATGTTAGGCATAAGGTAGCCCTTTCAGATGCCACATATTTCAAGCAGATGTCTTTGCTATTGGGAAGGCCGGGAAGCTAGCAGCAGCAAAGAATTCCAGGGTTAAAATCTACGTGGACAGCCAAGCAGAAATCAATGCTTTAAACTCGCTTTGCATATTGGCTAGAAGTGTCTTGGGAGGCGACTTCACTTCTACATAAAGTTATTGATGTCAATGAGATAGTGTCAGAGATTGCCACGAGCGGCGTACGGCTGTCACCCGAAAACGTGATGCCTTGTCTATACAACAATCTGGACAGAAGCATGACAATACGGAAATATACAAAATTCTTGCTGGCACTCGACAGAAGGGACTGCAGGAACATGATCGGAATACTCACTGGTCACTGTCTGCAGAATGGGCTAACAGAGAGTCAGAGTGTCAAGAGCAACCCATCAAGCAAACAATTAAGAACCGTCGCGCATTGGCAATACTAAACTCTAAGCATTTGAGGTCCCCATGCTAAAGCATGACTACTCCTCATGGACTTCGAAACTGAATTTTTCTACTTGAAGTTCACAGATTTTTAGAGTGAAAATTAGTCATTACAAGTCGTCAAGACTTAGGCTTTTTGCATCGTTGGCTCTCAAAACGAACTTCCACTCTATTAGTGGAGATCGCTCGAAAAAGCTACACTTGTTAAAAAGCTTGAGCGTGTCCAATGAGTGGCGCTCATCAGTATCTCCGGTGCACTGCGCACTACACCAACAATAGCGCTTAATGTCGAAATTCTCTCCTCCTTCAACTGTCTCAAAGGTCACTCGTGGTGACTTTTTCCCTGCTCACATACCGGCGAGGGGATCTGGATGGGGAGAAGTCGCTTTAGAAAAAGAGCAGTGAGTTTTTTTCACGGATTGGTCGAAGCTAGCAGAGAAGGTTGGAGGGGGAGTTTTCGATAAGGAACTCTCCGTCACTGTAGTGTTTTGTAGTTCTTATTTGGTTGACAATCTAAATACTATTTTTTCATGGCGGAAAAACTTCTGGGTATCTTTCAGTGGAAATATCATTTACTTGGGCTTAGTAGGGAAACTGTGAATGTAGAGATCAGCTTTCTTTAAAATGAACGGATGTAAGGGGTTATAAAACACAGTAACCTGGAGCTGTAAGCCAACTAAGACTCCTGGCGTATAGTAGGCTGACGGAGCTTGCAGGGTTAAACTTGTATGGTTAAAACTCTTTTTCTTCGTGTCAATATTTGAGAAATTTGGAAAAATGATGCGGAACCTGCATTGGCAATAATTCCTATCTCGCTAAATATTATCAAATCATTTTATAGCCTATTTCAATTTTCTCCTTTGTATTGATTTATAATAGAAAACTACTGTCCGAAGAACCAATATGTATAATGAAAATTTGAGATTAAAAAAATCATAGCTTCCTCTAAACGCATTTTGCAGACACTCATAAACACATTAATTCTCACTTTTCTCGCTTTCTCTTTCTTCCCACAGAGTCTACGCAGCACGGCGTGGACGGCGGCCCTGTATCGTGGCGTTTAACGCTCGATCAGGATCTAATTGATACGCTCAAACGTAGCTTCCCAACTTGGTTTCAAGCGTCCGCCGGCAGTGACGGCAACAATACAACAAACACCAACACTACAACAACAACAGCAGCAGGAGCAGCAGCAGCTGTATTGACAACAACCGACGCATCAAGCAACGAAGCGGCAGAGATCTCCAAGCTTCCAACTGCAACAGTTGCCGAAACAAGCAAATGCAACAGCACAACAAATAGCAACTGCGACAACAACAACACCACCACCACCACCACCAGCAACATTATTATAAATATCGCAAAGAGCGTAAGCCATTGTACGACGCCCATTACCGTTGACACCACAAATCATTTGCATACACAACTGCCATATCTACACCACGACCATCATAAGCACCAGCCGCAACAACACCACCATCTGCTGCAGCAAAGTAACGGTAATAGCTTGAAGCGACACAGCAACGACAGCAAAAGCATCACATCACCACAGCTCAGCTGTAGCAGCGGTTACTCGGCGATTTTATCCTCCTCCTCGTCGTCTGCATCGCCAGCTTCGTCGATAGCATCGAATTGCTCGGTAGCTTCGTCGAAGAAGTCGACAGCGAGTCACAAGAGTAACAGCAGCAGCAGTAGTAGTAGTAGTAGTAGTAGCAGCAGCAGTTCCTCCTCCTCCTCCTCATCTTTAAATTCGGCGAAATTTTCCACGTCCTCCGCCAACTCAGCGTCTACGTGTGCGAAGGCTTCGCACGTCGCATCAAAGGCAACATCTACGAAATCCGCCAACACCGTTAACGGTGTACAACAGAAATCCGTCAACACCGCGGCCACAGCTGAAACGGGGAAGAAGTGCGCCGCGTCAAAAGCCGCTGTAAAATCGGCTGTCAAGTCGGTGGTGAAGGCACGCGACAAGTCCACATCAACGCTTTCGACAGCCGTCGCAGCGCTAGCGACCGCAAAGGCAACCGAGTCGAAGACAATCACCAAATCTGCTTCGCTGCACTCGCTGAGCAGCTGTTCCGGCGGCTCGGCATCGCTACTGGCAGCATTCTCATCGCCCGGCTCGACAGCAACCACCGTCGAGCTTATATCGGACACGTCGTGTAACGCGCTCCTGACAGCCACGCAGCTGAGTGGTAAAGTGGGTTTCGAGCACACATTTCAAGACGTCATACTGTTGCAGGAAGCATACGACGATATGTCAGAAGGTGAGTCGCCCCAGTCGACAGTCGAAAGTGATTGCGTGTAAAGCCGCTGATGGCATTGTGAGATAATAAAAAAAAAAATATTTTATTCTCGCGTTGTTTTTGTTGTCTTTTGCATTATTTTCATCTCGTCTTTCCGTTCGTCTCGTTACAGGTGAACAACGCTTGAATGCGGCGGCGGCATCATTCCTCGGCGGTGGTGGTATTAGCAGTGATGATGGCGCAAATTCCGATGGCTATGATGCGCGGCAATCACCGCCGAAGGCGATTGTCGATTCGAGTCCATTGCAGCCGGCGATGGATAAAAATAAAGAATGTGAGTGTTCAATTTTATTAAAGTAGCGCAAAAAAGCACCAACAACTTCATAAAAAATATGTCAGAAAAGTTTTCTTTTCGAACCTTTTTGCAGCCAATTTGGGCAAATTTTCACATTACCGTAAATTGTATTTAAATTTTTTGTTTTATATTCTACTTCCTTAACTTCCTTTTCAGTTCCTTACTCTCCGCACGCGTTTCTGGCGCGATAATAAGTTTAAATATTTTTATTTTTCTTTCCCAGAGTTTCCAGCTCCCCTTTTAGTTGCTGTCAATTCCTGTAATTCGCACTTTTGTTTTTCTTTTCGAAAGATACACCATTTGTGCGTTAGAAAGTTTGCGAGTCGAAGCCTCATCAGTTCAGTTTTCCTTTTGCGAAATTTTTTTTTGGAAAGTTTTCAATGTTATTTGCTACTTTTAGCAATATTGAACAGTTTGTGCGAGTAAAATCGATACTTTACCATGGAAATATTTGAACGTACCCGATAGGAAATGGGTTGCTGGGAAATAACGGTTGAAACATTTCGAGGTTTCCTACTTTTCTAAATTCAAATTTAATAGGGAATGTTTATTATCACCTTAAATAATATGCTTTCACGTTTATTTTTGGAAGATTATCTCCTTCAAATGTTGGCATCGGCTACGTGTCAGCTGGTCCATCCGTTGAGTCCAATTCTCGATAACTCATTCGAGTATTTCGACGGGTGACTGGCGAATGAGTCGCGTGATATTGTGCTCTAAGGCCTGAATCGAAGTGGTATTGTCCGCATAGACTTTAGGCTTTACATATCCGCACACTAAAGAGTCTAAGGCTGTGATATCACATAATCTTGGTGGCCAATCGACCTAAAACGTGAAATTATCTTTTCACCGAAGTGTTCTCTCAATAAATCCGCTGATTGATGCGATGTGTGACAAGTGCCGCCGGCTTGTTGAAACCAAATGTCGCCAAGATCACGAGATTCAATTTCAGTCGGTTATCATAACGCGATTACGATCACCATTGACGGTTACGTTCTCACCGGCATCATTTTTGAAGAAATATGGACCAATGATTCCACTGGCCCACAAACCGCACCAAACCGTTGTTTTTCTAGATGAAATGGTAGCTCTTGAATCTCTTCAGGTTACTCTTCCTTCCAAATGTGCCAACTTTGCTTTTTTGCATATCCATTGAGCCAGAAATGGATCTCAATTTTCAGCAATTTGGTTCGAAAACGTCGAATCTTCTTGGAACTTTTCAAGAGCACATAGAGCGAAGCGATCTCTCTGGAGAAGTCCGAGTTGCTGCGAACTTCACCAAATCGACTCTTCTCGCTCTTCGTATAAACCTCAGCTACGGTTGCATATCTTCTTCACTGCGTGCTGGACGTGGTCTATTCGATCGAATATTATCCAATAATGAATGCTAAGACTCAAAAACGAGGATAGTGTTACGAATAGTAGGCCGATTATGTTAACTATAAGTTGAGCGAAGCGCGCAAAACACATTCTTTAGAGGCGTGTATTTTCATAATAAAGTTTAGCTATTTGTAAACGTTATTCAGGCGTAAGACTTTGAAAAAAGCACGGATGATATCTTAAGAATTACTTCACTAATTTGAAATTCGGTGTGATCCAAATTTTCTTATTAAACATTATGAAAATTGCTGAAATCGTTCGAAAACCACGCCTACTTCCCATATAACAAATTTTTATTAATTCCATCTGACTTTTTCCCGATTTTCCATCCTTTGCTTGAAGTTTCCGTTAGTGCATGGGTATACTACATATTACTGCAATAAATGTTAAGTGAAAACCATGTGGACACTCCAATTCCAACAGGGCCTTTCAACTCACATTCAAATCCGAGTTGTGTCGTTTGCGCAAAGTTTGCAAATCAATGCAATATTGTTGACAACTAAAATCAAAGGCTACATCGGCACAAAAAGTTTGATATGTTTGCAGTCTATTAAGTTCTTTTATGTTCTTGACAGTTTTTAATCTTTTTTGCCTTTCGTAAACACAAAATTGATGTGAGCGCAAATTCAAAGTGCTGCGAGAGCAGCCCGACCAAATTTTGCTGACACAATATTGTCAAAGAGTTTGAGTTTAAGTGTATGTTAGAGGATGAGGAAGGCTTGTTTTTGAACTATGTTGCTTTGATTTTTTTTATATCTTGTTTGATGATTTTTTTCTATAAATTGCAAAAACTGTTTTTTATTTTAATTTATTGGGATTCGAACTTTACTCCAGAGAAGACTTTGAAATTTTTTTAAGTTTGTCCTTAAGTTTATGAAATTTAAATTTGACTGACTGCCTTTCCGAAGCCTAAAGCAGTGCTTATGCAAAGTTAGTGCTCCCAAATGTAGTTTTTCTTACTTTGTGTTCAAGTGGTTTGAAACAAAAATGAACATTTCTGGAAGCTATATGACAGTCACAGATATCAACGGAGGTGCTTTAACAGTATTTTTTAAAATTAGTCCAAAAGAACTGCTCTGAATCCATGAAAGCAGTAATTTTTATAATTTTTAATTAAAAAAAAGCAAAAAATATTTAAAGTTAGGCTATGGGAGGTAACAGTTGAGAAAGAAACCACTCTTCGACCTTACGGTGTTAAGAGATATCACTTTTAAGGCAATGAAACAGGTAGAGGAAAGTTGCTAGACGGATAAGATAACAAAACTCATTGTTTCACAAATTAGGTGCCACCAAAAAAGTCCTTTGCGTATGTACAGGCACAGTGGCCAAGCTAAGTTTTTGTTGTAGTGTTAAAAAATATTACCCAAATAATTTTGAAGAATGTTGATGAGTTGCCAGTCCTTAACCGAATATAAATGCGGGTTTGTTCAGGTTCACCAACATGAGGACGGTGTGGGAGGATCAGAGTTTTCAAAAAGAAGAAAAAAGTGAGTTGAATTCTCCCGATTACCCGCCATTCTTCTTCTTCTTCGCTTACGCGGTTATGGCTGTTTATAACAGCGCGCCAAACGTTCTACCTTTTCGCAATTTGGCCCCAATTCGAGATAGCAAGTGCAGCCAGCTCCCGCTCCACCTGATCTCTGCAACGGAGTGGACGTCTTCTTTTTCCTCTGCTTCCCCGGCGGGTACTGCGTCGAATACTCTAAGAACTGGTGTTGTTTTCATCCATTCGGACGACATGACCTAGCCAGCGTGGATGTTGTCTTCCGCAGAACCTTTCTCTCGAAAACTTGTAACGTCGACTCATCAGATGAAGTCATTGTCCATACCTCTGCAGCATATAGCAGGACGGGGATGATAAGTGACCTGTAGAATTTGGTTTTTGTTCGTCGTCAGTTTCAGTCTGAAGTAGCACCTGTAGGCAAGAGTTATTCTGCATGGAATTTCGCGCCTTCATCGTTGTTGCTGTTAATATTGGTTCCAAGACAGACGAAATTATCTACGACTTCGAGGTTATAACTGTCAACAAGGACATGGGAGCCCATTAGCGAATGCAACGACCCAGCGTACAAAACCGAAGCTTCCTTATAAAGTTTTCTCTCTTGTAAGAGATTGTACCTTCTAATTTGGAACTGTTATTATTTTATCCAGCAATATATTGAAGCAGTCGCACGAAAGTGAGTCTCCTTGTCTGAAACCTCGCCTCGAAGTACTCGGAGAAGTCATTTCCGATCCTGACGCAGCCTTTGGCCCTTGCTCAACGTCAGCTTACACAGCCGTATTGGTTTTTCAGGGATACCAAGTTCAGACAAAGAGGCATAAAGGCAGTTTCAAAAGGGGGGGTCTATCATTCAAAGCTGTTTTTCACTCGTGGCGG
Organism: Bactrocera neohumeralis; assembly: GCF_024586455.1. Classification (NCBI taxonomy): domain Eukaryota; kingdom Metazoa; phylum Arthropoda; class Insecta; order Diptera; family Tephritidae; genus Bactrocera; species Bactrocera neohumeralis. The sequence goes on from NC_065923.1 coordinate 46,827,393, forward strand.
GTTCCAAACCCAGCGAAAAATCGGTTTCGCTTTCTCTCTTAAAGAGAATACCTTCAAAAGTATGTTTTGTGGCTACACAGAGGATACTTGGTCTAAAACTAGAAGTCGTGAACTGCTTGAGCCATATGTAAAAGAATCGTTTCTGGCCACTCCCAAGTGAATGGCGCTCAGAGAACTTTCCTCACTTGCGTGAACTTCTACACATGACTCCATCCTCCATTACATCAAACAATACTGTCCGCTTAGAATCCCAATCCGAGCTGAGTTGTGTTACGTAATAATATTTTAGTTTACAAGCAAATAATTGAATCATAAATTTAGTTATGCAGAGCTGAAAGATTTTTAATTTTCGGCTTTTATTTTAATGAATTCAATTTCATTGCTCATGCATATTTCAAATATGAGTTTGCATTTCAAATGACATTAAAATGCATATGTATGTAAGTAGGTGTGGTTTGCTCCCTGCAGCATCCCCGGCACAGCCGGTGGAGAGCGAGTCACTCAAAATAAGGCTGCGCAGAGGCTGCAAATAAAAACATCTGTGTCATTGGACATCAGCATCGGCAGCGCACAGCTTTGACCAACGATTTTTGTCATACATATACATACATACATATGTATATGAATGATTGTATATATATGTTTAATAAAATATTAATTTAGTGCCCTACTAAACACTGTAATTCAGTTGTTCATCTCATCGCACGGCGGGGAAGCACTTGGATTTTCAGCAATTCATCGCTAAGTTAAATATGGTTTGCTGCCACAGCCGCCCATCATAGCATGCAATTTGCCAACTGAAATCGTTGCATATGATTAAATTATTTATGTACATAAGCATACACATACATACAGAAGCTATTTATCATTTTTCGGTCAAAATAAATATGTAAGTCACGTCGTGCCATTTGTGCTGACGCCAGTGGTGGGTGGTTTCGCGACCCACTGAGTGATTGAGTAGGCGATGAGCCACCATCTGCTGTTAACTCATCACTTAGCTGTGCTGAATTTCAAAGGCAAACGTTGTACATACATACAAGCTTTATATACTTTCGAGTTCTTGCTTCAATATAGCATAGCTTATCACTTAGTTCTTCTCAGCACATCTTAAAGATGGATTTAGCTTAACGTTACTTAACTTACCTGAGGTAAATTTTCATATTAATTTTTGATCAAATTTATATTTTTATACCCTTGGATTTAATGCCCAGGAAAAACGTCGGATATCCTATAAAGTATACTCGTACATACAAATGATTGGCAAGATGTGCTGTGTCTGCTTAGCCATACCCGTCTTTCTATCTGTCTGTCCATATGTTCTGCTAACTTTATTTGAAATATGTACGCGAGCTAGTCCCTTAGTTTTTGAGCTCTTTGGTCGGAACCGTCGATATCAGATCACTATAGCAAAGAGCTGTCAAATAAACTGACCGAACGAACTCAAGTCCATGTATGGAAAACTTTTTCATGTGACCGGGTAGCTTCACTAAATTTGACACAGATAATTATCAGAGAGAGCGCTATAAGATTTGAAGAAGAGGTTCAGATCGGACAACTATAGCATATAACTTCCTTGCAAACTGACCCATAAAACTCAAGCCCTTGTATGGAAAACTTTTTTGTTTGACGAGATATCTTCATGAAATTTTATACAGATCGTGTTTCAAAGCAGCACTAGAAACTTTGAGGAAATTGTTCAAATTGGGCACCTATAAAATATAACTGCCATACTAATTGACCGAACGTACTGAAGCTCTTGTATAGAAAACTCTTTTACTTGATGAGTTATCTTCACGAAATTTGGCATGGAATATTCTCTGAGGTAACGCTACAATCTCTCGACAAATTGTTGAGATCGAACAACTTAAGCATATAGCTGCCATACAAACTGATCTATAAATCTCAGGTACTTCTATGAAAAACTTTTGTGTTTGACAAGATATCTTCATGGCATTAGGCTTAGATTAATAGCAAAAGCATCGCTGTAAAATCCAAAGAAATTGTTTAGATCGGATAGCTATAGCATATATGGAGCTGCCATTCAATCTGATCGATTAAAATGAAGAAAAACTTCCTTTTATAACATTTTATGCTACTAAAATGCAGCCATGAAAGGTATTATAGCTGCGTTGCAACCAAATTCTACATGTTTCCTTACTTGATTTGCTTTCTTTCTGTCATTGTAATAAGACTTAACATAATTTACCTTAACTTATCTTGACTTACTCTGTAAATTAACTCGTCATAATTTAACTTAAATCAATTTAGTTTCAATTAAGCTTATTTAAGGGTGAAAGAAACGGCGAAAATTTATTTAGAAAACCAAAAAGATAATGCTTACTAAAACAGGTGCTTTAAATACCTCATGGGATCTCAGCCTTACTGAGCGTTAGGTGGGATTATAAAGTTTAAAAATACTTCGTTCGTATTTCGCTTTCCTGCAGTCATTGTACGTTTAATTACAATTTATAACCAAAAATTTAAAAACATTGTTCCTTCTAATTTAATTTTTGTCTTTTTTTTTGAAATTCCATTTTATGGGAAATTTCGACTGCAGCGTTGCCGCAGACTTTTATAATTTATAAGTCTTAAAACTTAATACTCAACTCGTGCATGTAAAGCATATTCTGCGGATATAAAAAAATTTATATGGAATTATGTATACATATATATATATATATATGTATATATACATTTGCGGTCATCGTCGAGCAGCTAACGAATGTTTAGCGCAAAAGCATTAGCGAAAATTAAAATAAACTTTTAATTTGCCTGAACTTGTGTGCTCAGAATTCTGCTGCTGTAATGCTCCCACTCAACACGGCACATAAGCACTTAAGCACGTACATAAGTGTCTATATATCAGTTTCGTTTGAAAACGACTGGCAGTTATGACTTGTCGAAGAATTGGTCAAATTGTAGCAATTAGTGTTTTATTGTTTTTTGCTCATAAAAACTACATTCGTCGCACATTACAGTTAATGACTGCAGTTGTCCAGTCTGAGAGAAAGATAAATGCTCTTGCAAAGAAAAGTAAGAAGAAAGTAGGGTTAAAAGTTTTGGTTATTGATTCTCTGAAGAAACAACAACAAGAAAATATGGAAAATTGGGTTTAATACACTAACGATCTATAACTATATTCGTGTGGTTTGCTAAGAGATCGAGTAACTTAATTAATATTCCAATATTACGAACATGCATTGGAAAGTCATCGCCCCTCGGCGTCTTTTTCAGTATATGTCATTAGTTTGAAGACTAACAACAATAATTTTTTTCACTCAAATACCATATATCGTGCTTTGTACCCGAAAAAGTGTTTTTGTGTTTAGTTCTTTAACAGTACTTTAATAGAAATAAAACCTCAGCCAAAAGTCATCGTCTTTCGGTGGAAGCTTTCGGTGTTTTGTTATGGTGAACAAGCTCTAGCTGAGTCAACGTGTCAAAAGTTGTTAGTACAATTTAAAAGTAGTGATTTTGACTTCGAAGGCGAAGTACCTGCTGGGAGTTCAAAAAAGTTCGAAGATGAGGTTAGGTTAGTCTGGTAGAGCAATGAGCCACGCATGGACCATTTTTGGTCCTTTGCGATACTAGCTGGAGTTCAGTTGCTAGGTCCAAGAGTCATACCTTAGATTGCTTGCGAATTTTAACATACTCTGCGGCTTCACTATCGATATCTCTTCCAGTGTATCATACCGTGAGAATCCCTTATGCTTACAGCGTAGTATTGCCAATGTGGGATAAGTGCACAAGAGCTGCTCCATGGGTTTCCCAATGTTCATCACGTTTGCGGGGGTCAGCCGTACACCATTCTTGGCAATCCCGTCCACTATTTCCTTGGCATCGATAACTTTATGTAGAAGTGAAGTCGCTTCCTTCTGGCGACAATCTCTACTGTTGCCCTTCTTTTCAACACACTTCTAGCCGATATGCGCAGCGAGGTTAAAGCACTGATTGCTGCTTGGTTGTCCACGTAGATTTCAACTCTGGCATCAGGTAATGCTCAAAATTTGGTGGTAACTTACGTGGAAAACCGAAAACCGATTACCGAAAAACGCTCGGAATTTGTGACTAGTCACCAGATAGTAATTTTCCTTCATGCAAGACCAGTTAAAAACTATTTGAAAGACAGCGGTTGAAAAATTTTGCCCAAAAATTGGCTTGATTCATTCTTGGCCACCAAGCCGGCGCAATTTATTTGGTATGAAATCCACAATTGGCCAGAGAGATGGGGAAATTTTATAGAGACAGTAAGGCAATGGTTTAAATAATACTAGTGTACATGTTTTTCTCAAGGATACATTCAAATATTGTTATAGACCCAGTTATGGCGTAACTTATTGACTCGATATCCATATTTAAGAGAAATTAATTTGATTTACCGGTCAGTCTGTATGGAAGGTGTGTTCTTCGTAGATTGCAATATTGTCTTAGACAATTACCATGTCAAATTTCCTGATGATAAGTCGTAAAATAAAAAAAAATCCATACAAGGACTGGCTTTTGATTGATCAGTTTGTATGACAGCTACTATATGCTATAGTGGTCCGATCTAAACAATTTCTTAGGTTATTGTACCGTTGCCTTGGATAATATTCCATACCAAATTTCGTGAATATCTCTCGACGAATAAGAAAGCTTTCCATGCAAGCACTTGATTTCGATCGGTCAGTTTGTATGGTAGCTGTTTGTTATAGAAGTCCGATATCGGCCGTTTCGGCATATTAAAAGTTTCCTGGCGAAGAAAGGAGGTGTGCAAAATTTCAGATCGATATCTTAGAAACTGGAGGATTATGACTATGAGCAAAAAATAGTAAGACTTTGTTCATATTTTTGAAATTATTAATTTTTTTTTTCATCCTCAGTTATTTAATAAGGGAAAAAATAGCATGTAGTGCTGCCACTTGACTCAGGTATCACATAATCGTTCTTAATAATTTTACTAAAGTAAAATTTTTTAACAGGTGGCAACTTTTCTCAATAGTTATTTTAATTTAAGCTTTCTTCACGTTTTTAGTGTCCCAAGCTTTATGATTTCAGTTTAATATTAAAGGGAATATTATTTTAATATTTTCATGTATAAATTAAAAAAAAAGTAAGATAAAAAAATAAAAGTAAAAAATAAATAAAATAAAAGCAAAAAATAAATAGTAAAAATAAAAAAAAAATTTTAAAAAATTTAAAAAAAAAAAAAAAAAAAATAAAAAAAAAAATAAAAGAAAAAAATAAAAAATTAAGAAAACATAAAAATTAAAAATAAAACAAAATTAAAAAAAAAAATAAAAAAAAACAAAATAAAAATAAAAAAAATAAAGTAAAAATAAGATAAAATAAAAAATTGAAAAAAAAAGAAAAAAACTTCCACCCTAATGTACACCAGCTGTACATCGATTATTGCTGCCCCGCACGGCAATGCACATTAAATATAAATATCTGGTTAATGCATTTTTCAGACGTGAATTTACTTTTGCTGGCACTAAAGTTTTCATTCATTTTATTTTTATTTTTATTTTTCATTTATTACTTTGTTTATAATTTTCGAAAATTTCAATTCACATTGTCCCTAAACGTAAATTTCATTGATCAATTTCCGTTTATCACGCACACTCGTACAACAGTTTTATGTGCCGTTAATTTTACGACGCCTGCAAAACATACGCACACACGCTCAGTACATACATATGTATGTAGAAATAAATAAACTCAAAAATGCGCTCACCTTGTTGTTGTTGTTGGCATTTTTGTAATATCTTATGGCATTTTTATTTGTTATTGTTGTTTGGCTGCCATGTAAATCACGTAATCGATTACGTTTTTGGCAAATGGCGCTAATGTTGGCCACCTTACTCGCGCCAGCGTTCAAATGCCAATGTGTGTGTGTGTTTGTTTGCCTTTGCTCGTAAATAAATTTTCGTATGGCCGAAGCTGCCAGGGTAATCAATACAAATATAAATAATCGATAGAAAGGAAATTGGACAAGATTTGGGTATTCGTATTCGTATGCCTACATAAATATGTGTATATGTAGATATGTATGTACATACATACATATAGTATGTTAAGTGATATAGGTATATACAATATACACAGTTAATGTTAAATTTTCTGAATTTCGGTTTCCGAATTTTCTTCTGGGAAGCACATTAGCTGTTAATACCGTTACATTTATTAATGCAACATTAGTTTTTACATTTCCATTTTATATTTTATACTTATGAGTTTACTTTCAAATATAGTGTTAATATTGAAAATATTTTAACAATTCAATCAAATTAAGTATCTAAAACATGTGGCAACCATTTCCTAAAATATTTGCAATTCTTGTGTCTTCTTCAAGCCTTACACCATATTGAAATATTGCTTCTGTCATAATAATTTTTTGAAACATTTTTAAGGGGTGGCAACACTGCAAACATTTTTTAATTATAAAATTTTCATATTTACTCGTTTGTCAAAATAATTAAGTTTTCTTCCAAATTTTGATGAGAGCATATTTTTTTAAATAAGTGGCAACTCTCATGAAAAATTTTCTAATTTTGGAAAACGATATTTTTAAGAAGGTGGTAACCCCTTAAATAAATTTACAGCTATAAAATTTGCGGTACCCTTATCAAAGTAATTAATTGATGTTCTTACTTAAAAAAAATATTTTTTTAATAGGTGGCAATGTTCATAAAACAACTTCCAAATCTAAAGAAAATAATATTTTTAAGAAGGGAAAAAATTTTACGGTGCAAATACCAAAATAATTAATTAGTCTTCTCAATTAAAAAAAAAATATTATCTAATAGGTGGCAACCCTTCCTAATAATAGTCGGAAGTGTTAGCATTTATAACCCGCTTCTGCTTATAGCGCTTCTGTACTCGTATATAATTATTACTAGTCATCTTTTTTGAAAATAATTTCAAAGAGGTGGCAAGGTTCTAAACTTTTTGGTTCAATTAAATTTTTCGATGCAAGTCATCCCACAAAAATTTATTGAATTGATTAATCGGATTTTATTAATAAACTTTTTCAAACAGGTGGCAACACTTCAAAAATATTTATAGCTACAAAATTTACGGTACTCTTATCAAAGGTGTTCCCAATTAAAAAAACAACATTTTCTTAATAGGTGGCAACCTGCCCAAAAAAAAAAGTCGAAAGTGTTAACTTTTCTAACCGCTTTAACAGATTGTAAGCCTTCTGTACTCGTGTATGACTAGTCACATTTTTTGCATATAATTTCAAACAGGTGGCAAGTTTCTAAATTTTTTTATTAAATTAAATTTTTCGATACGAGCCGTCCTACAGAGATTCTATTGAAAATTGGTTAATCGGTTATTTTTATTATTAGTATTTTTCGAACAGGTGGCAACTATCTAAATTATTTTCCTTAAGCTTTGTGAAGAAATCCAACAGACAATTATTTTAATCAGTTCGGACTGTTAAAATAATATATCTGAAAATCTTTGCTCTCTTTTTTTCTCTCTTAAGTTTCGTGTATCAGAAGGGTATTCAAACAGAGCTTCCTGCAATATTATCTCAACGATCTGAAGTCACGTGTGAAAACTATTTTATTTTTAGTAGAAAAGAGTTAATTTTCAAGACTTTTTATGGAATCTTGTGCTTAGAATCGTCAAAAAACGTTTATCCTGAAATCACTGCGCTAAAATGCAATAAGGATTGAGAGCTCTTAATGGAGACAACCCTAAATAATCGCAAAAGCATTGTGAATATCAAAAAAAACATTTCTTGAGTAAATTTTGAGTATATATATATTTAGCAATGTTCTCTGAAAATTTTGGTTCGATCCGGTAGATAATTTCGAAGATATGTGAGTATTTGTAAGATTTCTTTACACTTGAAGTAATCGGCTCCTCAAAATGTAAAGACGTTTTCTCGAAATTGCTTCGAAAAGACTGAGCCAATTGGCGTGAAATGTTCAAACGAATTCCTTTGATATTTTTTCAGAGTAATGAGTAATGTTAATGATAAGATAAGATTTACGATAATATATTTTGATTTTTTCAGTCAATCTGAAGTGGAAATTTTTTCATAAAAACCGAGAAGCCACAATTTTGTAAAAAAAAATTGTAAATAATCATTTTTTTCGATTTTTAGTTCGAGATAATTTTAAGCAGTTAGATAATCCAATCAATATCTTTTTTCTCAGTCTCTCCTAGAGATCGGCTTCGGGATCAAAGAAATCCAATTTTTTTCCAGATAAACTACCGATTAATAAGGCACACTACATTTTGTTATTTACACAATTTTTCTATTATTTAATTATATAATTTTTAAAAGAAAATTTCAAAAAGCCTTTCTACTCTCGCAAGTGGATATAACCGCCTAAACTGACCACAAACTAAAAAAAAAAACCAAGTGAAAAGTGCCTTAACGGTAAACAAATGTGTTATTATGGCAAATCCAAACAAAATTGATTTGCGTTTTCGCACAACTTTTGCACTTAGCGAGCCACTTGTGCCCTACTTTAAATAAACAAACATACATTTGTTGTTGTTGTTATAGTTGTTGTGCTTCATCCACTTTGTCTAGCTGTTGGCCTAAATGCGACGTAATGATTTTGTGTTCCCAATTTTTCCATTTCGTTATTTCTTATTTACGTTGTTGCTGTTGTTTTTGTGCAACAATGTATTAGCAACCTTTGCGCTCCGAAACAGCTTCCGCTTTCGCTTAGCGCTGAGTAATTAAGTGCCAGCGCGTCATATGCAAGCGAACGGCTGAGCGGTGGCTGGCCCAGCGCACCTCACCAGCTGGTTGTCATCTTCGTCATTTTTGACAGGCACACATCAAAATGTTGTGAGCTACGCGCTGCTGGTGACGGCGCAAGCTGTATGTGTAATCGACTGCGCGTGTGTGTGTGTGTATATGACTCTTTAATTAAAATCCATTCATGGGCGCTTGTAGGCTTTTTGGCGGCTTTTGAAAAAAATATGGAAATTTTCGAAAATCTTTTGGATTTGGTTTATTTTTACGTTGTTGTTGTTTGTTGTTGATGTGCGCGGCAACATTTGAAGTTGCCGTCGTTATTAATTTTCACAAAACCCGATATTCAGTTAATATATATATTTTTTCTTGTTGTTGGTAAACATAATTTGGCAGCAATTTCGCATTTTGCACATGAAAAGGGCGTAAAAATTCGGTTTATGAGCAAATATTTGTTGTGATTTGCGCTGTGCGTTTATTTTGTAGCGTTTTTATACATAATGAGCGGATTATTCTAATCGATTTGGCTGTGTAAATTAGCTTACTTGCCTTCAATGGCGGTTGCTGGAGTTTAATCTTGATCAAGTTGCTCATACGACACGTACGCCTTTGCGAATATGTTGTGTCTTTGCAATGGAGGCAGGCGTTGAAGTTCAGATGCGCTGATTTTTATTAAATTTTACTGTCAATTTAATGATGCGCATTTTAGTGGAGAAAGGCAATACTATTTCGTACGCATGTATATATATGTACATATATTTTCATTATTTACCAACTTCATTGCTTTTCAAACGCCTCTTGAAGTTTCAGTCTTTGTCCCAAAAATAAGAATTCAGCATAATCAAGCTTTTTATTTTCAATTTGAAACGTGCCTTATTCATTTTACTTTTACCAAAAATTTTATATGGACTTTTTTAATCTCTTGCAATAAATTCTTTATCTCCAAAGTTAACAAATCCATAACTTTCAATAAGTGTTATTCTAATGCAAAATTATCCGCTCTACAAGAAAGTTGCAAATGATTTTTTTCTTAAAAACATTACTTTAAAAGTTATACGCAGTTAAAGTTTTGCATCGAATGTACTGTATTCATGCAATATGGTACACCATGTCGTATGAGTAACACAGATTGGGTAAATCACTTGCATTAATGCTCTATGTTACTCATACGAGATGGTGTACTATATCTTTACAGTACATTTGATGCATAACATCTGATATATAACTTTATCTGCATATAACCTAAAAAGAACCAGGTACTTTTAAGTGAAACTCAGGTAGTAGAAGAAAGAAGAAAACAAACCAGCAGAAGTATCTTATCCCAAAACAGCCTAAGCATGCAAAATCAGCTTAAAACATCTTACAGGCAGAAGAAAGATGTAAAAAGCGAATGCGTCCCAACGGATACAATCGAAATCATTACTCAGTTTATACAAAATCGCAAAAAAAAATATATTTCGCTCTTAAAATGCGTCAAGAAGAGACTTCGATGTGCTGAAATACATTTATCTTGAACCTTAAATGATTGCAGAAATACTATATTTTCTAATGAATCCGAAATAAGACTTTTTGGCTCAGATAGTATATGGTACGTGCGATGTAAAGTGGGAGAGCAGTTTAAAAAATGTGTGCCTAAGACAGACCGTAATGGAAGGAGAATGCGGGATAGTCTTGTGTTGCTCTTTAAATGTGGAGTTGAAGATTTGACAGTAATTAATGGGACGTAAACGTAGAAGAGCATCAATTTGAAACCATAATTTAATTCTTTTTTTTATTTTTGTTTTATTTTTTTTTATTTTTATTTTTTTAAATTAAAATTTTTTTTTTTTATTCCATCATTTTTTTCCATCATTTTTTTATTTTTTATTTTTTTTATTTTTTTTATATTTTTTTTTTATTTTTTTTTTTTTTTTTTTTTTTTTTTTTTTTTTATTTTTTTTTTATTTTTTTAAATTTTTTTAAATTTTTTTTCTAATTTTTAAAAATTTTTCTGTTGTTGTTTTTGTTTTTGGTAATAAAAATTTTGGAGAATAGCTAAATATATCAATTGGACTCGCCGGACAATAGCTTTGATCTGAGGTAAATCGAGAACTTTTCAAAGTTAAAGTAACGAAGAAGAAACCTAAAACTTTAGAAAATTTTCACTAAAATATGAAACATATTTTAACTTTCAACCATCTAAAATTTAGTGGAAATCGTATAAAGGCTGTCATAAAAACAATATAGTTCCATAATTCTCCTCTGAACAGTGAATTTTAAGTATACCAAGAAATAATAACTCTCTTTCTCTCACACGCCAACTTCTCAATAATGGTAGCAACACAACATTAACGCATTAATACCTAAAATATATCAATATTTCAAACGATATTTTTTTATTTTTACTTGCCCTTAGTTGCTTTGTGTGTTTTTTGCTATTTTTCTCATTCTGTTTAATGCTTTTTTGTTGGTTTCTTTACTATTGCACTGACACACTGCTTCATTTGACGCCAGAACCCTCCAGTGGTTAAGTTTTCCACTTAAGTACTTGATTTTCTGTTTTTACTTCGAGAAAGTGAATACTTCTGACTTCTTTGTTCATTTCAGTTGTCAAAAAGACTTTTATTGTTAAGGAGCACAAAAAAATGTAAGTGCCACATGTGCCTCAAAACCGCACACATCGACCGTTATATTTTATAAGTTGCTGGAATAGTTAATAGAAGCAAAAAAAAAGAAAAAATCAGGATTTTATAGAATGACGTAGGTACCAGTATAGAAGTTAACAAATTACTCGAATTGTGTTTTAATTCAAATGTAAAAAAAGTTCTTCTTACTGCTCAAAATAATAGTTTCTTTGATATTCTCCACTTATTGTATGCATTATAACTCTATAAGTACTCGTTAAACGTTGTTTTTATTATGGTTGAGAATTGCAGGCGCACATGTATTAGTTGGGTGAAATGAAGAAATCTGCGGGCCTTTTAAAAGCTTTCTACCATTTCTGATGTTAAAGTTGCGTTTCAATTCTTATGTGCTATCGAATTTCAGTGACTTAAAGGCATACACATTTACGAACTGCCATTAAACTATTAATTAAGTGTGCTATATGCTTAAGTACGCCATGGCGTATGATGAACAAAATTGCATACTAGCTCCAACTGTCAATTTTTTTCATTATTTAACACATTTGCACTAGCCTAAACAACTTAATATCGCCAACAGTCTGTGTAAAGCTTAATTTGGAGCAGCAAAGGTCTACTGCGAAAAAAAAATCCCCGCATTAATTTCAATTTCATAAACTCATCAAGCTGCTTGAAAAATATGTGTTAATTTCATTTCACGCTCTTGCGCCTTGCCATGACGTTGACGGCCTCGGCGTGTTTTATTTACATTTGTCTGTTTTAGCACGTCTTAAAAATATGAACTTCTATCTAGGCTGTTGCTCGCCTTTTCAAATTCATTTAGGCTGTTTATTAAGGCCACGACTTGTCCTCTGGCTCATGTAACTAACTGCGGCGGCTGCAAGCATGTCCTTTGCTACCACGTTTACTGCCACGCAGTCTAAATAAATAAATTAAAACTTGACACTGACTGTGGCGCAAATCAACAGCGCCTTCAAATCGGTCTAAACTTTTTTCTATTTGCTTTTATTTTCGTCAATGCCACCTGCTGGCTTTTTATGTGCCTTTAAATGTATCTTTAAATGTGTTCGCGTTTATTTTACTGCGTTTTAATTCCTCAATTTTGTGTTTAATTACTGCTCTCCTATTTTCACTCGCACTCATTTCTATTAGAAATTTTTTTGCTCACGCATATTTTTGTCTTAAATTTTTTTGATTATTCACTGCTAGTCGTTGGCGGCAGTTCTCTGTTTGTTTTCGTCTGCGTACAACGCGTTGCCCGTGTTAATATTTCTTCCACCATTAATTATGTTTTGCTGCGCATTATTTAGTGTTTGGTTATCCTGTCATCGCGGTTTCCTAGTTGTGGCAAATTATTTTTGTCTCAGCTAAGACCTTATGCTGTTAACCTCGAACCTTTTTTTGAGTTTTTGCTTTGGCTTCAATTTCAATTGCATCCCTCTAAGACACTGCTTCGTTTAGAGTAAAATTTATGCAATGAAAAGGTCTGCTTTCCCTGATTCTTTTAAATCTTCCTAAGAAAGAAATTCTTAGAAAAGTCCGGCTATTTTTATTTTTCCTCAAATGTGATAATACTATTCTTTGCCGATATTGCTTCATATATAAAGTACAAAGTCCACTCTCTGAGTTTTGATACTCAGCAGACAAAACATATTCTAATCGCTGCAATATTGTTTGATCTACACCAGAAGGGTCCGTATAGGTGTACCATCGCCTAAGTTGTAACGCTATCTCAGAGTAAATACTAGGTTCTCTAACAAGTTTCACTTTCTATGTAATACTTCTGCAAAATCCTTCACCTTTGGCGAAGAATCAAAACTTTAGTTTGAGATCTCATCAGAAAGCGCTAACCAAACTGTATTTCGCCATTATGAGAGTCTAGAAAATATATAGTTAGAAAATAATTGAGTCTTTGCACCCTGCTCTATTCTGCCCTCTCCTATATCACATACAAATATGATCACAAAGTTCCAGCACTCTGAACATTTCCAGGAGCTTGCTGGGCGCGATGGAGGTGATACGATCCTTGTCCGCGTAGTTGGATCCAAGTACCTTTAGCCTTCTGCCACAAATTGCTGAGATATCTAGAATCAGGTGTTCTGAAGTTTCCGGCTTCATTCCACTTTCTTGAGCCTGCAGCGCCCAGTAAAGAGCGCGACTAGGAGACGGAATTTGCCTCGGGGGGAGGTTGATCATATCTCTAAACCTTGCTAGGTTATAACCTCCAAATAGTAACTTGGCGTGGCGCATTCCTGTTGCTTGCTGCCAGTGCCGTTCTCTTCCCAATCGCTCCTACGTGCGAAGTAACTCCTTTATAGTGTGGTACCCTCCGCAATGCATGGTTCTGGCCCCATCAAACTAGAAGCAATCGCAGAGCGGTCTAGTTTGTCGTGAGAGTCTAGAATTTCAGTAATCCATCATTAGAATACATATTATTTTATTATCTGACACGGCTCTCTATTTTTCAAATAACGCTGTAATTCGTTACTCAATGGTCTATATGTTGTAAATATCATGACAAAAAGTGTCAGTTCTTAGAAAAAATTTCGTGTTTTTAGTTGCTACTAGCGAGAAATTAAGCTCTATTCTTAACTTGCTGGATATAATCTAAATTTTCCATATTTCTTGCGTGCAGTATGCGCGATTATTTTTTAGTTTTACCTACCTTTAAGTTGTGAGATATCTTCATATTTGCTTGGGACTTTCTCAAGATAGCTAAACTAAACTAGCGCTAGACTTTAGGAGTATTTTAAGATGAATCTTGATCGTAATTATTCTTTTGAATCACTTCTTAAAACATTCTGTTTTGGACTAGTGAATTTATTTGCTGTAAAGAAGAATCATCTCGAGTTCCAGAGAATCGGCAGTTGTCAGATTTGTCATGAAAAAGACGAAGTGTAAGCAGATTTCGCAAATCTACAAGTATCTTGATTGTCATACTTTCAATCATCCGTGGCAACTGTCTAAAATCGTAATTACACACCTCCATAGTTTGGTGATAGGTTCAAAATGCTTTGTCGAAATTTTTAAAACCTCATTTTTAAGAGTTTTTTCTGCTTTCATAAATTACTGGTTTTTCACTGGATATAGTGAGGTCCTATTAAAATATATTTCCTCCACTTAATCATATTCTCAAATAAACTGTTTTCGAAGGTTCCTTGTTGTTTGTTATTTCGATTTCATTTACCGCCATATCCTTGCAGGGTTGTAATTTACTATTCATACACACATATTATTTTGGCTTCTGTTTGTATGCACCCACACATAAACCTATGTTTTTATTTATTACCGTTGTTCTTTGTGCTATTGCTTTTGTTTTGTTTAAATCACTTTGTGTGTTTTTGTTCTTTGTTTTCTTTTAATTTTTTTTTTGTTTTTGTTTATTTGACTCTTGGTTTTTGTCACCCGGCACAGCTGGCGTTCTCCACTTACTTACGCTCCAACTGTTAGCAGAAGTATGTGTGTGTAAAGAGTAATTGAAAGGGCGGTGGCATTCTTTTATTGTTAATGTTATTGTATTGTGTCAGGAAGTCGCTTGAACGGATGTCAAAATTCTGAATTTAATGTTTTCAGTTTTGTAATTTAATTTGTGCACAATCCAGCCGATAGTCCTCTATATTTGTAAGCTTCCACTTAGCTCCGTTCATGCATCACAAAAATTTGTATTATTATTATTATTGTATTTACTGCAATTTGAGCAACCGAAACTGTCGTTTCACCACGACCGCAGTTTCGGTTGACAGTGGTTCTTAAATGTGCTGGGCGCAACTGGCCCAGGTACACGCACATTGTATCTCCGTTGTCTACAAACACTATGTATTTAGAAGCAACAACTATTTATTTCACAAGTCTCTTGTGTAACAGCTTATGGTTAACTCATACATTACTATTTTTTCTTTCTTCCTTCTTTTATATTAATGTGCTGCTTTTCGTCGCTTTCGCTTACATCAAATGATCAAATGCAACAAATGGCATGAAAATGTGCAAATGTTCATGCTCGCTGACCGGTCACTTGTGACTTGGCTTACAACGCAAATCCTGTGATATGTGGTTACGATTTGGTTGGTCGATGCAGCGCTTAAAGTGAAATTAATGGTGAGACGACCACATTCACAGCTCGTCGAACAGGGAATCATACCACGTAAGTATCTACAGTACCGTACAGTGTTTTAGCTTATTTTTTTGTCTTTTCATTTCGTTTGTAGTGACAAATGTAGTGTTTTGTTTGGCATTGTAAAAAGTTCTTATGGTGGTAGTGGTTTGTGGTATTATTTTATATATAATATATATCAATTGGTTATGTACTCATATGTAGGAACGCTTCATCTGTAGCGTTCTATTGTTTGCCTCCATTATGTGAGTCCCTCATTTGGTGTTAGTAGACATCTGCGGCTCGATTAAAGGCTTGGTGCTGATACTGGTCGCTGTACTATCGAGGAAAGAAATTTGTTACAAATGAAAAAAGTGCAAAATTGTCTTGGAAGTTTTATATTATACAAGTGGAACTGTTATATTATTTATGATACTGACCACTATACTATCGAGGAAAGAAACTTCTTTCAAATGTAATTTGGAACTTAGTGTTATAAACTACATCTATATTTTGTTTTACTGACCCATATACTATCGAGGAAATAAATTTGTTTCAAATGAGAAGTGTGTGACATGGAGTTGAAAGTATTATCTGTTATACATTGTGACAAAAAATGAACCTGAAATTATCAAATAAAACTCAAAATATTTAATTATTCATCAATATTTATTTTGTCGCCTTCAAAGTAATCCCCACCAGATGTGATGCACTTATGACAATGATTTTTCCAGTCCTCGAAGCTTTCTGAGATAGCCTTCAGCTTCTTCACCGAATTTTGTTTTATCTCTTCGATCGGCGTACAACGGGTTCCAAGGAGCGATAATTCCAGTTTAGGGACCAAAAACAAAAATAACACCGAACAAATTCTGGCGAATATGGTGGCTGATCGATGGCATTCATTGCGTTTTTGGCTTTGAATTCGGTCACAACCGTGGCTCGTTGCGATTGTGTATTATCATCAAGTAAAGTCCATGAATTGTTATTCCAAAATTCCGTCGGCTTTCGTTGAATGTTCTTACGCAAACGCCTCAATATGGCCAAATAGAACTCCTTATTGATCATTTGTCCCGGAAAAAATTCATGATGCACTAAACCACGAATATCGAAGAAAACAGTAAGCATTACCTTGATTTTTGGCCGGCTTTGGCGTGGTTTTTTTTGGTTTCAGCTCGTTTTTTCCCCTCCATTTCGATGACTGGTTCATGTCAAACTCCTGTCTCAACGGTAGTTATAATTCTCTCCATAAGTGTGGCATCAGAATTCGCCGGTTCAAGCTTGTACAAAGTGACTTGTTTACTGTACTGTTTTCGAAAAAAATTTAGCTATATCAAAATTAGTCGAGCAAGAATGCATTTCATAGCTCTCTTTCCATCTCTCTATCATTTGCTCGAAGATTTTCAAGCACCATATCTTTCACTGTTTTAGTATTTTCATCAGTTGAAGAGGTCGAAGGTCGTTCAAAACGAGGCATGTCTTAAACGATTTCTTGACCGTCTTTGGAGGCTTTGTACCACTCGTAGGCTTGTGTTTTTGGATCACCGTAGGCCTTTTCAAACTATTTGATAAATTGCGCTTCCACATATGTGTTTGGCATAGTAATTAAGGACAGTCCTGCCAACTTAACAAAATACATTTTCCGTTTAAGAATTATTCTACGTCTAAGGAGTGGTTATTTTGATGCCATGTCTTCAATCTGCTCATCGGTTTCCCGCTGTTAGTTTCATTCCGTCTCAAAGTTGTTAGTTTTTAGTGTTCCAATCGAAGTTATCTTTAAATATATTAGTACAGTTCTGGTAGTAGCTCCAAATTTTTCACACTACTGAACAAAGCAGCGAACTGATCACTAAAATTGAAAATTATTATAAATAAACTTGAAATTATGTTTGAGTAGAGATGCTCTTAAGCGCCAAAGAAGAATGTTGGCAAACCACAAATGTGATTAAGTATTCGAGTAATCATAGATTATTAATAAATTATTAACCTGACTATTAACAAAATGTTTATATTGGTGTCAAATACAATATTAGGTATATGCTTTAGAATCTTCTAATGTAATCCTAGTCAAGTCCAGCGAAATACTTCTAGCCAATGTGTCGTTGAAACAAAACTTACGAGTAATTACCAAAATATTATATTAAAAAATCATTATAGCATGAAAGCGAATATAAATTCATATTTCGCTGTCAGTCTGCAAGTTGACATTTGTTTTCCAAGCCATTTAGCTAAATAAATACAACCCCCCAATGGCCAACTATTAGTTTATGAAAATATAGCGGATAAAAATAAATGTCCCAAAATGCACGCTTTGGCGCCTAGTTTGGTTGAGTACTTTTAAAATGCTTTACATTGCTCGACATCATCACATAATGTGTAAATATATTATTTAATTTTTTGCACGCTGTCTGATGTCGGCCGCATTTCTTTTTTAAGGTAATAACATTTGTTAGGTGTCATTTGGTAAGCTTTTAAATGAGGTCTTTCATTCCTTTTGTTCTTCAGAGGTATGGACAAACTCAGCTACTTGTCTTCTCAGAAAGATTTCTTTCGTAATCGTTAGTATTGCACTTTCTGGTTTAATGTAGTTTAAGTGGTTTCATAGATATTTTTTTGAGAGGAATGCTTAAGAGTTTTACTCTCAGTGATCTTATTAGATTTCAGGAAGGACTGAGTGAGTTTTACTCTCAATGATTTTATAGATTTCAAGAAGGCTTGAGTGTATGTGCTTTTCAAAAATAGACGTAGAATTATTAACGGGCCATAAAAAACGGTTGAAATCCACCCTAAAGTGTCAGAAATAATCAATCGATATTGAACATAAATAGAATTCTTGGTTGGAAGTAGAGCGTTATTACCGGTTTCATCTAAATATCGATAAAGTTTCGTGCGACGGTTGATTTATTTTGCATACCAGAATTTGAGTATTTTCTGTAAGCGATATTTTCTTCTCCTTCTTCTCATATACTCGTATTCCAACGTTTACTGATATGAAATGACTTTACCAATAATGTCCTCTAAAATAAGCCCATCCCCAAATATTTATTTAGCCAGCGTTAAATTTTAAATTGGCTTTCAAAGTAGTGCTTAGCGGTTCCCCTCTGTAATGGCAGTTCACTTTTCTCATCTGCTCATCAATATTTGCCACCGCTCCTTCTTAAATATTATTCAGGTTTTGAGATTTGGCAGACACTTTTCGACGGCAGACATCGTAGACGGTTATATAAATAAAGGTAAAACGCCGTGAAGCTATTCGCTCTTGCGGTACTGATAAACGTAATGGGTGGATACATAAATAAAATTCGTTTTCAATTTGAATTTAAATTGCCGCCGCCATCTTTTCACGCCTACATTACGTCCTCATTTAAATACGAATACATTTTTATTTGCACGATTGGAGGAGGATTAATGCTTCAGGCATTTGTGTTTGACAGTGCATATTTTTAGGCGGACAGCAGTACATATTTATGAGACTGAGTAGACAGATGGCGCACCGAGCTTTACTTCGCTTTTTAAATGTAAAGCTTTTTTTTTCTAAGAAGAGTGCAGCTAAGATTTAAGCGTATTTGCTTTTCGTAGAATGTTATACCTCTTAGTAATACATGTTACTTATGTTGCTTTTCTTGTTTGCAGCCTTGAAAACCTCACCCGCCATACACGAGCAATGCAAACAGCTGGAGCGTGCCAAGACCAGCGATTTGCTGAAGGCCAAAATACAGCAGCGTCCGAATCGCGAAGACCTGGAGCGGCGTCACATATTGGAAGAGGATGAGTGTCATATCGATCCGAGCTTGGCGGAGAAACAGCGCATGCTAAAGAAAGCACGCCTAGCCGACCAGCTGAACTCACAGATACAGCACCGGCCCGGACCGCTCGAGCTCATCAAGAAAAATATTTTACACACAGAAAAACCCATTGAGAAAATTGTCAAAGAGGGTCTAGTATCATTCAAGGCAACAAGTGAGGGACTACTAACGCGACCACAGCATCCGCACAGTTACGTGACATACGAGGATGACTCACAGAGCTCAGAAAGCGATACGCGTCAGACGCCACCACGCGCTGATGAGCAAGCTGCATGCGACGGCGCTAGCGATGCACTGCAAGTGGCTGCTGCCTCGGCAGGCATAGTGACTGTAGCGCTCACCATACCTACAAGCGGTGGCCAGGTGGTCGTGACATCTGCGCCGATCTTACAGAGTAGCGCACCAGCGTTGAAAGTAAATGCGGTGCCACCGCCGCCACCACCACCACCGCCAGCGGTGTCTATCGCCAGTAGCGTACAGGTGAAACAAGAAACAGCGAATCTCTTTGAGGAACTTTGCCAGTCGGTGGCCGGACCGTCAGCTAGCCCTGGTGGTAGCTTCTTGTCGATGGTCTCCTCACCTGCTTCGCTAACGTCGACCACATCGACACTGAGTCCACTATCCTCCATTGCTTCGCCACCACAAACACTCACATCACTACCGCCGTTGAGTTGTCAGTTGTCGCTGGCAAAATCAGACGCGCCAGGCAAGGAGAAGAACCGCAAGAAATCAAAGTCAAAGCCGGCCTGCAAGGCGCGCACAATTAAATTTCACGAGTATAAGGGTCCGCCGAATGCTTCGCAGAAACTAAGCAGCGAAAGCAGTCAACCCGAGGAGACTTCCTACCAACTGATGTTGGAACAGCAGAATTGCTTGCTCAAATTTCTTGAGACACTTAACAAGAATCAGTCTATCGTGCCAGCAGCCAGTGCTGCAGCAGCAAGCAGTAGCAACAATGCTTCAGCAAATGGTGGTTTGGTCACAACAGTGGCTAAGTCGAATACAACAGCGGCCACAACCGCAGCAACAGCCACAAAACTGTCAACAGCGCTGCCCTCACCAGCACCAGCGACACCCTTGTCCAACGTTACGGCGGTAAGTGAAGGCGCAAGCAGCACAGCATCGCCGGCTAACTCGACATTTTCCATAATTTCCACGCCACGTCCACCGCCGCTACCATCGCCGGCACTTTCGGTCACTTCTTCCATACCACCGAGTCCGGCCACGAGTTACGCTGAGTCTACCTGCTCCGTAACAGATATCTCACGGCTGGAGAAGATGAAGGTATCCGATTTGAAAATGCACCTGAAGCGTCGCAATCTACCGGTATCGGGTCCTAAGCCGCAACTGATAGAGCGTCTCAAACCATATTTACCGCTTGACGTCACCGAGTGCTCGACCATTGTGAACACACCGGCTTCTACAGCCTCGTCCGAGATGATTTCCACTGCAGGCGCTGAAGCCATGGACGCCACCAACACGGCGATAAGCGCCGAGCTGCCCGTGCCCATGATTGTCAACTCACCGCATCCAGCAGCCATGTCACCGGAGCGCCGTAATCTCGAGCATGAGCAAATGGACATAGTGCAGCAAGTAGATTCGCCGCGTCCGGTACCGATGCAAACCATACTACAGCCGAAACCGCAAGCCGCTACCATCATTCTAACGAACGACGACTTGGTGCGCGAACAAAAGCGCCAAATCGATGAGCTGCAACGTCAACTACAACGTTCTCAGCAAGAGTTGCAGCAGATGCGACAGAAGCAACAACAAAACAGCCAACAGCAGAAGCATCTGCAACACCCTCAACAACAGACGGTGACCGCGCAGGTGGTGAACGCGCTTCCCACGCAGCAAATAACGCTGATCACCACCACAACCGCACCACATTGCGCACCACTCGCCATGCTGCCGCAAATAAAAGAGAACATAACGTTGCCAGCCACTAAAGTAGTCACGGTCAAATCGCATGCCGGCAAGGCAAATGCCTCAAATGCGGCCGCGCACAAAGCCGCCGCCAACAGCAACACTACAGCGGTGACACCGCAAGCGATGAGTCAGAAAATGGTCGTGAAGCAGCAATTGGAGGCGAAAATACAAAAACAAAAGCAGGCAGCAGCTGCCGCAGCGGCCGCAGCACAAGCGCAGGCGCAACAACAACACGTACAACAAGTGCAGGCGCAAGCGTTGGCGCAGGCACAGGCGCAGGCGCAACTGCGTCTGCTCACCACCACGCAAAAGACACAAACTTTACTCATTCCAACCGTGACGACGGCGGCGGCCACCCCGGCGAAACTCGACGACATGAAGAAGCTGCCGAATGCGGCGCGTCAAAAGAATTCCAACAACAACGCTATGAATAAGTGCAATACAAATGCTGCCAATACAAATAACATCGCCGGGACAACAACAATACTCGCTAATCAAATACCCTTGACGGCGAAGACGCACAACAATCTGGGACTCGTGTGGAACGAAGGCAATCAGACAATATTTCTGGTTGGTCTAAACGATCAGCATATGACAGCGCACACGATTGGCAATATTTCGCTGGCCAACGCTAGTCCAGCTACGAAGAAACTGCTGAATGGACATCAGCGCACGAGCTCATTGCCGAGCATACTATTTCCGATCGCTACGCCAGCTGGACATGAGCCACATCATCAGCTGATCGAAGCGAAGCCGGTGATTACACAACAACAGTTGCAACAATTACAGCTACAACAACAGCAGCAGCAGCAGCAATATCAAAATCGTCTCTTCCAGCCCACACAACAAATCATACAGTTGGATATTAAGCCACACAACCTACCGCCGCCACCGCCGCCGCCGCCACAATACGAGGAGGCAACTAAGCAATTGGCCGCCAAAGCTAACCTAGCCCAGATTAAGATCAAAGAGGAGCCCAACACGGGACGTAATACACCACATGCGCCCACGCACTCGGTGACCACGCAGACGACTAGCAAACGCAAGAATCCGGTGAAATCCGAGAAGGTCACCAATGTGCTGGATATACTCGTCAAGCAGGGTGACCTGCCCGAAAGCGTGCTAGAGCCCATCACACCCGTGACACCGCTCACGCCGGGCGGCAGCAATGCGCTTATGACAGACATGAGCGGCAATTTGATATTCAGCCCCAACGCAAACTTGCAAACCGCCGCGGACGTGCTGGCCGCGTCGGGCGCACTCGTGCCCAAACAGGAGCCACGCAGCAGCCCAATGCCGGAGAGCACTATGGTCACGCAACCGATGGACACAACACCTAGTGGCCAACAGCAGCAACAACAGCAGGCACAGCGTGATATAGACAGCGTGTTTCAGTTGCTGAGCGGCAGCGGCAATGATATGCCGTCCAACGCCATCAATTCTCCCCTACACAGCGGCTTCATTGACAATATCGACATGGCCTCGCCCTTACAGCCGGATGCACATATCGACGCCGAAAGCGTGGCTAAGACTTTGGACATATTTCTGGAGCAACACCATTCCACACCGCCGCCGCAAGCGTCTACGCCTGGCCTACACTTACAGCAACAACATCAATCGCCTACGCACCACGATATGCTGAGCAAGGCGAGCAATTCACCCGAGAAGGTGGTTATGCCGCACAATGTCGCCAGTCCGAATGCCAAGCTTAATCACTTTGATGAATTCGAGCTGTTCGAGTTGATGTCGCAACAGTTGGAGATGGATATCGGTGATGATGCAAGCAATTTCACAGCGCACGGTGGCGGCGGTGGTCTTAATCCAGCCCACCAACAGCACTTACATCATTCCAGCGGTGACGGCAAGAGCGCCAATGGCGTCGACGCGGCGGTGGCGGCAACGGCTGCAGCCAATGTTGCCACACACACGCTAAATGGGCTGCGGCGTGACATGAATCCCAGCTTGCAGCCATCGATCAATGAGCTTATACAACAGCAACTGCAACAACAACAACAGCAACAGCAGAGTCATCAACAATCACAGCAACAACAGCAGCAATATCAGCAATTGCAACACAACAATTGCGCACGTGACGTGTTGAGCGTCGCCGACGTGGATTTCGATGCCGATAGCTTTGTGGCGCAGCTCGCGCAAGTCAGCGAGCAAGAAGCCATTGCCAACAATAATAATAATAATAATCTCTCACACAATCACAGCATTTTAAGTGGCAACGCAGGCAGTCCACACAACAACAACAATTGCAACGGCAGTGAGGTAAGCAACAGCGGCGACTCCGGTCTCAATCTGCATGACAGCGATACGCGCACGCACAGTCACAATCACAGCCACAGCGATAATCACTTCAACGCCACCCCCATGGATGTGTGCGATGATTTCGACAATCCGCTAGGCTCCTTTAGCTTCGCCGCATTCTCGCCGGACTCCAACATCAACACACCGCCACATCCATTTGGCAGCGGTGACAGTGGCAGTGGCGGTGGCATGCTGAACGGCGGTTGCCTGGTGAATGGCGAGTCCTCCATGGGGCTGGGGGGCATCGGCGGTGGCATGGTGAGTGGCGTCGGTCTGGGCGGTAGCGCACCAACATCCGCCGCTGCCAGTTCCTCGACATGCGGCATGCAGGCGAACAACTCCAATTCCATGGGTATGGGTGAGCAAATGTCCATTTGTGGCCTCAGTGATGGTAGCACCATGATGGGCTTGGGCGGCATGGGTGAGAGCGCAATGACCACGGCGGGCAGTGACAGCTTTGGCGCACCTGGTGACATCTTAGATTTGTTCAATATAGATGATTATAAGATGTCCTGGGGTGAGGGTGATTTCGCTGTATAAACGGCGAGGGCAGTGCCAATTAAGCTGCATGGCTGCAAATTGTGTGGAACATGGCCGCCGAAGGTCGAGCGCAATTAAACAACATGTTTATCTGCCACGCTGCTATTGTTGTTGCAGTTTTTGTTGTTGCCAATATTCAAAGTCCGCTTTCGGTTACGGAAGTGTGCGCGCTGACCAACGCGTTTGTGTACAGGAAATTGAATTAATGCTAATGGCATTGTGGCTAGCTTTCGCTCTGAGCGGCAGGATGTGCATGGTTGCGGTGCGGCCGTAGGGCACGTGGGCAGTGGGGTGTGCGTTTATGCCATTATTAGACAATTATTATGCGCAAACGTTGCCGTTTGAGTGTAGGTGGAGTTCCAGCGTCATATAACGGTGTTTTACTGTCGGTTTTATTATAACAACAACACATGCTGCCACACACATTATCACTGCGCTCTCAATCAACCATATATACATATGTACATTCAAACTTATTCCTCTTTTTTCTACAATTTTACTATGATAACTATCAAATGGAGACCCCTACTTTGAGAAAATGCATTTAAAATCGATTTAACAAAAAATAAAAACAAAAATAAAAATAAAAACGAAAATGAAATGGCGCTTAAAATGTGAGCGCGCGAATTTCCATGTGAAAGCCAAGTGGATAATGTGTGCGCAAGTATGTAAATTGTTATTTTAAAGCCGAGCAGCAAGCGAGGAAGTAGGAGAAAGAATGCAAACAGGAGGAAAAGAGAGAGAGAGAGAGAGCGCGCGCGCAAGTGGTGGTAGAGCGTAGTGTAGCAAAAGTCAAATGAACATTATTTTAAAGTACGACGAAGACATGCATTGTGAAGTGAAAGTAATTAAGACCATTCCAAAAGTAAAATAAATTTAAAAAGTGTAAAGAATTTTTTTTAAACAAAAATAAATAGTCTAGTGTGTTTTTGGGGCGCTTGTCGGTGTGAAGAGAGCACAGTTTGGGCAGAGAGTGGCTTTGGGAGCGATAGAAACTAAAATGGCTGCAGGACAGTAGCATTATTTTCTTACAACAACATATGCTAATGAAATACAACCACAACATTTTTAATTAAATACAACAACAACATTTTAATTTAAAAAAATAGCAGGTGCAAAAACAACAATAACAATGTATTTTGAGAAAAAATACAAGTTATTGCAAAACAACAGCAACAAAAATTAGAGAAGAAAAAAACAGATAAATAAATAATTTAGAAAAATATAAAGAAAACTGCAACAACAACATTTCACTAAAAATTGTAAAAATTAAATAAAAAAAAATTTTAAAAATTTTAATTTATTTTTTTTTTAATTTAATTTTTTTTAATTTAATTTTTTTTTTTTAATTTAATTTTTGTTTTTTTTTAATTTATTATTTTTATTTTAAATTTTAAATTTCTTTGGGGGGCTCCTGCAATTTATTACCACCCCCCCTCCGCCGCCAGCACATGCATGTCCTGCGCTAGCTGCCGTTATATGTATGTATACAGCGCATGACAACAACAACAAAAACATTCTTTTTATTTAAGTCTAATATAAAAAATTATTGAAAAAAAATTGTAAATAGTTAAAAGTTGAATAAAATAAATATTTAATTTAAATTTTCATAAAATTAAATTTTTTGCATAGGCAAAACGAAAAAATGAGAAATGACAAAAACACAAAATCCATAGCAAAGCAAAAAAAATATATTGCTAACTTACACACATACATACATGTAAAATACATGCACATACAACAATTTTAAACAATAATATCAAATTAAAAAATTATTAAAAAATTTATATTAAATTAAAAAATTTGCATAAAGTGACATTTTAATTAAAATATTTATACAATAAGCAAATAAAATATTTAAATGCATTATTATAAAATATTGTCATATTATTATTAAATATTTTAATATTAATATTAAATATTTTAACGCGCATTCATAATAAAAAATCGCATAAAAAAGAAAAAAACAACATTTAAATATTAAACTAATATTATTATATTTAGCAAAAAATGTAATAGTCACAAATTTTCTAAAATCTAATATTTAAAATAATGTGAAAAGTATTTCCTTGGAGGAAAGAAAAAGCCTTTTTTGAAGTAAGTATTGCTATTTTATTTGCTTTTAATTTCTTTTTGCCACAAAATGCAATTTTTAGCTAAAAAATATACATTTTTTTCGCGCACGGCATGCAAATTATGTATAAAATTATAATAAAAAGTAAATAAAATATTTGTGAAATTCAAAATATTGTTGCTGCAACAATGACGAGGCCATGTTAGTTTAGTAGACATAAATATATATTATATTTTATATAACCACATTTAAAAAATAACCTAAAATTTAAATAGAATAAGCGTTTAAAAGTTGAATTATGCGATACCCATGAACATTTGTATGAAATGGTGAAATGCAAATACATTTATATTAAAAATTAAATAAAGAAATTATTATGTTTAACATACAAAATGCCAATTAGTTTGATAAACTAATATTTTTTAATTAATTTTAATGAATAAATATAAATTAATTTTAATAAATAAATAATTACATAATTATTTTCATATTTAAAATGCAAGTATATTATGATATATGTATGCATGTGCGTGTATGTTATTATAATAAAATTCAACGCTATAAATATATTATAAATAAAATGTGACTATAAACACATAGAATATACTCATAATACCCATAATTATACCCACAATTATATACACAATTATACCCAAAACTATTTATGTATACTGTATATACATATTTCGTCAACTAAAATGCAAAACAACGTATCATCAAAAAATCAAAATTGAGTTTTTTTATTGCTTCCGATACTACATCATATTACATAAATGTATGTAACATGAAATTTTCAGCTTCCGCTGTCAGATATAACCACTATATAACCATTATATAACCATCACATAACCATCTTATAACCAAAACTCACATTTTGTTTCAATGTGAGCGGCTACTATTATATCGTTTTTCCTTCGCCTGCAAACTTATGAAAAGTGAGGTTACGCTATTTTGCATTTTAGGTGAAAATTGTATGATAAAAGTTCATTATTTGCGCATGTCGGCCATAAATACACAAGCACAAGCGTTTTTGCCGGCATTTGCAAGTTTAATTGAGATTTATTTTGCATTAAAAATTCAACAAAACACTATTGTGCCACGTTATAACGCAGTTGCAAGTAAATTTCGAAAAGTTACTTGCACAAAAATAATTCCGTTTTAATACGCTGACTTCAACATGCATATTTTCCAACTATTATGATATTAAAAAATAACTATTATGATAAAAAAATTGTTTATGCAAAAAAAATGTTTTTTTAGCTTAAAAATATTTATGGAAAATATTATCAATATTTAATTTTCTTTAATATTTGATTATTTACTTATTAAGCGCAGCCTTAAATTAGTTTTAAAACCTGCAGCCACAAATAAAGTAAAAAATGTTGAAGTAAAAACCACAAATGAGCGCGTATTTAATAAAAAAAGTATATAAAAAAAAACAAGTACTTAATAAACTGTAATTATATTTTTGCTTTTATGCAATACTCAAACCTACGAACTACAGACATAACTAACTGCAGTTCGCTGTCAAATATTTTTTTTTAGTTTAAATACAAGCATAAAATACATTTGAAAAATATTTATTTTGTCTGGTTCATAAAACATTCTGTAACACTTAAGCTTAGCGTAAGGAAATGCAAAAATAAATAAAAATAAAAAATATTGTAATAAAATATAAACTGCAAATAAAAAAAAAATTAAATAAAAATTAATAAACAAAGCGTTAATTTTTACAATAAAATAAAATAAAATATTTATATAGTAATATTTTATACAAGTAAGTTTCCAAAAAAAATATTATAAATAAACAATAATATTATAAAAAATAAATAAATATATTAAATAAAAATGTATAATAAAAATTATATATTACAAATAAAAATAAAAAAAACATTTATTTTCTACAATAAAATGTAAGCAAAAACGTAAATACAAAGCAATTGCGTTAAAAATAAAACTAAAAGTATAATAAATAAAAAGAAAAAAATTAAAATAAAATAAAATGCTTAGCATACAAATACAAAAGAAGTTTGGTCAAATGTTGTCCAACAAGCGAAACTTAATAATATCACTACAAACACACACACGTGTGCACACGCAGCATGCCACACTGGCAGCGGCGCAAATGCCGTTACTAAACATACTCATTTTATTAATATTAGTGTATTAGTGTATGTATGTCATAGGCTTAAAGCTTTTAACAAAAAAATGTGTAACATTTTATTTTTACTATAAGTGACACATGTTATTTGCAAACATTCGCACCCTAATGCAGTGCATATGTATTGTTGAAAACACATAACGCAGTTTGTATGTGGCAGTTTAAGTATATATGTAAGTGCAAGTATATAATGTAGAAAATGCGCTTAGCAGCGTGGGTGAGCAAGCGCAGACGGCTAAAGCTATGCCTTTGAGGCGAAAGTTCGACACACACACACACGGATACTAACAGCGCACTAACAGTTAAAGCCAACTTAGCATATTATTGCGCCTTTTGAAAGGAGTTTATAAAATAAAGTGAGAAATAAAAGCATTTTTGCAACAGAGTAATCGGTATATATACATACATATGGTATATATGAATGTGTGTATATATTTTTTAGTAGATATTAAGCAATATTATTAATTTTTTTTTCGTTATAAATTTTTATGTTGTGTATTTGTATTAAATTATTAGCTATTTTAATTCATTTTTTTCATTTTTTTATTAAATTATTACTTTAATTAATTTTTTTTATAATTTTTTTTTTTATAATTTTTTTTTTATAATTTTTTTTTTATAATATTTTTTTTATAATTTTTTTTTTTATAATTTTTTTTATTATCATTAATTCTTAAATTTTATAATATATATAATATAGTAATTTATTAAATTTTAATTTTGTAATTTATTAAAATAAAATGATTAATTAATTAAAATTAAATAAATAATAATAACAATTTCTAATTTTCTAATATTTTATACTATAAATAAAATAAAACAACAATAATAATAAAATTTATTTTTTCTAATAAATAAATGAAACACGATAATAATATAAATGATTTTTTTCCCCAACTTTTATGAAAATAAATCAAAGGCAAATGAAAATTTTTGCTTAAAAATTATAATCAAAACAAATTTTAAAATTTTCTTTAAGTAAATTTAATTGTAAAAGTATTAAGAAGAAACAACCAAGGTATTTTTGTATTATTTTTTTGTATGAAATTTAATTTGTTCATGAACATTACAATTTTTATATGAAATTATGTTTCTTATTTAACCTTCTTTCGACCTGATAATTTTTGTTTTTTCAGTTTTTATGTTGTTTATTGAATTTTTTTGTTTTATATATTTTTATTTTTATTAATTTACTATTTTGTGTACTTTTTCTGCTGTTTGCTGTATTTTTTTGGTAGTTTTAGTAAATTTTTATTTTTACATATTCTTTAATTTTCATAAATTCTTACTTTTTATTCTTTAATTTTTTTTTTAAATTTTTTTTTAATTTTTTTTAAATTATTTTTTTTTAATATATTTTTTTTTTACTAATTTTTATTTTATTTTGTTGTAAACTTAATTTACTTTCAAAATCAGTATTTAAACAAAAAAAAAAAACCAAAAATATATAAAATAAATCTGATTGTGGCTTAAAAAGTTTTGAAATTAATAAAATTAATTAAAAAAACAGAAAATATTGATGAGAAGTTTTAACAAAACAAAAACAAACCAAATTATGAATGTGTTCAAAGATCGTGGCAGTTTCAGAAAATTTTAAGAAATGTTGGAAATTTATAGTTCAACAAAAAATACCAAAATCGACTATTAAAAATTAAAAAAATATATATTTGTTTATATTTTTAGTTTTAATTAATTAATTTTTTATTTTATTTTATTTTATGCTTTTTTTAATTAATTTTTTTTTATTCATGAAATAATTTTTTATTTTAATCTTTTTTTTTATTCTTTTAGTGTTTACTGAAATTGTTGTAAAATTATAAATACTAAAAACGCCTATAAAAAATTAAAAACATATATACATACAAACGAGCACATATGTATGTATATACTGAAAACCGATTACCCTGTTTCAAGTTTGCATAAATAAAATATTTTCAAGCAAAATGTTTAACGCTGCAAAGAAAATATACATTTTAAACAAATTTTTTAACATTTAAAAATATAATTAATACTTACTGTTACATTTGCTTCGCAATTACAAAATGTTCTACTACAATTATACATACATACGTATGCACGTACATTTACAAATAAATATTATATATATATATATGTACGTTAAATATTAAATTTGCTTTGTATTTATAAACAGTTTCTAAGCTCACATACTTGTACTACTTAAATAAAGAAAAGAAAGGAAGCAAGAAATTACACAAGTACTATACATATAACTACTTTATGGAAATAAACATACATACATACATATAACTGTATATCATAATTATTATAACGTATTCTCTTTACGGTACATACTACTTATACACATAACAAAGTGATAATGCAAAACCAACAAAAATAATTTATAAATTACAAAAAAAAAAATCAAAACCATCATCTAGACTATACAATAAATAAACATTATTAAATAAAAACATCTTTTCCAATATTAAATAAAAATAAATATTGTTTCATTTATATAAGAGTAAGAAAAAGCGTTAACTTCGGTTATACACAAGCTATAATAACTATGAAGCGCAGGCTCATATTTTATATTGGCTAATGTTAGTAATTTCGTTTTTTTGAATACGAATTTTTTAAAACATTTTACGAAATTATATATTCTCCATTTTGATCTAATAACTTTTGCCGTCTTTTGGGTAAATCCGTTTTCCTCACAAGCAAGAAACTAGTTCAAGTGGTTTTTGACGTCTTGATTTGATTTGAGGTGAAGGTGCCCTCAACAACCCTAGCAAGTAACAATCCGAAGGTGCCAATTCTGCTTTTGGCGAGTCATTAAACTTGTATGCAGTATCATATTACTCTGGTGGAACACTACACTTTTTCTATTCATCAATTTTGACAAAGTAACCTTTTTTTGGTGGTTATCGGCAATCGAAGTGGTTCAAGCTGGTTCATCCTTTTTAAACCTTGACTTCTTGTGATTTATGGGTCAAGCTTCGAAATTAATTCTACACGTTTCATGTGCTTGTGAACGGCCACGTTAGACAAATTTAATCTTTCAACAATCTCTTGAGTTGTTAAACAACGGTTTGCATTGACCTATATTCTCATCGACTTTAAAAGTCTCACTAGGACGTCGTGCTTTTACCAGATCAAAATTCCCAGAACGAAATGAATCGTTGCGAATGTTGGAAAAGGCTCACGGTGTTTCCGTTTTATCAAAAACACAAGCCGATGGGGGGTATAAAGTATTCAGAAACGGTCTAGAGATCGGTGAAGACATGCCTCATTCTGGACGACCTTCGACTTCTTCAACTGATGAAAATATTAAAAAAGTGAAGGATATGGTGCTTGAAAATCATCAGGTAAGTGTTAGAGAGATGACAAGAGAGATCGACATCTCTCGCGAGTCCGTTTGAATGACTTTGGGGGATATTTTGGTTAGGAAACGCGTTCTTGCTCGACTCGTTCCGATAAAACTGATTTTTTTTAAACGAGTACCGTAAACAGGTCTTATTCGTCATCCTTGATCGCGTGAATTCCCATCCCACATTCATTCATGGATACCTTGTACATGTTTTCTTGGAACCAAAGGTCGTCCTCATACACATTCTCCGATTCAGGCATAGAAAAGCCATTAATCATGTTTTTATAGCGTTCCCCATTGAATGCAATATAATGGCCGCTTACGCTTTCGCCTCTGCCCTTCAATGTAAAGCGATTTAAGATTTGAGTTATAATAAATTGAGTATTCCAAAAACCGGTCCTAACTCGATTCAATGTTAGGGATAGACATAAAAAAGACAACGTGTACCATTCCAATGGTTCAGAAGTTCATGGTACTGTAGCGTTTAAACACTCTTCTGATTTTTAAAGATGTGGCAAATTAAGAATATTGGCAGTTACTGTTGAGATTCCATACATATGGTATTATCTATCAGTATTAACAAGGGAGTATAATGGGGCAATATAGTTTACTGCAAAAACGTCGATGTTATTGGGCAACTCAAGCTGAGTTTTTTTGCTCTCTTTAAGAAGTCTATTAATAGTTGAGAACCATAATAACAAAAAATTTCATTTGATTACTGACATCACTATGTTCATTCGTAATTCTGCAGCAGTTCGTGAATCTAAAGGCTTTTAAGCTTGAGGTAATCTCACTTTGCCATTTTCAAAGACTTTAAGACCAACTTTTGAAATCAATAAAGATGAGGAGCGTTTACACATTTATTTTAATGCCTAAGTCGATTTAGTACTATATCTTTTTTAACTTTTCAGCCTATACTATATAACTATACAGCTAACTGGTCCTACACCGCTAAGGATTTTTAAAAGTGATTCCATTGTGCCCGTCTTAATGTCCTATTTCGAAGTGCTATCTGTTGGAGTTTGATACAAATCTGTCTTTGTATCTTCTCTTCTGGAAGATCCACTTGTTGGAGTTGAAGCTCAAATACATATGTATCTCTTACTAGTTGAGGCGAATTCAATGTCATCTCACCTAAATTTTGCTTTCTAAGTAAGCCCTGAGCTTCCGAGTGGACCTTTTCAACGGAAATATTCAAAAGCAGCAGCAAAAATGTGACTGTATTATGCAATTATAAGCAAATGTTTAGCAATTATGTTGAAAAATATCACTCTTCCGAAGTGAAAATTAAAAAGTATTTTCATTTAATTGAGTACTCTCTGGGCGTCTTTTGCTTACACATTTATTGCAACCGATTTATCACCACAAACTATTACTCCATACACATTTTCTGCACGCAATCTCCGCAGTTACTCCGTGGGGGCGATGCCATTTTAAACAGCTTCGCGAATTGATCTATTTTTAACTTGGGTCAACCGGCCACGCCAGCCTCACTGGGAGTATAAACTTACATAACTCTGTATTGTTGTTTGCGAGCGAGTAAACCGAGGGAGGCGATGTCATCGCAGTGTCGAGTTATAAGTTTGCAGTTAACGCATGGCATAATAATGACAAATTATTACGCCGCAACGCGTGTAGTGGAGGAGGCGTGCCATATCACTCCCACAAACACTTGTAGTCTTCTCTTATACGCAATATGCTCCTGAGTCGTGTAAACAAGTCGGTATGTAAGAGTAGCTGGAAATGAAGCAATAAAAAGGCAATAATCTTCGTCATCAGCAACAGGCTGGTTATGAAAGCAGCTATGTGAGGGGAAACTCGATGAAACGGAATGAAAATATCAAAAGCGAATTAGTGTAATAACCACATCGAGATGAGAATGCGAAAAAAATAATTAGTTGAATGTGGAAAAAATCCTTATGGCGTCAAAAGAGTCTTTGAAACATTATACAAATATTTTTTGGGATTAAGGAACTGGAGGAATGAGGACATACATAAGTCCATCGAAAGTACATAGTTACTTATCTAGTTTCCTTATATCTCTTCCCGAAGTTTAAAATACGAGTATGTATGTGTGGAATTTTTTTTAAGATTTGGCAACACTACTCAGGTTTTGCTTTTGTCGTTAACCTGGTCGGCCAAAATTCCTCTGAGTTGTATCCTCCGCTCGGCTGTCGACTGGGCAATGGGTGGCGCTGCTTGTAATGTCATTGTCCGAAATTGCCTCTTATGCTGGCTGTGTCATGAAATTACAGGAAGGCGTCATCCAGAGAATGCTGGGGTATTTCCCATTCATCCCTTTATGGTGGACTGCTTTATATGCAATACAACGTATGAAGGAGGTGAATCGGAGAATGTAAAAAGTTTAAGTTCTCTGGTAGAACAGTCATTGCTAATAAGGCAACTGGTGGTAGGTATAAAACTCTACCGCAACGGGTGTAGGTTGCAGTGGTTCTAGTGCTTAGCCAGTTCTAAAGCGCAGGTGTGCCACAGTCCATGAAGATTCGGACCAAAAATTCTGTGACCGAGGGTTCCAACTCTGGCCACAATAGAGTGCCCCGAAAGAAGCCAAGCAGGGAGGGGCTGAGGGCTAAGGCGGGTTAGAGAGCGGCGTTCAGGATATACGACCGACATGAGCGCAAGTTCTACCAAAGAAAAAGGAGTCAAAACGGCCGCATAAATTTACTCACACGCAATTGCTGCAGTACCTCGGATCCAGAGTTGGCGAATTGCATAGAGGAGTCAGCGTTCAGTAGAGAGTGAACCGGGGCACCCTCGAAAAACCGAAAGCGCAGGGACGTAGTCAAGAAACTGAATGTCAAGCAGGCGAACAATAAGCCGACAACGTGCAGAGCAGCGGCGGCAGCCAGTGAGATTGCGAAACAATCGTGGCACTCATCGAATGCATTGACCCGCCGAGACAGATGTCGGAGGGGCGGTGGAAAATAGTTGGGACAATGCGCTTCTATGGATACAGAAATATAAATATATTCAGAAAGACGAAGTAGAAAAAAACTCGTCAATTTCAATGAAAACTGAAGTGAGAATTATGAATTATGATTATACAAGTAAACTCTAACTGTGTTATTTCGAAGATTAAATCCTTGAATTGCAGCAATGAAATTAAGAGTGAAGGCCAAACAAAAGGAATTAAGCTACAAAATCGTTTGCTAAAAATAGCAGAGGAAAGCCGATATAAACAAATTACGACAATTACTCGAAAAGCAGCAACAGTTGTTTGCACAAGTCAGGCCAAAAAAGACCACTGGCCTACTTAATGGCAGATAAGTATGTATAAAGTATATCGGTAGATAAATACCATACAGATGTGCAAAGTAAGTATATCATTACGCTTGTGTCTATGTACATACAGGGTGCACCAATTTTCAAGTCGGTATGTAAGCATTGACTATTTGTGGCATTGATGATAGAAATCTATATTGATGAATGATTTCTCATTATGTGTGACCCAAATGTTTGAAAGAGATCTTGAGTTTGAAAGAAAGTATTCCGGTTTCGCAACAAAAGTTGATCAGATGTTTGATACTAAAAAGAGTTGACATTGACACTACCGTCCAGACAGATGATCAAACTCGACACTGTCCAATTGACACTCACGCTGTGAGTTTAAAGTTTTTGGAGAGGACGTAATTTGCCAAAGTGGCAATGAGGAAGATGATGTGGAAGCAGCTAGACACTTACTCCTCAACTGTCCAGGGGGCCTATTCTGTAACTCGATATGTATTATATTCGAAATTCGGATCCACTTTATCATTAAGCGAAAGTTGTACCACCCTGTGCCAGAAAAAATACGTACACTTTTCGTTTTTGTTTTCTACAACTCAAAAGCTAACGAATATTTTATTCGAAAATTGGCTTGAAAATCCGAAAATCGAGTTACAGAATATAAAAAATCCGAATTCGAGTAAATTGATTTTCGAATCGAGTTACAGAATAGGCCCCCAGCTTACGCCAACTAAGGTTGAAGCATCTCTCTTACTATACCTTCTACGAACCCGATGAATTGGCTGGAATTTATATTAGTTACTGTAACAAATTTGTGGCAGACTCTTGTGGTTTTGTCGATATATGTATATTTCATATCTGGGAGTTCTGGACATCGCCACGCACAAGTGTCTCTTATCTACAAAAATGAGATTATTCGTGGCAACGAGAAATCAGTCTAGTAACCTCTTCAGAATTGGCTCCCTGATTGCTTCTTATGACAAAAAATTTGTTTTGAAATTACGCCTACATTGGTGGATATGGTGGAAAAAGTAAAAAGTAAAGCCAAAACCCATCTAGCAGCTCCCCGAAAATGCAAGGAAAATTGTGGAGCACACAATGTTTAATATAACAAAAGTCTGTTAAGAATCAATGCCGTAGGCTTCCCACAGCAAACATAAAGTTGCAGTTTACTTGTGGACAGAAAATATCACCCAACTCCGACGCACATGCATCCGCCTTCGCAGATCCCAAACTTGATCCAGGCGGAGAGGAGCCGCACCACGAGAAACCGAGCAACACCAAGCAGCAAAATAGTAGTTGAAGCATGCCATCGAGGAAATAAGAGAAAAATTGGGACGAACTACGCGAGGATGTTAACAAAAACCTCTGGTTACTTGGATATAAAACAGTAATAAAGAAACTCGGTGCTCGAGAAAAGCCACTTGACTTAATCGCTGCCAAGATCCAATCAAAAACGCATTCTATCCCACAAACGAAAAAAAATTGCTTGTGATCCAGAACAGACTCTAAGATTTCCGTAAATCTCCCAGTTCATCCCGCGAAAGCTTCAACTACCCACTAGCAAGCTCCAGACTCACAAATCTCTCGGGCCGAATGGGCCTGCTGTGACGACAGGACTGATGTTGCGGAAGGTTGCCCAATAAATGGGGCAATTTAATCAGCGTCGTGCTAAAAAATGAAGGAAAGGGGGGAATATCCAGAAACTCGCAGCGGTTTTGTTACGCAGCTAACACCGGGACCTGGACGCAGGTGCGCAAATGTAAATCTCTCAATGCGAAAAATGGGACGCCACCTTGAGCTGTCATACAACTAACATGTTAAATTCAAGTCTTGTATGTCTTTTATTTGTCAAGGTATCTTTATGAAACTTCGGACATGTTATTATTTAAGGCATCACTGCAACTTCCGAATATATTGTTCAGATCGGATGACTATAGCATATTTTTTTTTCAAAATTACTTTATTTATTGGATCTGCTTTTTCTTAAAGCCAAACAATAAGTTATGAAATCTTAAATCTATTTGAAAACTAGACAGGCTCAAGCAAGTGATTGAGCTGTTTTGGTGATACATCGCTCTTTAATACGCAGGCATAACTCTTCTTTAAAGTCGTGTTTGATTGCAGGAATGTACCAAAGCATTAGCCAAAGGGTTTGGGTGATCTCGGAGTTTTGATATATATTTAATTCTGCTATCTTCTACTTATTTCTTTACCATAGGAATACCAAGGTCTTTATGGATAGTTACGCATGTACCACGGTGAACACGTAATTGTTCTAAGCATTTTCGATTGGAACCTTTGTATTTTATCAACATTAGTTGCACAGGTCGTACCCCACAGTTGAATGCCATACATCCGCAGGGAGATCTGCTGTATAATGTACATATATGATGTATAGTGTTGGGCCTAAAACACCTGCCTGGGGTACACCAGCCCCTATCTGTCGTTCATCAGATATGAAACTTCCCACTTTTACCATAAATTTTCTATTTTTTAAATAAGACTCCAATGTTTTATACAATTCTAAAGGTAGAATTTTTTCAATCTTATATAAAAGACCTTCGTGCCACACCTTATCAAACGCCTGAGCTACATCTAGAAATATTGCTGAACAGTACTCCCTGTGCTCAAATGCTTTCCTTATCTCGTTAGCAATTCTATTTACTTGCTCTGATGTGCCATGTTTCGTATGAAATCCGAATTGATGCATTGGTATTGTATTATTTTCGTGGAGGAAAGGAGACATCTTTGATATCAACACTTTTTTAAATACTTTTGAAAGACAGGCTAGAAGACTGTTGGTCTGTATGAAGACGGCAGTGTTAAGTCTTTCCCAGGTTTGTCTATCAAGATAATCTGCGACTTTTTCCATGAAATTGGATAGTAGTTTCGGAAACTAAGAATTGCATTGAAGAACAAAGAGAGCACCTCCACAGCAATAATTGGTAACTCAATTAGCATTTTTGGGGAAAATTTATAATGTCCCGGCGACTTTTTTGGATTAAGTTATTTGATGATACCAATAATTTCAGAAGCTGTTTTGGGTAAGATTGACAGCTTAAAGTTGTTCTTTGGCAAATTGGGTTGAAATACCTTTTCTAGGTGATTTGCAAAGCAATTAGCCTTTTCCTCGTCACTTCGTGCCCAATTTCCACCCAAGTCTCGTATGGGCATGTTCGAGTCAGTTGGTGGCTGCATGGACTTTTGGGCTGTCCAAAGGGAATTTTGCTTGTTTGAGTTGGGACACAGCTTCTTTATATACATTTCGGTGTTCAATTCTTCCTCACGTTTGAGCGCTTTTTTTAATTTACGTACCGCAGCTTTCAACTGAAGCTGAGTGGAGGGGGAGCGATTTATCTGCCATTCACGTCTTGCACGCCTTTTTTCATTTACAAGCATCTCTATTTCTCTATTAGAGATTTTTCTGAAATCAAGCGGCTTATAGCTTTTGTTTGGTGTTGCTAAGACAGCTGTGCTGGTTATTATATCATTGACTTCTCTTATACTTTCGTCAATATCTCTCCCTGTATTTATTTTGTACTCCATATTCATGTGGCTACTGACGTATTTTTTATATTTTAGCCAATTCGTTTTATAAGAAGTTAAACCCACTTTTGGATTAACGAATATGGGTTGTTCACATAACTTTATTGGTACAGAAGAGTGACCAGAAGATAGATCAGTACATGTATCAGCTGTTATGTGCGATTTATCTATATTTTTGATTACAGTAAAATCAAATAAATCTGGTATTTTCTTAAGATCACTAGGCCAATATGTCGGCTTACCAGGAGATATTATTTCAAGGTTATATTTATTGCCTATTTATAACAGTTTGATACAGCTGACGTCCTTTCGGATTAATAAGACGTGAGCCCCAGTACGTGTGTTTTGCGTTGTAATCTCCACCTGCTAGAAATCTTTGACCTAGTGTTCCAAAAAAGTCCTTAAATTCGCACTAGCATATAGCTGTCATAAAAACTGATCGCTGAAAATCAAGGTAAACATCTTTTAATACCTTTCGTTGTTGTAAAAAGGAACCTGTGAAGAGTATTATAGCTTCAGCCAGGGGAAGTGTTTTTGTTGTTGTAATTTCTTGTTTTCTAAGTGTTCAAACTTTTACTAACCGCCATGAAAGCAGTTGCACCCTGTATATTCGCGCATGCTAATATCAAATTCGTTAATATATGCACGCGTTTGTATGTAAGCTTAATCTTCTTAGCGCTCGAAGTTGAGTTGCATAAGTAAGTGTGCGTGCTTATGTGTGTCTGTGTGCGCGACAGTATTGTTTGGTTGCTTGCGATCTTATTGAAATTGGTGTCAGTTCGCAATTTGATATACTCCCACTTGTCTCAGTATGGGATGGCACGAAAGTCAGCAGCGCGTGTGACACACACACACACTCGCTCATTATAACTTGGACTAAATGGATAAACAGCTACACAACACCACATACATACACACATACAAGTACATATAAATATATATGTCGTGTATTGAATAGGCGCCAACCGCGCGCAGCAACGTATAATTTAAATATTCGCATAAATACATACACACACACGCTCACACAGTTGCGAAGCAACGGCGAAGCAGCCAGCTATGCGTGGAGCTGGCATGCTTGTGTAGCCACCGCCGCGCGCCAATGTTGACTTCATTTAATTGCGATGAATGTGTCGCAACGAGCCGAAGTGAATTCGCAATTCCCAGCCAGGCGTGCGGGCAGCACGCAGAGGAAGTTCGCCAAAGCAAAGAATTTGAACTTGATGAGTTTTATAGAGTGGGCGATCCGGTCTGGCGGCGACTGGATGAATGTCGTTGCGCGCACAGCAGGATGTCAAGGATGACTACGAAGTGGCTGAGTAGGCAAATGTGTTGTCGATGTTGAGGCGGAGTAGCAACAAGTTGATCAAGGACGCGCCAGCGCAGAGTGGTGGGTGAGGAGGAGAGGGCTGCAAGCTGTGTTCATGTGTGTGGGTTAAGGGTTGCGCGGCGGGGGTTTTGGATCAGTGTAGTGGTGGCACAAGCATGTTAGTGGAAATATTTGTGTTCATTGGGATTTATAAACATATGCATGTATTTGTGTGTGTATTTGTATATACAATGCCAAAATAGAAATAAATATTAATAGCATCCGACTTATATTCTGCTGTTCAATGTCGTTGCGCTGGCGTAGCAGCAGCAGAGGCGCTTATGGCGTTTAATTCTTGCTCTTTGCCGCTTGCAAAACAAAAAAAAAAAACACTAGAAAGTGTATGAGCAAATAGTGACAATTAAAATAAATAGCGAATCGAGTTAATGACAATGCTGCCAACGGCATGAATGATGAAATGAAAGGGAATTGCAGCGAATGAACGTCGCATTAAAATAAAGGCGGATTTATTGCGACAAAGTGGCTGAGTTGAGTTGGTGTTTATTGATTGTTTGGGACGGAGTGGCGTATGAGTGATATTTGGTGATTATGTATAACACTAATTTTTTAGATAAAATAAAGCGTGTTTTCAAGAAGAAATAAAAATAAAAAATTAATGTTGTGACCAAGAAGCTTTATTATAGAGATGAGGACTCGCCATTATGTTTTAAAAATCATTTCGAGCAAAGCACCGCGGCTGGCTAAATTCCAAACGAGAGCGCCAATTTTCGACCAATTTTGGCAGCAATTGGGGCCGTATGCCATCTATAACACGCCGAAATTTCGCTTCCAAAGCCGTTAATCGACTAGGGCTTAACTACGTACACAAGCAACTTAACATAACCCCATTAAAATAGTCCAACGGTGTGAAATCTAACAACCTTGGAGGCCATGTCACAAAGCCACGACGCAAGAGAATGCGCTCACCAAAAGTTTGCTTCAATAAATTTACTGTTTCGGTGGCTGTATGCTTGCAGCGCCTTCTTTGTTGGAATCAAAGGTCTTTCACATCAACATCCTCCGAACTCTGTGATTAATCAAGGCTCTACAGCGTTGCCATTGACTATCTGCTTATTTTTTGTTGCAATATGGAATATAATGATTCCTTCTGTCCATAGAGCACACCAAACAGTGACTTCTTGAGGGTGTAAGAGCGTCTCAACAATCGCTTGTAGATTATGATCACTCCAAATGAGGCAATTTTGCTATTATAGTACCCATTCAGCCATGAGTGCGTTTTATCGTTGAACAAAATTTTCGTGTGAACATCGGGATCGGTAACCATCACGTTTTAGGTTCATTCATCGACGTGTGGGGAATGGTCGTTCGTCTCTAATTCTTGTTCGTTTTGATGTGGGTTTGTAAGACCACAAACCGTATCGCATGACTTCGTCAATAAAATAATACGAGATGCAGAGCTAAATAGAGAAGGTACCATCTTCTATAAGTAGTGAACGAGGACAAGACGAAATAGTTCCTGTTCTTAAACAAGCGGTCATGGCATTCGCGACTTGGCTCCCACGTCATTGTTGACAATCATAACATTGAAGTCATAGATAATTTCGTCTATCTTGGAACCAGTATTAACCCCAACAACAACGTCAGCCTCAAAATCCAAAACAGAATCACACTTGCCAATAGGAGCCACTTTGAACTGAGTAGGCAATTGAAAAGTAAAGTCCTCTCTCGATGAACAAAGACAAAAACACTATAAGTCACTCATTATTCCCATCCTGCGATATGATGCGGAGGCATGGACGACGACAACATACAGCGGCTGGGCAGGCTTCTCTCAAAGCCAACTTTACTTAAACTTCCCAGCCCAGCTCGCCCAGTTATTGCTCAGTCATCAAAAAAGTGTGTGTTCTAGCGTTGTCCTGATGGAAGACGAAGTCTTTTCTGTTGATTAGTTCTGTCGTTTTTTTTCGATTGATTGCTTCAGTCTCTCTCATCGGTTGTTGACA
This sequence comes from Bactrocera neohumeralis, assembly GCF_024586455.1. NCBI lineage: Eukaryota > Metazoa > Arthropoda > Insecta > Diptera > Tephritidae > Bactrocera > Bactrocera neohumeralis. Next base: position 46,869,084 of record NC_065923.1, read on the forward strand.
GTAAAATGTAGAATCAATCGTTCGACCAGGCTGAAGCAGCTCATAGTATATTACACTTAGCATAACCTTTCGAGACATCAATCCTGGCTTAGCGACCATTAGTTGAGCTTTACCACGCTTGGACCATAACCTTTTTCGCACATTATTGTCGTGTTTGATCCACTCTTTGTCGCCTGTTACCATTCGCTTCAGAAATGGTTCGATTTCATTTCGTTTCAGCAAAGACTCGCAGATGTTAATTCGGTCTATTAAATTTTTCGCAGAAAATCAGACAGTCATGGCTGCATATATGACGCTTCTGGGCAATCTTTTCCATGATTTCATCGACTTTTTCAACGATAGGTCGACCTGAGCGAGGTCCATCTTTCACAACGAAATTTCCAGAACTGTGATTGGTAGCACTTGAGATGTACGACAACTAATCAATCTATGAAAAGACTTTTTCGACTACCAAATATTATTCTATATATTTAATTTTGGAGGCGTAACCACAATTATAGTGGTCATAAAATACAATTTGTCTTTAGACTCAAAAATACCTAAAAGTCTGCTGACTCTCGATTGCACTCTGATGCCAGATATCTACGGAGAAATTCGGTATTATTACGATCGAACAGCTTTAAAAACTATTCAACATCATCAATTGGTTTTTGTTTTCGATAGATTGCGAGCTCGCTCGGCACCTACTTTGTACAGAAATTCAAATATTCATTCAACGTATACCTGGCATGTTCCTTTGATATCTTTAAAGTCTCAGCTTTTCGAGCAGTGAAATAGTTACGGTCATTTAAAAGTATTTCAGGGACATTTTTTGACGTTATCGTTGGTAACAGATCATTTGGAACGTCCACTCCATGATTCGTTTTCATTTCGCCTTGTTCAAACTTAACAAACAACTTTTCCACGAATGATTGCCCTGGCACAAGATTCCTTGAAGTGATGAGATAAAGATTATTCAGTTCAATTCTGTTAGTGAAAAACAATATGTCAGGTGATGTCCTGGGGTTAAGTGAGTGCTTGTGATTTAGGAGAGGGCACAATAGACCTAAGGTCGCGGTGCATTCCTCATCAATAAATCTAATCTAATCTAAATGTCCTAATCATGGCAACGCAAAATATATGAAGGTCTCAAGATGTTGTTTTGAGGCTGTTTTTCTTAAAATGATGTTAAGCCTCTAGTGTGGATCTCAGGAACAATGATCATTAAAATAATGAGCCAAAGCATATCACGAAAGTATCTCAGGGGTGGTTTCATAGCAAAAATATTAATTGGTAATAGATTAGTCGGCGTGGACCCAGACCTTATTCGAATCGAACGCTTCTGGGTGGATATGAAAAAGGGCGTGAGGGACTCCAAGCCAAAATATTGCAAGAATTATGGAAAAGTAGCTTGGGGAAATATAAACCTTTCAAAAGCTTTTTATTTACAATTTGTTAGTTTAGAACCACACCTTTCTAGGGTTGGGTTGATGAGCAATAAACAAAATATAATTTTGTACGAATAGTGTTTTCTTAAGTATGTATGTCATGATAAAAATTGCCAAAATGAGAGAAAAACTTTTCAAAACCCCATAAAATTAAATTTTTTTTGCAAATCAGAGACTATGGCCCAATTTTTAGCGAAAATATCGATTAATTTGTCCTAATATAATATTTACAATTTGTTAGTTTAGAACTTTCTAGCGTTGGGTTGATGAGCAATAAACAAAATATAATTTTGTACGAATAGTGTTTCTAAGGTATGTATGTGTGTCATGACTAAAAATTGCCAAAATGGCACCATAACTTTTCAAAACCCCAGACAATAAATGTGTGCATCTCAGAGCCTATGGCTGACTTTTTAGCGAAAGTATCGATTAATTTGCCCAATATGTCGGTCATTGTGGCAATTATCATCACAAAATTGAATGAAAACTTGTTCTCGAGAATGTTTGAGTCCAGATCTTCCAATATACGCGATATAATGACGATATAGATATACCGCTTTGTCTCTCGGAAATTGCAAAACTATAAAAAGTTCCGCCAAACAGCCTTTCTGACTAGTGTAATATTGAAAATCTTAAAATACTCACATCGTTGACAAGAGCCTTCGGTTACAAAGCAGTGTTGCACGTTTAGGCCAACTCAGTTTTGACTTCTAAGTCAAGGGACATCAGCGCAATTCGCACACTAATTTAAAAGTCACAGCCTTCTGCTCCGAACACCACGTCCCCCAAAAGTTCGTCTTCCATTCGACGTTGGTGGACTTCGTCTTTTTAATTAAATCGCAGCCTTGCCACTTCGTCACGCAACAGGCACAAAAGATTAGAGCACACTGTTACTTAATTGCCTTGTCGCGCGTTGGGCTGGAGAAAGCAATGATTGTGCGGGCGCACCGCTCGGTCATGCCACTAGCTCCCAACTGCTTTTAACTGCAAGGCATTGCAGAAACAACAATAAGCACAAATGCATTTGCAACAACAGCGCCAGCGCATTCCTTAAATGCCTATTAAGCGAAACGACCTGCGCTTTTTATTCGGCGTTCGCTTAATCGCACGAGCCCTTGGCTATATTGCAACGCGCAGCTGAGATGTTTGTGGCCCGACAACGCCTCGTTCGGCTGCAACTGTGCATTTGTATGCCCATTAGTTTATGCATTTCCAAGATTATCAGCAGCCTCTCTGCTTTTATTTGCATTTGTAATTGTGATTGCGCAATGACCCCCATAATAGCTCGGCCTGCTGTGTGGGAAGGCGGCTAAATGGAGCTCTGCAGTGCACAGTTCGTTGCTTGAGCGGAAGCTGAACTAATCCTTATTAATTGTCTGTATCCTTGAACTGACATTGTGGCAAAATGTGTGTGGCTTAAGTAGGTATTACTCAGCAATGCCAGCAAAAGCGTTTTACAACAAATGTCTTGACTTAAACATAATGCACAGAGGTGGAGCTGAACTGTCTTAAGTAGTTGGCCGATTTCGTTGCGAGTATTTTGTAAGATTTACAGCAGATTTATTTCTGGATGTACAGGGTTTTACAGTTCTCTTTAAGGGCGATACACTAATTATAGTGACCCTTCACTTTTACGATATCATTTTTGTAGTACGATTATCATTATTCCGTGTGGATCCCAAAATACCGAAAACTCAAACTTGCAAGCCGCTCGTTGCGTTTTTCCACGCTTTGGAGCGGGTTTATCGTGCGCCGCCCATTCGGATGACTGTCGATTCGACATCGGAGTGAAACTAATGAAGCAATGTTTCATCTATTGTCAGATATCGACGCAAAAACTCGGGTTTATTACGCTCAACTCGTCGTTGTTTTTAATTAAAAGTGAGCTCGCGCGGCACCCACATTGCACAGAGTTCTCTTCCACATATTCGTGAATGATCTATTCAGCTGATATTTTTAGAGTGCTTCCTATCTCGAACAACTTCACCTTACGCTCCTGTTAAATTATTTCGTTGTCTTCATCTGGCGTCCACTGCGTTCAACGTCTTCGATACCCAATTCACCACGTCTAAACTTAACATACCAACCCTTGACTATTAATATTAATGGGCCAGTATGAGGAAACTCATCCTCATGCCAAGGTTTTGCTTCAACTGTATTATTTTCCTTCAAGAACGACGCACGAAATGACCTTTAATCCATTTGTTTTCACAATAATAAAAGTTACTCGTGCCAACGCTCCAAGATTCAGCACCACAATCGCCTCACACCTAAGTACATCGATGTACCCGACACTAGGTTCAATCATGCACACCTCGACCTCATTGAACTTCTTGTCGTCAAACAGCTCAGGGACTGTTTAACAATCAGATAAATTTTCCAGGTGACCAGTTGCTGTTCCTCAGCTGACGTTGTTTGCACTGCTTTTTACTTGACTTGAGGACCATCGCATCAAAGCAACACCCTACCATCCGCAATCAAATAGACTGGTAGAAAGGTGGCTCAGAAGCTTCGAGTCAGCTCTGATGTGCATGATGTGCAACACTGTGGCTCCGTTGCGTGAAGGTTTGCCCGGAGAATTTTTCTTTTCAGTTTTGCCGAGAAGTTTCATGAGCACATCAGAGGATTAAGGCCTACACCAACTGCCCATCACACTAAATCAGCCTGAAAAATATATGCAGTTGTTCCCACGTCTTTCTGCGATGCAGTGAAGCGACCTTTAGAACCATCCTATTCTGAACCACACGAACGTTTTCAAATCAAAGTCGATGAAAGAGCGAAGATTGTATTCGTGGTTAGGCTCAAGCCAGCATACATCGCCAAAAAAGACCATGAAAATTCTCAGCAGACCGGAGCATCTGTTAAGCAGTATGTAGGAACCAGGTCGTCGAATTCGGACCAAAAATATTCGGTTATCATTAGCGGTAGTGATTCCCATTCACAGTAACGTGTCGGCCTTGATCATCACGGAAAAAGTACGGCCCAATGACGCCGCCGGCTCATAAGCCGCACTAAACCGTAATTTTTTGAGTATGCAATGGTGGCTGGACTGCTGTCTGACCAATAATGCATATTTTGTTTATTGACGAAGCCATTCAGCCAGAAATCCGCCCCATCGCTGAAAATGTTTTTTCGATGAAATTTGATCATTTTCAAGTCGTTTCTCAGCTCAATGCACGAAAATACGACGTGTTCTTGCGGCAATTTGATCTTGTAAGGATGTAGGCTAAGATATTTTCGCATAATTTGGAACAACGACGCCACAGAAATGCCCAACGCTTGAAAACGACGTATGAGACGCTAAATTGGGTCTTCCTCAATTGATGCGTTAGCGGCAGCAATTTTCTGGCACGGGAACATTTTGTACAGATGGTATAAATTTTTCCACTACACACTCAATTGTTGATCTGACAGGACGATTATGACGACCATAAGTGGGACGTAGCGCTTTTAAAGTTGAGGCCACTGACTCCGGGCCATTTCGGAAGTAAATTTTAATAAGTTCGACTTGTTGGATCCGTATGTCTTTCCATGATGAAATAGCAAATCTTACTCAAGAGAAACGTCAAAAGAGCCGGCAAAATATGGCTTCGTTTGCTGTCTCTATCGGTATACTTTTGCACCGTTCTTATTTGATAACCCCATTATTTCCTTCGTATATTACTTTGTTGCATTAGCTGGGATAATGGAAACGATATTCCTTCTGTTCTTTGCGAATAAGTTTTGCACATTGAGACCAGGAGACCAAGAAGTTTGTAACACCCAGAAGGAAGCGTTGGAGACCCTATAAAGTATATATATAAATGATAAGTCTGTTGAGCTGAGTCGATTTAGCCAGGTCCGTCTGTCTGTCTGTCCGTCTGTCCGTCTGTATATATACGAACTAGTCCCTCAGTTTTTAAGATATCCTTTAGAAAATTTTCAAACGTCATTTTCTATTCAAGCCGAATGATCGGAACCAAGGGCTTGTATGGAAAAGTTTTGCATTTGACGTGGTATCTTCACGAATTTTGACATGTACTATTGCTTAAGGTAACAGCATAATCTCCGAAGAAATTGTTCAGATCGGCTAACTATAGCATATAGCTGCCATACAAACTGAACGATCGGAATCAAGGGCTTGCATGGGAAACTTTCACATTTGACAATGTATCTTCACAAAAGTTGGCACAGGTTATTTTTTAAGGCAACAATGTAATCTCCGAAGAAATTGTTCAGATCGGATTACTATTTATATATATATTAAATTAATTTCACAACTTTATATTGTTAATTTTTTATTTATTCTTGAAAGCCACACGTCTAAAACAACACCCTTTATTTATTGTAATCATAGTATAATTAAATACAATGCAAGTCAGGAAAGTTTATTTAGTGATTAGATATGATAATACCGCAACTATTCATAAACTTGCGATACATTTAATTCCTAGCATTAGGTGATTAAGCCAATTAGGCTTTGAAAATATTCCGTCTTCGCCTAATTGACAAGTGAAAAGGGTTACATTTGTAATTGAGTTGTAATTGTCACGTGATTAATCAGCAGACAAAACAAAATACAGCACACAATTGAATAAAAATAATAAAAATAATGATAATAATAAAGATTTTCGTCATAACTGTGTATGTGTGTGTTTGCAAGTATCTTTGAGCACTGTGTAGCATTTTATTCACATTTTATCGACATAACGTACAGTAGTAAATTACGTCACATAAACATATGGTACATTTACATATATAAATATTTCGGAAGTGTAACGGATGGTTCGTATAGTATGATGACCTTAAAATTAAGCTTATTTGGAAGCAAAGGCCAAATCGTACTACAAAAATGGTATCAAAAAGTTGAATGTCCGGTATAATCAGTGCATCGGTGAGCCGAGGACTTTTCAATTGGTGGAATATTGAAAACTTCTGTACCCAATTGTGCTATAGTGTCAAAGCGGCTTTCCTGATAGTAAATTGTTCAAATCGATCGACATGGTACTCAAATAATGTCGCACATATCCACTTGATGTTTCTATTGTGGCTTACCAATATATAGTAATAATTTTTTGCTGCTATAACAATTTTTTAGACAAAGTTATAATCCATTAGATATGAATTTAAAGAATACGACATTTTTTGCATATATTTATGTATGTATGTATGTACATATGTATATCGACGACGTGCTGTGTTGAGTTGTTTAGTCGAAGAATCCGTCGTCGATTTGTCCTTTTTCTTAATGATTTTTGAAGATACTTTCTCTCCGGTAATGACAGATACCCGATATAAAATCGTTTCAAAATGTTTCCAATATACCTTATATAAGAATATTGATATATATCGATATGTAATGTATGGGAACCATAGCGGTTCAAGAATGACTCCAGCTCTGAAAAGATGTTTGTTCAAAATGTATCGCGATTATTGTATTTCTTAAGAAAGTGTTTTTATAATATATAATTTTTACCCTTCGATATATTGCGCTTCTGCTGGCGTTTTTTCTAATCTTCAAAAAATTATGTTATTGCAATCTTGGTTAGCTCTTTCATCAATGCAGTTTTTATCTCCTTATTCAGTTTTTGGGAACCAAACAAGTCTCAGAGGGCCAGTTCTAAGGAATGTAGTACCATAAATGTTCGCGCACATGCAATGATGTCTGAATAGGGGCGTTAGCACAATGCAAATTCAATTCCACAAATCCGGGCGTTTCTGGCGGAGTGCTTCCTGAAAATTGCATGTAACGTGCAGGAAATATTTTTTATTGACCGAACGACTTTTTGATAAGAACTCATGATGCATGACACCCCTGCAATCGGTGAAACCTTTACAATCGAGCTATCTTGATGCGCCTTATTCGGTCTAAGCTCATGCGGCAGATTCCATTGGTATGATTGAGCTTTAGCTTCAACGTTATAACTATAAACCCATGATTAGTAACCAGTTATGACTCTCTGGAGCAGATCTCGTAGTGGACTGAGTCCAACCATCTCCTAAGTAATGTCAACGCGACGCTGTTTTTGGTCTAAAGTGTGCAGGTTTGGTAAAAAGAAAACGAAGGCGAACCAAAAGGCAAGCAGAAAAGGCTGTCAAAATTTAACTAATTCAAAATGGCCGATCTTGTCATCATATGTGAGGAATATGAGTATCAACATAACGCAACAAAACAATCGAAAATCGAATAAAAAAGTGAGAACGAGTTTGTAGATGGGCGTAATCGCACCACTACCACGCCTACAAATCAGCATAACCGAACGAAAACTTATAAATTGCCATAAGTAAGCACTAAACTAAGATATTAAACTGTAATTTTAAAATTTTGAAAAAGTGGGCGTGGCCTCGCTCTCTAATAATCATAATAATCTAATAATGCCTATCTCCTAAACTGCTAAAGGTACAACAACAAATTTTGCTTAGCGCAAATATTATAAGAATTCCAGCCGACAATGTGAAAATGGATGAAATCGGAAGATAGCTCCACTCATTCCCCATATAACGGGACTGTTCAAAACTAAATTTACTAAAAGATAGATTAAATTTTACATCCCAGATAGCAGAAGATCACTTTTTAGGAGCCGATGTCAGAATTGGACTATAGGCTATGGCATCGCCCACATTTAGGTGAATACCCATATATCGGGACGTGCTCAAGGAATTATAACTAAATTTTGTAGATAGCATCAATTTGAAACTTGAACTATAACCGCGCCTACTTCTCTTATAATGCAGTTTAAATTCCTCCTATTCTTGCATTTACACATTAAGAGGCAATTAACGAGATAAAACTTTGCAGGAACAGTGCCTTTGAAGTATGTCACCTTATGACTTGAAATTATCAAAATCGAACCAAAACTATTCACGCCTCGGAGTACTGAATATGTGGAACCCCGTACCTGTAGTTTTATACAATTGAAATCCTTAGCGAACCCTTTTCTGAAAACAGTTAGTCTGTGCGCTAGATATGAGGTGAATCGAGTCAATACTACTTTTAGCCCTTAGTATTTGTACGGAGAGTTTGGTGCTAGGGTCTGCGACTCCTTCACGTATTCCGCCCGACATTTTCGAGCCGTCGGTGTACAACTTGATTGTACTATCCCTAAGCACCATTAGCCAATAGAGAATAGCGAATGGTATTTCGCCATTTAAGGGGCTATACCAGTGTGACACTTTCAAAAAAAAAATTTTTTTTTTTGCTTTTTTCGATAGCTTATATATTCAAAAATATCCTGTGAAATCGGCGAGGTCGTATTTTAAATAGTTTTTGAATGGCAGCGTTCTAAATAGCGACCGCTCAGAGGTGCAAACATATATGTATATAAGTGAAACTTTAAACGCGTTTTTCTCGAAACGACATTTTTCAAATTTGCTGACATTATAACTCAACGAGAAATTAACCGATCGACTTCAAATTAAAACTGGATATAGTTGAATACATTTGCTATACAATAGACTACGATCTTTTTGATTGGCTGAAAATTGTCAATTTGGCATTAAAAAAACGACAATTTTTTTCGTAAAAAAACGATTTTTTTTTCAAAATGACGCCATTTTCTTAATTTTTGATATTTTTCAAAGATCGTTGTCCATTGTATAGAAAATATATTTAAGTTTAATAAACATTTTGAATTTTTTTGTTTCAGCTACTCAATCGACCGGAATCATGCCAGCAGTTGAGGCACTTTTTTTTGGCACTTCCGCAGACAGCACATTACTCCGTTATTTTTCAATATTTTTGTAAAATTTTTTTTTTTTTTTAATATAGCTAAAAATATACTTTATTACGTCCATAGAACGTCGAAACATTCAATCTAGTACTTTCTTTTAAAAAAAATTCACGAAAATCGCCTAATTTTTCATGCGTCACACTGGTATAGCCCCTTAAGCACTTCATACAGAAGGAAGGTAGTCTCTACCTTATCACTGCTAAACTCTTCTGCTGTCATGTGAAGCACCCGACTCGCAGATGTAGGTGACTCGTTGCAGCTTCGATAGTTGTAGTCCTACCGAAGTCTGCGATGGAACCACCGCTCCAAACGTAATAATCGGTCGTATAATCATGATGTACAACCACCTGACAGTCCTTGGCTTGCAGTCCCACGATTTACTAGCTAGTCAATTGCCTACCATAAGTGTTTTAGTAGCTTTGACCACGCATGGTCAGGTCAACACCGCAGAGTGGAATCCAGCGCAAGCCCAATGTATTTGACCATATTAGTCATCAATATCTCTCTGCCGCAGTCTCCGAGGTTAGCTGGTACAGAACAATGTTGTTTGATCTACCGGCTCTGTATACATACTGGTTCGCATGAGTTACGTTTTCTGTTGTTGTAACAAAAAATGTTTTCATTGCCTTCGACCCACCCTGTACCTTTGATCATTATATCCTGTTTTGACGTTTTCGTGAGAACATTTCGGCGAATAGTTATGCGTGCGGGAAATGCGTGTCTGATTTGCATCCGCTATATATTCTAATCAATACATACACATATACATATATGAACATATATGTATGTACATGTGCAGATGTATACCCCAGTGAATACAAAATTCAGCATTAAGCCTTCCATTTAATTAAAGTCAAAACAATCATATATACACATAAATACATATTAATATACATATGATATGTATTAGAACGGGTACTCGTGTTTATACACAAACATACGTACATATACTCCCCGCAGAGTATTCGGCATACCCACGTAATTAACATACAAGCAATGGAAATGTTGCTGTGCATAATGCCGCTTGGCATGTGGTGAGGATTTCGATTTCTAGCCAGTTGAAGCCTTAATACTCATAATAATTACGAAAATTTCCTCCACTTCCTGTACTTGTGCGTGCGCGTGTGTGTTCGTGTGCAGAGAGCGTGTTCTCGCATTCCTATCAATTTTGCCAAATCTTCCAATCGACGTCAGACTGTGGCTTGGTAGTCGGTAACTTTTCAATGTAGTATACACACATATATGTTTATTAATGTGTATGTGTGTTGCACACACCATAAAAAAAGCTTAATAACATCAGCCGCACTTTAATGAGAAATTATAATATGACACGCTAAGATTTCTAATTCAAGCCAGCGAATGCAGTTGCGTGTGTCTGTACCATAAGGCAAAATAAGTGAGGACTAACAGCGGGCGTAAGCGTGTTTATGGCGAATAGAGGTTGGAGATATATAATTAATAAAATATTTACGATTTACAAATTTTGGACCCTTCTCAAGTGCTCTTGGTACGATAAATAGTTTTTCTTCGTCAGTTAAGTATTTCGCCCTTGACGCCCTTGAAACACAGACGGAACGGTTCAACCGTTTGAAAGAATTGCGAAAAATTTTGAAAGGTGGAAAAGTAAAAATAATGAACTGGGCTCAGTCTTCTGTGCGACAGAGTGATTGAAACGGAATAGGGCAACGCGCGTGCACGACAAAATGTGTGTAGAGGAAGCCCACAAGATAGAGTTCTTTCTCCTTTTCTATGGATCCTGGTCGTTAACGATCTGATAAAAAAAAACTTGAAGATCGTGGCTGCTGAGTGATTGTCTATGCAAACGATGTAGCGCTTATGTTCAAAGGAAAGTTCCTGAGCACGTTGACGAATTAATGCAGGGGTACTGCGGCAAGACGTTAACGGTCTCGCCATCAACCCAAATAAAACAGAGATTGTTTTATTCACTAGAATATACAGACATCCAAGAAACCTCCGTCTCTGCAACCAGTGGACACAGTGAAATACCTAGGTTCATCCTTGATAGGAAACCTTCATGGAAACCAAATATCGAAGAGAGAGCAAAAAATCCATTATTGCCATTGGAAAAAGGTGGGGTCTCTCACCGAAACTGGTCCTCTGGCTCTACGATACCAGAGTGAAACCCATTATATTATATGGAGTCTTTATGTGGTGGAGGGCTCTAGAAAAGTTCCACTTGCAAGGAAACTCGAGATCGTTTTGCGGGCGGCGCTCATCAGCATGTGCGGTGCACATGATGTATGGCTGCGAAAGCGGCCATCAGACTCAGGTATGAACAATCGGAAATCAATTCCAGTTATCCCTATTCCCTATCAATTTCAGCTTCAGACTTCCTGACTATTGCAGTGTCTTATAGGTCGAGGTTGCAGTCATTAAGGAAGCAGTAGATTTACTGCTCCGTTGTGCTGCCTCCTTTAGAGAAGCTATCAATAGCATCGAATGTCTTTATGATAAAAATCGCAGGAAACTGTAAAGCTGATGAGCTAGGAAAGAAGGGCACCCTAGAGCCGCTATCGGTAGAATGATAGCGGATCGGTGCTCTCGTATCCTCTTGTGGTCTACTACTAAATTGCTGGGCTTCACGGAAGCTTGGTCAGCGCTGGAACACAATCGGTACGTGCACTGTCGCAAAAGCCTTTTGGCCCAAGAACAATGGCAAAAGATCAAGTGATCGCTTTGTCCTCAGTAAGGCTAGCCTCTTCCTAGTGGGGACTTCATATAACAGTCCATGTGCGGTGTTTTGATCAGGCATCTAACCTAGCCTACCCTCAAGCGTAAGTTTTTCCAAATTTTTAGCTGAAATTCACCTTTTTTAAAACTTTATCGTTTTTAAAATTTTTGAGTTATTTTCGGTCTTGAGACATGGTATATCTTCGAACAGAGTATATTTGTTTAGGTTCATTAATTCTGAATCGTCTTATTTAAGCTCTCACACCATGTGTGCCCCATAAACACAATTTCCGTTCCAGTTGAATTGTTTATTTGTGTGATAAAGTGAGTTCGCACTTGAGAATGTAACCAAAATGGGTTCGCAAGTTCTTAAATACTTTAACAGGACGGCGTGTTTGTGGTTATGTGCATTTGTATATTTATGTTTCTATTCTATTTTTAGCAAATTCCTGTTGACTTCGATTTCAGTAATGGGAAAATTCAATTGAATTCGAAATCAACGCTCAGTTGAACAAGTAATTGCTGTGCGTGGCACACACATACATATATACATAGTAGACATAAATGACCTGGCTAACCATAACCATAACCATATGATAATACAAGTAACATTCCAAGTGCTTTCACAGCAGAGATTGCGTAATTCCATTGAGAGGTAGTTACATTTTTCTAGTCTGGCTAGCGCTTCCTTGCAACTTTTCCATGTACATGTAATATATGGAAGTGCTCGGAATGGCCAGAAAATTGTTAATTTGATTAAAATTAATATATGATTTCAACCTAATAAATCAAGCATATTTAACTACTTGATAATTCGGAGATATAAATTATAATCGATTTGATATTCTTTACGAACAAAATAAAGTTTTAACGTTCTACTTCCTACTCCACTTGGTAGCACTTTTTCGGTGCCTCCTACTTAAGCTTAAAATACAAATAATTATGCCATCGCCAGTTATATCAAATTAGTATTTTTACGAAGTTGATACGACTTTTCGTTTCATGAACACCTCTTACGTAGGTTGTCATTTTTATAATTCGTGATAAGAGAGCTTAAATAAATATTAATAATCGAAAATCGCTTTACTGTTTTTTTTTTTTTTTCAAAATATTCACCATTAAGATCTAAACACTGTGTTTGAACTATTTGTTGACCACTCTGATTGAGGTATCTTCAAAATATGCTCTTCAGGTGTCGAAAAACCTTGACCTCTTACTTTGGTTGAGGGAATAAAAAGGAGTCATTCGGTGCCAAGTCAGTACTACATGGCAGATGGCTCGTCAAATTGATGTTTCAAGTGCTAAAAGATGCAATTCTTTCAAGAAAAGTGAAAAGAGATCCGTCTTTGATGGTTAGTTTTCTTGATTTCTTGAAATACGACCAATGGTTATGCCCCTACCAAATTTTACTGCTCTGCGTTGTGCTAGTTGTATGGTAGCGACATGGCATCTCCGGTTTTTTCAAAAAAAAACTGGCAAACCATTTGCTTGGTAGTGCATCGTGCGCGACTTTTGTTGGATTTGGCTCATTTTGAAACACCCATACAGTCGACTACGTGTAAATGTACGATTCATCACCTGTGACCATGTAACGTATTTTTTTTAACATTTCTTTCGACCAATCGACACGATCCTTTTTTAAGCGATTTACAAATTGTGTGGTATTCAAAGTGAACGATTTTTTTTTTTTTTGCAGTAGAATGTTCATGCAATATTGAATATATGCCACTACTGCCTATAGTTGTCTCAATCTTGCGATCGTTGACACAACGATTTCACAATCTCAGCTTAGGCACAACATTAATAGTTTCCAGAAGAACAACTGATTTTGGACGACCTTCACGAAATTTGTATTGAATTGATCTGCGATCTTTATCGGATTCACCATACCATCGTAAAGCACTGGTCCTTGATGAAGCTTTATCGCCATAAATCGAATCAAGTTCTTCGATGCTTTATCACTGAGTTAACCCACGTCCCCAGTTACAAGTATAAGAAATAATCGCGCGAAAATGTTCGCAATTCAATTACATTTTAAGGCTCAAATTAATATTTTAAGTTACTGTAAATAACACAAATAGCGCTCGTTGTCGAAATTAACTGGATACGTGTAACATCAAAAATGTCAAAATATACGATGAAGTTGTGATTTGCCAGATTGCAACACTAGGGTTACCAAATACCCAAATATAAAAGGCAATCTACATATTATGGTAAATGTATACCTTACAGGAACGAAAGTGAAGAAAAAATACCATAAGGGTTTTGTATATACATACATATATCTTCTCTTTTTTACTGGCGTAGACACCGCTTACAAGGTTATAGCCGAGGTAACAACAGCGCGTCAGTCGTTTCTTCTTTTGGCTACGTGACGCCAATTAGATATTCCAAGCGAAGCTAGGTCCTTCTCCACCTGCTCTTCCAACGGAGTGGTAGTCTTCCTCTTCCTCTGCTCCTCCCGGCGGGTACTGCGTCGAATACTTTCAGAGCTGGAGTGTTTTCGTCCATCCGGACAACATGATCTAGCCAGCGTAGCCGCTGTCTTTTAATTCGCTGAACTATGTAAATGTCGTCGTATATCTCGTACAGCTCATCGTTCCATCGAATGCGATATTCGCCGTGTCCAATGCGCAAAGGACCATAAATCCTTCGCAGAACCTTTCTATCGAAAACTCGCAACGTCGACTCATCAGTTGTTGTCATCGTCCAAGCCTCTGCACTATATAGCAGGACGGGAATTATGAGTGACTTATAGAGTTTGGTTTTTGTTTGTTGAGTGAGGATCTTGCTTCTCAACTGCCCACTCAGTCCGAAGTAGCACCTGTTGGCAAGAGTTATCCTGCGTTGGATTTCTAAGCTGACATTGTTGGTGGTGTTTACGCTGGTTCCAAGATAGACGAAATTATCTACAACTTCAAAATTATGACTGTCAACAGTGACGTGAGTGCCAAGTCGCCAGTGCGACGACTGTTTGCTCGATGACAGGAGATATTTCGTCTTGCTTCTGAAGAAAGCAGAACTAAGGGTGCGGCCAGCAGCTGTACACTCTTATGAAAGATGGTACCTGATCGATTAAGTTCTGCAGCTCGAATTATTTTCTCCATCAGTAGATTGAAGAAGTCGCACGATAGGGAGTCGCCTTGTTTGAAACCTCATTTGGTATCGAACGGCTCGGAGAGGTCCTTCCCGATTCTGACGGAGCTTTTGGTGTTGCTCAACGTCAGTTTTCACAGCCGTATTAGTTTTGCACAAATTCAGACATCGCGGCATAAAGGCAGCTCCTTTTCGTGCTGTCGAGAGGTCGATGCGAGTCGATTCTCCTTTCACGGGTCTTTTCCAAAATTTGGCGCATGGTGAACATCTGGTCGGTTGTTGATATGCCAGGTCTAAAACCACACTGATAATGTCCAACCGGTTTGTTGACGGTGGGCTTTATTCTCTCCGCTCGATAGAACCTTATAGGCGATGTTGAGGAGGCTTATCCCACGGTAGTTGGCACAGATTGTGGGGTCTCCTTTTTATGGATTGGGCAGAGCACACTTAAATTCCAATCGTTGGGCATGCTTTCGTCCGACCATATTATTAATATATCTTACATATTATCTTACATATAAATAAATGCGATATAAGCTCAACTGTTTAGGCAAGGTTAGTTCAGTAAACTAATGAGCAGCGCATTAACCAGTTTTGGTCCTTAGCGATATCAGATAGAAATCCATTATGTAGTCTATGGGAAGTAGTCATCCTTTAGAATGCCTGCCCTTGACACGTATTTCAACAGACTCTATGTTGTCAGCGAGATATCTCTGCCATTGTCCTTTACCGTCGGGCCCCATTTGCTTGATGACTTTGGATATGCATTAAAGGCTAGCACCTAATAGCAATTACAAAATAAAACGATGCTTCAAATTTTGAGAATCTTTCGAGAACTTCTTTTGCAGTGACTTCAATGACATGATGCGTGTGCAGTAACGCCCACGATCAATCTATCTTTATTGCATGTTCGTCCTCAGACATGCTGCGATGTCGAAAAAGAGCGTTCAAGCTCACATTCGTCACAGGAATATTCGAAGAAAACTATGAATTATGCGATACACATAGGTCTACATTGCAGTTCTTCAACACTTCCAATGCAGTAGTCGGTAACTTGTTATCTTTTGACTTTTACTTCTGCCCCCAATGGCACTGTCAGTGATCAAGTTCACCTTTGAGCTTCAAACCTCGCACGACGTTGTCCTTATCCAAAAAGCCTTTGATTTTATTTATTAAGCAGTCAATAAGACTTTCCCTTTCTTTGGTTTTCAAAGCACATTTCTTTCCTGGAAGCAGCAATCTTAGTTGAAAACCGTCCAGTACTTCTCTAAAAAAGCGCGTCTTCAAGTCTGTTGTATCCAACAAAGGAATGTACGCTGAGACCATTTAGTATTCTTCGCAAGTTTTCACGCAAAAATTTTCGCTGGTCGTTTCTGGTCGTCAACTTTCAGCTCTGCCGCCATTTTTTCGTGTCTGAATAAATGGATCAACAATGTTCCGCAGCTTTTTGTCTTCGATTTCGGAACGTTACAAGCAGCGTATCTATCATACTTGATGCCTATTATATTCAAAAATGGATGGAGCTGAATGCAGCATCTATAAGTTCTATGGCACGCCGGGTCGCATCAAATTTAGCATTTTCACGAAATTTATTAACAATTTGCAAATTTCTATTCAAAAATGGATTATAACTTCTGAAATAAATTGGCAAATTTCTGGATTATAACTGTTTGTGTTTTTTTCAGAGTAGTAAAATAACTAATAATCCATTTTGCCCTTGAGGGAGGTGGGAAATTTCCCCCATTTCCCGTCTCTGAATCCACCATAGTCAAAATATAATATTATTAAAATCTACGATTGCTCTGTTAAATATTGATGTATTAGTTTCGAATGTTTGATGTGGAAGTAAAAACGCTGGGTAATTAACTGCGTTTGTTTACATTAGAAACCCTGATAAAACTGGAAATATCTAGCTTGGTCTTACCAAATGAAGTTTGTTTTCTAATTAGGCACCTGCCAGACAGAATTATCTACGTGCAATTATTTACTTTAGCTAATTCATTAAGTAGTGTTATATATGAATATTTTTAAGAGAAACACGCTTGTAGAAGCGGTGGCTTACATTAGCATACTGATACATTTTATTTAGTTTTGTTGTGTTATGCATTTACATAACATGTCTATTAAAATATGAGATATTACTGTTGGCGGTGGGCAAAAAATAGTAAGACTTTTTAATTTAAATTTCGCTCGAAAACAGATTCGCCGAAATATTTTTTTTCCTGGTTTTTTTTGACAGACAGTGACATCTGGGTCAAATGTCACATCAAAATAATCATTAGTGTTTAGTGAAGGCTTGTCTTTCTGAAGTACATGAAGTGCATGCGGTGATTTTTACGATTAGTGAAATTATACAAAAAGTTCTATTGAGTTTTCTGTGCGGAATTAAGTTTCTGGTGCCAAAACGTTCAGAATGCTAGAAAAGAGCTTTGGTGATAATTGTTTGTCGCGAGCAAGTGTTTTTGATTGATACAAATTATTCAAAGCAGGTCGAGAACGCATTGACGACGAATCACGTCCAGGACGACCATAAACATCAACTGATGATCGACAGGTCTATGAAGTAAAGGAATTGGTTCTTGAGGATCGACAATTAACAGTCATAGATCTTATCAGAATCGTTGGAATATTGGAATCGTCAGTAAAGAACATTTTGAAAGATCATTTGGGCCTAAGAAAAGTTAAAGCACGATTATTTCCAAAATTACAACATTTCTCGAAAAGCAGCGTCGCGTTAAAGTCTGTAAAAAATGCTTTCCGACTTCCAGTATTGCTGGCGATGACTCTTGGATCTATACTTACGACCCAGAAACAGACAATTAATCGGTCGAATATCGTGGCAAAGGTGAGTCGAATCCGAAAAACCATGTCAAAGCAGGTCAAGAATCAAGGCTATGTTGACAGTTTTCCTCGATTACCGAGGTATCTGTGTGAATCACTTCGAGATCCTTTCGACCGGCCAAACTGTCAACAAGTAAACTATTGGAGCGTTGTGCCTCGTTTGCGCGAAGCTATTCCTAATAAGAAACCGGAATTATGGGCCGATAACTCTTGGTTTTTGCGCCACGTTAATGCACCGTCGCATACTGCTTTGATTCTTCGTGAGTTTTTCGCCAAATTTTCAACCAATTCTGGCTATTCAGCAAACTCATCTTTGCTGGTAAATAGTTTCAGTACAATCGATTAACAAGATTAGAGTGCTAATTTTGCGAGAAGAGCGAAACATTTTTGACTCAACGAAATGCTGGAAGTTTTTGAACCGTGATAATAGGCAAATTGTTTCTGTGCTTCAGTTCAGCATAAGTAATGGCGAAAGTACATAGTTCATCTAGCTAAAGGGTGACTCCAGTAAGAAGGAAACATCGAAAACACTTTAAAGTATATATATTAATGATCACCGTGACGCGCTGATACGAGAACTAGTCACTAAGTTTTTGAGATATTGATTGAGCTACTAGCTTACCGGACCACTTTAGCATACAGCTGCCATACAAACTGAAACATCAAACACAAGATAAATATTTTGTTATGTATATCTTTTTATATTATAAGAAACGCACCTGTAAAGGAACTGTTCTGTGCAACCGAAGATAATGTTTTTTCTTATCGAAGTAAATAATAACATCATACTCGTAATAGAATATGTATAATCTTATTGTTTTAAATTAAATTATATTAAAAGTAACTCGTATATCGATAATGTTCTAGTGAAATGTTTTATCTTGTTTTTAATAAACCTCGATCTGAAGCCTTTTGAAGTACCCACTTCAAAGTAGAATAATCATTTCATCAACTGAGTTCTTCGTATGCCGAATTTTATAAATTTATACAATCATAATTTCATTGTTCAGTATATTAGTTGACAGCTGATTAAGTTTTTTTTTAAGATGTGATAACCCCAGATCATTTTATAATCTCGCAATTTGTAAGGATCAAAGCACGCGAGATACCATATTTTCCGGTGTCCGCCATATGTATCGGTAAATGTGATATAAAGCCAACAGAATGTTTAAAAAACTGCTCTTAGATAAATAGGGCCTAGGGATGATATTGAATCGGCGATTCTTTTTTTGTGTCACGACATATTTTTTTCAGGAAAAGTTGCACACATACTAGAATGTCCTAATGATATGCGGTGACATATCGCTTTGCAACCTTTAATTGTTATCTTAGTTGAAAACTTTGAAGCTTCTGTCGTACTTATCTAGCGAATTTTTTCACTTTATAATTTTCAATATAACTAATATACAATAAGGAGTGTAAAGAGTAAAGAATTCCTCCAAATCGGTTTATTTACTATAGCTCGTACTATATGTGAGATATGTATATTGTACGAGGGCTGCTATATATATTCTGGCCTAGGGCAACACTAAGTGTTGCCAGGTGCAATCTGACATTTCCATTGAAAAGTTTGACATTTTTTAGCATAACATCACTCAGAACGTTTTTGTCATTTAATCGTGAATTGTTTTATTTACAGGGAATTGAAAAATTCATGTCGGCCAAAAAATGGAATTCACTCGTGAACATTTTCGTGCGATCATTTTTCACAACTTTCGACGTGGATTATCACCACAAGAGTGCATCGATGAACTAAAATCTTTGTATGGCTATGAAGCACCATCCTATAGCACTGTGAAAAACTGGTACAACGAATTCAATCGTGGCCGACGCTCGCTCAAAGACGAATTCCGTGAAGGTCGTCTAAAAATAGCCGCTGTGTCAGAAAACGTGAACTGATAATGCAAGACCGTCGTGTAACATATCTTCAGATAGAGGCATGCCTATGCATTTCTCTCACCAGCATACATTCGATATTGCATAAACACCTGGCCGTGAAAAAGGTTTGTTCTCGTTGGATCCCGCACAATTTGACAATCGCTCAAAAAAGGCTCGTGTGGTTTGGTGTAAAGAAATGCTGAAAAAATACGATCACGGTGCTTCAAAAGACGTTTATAAGATCGTCACAGGTGACGAATCATGGATCAATGCGCATGAGCCCGAAACAAAACAGCAATCGACAAAAAAAAAAAAAAAAAAAAAAAATAAAAAAAAAACATTTTCGTTGATAAATATGCCTATTTACATTATTAGGCCAGAAATATATATAGCAACCTACGTATTGTAAAGTAAACACATCAATTGGTCTTGAGAATGCCGTCATTATCATATTGTGATATTTCAGCTAACATTTACGAAAGAGGCAGGTTGTTACACATATAATATGTCCGAATATCTCGTTTAACCTGATTCTTGAAAAATGATTTTGGATAAGTGAGGACGGGCAAAGTTCGGGTGTAACTAATACATAAGAAGTGTAAAGAGTAAAGAATTCCTTCTAAGCAGGTTTATTCACTATAGCTCGTATTATATGTGAGATATGTATATTGGATATTTTACGGGTTTACAGGCATTGGCCTTGCCATCATTGGGATCCTGACTTAGAGGTGCTCGGGGCCCAGAATTGCGAATGGTCTCCACTTCGGCCAGCTGTGTTGACAGGTCTTTCACTGCCAATGGCGCGTTGCAGATTCCGCGAATGAGGAGATTTTTTGGGAAGTTCACCGAGGCTTCCCATAATCCGGCGAAGTGGGGTGCGGCGAGTCCCTTTACTTCCCATAATTAGGAAATGCCTTTTTCAGCCCCCGCAGCTTGCAGTTGTCGTCGACGAAGTTTGTTGCCTTGTCGACCAATAAAACTTTTTAGGGCGAACATAAATAAATTAGATGATAGGTCTGAAACTAATTCTGAATGCACTGTTTTTCGAAGTGAAGCAAACGAAAACTGCAATGCATGTTTTTCCGAGTGGTCGACCTAGTATTTTCAATGTTGTGTCTATCGGACTACAAAAATCTACGCCACATATGAAATGGGTGCTCGAAGTCAGGCAAATTTCCCAATATTTTGGTTTGCTATTTCGACTTGCAGAGAAAAAAATGTATACAGTTTCTTACGGTTCTACTTAAGCTTCTCGAGCGTTAATTACGAAAGCACGACTACCCAATACTTAATTTGGCTCTACAGTTTAGGTAGCAAGGTTGAGTTTGAAATAAATATCGCGAACGCGATGCAAAAATTAGTAATGACAAGTAAGAAGGGATTTTATCATATACTATATATAATTCAACTGATTGACATATTCGGCATAAGGTTTGTTAGAAAACCGAAAAATCAAAATATGTAGTGTGTGGGAGTTGAGGTAGTATCGACTCCGTTTTATCCATTAACAATTATAATGCCATATACTATGTGAAAAAATGTTCCTTGGAATTCATTAATGTACCTCACATATGTAGAACCACCAATCGCATGGACTAAAGTCAGCCAGATGTCCGAAAATCGTGATAGTTTTATGGAGGCTAAATCAAGTTTTCGACCACTTTTATTAATTTTAGGCACAAAGATATATTTTTATAAGTAAAACACGCTAATGTAATTTTAATTGAGATACCTCAAATATTGGCCGGTATATTTAACATAATACCTGGAAGTACGAAAATCTTTATATTAGCTATATGGGTGCTCAGGGAAGTATTGACACGACTCAATCCATTTTTGATACACTTCTTCTTCTTAATTGGCGTAGACACCGCTTAAGCGATTATAGCCGAGTTAACAACAGCGCGCCAGTCGTTTCTTCTTTTTGCTACGTGGCGCCAATTGGATATTCCAAGCGAAGCCAGGTCCTTCTCCACTTGGTCCTTCCAACGGAGTGGAGGTCTTCCTCTTCCTCTGCTTCCCCGGCGGGTACTGCGTCGAATACTTTCAGAGCTGGAGTGTTTTCATCCATCCGGACAACATGACCTAGCCAGCGTAGCCGCTGTCTTTTAATTCGCTGAACTATGTCAATGTCGTCATATATCTCGTACAGCTCATCGTTCCATCGGATGCGATATTCGCCGTGGCCTATTCGCAAAGGACCATAAATCTTTCGCAGAATTTTTCTCTCGAAAACTCGTAACGTCGACTCATCGGTTGCTGTCATCGCCCAAGTCTTTGCACCATATAGCAGGACGGGAATTATGAGCGACTTATAGAGTTTAGCTTTTGTTCGTCGAGAGAGAACTTTACTTTTCAATTGCCTACTCAGTCCGAAGTAGCACCTGTTGGCAAGAGCAATCTTGCGTTGGATTTCCAGGCTGACATTATTAGTGGTGTTAATGCTGGTTTCTAAATAGACGAAATTATCTACAACTTCAAAGTTATGACTGTCAACAGTGACGTGAGAGCCAAGTCGCGAATGCGACGACTGTTTGTTTGATGACAGGAGATATTTCGTTTTGCCCTCGTTCACTACCAGACCCATTTTCTGTGCTTCCTTGTCCAGCCTAGAGAAAGCAGAACTATCGGCGCGGGTGTTGAGGCCGATAATATCAATATCGTCGGCATACGCCAGCAGCTGTTTTTGATACACAGTTTCATTATTATCAGAATGGGTTCTGTTGAATTTCAATTGTATGTCTCACACATTAAATGACATTTTCGGTCAAAAGTCAATTATAGATACTGGGTCATAAGGTGGAATACATACTTCAAGGGAATCGCTTAGTTTTATATGATACGTACAACGGTTACAGTACACTCTGTAGCAAATGGTTGCTAGAGTATAATAATACTAATTTTTGTTGTAATCTACTCACGATTTCGTCGAACACTGAATGCCGTTTACTTTCGCTACATTTTTTGTCAGCTCTTGAAGGTATTTTTCGTCAACTGCGGCAGTAAAAAAAAAGATTGGTTACTCCTGAACTTGACCCTTCCTTACTTCTTTCTGTGAAAATTATTTATCTATTTCAGTAAGTAATTAATCAAAAGAGTCTGAAACATTGAAATAAAAAACCTATAATTATACCTAAAACTATTGAAACAAACACACAAACACAAATAAACAGTATTTCTCCTTCTTTATGCTAGGCACCTGGTGAGTGAATATCGACTCATTTTATCATAATAATAATGAATTAGCAGATATTTTCTTATCAGGCGACTTCCAACAGCAACAATGTTAAATATTAACGCACGCCTCATTTCTAATTGCAGGCCTTCCGATATGTAACTTGTTTTCCTTTTCTTTATCGCTTCCAACCTAAGGTAATTACTAAAAAATAGCAAAAAAGTTGGAGAGCTTGCTACAAGAGCCGCTCATTTGACATACAACGCTGACAAATCAGTGCCACTTCATTCTAAACCGATAAGCTTCGCGAATTCAATAGACGCACTGCTGTAATCATGGAACTGCGCGAAGTGTGCGCGAAGTTTACTTTTGTCCAAAACAAAAAATATTTTGATTGATAGACTTACAGTTTCGAGTGTCCAATTATCTGCAGTTGACAATGTTGATAATGAGAGCATGCCATGATAAGACGCCGCGCTATGACTATAAAAGCGATGGTCTGAGAATTTTCGGCACAGTTGTATTTCATCAATAGGTGCTATACGACATTGAAAACCAAGTGAAAGTAAGTTACGCAGATTTATTTGATTTCAAAACAAATATTAAAAAATATCGTTTCTCTCCACACAGCAAAATGTTCAAGTTCCTTGCATTTCTGACCATTTGCGTCGCACTGGCCTCGGCCAATTTGGTGCGCGTACCCATCTACAAGAACCCCAACTACCGCCAAACCCGTCAGTCTGTGAAGACCGAGACCGCCTACTTGCGCGGCAAGTACAATGTGGCCACACCACGCAGCGCCGACGAGCAATTGGACAATTACCTGAATATGGCTTACTATGGCAAGATCACCATCGGTACACCGGCACAGGAGTTCTTGGTGCTCTTCGACTCTGGCTCATCCAACTTGTGGGTGCCATCATCCACCTGCCCCAGCAGCAACGAAGCTTGCCAATCTCACAATCAATACGATTCGAGCGCTTCCAGCACTTATGTTGCCAATGGTGAAAGCTTCTCCATCGCTTATGGTACTGGCAGTTTGACTGGTTTCTTGTCGCAGGATACCGTTAGTGTAGCTGGACTCACCATTCAAAACCAAGTGTTCGCTGAAGCTATGCAAGAACCCGGTACCAGTTTCGTTGACGCCAACTTCGATGGTATTTTGGGTATGGCCTTCCAATCGATTGCCGTTGACGATGTTGTGCCACCTTTCTACAACATCTGGTCTCAGGGTTTGGTGAGCAATGATGTGTTCTCCTTCTACTTGGCTCGTGATGGTACCTCCTCTCAGGGTGGTCAAATGATTTTGGGTGGTTCCGATCCCAGCCTCTATCAAGGTGGTCTCACCTATGTATCCGTCTCTCAGCCCGGTTATTGGCAATTCAGTTTGAATGGTGCTACCATGAACGGACAGGTCTTGTGCAGTTCCGGTTGCCAAGCCATTGCTGATACTGGCACCTCACTCATTGTTGCTCCATACAATGCCTACAACGTATTCATGAACATCGTTGATCCCGATGGTGATGGCTCCGTTGACTGCTCGTTGGTAGACAGCTTGCCAGATATGGAGTTCGTCATTGGCTATAATACCTTCCTTGTACCTGCATCACAATACATTCTTAACGACTATGGTGAGTGCTCACCTGCCGTCAGCTACATGGGTACTGACTTCTGGATCTTGGGTGATATCTTCATTGGCATGTACTACACCGAATTCGATATGGGCAATAGCCGTATCGGTTTCGCTCCAGTCGCTTAAGTTATCGACCTTTTGGTTTACCTTTAATTTAAATAAAATTTTTGAAGTAAAGATTTCCAAGTTTTGTTTTTGCTGTGTGTGCATTTTGGATCCCTTCCTATTCAAATACTATGACATTGAGGTTAGTAAACAAAAATTCAATATTGACGACAGCAATTTCTAAGGCAATTTTTTGATCTGATTTCAACTGAGATATTCGGATGAGGAACTGAGAACTTAAAGAAACTTAAAGGAGACAGGAAAAACATGTTGAAAAAGAGGTTTATAACCCACTAACGAAGATTAGTGGAAAAAGAAAATTTTTTTATTTCAAGTTACTATAAAATATCGAAGATAATTAATGATATTTATTTCCTTACAGCTTACAAGGGCATCTGGGTCGAGAGCATGACTACCTCATGAGGCATTGTGGACTTAAATTTTCACCTAGAAGTAAAACTTATCGATGTATTTTTAACATGAGGAAGCTTTTAACGAAATTCAACAGAATTTTGGTGCTGACTCAATTCTTTCTGATTTCGAATAAACTTCACGAAGATCGGCTAAAGTTCGCACCGGTGCCAGATGGAGCATATGGTGGCTTAAGAAAGAATTTACCCGATTTTGCCCATTTTCTCGCAAACACAAAATGTTATTGGGAAAGCTACTCTCTGAATCTCAATAACATGCCTTACAGATTTACTGATTTTTCGATAAGGTAGTCATAGACACTTAAGGACATATTCGGAATTTGGGTTGTTATGAGTTATGGTTATGAGGTTATTATGAGCTAAAGTGCAATTTCGACAAATTCGATGTGGAAACTAAAAATTCTAATGTATGGGAAGTAAGCGTGCAGGAAAAGACACCCACCGAATTTGTTTGATAATGGTCGAGTGAGATCTCGGGTGTGAAAATTAAGGCTTTTGGCGTATTTACTAAAGGAGTTTCGCAATTTTAGTTTTCCACAAAACGTTACCCTGATTATTTATAGCATTATACATATAAAACTACATCTAACCTGATAAATTTTAGGTGTTTCCTAAAGGCGAGGCAGTAGCTTTTTGCTCGCAGCCCACTTAACTAATGATTTCAGGTGATAATTACAAAGTTACAACTCAATAAAAACATTTTATTA
This sequence comes from Bactrocera neohumeralis, assembly GCF_024586455.1. Lineage (NCBI taxonomy): Eukaryota > Metazoa > Arthropoda > Insecta > Diptera > Tephritidae > Bactrocera > Bactrocera neohumeralis. The sequence continues at coordinate 46,894,777 of NC_065923.1, forward strand.
TTTTACAAACGAAAAACCACGTGTACGACGGCCATCAACATCAACAGATAATCGACAGGTCTATAAAGTAAAGGAATTGGTGCTTGAGGATCGACAATTAACAGTCAAAGGTCTTACTGGCATCGTTGGAATATTAGAAAGATCAGTGAAAACCATTTTGAAAGCATTTGTGCATAACAAAAGTGAAAGCAAGATTAGTTCCAAAATTATGAAATTTTTGCGACAAACAGCGTTGAGTTAACATTTGTGAAACAATACTTTCCGACTACCAGGATGTCATGAAAATAGGACTGAGTCGATTTAAAAAAAATGAATTGAACCAATCGTTAATATCTTTAAAAACTTTCAAAATAGGCTCCTTCTGTCTCGACGCATCGATGCCGGAGACCGGGGGGCCACATCTGGGCTGTAGGGCGGCTACGGATGCGTTGGGATGCCGATGTCTTGCCAGACCCGATTGACCCTTTGTTTGAGACTCTTGAGGACTTCCACGTAAAACTTAGAGCTGACGATTTGTCCATGACGAACAAATTCATGTTGGACGATGCCCTTGATGTCAAAAAAGACAATGAGCATCGTTTTCACTTTGTATTTGTTCATTCTTTCCTTTTTTATGCGAGAAGACGTCGGCGTGTGCCACTCGAAAGAAGAAAAATAGACCTCATCCCGGCCCTCCCGCTTCTTGTTAAAACAACATCTGAGTATGCCTGCTTGATCATCTCGAATCTCTGCCGCAGATTTACCGAGTTTCACACAGAATTTATTCGCGTACCTCTGCTCGAAAGAACACGGCATTTTCGGCTTGCACCACTCACATAAACACGTCGCGCGAAAATGTTTGTTCTGATTCTCCAGGTGCTCGGAGACAACTGAACAGCCGCTCGTTCGTTAGCTAGGAACGCTCTCTACCGAATCCAGTTGGTGCGCGCATGCCCCGAAGTACAGTCGCGGTGGAAGAAAATCAGTCCTATTACTTTCCGGACAAACCCTGTATATCTAGTTTTGGAATCAGGTTAACTTAAGATTTCTATGCTAGGGGAAGGTATAAACTGTTTTCAAATGTCTTTGACATTTCTTCAAGAAAGAGGACTTTATCGGTGGTAAATTTTAAGTAAATGCATCAACTTAACCAACTATCGTTTATGGTTAATAGTCAAAAGGATTATATCGTGGTGATCGAGTCTAAAAAGTTTTAAGAGAACATAAATTTAGTAAAAGTTGACTGAATAATTCATGGGGCACGAAATTCCACAAAAATGTGAGATAATGAACAAGTACATTGCCCAAATTTTAACTGTTATACATCAGAGATATGGGCTTAGTATTTATGCAATTTCAGCAAAAATATAACATTCCTTTAAGGGCTGGCTCATATCGCGGTCAATAATATAAGTTTGGTGACACTTAGTGAGGTTATGTGGGCACTGGAATATGTTGACAGCATCGGTAAAGGTGTAAACAATTCAATTCAGGGGTCCACTTCTCATTTAGGCATAACATTTTTACTCAAGTTCAGGCTCGCACGTATAGACGAACAGACAGATCCTGTATCTACTGGTGTGTGAGGTGCTATAAACAACCGTTAGTTGAAAAAATTCTGATGCTGTGTGCAATCCTTATGTATAAATATAATATGAAAAGAAACTTGAAAGAAATTGGAAAAAATAATATTCCAAATAACTGTAGCGTGCAGACGACCATTGAACCACTACGCAAATACGATACGATAATAACAACGAAAGAAACGCGAGAAAAACAAACAGATAAGTGTTGAAAGTTAGCCGCCTGCAGACTGGAGGCCTCCCGGGCAACAAAGCTATGTATTCTTGCATACCAAAGCCACCCTCAAGTGAGAGTGTGCGTTTTGTGCTAACTGCTAGGTAGGGGGTGATGTATTTTGGCTGTCGCCCATAGTCCACCTAAATATGAGATGGCATTATTATACCCTAAACAGGGTATATTAAGTTTGCCATGAAGTTTGTAAAATACAGAAGGAAACGTCTGATGCCCTATTATGTATGTACTATATATACATATATAAAAAAGATCAGTGCGACGAGCTGAATCGGTTTACCATATGGTCTACCTGTCTGTACATATGTGAACTAGTCCATTAGTTTTTGAGATATTGATCTGTAAGTTTGCACACATCCTTTTCTTCATAAAAAGCCCGCACCGCCGATAACTCCCATGCAAACTGACTTTTCAAGATCAGGTCCTGAATCAGGTATGGAAAACTTCTTAATTCTTGTATGGAATATTCTCCAGTTATGTCTGAAGGGTATTATTGCTTCAGTGCAAGCAAAGTTAGCATTCTTTTTTTGGTTTTGTTATTTTTTGCATTTGATTGATGCTTGCTTCAGGTGGTGGAAGTCAGTGAAGCGTCGGTATCGCTGCTGTTGAGTGCGCGAGCACTTGCTCGTCGTTTTATTATTCTTGGCGCGTGTGTGCCTAAGTGAAGTTGTGTTGGTTGGAAGCGAATGTCTGTCGGAACACCTGTTGACAAGTGGCGCTTTAAGCTTATTAATGTTGGCTAGATTTGTGGGTTTTAGGGATTAATAAGACTAAAAGGGGACAAATGGAAATTTAGAAAATAGAATTCGCTTATCAATAAGTTGGGGTTACTTAAAATAAAGTCTTACGAAATCCGCACTATTGATTTTATTTTTAAAGCCATTAAACATTTCGAATATAGAATTGATTTGGCTACCATTAGATGGTGCGTATCTGGCAGTTACCACAAATCTTGCCATGTAGTGTATGCATGTTACCATACATACACTTCAGAACTTCGCAGGCATGATGTTCTGATATGACCTGCGAAGTCTGAAGAGAATTGTGGTCAGCAGGTGCCAAGTCTGGGCTGTAAGGTGAGTGAGGAAAAACCTTCCAGCCGCTGTTTTCCAAATAGTTTTTAACTCGTCTTGCAACATGAGACTGAGTGTTGCCATTAAAGACAAATATTTTCACGTGTTTAGTGGCGAATTTCAGACATTTTTCGGTAATCGATCTCTTCAAATTGATGACTTGTTGTTTATTGGTTTCGACTCATATGGCACCCACTTTCTGTTTTTGCTTTTGAATGTATCCGGTTGTTTCGGAGTTTGTCGTTTTGGCAGCGGTGCCCTGATTCAAACTCAACTTGGTTTGATATTTAATAATGAAAAGATTTGCTTCGACATAACGAGTGACGCATCCGGTGTTGCGTCCAATATTCTGTCGATATAATCGTCCAGCGCAGTCAGTAATTCGAAGAACTGTTTTGCACCCTCAGTGGATAAGACGCTTCCCCAGAGTCGCTATATTGTGCTTACCAAAGGTGTCATTGCTGCTGATGTACAGGGTATTGAAGAAGACTCCAATGGATACATCCACCATTGCAGCTGCTGAAGAGTAGGCTATTGAAGAAGACTCATATGAGTCCATCCGCCAACGGGCGCAACAATTGGAGCTGTTTCCATCCACTCTATGGAAGATTTTTCGGAAGGGTATTGATTAGCGGACTTATGACATTCAACTCGTGCAAGAATTGAAGCCATCAAGCGCATCGCACGGTTGATGAATGTTCACGACCACATCGCCAATGAAGTTGGGTGGGAGAGCTAAGACTCATTACTTCATGTAAGTTTGACTTCACCCTTACTGCTTCAAAGAAAGCAAGGACGCTCATATCGACCAAAAAAGTTGTCACATGCATTTTCTGGAATTTACGATGTGTGATCTACATTGCGTGAAATTAAGAAGAAGAAGAAGATCTACATTCATTACTTGGATAAGGGAAGAGTGTGGAATGGTTCTACTGTATGTTTGGGACAACAGAAGTTAAGCATGTATTATTGGGTACCAATTGATCAGGAAGAAGGGAAACATTTTCCACCTTGCTCAGGTTCGAAGCCGACCTAAAACTTGTGCCGTGCTTTGTATCCGGCATCCGGCCGCAGGGCGACTTTACACTGAACTGAATTTTCAATTCTACCTGCCTTTAGGTTTAAACCACAGCCACCACGAATCTTTCCAAAGAGCCAAACCCATTGATTAGATTGGAGCGAGCTCCAAGGGCTAACTGCTCCCCGTGGTACCAGATATAAGTCTTCGGTCGGACCTTATAGCTTTTGCAACTACTAGTTGAGTCCCCTTCAACCCAATGACTGGTGACATTTGTCGCTTCAACTTCTAATGTCTTTTTATTCGATGAAAACTCATTCCAAGTTTATAATATCAATTCAAGCTGAGTATTATAGCCCTATTTCTGTGAATGCTATGCCGAAATTTCGAGGCAAGCCAACAACAGAATAGTGCATATTGGATTTTAGTTGTCTCTTATGATAGACATGCCTTACCGTGGGCAAATCCTACCTCTGCACGCTGGGGAAACCATGTGTTTGGGACAAACAACTCTCTCTCTCTCTCGAATTGCATCCCTTTTTAAGGAAGAGGAAATGCTCTTCCACTCTAATAATGCACCAAAGTCGAATTAGTCGAAATTAGAAATTAGAGTCCAATGAAGATATTATCGTCGCCAAGGATATCTTCTTTGTGAATCTCTAGAAGACATTGCAAAAGAGTAGAGCAAAGCGGTGTGAAGTGTATTGAGCTAAAGCCAAACTATATCGAGAAATTTTTTAATTTTTTGCTATCATTATTCTTTTGTAGGCTAAGCGCTTATCGAACTGCTTTTGAGATTATATAATTAGTATAGATTAAAAATTGTAGAAGTTTCCTTTATTGAATTTTCGACACATATTAGCACTAAAAATATCAAAGCCGCAGTTATATTTTTCTTCTGAATTCCACATTTTGTGAATACGAAGGCAGAAACACAAACAAACAGTTTGGAAAATAAAATACCATGTATATACTTCTGCTTGCTTTCCCAAACATCTTAGTATTCGCTCTCCCCCTCTCCATACTGCTCGTTTATTTTCTTATAATATTTTTTTCTTTTTTGGCTTGGCCAAGTTTTCCAGTTTCTCCTGTTGCTTGCCATGTCGACTTCCAGTGGCTGTTGGGTGGCAGACACATCGCGAAAATACACAAGAAATACTTAGCTACAATCAAGACAGCAAAAACACACGAAGCAACAACTTGAAGAATTCACCCAGACCACTGAGCGAAGGCACACGCACACACGTAGGCACTCACAATCTACATAAGTCGCTTGAATCGTGCTTCGCCACGCAGTTGTGAGCCCTTCACGGCCACCCACATCACAACGTTTGGAGGTTACAATGTTACGCTTGACTGTTATTTCATTGCCAACACACGTAGGGTTGATGGTGGCGCTTGCGGAGCGGGTTGGTTGGGTGGCGACAACAAAAAACGTAGCAGCCACAGCACCTCACAGGCGTACACCAACCAGTTGAATATCGAAAACTGGGTGTGTGTACGTGTGTGAGTTGTTATTGTTTTCATTTTACGCAGCAGCTGCAGCATGCTTTTAGGCGCGCACACCCTGAAACGCGTTGTGTCCATGAATGAAACTCTCCGCGGCGTTTGCACTCATTTTCCACAACGCATAGCCAAATGCTCTTATGTTTGTTGTGGACTCTCTTCGTATTGTTAAGTTGTTGTTGTGCTTTACTATTTTTTTGTTGTATTTGAACTTTGTTGTTTTTATCTATATGTTCTGGTGCACATACACACGACTTTAATGCCCCTGTTGCGCATTTTGCCAGCGCTCTCGTAAGTTTGCTCTCAATCGGTTTCCCGGCTGAAGGCTTAAATCGAAGAGAGTCGTTTGAAAGTAAATGCTTGTGTTGAGTTTATACCGTAAGATGGTGTTGAAATGCCAGACAAGTTTCGCATATGATTATTGGGCTCATTTTAATTTTCTAAAAGGAACGAGTTTTTTGAGCTTTCACGATGCTCTAAATGCAAAACCTAGGAATAAGTAGGCTTCTATGATTTATATTATCATATGAGCTAATTTATTTGTGATATTGTGTTCGAAAGGATGTCTAGATATCTACTATAACCCAAAAATTGCCTTGAGATTTTCCAATTCTGCGAAATTTCTTTCTAAATTATTGGGTTCCAAATTCAATTAGAATTGTGCTATCTCAGCGAGTTTTCTTGTCAGGGTCATTTTAGCTTAGGAACCAGCTTAGATATAAGAAAATGTCTGTTCTGCGGATCTGATTTTTGTATAGAAAAGAAGAAAGCAGGACATGGAAAACATTGTCATGGGAATTTTTGCATATGGAGTATACAGTGTATGGGCCATGACAACGGCAAAAGTGTGTTGCTACTGCGGAAGAGCATTAGACAATTTATATCACACCATGTAAATGATCTGATTTTTGTAGAGAAGAGAAGAAAGCAGGACATGGAAAACATTGTCATGGGAATTTTTGCATATGGAGTATACAGTGTATGGGCCATGACAACGGCAAAAGTGTGTTGCTACTATGGAAGAGCATTAGACAATTTATATCACACTTTGTAAATCCTAGAAAATGGTGGCCTAAATTTGTTCTTTTGATGAAACAAGCTTAGCTTGCTCCAGAGCAAGTTCGTCGGGTGAAGTCTCCTGTTGCGTCTGTATTTTGTTCTCTGGGGTTGCACTAGTGAATCTATATTTTGTCGATGGTTGCGACTCAGAGAGTCTTTATCACTGTTACGCTATCAACAAACTGCTTGCAGTGACAAAGTTACCTGACGAAAACAAGTAGTCTGTAAAATGTTGTCCAGCAACTTTATGATAAGATCAGTTTCTTAACATGATGTGAGAACGGCGTATTCATGGATTTTCAAAAAAATGAATAAATAGCGAAATTCGACGAAAAGTGCTTCTCAGCGATCACTCTTTTGAATTCTCAGCACTGGAAATAGTCACTGGAGGTCAGATCAGGAAAATACGGTGGATGCGAAAGCAATTCAAAGCTCAAACAACAACAGTAGTTTTTTCTTCTTCAAGTGCGGCCTTTTTTCTACGATTTCGTCCTTCAAATGGCCCAAAAACGCTATGCATGGTAATTGTCGTTGTTGATGATCTTTCAGTTTTGAAGGAAGTCAATAAAAATTATCCCAAAATACAGTAACCATAACCTTGCCAGCCGACTATTACGTTTTTGCACGCTTTGGAGCGGATTCATCGTGTGCAGTCCACTCGCATGACTGGCGATTGCACTTCGGAGTGAAATATTGGTGCCATGTTTCATATATTTACACATATCGAAGCAAACCTTCGGGCTAACAGGTATCAGGTTTGACCATCTCCAAACACTGCTCCGAATCAACAATCTGTCGATATTTTTGGTCAAAAGTGAGCTCGCGCAACACCCACTTTACACGGAGCTTTCCCATACCCAAATACTCGTGAATAATATAATGTACACATTTAGTTGATGTCTGTAGAGTACCTGCTTCCGAGCAACTTAATTTTACGGTCATCCAAAATTATTTTGTGGACTTTTTTTTGCTGTTTTCGTCGGTAACAACCTCTTTTGGGCGTCCACTGCGTTCAACGTTTCCGGTGCTCATTTCACCATGAATTTCTATCTAGTAGCGCTATCTATGGTATGTGTCAGGCCAGGGACCTTTCAGTTGACCTGTTACCAAGAAGGATAGCGGAAGTGTCTTAGTGTACATTGAAGACTGAAACAGTGGGCATCTCAAAAGACCGCGTGAATTGTTATCTGCATGAGAAAGGCACAAGAAAGCTATCGCTCAATACAAAGGGAGGGTGGGTGCGATAAACTACTTTCGGTCGCTAGAGACTATTATACACTATTTAGAAATAAAAATCTGGTTTATAACAGTAAGCCTCTCCTTCACTATAGTAACTACTTCGAAATCAGCTAAAGAGTGTAGATGCGCTGATTCAGTACCACGCAGTTTGCGAAACCTAAAAAATAATATCGGAGACCATATATAGATATATGTATATACATATGTACAAGTCATCAGCATAATGATTTCAGTCGACTTAGTTCCGTCCTTCTGCCTGTCTCTCTGTGCGTCTATTTGTATAAAGCGAGCTACTCAGTCAGTGTTTAAGCCATCGATCCAAAATTTTGAACACATCCTGTTCTTACCAAGAAACTGCTAATTTGCTGGATCAGCCGATATCGAATCCCATACAAACTGAACGACCGTTTCGAATCGTTTGAATTAACGAAGCTGTAAGCGAAATTAACATTTTTTGCAAAAGGTAGATATCGAGGTTTATATAACCTTTGGGTAGACTTAACAAAGCTGAAAGATTCGAGCCGCGTATATATTTTTGTCTAGAATGTTACTACTTCTAATTAGTCTAACCAAATCGTTGTGAATTTTCAAACTGTTGATTGTATACTTTTAAGAGAAAGTGCCAAAGCTGAAGAGAAATGTTTTTCAAACTCAATAAACACACAATTTCTCTTCGCGCGAGAGTTAATAAGTATATTTTTTGTCGTTCGCTCCCAATCGGCAGTTTGTCCGGGACAGCCAGAAAATCGACTGTTGCTTCTCTGTCACTGTGTGCGTGTCACACACACGCGAACAACAATACAAACATTGGCAACAACAATGTACTTCCTTGGAATATATTAGTATTTGATGGCTGTTGATTTTCGACCGGGGGGCAGGTGGTTGTGGCGGAGCAGTAAACGGAGTAAATACAGGAGCAACAGGACTTTTGCCGTGAGACCAAACGAACCGAACAAAATGCGAGCCGAACGCCTTGTGCGGTGAGTAAGCGAGTGTGCGTTCTACGTGGGAATGGCAAGCAAAACAAGCAGCGAACGAATGTCGAAAACAGGAGTCCGCACGAAACCGTAGTGTGGCGCTAAGCATTTAGCGGCGGACGAAGACGGACGGACGGCCCGTGCCTGGCAAGGCGATTGGTGAGAGCGCCCATATACATATACACGCGTATGTGTGTTTGTGTGTGTGTGTGTGTAGGTGTGCGGTGTTTCAGGCAGGCTTACAGCCTGAACCGACATTTCGCAATCACTGGCACAGTTCGAGTCGAGCCGTTGCGAGGATAAGTCGCTGAACGCGGAAAGTGAACTCAGCCAGAACTGCGAACAGTGGAGACAAATTGTACATACACACACAGCCATATGTGTGTGTTCCTGTGGCAACAGCAGGCAGCAGTGTACCTGTCAATGCGTTAGTATTGGTGTTAGTGTCGGTGCTAGTGGTGGTGGTGGTGTTGCGCAGGTGTTGGTGATACGCGCTTTTTGCAAAATGTATAATTATACTTTGAAACTTTAGTGCTGCTGCAGTGGTGTTAGTGTGTTGTAGCTGTGTGCGATTACTTTAAAGGTGTGTTAGCAAAAGGCTTGCCTGAAGGAGTGCTCCGCTTATCCTCACATAGAGAAATTTATATACATATTAGTATTTTTCGTTTCTTCGGGCAAGTGACTAAGTGTTGGGTCATAAAGAACGGTGAATTGCTGCCTGCAGCTATTGGACAAAGTTGGAAAAGCAGCGCTGTGCAACGCAGAGTCAACATAGATAAATCTATATTTATGTATATACTATATACTTTATTTGTATATATAGATATATATATATAATGTGTATATGCATGTATGTGTGTGCTCAGTGTGTGGAGTTGCTGAAGTTTTTCGAGAATGAAGGTCAAAGGAAAATTTAAAGCTGAAGTTGGTGAATTGTGGAGTTGTTAAAGTTGCCATTTCAATATTTTCAAAAAAGTGCACTTTGTGGGAATAAAATTAAGTGAAAAGCGCAGTGAATGTGACTATTTATTTGTAAAGAGTTGTTTAAATTGAGTGTCTGCGGTGCAGTTTCTCTACTGGTATGACAAGAAATCTATTTATATATTACAAATTTATATTAATTTTTGCAAATTAGATTTTTTTTTTCAAAATTACTACTTTATGAATAAGTTTAATTTTTTTTTAATTTTCAAGGTGACTTAGACAGTAGACTAAAACGGGATTACAGATTTCCCATTCAATATTTTAAAAGATAAAAATAATAATTTGTGATAGAAAAAGATAAAATAAAAATAAAAAAATTAAACGAAATATAAAAAAAATGGAAATAAAAAAATATTGTTTGCTATGATTATTTCGGCTTTAAGAAATTATGATAAAAATGAAATGCGTAAAAAACAAAAGATTTCAAAAAAATTAGACAAAAAATGGTAATTTATTATCTGAAATTTATACTAAAAAAATTTACGATCCTTATTTACCCTTAATGAGATATAATTGGAAAAATTCAAATATAATAAACATTTTTTCAAATCTTTAGTTAGCCTTAAATCGAATAAATTTAAAAAGAATACTAAATTATTAAAAAAATTAATTAAGAAAAATTCAATAAAATGAAAATTTATTTCAGATTTTAATTTGGTAAAAAAAAATTAAATTATAGAAAAAAAATAAAAAAAACTTATAGCACAAAAAAAAATTCAATAAAATGAAAATTTATTTCAGGTTTTTTTGGTCTTAAAAAAACTAAATTAAAAAAAAAAAAATAAAAAAAAACTTATAAAACAAAAAAAGTTCAATAAAATGAAAATTTATTTCTGATTTTTGTTAGGTCTAAAAAAAATTAGATTAAAAAAATTGGAAAAAACTTATAACACAAAAAAAATTCAATAAAATGAAAATTTATTTCAGGTTTTTTTTTGGTCTTAAAAAAACTAAATTAAAGAAAAAAATAAAAAAACTTATAACACAAAAAAAATTCAATAAAATGAAAATTTATTCCTGATTTTTATTTGGTCCTAAAAAAATTAAATTAAAAAATGTAAAAAAAAACGTATAACACAAAATACAGTAATAGAGGTTAAGTTGTTAGTTTTTTTTCAAATAATTTTTAAGAAATTTTCTTGAGAAAGAAAAAACTGTATTTCATATATATTTAGTGGGATCGAATAGAATAATTCTAAATTGAAAATTGCTCGCATTCAGATGGAAAAAATTAGATACTTTTTTATATAACTTAAAAAATTTTAATTTTTAAATTTAAATAAAAAAATTTTTTTTTTTTGTAAATTTGTATAGGACTGGCCAAAGTAAAATTATTATTTATAGAAAATATAAATTAATAAAAAAAGATTTGAGAAAAAATAGTTCATCATAAAAAAATTATACAAATCGGAAACTAATAAAACAATTCTAAAAGGGAAATTGTTTATATTTATATGAAAAGAATTGAGTTTGTTTTTGTATTAAATTTCAAAACATAACATTTCTAATTAAAATAAAAATTGGTGAGAATTATTTTTTGGCATATTTCAAATAAGTTTGGCTAAAGTAAAATTATTAGTTCAAGAAACTATAAATCAATAAATATTTAAAATATAAATCAATAAATATTTGTTTGAGTAATCTATATTGTTTGCACAAAAAAAAAGTTTCACAAAAAAAGTATAAAATAAAAAAAAATATGGAAAAGAAATAACTTAAAAATAATTATAAATTGCAAAAAAAAATATTTTGTGCTTTCGAGTAGATGAAAAAATCGCTCTTGGATGTAAAACTTTAGTAATAAATTTTAATTAAAAAAAAAAATTTTAAACTAACTAACTTTTCAAGTAAGACTGGTCAACGTAAAAACTTTAGTAAAAACAAATTTAATATATAAAAAGTATAAATCAATAAAAATTGTTTTCAAAAAAACTGTTTGTCTTTTAGACATAAAAAAACTAAAAATACAAATTTTTAATTTTAATGAAAACATACATATATATGAAATAAAAAAAAAATTATACATAAAAACATAAAAAAACACAACTTTAATATAATAAGAATGATATATGAAATAAAAAAAAAATTATAAGAAAAATGACAAAAAAAATAATTTTGGAAGTTCTGAGCTCAAACGAAATTGGCATCATATATTTGCAACTTAGAGCTTTGAAGTTCAAATTAATGTGCAAATTTATTTATTTTTCATTATTTTATTTTAAATGCGTGTTTTTATATTTCAGATTATTTATTTACTTTTTTATATTTTCTCATAGTTCAGAATATTTATTTTTTTTTGTGAAATTTTTTTGTGCAATAAAATATTGGAACACTGAAAAGCAACTAAAAAACAATTTCTTTATATTGAAAACGAAAAAAATAAAATTTAAAAACGATATACTAAAAGTGTTGTTGTGCAATAAGAAAATGAAATGAATTGAATATTCTAAGTGAATCCAATTGTTCCTCAACAGACACTGTAAGTTCACTACAATCTCGTCTTTGTATTGATCTCAGTATTATAATAAGTTGCAAAGGCTAAAGCAAATTGAAGTACGAAATGAATTATTGAAAATAAAATTCTAAAATTATTCGAATTTCAAGTGAAATAAGAATACCCTGCTGCTGCAATCGAAGTATTCTTAAAACTGGAAAACTAAGCAGGCAAACTTCTATTATTGTGGTGGTTCGCAAATATTGTTTCTTCAGTGGCACCGTCAGTATATGCGCGAACTTGTTCTCAGTTTTGCAGATATCGATCTTATTATAGATCACACTTTGTTTTCCCCCAGAAGCCGCTGAGTTGTTGGAATCTCCGTTATCGTCGTACTATAGCATAAAGCTGTCATATAAATTGAGCGATCGAAGTCAGAATAAAGCGTTTTTTTACCTTGAAAGCTATAAAAAATACAACTGTGAAGGGTGCTAACCTTTTTTCTTATTTTTTATTTTAATCGCTAACCGTATTCGTATGTGTTCCCTTTCAAAAGTCAGTTCTGCGTGTTTAAATTTATCTGAGCATTAGAAATAATGGCTATAAGACAGTACTAACTTCAAGCTGAAAACACAAACGAGCCTTTTAATTTCTTCAGAAGACGAAGGCTTAACTAAATTAACTTTTTATAATGGTTTTATTTATATACAAAAAGGATTTTTTGCATTTATGCTGACAAATAATAAATATTTAGTAGTGAAATGAATTATTGCCACAATCTTGGCAGTATTACTCATATATGTACACATGGAACAAGCCGAAACTGTTTTTCAAAGTAGCAGTTAATCGAAAATCGATTTCATTCTTAATGCTGAAAATTAAATTTTTCCATTTCACTGTTTTTATAATAAAAACAAGTAAGGAAGGGCTAAGTTCGGGTGTCACCGAACATTTTATACTCTCGCATGGTAAAGTGATAATCGAGATTTCATAATACGTCATTTACATATTTTTCAAATACCGTATTTTTGTAAAGTTTTATTCCGCTATCATCATTGGTTCCTAATGTTTATACTCGTAGTATGCAGAAAAGGCATCAGATGGAATTCAAAATAGCTTTATATTGGAAGAAGGCGTGGTTGTGAACCGATTTCAGCCATATTTCGTACATGTCATCAGGGTGTTAAGAAAACATTATATACCGAATTTCATTGAAATCGGTCTAGTAGCTCCTGAGATATGCTTCTTGGTCCATAAGTGGGCGGCGCCACGCCCATTTTCAATTTTTAAAAAAAGCCTGGGTGCAGCTTCCTTTTACCATTTCTTCCGTAAAATTTAGTGTTTCTGACGTTTTTGGTTAGTCGGTTAACGTTTGTGATTTTCAACATAACCTTTGTATGGGAGGTGGGCGTGGTTATTATCCGATTTCTTCCATTTTTGAACTGTATATGGAAATACTCTGTAGAGTTTGGTTGACATAGCTATAATAGTTTCCGAGATATGTACAAAAAACTTAGTAGGGGGCGGGGCCACGCCCACTTTTCCAAAAAAATTACTTCCAAATATGTCCCTCCCTAATGCGATCCTTTGTGCCAAATTTCACTTTAATATCTTTGTTTATGGCTTAGTTATGACACTTTATAGGTTTTCGGTTTCCGCCATTTTGTGGGCGTGGCAGTGGGCCGATTTTGCCCATCTTCGAACTTAACCTTCTTATGGAGCCAAGGAATACGTGTACCAAGTTTCATCATGATATCTCAATTTTTACTCAAGTTACAGCTTGCAACGGAGACGGACGGACAGACAGACATCCGGATTTCAACTCTTACTCGTATATCACTTTGGTATATATAACCCCATATCTGACTCTTTTAGTTTTAGGACTTACAAACAACCGTTATGTGAACAAAACTTAATCGAAAACTTGTTGCGATATAATAACACAACTTGTTTTCTCGGAAAAAGAAATGTTTCCATTGGTATTTACAACATTATGTTGCTCACCCATTAGGCTCGCTTTGTTTTTCTCTCTGTCAGCATCAATTATGTGACACAATAGAAATAAATAAGAAAATTAAACCATATCACTTAGCCCCTTACACGGCTAAAGTTCAAAGCCAGCTGATGGTTGCTTCAGCATCTAGCCTTTCATTGAGTAAAAATAGTAAAATGCTTAAAGTGGATAGGGAAAACATCCATAAAAGTGTTGGACTCGTCATATGTAGCGAAATAATTTGTCGATTTAAGCTATATATTTTTAATGGCAACATAAGGCAAAGCTGATTTTGGGTTAACACATATACATGCTTGGAGGATATACTTTGGAGGTTTTAAGCCACACATGCAATCAGTTATGTCACTCTCGAGAAAAAGTAAAACAAAATGTATAAAAGTGAAAGATTTTCCGATAATGCGATTTTTGCTAAGCTATTTTTGTTCTCCTAACGGTTATTTATAACACAAAAAACTATTTGAGAAAAATATGGTCTTTTGTATCTATATATATAAAATTAAGTGGCAAAATACTATATATAAGTGAACACTGTACGATTTACTGTTTGCAAAACTTCGAAGAAAACTAAGGACTTTTATTGGAACTTTGGTTAAATAAGTCCAAACCCACGCCTATTTCCCATATATTATATAACAATTAATTGGAGATTGTTGACGCTTAATTAAAGGCGGCATCTGTTCGCCTCTTCGCCGGGGGTTCATTGGGCGCAAGAGGTACTTTTGAGCCAAGCTCTCCTTTCCTGCAGCTCTCGGTTGGGTGCCGTGTATTACTATTCGCAGCTAACCTACTTAGCATAGGCCGTCCACTATCCGCCAACTGTCACCTCGGTAGTAGCCTGAGCTCAGCCTTACTACAATTTTGAATTAATATATTAAATGAAGCGTGCACAAGCCTTCAAAAGATTAGATTTTAAAGTCATAATGGCATAGTGATGTCCGTAATTGGGTAAATGGGCATAATAATTAACTTTTACTAACAATTTAAAGTTGGTTTTATGACATATCAGAAAGAGAGGGGACGTTGGTTGGAGAATGGGGAAAGCAGACGCTGATTCTGATTATCACATAGACTCATTCCTCCTGACTCTGCCATTGGATTGCTCTACCATGGCGCATGGTTTGATTGGAAGATTGGGGCCCTTAGATGCTTTGTTAAGGTTGAGAGAATAACTGAAGGTAATTATGGTGAGTCATTGTGGCGGTGGGTTTCACCTAATTATACATTGAAATATAACTCGGATTATTTGGTAAAAAACGAGTAAATGGCTTTGTTAATACAATAAGCGATTCAAACCTCCACGGATTTGTTTGAGAAAATGATTGTCAACGATGTTTTTACAATGACTACAGTGGTGAAGAGATTTTTGGGAGGTTTCCTTATCAGTGGTTATCACCAACTTTCTGCAGAGAGCGCTTATTTGAGTGTAGATGACGATCTTCGTGTTACAATGGTTCCACATGCTATAAGTCGAAATAGGTTCTCAGAAATCAAAAGAAAAATACATTTTGTTGACAACAGTCTTGCCTTTGTTCAACTGCCAAAATATTTTAGCTAAGACATCTATGTAATCGTATTCAGAGAAGTTCTCGCCTATGGGGAGTTCAATCCGAAATACTTTAAGTGGTTGTGTATATGATTAAATATTTGGCTGACATTGAGCACAGTTAGAAGGCTGAAAAAAAGAATTTTTTTCTGAGAAAACTTTTAAATTTATTCATCCAAAAATTTATGCACATATGATGCTATCTTTTAACTGTATTTTAAGACTTAGTATTAGTAAAAATATTTATTTGGAAAGGAACTGCAGTTGATCTCTCTAAAAAGACTACTATATCTCCATTGAGTAATAGAGCTACTTGCACAAAAATAAAAATAAACCAACAAAAAACCACTGAAGTTCAGAGAAAATAAAAACTTTTATGACTTATATGTAATACTTGCTTAATGAAAGATCAACAATTTCTTCGCTTTCACTTTGAAATAAGTCGTTTAAGTGCTGACAAGCACCATAATTAAGCCAACGCGTTTCTTAAGCTCAAGTGTGCTAGTGCCTGTGTGTGCGTATGTATGTATAAGTGCATGATGGCGAGCATATATGAAAATTACATGTTAATTATGTGCTTGAGTGTATAGAATAACCAAGCCTTTGTATATATATGAGTGCGTGTTTGTGTGCGTCGCGCCTTAGATGTCTTTCAAAAGCGCTCGAGTGTAAAATTTTCAGACCTTGAAACACATTTGCTGAACTTGACCTCGTTTTTTGTGAGAAAAAGTGGTTAGAAAAAGATGTAGCTCGGTTGAGTAAATTTATATTTTTTGCAATAAATTTTAATATCTTTAATGGAATTTGAGATTTGATGTGATTAAAGTGCTAGAATGTTGACTACTTTGGTTGTGAAAAATATTTTTGGAAAAATTGTGGAATGATAAAACTAAATGATGCTGTATTTTTAGACTATTTATAATACTGCTTCAATAAAAAAAGCAACTACGGAAGAAACCGAAAGTTGAAAATAATTTTTGCAATTTTTTTCTTTAAACTTTTTCAGTGACAACTAAGCGTTTACAGTTGAGCCAACTTTATTTTGTGTTTGCTCGTGATTAATAAAACTTGCATTTCCCAGCTTATTTTGTATATTCCAACAAAAACTGTTTGCTTTAGAATGCGTACTCAATTTCAATTTGCCTTTTGAATATTTTTACCATAAAATAGCTTTACTTTTAACCGCAGAAAGCAAAAACGCATACATACGCACACATATAGTATATATAGCAAGAAAAAAAACACACACACACACATGCAACGTAACGAATGACCAATGACAGCTGCGTCTGCTCAATCATTCAGGCAGACAGCTGAAGTGACAGACAGGTTGCCAAGCAGACCGTTAGGCATGCGAGTAACTGCTCAACTGTGCATGTATGCGTGTATGTGTGCTGTAAGTGGTCGCAGAAAAGTTCGTTTGGCAAGCTTTTCACGTTTTGGTCAAATTCACCTGACAAAGAGTAATAAGCAACGATGCTAGCAAAGCGAATTGCGAGGCAAAGCATCGGGAAAGGGGAAGAAGGTGTATAGAAGAAGAGAAAAAGCATAGCAGACGGGCGTGTAGCAAGCGGCAAACGGCATGTAGTCTGTGGCAAGCTTAGTGCCTTAAATCCCTTTTGCTGCCAGGCATTTCGTGGGCGCTGTTTGGGCAGTCACGCGCAAAATTCCTACTTTGGGGCCCCACAGCAACTTAAACTGATTTTAATTCTTCGCGTTTTTCTCATCTTTTCTCATTTTTTTCGACTTCATCAAAAGGAAAGTGGATTTTGTTGTTGGTTTTACCTTGAAGTGCCTTCGAGTGATTGAATTTTGTACGAAAGTCTAGCTTGTCCATCTTCATTTGCCATGAATCTCATGCGCTGGCGAGGGGCTGCATGACGAATGTTGGAAAAAAGCGCAGGATTAAGCACTGTTTGGGTTTGCATGTGTGTGTGTGTTAGATTGCTTTTATGTGGCAGCGCCCTAAATTTGTCAAAAAATGAGCGATGTGCTGCGTTATTAGCATCCTTTGGGTGTAATTATTTCAAATTATTATATAATACTGTGATTGGTGTTTGGGAAAAAAGTGTGTCTGCGTCATTATAAATGGTTTCAGCAAGTTTCAGTAAATTGCTTACTTTAAGTATTTTAGTTTTTTGTTCCTTATTGATTGATTTTTATGCATTATGTTGCCATTTCTCAATTTTTTTTCACAATAAATTATTTTTTTTCGTATATATATTTTCAGTAAACTAAAAGAAACATTTCTTATTTAAAATAAAATAATAATAATTAAAAAATTCTTTTGAAAATAATAATTACAAAATAATTAAAAAAATATTTTAAAAATATTTAAAAAGCATTTATAAACTATTATTTTATTTGGTTTTCTTATTTTATGCGTTCTGCAATAAGAAAAAATATTTTAAATAAAAATATTAATATTGTGGAAATTGAAAAAAAACTAACTTTACGAAAAATATATTAAATTTTTTCTTTTACTTAAAGCTGAAGCAGAAAGAACTACATTAAATTGAATTACATAATTAAGAGTATAAAACGCCGAAAACCCATTTTATTTATTATTATTTACTTAGTCTTAATTTTTTTTAATTTTATTTATTTTAAATTGTTGAAAATTAATTATTAAACTTTTGTGAATTTTTTTGAATACTGTGTATAATAAATTGCAATACATTTTTATCATTATTTTCACTAAAAACTAAGATTTTATCAAATGGTGACTTTATATGAAAATAAAGCTAGTTTGCAATTTTAACTGTTTTTTAGCTTTTTATTTGTAATTTTAATTTATTGTTTTAATAAAATATTTTATTATTATTTTTAATTATATTTTTTTATAATTATTTGTAATTAAATATTTTATTTTTTAGTCATTAAATTTTTTGATGTTATTAAAATATTTTTATAAAGAGATAAAAATAAAAATTCTACAAAAAAATATTTTAAAGCAACAACGATAATTATTTAAATTATATACATACATATATATCTTTTTTTAATGTGAAAAAATTAGTTAAAAAAGTTCTAAAAAAATAAATAATAATTTTTTTTTAAGTTGCTATATAGAACCAAAAATTATTTGCGGTTTAATGTTATATTAAATATAAATTAGATTAGAAAAAAAACAAATTAATGAAATTATTCTGAATTTTTTTTTTAATTTTTAATTAATTTTAAAGTCAAAAAATCAGTAAGAATTTTAAGTGAGTATAAAATTTTATATTTTATTTTTATTTTTTTTTACTTAATATTATTTTTAATCAAAAAGTGAAAAAAATTATTCAAAAAAATCAAATTTAGTTATTGTTATCCTTTTTTATGATTTTAAAATATGAAATTTAAAAAATATTTGCAAAATAGTGATATTATATGTAAACATAAATTAAAATGAATAAAATTATGGTGTAATTTTTTTTTTAGTTTTTAACCAACTTTAAATATTAAAAAGCAATAATGCTTCGAAAACATAATGTAAATTTGTAAATTTTTTTATTTTCTAACAAAATGTAAAGAAAATTATTTATTAGAAATATGTAAATTAAAATATTATAAAGTGTTTTTTGATTTCAATTTTTTTTATAGAATTTAAAAAATATTTTTGAAAAAAATTATAATAAATGGAAAAATTAATGAAAATACAAATTAAAGTTTATAATCTTTTTTTGCAATATATTTTTTTATTAATTAATTAAAATTAATTATTTAAAATTTTTCTTAAATATTTAATCATTTATTTTATTTATTTATTTTGTACGTGTAGTTTTTAAGAGAGGTGCAAAAAATAGTTGTAAAAAATTGATTTATGTATATTATAAAGTGTTTTTATTTAGAAGTATAATTTTTTTTGTCAAATTTAAATTTTTTGAAAAAACTATTAATAAATGTAAAATTAAAAGAAAATACTAATTACAGTTAATAAAACTTTGATGCAATATTTATTTAATTATTCATTTAAATTAATTCTTTAAAATAATAATATATATATTATACAAATAATAAAAAAAAATTTGAATACAAAAATCACATAAAATTTGAATTTTTTTCTTCTTTGTGTGATTTTCTAATTTAAATTTGATGCTGTACTTATATAGAGTTAGGTGAAAAAGTCTTAATTTGTTTGATTCTTGCAGCTGAACTTTTAAATTCAGGAGAAAAGTACTCACAAAAATGAACGAATAATTAATTATAATATTATATACAGTAGCTTACAATTGTGAAAATGTAAAAAGTATAATTAACAAGAACAAAAAAAGTGAATATCGAAAACAAAAAAGTAAAATAAATTAACAATCTACATTTACATTTACATGTATGGTGAATAAATAAAAAATAAAGTGAAAAAATAAATTAAAAATAAGCTTAATACCGCAAACATTTCAGTTATTATTGCAAGTGATATATGCTAAACTACTATGAATAAGAAACCAAAATTTAGTAGTGATTTCCAATGCTGTCAATATACAATTAAGTGAGTTGTGAATACGAAAAAGTTTTCAGTTGATTATGTATAATAAATTCAAATACCATATACTGCAGAAAATAGGTATAAAATAACATAAATATACATATGTACAGATGAAGCAACAAACAGTTACTCGAATCAACTACAGCAGCAACAAGTGACATAATTTAAAATAATTTGCGAAGAAAGACTTGAATTAATGCAGCAGCAGGTGTGACCGGCCACAGGATATATAATTTGGTAAGTTTTCACACATACACAAGTGTGTTTTAATAAATTGTTTAATTAGTTTATGTTTATAATTTCGGTTAATAAATTGGATACAATAGAAGTTACTCATACCACACGGTGTACCCGTGATTAGCACACACACATACATGAATTATAGTTGTGTTTTAAGTAAGTTGCCAGTAGTGCACATGAAACATGAATATACATATATTAGACAGAACTAATAATAAGCTGGGTTATAATGCCAAGTGCCCATTGACGGCGAATAGCAGAGATACACAGCGCTCTATTTATTTATATCGGCATGAAACTTAAAGTTTAACCTTGAAATAGTATATTTCCCAATCACGTTTCACCCTCAAAATAGTATATTTGTCGCTATACACAAGTATTCCATCGCATTTCGCTTGAATTCGTACAACAGTGCGTATGAGTAACATGCTGTTATGAATAAAATTTCACTTTATTTCTACTAAATACTTTCCCAATATGTCATTTTGCTGCAAACTGGCATATGCACACACACACACATACACCAAATTGCATAATAAGCATGAACAGCAGACTTCCCACTTCATTTGGTTTTAATGAAATTCAACGTTGCTGTGGCAGACCGAAACAAAAGTGAAGCAACAAACAAAAGAAATGCACGAGCGGCCTATTAAGTCATATGTGTGTGTTTTTGTATGTGCATAATGCTGTTTATGTGTGTGTGTGTGTGGCAAGCACATGCTGTGAATTGCCTTTCATGTGGCGAGGCTTGTCAGAATTAAAATTGCAAACCTGGTAAGCTCTGCCTGACAGCAATGCCACTGAAAGTGAAAGCGAAAGTGGAGTAGGCATATTTCATTAATTAAACACGCTTGTGCTGAGTGAAAGTATTTATACAAATATGCCTTTGAAATGTGTGTCTGACATAATGGCACAAGTTGTGTGGTTGAAAATAAAAGCGCGAAGTGTAAGGAAATCAAGAATTGGGGGAAAAGAAGCTGTTTATGGTTAAAAATAATTGCAATTACAATATTTGATTTCAAGATTTTTAAAAACGTGCGGTGTAGAGTGTCAGCATAATTTATGTGTTTCAAAATTTAACATAATTAAAACTGTGGGTTAAGATGAATAAATAAATAAAATATTTATAGAGGAAGACATATGTGTAAGAAGGAATCAAAATTATGCAATATTTCCTTAAAATTTTCTGTGAAATACAGCTGCGATATAATTTTTTTAAACTAAGGAGATATTTGAAAAGCTATACATTATACATTAAAATACTTAGTATTTCCCTTTTGGTTGTTATTATTGTCTTTTTGTTATTATATGTCTGTGTATATACAAATAATGTGTCACTTTTGATCCGGAGTCAACTACTAAACTAAACAATTAAACGCTTTCGAAATAATAAAAATAAAATAAAATGAAATAAAAAAATAAAATAAAATTTTCAGTGAAGTCCTGAAAGGAAAGTTCATTATGTTTTCCATTAACAAGTTTTTAAGTGAAAAACTTTCATAATTAAAACTCAAACACAATTCCTTGGATTCTTATACAGGCAATTGCATTTTTGCCTTTATTCATAAATATTTTTTTCACTGTATTGAATTGTTTATTATATAAGTAATTGTATTTAAAAGAAACAGGACTGTTAAAAAAACAACAAAAAATTAATATTTTTCAAAAGTTATTCAAAGTAGTTTCCTTGTGCTTCGAAACAGCGTTTAGCCCGGTCAATTAGCATTTCAAATGAGTGTTTAAGGTCATTTTTCGGAATGCTCTTGAGAATATCGGTCATCGCCTTTTGGATAGCTGAAATGTCCTGAAACCAGTATCCTTTCATGGGCAAATGAAGTTTTCCAAATAGGTAAAAATCACAGGGTGCCAGATCAGGTGAGTAGGGTGAGTGATTAATGGTTAATATGGAGTTTTTTGTCAAAAAATCAGTGACAAGCGTCGACCGATGACACGGCGCATTATCGTGCAATAAGCCCCAGGACACTGCCTCACGGTATTGTGGTCGTGCACGACGAATGCGTGACACCAAGGTAAAACACAGAACACACAACACCATAACACCAAGGTAAAACACAGAATTAATCCTTTGGCCAGGTGGGATAAACTCACGGTGTACAATACCCTCGGAATCAAACATTTTATTTCACATACCCACCAATAAGTGGCGCTACCAGAATCAGTTATATTTAAAAAGTTATGTTTCCTTTGCGACAGACCTTGTATGTATTGTCACCTAAAATGCAAAACAACGTACCATCAAAAAATCGATATTGAGTGTTTTAATGCTTACATATGTACATATATGTAGCATGCAATTTTCAGCTGCCATTGTCAGATATAACCAATATATAACCATTTTCTAACCAAACTCCAAATTTTTGTTGAATATGAGTGGTTTCTATTTTGTCGTTTTTCTTTCGAATGTTAACTTGTGAAAAATGATGTTATGTTAGGTGACGATATATATTGATTTGTGATAGTGTACAAGCAGTCTATTTTTCTTAGTTTAGTCCTTTGGATTTTATACCACAAGTAAAGTATTCGTTTTTACTAAAAAATATTAGTAAAATCACATAGGTTATTATTATAATATTTGATGTGCTCAAAGGGCCGTAGAGAGAAAACCGAGGCTAGGAGGGATTTGAGGAGACAGCCCTTTGATCCATCAATTTATTGATATTATATGTAATTTATTTTGAAAAAAAAATTAGTAATATTTTATCATCTAAATATATTTTATTATTGTTACATGTACTTGAGAACTTATGATGAGGATAACTCGGTTCATGCATTTAGAAGAAACATTGAGGGTAACCGTAAAAAGTTTAATTTTTAATTATGATATCTTTTTGATATTGTTTATGCGTGCGACAACTAACTAGAAACGAAAATATTTTATCAACAAAAGATAATGATATTACAAAAACTTTCAGTTAGTATTTGCTTGGTTATCTCTTTTACTTTATTATTGCTTCACAACGATTCCAAATTTACGTTGATAGACTCTGACAGCGCACTAATGATGTTGCTTGTCATGCCGTTCTAATTACATCACAAAGAACATCCATATTTGGGATATTTTTGGTGTATATGGCTCTTTTAACATCACCGAGAGATGTTCTATAGGGTTTATGCATGGGTTGGATTATTCCCACACCAAAACATTGATAGAATTTTCATTAAAAATTTTTGT
The DNA here is from genome assembly GCF_024586455.1 of Bactrocera neohumeralis. Classification (NCBI taxonomy): domain Eukaryota; kingdom Metazoa; phylum Arthropoda; class Insecta; order Diptera; family Tephritidae; genus Bactrocera; species Bactrocera neohumeralis. Next base: position 46,918,322 of record NC_065923.1, read on the forward strand.
GTTAACTTAGACGTATGCTTTGAATTGTTATCTTCCTATGACATGCAAATTTTCCTCATCACATGCCAATATGACATTTTTTAAGAAGTCAACGTATTTCTCCTTGTTTAAATTTCGATCAGTCTTATGGACTGGACTAACACCATTCTAGATAAAATATCCCCATACCATGATTGATCATCCACCATACTTAACTACACGTGTAACATTGCGAGGATCCAATTCTTGAATTTTTGGACGGCGAACATACCTTCGACCATCAGGACCTAAGCACTTCATTTTTGTTACATCGTTCCAAATGACATCCCTCCGTTGATTTGTTGTCTTAGACCAATAAGAGTTGGCAAAGTCTACGAGTCGTTTTTAGGAATTTTAGTCAGAAGTGGGTTCCTGCGTGGCGCATGCCGTGAGGTCCAGGATCGACCAAACGCCGGGCAATTGTTCTCTTGGATATTTGGACATTGTATTTGCCTTGAATTTCATGTAGAATGTCAGTGGAACTCTTTTTTGGGTCTCTTCGCGAAATACTATTAATTCCGTGATCTATTTCTGTTGCAGTTTTTCGGCTTTTTTCTTTGCGTGTAATATTGAAAATGAGTTTAAAATTCTGTATATGCTTAAGAACATTCAAAAAAAGTTTTTTCAAAATATAGATTTTTTATTGCCTTATTTAATTCTATAGCATCCAGAATGTTGTTCCGAGTAAAGATTTTGCAGATACAGCCTTGCAAATTTGCGCGCCAGTATTCAGCTTCTTCTTCTTTAATGGCGTAGAGACCGCTTATAAATATTCAATAACAACTTTTTAGTGCGTTTCTTGAAACTGTGTTTTCAAAGTCGGTTGTCAAGCGAACTACTCAACTGGTCTTAACAAAATTTTAAAAATTATTTCGATCTATAATTTACAAGATCTTGAACGAAAGGCATTTTTTGTTTAATTTCAACTATTTAAAAACAAAACTTCAGGAAAGTTTGACCAAAATTTGAATTTTTGTAACCGTGTGCCAAAATTTTCACTTTTTTGCTTTTCCTTCGTCCAATGCCTAGTTTGATGATAAAAACACGCATTTTTTCGCTCTTGTTATGATTCTGTAAGAAGTTCTGTTGCCAATTCAGAGGCACTTTTTTCCCGTCCAGAGACTGCCAGAAATAGCTTTAATAAAGGACTTAGTTTGAAATATTTTCATTTTGAAATTGAAATTTTATGGACAAAAATACGTGATTTTTTGTATTTTTTTGAAAAACAGTTTGATAATACGAACAATACGGATTTTCAACTCTACTCGTCACCCTGAACTTTGGTATATATAACCCTCCTGTTGGTGTATTTTATAATAAATTTTGACTTTTTTGTTTAATTACAACTATTTAAAAACAAAACTTCAGGAAAGTTTGACCAAAATTTGAATTTTTGTAACCGTGTGCCAAAATTTTCACTTCTTTGCTTTTCCTTCGTCCAATGTCTAGTTTGATGATTAAAACACGCATTTTTTCTTTCTTGTTATGACTAAGTAAGAAGTTCTGTTGCCAATTCAGAGGCACTTTTTCCCCGAGAGACTGCCAGAAATAGCGTCGTAAAGGACGAGTTTTAAATATTTTCATTTGAAACTGAAATTTTTACAAAAACGTGATTGTTTGTATTTTTGGAATAAGAAAAAGTTTGATGAATACGAAAATAATTGGAATTTGTAAAGTCCTCCTGTTGGTGTATTTTCAAATACTTCAACTTTGAAAATATAAAAAAATTGATCCTTTCATTACTAGGACAGAATACTACTACTTAAGGGAAACCACAAAGTGCGATTGACATAGGCTCAATAGTTTCAAAGCTATGTAGTTACATTTGTAATAAAAGATTTTTTCATATTTAAGCCGTTTTTGAATATTTTTAACAAGTGTACATTTTTTTTTAAGAAATTTATTTTTTTAAATTTTTTCATATTTAGTATTTTGTGTGGAAAACAAAAAAACTAAAGAAAAATTTATAAAAATTTATCGAAATTATGCAAATTTAATAATTATAAAAATTCTAAAAATTTCGTTAAAAGATCTGTGGTTAAATATTAAGGGGGTACTCTCATGTGAACACATACATTTTACTACTTTTTAGGAACATTTTTTTATGCGACAACAAAATTCAATCATTTTAATTTTTCAATATATTTTTATTTGTATTTTGAAATGTACAAAAATTTTTTTTTTCGTTTTTTACATTTTTAATATATATTTTTTTTAAATCAAAGTAGTCTCCAACAAAAAAGTAGTTCACTGGTCATGGTGATAGCGGCTGTTTATGTTGTCTGAAATAAAAAGATCGAATGGATTATTACTCAGTAGTTCTGCGGCTATCGTCACTATTAAATATTATCAATTTCATTAAAAAAAATGTCGAACTTCAAAAAAAAGTTTCGAATATCTTGCTTTTTTCGTTAAAAATCGCTTAAAAAAAATATGAAAATATTTTCGAAAATAAACAATTCTGGTAGGGACGATAACTGTAAATGAGTAGAAGAACATATGTAAATTTTAAAGCAATCAGTTGAATACTTTTTTTTAGCACCATGACAGTTTAAAAATGATGATTCGAGAAAAATGCGTTTAGAAACGTAGCAGCTGCAGACTTGTCATGCGCCTGGTCGACAGTCGCTTACGACACGTCGGCGACTATGAGCTGTAACTTATCAAATACTATAAATTTTGGTCTGAATTTTTCACAGCATATTTTCAATAGGTTTTACTGTCAAAATATAAAAAAAAATCGATTTTTCGAAGTGATTACATGAGAACAATTCCTTAACAACATAATCAAGATTCACATATTTGAATAATAAAGGATAATTAAAAAAAAAAAAATAACTACAATTAACTGCCTTAAGCAAAATTAAATCACCGAAAAGAAACAAAATTTTATTCTTCATTTCACGATATTCATCACAGCATTAAATGTCTACTTACAAAAGCTTTTTCTTTGTTGCTGTACATGTGTAAATCGCCTGTATTCCATCAACTTTTTATAGCAAATCTACAACCGTATTTACACAGCAACTTTGCGCAGAATATATTTCTTTTCAGCACAAAAATAGCTTTTCACATTTCCTGCTATTTTAGTTGGTCCCTAAAAACGAATTTTAATGAATAATCACACACACAGCGAAAGGTAAACTGAAAAATGTATGCTGGCCTAATTCCTTATGGGAAAACACATACATACATACACATGTGTAGCATTTATACGCTTTTCATTTGAAGCGATCAACAACAAAAACAATAGCAACTACTCACATACACAATTTTAATGAATTTTTATGAGCTGGGCGCACTTTTTTGCTTACACTTCACCACTTCCGCAGTCGCACACATACGCAGACACATGCACAAGTGCACACACATGTTGATTAAAGTACATGTGTGTGTGTGTGTGTGCGCTTGTTCTGCTTTATTTATCTATTTTTTGCTCCAGCTTGCTGTGCTCTAAACGAGAGTTTTCGCTTTCATTACCGCACAAAAGTCTGCAACAAATGAAACCCACAATGCCATACAACAACAAAAGGGCAACAAAAGCAAAAAACGCTAAACAATGGTTGTGCAAATGTGTGTGAAATGAAATGAAAGTGGAAATGAAAATGCCATCATTGGTAATTTTCCCAGCGGTGTTGCGAGCGTTCGTGTGCGCCGGTTTTTGCAAGTTGATGATTATGTATGTATGTGAATATATACTATATATATGTATAGTATATGTATGTATCTACCCGGGTATATAATTACAGCATTTATTTTTCATGTATCCTGTAGGAAATGTGCAGAGTTTAGTCTTCATGCCTTTAGTGCTTGATAATCTGCTTGCGGACGCTAACACTTGTCGACATATTGGACTGTTCGCGATTATAGCTTGTTGAAATATTGGGCGGTGAAATTACACGAAGTGAAAATGTGAGATTTAGAGAGCTTATCTGTAAATACTAAAGTATCTGCTATTGCTGTTGCAGCGGTTATCTAGTCCCTTCTTTGATGGTAAGTTTAAAGTTGGTTGTCATCGAAATCACCAAATGGTAGGTCCTGAAAATGTGCTGTTTCGACGCGGTTGTACCATAGGGAGAGGGGTACTAAATGAGTGGGATCCGCTGGGCATGCGGAGTGTTGGTTAGAGTAATGCAGACACTTATTGCACGCTACACATATATTTGGACTGTCTTGGTCAATTAAAGAGAAGTAGGAGTTTAACAGGCTACAGTATCCCGAACTTGAGTTATTCGTCTATTCGTATGTAATCAGGAAAGGCCTCTTGAGGCAGTTTCATTTGGTAGTTGAGGCTCGGTTGTCCTGAACGTTGACGGTTTCTCTCAATCGAGTATGACGTTTAAGTTTACAGGTTCGTATTTTTTTTTCGGTCGTTCCAGCCAGTGTTTGACTTTCAAAGGACCGCTGCCTTTTGGTTTCAATTCCTTCCTCGAACCGGTTTGCTAAACGCCGTTCCAAGGACGTATACTATATGGTTTGTCGTGGTCGATTATGGATAAGTTGGAGTTTAGCCTGTTACAGGACAAAGTTGCACGAGCCTCTCTTTATATTTACGTGGCAACTCGAGCTGTGAAGTGCGACTTCGATGGCCTTCTTACATTTTTGGTGTAGCCCAAGCCAACCTTTCTTCCTCCTCCTTTGCTCGGTTGGACTTGCAGCTAACTTTTTCGTGGACTTTCATTGCTGCTTTGGAAGTCGCTTTTGCTTTCAACACCTCCTTACTGGATTTAGTCCTCGACGGCATTAATGGCTAGCCGACTTAGCACCTTTGACATTTATCAGAGAGCGTAACAGAGCTTCCTTTTTCCATTGTATTTACGCTTTAAACGCCTTCGAGGTCTGAGTCTTCACGGACTGTAGCACCGCTAACTGCAAAGTGGGTTTGGTAGGAATACTGCAATTCCTGTGAAGGTGTTGTAGCAGCCAATTTTCTCACCGACTTTTGGGCTGACTTCCCAGTCTTCTTTTCATCTTATTGTATTTTCCATATCAGTCACTGAACAGCACCTCTGGGGTTTTTCAAGAGCTAACGTCGCCTGGTGTTGAAACCTTCAGTTGGTCCAGAAACTTTTCCAGTAGCCAAACTTGATGGTCCCGGCAAACTCCGTCCATTGTCCCCATTCAAATGAGTCCCAAGAATGTTATGTGCTTAAAAAATGTTGATCTCTTAAAGTTTTGGCAAGAACACTAGCCAGGTTCTTCTTCACCTGGTCTTTCTCTTCCGTATTCCCCTATTCCATCTCCCAGAGATGAAGTGTTTTCAATTATTCGGACGACAGCCAGGTAGGCGATATCTCTTAACTCGCTCCATTTAAATTTCGTCGTATATCGAACCATTCCATCGAATGCGGTTTGTTGCCGATGCTATAGAACCCTGGGCAGTCACTTTGGTTTTCAAGGCGGTCTTGAAACCTTTAATTGGTCGATCTTTTTGTAGAATTTTCAAGTATATATTTTCAAGTTAGCCAGCTTGTCAAGCTTTTCGCACTCACGTATTTCGAGCTCTCTTTTTTTTCCGCAAATGCGTCCTGCTTCCCTCTTCAACTCTCGGTATCTATTCCATCCCGCATGCGTTGTGGTCGATTGCAACGTTGCGAGGTAGGCAGTCTGTTTTTCTCTCCAGCTTCTCGAGTCGAACCTTCATTGTGTTTGGCGGATTGTGGCTAGAAGTTCATCCATCGGGGTGAACGCCAGTACTCGACGAAAAGGGTCTCTCTCCCACCATTCCAACACCGAATGAGCACTCTTTATATGGCCACTGTGGAATTGCTACAATGACCTACTTCTCAGGCCTCAGTCAAGACATCAAAATGGTGATCATCTTCATCCGAGGCTTACATTGAGGACATTTTTTACGTGGCGGGTCCCAAATACGGCGCACAAGCCTGTGGAGGGAGATTTTTATGTTACACAGCGTAAATGGGCAAAATCGGACTACAGTCACGCCCTATTCATATATAACACAGTTTTAAATTCGATCTGATTCTTTTTTTTTGGGTTTATAAATTCTCCTTATTCTCTTTACCGCCTCAGAAAACAGCTTTTCAAGTAAAATGCGTTAAAATTTTTGGGAGCAGATTACAGTAAGTTAAAAATTCATACAAATGTGCTCACACTTCCGAAATTTATTGTGGGATCAAGTTAAAATTTTTGTAATTTTTTTTCTGTATTAACATTTGTTCTGATTCTTTGGACATACAGAAGTTAAAATTTTAATTTTATCTGGATTTGGTATAATTTCTCATATTATTATACAATAATCAGTTTTTACCTGACTAAACTTTAGGGTCTCTACAAATAATTTATGCTATAATAGAAATTGGACTCTAGGATTAATTGCATGCGCTTTTCAATTAATTACTGTAGGAATGGATATATGGAGGTACTCGAGCATATTATATGTAGCTGAAGTAAAAGAGGGATGACCCTATTCTCTTCAGATTTATATGTATTAGATATATGTACTATAAAAAAATCTATTTTAAAATTACTAATGGATATTATCATTTATGTTATTATTAGCAAAGCTAACATTGCTGTTAACAGTTTCATATTAATATTTTTTTTAATTAAAATTGTACGGAAATATTTTTGAAATTCAATTTCGGACACTTACAACACATAACGACATGCTAGTCGTACACGATTAGGGTTTAAGAAGCTGGAAGGTAAGGTATTGACTTAAGGGGTTACAAAAGTTTTCTCGGGTAAAAACAGCATTTTTCAAAAATTTTTTTCTCATATAAAAAATAAAATACAAAAAAAGATACACCTACGACCCCTTACGAGATCATCTAAGATGAAAAGATATGTGTTTTAGTTAAAACTTTAACTTAGAACTTGGACTAAGAAAAAAACTGAAAATTGGATTTTTGGCAGACATTATTACAAAAAAATTAAAATTTCGGGACATTTTTTCAAATAGTTAGTTGTAATCGGAAAAAATTCATCCTTGGTCCAAGTCTTTAAGAATTGTATCTCAAAGACCTGTGTAAAATTTTCTGAAGGTCTGTTGAGTAGTTCTCGAGAAATCTTGCTAATCGACTTCTAAAACACAGTTCCAAGAAAAACACTTTTAAAGACGGCGCAATTAGCCTAGCTAGCCTCGAGCGCATAAGTTCTCAAGGTAGTATCTCCGAAACTATTACTCGGATCAACTTGAAAACTTAGGACATTATTCTAGAGATGTTGTAGAATTTAATAAGACAATAAAAACACTATTTTTGGAAACCCGTAAAACCCTTCACAGCAATTAACACATCGGCTGTACACTAACACCCTACAATTCTACAAAAATCTTTAAGAGGAAGTGAAAAACGCAAAAAAAAAGTATAAATTTCAAGTGACTTAATATTTTTGACTTAAAGTGTAATGTTGAGTGTTCAGCCATCTAACCTAACCTGACTTTGCATACTTGTTGGAATATTTCCTAGCAGCCTCTCGCCAGGACCACTATAAATTGTCTACATACAAGCAGTCCCAGCGGAGTATCAACAATTCCTGTTATTGTTGTGCTTTTCAGCGCTTTGTAACTTTTTTTCATACACTCTCCGCTGATTTCTATACAAAACCCGACACATACATGCTCACCACAATGTGTGTGTGTTCATTGTTTTTTACGCTTGGCAATCAGTCTTCACATGTGCGAATGGCTTTGTTTTTTGTTAATAGAAGATACTCCGCGCCAGCAACTGGTGGCCTGCTCAACCACACTCTGCCGCAACGCTTACAGTTACTCGCGTCCTGGCCACCAACACAGTGAAATATTGTAGTCCAAAACCGCCGTTAGAAGCACAACGGGGCGTATGAGTGTTATTGTGTCGCTCCATACATTTCAATGCCGTTAGCACTTTTTGTTGTTTTGTTGGTTTGTGTTTCGTTGTTATTGTTGTTTGCAAGTTCTGTATTTAGTTGTCAATGTGTTGTAGGTGTGTGCGCTGCTCATTCGTTGCCTTTCTTCTCTAGTGGCTGTGTTAGCGAAAACACACAACGCTGAAAAGGAATAACGGGAAAAGTGTGCAGTGACAACAGTTATGGCTGCAAATTGCGCAAAAAGTGAAAGTTGAGTAGACTAAAGTTTAGTTTTGTTGCGAATATAAAAAAGCACCACAGCTCACATGTGCGTGTGTGTGTGTGTGAGAGCTCATTGCGAATGAGGAATGAAATGCTTCGCTTTTGTTGCTGTTGATTACAGTTGATTTCTCTTATTTTGCTTTGCCGTCATCTTTCATTAGTTTTTTGGGATTACAATTGTTTTTTATATTATGTAAAATGTGTGGTTGTTTACTTTAATGTAAATAAAATGAGTAATTTTTTCGCCAAACGCCACCAAAATAGACACGGCTCATTAAAAATGTCACATATTTAGTCATCAATACTAAGCAGTTCCTTGAATTGTGAAATTTTAATGAAATAATTGTAAGTTTTAATTATTTTGGAGGAAAGCAGTTAGCAAAAAGGCTTTTCTTCTATACGATTCTTCTTCTATTTATGCTGTAAATCTTCAAGATTCTCTCCATTTTAAGCTGAGTATTCGTTATAAATTCCATGGTGGTCGTACGAAGTTCTGGCTATCCTGAAGAGGTCAGCAGAAGAGCAATAAGCCATAAAGTCCCCAAAAAGGCTAAGTAGTGATGGTATTGAAAGGTAAAAGCCTTATCATTAAAAGTTTATTATTCCTTATTTGAATGATGAAAAGTTTTTACCTTGCAAAGAAAAACATATTCTTGATTTATTTTTGATTCTGCTAACTAACATGGTTGCTATCAAGTGAGATAAATAAATTAAGCCGATTATTCAACTTTTCCATCATATTTTTATAGTCAAGACATATTTACATCAAAATGGGTTCCAATTTTGATAACAATTTCTTCACTGAGTATTCTCTAGAGCGCTGAGAACCCAAAATAATAGTTAACTTTTTGACAGCTTTGGCAAGAATGGGCAATAAAAAAGTAGGTAGAGTACCAAATCATGCGATTCCTCTATCATTTTCAGTAATTCGTGATACATTGAATCTGTTAATTTTCATCTCATGCGATACCCATTTTTCGCAGAGATATTTGGAAGCAGTGGGGTCTCTCACCAAAAATTATGCTTTGGCTTTACAAAACTATGGCTAAGGCAATACTCTTCTATTCTGTATTTGTCTGGTAGAGGGCGCTTGGTAAAGCCATACAAGCAGCTAGATCTTATACTCGTACGTTTAACATCAACGATGGAATCTAATACCAATCTATATATAGCACCTCTGGATATAACCGGCAGCGAAGTTTGCTATCAGACTCCGAGAAACTGGACACATTAAGCTGGATCCTTCGAAAATCTCTCTCATTTTGACTCCATCCTTGATAACTTGGACCATTGCGGCGCGGATATTACTCCTACTGACATCTTCTCCAGGAGAAGAAGCGCAGTGGGCTTTTGCACGGATGGATCGAAGCTTTTTCATGGATGGAAGGAAGAGTATTCTGTCCAAATGATCATCAACGTAGCAGCAGGAGTGAGAGAAGTGGATGACCTCAGTAGCATCAATGAACTTCTGTATTAAACTTGTCTGGTTGCCTGACAACAGCGGAATTTTCGAAAATTGTAAGCCAGTGAGCTTGCAAGAAAGAGAACTTCCTTCAAAACTCTATCAGGTTGGAAACGAGCTTGAGTTCTCCTGTCTTCAGCATTCGTGCGCGAGAGTAAGCGTTGGCCAACAACCAACACTTGTGGGGTTGCCTTCTGGCCCAGAGTGGAACGTAAAAAGTCTATTAAACTGCTTGTTCTAAGTAAGGTTCTTGGCGTAACTGGTCACTATCGATTGGCTCACGCGGTGAGGCTACAAATTTTGGAGAACTTTTCAAAGTTGCAATGGTTGAAATCTCTAAAATCTTTCTACTTCACTATCCAACGGTTTGACTTTGAGTGGACATAATTATATAATACACGGTTTGAAAGATCTTTTAATGTAATCATTCAAAAAATTGAACCTAAAAGAATGGTGAGCTAAAAAAACCCTTGACAAATAAAAAAGCTTCTATACAAGAACCTCAGTTCGTATGACAACTACATGCTATAGTGATCTCTTATCGGCGGTTCCGACATATGAGCAGCTTCTTACTAAGGAAAGGACGGATGCAAACTTCCAGATTAATAGCTCCAAAAATAAGTGCATACATATGGACATGGCGAAATCGACTCAGCTCATCAAACTGCTATTTTGTTTGTTTCTTTCTGTTTGTTACAAACATCGTGTCAAATAGGTTAGACTTTAGGGTATAAAAAAAACAAACGGAATGAAATAATGCGAGCTAAACATGCGTGAACTCACGCAAGTAATTCCATAATATATTCAAAATTCACGAACTCTTTCACAGCACATTTTCCGACACAACCGCACGCTTAATAAACTCCCTTGGCGACTCATTGACTTTTGCCACGTACTGACCAACGCTTCTATATGCGACGCAAGTAAATGTGCCTGAGCTGGAGTGGCCGCCACCGGCGCCTCACCAACCGCGCATATGCAAATGTGAACAGGCGTTGGGTAACTCATTTCCGGCGCACAGACCACGTTGGTCAGTTATTTAGTCATTTGATTAATGCAAGTGTGCCTTAGTATGTGTGTGTGTGTCGGTGTGCTCGTCGTGGGCGGTGCTGGCGAAATGTGTGCCACAGGAGCTTTTAGTATAATTTCCGGTTAGCCTTTTGTGGTCAAACATGAGCAGAACATTTGTTTTTCGTTTTTTTCTTCTTTTTCGAAATATAAACTCGAATTATTTATTCGTCTGTACGCCCTCGTGGCGTTACAAAATAACACATGTAAATACTTCTTGTGAAATGGGATGAATTAATTATTTTGTTGAAGAATTTTTCCGTCGGATGTTAATAATAAATTTTTGACAACTAAATATTTTGGTTTGTTACTTTGGTAAAAATTGAAAAGTTTGACAATGTCGAAAACTAGTCAAATGTACCATAACAATATAAAAATGTTCTGGATATTAAATTTTACTTTTTGATTAATTGTGGTTTCTACGTGGTGGGTCCAAAATTCAGCGCACAATCTCACTAGACGAGTTGTGTAAAGATGCAAGCATAAAGCGAGCCGTTTATTTCTAGACCGACACGTACTCGCAACCGCACTTCGGGCGAACAGACGTTGGAATTAGACTTCAGCAAATTCTTAAGCCGAATATGTAAGAGTAGCTTCCACTCTTCTAGCTGTCATCCCAGGCTCCACACGGGTTGCCTATAGCATCTTACACATAGGTTACTCACCAGGGTGCGCGGCGAGGATGCAAGTTTAGGAATCATGTATGGCTCTACGACTGTAACGGCCTACCCAACACTATGACTATACCATTTTACACTCAACTAATTTACACCTGAGATTGAGTAACGAAGGGCTTGCTAGAAGTCAGTATTAAAATTGGACAATGGGCGTAGCAACGTTCTTCTTCGGGTGAAATTCTAAATCTAAGGAACCACTTCGCCAATTGCTACCAAATTTGGTGTACAACATTACTTTGAAATTAAATTATGAAAATGAGTGAAATAAAAAACTACCACGCCTACTTACCAATCAAAATTTGAAATTCCTCATGATCCTTTCACATTCCAGTAAAAGAATCAAGCACCAGTAAAGCTGTGGGAATAAAACATTGCATAAATAATGCCTATTAGATTTATAATTTCACTTAAAAAATTATCGAAAGCGGACCATAATTGCTCAAGTCGTCGGATACCGACCCACGTTGTCGGCCCTTTTATATTTCGGGACTCGAGAACAAAAGCAAGTTTTAATCAACGAAAATCGCCTTATTGTTTTTCAAAATATTCTGCACTAAGATCTGTTCACTTTTACGTGCGTTTGAATGAGGTGTCGAAACACTTTTGACACTCTGACTGGGGTGTCTCCATAACGGCAATGAAAAGAAGTCATTCGATGCTTTTTTGATTTGTTGCAAGACAACTGGCTGAAAAATAGTTTGGTGCTACAGTAGAGGCCCGCTAATCCGGATCAATTAAAACCGGCCCCTTTCCGGATTATAAGGAAATCCGGATTACCAAAGACATATCAGAACTATGTATTATGAAAAAATATTTATAAATTTCTGTTTGTTTATTATGATAAATAATACACATGTTCCAAAAAAAAAAACAAAAAAAAAACTTAAACCAATAAAGGATAAAAGCAAATGTAGTGAATAATAAACATGTGATCCGGATTAGAGAATACGGATAGATAATGTCGTTCCGGATTACAAGGGACATGATATAAATTTTGAGTTTTTTAACCCTGTCTGGATTATAGTGGAATCCGGATTAGGGCATGTCCGGATTAGCGGGCCTCTACTGTACTTAGAATTTGCTGCTCTTATTCTTGTGATACGGTTGCGATATATCCAGATGTTCCAAAACACAAGTAACCATTTGCTTGAAAGTGCTATGTGCGCGAACAAACTTTGTTCAAGTCAACTGCTGTTTACTTTCGGACGCATGCTTATAAATCCACCTTTGATCATCTCTTACGATTTCAAAGACGTATCACGAAGCACAGCTATCGTATTTTTTAACATTTCTCCCGACCAATAGTCATGAGCCGTTTTTTTAACCACTGACTGACAACTTGAGTGGAATCCAACGTGAATAAATATTATTACAATGGACTCTTCATGTAATATTTAATGTATGCTGGCCCCACTTGTGCCTATAGTTCTAACAATCTCACGAAGTTCACATGACGATCTTGCCATTTCATTTATCGCGCAGCAAATGTTTTCAATAGTTTCTGGCACAACAATTGACTTTAGATGATCTTCCCGAAATTCGTCCTGGAGTGATCTACAACCTCGGTTTTGAATTCATCATACCATCGATAAACCTTGATGGAGCTTTATAGCTTAAAATTGATTCAAGTTCATCACGTTCTGTCACTGAGTTAATCCAGGTCGAAAGTTGTAAAAAATAATCACGTGAAAACGTTTGTGATTTAGTTCCATTTTCTTTACAGAGATGAATATTTTAAGTTACTGTAAACAGCACAAGTATTGCTCTCATGTCAAAACGTGTTTAGTATGTATGAATAACATTAAAGAAATCAAATCTTACGATAATGATGTGAATAGCCAGATTACCAATACTAGGGTTGTCAAAATATAAAAGGAAATCTGTATATTACAGTATATACCATAAAATAATAAAGGAGAAAAAAATTATGAAAGAATTGTGAACAAAATAACGATAGTGAAAGTGAAGAAGGGATTTCTCTGGTTGTCTTTGAGCTTTAGTAATCTTAATATATTCTGCAAAAATATCATAGGAGTTTTGCTAAGATATCTTGCATATTTATGGATATATGCGATATAAACGCGACTGGTTAGGTAAGGTTAGGTTAGGTTAGTTCAGCAGACTAATGAGCAACTCTTAGAGCAGTTTTGGATCTTCGCGATATCAGATGAAGTTCAATAATGCAGTCCGTTGGTAGTAGTCAACCTTTAGAATGCCCGCGCTTAATGCGTATTACAACAGACTCTGTGGCCTCACTAATGACACCTCTTCCATTGTCCCTTACCGTTGGACCGCCAATTGCTTGCTGCGTTGCTTATTGACTTTGAATATGCGTTAGAGGCTAGCTTCGTGGCGTTTCAAAATATAAACGGCAACCTTCGTATATAGATATCGACCACTATTGGTGACTTTTTACTGAAAGTATCGGTCAGTCTTAGAGAGAACTTTGCCTGATAATAGGGGCAAATTGGGTAAATACTTTCCCTAACTCCATAATCAAAAAATTATTATTTTTGTATTTCTGTTTCACTTTATACCGAATATATATTGATCAGTATGCTATTTCTGAAATTGCGTCTAAATATGGCATCAAGTTTATTTGATGAATACCAAAAATTAACACTTACAGTTCAGTTTTGGATAAGGGCTCATTAGTTTTATTATTTTTTTTAAATTTTTGTTTTTGCATTTTCTGTTCCCTTATACCCTTAAAACAAATTTAGTAACCCACTTTACCATTGGAAGGTTTCGAAAAAGGCCCTGAGATAATAATACCGCTTGATGTACGGAGCGCTCGGAGTGCACACCTCAAACTTTAAACGCGTTTTTCTCAAAACAAAATAATAGGTTGTCAAAAAGTCTTGCGGTGTTTTCATTGAATTTTTCTTTTTATTGAAATTGAAAGAATTTTTGATGACTCATGCCTAGCTCTTGACCGATGCTACGGCTGCTACTATGCCGGTCTCTTTCGAACAATTCAACGTTTTTATCGCAATTTTCGACGACAATGTATGCTGGTCTTCGAGAAATGCGAAAACGTTGGAACCATCGCATGCCTCTATCTGAAATAAACTGTATGTTACATGACGATGCATTTTTTGCATTATCAGTTCACAAAACGATGTTTTCTGGCACAACGGCTGTTTTTGGAAACGACAATCAAACAACCACGTTCGGAATTCGTCTTTGAGCGATGTCGGCGACGAATAAAACTGAATTCGCGGTCCAGTTTTTCACATGCTATTGGATGGTGCTTCATAGCCATACAAAGATTTTATAAATGTTCATCGATGCTATCGTCTTGTGTTAGATTTCCACAAGTCGATAAGTTGTGAAAATTTTATTATCGCATGATAAATGTTCAATCGAGTTAATTCCATATTTTTCGGCCGAGTGAATTTTTTAATTTGGTGCCTGTAAATATTACAAACAATTCACGATTAAAATAGCGTTAACGTTCTGGTGACCGATTTCACCTATATTTTACATGCATAAAAAAAATGTCAAACTTTCATTGGAAATGTCAGATTGTTCCTGAGATCAACACATCCATAACCCAAAAATTATTAATTTCGTATTTCTGTTTCACTTTATACCGAATATATATTGATCAGTATGAAATTTCTGAAGTTGCGTCTAAATATGGCATCAAGTTTATTTGATGAATACCAAAAATTAACACTTACAGTTCAGTTTTGGTTAAGGGGTCAGTAGTGTAATATTTTTTCAATTTTTTTTTACATTTTTTGTTCCCTTATACCCTTAAAGTTAATGTAGTAACCCATTTTATCATTGGAAGCATTCGAAAAAGGCCCTGAAATAATAATACCGCTCGATGTACGGAGCGCTCGGAGTGCACACCTCAAACTTTAAACGCGTTTTTCTCAAAACACAATTTTTTAAACTGTCACGGACACTTTTTTATAACGCAAAACACGATATCCAGTCTCTAATATTTAATTATAATTTATTGACAATGTTATGACAAAATTTATTTAAAAAAACATGGGAAAAATTAAAAAAAAAAAAGTTGATTACTATTTTATTTATCAACATTTTTTTATGATTCTATTAGGAACGATAACCATTCACGTACTTTTTAAGAAAAAAATGGGGTTTTGTGTACCAGATGATCCAAACATGAGAAATCGTGTCCGCCAGTCAAAAAACGCATCTCATTCAACCAGCCATTTCTCCGACAGATCAAAAAATTCCGAAAAAATGTGTTTATATACTCCACGATATACCTCATGATATGTGAAAGAAGTTCTATTGGAGAATAAAAATTTCTATGAAAGAAAATGTCATAAACGGGCCAGATTAACCCCAGACCCCTTAAGCAGTCATTAAGTGTAATTTTAAGAGTTCATTACTCCTCAATGCGCATAAAATGGTGTGTTTTGTTCTTATTCAGTTTTCGACATTTTCATTTGCATATTCCTGTTATAACTTCTGTGCTTACTTACAGACAAACATTCGCTTTAATCTTTTATGTCATTTGTTCATTTGAATAAACTAAATATTTACTTTTAATTGACCGCTTTTGAGTGGCGTAAAGCGCTTTGAGCGAATCAGACAAGTTCTAAAGCCGCACAGACAAAAGTTGCTGCCAGGGAACTGGGAAATTGATTTCTTATGCGCACCATATTTATAAAGACTGACGGGCATTTGCTTAGCCCGCAGGCTGTGGCTATTACGACTGAGTTGTCCCTTACCTCAACGGCGACTGGGAGTTGGTTTTTGCTAAATTGACTTACGCCACCACGCAAAAAGGAGGCAAGCAGTCGTTGAAATAGAAGACAATTGCTTGTTATATTACATTATTATGGGATATTTCCTTGCCAGAAGGGAGGTTATCAACAGCTGGAGTGGAATGGTTGAGATCAACTTCTAAAGTAGTCTAAATTTCTTTAATTAGATGTCGTGTAAAGCTGAATTTTTGTTTTAGTGGTAACCAAGCTACAATTACACCCGATATTACCACACATACGAATGCATATGTAAGCAAATTGTCCTCTTTGTGCAAAGAAGATATAAGCAAGTAATATTTATTACAAAAGTAAACGCGCCAGTGCGTATGAGTGACCTCTAAGGCTATTTGCATACATAAGTATCTATATGTATCCTCTTCTTCTTCCGCTTCCTTTCCCCTTACGTTCCCCTCTCCACTCCTTTCCACCGACCCTTTAGCACTTTTGTTGTTGTTTAGAAATTTATTGGCTGACATAACTTTATGATCTCATTAAAATAAATGAATACCCATGTCATGCGATACATTGTAGGTGTGTGAAATATTATACCCAGTTGGCTGTCTTGCGGAAATTGGTAGCCGCTTGTTATTTTATATGTCGCATTAACGAAATATTTTATTGCACAACCGCGCAATTCCTGTTTCAACGGCTTTTATTTCCTCCTTGGGAGTTGTTTATTTGCTTTGCGACAAAGCAATAAACTACCAACAACGGCACGAGGAGCTTTCTTTGCATACAAACAGGTTGCCTTATACTTAGTCTTATTCTGATTGAGGGACATAATTATACTGAAGTTAACTAAGGTATGTGGGAAGGTCTAACCTAAGTTCATGGTAGACTAAGAAGCGATTATGGTTAACAAAATCTTTGAAAAGGGAGAAAATTGGCAGAGCCTTCTGGGCACTCAGGCATTCTCTGCGTTATTGGTAAACTTCTTCAAACTATATGAATTCGGAGGTGTCAGTGGAGTTAGTTGAGCTCAATGCTTGTTGAAAGTGAATCGTTTTCAAGACTGGCTCGGTTGTATATGTATCTTGACTCACCTCTAAGTTAATCAGAATTGGTTTAATCTGCTGAGATACCTTCAGCTATTATCGTAAACAGTTTCGTAAAAAAAGAATTGCGAATCGGCATATAAATACCATCTGATCATAACCGACCGCTAGTGTACGCTAAAAAGATGGTTATGCATGGAATTTATAAATTTAATCTCGAGTTTAGTACAATGATCCTGAGCTCCAAAAATGAATCTGATTTTTGCTTTGCTGGAAGTGTTCCTGCTACTTTTGTTTACTCCCGCACGACTTGATTTAGGTTTTAATACTCACTGAAGCATGCAGCAGTGATGCCTACTGAAGAATCTGTTCTCTTTATGTCGACTATAACTGTTATTATGGTCGTTCTTCTTCTTTATTGGCGTAGACAGCGTTTACACGATTATAGCCGAGTTAACAACAGCGCACCGGTCGTTTCTTCTTTTCGCAAGGTGACGCCAATTGGAGATTTCAAGTGTTCCTCACTTCGTCTTTCAAACGGAGTGGTGGTCTTTCTCTTCCACTGCTGCCCGGCGGGTACTGCGTCGAATACTTTCAGAGCTGGAATGTTTTCGTCCATTCGGACGGCATGACCTAGCCAGCGTAGCCGCTGTCTTTTATTTGCTGACCAATGTCAATGTCGTCATATATCTCGTACAGCTCATCGTTCCATCGACTGCGATATTCGCTGTGGCCAACGCGCAGAGAATCATTAACCTTCCGTAAAACTTTTATTTCGAAGACTTCTAAGTCCGACTAATCAGATGAATCATCCATGCCTCTGCACCATATATCAAGAAAGGGACAGTAAGGTACTTATAGAGTTTGGTTTTCGTCGATAGAGGACTTTACTTCTCAATTGTCTACTCAGTCCAAACTAGAGAGAGAGATTCTGCGTTGATTTCAAGGCTGATATTGTTGTTGGTGTTAATACTCGTTCCAAGATAGACGAAATTATCTACGACTTTAAAGTTACGACTATCAACAGTGACGTGGGTGCCTAGTCGCCAGTGCTACGACTATTTGTTTGATGACAGGAGATATTTTCATCTTGCCCTCGTCCAGACCCATTTGCTTCGCTCATTTATCTAACTTGAAGAAAGCAGAACTAACGGCGCGGTTGTTATGGCCAATGATATCGATATTATGATCTTTACGACATAAAATGTATTCGTGGAACTGTTTTAGTTCGCTGACCCAAGTTTTAATTATATTGATTTACTATTCTCGGCCATATTCTAGATCTTTCGTCTAAAAGCTGATGTTTCATCGCCTATGTCCTTTGTAACTTCTTCATTTAAATCAATGCAAAATCTGATCAAATTGTGGTCGGCCTACAAAAAAAAAATATGTCTTTTAATACATATCTTTATTGTCGACTTCAAAATAGGCTTCTTTTAAGCCAGTGCAAGCATGACAAAGCTTAATCCAATTTTCTAAACACTTGTTATAACCCACGTTTGGCATGGTCTTCACTGCGCATGACTGTTAATGACTTCAATGGACATATTCCAGCAAAGTTTTCAGTTTCGAAAACAGAAAAAAGTCACAGTGGGCGAAATCTGGTCAATACAGAGGATGAAGACGTTTGGCCAAGAAGTCAAACACAATCAAGCTAGAATGTAATGGTTTGATCAGGTCTTTTGGTACAATCTAGACATGTCAATCCTTCTTAGTAACAAAAACTTTAACCAAACGCTGTTGAGTTAATCTATAAGAGATGCTCAAACGTTATTTCTTTAGTTCTCGTCATTCAAAGTGTTACACGAGGCAAGTTTTCGATCATCTCACCACCGTCACTGAATGCTTAAGCCACGCAAATACTTGTGTTCGTCATAAACTCGTTGTAATTTTTTCGTTATAAAAATCATCACACAAACCTTTCCCATGTACTAAATAGATATTTAAATTATCAGCTTGATGAGCTGAGTCAATCTAGCCACGTCCGTCTCTTTGATTGTCTTTGTATATGCAAACTAGTCCTTCAGCTTTTGAGGTATCGATCTGGAAGTTTTTGCACCTTATTTTTCGCCCAGAAGCTGCTTTTTTGTCGGATCCGCCGATATCGGATCACGATGGCATATATAGTACATAGGTCCCATACAAACTGTACGATCAATCAAGTGTTTGCATGGAAAACTTTTTCATTTGTAGAGACATCTTTATGAAATTTGCCAGATATTCTTAATTAAGATTATGCTACAATCTACAAAGGAACTATTTAGATCGGATAACTATAGCATATAGATGGCACACAAACTGAACAATCAGTATTTAGTGCTTTTCAGGAATTTTTTGTATTTGTGAAGGGAATTATGGCTTTGATGCAAGCGAAGTTAAGTTTCTTCTTGTTTCGATAAAGATTGCCAAAATGTCTTCAAATAATCTGCTTAGCAATAATTTTGACAAATAACTTTCATAATTATCAAAATAATTTCTATTACTTTGGGCGTCTAATAAGACGCCTCGGGCACATCTTTGAAGTCGTTTCTTAGTCACAGCAAGTCATCTTCCACCAGCAGCGTAAAAATTTGAATATTAAAGCGACGCTAATCTACTTTAGTCGTTAGATGCCACCCTCCATTAGTTAAAGTTTGTTTAAATAATTTTTCATTTCACTTGCTTAATAACATTTCCTTGAAGTTTCTGCGAGAAATTTTAATAAAACGCATTTCTTTGTGGTTGTCTTACACATTGACAGAATACGAATACTACCCACTTGACTCATCAACAAGAAATATGAAACTTTAATTTGTTATCCTAACCTATTTTCGCCAGCCACGCCATGGTCGTGCATAACAAAGTGCGCGCAACACTTTGTGCCAACAGTGTGTGCACAAAGTGAGCGTATTGTGCGCGCGGCTCATTAATATCCGCTTTGAAGTTGTCAACAAAGGCCGCGCGTCAAAAAGGATACAACAGGAAAGTAGTGTTATTATAAATGCCTGGGGAAGAGAGGGAGCGCGAAATGAAGAGCTAGAGGAGATAGCGAGCGAGAAATATATTGTGAAAGCAATCTAAATGCGAGCATATACAAATAATGCCTGGCAAAGTGGCATTTATGTCTGACTACACTATATATTTGTAAGAATATTGTGCGCTTGCTTCCGTTGGGCTTTCACGCTAGCAAGCTTGTTTTGCTGATTGATAAGCATCTAAATTGAAATGTCACAATAAGCGCACACGAACATGCGAACAATTGCATGGACACGACAGTTTTTCGTGAGTATGTGGTGAGTAAGAAGTTGAAGCAGCAAGCGGGAATGACGAAACTACAAGTAACAAATAATTGAAATACAACAAAAAAAGCAAAGAAGAAGACCACAAAACGAGCGCAAAAACTGTAATAATATGAGCACAACAGAGTGGCTTATTTTCGAAGGAGAGACGTAAGGCCCCAACACCTTTAATGAGGGAAGCAATCGCGAAGGGTTTGCGAGGTGGCCAACAGTTAGGGTGTAAGAAGTATAGAAGTAAGTATAAATGAAAACCAAAACTCTGAGGCACTCACATAGAAGTATGATACCAAACAACATAGCAAAGCAGTCAATGAGCTTGACATAAGCCATATACAGACATATCAGATACAACGTCCGGTGTATTTAACGTGGGTATCTGCTGACGATAGCCTTACCCCACTGCGCTCAAAAGCGGACGGATCAAATCAACGCGTTGATTAGTACCCACGGAAGAAGTACCAATTGGCAGTGTGGAGTGGACATTCTAACCACCTTGGTAGTGTTCGAGGCATCTCTAAAATCTCTGCCGAACTTTGTGTCCGGCAGCCGGTTGCACTGCAACTCCACATTCTACTGTCAAAATCTCAGTTCTTTCCGCATTTTGGTGTTAATCACAAACATCACGATACTCCCCGAGGGGACAGTCCGCAAGAGCAGGTTAGAGCGAACTTCTAGGGCTTCTGTTCGCCGTGGTACCAGAATTGAGTCTCCGGTCAGACCTCGTAGTTGAAAGTACTACAAAATGAGCTTACATACTGCTCTGAACTGGCGACCAGGGGTTGAATCGCATACGCACATTACACGCACTCACCATTCACACAAGAACATAACTCTAATTCTCAATTAAACGTTTTCGTCGCCTAAACAATTCACGCGCAAACGACCCTAACTGTTCGGCATTCCGACTAGTGGAGAACACACCACTAACATCTAAACGTCCATCAGTCCCCATACCACCCATATCCCTAATGTCGGAGAACTTTTATATTCTGCAACGACCCACAAAAACAAATTGACCTATTAGATAGGTGCTCCGATGCAAAAATGCTTTCAGAGGCCAATGCCCCGTAAGCAGAAAACCCAGACACAGACAAAATCCGAAGTCTGGGTTACTCTCAACAAACCCAACGTCTCGAATGTACTCATACATCACTTGACCGTTCGGACTATTGTTCCAGCGATCTTGCCACCTACACCTAACCCTATCAACTAGAAGCGTCCTACTCTCTAGATATTCCTCCTTCTCCACATCATCGTCGGAAATCCAGTCATTCCACAGCACGCTGTATGACAATCAGGTCAAGAGGGAGTGCACCTAACAGAACCTGTATAGCATCCGTTGAGACGGTGCGACATACAGGCAAGCATCATACAACGCTGTATTGAGAGGAGTTTTTGAGATTTCAAGATTGTCGCGGCTGCTTCCCACCATACAGCGGCGCCATAAGTCGCTCTGACCACAAACATGTCACGATATATGGTGCGAACAGCACGACGTCCGAGACCCTAATCACTCATCAAAATGCGTCACATACTTGAAGCTGACTCCGTCACCTGCATGTATTAACCGGCGACAATCTGTCCTTAAACAGCATTAAACAGTATTTCCATCGATATGTCTACCCACTCATCCAAACCCCAAGTATTTACAGTCAAGTCAAGTTACAAGTCATTTCGCCCGCTCTAGCTCAGTCCGCGAGCGACCTACGACCAGAAGAAGAAGGTCGCCCGCATAAGCACAACACTTACAGAGTGGCTCGAGCTGTCATAAGGTTCCAAATACATGGACCACATATCGCACCCTGCGGGCAGCCACGAACCACTCCAATCTCCACACTCTCATTCATGCCGATTAGAGAAGCCTTTCTGTCCGAAAAGTAACTCCGTCAAAGAGTAATTTTCGGAAAGCCAAGCTTCTCCAGATCCCAGCTTCATTCGATACCAGCTTAGGAGTCAAACGCCCCCTTGAAGTCAACAAGGACTTGTTGAGAAAATATCAGATACCGAGCAATGTTGGCAGAGTGGCGTTCCGAACAGACCACACTCGCTTTTAGCTAGCATCATACCGAAACATGGCTAAATAACTAGCGCCACAGCACATTAGTTAGTACGAACCCACACGTTGTAAAATGTGTGAGGTAATAATGATGATGCTAGATAAAAAACAGCTTCATGTTCTCATATACGACTGTCTTTATGATCTTCTATTGATGCGCATAGTCGACAGGGGGCGACAGGGTCACACACCTCTACTAGCGGCCACCCACGCAAGTTAAACAAAAGTTTTGCAACTTTTCTGTTTACCCCACGCAGTCGCCCATCGCCGGTATGCTTTTGAGAACACCTTCCGGCAATGCCTTAGCCACCAGCAAGGTTTTGTGTTTGCCCGCTGCTTATTATTATTGTTGTGCCTTGTTATTATCTAAATGTGGCAATTTAAGTAGCTTACAAGTAATGTTAACGCTTAGGGCGATTCCAATCGTAACGCGGTCGGACAAACTGATGGCGCCTCGAAGGCTACTTAAATAAAGCGCGTAAAAGTTCTACAAAGTGTCGAACAAGCGCGAGGGGGAGTGTTGTTGTTGTCGCAGAAAGGTGATTTTATTATGACAATAATGGTGATAAGTTGTAGTTTAGCGTGTGTCGTGACATCGTGGCGTTGTAAGCACATACATATGTACACACGTTTAGTTTTAAGCACATTTTTAAAGACACTCTGTGCCACTAAAGCGACTGGGGGTTGGGTAGATAATTTTCTAATAGGTTGTTGATTGGTTCTAATGATAGAAAGTTTATAATTGTGTATACTAGAAAGAATTGCTTTTGAGTGGCACAGGCAATTAATTGAAATAAAGCAAGACAGTTGTTGGGAAGCAATATTTTTTTTGGCTGAATTTTCGAAGCTCTACTTTTTATAGTTTACTTACTTTAGTTTCAAAGTTATTTTACTGTCAATAGTATTGAAAACTCAGAGTTCAACCTCCTTTAGAGAAGTGATCATTCACTCAGATAGTAGAGCGACGATACTAGCCTTGAACTCATTAACAGTGCGTTCAGCGTTGGTCAAATTATGTCTAACCTCGCTATCAATAGCATCGGGTGTCTTTGTGATAAGGCTGGTATAAGTTCCAGGATACAGCGGAATCGCTGGAATCTGTAAAGCTGAAAAGGCACCCTAGACCCGCTATCGGTAGAATCGGTATCCTCTTGTGTCCTACAACTAGTTAGCTGGGCTTTGTGGAAGCTTGGTCAGCGTTGAGCCACCGTCGGTACATGCGCTATCGCCTTTTGGCGCAAAATCGAGGGCAAGAAATTTAGTGATCTTTTTGTCCTCAGTAAGGCTTGCCCCCCCCTAGTCGTTGAGATTTTAATAGGCCATTGCCCTACTAGCATCAATGCTGTGAGATTGGGAATATTACCAGACGCCGTTTGCAGAATCTGTTTGGAAAAAGATGAGGTGTTTTGGAGGTCAAGACTTTAAACACTTCGGAGCGCATACCTTTTGTATTTTCTCACGCTGTTCAACCCAAAAATACTCGAAAAAATTGCATGGCATGAGCCAAGCGATAGGCCAATATCATCAACGACTTTTCAGCGATTATTTCTAATTTATTCTTCTTCTTTATTGCCGTAGACACCGCTGACCCGGTTATAGCCGAGATTTATAGTCATTGCTTTCGCTTTTTCACGCTTTGATCCGTTGTGGATGTGCTGTGGTGTACGGAACGTTCGTCGTCCTCAATGGTTTCACCGTCATCTTGGTAACGCTTATACCACACGTAAACTATTGTCTCACTTATAACAGATTCGATATTGGCCTTTGTTAACATTTCGAATAATGTGTTACAAATACTTTGATCCGTTTCTTCAAACAAACGAAAATTGCCAATATCATAATAACACTTCTAACCTTAACAGTTGCTACAGACAATGAATGCAGCTGAAAATAGTATCGGTCTTTAGGGGGGCTTGTATGTAACGGCAACGTAAGACGTAGACAGCTGCCAAACCAGCTTTCCCTTTTAATTCCTTTATCCCGAGGGCAATGTTAAGGAACTCAACAAACGTCAGTTACCATCTTTTTATCTACGTATCACTGCAATCAACTCATTGTCCTCATTACCTAAAAAAAAGCTTGCTCTTCAAGCTTAATGTGGGCTTTAATTCAGCTTGCAAGAGAGACACATTATCTGATGTCTTTCTTGAGTGTAAAAAGTTGAGTTAGATTCAAAGAGATTCCAATTGTTTTTTAATAGAAGCTACAGCAACTAATAGAAGCTTTCAAAAAGGCAGTAAGTTCCTATAGGAATGAAAAAATTAAATTTAATGTCTCGCATTCAAAGTATTCTTATATACAAAACCTAAAATATTGTATAAGTATAGCATTGGCGAACTTCGAACATGCAGTTCGAAAGCCCCAAAAAGCGTTATTTTTGGGTTACTAAAAATAATTATTTAGAAAATTTAGTAATGTGTATAGTTTAGGCAAATATGCTTTTCAAAACTAATCAAGCAATAGTCAGCGAAAAAAGTCAAGGTATATTATTATCATATCATACCAATATTATAAATGCGAATGTAAGTTTGTTTGTTACGTTTTCACGCAAAAACTACTTAACCGATCATCATGAAACTTTGTACATATACTCCTGAAGGTATTAGAAGTAAAATAGGGTACTTTATATTTAAAAAAATAAAATTTTTTAGAAAGATAAAAAAATGGTTTGTCAAAAAATCGAGTACATTAGTTCGACTAAAACGCCACAAATGAAACAATGGGTTGTCCCAAAAGTATATATGGATATACATATAATTTTATTCAAAATAGGGTAAGCTTTAGTAAAAGACTATATAGATTCTGCTCAGCCCACCAGAAGGCTATTGATCTCCGAACCACAGCAAGTTTTTGTGTTGTTCTACTAATGGGTCAAGCAACGTTGGCAATTTCAGAGACTGGAGTGCAGTGACTTAGGTTGTGGTTATATATTTATCTGCTTTCTTAAAAAATTTTAGCTGAAGAGTTATTTTGAATTTTATTTCACCGATTCTGATGCCCGGCTTTCTATTAATCAGTTTAAGTGACTTTAAAAGAAGCAGTGTATATTAGGGTGATTCAAAAAAAAAATTTTTTTTTTCGTTTTGTACTCGGAAAAATATGTTCCTAGACACCTCTAAGAAAGCCTCTCGAAGCATGAGTTCTTAATTGTAACGGGAAGGTCCTCCTACATACAGTTTTCTATTTTTTCTTATTATCAGATAGAAAAATTTATATCTCGCTTCCAACTACTTGAAAAAATGTCTTGTTCCTTAGATTTTGTAGGAAATTTACTGCTATACCACAAAGGTCTCATATGATCTTTTCGTAAACCAACCGTTTAAAAGATATTAACAGTTAAAGTTTGATTATTTTTGGGAAAATGTTTTATTTCTTATGAATTTTATAACTCAATGAAAAAAATCATTAGGTTTTTGGAGAGGCTTTCTTAGAGGTGTCTAGAAACCTATTTTTTAGAGTACCAAACGGAAAAAAATTTTTTTTTTTGGATCCACCTTAATATGCATTGATGTTTGACGATGAATATCTCGTAAACGCTTAACTTAATCGAAAAATCATACGAAACCATTTTTATAGAACAGTAAATTTCCTACAAAACTATGAACAAATGTGTGATATTAAAATGGATTCATAGACATTTTTTTTTAAACTTTCACTGGTTTTGCATATTCTTGTTTTAGTAATTATTAGGCACACACACAAACTTCGTAAAATAATTCTGTGAAACATTCTAAACTCACTTCAACTGAGATGCAATTTCAAATTCTCTGAAAATAGACTCGAGCCACGCACTCACGTGTAATATATATTACATATATACATATATATATATGTATGCATAAATATAGCTACAAGCAAACATACATCATGTGTGTATTATGTAACGCGGTTATGCGGCGTGCAATCAAAGAGTTTATAATCAAGTGTTCAAGTGTGTATGTATTTGTGCTTGAAGTAAAAAATTGTTTTCAAATCGACTCAATTCGACATAAATAAGCCGCAAACGATTAAATCTTTCGATTGCTACTCGAAAACAAAAACAGAGCTCAAAGCGAAGCTCTCTTGTTCCAACCAACTATGTCTATATGTATTAGGGTGTTTGTTGTTTAACAAATCGATTGAGTTTTTGCGAACGCTCTCTAAAGCTTCAGTTTTGTCCTGAAAACTAGGATTGAATGTGAACAAACGCTGTATTTTATATATTTCGAGCATAAATAAATAATATTTTTTTTGCCATTTATATAAGATGAGATTTGTTTTCATATATTTCGCATTAACCAAATTTGAAACATCGAAAGAGTGATATTCTATTAAAAAAATTTTCTTTTTACAAAAAATGACTTAATATATTTTTTCATCAAAACAGTTATTTTAAAGTTATACGCTGTTAAAAGTATGCATCAAATCGACTGAGCATTCATTCGAGTGATTATATACTACATGCTATGTTACTCATACGACATGGTGTACTATATGAATGCAGCACATTTCATGCATAACTTTAAAGCAGATTACTTTTAAATTAATGTTGTTATGAAAACAAAAAAATTAAAATTTTTTAATTAAAAATAAAGTTAAAATTTTTTAATTATTGAAATTAATTAATTTTTTTTAAATAAAAAGTTTTTTTTTTGCAGAACGAAACATTTTCTATTTCTAGGTTTATTTGTTTTGGAGTTAAAAAATTAATTGTAAATATCAAAAATCTCATATGAACTATATGGAAAAAGTAAAATGATTCTGGAATTGAAAATAACGAGCTTTCTTACATTGAATACTTCTGTTTTAAGGCAAAAACTGAAAAAGAGTCTAGCAAACAAACAACTATCAATTGGGGAAATATCGGACACCCTAATCTGTATATATGCTATACCTGTGTTGTTGCTATCGCCAGCAATTTGCCGCTTTAATGAAAAATGGTAGTTCAATTCGCATCTAATGTTTGGCAAACAATGATTGGCGTTTCGGCGTTTTGGCGTTGGCGCTGCAAGCAAACGTACGTCAAATGTTTATAACCGACCGTGTATGTGCTATGAGTTAGTTGGATTTCCAGCTTAGTTGGCTGGATTTATTAGCGTTGCGAAGTAGTAAATTGGCGTTTTTATTTTCACGAGAAAATTAAGTTCCTGCCTTGCCGCCAAACCGTTTCGGTAATGGCGGAAATTGCGAGCTAATGAAGCACGTAATTGTGAAAAACTACAAACAAACACACAAATACATTCTATACATATATACATACACATATGTATACATATATATTTATATTTATATATTAAGCGTGCAGTTGGTGAGCGTTTAGTTGTTGTAATGGAAAAGTGGCGTTGGAAGCGAACGTTTTTCTTTCTGTGGCGAGTGCAGCAGCGCACTATCGCATTACAATGCTTACATATATACATATTTTGCTTAGTTTGAATTAATTTCTGAGAAATTCGAACTACTTCTGGATTGTGTACATAACTTTCACTTAGTTTAGCTATAAATATCTTAAAAATCTACCGCGCACATATTAGTGGTTCTGCTCCGTTCGTATTCTAGAGGAAGTTTAAAAGTTTAAATCCTTAGCAGCTTTTAACAGTTGTTTGCAGCCTCTTTTAAACCAGTTAAAGTTAGATGTCGTTGCTGAGAAAGTGAAATGAATGCTGAGCATGCAGGTGAGATAACTTACTGTACCAAGGACGGTGTGTCTGGTAAAATTTCAGGAACTCTATAGATAGTATTAGAGAAAAATAAAAGGAATTTTGTCAACGATTATCTCATTAGAGTTGTTGTAGACTAGAGATTTATCATATACAAAAAAGTTGATTTTCCGAGTACGATATTAGAGTCCTTTGTATCGTATATATGTATCATTCCTTCGATGCAACTGAATCCATGATACAGCTCCTAGTAAATGGCGCTGAGCTTAAGATGTACTACATCATGAATATTTTATCTTTTGCCTAGTGAAGTTCAGAGAGCTCATTTATTAAACTTAATATTCAAGAGAATCGCCTGGTTTCTAAGTGAACTGGTTTGCAGTTTACTACCTTCGATTTAAAGCTGCGAGAAAACAGTCAATATTTTCACAGATTTTTATTCATCTAATTTCTAATGCAGGATTATTATCTAAATTATCCGAAAAAATATCCAAATTTTTGCGGAGATAGATATATAATATATACTCAGATAACTTGATACTTAGATTTGCTCTTAGAATCTTAAAATTTTTAAGAATAATATTGAACAATATCAACACTAGACTTTTTCGAGCTACACTTTCCACGTTATCCCGTTAAAATTTTGACAAAATCTGCAACTTTCATGAATTGCCGTATTTGTGGACCGACCAACAGTCACTTTCAACTTTTACATACTAAGTTCAGAAATTTTTTACAAAAGTCACTAAAAACACGTCCAATGCTTCGACAAATTGTTTTATCATTACTAAATTGAGCACGAACTAAATAACTGAGTTCATTTTGAGTAAATAACTTTTACGTACGTTACCCTCTTATACTCATCCATTGGTGTACTGTGCCAACGTCTGGGTATTTTTGTTTCTGAGTAGTCTCTGCCAATTATTTTCGAAACTGAAGTGAGATTTTCATTGAGTAAGCAGACATTTAGATATCTTCAAGTTTGATATTTAGTAAAACCTTAAACTGATTCGTCTAATTATTTGCTTATTTTCGGCCAGGAGCCGTCGGATAAGGATTACGTGACGTTTGCATGCGCGAAAATGGTGCACAGAATCTTAAACATGATTGGAAAATTAATTTTTATTACTAAGGAGCCGATATTTAGCAAAATATTAGTTATGGAATTACTTAAAAATAAGAGAACATTCAATGTTTTCATGAATAAGTTGATGAACACAACAAAAAAAAATTATTTTTGTAAAGCTTTGTTATCCAACACTTGGCTTACAAGTTGTTTTCTTTTGCCTAATCTCCTGCCAATGATGGTGCTATATGGTGGTCAAATAATTAAATGAGTCATATGCACTTCGGAATTTCAAAAAGTCACTTTTTTCTTGATATGTCGAATATAAATATTTTGTTTTTTTCTCGTTTCGCAAAAGAAGTTTCTTCAGAGATTGCATTATTGCTTTATAATCCGTGCTAAATTTTGTAAAGATGTTTAGTCATACGAAAAAGGTTTCCACACAAACACTTGATTCCGATTGCATAGTTTCTATGGCAGCTGTATGCTATAGTGGTCCGAAGTCGGTGGTTCCGAAAAGTGAATAACTTCTTGGGGAGAAAAGAATAAATTTTAGATCGATATCTTAAAGACTGAGACTGGTAACCACCGGGCTATTTCACTGTTCATTATTACCGCGCCGCGTCAACATAATTATTCACCGAGACTATTTCATAGATGATTCATATTTATTTTTTATAGCGACTTTGTCGTTTCCTTTTGACAAACTTAATATACTCTCTTCAATGTATAGAAGCGACTAGTTTTTTAATTTTTTCGAATTTTTTTCAGAAATCAAAACTCTTACCGGTGCCTTTATCATTTCTGTATACATTTTTATATGTACCCTGAACAGGGTGTTTAAATGAGTTGAGCATCCACCCCCTCTACCCGGTAAAACTGGCGCATCCTAATAGAACAGCGCAATTCACCACTGCTGATGACACTACAACACAACTCACCACACCTGTACCCCTACCCACTAAACAAAAAGGATGGACAACAGGATAGGAGACACAATCGGTCTATACAATTCGCACGTCAACAATTCGACCATCAAGATATTCTACACTGCGCCGCGTCAACATACGTTCCGATTATTCACCGATCCTGAGTGCTACGTTAATTCGAGTCACCAGAGCTTACGGTGTCAAAAAATCAATTTTGGCGTTTTAGTTGATTCGGATGGAAGATGAGATGCTTTTTCACGTGATAGAATCCAAAAAGTTTTCGCACGTTAGCTCCCTTTTCGTAGACCAGGTCACATATATTAAAATTATAGAATGGCCCCGTATTACATAAAATACTCCTATTTTTTTGTGGAACTAGTTTTTTAGTTTACTTCATATAAACTGCGATATACAATTTTTTTATGTTTAATTGAATTAGGTGAAATCTGGAAATATTAACAGATCTTTAACAAATTACATTGTGCAAAAATTAAAAAAAAAGAAACATTTTTGTTAATGAAAATTAACAATTCGTTTTTCTCATGTGCTCACTCCTATTTTTTTGTGGACAACTGTATCCTCACGAAATTTGGTATGAGTTATTGCTTATAGAAATAATGTAATATCGGAATATCACTATAGCATATAGCTGCCATACAAACCAAACGATTGGAATCAAGGGCTTGTATGGAAAACTTTTGCATTTGACGTGGTATCTTCACGAAATTTGACATGGATTACTGCCTAAGGTAATAATATAATCACCGAAAAAATCGGATTACTATAGAATATAGCTTCCATAGAAACTGAGCATATAGTTACTAAAAGAAATGCACCTGTGAAGGGTATATTAGCTTCGGTGCAGCCGAAGTTAACGTACATAGTATATATGTGGTTATAGTATTGTTTGCTATTTGAATTTGAGTTAAATTTAAGCAGAAAAAACTTCGTCATCGCCAGACACCTTTTTCGAAGGTGCAGTGTGTAGAGAAGCACAAATCTTTTGAGAGATGCCCGCAGCTTTGATTTCAACTTTGTTTCGATTGATTCTATGATTCATATGGAGTGTGGTTGCGCAAGGTCTTCACAAGTCAATATTTCCATGTAAAATGGAATCCATCTTTTATTGCATGAAAAAGATTTTCATACAAGAACTTGAGTTCGATCAATCCATATTGCAATATTTCAGCATTTTGCGTTATACTCAAGCCGTCTAACTGTCATGGATAGTACTAACATAACAGGTAATTAAGTAATTGAGTTGAAATTTTATTGCCACACACACATCTGGTTTTTATCCTTTTTTCTCGCTCCGCATCGCTGAGTTATCGACCACACGAAGCTGGTTTGTCGGCACAAGTAAAATGAAATCTGTAATTATCATGATTAAAAACAGCTGCCAATTAGTAGGCCATTATTACAACAACGATACACACATGCACATGCAACAACGACACGCAAGCAAATAAATTGCAAAACAATGAACGTCGGCGGCCAATGAAATAAAGGAACTGCTGTCAACGCAGGCAGTAGACTAATGCAAATGTGTGTGTGCGTGTGTATAAGCATGTATGTGTGTATGCGATGGTTACGGTGAATTTTCCACCATGACGGCCGACCATTGTTCAATGTAATTACCAATATTTTCTAATATATGTTTCTACTCACATTTAATTGCGGCAAACAAAGCGGAAACTTTGCACCCGTTAGTACCGTTATAATGCTTACAAAACGCTGTACAGCGTATGATTGCAGTGCTGGTTATTAGCGCCACGAAATTTACAAAAAATCAACTGTTATTTGTATACCCTTAACATATGCACGTATGTGTGTTTGTATGCATTTTTCTCTGGCCACTACCTTTTCTGTTTTCCGATATTAATTAATGGCTTTCAGCGTGACAAATTTATATTAATGGCATTACTTTTACTTTTCTGTTGGTGTTGCTACAGTTTGTTGCTCTGGTTAGTGAACATTTATGCGTGTCAATAACGCCCACCATCGATTTATACTAAACGCCTTACAACGCCGCTGGAGTCCAATGTTTTGGCATGCGGAAGCGAATTGATTAGAGATTAAATGAAATCGTTGGGAATAAATCGTGCAAATTTGACTCTATTATATCCGAGTGATTTCATAGCAAAAGTGGAAACGAAAAACTTATAGCAGAAAATTGGTTTCAAGACTCACTGAGTGAAAAAAACGTGGATGAGTGAAAGAAACATGTAAAAAAAATGAGGAAGGAAGTGCTAATCTCGTGTGTTGTGTATTATGAGGCTACCAAGACTTAAGACGATTCC
This sequence comes from Bactrocera neohumeralis, assembly GCF_024586455.1. NCBI lineage: Eukaryota > Metazoa > Arthropoda > Insecta > Diptera > Tephritidae > Bactrocera > Bactrocera neohumeralis. The sequence continues at coordinate 46,950,631 of NC_065923.1, forward strand.
TCATAGTATAAGAGAAGTTTGTATTTAATAAACCAATAAGCTAATCTCTATAAATTTTGGTCAGAAAAGAGATTAGAGCGGACCTCAGTCAGTTTAGTTTCAATTCAGTATCTGTTTAAACTTTATAGCTCAGTCAAGTGTTAAGAAATCTTATATGGATGAGTTTGCTAAAAGACCATGCCTAATGGTGCATAACATAAGACTGGTTTTATAATTCTCTTCATTATTCTCAACCAGCGAATTTTTTTTATATTTCATGTATTAATTTTTACCAAAAATTTTGCGATTAACTCAGTAATTGAAGGCCATGTTCTGCCACTTCGTTAGTGTGTTTCAGGCTCTGAAGCTTGAAGCATTGCTTTGTTTGAAAAGATTTTCGTAATTTTCGCCGATGTCAATTAATAATTTTGGCGTTAACTGTTAACAATAACGAAGTTTCTCTGGAATGTGTAAGAGTTCGAGGTAAAATATCGGTTATGCAACCGATTGTACATCAGTTCTTGATCAAATCTGCGAAGTTTCTCTATGCCATAAAGTGTTAGAGGTAAAATATTGGTTATATATCCGATTATATATCGCTTAAATTTCAGTCTTGGTCAAATCGGGAATTTCTCTGGTATACCATAAGAGTTCGAGGTAAAATATCGGTTATATATCCGATTACATATTGGTTATACTTTCGATTATATATCGGTTATTTTTCTGCTTATACTAGAAAGTATCAGGAATTTATAAATAAAACGAAAATTTTTCAATCATCATCCAAATTTATTTTATCGCCTTCAAAGTAACATCCATTTGAAGCGATGCGCATGTAGTACCTTCGCTTCTTCCAATCTTCAAAACATTTTTTATAGGCATTTTCCGGTATAGCCTTCAGCTCTCGCGTCGAATTTGTTTTGATGTCTTCAATTGAGTCGAAGCGTGTTCTCCGAAGTGGATATTTCAGTGTGGAGAATAAGAAAAAGTCACAGGGTGCCATATCACATGAATACATATTGGTTAAACATCAGTTATGGTTAAGTTTGGAAATTTTATGGCAAATAAGTATACAGCGGCAATACTCAAAATGTATTTGAATTTCTTGAAACAGTTTTTTCAAAGTGATTGATGCAGTAGCTTTTCTTTTAATTCTGAAAAATCGCTTTCCTTGACTATCATTCTAGGTGTGCGCATTTACTATTTGGTTTCAAAGAGTGAGAGTCTTTTAAATCTGCTTCTATTTAGCATTAGATAAAGATTTATGAACTGGGAATATTTAACAAAATACAGACATACATACATACAAACCTGTATGCATATATAATATGTAAACACAAATAGCTCAAATCACTTACGACGAGTTGCTCATAAACAACATTTGTTGCTTGTGCTGTATTCTCTTGTCACATTTATTTTAACATCTCATTTGCATAATTCTCTCAGGATGGAGATGTGTCCTCAGCTAAGTACACATAAATATATATATATGTACAGATGTCTGCGTCTCATCAGTATATTTGTCACTTTGTGATTCACGTCTGTTTTCTTGAGCTTCAGTCTATTAAAATATATAGAAGAAAGTGCTGTTACACAAAAAATATATATCGTTTTACGCATGTATGTCTGTCTTTAACATTTTTTATTGCCTAAACTTTGGCTTTTCTCTTTTTGTTGTAACTTTTTAGCTTTCATGTTTGCATACCATTCTCCAGTCACTTTGACTTTGTAAAGAAAATGTAAAATGCAATGAGAAATACAGAATAGGTATAGAACCAAAAAGCTCAAAAGCCATAAAGCATAAATCATTTTACAATGCTTTTTCTCGTAGATTTTATATTTATTTAAATTTTTATATTTATAAAAGCTATTCCAAGTGAGCTAGTCTTATAAGCCTGTTAGTGTGTTTCAGAAGTTCAAATGTGCGATTTACTCATATACTAAAGGGTTATGCATTTCGAGGTGCCCTCCGTTTTTAAAGAAAAAATCACAAAAAACACAAATCTAATGGGGAATGTTTATTATCATTCGAAATAGCACCTTTTATATTTTGGAGATGAATGAACATTTCGACTGGTAACCAGCGAATGAAATGCGTGAATCGCATCAAGGCCTGAATCGCAGCGGAATTGCATTGACTTTACTACATATCCTCACAGAAAAAGATTTGACTGTGTGATATCACACGACATTGGTGATCAATCGACCGGCCCAAAACGTGAAGTTATCTGCTCACCGAAATGTTCTTACAATAAATCCATTTATTGATGCGATGTGTGGGTCTTATTAAAACCAAATACCGCCGAGATCACGAGCTTCAATTTTAGGCATCAAATAATCGGTTATTATGGCGCGACAATGCTCACCATTGACAGTTCCCTTCTCACCGCCATCATTTTTGAAGAAATAAAGACCGATAATTCCACCGGCCCACAAAACGCACCAAACCGAATGTTTTTGCTGGATGAAATAACAGCTCTTAAATATCTTTAGGTTGCTCTTTGTCTCAAATATGGCAATTTTGCTTGTTTGAATACCGTCTCATTGCTGAACAATTTGGCTCAAAAACGTCGGATCCTCTTGGAACTTTTCAAGAGTCCATAGAGCGAAGCCATGTCGCTTGGGAAGGTCGAGCGGCTTCACTTCTTGCACAAGCTGTATTTTGTAGGCTTCCAATTTAAGATTTGGATGTAAAATGCGCCAAGTTGTTCCATACGTCACGATAGCTTGACACGACTGACGCGTGAACTGTCAAAAAAGGTTTTAGGACAAACTTTACAAGATCATTGTAAATCATTTCAATTAATCAGTCCTTGTGTTATAGGCTACACAGCCACAGCCTACTCTACAGTTCGGTGGATTCTTTTGAAAGCGTCTTTACAAACTCTAATTTGGAGATTGTTACGATTTTTAATACAGATCATTGTACGGGTTGTTTTCATGGAACTTTTATAATACATGAGCCGATGTCTAAAATCATCGGTTCCATTACAGTAAACTCCTCTTTTCATCATCGCGCGTTAAAATTGATTTCTAGAAGATTGATTAAAATCCGAAAAATAACTTTCCTAAAATCAAATGTGGCTCTGTTGACGAAAATTTTGTTTTTTTTTTGAGTTTTTAGAGGTATACAAGGTGCGTTCCAAAGTAAACAAATCTTGCGCCCCCTTGTGGCGCCATCTACTTGTAGAATTCTCTCGAGGGATTGCTGTCAATGTAAACGCATATGTTTGACAATAACGTGCAATATACTTTGGCAAGGATCACATAATTGTTTAAAACATGTCTTGTTATTCTTGCCTTTAGAAAAAACAATATATATATTTTTTTTTAACTTGACCTCAAGCCGTTCTTGAATGCACTACAGACTGCCGGTGCGATGTAGTCGACTTCCTGGCAATAGATTTTTACCTCAGAGTCATATTTTGTTTTAAAATATTAGACAAACAGCCAAAAATTTATATATATACATATACATATATATGAACATATATATCATACATATATATAGAAGTGTTAATTCTCGGATACTAGTTGATATTTGACAGGCAACATTTAGCATTGAATACATCAGTGATATTTCAAATGAACAATTCCCGTGAACAACTCCCATACAAATACGAGTATCTATCTCCTATTTGATATTCATCGATATTGGTTGAACAATACTTGGAAGCACAATTTTTGCGAATTCAAAACACATCGAGACCAATTCAGCAGTTCATTTTTCTTTTCATAGCATTCTCTAAAAAACAAAACAATATTTGTCCTCTTTCGGACTTTATCAGTTTTCTACGAACGAAGCAAATACATGAACAACAGCAACAACAAGAATGCGTTGTGTTGCATTGGGAAATTGTGACAAATTGAGGTTGATTTTGTTGATTGGCAACATTGGACACACGACAAATGTGCAGCGCTTGAAGCAACAACAACAACAGAAATAGAAAGTACGCTCGGCGTAAACACCAATAGCAGCACTGACAAAGGACAGCACTGTGGTGAACTTAAATATCCAATGGACATGATGGAAAACTGAAAACGACAGAAGTCCTTTGAGAGGAACCCCACAGCGCTGCTGAAGCTGAATGGTAGACATGGCATGCGTATGTCAGCCAAGTACAAAGTACACACTAAATAGCTGTAAATAACAACAATAAACCGAATAACACATTTGTCAGCAGTGAATACATCAAAAGTGAAACTACATTGGCTTGGCGAAATCGAGGCGTTAGTTGGAGGTGCTTAATGTAGCTTCTCTGAAAGTTTACGAGTATATTTTTCAGTTTCCAGTAGAAATGTTTAAGTTGAAAATAGGGCCACGTAAGTGTCGCGCATAAATATTGAACATGTGAAACAGTGCAGCTGACTATTAGCGCCTGGCTCGTTAGGCGAAGTCATTTTAATTGAAAGATAAGTGGTGGATGTTTAGTATGACTTAAACAAATATATAGAAATTATTTAGTAATAATAATAATAACTTTTTGAGAATTTTCCCAGCAGTTGTCTTACATAAAACATGTGAAGAAGTGAAGTTTGTGTCAGAATGCCGAATGAGGACTCTGGCGAACACTTTACTTTGTTCAAATTCTATGTGATATTAGAAATTAAAAACATCTTAATCCAATAACTAAAAAGGAAAGAATCTACAAGTCGAACAAATAATATTATTTGGCGTTATGCTTTGTTTGCGTCAAGCTATTCGTATGAAACAGCGGAATTATTAGCGATGAACTTCTTACCTTCATCACGATAATGCACCATGTCATACTCCAATAATTCTTCTTTTTTGTTGCTAAAAACTTTACTCATATCGTTCCAAAACCACTGTTTTCCTCTGATCCTCTGATTTGATTATTCGACTTTTCCATTCCCACAACAGTCAGAACGACCCTCGATCAGAACATGCCTCGCAATTACTTCAGGAATGTTTTCCAGCGCTACAACAACAATAACGTTTTCTATTTTCATATTGTGCCGTGCGAGAGATCACCATCACGAATTGATCAAAGGAGCCAAAAATTATACATATTTGTTAAATGAAATGGTTTGAAGTAGTAAAAAGACCCGAGAGCTGTATGAGAGGGACAAGTAATTCTTTTTATGTCACTATATCAGAACTAAGCGTCTTCTCTAGGTTGAAGTAAACAGCTTACATTAAACCCAAGCTCTTTCGCTGATTGAGATATGTTGAATAGCTTAAGTATTTTATGACAGCTCATCATTTTTTCAAGATCCGAAGACAATATCCATGTTTTCTCTCTTCATTCTTTTTCTCTTTTAAGAAAAAAGCATATAGTATATCAAGGAACATATGTTGTATATACAACTTTCTGCCGGGTTTTTCAATAGACACGATATGATTTCTAAGTGTCGTTTCGGCCAAGTTTAATATGTCATGTAATTTTTTGAGTGTAATCAGTAATGTTCAGATTGTCATCAGGAAGGATATACGCAAGAAGAACATTTACAAATTATCCAATTTTATTATCAAACTAATCGTTCGCAACCTGAGCTATTCGTCCAGTTCTTACAAATTTCGAGCGTATATTTTCTTTACATAAAGTTCAAGTGCCAATAGGACAAAGAACCATCCCAAGAACCGCTCGAAGGTATGAAAATATTGCTGTCGTTCAAGCAAGTATTTACTGAGAACCGCAATTTGGCGATTCCAAGGTATTCTTAAGAATTAGGACTGTTTTAAACCACAAACTGGCGGATTTTGATAAAGGATTTTGACTTTCATCACTATAAAATTGTTCAAATTCAAGAACTAAAGCCATTGAACCAGCGTTAACCTCGTGATTTTGTCTTAGAAGAACTTGAAAACGATAATGATTATTTTTTAAGAAAATCATCTTCTACGATCAGGCTCACTTTTATCTGAGTGGTGAGGTAAATAAACAAAACTATTGATTCTGGTGCAAAGGAAAATCCACAAATTATATATGAAAAACCATTACATTCACCTAAATTGAGAGTTGGTTGTGGTTGTTTGTCTGATGGATCATCGGTCCGTACTTCTTTCAAAATGTAGCTGGTGACACCGTTACTGTAAATGTTATAGATCTGTGATAACCAATTTTTTATGGCTGCAATTGGAAGAAGTTGATCTTGACAAAATCTGGTTCCACCAAGGCAGGCCTATGTGCCGCACATCACTTTATTATTATTGCGAGAAAAGTGCAAGAAGTTGTAATTTAACACCATTAGACTACTCCTTATGGGGCTATTTGAAGTCGTTGGTCTTTAGCAGTAAACCAGATTATCTGCAAGTTTTATATGTCAATATTGAATGTGATTTACTGGAGAAAGTACTCGAAAATTGGGTTCAACGAATTCGTTCGTGGAAAAGAAGTCGTAGACGTCATTTGAATGATGTTGTATTCGGAACTTAATTGTGTCCATGGTGCTTCATATTATATTATAGTATTCCATTGTTAACACAATGGTCCGATGCGGTCATTGGTAAAATGTAATGCGACCTCCTGCTCTATAATAATTACTTACGTACACACAGTCCTATAAATGCGAATACATATCTACCAACTTAATACAGTACCTCTCCAATCACTCGTGTCCAATCACTTGTAGGTATGTATGTAGTTGGCTCAGCAACGTTGCACCTTTACCCCACATTACACGGCACGTCCCTTGCGCTCAGCCGTTGCACAATGTGCGAAAGCCGGGTAATTAATGTTGCATGACGCATGGGAACAGAAAATTGCAACGCAGATAGCACTTTTCCACGTATTTTTCAACATTTTAAGACTATTTTTCCACCGTTGCTTGGCCACTTTTCGTTTTCACTTTTTTGCAGTGGAAGTTTTATGGCAATTATTGTTTCTCAAATGGAACATTTTTACCCCTCAAGTTTGCATTTGCTGTTATGCTTTGCTACATTCATTTGTTGTGTTTTTATTTTGGTTGGCTTGTCTTCTGGAAGTGCAGTCTACATTTGTGAAGAGGCTTACATATATAGATAGGTTCGGAAATGCGTTTGCTGTGAGGTGGTAGTTCCAAGACAGTCGTTGCTTTCATAATCGAAAACTTATTAAATGCTGTAAAGACTTTTATGACTTTATGACCTTACAACATTGCCTAAGTTTATTGTTGATACCAGTGCAAGTGATGCCAAATGAATTGGTTTCTGAAATGAATAAAAGTATAGAGCTTATCAGGATGCTCAAGTGAAGAAACGTATACGTTTCACCGGGCGGTCATTAAGTACGCAATCCCAAATTGTCCCTCGGCGAAACCATTCCTGCAGTCACCTGCTTGAAGCGGAGCTGCCTCCTAGGAACATCAGAAGAATATTCCTCCAATATATCAACGAGCTGGAACAATATACTGATCAATTATCGGGCGCGACCAATTTCCGTCGGATACTGAACGCCACTGTGCTATTAACATCCTAATTGACTCCCTCCCAATTAATTGCGTACTTGCAGTCCACACGTCACCCATAGCAGAACAAGAGCTCGAGTTGTCCTTTAAATCGCTTTGCACCCATCATATTCTTCAAGTGTGGTCCCCAGTGAATCTTTCGTGTGTTTAGATTTCAAAAGACTACTCTGCTCGATGGAGAAAACTTTGGAAACAATGAGGAGGTAATCTTACTTTGGACTAAGAGAAGTATCGCACTGGGTTCAAAACTCTTTGCAATGGTACAAAATATACTCCCGATTTCCATTTTTCTCCGATATCCCAATTTTTAGTCTAAGAAAAGTGTTCGCTGTTATGAGATTTCATTAAAATGTAGGATGTATCAGTGCAGAAACTGCTTACAAAAGGATTTCCGCAACTTGCTTGGCCATTAACTAATTTGGGTATAATTTTTCCTCAAAAGACTTTTATTGATTGACTTTACTTGAAGAACTCAGACTAGCTCCGGCAGGAGAATATAGGTGATTATTTAAAATAATTGTATTGTCATATAGGCTGTCCTCAAAATAATTAACTTCGTAATGACACAATGTTTCGGAAAGATTCCACGAACGACGCTCACCGCTGCCATTATTAACTGTCGGCAAACGTCAATGAGTTCACTGGCTAATCTTCGCTGTTAAAAACGTACTTAAATATATTATTGATAATTCTTTTTTTTTAAGGATAGAAGTCCACACCGATGTGAGAGGCGTTTCTCGTTGCAATTTTTTTACAATATTTTTCGAGTCCTCTTACTTCGTGCTGAGCCCGGGCAAATACTACTCAAACAAAGCAAAAACAAAGAAGAACAATAAAAACATTTTTATCGCATCCATCACAGCCCCGTTTGCTGCGCTATTAATCCATCACATGAAAGGTATAATAATTTTAAAATTAAAAATGTATCGATCATAATTAGCACTTTTCATAATTATAATGGAAAAATTAACGGTAAAACTTTTACGTAACTGCTTAAAAACACACCGCCGCGATGGCACAGCCATCAATATTTAATAAACGCGAAAAAATTTTACAGCCTAAGTAACAACAATAAGTAAAACATTACGCTACCGACCAACGCTGCCGCCCGGCGACGCATTACATTTTACACAAGTTTGCGCCATCTTCAGGAACTCATTTATTTCACTTTTAAATATGTCCTGCGACTGAGCGCTCGACATTTCCCAGCAAACTTATTAATATTAATGATTAATTTTGTACATCCTTCGGCGTCATTGCATCGGGGAGCATTTATGTGAGCCGCCGATGGCTGGCTGACGGACGGCGGGCATATGCCAACGCTCAGCTGCGTGAGCGCGCAATTCCACACAAATATATATGGGCATATGTATGTGTGTGCGTATGTTGTATGGGAGTTTATTGCTGCATCAGCTGCTGCGCCTCGTTTCGACGCGCTGACGGCGTATTTGCCACCACAATTTTTCATAATTAAGCCCATTAAGCGCGTTTAATTGCTCGCGGCGTACAATTATTGATTGTTGTAGCGATTTATTTGCGCGTAAGTGCGCATGTGTGTGTGTATGTATTTTACTACATGTACATTAATGGCTAAGCGCCACAAATGAGCGCGTGCTTTTGATACATTTTATACCGTTAGTCATTTACGCTGATTTGTGTGTGGAGATTGCAGAAAGGCTTAATATACATATGTGACACATATTAGGGTGTCTGTTATTTCTCATTTTCGTTCTATAAATACGGACCCAAAGTTAACAAGCGCTTTGTTTTCAATTTAAACCGCGCTTAAATCATATTTATTGTGCGATATATACTTGTATAACATGATACTTTTTGATATTTTACATTAAACAAGTAAATCTATAATTTCGAAAGAGTGAAATTCTATTACAAAATTTCTCGCGCTACAAAAATGGTATAAATAATTTTTTCCATAAACACATTTCTTTTAAAGTTATACGCGGTTAAAGTTATATATCAAATGCCCTGAGCATGAACTCAAGTGATTTTATGCATTCTGTGTTACTCATACGTCATGGTGTACCATATGAATACAGTACATTTGATGCACAACTTTAATTGAGTATAGCTTTTAAAGAGATTTTCGTATAAAAAAACCTCATTTAGAGCTGCTTTGTATAGCGGTATATTTTATGGAAATATCACCTTACCATTATTCTAGATTTATTTGCTTTAGAGATAAAAAACATTAAGCGAGAAGATCAAGAAATCTCATATAAAATATATTCTCACCTAAAACGCAAAACTGCGTATCATCAAAAAAGTCAAAATTGAGTTTTTTATTGCTTACGATTAGCTACATCATGTATAACAATTTTATAACCAAAACTCAAATTTTGTTTCTATGAGCCGTTTCTGTTATATCGTTTTTCCCGCGCCTGTAAACTTATGGAAAGTGTTATAAAGTTATTTTGTGTGTTAGGTGGCGATATAGGAAAAGTAATATGTTTCAGGCAGGGCTGAAATTAAAAATAAAGGGCTTGTCTACATTAGATCGTTACGTATTAGTGCATCCAACTGAAGTTTCTGTGGGAGCGTTTGAAAAAAAAAAATTGGAAAAGAATGAAGATGAAGAAGAAAACACTCTAGTCAGCAATATTTTTCAGAGTATTTGTTATCTTATTTGGCAACTATTATTTTGCCAAGATATTTGTAAAATTTCGATATCGTATTTTTTAAATATTATTTTTTGAGGCTCGAAAATTTTTGAGATCACACATTTTCTTCACAGAAATAGTATTTTCAAAGAGTCTTTACCCTAACATGAAAGAAAGTCTTAAATATTTGTCTTTATTCTATTAAAGTAAGGAATTTATCGTAACGGTTCTCCAACATTTCAATACCGACCCGGTGATGTAAAGCTTTAGATGACCTTAAATAAGTATTTCTTACCATTTCATACATTATGAATGAAATTTGAGTGAATGACTTTGACTGAAACCCTATCATTCTAGAAAAAATTTGTGTCTTATTAAGAGGCAATAGTTGCTCTAGTGTTGTCGTAGGAATGAAGTATTTTTCAATTTTTCCAAAATAAATTATATTTAATGACGTAAACTATAAAATTAAAATGGGTCTTTTATCTGAACAAAAAATTCTGTGAGTGACCTTATGGTTAACATAAAGAATATTTAAATATGCACTGCTGAAATAAACTATAAATAATGTAAACCAATTAAAACTATGTAGTTCTTATCAAGACAAAAAAAAATAATTCTCTCTAGCCCGTCCTGTTTGACACCATTTGTTGCTCGTAGTCACTTGCCTGTCTACAACTGCCTTAAGTAGAAGCACACTCTTACTCTCTCACCACCACACTTACAATCTCATACCACACCCTTTTCTACTGTATTTACGATGGGTTATGTTTGAGTTTATTCTTCTTTTAGCAGAGTACATCTTAGTTTTACAATTCAGGGCTATATTAGTCTTAAGATATTCAATTACAAAAGGATCTTTGCTGACGCCTGTCTAAAGGGTACCATTATGAAAAATATTTTTTCTTCATAGGTAGGAAGAAAAAGTAATACACAATTTACAATAGTGCTCTCCTCTAACCTGAATGCTATGCCGGCTAACACGACATCTAAGTTTACTGGGAACTCTACAACAAAGGCGTTTAATTTGGTTTAACACCATTTTGGGGCAAAACATGCTTTGATAGAGTTATTTTCTTATTTTTATATTTTCACAAGAGATGATGTTTTCTTTCAAAATCTCTCCAATTAGCCTATCAATAATAAATTTCTTATCTCTTTCTAGGTACGTATGAACGATATCCTGTAAATAAGAAAATAAACTTAATAAAATACTGCATATATAAAAGATCAGGTAATTTCTTATGCATTTTATTCCATCATAACTTATATAAGTGTATCAAGGATCCAGACACTTGCTCTTGACCTAGACGAAATGTCTTTTTTGTTCCTTACTACCAGCCTAGCTCCGAGGTATACCTCCCCTACCTTGGCAATAGTGGCTTTGTAAGCCGATCTCTCGTGGTCGCAGGAAATTATTTTTATTTGGCCTTACTATCACCTGGCATCCGTGCATGGCGATGGCGAACCCGGATTGCTTAGTAGTTGCATCAACAGCACCTTTGTCAGCGCAGCTGGCACACATTTTCATTGGGTTTGGGAGTTTTTCCTTCGGAATCTTCCTCATCCAGAAGACCAATGATTTAGCGGGCGTCACAGCCTTTGTTTTCGGTCTTTTAACTGATAGCTTAGACTCTACAGCTGGCCTCTATCTCTTGGCTGACACTGCTGTTCGTTTCAGATTAAAGTTGGGTAGAACTTGTTTCGCGTAATCAATGAAGTCCTGGAGTTCCTTTGTTAGCTCCTCAGCTGTACCCTCCTGGGATGGTTTGCAGCGCGACGCTTCTCCGTGTATCTGGCTTTCGCGGTAAAATAGACTATTACTTTGCAGCTCTCCATTTGGCATCTGCTTTTCTTCTTTCTTGTAGCCATACCTTGGCTACCGTATTTGGTTTCGGCGAACAAAAAATTTTGTGGGTGGCTGGTGTTGTTGTTTTCCTGGAGCTAGGCTTAGTTTCAGCTCCAGGATCAGTGCCAGCCCTTTTACGAAGTTTTTGTTCCGACTGCTTTTGAGCTCGTTATGAACGCTGCTCTCTTCTGGAAATAACTAGTTTTCTCCGATTTTTCCGGGAGATACGGATTTCTCTTTTTTCATTTTTATTATTTTTGTTAGATTGATTTATGTTTTGTACTCTCGAATGCAAGGGAAGGTGCGCTTGAGCATAGCTTCCGCTACGCAAGTAAGTCTATCATATTACGGAGGACACCATTTATTTGAAGACTCCGTTCGAGACTCGGTTATTTGAAGATCCCCAACCAATTAGATCCTCGACACTGGTCGCATGACATTTTTATCCAGCCTTTTTGTAGCCCCAACAGGTGTAAGATTTCTTATATGAATGCTTTGCCATTGAGGATCAACAAGAACCCAACTAATAAATCCGACCTTAGCTAGATATCTCTCAACTCCAACGGGGACGAATGCTTTTTATTTTCTGATGATTTTCAACATTGAGGAATATAACATTGCCAGCGTTTTGCTTTTGGCTCACATGTTGTTTAAGTTGCACCCCTTCAACATTCATATTTCTATAGAAATATTTATCCAAGCAAATTTATAAAGAGGTAATGAGTGAAACAAAGATACGAAAAAGTCACACAGCACCCGATTGCCTTAGAACAAAGTAATGGAAACAAAGAATTCGCACAAAGGCAACGCCCATGTGGAACCGAACCAATTTAGGCTCAAAGAGAACAGCACAAATACGCAAATTTTGACTGCACAAAAGCAAATAGGACCAAACCTAGTCAACAAAAGCAAACAAAGGCATTTACGGAGAACACAGAATAGGCCAACTGGCTGCGAGCCTACATGTGTTTCGGTCAATGCTTTCATTAACGCACTCTCTACGGCGGCAAGAATGGTTTTGAATTGAAAATCTTTCTGCAGCCGAAAATCCCCAACTGCTGGTGAGTGACTGCAGTGAAGCGTTTAGGTTTAGGCTGGCCGGCATTTAGCTTTAATTTGCAAGTGCATATTGGTTGCGTTCCGAGCATACGTCCACGTCCAAACAAATGTACACGAGGCTTATGAATGGTTGCTTGTGTTCGTGGCGGATTTTCGCTGTGAAAGTGAATGCAGTACGTTCGGAAACCATTTATGTGGCAACGCGGCTGGTGATTTTCCGTTGTTCGTTTCGGATTGTGCAATATTCTGTTTTTCATATTCTCTGAGTTTTCTCTAAGGCATCTCCTTCTCTCATTGTTGTCCCATTGGTTAATTTTTCGTGGCTTATTTGATCTTAAGTGAGTTTCGGTCGACGAAAGATTATTTTATGTGTATGATTGATCGCTTGATGAAGTATTTCACATATCGTGGAGGGATGTATTTAGATCTTTTCACAATAATCTAATAATAAACAGTACATTTACTCTCTTCTGGAAAAAGATAGCCCCTCAGTTGAACTCTGGTATGGACCATTGTTGACATCATACTGGGAAAGTTGCTCAGACTGTAAATTTGGGTAGATGATGGGGTTTCCTCAATTTACCGTAAGTGTCACTTAAACACTGTGGAGTAAAAAAAATGGAATTTTGGAGAGGACAGATCGTGGTGATTTCATTATTGAGTCTTCCTTCTCAAACCACTGCATTTGCAAAGGTCAGAATCGATGCAGAACTAACTCAAGTTTTGTTTTGCTTTCGCACTTTTCAATTCGGTTCATAATGACTTCGCGCCACTTTGCTTCCATTCCCAATTCCAAAGGTGATATTTACATTAAGGTTACTTGTAATCATTATTAAACCTAAAACAGACTGTTAAGTTTACCATGAAGTTTGAAATACCCAAAAGGCAGCATCATAGATCCTATAGAGTATACTATATAAGTTAAAAAACGTTTCGTTATTTTTACTAAAAAAAATGTTTTCTGGGAGCTATGCTCCTTTATTGAATTCTGTACAAGAACTAAAATTAACAATTAATTATACTTAACTCTAGACCTATGTTTGCCGCTGCAACGGGTACGGAGTTTGCTGACGCTGCGCTTCCCACACGTTGCCACTACACAGCGATTTAGTGGTGTCATATTATTCTTCTTCCTTAATTATTTCTAATTTGTATTTTAGCTGTAAAAATGTTTCAATTTCTAAACTTTTTCTTTTTGTATGGTTTTAATTATATTATTTGTGATATTTTTTTATCTCGCTAATTAAATTCTGTCTACGCTCTTCCTCCAGGAGTTAAGTTCTCCTGGTCGTCCTGAAAATTCTCTAAGGCATTTAACCATGTCCGGAATTTTATCTAGTTCGTTTATGTTATTCGCGTTCAGTGTCACACTGTGGTCGGGTTCGGTAAAGTCAGTAATATTCTGAGTACTCATTCGTTCGAGTACCTCTCGAACTATTGTCGTTATGGAAGTTGGGTTAGGGGTGGGAGGGTTTAAAGGATGGTTGGAAGGATTTGTAGGATGGGTGGTTTGCCCATAGTCTATCCTCATTTGATTTAATTGTTCAATTAGCTCTTCAGCTGTATCCGGCATTATGATAATCTTTTCTTTTAAGTTAATTAGTTTAAAAAAAAAATTTCTTTGTAATAGTACTTTATTTGACAATATTAGAATCCTTTTGCAAAGCTTACGTTAATTTAAGGTTTTTTTTCCTTTTTTGTGTCGGATAATTAATTTCTTTCAATTCAAGTTTCGTATTCTTTATAACAATAAAATTCTTTATAATATCTTTTTTCTTTTTGTGTCGAATAATTATTTTCTTTCAATTCAAATTCCGTATTCTTTATGATATTCTTTATAATAGTCTTAAAATATAATATTTTATAAATCTTACATTAGGTGTTTCCAGCTTTCCATAGGATATTGTGATGCGCTCCGGGGTTGTCCCTTTTCTTTAACAGTACTGAGGTCCCTCGGCGTTTAAAAATCCCACGTTGTGCGTTGTAGCCGCTCGTTAGCACAGTATTTATTGTATTTATACTTTTCACGTAGCCTTACTTTTTATTTTCAGGCTTTTTTCCTTTTCTATTCACAATCACTACCGTTCGCCACTCGCGAAGCCTTACTTTTTGTTTTCAAGCTGTTACTATTTACGCGCGCTGGTCCCTGCTCGGGCGCCAGTTAAAAAACGTTTCGTTATTTTTACTAAAAAAAATGTTTTCTGGGAGCTATGCTCCTTTATTGAATTCTGTACAAGAACTAAAATTAACAATTAATTATACTTAACTCTAGACCTATGTTTGCCGCTGCAACGGTTTAAGTTTGCTGACGCAGCGCTTCCCACAGGTTGCCACTACACAGCGATTTAGTGGTGTCATATTATATTGCTTTGTATCATATGATATTAATGCATCATATGATACTTTTTAAATGTATGGGGTGCTAACTTATATATACTATATATGTATATAAATGAAGTGGATAAGCTATGTCGCTTTAGAAAGATCCGACTATGCGTTCGTCTGTATCCAGCTCCAGGTGTACCAAGTGTAAGAAGTCAGCGCTAAGATCCAAATGTGTTGTTGTGGTTGGAATATTTATTTTCAACGCGCCTTAATTTTTTTCTCTTTGATATGCACGACATCTGTCAAACATATTCAATAACCTTAGTTATTGAGCAAACTCACATTTCTTCTTGGTGCAAAAAAATTTCAAATTTGTGTACCGAAAAGTGTTGATTTGCGGAGAGCATTAATTTTTCGTTTTCATTTGAAGCAAAGTGCTGCAGAGTCGCATCGAATGCTTGTTAAGGCATATGGTGATCATGCTCTATCAGAAGTTATATGCAAAAGATGGTTTCAACGGTTCAGAGGTAATGATTTTGATGTGAGAAATGAAGAACGTGGAAGACCATAAAAAAAGTTTCAAGGCATCGGACTGCCAGCAATTTTGGAGATGATACTTTGAGTCAAAAGTAAATGGCTTTAATATTAAATGTTGTACAACAAACAATCTCAGACCGTTTGAAAACTATGGAAAAGTTGCAAAGTGGGGAAAACGGTTGCCACATGAATTAAATGAAAGACGAATGGAAAACCGAAAAAAAACTTCTAAAATATTTTGCTTCAAAGACACAAAAGAAAAGCTGTTTCGCATAGAAAAATCACTGGCGATGAAAATTGGATTTATTTTAAGAATCTTTAACGGAGTAAATCATAGGTTCATCCGAGGCAACCATCAACAATGGTCTGTGTTTGGTGGAATCAGAAGTGTGTGTTATGGTATATCATGGATTTCTAAAACCTAGTCAAACTGGTTATACTAATCGCTATGGACAACAAATGATCGATTTGAACTTTGCATTGATTGAAAAACTACCAGAATGAAAGTAATTTTGTTACGCGACAATGTGTCTGCCCACAAAGCAAAATCGGTTCACGGTACTAACAGAGTATTTGGCTGGGAGCTGCTACCTCGTGTGTGTTCGATTACCATTTATTTTCATCAATGGGACGCGAATCGGCTGAGAAGCACTTCGATTCCTACGCAGATGTCGAATTTTCGATTCTGTCTGATTGGTTTGATTCAAAAGTCTAATATTTCTATTGGCAAGTTCCATAAATTTGATCAAAATGTGTAAAAGCAACGGTCAATACTTTAAATTAATTCCTTTTACTTTCACATTCAAAAAAGCTCATTTTATACCGGTACAACTTACGAATTAGTCCCTCAATTTTTGAGATAATGATCTCAAATTTTGCACCTTTTTTTCTCTCACCAAGAAGCTGCTCATTTAGGAATGGCTGATATCGGACTACTATGGCACATAGCCGACATACAAACCGACCGGGTGAACTCAAGTCCTTGTATGTAAAATTTTTTTTAGTTATTATTTTTAATTTCATCACGAATTATTATGCAAGCCATTACTATAATATCTGAAGAAAGATTTGGGTTGGCACTACTACTATTTATCACATAGCTGTCATACAAACTGACCGATGGCACTCAATATCTTTTATGGATACCTTTTTATTTGCGAATGGTGTTTTAGCTTCTGAGCAACCGAAGTATATAATTTTTGTTATTAAGTGAAAAACCAATAAAATATCAAAATAATTTCACCATAAATACGCAGAAATGTAAATTTTTGAACACTCATTCCTTGTTTCATCAAATTCAAATTCAAATTTCATTTATTGAGACCAAAAAGAAACAAAAATACAAATTATTTACAAAAGTAGAAAGTTATAACTTAAGACTATACATATTTTATCTTAAACAAACGTTTCCGAAAACAGATCTTAATCTAAAGGAAAAACAAAGAAAAAATTACAATAAATGCTTGCTCAAATGTATTCTGAGGGCTACGACTCAGTCTTAAAACTAACTTAAAACTTAAAACTAATTAAAAAAGAAATCTTACAAGCTATAATAGCAAATAAAGCTTATGCTTAAACTAGCCCCTGTGCGAACCAGGTGTTGATTTTACATAAAAGTATGAGCAGAAGGCTTCTGGATGATTAACATCATTTATTATATTTTCTTTACTAATACCAAGTGGAGATAAATACCTGCTGTTGACCCAAGTATGACTCGACTGCGACATGATACCATCAGCAATCAATGGATTGTCACAATTCCGAACATGGTCGAAAAACCTTAATATTGCTCTTATTGCATATTTATTAAAAGGGAGTACTTTAGAATTTGAGTAGATATATTTATTTGAGTATCTCTTTTTTAAGTGAATGAAGTTTTTGTTTAAACAAAATCTTATAATTTTACGTTCAAATATTTCAATTTTTTTCATCAAAGAAGGCGAAAAATGAAACCAAATCGGCAAAGCGTAAATTAAGACTGGACGGAGAGCCACTTTATAAATCAAAATTTTGGTTCTTGTGCTTAAACTTGTATTTTTCATTATCATTGATAAGGCATGAAAACGGTTATTACATTTTTTCACCATGTCGTTAGCATGAAAATTGAATTTAAATTAGTTGGTGAAAGTTATTCCAAGATATTTCATTTGATTCTGAAAACGAATATTATGACCATTAAGATTTAGAATCAGGTCTCTACTCTCCTTTACAACCCCTCTAGGTCCTTTACCTGAAGCATTTCTGATGCAGATAGGTACAGTCTTGGCCTCATTTATCTTAACCC
Organism: Bactrocera neohumeralis; assembly: GCF_024586455.1. Classification (NCBI taxonomy): domain Eukaryota; kingdom Metazoa; phylum Arthropoda; class Insecta; order Diptera; family Tephritidae; genus Bactrocera; species Bactrocera neohumeralis. The sequence goes on from NC_065923.1 coordinate 46,968,689, forward strand.
CCCAATATTTGTAGAAATTATTAATTTTTTCTAGATGATTCTCTACCATTCGCAATGCCCTTGTTTTATCACTTATAGATACAGTGTGTACAATAAGTACAATATATATATTACATGACTACGTAAGAGAATATAAATACATATGTAACTCATGAAGTATATGCTAAACCAATTAAACGATGAAAAATGCCGCAGCAACACAACAAGAGCTCATTATTTTGAAATTTTAGAAGTTACCCAAAAATAAAATAAAAAACAAAAACAACGCAAAAGTCAACGATAAGCACATGTCAAGAGGGGCTCGTCGACATGTTTAAGCTGATACAAATACCTCTGCGTGAAGTGTATACAAGTACATACCCTGCAGAAAACCGAAAGCTAAGCAGACAGCTTGCTGGTTGAAAACCAGCGTAGTTCAATACAAAAAGTGGGTTAAAAAATATTGAAATAGGTTTGCTAATTACTAGTACGTACAAGTTGCAGTACTGCAGAAAGGTATGTGGAATGAGCGGGAAGTTAATAATACAACCGATTTCCGCACTATCCATTTCCGGCTGATATTCTTGCATTTGTTCGTGTTTTTGTAACTGTACTCTTGAATGCATACAAGTTTGTACTTTTTGCTTACATTTGTATTTTTGGCTGCACAAATGTCGGTGCACATGCTCCTTATACTTACATACAAAAAAAAAAATAGAAACAAAAAGCTCATTTGAGATTTTTTAATTTTTTCTGTGATTTTCAGATTTTCATGAACGAGCGTACATATTTTTCTAGAAATTCATATTCATTGGAGAGGGCAACAGAAATAACTTATTTACATAGAGGGTCATACATGATGCCCAAAAAAAAAAAAATCGGGTTTTTTTCATACTTTGATAGATTACAACTTTAAAAATTACATACTAAAATTTAAAAGAAATACTACATATATATCAATTGATTTTTGAGTTACGCTCTTCTAGCGTTTTTCTGGAATAATTTTTTTTTTCGAATTTGATGTGGCAGTTTTTATTTTTTAATTCCCACAAATCGCTTATTTTAGGCTGTCACACTCGGTGTGCCCCTTAATATGAATAATTCGAAACGAATTTAGTTGTTAAGCTGATCTCACAAAATTGTTGTTCTAACCTTCAGGTAATCTTCAGATGCTCTCTTTACCATTCTTTTGTAAGTTCGTTGTGTGCGAAGAACAGGAGATATTTCGAACTGACTGCATATACGTAGGTTGCTATATATATTTCTGGCCTAAAAATGTAAATAGGCATATTTATCAACGAAAATGTTTTTTTTTTTTTTTTTTTTTTTTTTGGCGATTGCTGTTTTGTTTCGGGCTCATACGCATAGATCCATGATTCGTCACCTGTGACGATCTTATAAACGTCTTTTGAAGCACCGCGATCGTATTTTTCAGCATTTCTTTACACCAAACCACACGAGCCTTTTTTGAGCGATTGTCAAATTGTGCGGGATCCAACGAGAACAAAGCTGAACGGCCAGGTGTTCATGCAATATCGAGTGGCAGTAATGCATAGGCACGCCTCTATCTGAAGGTATGTTACATGACGGTCTTGCATTATCAGTTCACGAACGGCATCGATGTTTTCTGGCACAACGGCTGTTTTTGGACGACAGTGCTATAGGATGGTGCTTCATAGCCATACAAAGATTTTAGTTCGTCGATGCACTCTTGTCGTGATAATCCACGTCGGAAGTTGTTAAAAATGATCGCACGAAAATGTTCACGAGTTAATTCCATTTTTTGGCCGAGATGAATTTTTTAATTCCCTGTAAATAAAACAATTCACGATTAAATGACAAAACGTTCTGATTGATGTTATGCTAAAAAATGTCAAACTTTCCAATGGAAATGTCAGATTGCACCTGGCAACACTTAGTGTTGCCCTAGGCCAGAATATATATAGCAGCCCTCGTACTATACTTTCAGACCCGTCCGCCACACAAATTGAGTATCTTATTAGTTGTTAGAAAACTAACGAGATATCGAATAGTTTGAGTTGCTGCGAGAATCTAAAGTGACAATTGCGCAGTTTCGTTTTGGATTCTATAGTAAGCTAAGATCCTATTTATTCAGATTCGTTTACGACTCACGGTGATGAACTAGTCCCCTCATAAATCTAATCAGCTCTAACATGCTTATGTAACACCCCTCTCCTTATGGTCTGATCTTGTCGAAACAGCAAGTTTCCTTGGCATACAGTTAGATTACTTCGATGGCAACTACTACTAATCTATCAATTATGGATAATAATGTCATATACATACATTGTTAACCAACAACTACTATATGTTCATTGAGTTTTAGCCGTAGACTGTGTGGCTCCGTGCGTGAGAAAAGACATTGAACAGGCTGCTTGGTGAAATAAAAAGAGAAACAAACTTCCAGTATAAAGAACGAGGTAAAAAATTCTTCATATTCTTTGCTCTTCGAATATTTTGTGGTTCAAAAGTAGCGAATCGAATAAGCTCTATCAACTGTTCAAACAGACCAGCAAATACTAGCATATCTAACTCATGCGCATATGGATGACATTTAATATATTCGGGGTGAAATAACATTTTAGGTAGATTACCTATTATATTTCAAGATTCGACAACAAAAACAAGTTTTAATTATCGAAAATAGCTTTATTGTTTTTTAAAATATTCTCCAATAAGATCTCTAGACTCTTGTACGCGCTTAAATCAATTTTCGAAGCACTTTTGCCACTCTGATTGAGGAATCTCCAAAACACCCCTCAAAAAAAGTCATTCAATGATCCAAAATTCACTTGTTTCAATCGATGTGAGTGAGCTCGCATTGGCGTGGTGAAGAGTGATTTGTCTTTGGCGGTTGGTTTTTCTGATTTCTTGAAAGAAATCATCACCTGTCACGTTGTCATGTATTTCAAAGCACGGTTGTCATATTTTTTTTTTAATTTCTCTCGACCAGTCGACACGAGCTGTTTATGAGCGATCGACAAATTGAGTAGGATCAAGCGTGAAACAAAAATTTTATTGAATTTTGTGTTGATCCCACTATTTTTATAGTTGCCTCAATCTCACGATAGTTCATGTGGCAATCTGGTAGTATCCGTTTGCGCATAGTATCAATTGTTTCCAGAAGAAAAACTGATTTTGGATAACCTTCACGAATTTTGTTTTGAAGTGATCTACGACTTCTATCGGATTCACCATACCATCCACATACACTAGTCTTTGATGTAGCTTCCTCACCAAAAATTGAATGATGTTATCGATGCTCTGTTACTGTGTTCATTCACGTCGCAAGTTGCAAAATGCCATGTTTTGACCGAGAAGAATATTTTAAGTTACTGTAAGCAACACAAATAGCGCTCGAACTTAAAAATGTGCTGAGTATGTACAGCACAATGCCAAACTTTACGATGAACTTGTGAGTAGCCGGATTGAGACACTAAGCTTGCCAAATCGCGAAATATAAAAGGCAACCGACGTAGTAACACTTTGGTTTCGAATATCCTTCATAATTTATGTCTTTAATAACTACTTAAATTTTATGCGAAGTCTTAAGTTAATAAAACCGATGAAAATTTATAAAAATTTCGCATTCTGAAGCATGAAAGCTTTAATAAAAAACAACTTTTTCTAAGAAGCCACCATTTTGTTAAAATTCAAAATGTTAGTCCTTCTATCATAAACTGTCTTCATTTATAGCCATAATATTTTTTAAGATTTTTAAAGTTGAAACGACTTAAAGCAGAAAAGTCTGACTGCATGACTTCTTTTTACGGAGGCGCTTCCGCATACCGTTTACGAGATCAAGGCGACTCACAACTTTTCAGAACTATTCGCCTATTATTCAAGTACATTCTGTATAATGTAAATATATATTATTTATTTCTTTATTAAACAAAACGCCTCTTCACAAAAAAAAAAAGAAAAAATGAAATCACAACGAACTCGTTTTTTGACTTATAAGTGGATATAACATTGATAAGCGAACCTGTTCCTATATATTCAATAGAAAATATGAGAATGTGGTATAATTTAGGTATTAGAAAAATTTATTAGGTGAAAAAAGCCAGTTATACTTTAAAGCAATTGATGCGCTGGTATAAAAATCCACACATAATTTATGTCTACTTAGTGCTTTCAGGCCTTTTACGCCCACCTATGTTAGCTCGTGAGTACAGAAGGCTTTTTGAAATCACTTTGAGGGACGCTTAATTAGCCTTTGTGGTTTCAGCTAAACATGTAAAATATAATACATATATGCATACATATATGTATGTATATAAGCCCATATTTTTATGCATATAGTAATAACTCGGCGCGCATCGATAAAATACAAGTACGCCGAAGCAGCGCTTTCCACAGCAAAACTCGAAAAGTGCCGCAAGCTGCGATTTCACTGTGTGTGCACCACTCATGTAAGACTTTAGGCAAACACATACAGATGCAAATGCGTTTGAGTGCAAAGTAAATGAGTTGAAAAGGTAAATTTAAATAAATGCGAGCGAATGTGCGCCGACGACGATGTGTGTGTGGCTGTAAATGTCGGTGAACCGCAAGAAATTACGAATATATTTGTGTGAGTGTATCTTGCAAGCATTTTCAGCAAAAAGCGCATATGTCGATAAAGCGGATTTTGCACACAAATCGCGCAGGAAGTTTTTAATTACTTAAAATGGAAAAATCTTCGTCGAATTTCAGACAGCCGTGAGCAAGTGGCATATACTCGTACTTTCAGCTCAAGCTCCACGAAAAATTTGATAAAATTTGCCTTTTTGTTGTTTGGAACGCAAAAAGCTGAAGGCAATTCAGTTAGTTGTTAAGTTGAAAGCAGTTTCCACCGTCTTTATTTGCACAAACTGGCATATGTAAATGACGGTGTGTATGTGTGTGTGAGCGCCTACAAATATTTGTCATCGCCCGCATGAGCTAAAAGCAAAGCGCTTCAAATATTTGCATATTACTCAGTGTGTGTTGTGGCAAATAACCGTACAAGTCACACTTGTATATTTGTGTGTGTGTGTGGCGGCACAATTTAACCGCACAAAATACGCGTGCGACAGGTCGTATGAGCGACACTTGGCTGTGATTGCCCATGAATGTGCCAATTGCGGCGTTTGCTTAATACAAAATCCATTTGCATTTACATATTTTAAGGACAGCATGATGTTTTATTTGTTCAATTCTCATATATGAACGCTACCAAATGGTCTAGTGGAATATACTTAATCAATATGTATGTACGATTAAGAGCAAAGAATAGTAAGATTTTGTTCATAATTTTAAAATACCCCTGATTCCACCTTTGCCCCCAATACACTTGTGCCATTTTTTTCTTATCCTGAAAACAGCTGCTCAATTCAATTTCTGTAGTAGCCTTAAATGCGCTTCGCGTTTCAAGTTTAGTACCTTCAATGGACTCAAAAGGTTTCCCCTGGAGCAGTCGTTTGAGTTTGCTCAATTACTAGAAGACACACGGAGCTAAATCAGGTGAATATGGTGGTTGCGGCATAATATTGGTTGAAATTTTGTCAAAAAACTCAGGAAGAATCAAAGCACTATGCGACGATGTATTATCGTGATGCAAAAATCAAGAGTTGTCGGCCCACAATTCCGGCCTTTTTTACGAATACCGTCGCGCAAACGACGCATAACACTCAAATGGTATTTTTTTCTGACAGTTTGGCCGGTCGGTAGGAATTCGGAGTGCATCACACCTCGTTAATCGCAGAAAACTGTCAACAAAACTGTTATGAAATATTGTAAATCTGGCATCACTATACTTCTTATTCCTTTTACACTGGTCTTATGTATATTATATTCAATAAAGTCAGTCGTCATCTGAAACTGCGTGTACGTAACTCTGTTCAACAAAAACCTTGATTTTTGACCTGCTTTGACGTGGTTTTTCGGTTGCGGCACATTTTTGTCACGACATTCGGCCGATTGGTCGTCTGTTTGCAATTGAGTGATTTTGAAACCATTCAAGCCGTCATTTTTCTTAGAACCAAATGACTTTCAAAATGGTTTTCACTTATCCTTTCGATGTTCCAACGATGCCAGTAAAATCTCTGACTGTTAATTGTCGATTCTCAGGCACCAAATCCTTTATTTTACTGATGTGTTGATCACCAGTTGATGTTGAAGACCGTCCTGAACGTGATTCGTCCTCAACGCGTTTTTGAAGTTGTGACTAAGTTAATTTCAACCATTTTTCTAAAACAAAATAATAATAAATATTTATTTATTAAAGAAATAAAAGTCACACAACTCACGAATCGGTTTATGTAAACCATACAGACGGAACAGTTATTTTATTCGGCATAACTGTTTGCAAATTAGGACTTTGCCACAAAGATGACGGTAGTAAGCTTACTTCTTTGCTTTTTACTATAAGCGCAAATCAAAATCGGCTAATCGTAACTTTTATAACGGAAGAAGAGGTCAACAGTATAGCCTTCCTTTACAACTTTTCTAAAAATTTATAAATAAGAAAACAATTTTAATTTTTAAGTGTGAGCGATCAGTTTTTATGGCAGCTATACGCTCGAGTAGTCCAAACTGAAGAGTTTGTTTGAAGATTTTACCGTTGTTAGGGCAATAATTTGGAAATATCTTTTTAAATAAAAAAGTTTTTCATACAAGAGCTTTTGTCAGTTTGTATTAGAGCTTTATGCTAAAGTGGTCCGCTATCGGCGCTTTTAACAAATTCCACCAAACAAATATAAAAACTTACCCGACCATAAATACCGACTTTGGAATCATTTCCGCCGCCGGCTTAACCCTTCGTAACTACGACCATTTTCGTTTGACGATGTCGTATGTGAACCATTTTCATCCTTACAATGTAGATCTAGAAGACAGACATGGAATATAGTGAAAATGCGCACTTATGTTACACGTAGGAAAAGACGAGTACAAATCAACAATTGGGAGCTGAAGATACCCCATTTATACAAGATATTGAAAATACTACGAATAAATTGTAAACACTGCGATGTTCTTCTCAACTTCTCCATATAAAATTCAAGCTGATAATAAGGAACCGATTCGATTTATGATGTTTGGGCAACTACATTACCAAAACCCTTTGAGAGTTCTCCAACATCTCCAGTATAACCGTTTTGACGGTACGAATACATTTTACCACTCTTCTCAGTGTTGTTCTGAAATCAATTCGTCCTGACATAAGTTTCTCCACTGATTTTCTAATGACTCCAAAACATCAACAAACAAACTTGTCACAATTCTATTTTAAGTATTTTATTTACGAGCCATCATTTAATGGTACATAAAAAGATTATAAACTTAAGCGACTGGAGCGAAACCGATGCGGCTGTTGCCCAAATCGAACTCGGCGTAGTACAAGTCAAGGAAGATATCACCCAAGATCCAGAAGTCGGTACCAATGTAGCTGACGGCAAGTGAGCACTGATCGTCTTCATTGAGAATGTATTTTGAAGCCGGTACAGAAAAGGTTACACCACCAATGACGAAGTCAATATCAGGCAAGCTGTCCACCGACGAGCAAGAAACAGTGCTATCACCATCGGGATCAACGATGTTCACGAATGCGTTGTAGGCGCTGTATGGGGCAACCAGGAGTGAGGTGCCAGTATCAGCGATGGCTTGGCAACCGGAACTGCACAAGACCTGTCCGTTCATGGTAGCACCACCCAAACTGAATTGCCAATAAGTTTCTTCGGATAAGGACACATAGGTGAGACTACCTTGGTAGAGGCTGGAATCTGAACCACCCAAAATCAATTGACCACCCTGAGAGGAGGTACCAGCTGAGGCCAAATAGAAGGAGAATAAGTTCTCACTGACCAAACCCTGTGAATACAGGTTGTAGAAAGGTGGCACAACATTGTTAACGGCAATCGACTGGAAGGCCATACCCAAAATACCATCGAAAGCGGAGTCAACGAAGGTGTCACCAGGCTCTGCTGTGGCTTCAGCGAAAACTTGCTTTTTAATACTGAGTCCACCTACACTGACGGTATCCTCCGACAAGAAACCGGACAAACTGCCGGAACCGTATTCGATGGAGAAGCTTTCACCATTTTTCACATAAGTGCTGGAAGCGCTCGAGGTGTACTTGTTGTGATTTTGGCAAGCTTCGTCGCTGCTGGAACAGCTGGATGATGGCACCCACAAGTTGGATGAGCCAGTATCGAAGAGTACCAGGAAATCTTGCGCCGGTGTACCGATGGTGATCTTGCCATAGTACTCAAAGTTGTATTCATTCTCCAATTCCACAGTGGTGCTGCGTGCTCCAGGTATATTGTATTTGCTACGCAAGTAGGCCGCCTCGGCCTTCACAGATGCTCTGGTTCTGTTGTAGTTGGGGTTCTTGTAGATGGGCACGCTCACGAAATTGGAGGAGACCAAAGTGACGCAAATGGCCAGAAATGCGAAATACTTGAACATTTTGCTGTGTGGAGAAAAAGAAGTAGACTTTTCAATACTTATTTAAAATGAGTAAGCCTAAGTAACTTACTCTAACTGTGTTATCACGGTCGTGTGGCAACTGGTGATGGTATTCGGGTACAAGTGTGTCGAAAATTGCCGGACCGTCGCTTTTATAGTCACAACTCAGCGTCTTATCTTGAGCCAGACGCATTATCACTATTCTTAACTATTGGCAGTTGCACGCACGAAATTGCAGATCTATTGATACAAATATCTAATAGTATTATATAACTATATTTTTAGAAAAAAGCAAACTCTGTCACGTGCAACTTTTTGGGTAATTCCGTGATTACAGTAGCGCGTGTCTTATTATTTATTATTTTATTATTTTTATAATCTCGCAACAAAGTTGCTAAGGAGAGTATTATAGTATTGTTCACATAACGGTTGTTTTTAAGTCCTAAAACTAAAAGAGTCAGATATAGGGTTATATATACCAAAGTGATCAGGGTGACGAGTAGAGTTGAAATCCGGATGTCTGTCTGTCCGTCCGTGCGAGCTGTAACTTGAGTAAAAATTGAGATATAATGATGAAACTTGGTACACGTATTCCTTGGCTCCATAAGAAGGTTAAGTTTGAAGGTGACGCCCACAAAATGGCGGAAACCGAAAACCTATAAAGTGTCATAACTAAGCCATAAATAAAGATATTAAAGTGAAATTTGGCACAAAGCATCGCATTAGGGAGGGGCATATTTGGACGTAATTTTTTTGGAAAAGTGGGCGTGGCCCCGCCCTCTACTAAGTTTCTTTTACATATCTCGGCAAATACGGTATTTGCAAAATATGTAAATGACGGATAATGAAAGCTCGATTATCACTTTATCATGCGAGAGCATAAAATGTTCGGTGACACCCGAACTTAGCCCTTCCTTACTTGTTAATAATATTATTCAGATTGGATGAAGAGATATTTACTTGCAGGAATAAGAAATAATGTATATTTGTGAATTTATGTGAGCTTGTTTCAATGGTTTCGGGTATAATTATTTTTTTCCTCCTTTCTCCCCAAGAATTTGGTTATTAGTCGCAACCGCCGACGTCAAAAAGCTTTAGCAAGTACCGATGGTGCGCCAGCGCTGGTCAAGCTTCCGCGAATCCCTCTATCCAGTAGTAGAACACAAGAGGATACTCGAGCCCCCATTCTACCGATAGTGGTTCTAGGGTGCCTTTCCTTTCTGGCTCATCAGCTTTACAATTACCTGCGATTCTGCTATGGCTCGGCACCCATACCAGTGTTATCACCAAGGCATTTTTGCTATTGGTAGCGAAGTTAGGCACTCCTTGACCAACGTTCAAGAGTTCAGGGCCCCTTAATTAGTTCAAGGGCAGTAAAGCCGCTCTGCTATCTAAATAGTCACTTCTCTAAAGGAGGCCGCATTCTGGAGCAGCAAATCTACTTTTAAATTTATGGCTGCAACCTCAGTTTGCAGGACACTGAAATACTCAGAAAGTCTGAGAGAGAGCACCCGACTTTAAACCTCTCTATCATCCTTCTCCCCAAGCTTTGACTTCTCCGTAAAGGAGCTCGTTGCCCCTCTCCTCCAACGTCTTCTTCCCACCCATAGCTCACTTGTCGGTATATGGGCTGAGAAGGTTCCGCTATAGTTCGGTTTGGTGACTCCATGATCTAGATGATCCGGTATTCAGTCAAAGTATGTGAGGATATCCGAGTGTTCAGATACGCGTTCTTTTAAGAGCCAATATTCTTTGAGTATAGTAGCCACTTTTGCGGCCATAAACCTTCCGTCCGGTCGCGGGGACTTGAAACGTTTGAACAAATTGGTTGCCCAAGTCAAGTGTCGTTCACCCAGAAGATAAGCCGTGCAGTCATCATGCATCTGAAGAGTATCTTCATTTCATTTCTTCTTCATCGGCGCAGAAATTAGCCAGACTTCTCCGGCGTCACACTCCAGTTTTGCCGTCAGCGTTGCTGAAATTAGGTGTATACCGTTAATTCATTTCGCACCAGGCTCTGTTTCTACCTGCGTCGTTGGTTACCAGCAGCTTATAACTATTCGTTCTCATTCAAGAGTTGCCATTACTGATCAGTTATGGTTTCTGAAAGAGGACGATATCTTCTCCGTTTTGCTCTAGACGAAGCAGTAAGTTGGAGAGGCCATCTTCGGTTGTTGGAGGAATTTTATTCTTCAGACTCTCTTCCAGAAGCGATAGTTCAGTCGTACTCGACCCGCACCTCCTCAAACAGTTGTTCAAGGTTGAGGACTGAGTCGCCGATTGATGAACCGCCCCCAGAACTCGCTACGTCCAAGAAGCTCGGGCGTTATCCATAGTCGTTTGACAATCACCTGTCGGGAGTGCTTTGCCCAAATCGAACCAAAACTCTTCAAGCCATTAGGACCGAAAATGTGGACAGTTGACTTTTTACCGAAACTATCGGTGAATGTGAATGGCAACGCTGGTCTACATATGCATATGTAGAGAATCATTTCGCAACCCTCAGAGATTAGATTAGATTAAAACAAATTATGAAATAATTTTATTAAATATCAGTGAGAAGGCAAAGAAAGTCCACCTTCGCATTATTTACATTTGGATTCACAAGGTGATCAGTCCTGTCATAGCGCGAGACATTCGTTATGGATTCATTTCGTTTAGTTGACTATTGTCGTTTGGGGCGCCGTGGTGCTTGTAGTAGTAGTAAATGGCTGATTCCCTCATGAAAGCTTTAAGTGACTTATTTTCATTAGCGGATCTAAAAGTAGCCAGCTGTTTTCTACTTCATTTCTGATGTGAATTTTGGTTCGCAACTAAAGCAAGGTAGACCACCGAGTTATCCACCCATTTCCGCGCCCTCGTTTGCCTTCTTATGAGGAATAGGACAAGCCTAGTATCCGAAAAGTATTGGCGTTTATACCTTCCTTATTGGCTGCTGAAAATGGAACTCCAGATTTTGATGGACTTGCGCAACAAATTTTCTTCGACGAGGTCGACAAACAATCATCAAAAGTAACGTCAAAAGGTGACGCGTCATCGACTTTCGCTGGGTCACAGTCGTAAATATTGATTCGCCTGCCATTTTCAAACACAATTTCACATCAGGCTTTAAGTTGTGCTGGGCATACATTTTTCGGAATTCTACTTCCATTGTGACTAACGTTTGCTCTTCAGACATTAGATATTGTTTATGTATATGATCAAATCTAATCAAGTCTTTACGAACCTAAAAACTACAACAAAAATTATAAAACAACAAACAAATTCAACTTATACCAGTAGGCTAACCTATCTGGAGTTGCGGTATGGACACATACAAAAAAAAAAAAAATACAAACAGCACTCATTGAAATATATTTATATTTCCATATAAGTATTTCATAAAAACAAAACATAAAAACGTAGCTAAGTAATCTGAGATATCTTAGCTCTACTTACTTTCTCATATCACCTTCTTTTAAGTACAAATTTTTTTATCAACTTTGCAATGTACTCACTGTCACGAGCCAAACACAATTGAGAAGCAATTGAATGCTGATGAAATCGCATCACCACGCGTCAAAAAGTAACAAGTCCATCGCGCGTTGCCAACCCGAGGGTGATTTGGGTTAGTACTACATTTTTGAGAATTTTATTATTTTGCTCAAAATAAGTGTGTGCCTTCTAAGGCAGTGCCAGCAATAGAACACATGACTCAATTTTCTAATAGAATTTTAAATTCTTCTTGTAGATTTTGTTAAACGTTCCTCGTAGTAAGTACTATACTTGCACTGAAACTTATCGTTCTTCTTTACTGGCGTAAGCAACGCGGTTAGAAACGAGTTAACAACAGCGCGCCAATTGTTTCTTCTTTTAGTTATTTGGTGCCAAATCGAGATACCAAGTGCAGCCAGAGTGATTCTGCATTGGATTTCAAGACTGATATCTATTATTGTGGATGTTGAGGCTGTTTCCAAGATAGACGAAATTATGTACGACTTCAAATTTATGACTGCTAAACGTGACTTGCGAACCAAGTCGCGACGACTATTTGTTTGACGACAGGAGATATTTTGTCTTGTCCTCGTTCATAATCAGACCCGCTTCGCTTCCTTTTGCAGTCTAGAGAAATCAAAACTACCAGTGCGGTATGTTGAGGTCCAATGATATCAATATCAGCGGCGAACACTAGCAACTATACACTCTTATAGAAGACTAGAGGACCCGATCTATGGCTGATACTACTACCTATGATACCATCTATATGATTTCTATTAGTTAGATTATAAGTATTAGTTAAGGAATAACCGCATTTTTGGTGAAGCAACAAAAATGAATCAAAAAGCATTTCGTGCGTTAAGAAAGAATTGGTTTTTGGGGTAAAAATACTATTGAATTTGGGCTGTGCATCAGTGAAATCAATCGAGTCCAATCGATTGTCAGCCTGGTGGACTGCATATTAAGAAACGGTTCTCAAGCGTGGAAAGACAAAAAAATCGGCTGGCAAAGTTATAGCATCAGTCTTGCAATGCTTCGAAAAGATTTCTGTATATCTCAAATTTTAATAGACCTTTTTATCAACACTTCAGTTATGCCGCTATTTTTTTATGCCAGATCTTTTGCAATTTTAAATTGTCTGTCAAGATACCCCCTCCAATAGTTAGCAGGTATGAAAAAAATGTTATAGCTACCCATAGATGTATTGAATCACCCAATTTATTACTTAAGAACGAACAACTTTGTCCACGTTATGAAAACTTGTCTACAGATGTCGCCTTTTACTTTGGCATCGTTTTGTTTATTGCACGTTTACGCCAATTTAAGGTTTGAATATTGGATACTGCGATGGTAGCGCAATCTATCGGCCAAACATTCCAAAATTAGCAATTAATTACAAATGAAAAATTAATTTAAAAAAACATTTTCCAGTGGACCAAATTGTAAATCTAAACCATTCTCGAATCTCCTTGAACACACACAAAAAATTTCATCAAAATCGGTCCAGCCGTTTAGGAGCAGTTCAATTACAAACACACGGTCAGAAGATTTATATATATAATGATTGTACCTTCTCTGTTTAGTTCTGCAGCTCGAATTATTTTCTTCAGAAGCAGGTTGAAGAAGTCGCACGAAAGGGAGTCGCCTTGTCTGAAACCTCGTTCGGTATCGACCGGCTCGGAGAGGTCTTTTCTGATCTTGACGGAGCATTTGTTGTTACTCAACGTCAACTTACGCAGCCGTATTAGCTTTGTGAGAATACCAGGTTCATACATAGCGGCAGTTCATTGTAATGATGAAGAAGGCGGTTTTAAAATTGACGAAGAAGTGGTGTTTGTTAATCCTTTCACGGGTCTCTTCAAAGATTTGGCGAATGGTGAAAATCTGGTTGATGGTAAGGTTTCCAGATAGGGTTGTTGACGGTGGGCTTCAGTTCACACACTGCGCTCGATAGAACCTTATATGCGATGTTCAGAAGGCTTATCCTACGGTAATTGGCGCAGGTTGTTCCTCCATTTTGTGGATTGGATTCGTGAGCACACTTTTAGGTTCCAGCTGATGCATGCCCTTGCAGTATTTGAATAGATGAAGCCAGTAATCCATCGGCCCCTCCCGCTTTATTGTTCTTGAGGCGGGTGATTGCTATTCGAACCTCATCATAGTCGGGCAATGGAATATCTATTCCATTGTCATCGATGAGGTTATCGGATTCTTCATTTCCAGATGTCACACTTTTATTGCCGTTTAGCAGGCTTAAGAAGCGTTCCCTGCATAACATCGGTACGCTCTGAATAGCAGCCATTACATTACTACTGGGAGTTCTACAAGAGGATGAAGCCACATAGGGAAGTTAACGTAAGTCAGAAAAGTTCTCTGAACGGCATTAATTTGGATGTGGCCAGATACGATATGGCTCAAGCAGCTCACGACTTCCGGTCGAAAATTACCACTAAACAAAGTAAGATCAATGATGCTTCACACATTTTTTATAACTGATCCAATTTTTGTCCTTTTATAACTGGTCCAATTTTGGTCCTTTTACAACTAGTTGCTATTTTGTTCGGAAAAATTTTCACTGAAGGGTAAGTCTTATCCCTTTTGGCTATAAGTACTCGTATTATTTATATATGTGCTCATATTTGCATATTTGTTGCTTTTGCCTTGGCTTTGTGTGCGTTTATTGAGAGATGAAAGAGATTTGTTGCGTTAGCCGGGTGGTATTGCCCGGGGCAACAGTTCTTACAGACATACACATACGTACATATATAGCATGCTTGAGGTTTTGCTGCTGCCATATGTAAATATGCGCAAATGTTGCTCTGCATCAATAAATGTGTATATGTATGTATGTGTGTGCGCCATATTGTATTGGCAATATTCGCTTCATCGCCTTGATTTCGCTGATAGCTCTCTCCCCGTAATCTTCTTTGATGCTGTGCGCATTGCAAATACATTACTTGCGAAACAAAAGTAATACACGAATTTGTGAAATATTTTAGATTGTGTTTATACGAACATACATACATAAGATACCTCTTGCGTACACATACACATACATATGTATTTATCTATATGGGAATATTGCGCCCACATACACACAAATAATGTGGAATTTTGAAAATCGATAAAATCCAACCGCCCACACAGCGTTAATATTACAGCACAAACAAACACACACATGCACATAAATACATATAAATGTGTATTGCACACACACATATATGAAGTGCGCGTAAAAAGGTTGGCAATTTCCAAAGTAGCAAGCAACGAAGTATAACCGAGGTGAGTGGTGAACTGAAGGCTTAAGACCGTAGTCAAGCACTTGGGATATTGATGTGCCAAATATGACAGGGAAAATATGTTGCCAATATAAATGCATGCTTATAGATAAGGCATATGTTAGCGAAATAATAATAAAGTGTTGTGTAGCAGTGTGAGTTGAATTCTATAATTTGAAAATTTTTGGCGCTGCAAAGCGAAATCATCTTGCTATTTTGAATTGCTTACTGCCAATCCGGTAGAGTTGCTAAAATGAGGCGGACCTGCATACTTCTCACCAGTTTTATAATATTAATATTTTCACTCTGCGCAAACTATTATATCCTATCGATGCTTATACGATGTTATGTTATACTATACAGGAATAACTTTCGTCGAATCTATTCCAAAAGGCACAAGTTGTGTGCTATTAAAAGTTAAGGATTCGGCATGTAGTAGCGGGTTACTTTGGTAGTTTAAATAACGCTCGCGTGTTTCGTGCTAGTGCTCTCTCCACGCAGGAAGATTTCCTTTTGTCCTCTTCTCAATGGCTAGCAGGAGATTCTGCTTATCCATTGCTCACCACTTTTATCACGCTTTTTCGATCAACTTCAAAAAAATGGACATTTCAAAGCGTAAAGCTTTAGACTTGCGTCATAGCAGATATCGCGTGAGGACATCGGTGGCCCTAAGAAGTATATCTATAACTGATTAGCTTGCCGAATTGAGCCAATTTTGCCATGTCATCTTCGTTGCATGCTGTCCACCAGTTTTTGACGTCGTTCCTTAGGTATCGAATGCCAAGTCTCCTCAATTCCAGCGAATAAATCATCAAAAGTTTTGAATTTTTTGCTTGCTATTTTGGTCTTGACATCATTTCATAAATTTTCTTTTGATGAAGAGCTTTGTGCAGGCCAATCTAATATTCTAATTTTTCATTGTCGAGCCAATGCTTTACTATCTTTGCAGTCATTGTCTTGCACAAATATCCAGTGTATGGGCATGGATTAAAATACAAATCGCGCTATTTTATTTTTCACTATATCCAGCACTGAAACCGGTTCTTTTTACAATTTATTTGAATAATTGGCCCGACGCCATGCCATGAAAACACGCCCAGACCACGATACTTCCACCGCTGTGCTTAGTGGTTTTTTGGTATACCTAGGGTTAATGATCACCTTGTGGATGACGTACAAATGTTTTTCCAACTGGACCTATTCTATTTATCTTGGCTTCGCCGCTCCAAAGAAAGTTTCTCCAACATTGTGTTGGTTTGTCTCTGTGGGCCTTTGAAAGTGTCATTTTTGACAGGAGTGCTTTCTTCCAACTAATTCGTCTAAAAAGACCTTCGTTGACTTCCTTCAAGCTTTCTGGACACAGCACATTTCGGCAGGAGCTTTTCCCTTTATGCTCTTATCTCACAAAAGCGCTATCTTTCTCGGCGTGCAATGTTTTCCCTTCCACTTCCACTTTCCACTGTCACTGTACGAAAACATAATGTGTACATATATATTTTATAACGGCAAATTTTATTATATATAAATTATTATATATTAAAATATATATATATATATATATAACTATATGTATGTACGTATTATATCCTTATCTTCTTTTTCGTTGAGACACATTTCTGATGGCTTTATACAAAAAATTGAAATAAACAAAATGTTGGACTTCTCTGGCATTGTTTAAATCTCATGCAAATGTAATTTTTCAGGTGAAATCTAAATTTAGGCTGATTTACATGCGTAAGCTAGCTGCTAGTTGTTGGTACATAATGGGTGTACTTATGCAGTGAGCTGTATGCCATACATACTGCATATATGTATGTACTAAGCTTACACCCACACAAAAGCATCGAAAGGCATACACAAATTGATTACAAGAAAGGAAAGTTTGACGTTGTCAAGCTCAACAACGGATTATATTTTGTTCTAGGAAATTTGTGTAAATGAGCGGAAGGCGATTTTCAAATAAAATAAAATTTTATTTTTGTGTTTTTAGGTTAGCAGTAAAGCGGCTTAAACAAAGTAGCGTTTATATTGAAAATATGACTTTTGCATTTAATAACTTTAACTTAACTTTTACTTATAACTTTACTATTTATAAACTTTCAATTAGAAGAGCGCTGTGTGATTGCTATAAAGATTAATCCTGCGAACTGGTGGCTCACAAAGTCGAACGGCACGTGCCTTTGAATAAATGCTGTATTGGTAATCGTAAACTGATCGCTCTTCTTACGATTATCATTGATGCAGTACTGCTTAACGAGCCTACGTTGCGATCAGTGCTTTCATCATATGACTTTGATCTGCTTCAAAGGGCTCATGGCGCGCAGCAAAGTTCTCAGAAAAAAGTCACAGAGATATCCATAAATTCAGTTGTTTACGACGATTTGCTTCACGTGAACTGCGTGACCCTGTAGGATGAATTCATGTTGGAGCACACAACGAAACTCAAAGAAACCCATGAACCTTACCTGGGTATTATATTTTATAGAATTTTTTCGGTTTCGGCTCTCCTTTGAAGCGCCATTCTTTAGACTGTTGAACCGTTTCAACGTCATATTCTAAAACTCATGTCTCATCACTAGTTTTTATATTGATATTAATCTAAATATGGGGTCTTCGGTTAGGATGTCAAGCATCTCTCTTGTGATCTCTATTTGACGTTCTTTCTGGAAAATATTCCGCTCTTTTGATACGAGTCTGACATTGACAATATTCATACCCAAAACATTAACCAACATGTTATCAGTCGATCTGTGAGTCGTTTGTTGCCAACACGATGATTTTTTTATAGTTATTTCTTTAACTTATTTAATGTTAACCTCAGTAAAAAGGGTGATTGGAGGGCTCACATGAGGTTTTCGAAGACTCTACAAGCTCCACTGAATGCATTGTCGCTATCAACACCATACAATTTTGTTTGTGTTAGAGTAGGCTCCCCCATACTTCTGCAACGTTTCGTGCGATTCTGTAGCCGTGATTCTATTGGAAACAAGAACTTTCAGGAAAACTCGTTGTAAAATATTTTTTCCATTGTAAAAGTTGCCAGAGAAACTTTTCGACAAACAGCTGTCAAACACGCACTTCTTGGCAAAGTTAAATGTACAAATGGTAAATAAAAAGAACAATTTGATCGCTTCGGTTTGGATGGGCAGTTTAAAGGGACCAGTCTGGGTCAAATTTGATCAGATAGTATATAAAAAAAATTTCATAAATTAGACTGATAACTTTCAGTATTTTAATTTGTAGTAAATATTTTTGGTAATAAATTGGTTTTTGGCGCCACCTAGCGGAATATTAAGTTTGACAATATCTGTATTTTTATATGCTATACTTGTATATTTATAACCAATAGCATAACGCTTCAGGAGAATTGGATGAAACACTTTTAAGTAATAAGAATTGCAATAAAGTTTCACTGAATATCCCGAAAAATTCGAGATCCTTACTAAATTTTTTTCTAATCCCGAAATCGCTAATAATTCGATATTCGTTGAATTTGTGAGTGTTAGTTATTTCTCTTTTGCTCCAGCCTCAAGATTTTTCATAATAACTAGTGTCGTCTAGCGCCATTATTCTCTGCAGAAGTACTCTTCGGGACTCCACAAAATTTTCAGTTAAATTGGTTATGTTAATTTTTTGGAGTAAAAAGACTTAAAAAGTAATTATACTTAAAATCCCGAAAATTTTCGGGATACCGTTAATTAAAATGTTTAATACCGAAAAGGCAATATGTTTCGGGCTAGTTTCTATAGTGTAGTCACTAAGAGCGTTAAGCGTAGAGTATCCGGTGTAGTGTAGAGTTTTCTCTTCTTAGCTCTAATAACTAGTGCCGTCCAGCGACACTCATCGGGATTGCTCATAGCTCTCGATTGAGTTCGTAAAGTTAAAATTTTGGTATAACAAGACTTAAAAATGAATTATACTTAAAATCCCGAAAATTTTCGTGATCCCGATAATACAGATTTTCAATCTGTAATAATACGAGTACTATCTTCAATCAATAATAATACTTAAAATCCCGAAAGTTTTCGGAATCCCGTTAATAAAAACTTTTAATCCCGAAAATGCACATTTTTTCGGCACTAGTTTCTATAGTGTAGTCACTAAGCGTAAAATATCTGGTAATGTGTAGAGTTATCTCCTCTTTGCTCTAAGCGTCGCAACCCATTTTGTCGAAAATGTTGTATATTTTTAGGCTTTATTATATACGTACCTTAGTTATACTCCATTTGTAGAAAAATATTATAGTCGAGTGTTCACAAAAATAACAAGTGAATTTGAAATGAATATTGAAGTGAGATAATCGTCGTTTATTTGGACAAATCCTGGTCAAATTTGATTTCGAGTGCGTATAGAAATCTACCGGGCTCTTAGGAACTTGGCCTATATCTCTACGGCCGCTACAGCTTTAAATAAGTAACTGCTTCAAAGAAATTTGAAACTACCTAACCTTGTGCCATGAAATGTGTTTAGTGGAAAATATATTTTTTGCGCCGATATCAGGGACTTATGTCATCATATATCATGAGTTCGCTAACTCTTTCGGTATACGTCTAAGCAAGAAATTGCCTTAATTTTTGGTTTTTTATATTTAAGCAGATAAGTGCCTGACTCTCTCCGCGAATAAGCCAACACTTCATGAGCCTCCCAACCAAATGGGCGTGTACGCCGCTTTGTGGGCATGTATGTGCGTCGCGAGAAAGTTCCTCTGCTTTTTGTGGTCGTAAGTTGCCGCTATTTACGACTTCCTGTTGAAAAGTGTCAACATAAATTTGAACACAATTGGCATTACCTACCTGGCCTGCCAGCCCTGCCAGCCCAAGGGCGGAAAGCGCATTATTAACGAGACAGTAAGTTGGCAGCAGGTGAGACAAGTCAAGGCGGCCGAGATAAGAGCGAGCACGGCAACAGCGGTGCAAATCCACAAAAACTCAAATATTTCGCAAACTTTTTCGGCGCACACATTCGAGTAGTTGTGCGGCTTTGCGGCTGTGGCCTTCGTTTAGTGGCAAGGAATGCCTTCATACGCCTCAACATATTTTATTACGGCCAGTATTTCACAACTGCTTGACAACTGGCACTGGTGTGCCTGTGCTGTTGTTGCTGCTGCCGGCTGCCACTTTCAAAGTAAACTTAACTTTCCATTTGCAATCTTTTGTTATCATCATTTTGTTGCATGCCACCGAGTTGCTTGAATTATATGTGCTTCAAGTGCCCCATATATTTGCTGAGAGAAGTGCCACGGAATTGCAAGGTGTCTTCCGCAACTATATACATATAAACATACTTATGCGATTCTGAGCGCCATTGTTGCAGCGAACAATGCGAACGCGAAGCACACTCAAGCGTCTGCCGCTGCCTCGCCGCCGTTCGCACAGGGCAGCCGCTGTGTTAGTTTGCCCACTTGTTTGTGCAAAAATAAACATGATTAAAATTGTTTGCGCAACTTTGTACTGTTATTTACTTGCGCTTATGTTGGTGTGTGTGTGTGTGTGTGTTTGGGATGGGACGCATTGTATAAGCGGCATAAACCAATTGTCATTGTAACCGCAATGTTACTCATACGCCGTGGCCGCACAGCTCGCAGCCAAAACACAACACTGTGCTTACTCTGTGGCCTGCGGGCAAGGGAGAGCGCAAAAGTGCCCAGGAAGCTGCACTGTTCAGCTTTCAACGACGTACTTGTGATATTTCTAATACATTTCCGCCACGCCCCGCCCCGCGTGCTAGCCACCGACCAGCCTCTTCGGTGCGCATTTTATTGAATTAAATTTGAGCTTCATTGATTTGCTGGCAAAGCGCTCTTAGTCCGCGGCAGTTGCGGCGAAAATGTCACACACTATCACAATGACAGCGAACTATGTAGGTGTAGATGTGTGTGTGTGTGTGTGTGTCTGCGAGCGCATGTCAATGGCAATGACATTCAATATTTGCTTTGGCACTCATTGCTGCAGCGGAAGTGTAGCGGAATGTGGCCTTCGCCAATGGCAACAGCGCTGCCCTCGTTGTTGGTATGATGGTTTTTATTATAATGCGTGTTGTTGTTGTTATTGCCTTAGTTGCTACTGGCGCTGCCATGGTCATTGTGGCCAGGCACAAGCATTATTAAATTTCGCCGTTGTTGTTGCACTTTTCGCTCTGCCCATTGTCATTTGCCTGCAGTTAGCTTGCTCTTGGCTTCCTCGAAGCCCTGTTAACGTTGGCCGCTGCTTTTCTGAGAATATTACTTGTTGCTCAGCGACTACTCGCACATTTTGCCTTGACATTTTATTTATTTTTTGTTCTGCGGCATGTAAAGATGTGTACTCAACTGTGAAATTAGATGCAATCACTTTCCAGTTTATTTTCCCTTTCACTCTGAAGAGGGTATAATAGGTAGGTAGGGTAGTTTCCTATGAAGTTTGTACAGCCCACACCAGAAGGAAACATTGGAGACGCTAAACCCAATTTTCGACGGTGTTTTCAAGCATAAATCGGCCGATACTGTTGCAATTTCACTTTAGACATTCGTTCGAAGTTCATCAATCGTCGCTGGCTTGTTGGCATAAAACATAGGCTTGACGTAGCTCCACAGGAAATAGTCTAATGGCGTCAAATCGCACGTCCGAGGCGGCCAATTGACTAGGCCATTTTGTGAGATAACACGTTCACCAAACTTGGTTTTCGATAAGTCGATTGTGACATTCGATGTGTGGCTTGTGGCGCCGTCCTGTTGAAACCACATATTGTCCAAGTCCATATCATTCAATTCGGACCAAAAATATTCGGTTATCAGTAGCGGTAGCCAGTAATTCCCAGTAACATGCCAGTCTCGATCATCACAGAAGGAGTACGGCGCATTGACCGGCGTCAATAAACCGCACCAAACCGAATTTTTTCGAGATGCAATGATGAATCATGGAGCACGTGTGGATTGCTGCCTGACCAATAACGCATATTTCGCTTATTGACGAAGCTATTCAGCCAGAAATGAGCCTCATCGCCGAAAGTGATTTTTCGAAGAAAATCCGGATTATTTTCTAGTTGTTGCTCAATCCAAATTACCGAGCATATGACGATTACGGTGGTCAAGCGGCTTCAGTTCTTGTGTGAATTTGATCTTCTAAGGATGTAAGGCAAAATCTTTTGGCAAAATTCGCCACAATAACGACAAAGAGATACCCAACGCTTGAGAACGACGTTTGAGAGACTGATTTGGGTCTTCCTCAATTGTCCTATTGAAAAACCCGACAAAAATGTACCAGCAAGAAGTTTTAGAAGGCGTGGTAAAGCACCTAAGTAATAATCTTTTCGAAGGAAAGCATTTGATGTGTCAGCAAGATGCTGCTCCAGCACAGCAGACAAAAACCACCCCGAAATGGTTTAAAAGCAATAATCCTAGTTTAATATCTGCAGATGATTGTCCGTCAAGTCCCTATTTGAGGCCATTGGACTACAGTTTGTGTTTAGGGTTGGCAAATATACTCCATGTGAATTCGAAAAGAGAGAGGTCTTAGTATATACTTATGAATGTAATTGAACAGCGTAATGCTTTGGGTCGATTTAAAACGATCGCCGCATTTTACGAAAGCTCCTTGAGCTTTCCACTGTAAAAGCTTAGAGCTTTTATGTTTTTAAAAATGCACTACAGCCCGAAAGTTTTCAGTAAATATTGAAATGAAAAATATATCTCAAAAAGAGGTAAGATGAGTATATGATTATGTCCAGAAAAAACAAAACTAGTACCAAGAGAATTCAATGTAACTATGAAAGCCTTTACTTACTTGAGTTTCCAACTTATTAACGAAAACTTAACACGCTTGCGTATCGAGCAGAGAATACGCCGCCAATAGGTCATACCTGCCTACAATGAAAATGTTCAAATCAAAACTTCTCGATAAGCAAAACTAACTATTTTATATAAAAAGTACAATCATGGACACTGCTCGAAAACGCAAAAAATCAAAGTATAAAACTTGGAAAGAAAGATCCTAAGAAAAATCTTTGGATCAGTAAATGAAAATGACGAGTAAAACCATGAGGTTGGGCCAACATATAAAAGATGAAAATGTTAGTGGCTTTACTAAAGCGCAGCTCTCAGATGGCTCGACCATACGACGAGAATTGGCAACAAGAGAACGCAGATGAAACTTATAGAGGCCACAGCATTCACTACTAAGCAAGACAAAGACTGCGATGGACTGTCGTACTCGTGGAAGACATATAGACGAGATGTCTGAAGGACTTTTTCTTTCTTTTTCGCTTAGAAATCGTAGGCTAAGTTAATTTTTAAGAGTGCCACAAATAAATTTTCATAGAAAAGTATCCAGAATAGATATGGGAACTGGAAGCTTTAGTTGAAAAACTGTGTCTAGCAAGCGAGGGATTGGCTTTAAGGGATTATTTTACAACTTTGTTTTCACTTAAATTATTAAGACTTACCATCCCAATTAGTAGTGAAGGTACATACCTACCATGTTGAGCGTAAATTTTTCTGGCTTGATCACATAATCGAAATCTTAATTCACTAAAATTCCGTTAATTTATTAAAATTTTCTGCAACTGCTCCAAACGACGAAGAAAACGATGTTTCTTAAGAATATAGTTTAGAACGGGACAGTGGGCTTTTGAATATTAGTGTTAGGCTTCTTTGTCGTTCTTTAGAGCAGGAAAATGTTTCCTATATCGGTAAGTGAATGCCCCTTGGCAAGGTTTTCTGTAAACAGAGAATAAAGAATTGATAGCATATTTCCAAGAATAATAGTGAAGATTAGTTTTGGGGATAAATTTAAAGGGATCAAGTGTGATACTAAAATATCTAAATTTTTGCCAAAAAAAAATTCTAATTTCAACAACAAAGCGGGGCCAATGGATTGCCGGCCGAGCTATTCAAATACGCAGGCGCAGGTAAGGAGCATGCATCTGCTTCTTTATAGAATATAGTCGGACAAAAGCATGCCTAACGTTCAAAACTCTCAAAAAGAAAGACCCCAAAATCTGCGCCAACTACCGTGGTATAAGCCTCCTCAACATCGCATATAAAGTTCTATCGAGCGTATTGTGTGAAAGACCGAAGTCCACCGTCAACAAACTGATTGAACCTCATTATTATATCTTTAGACCTGGCAAATCTACTATCGAACAGATTTTTACCACGCTTCAAACCTTGGAAAATACCCGTAAAGGGAAGACCGACACACACCACCTCTTCTTCGCAGTTCGATACCAAATGAGACTTCAGACAAGGCGACACCCTATCGTGCGACTTCTTCGATATACTTTTGGAGAAAATATTTCGAGCTGCAAAACTATGTAGAGAATGTACAATCTTCTACAAGAATGTACAACTGTTGGTTGTCAATGAAATCGATATTATTGGCCGTAACAACCGCACCGTTAGTTCTGCTTTCTTCAGGCTGGACAAAGTAGCAAAGCAATTGGGTCTGGTTGTGAACGAAGATAAGACGAAACATCTCCTATCGTCAAACAAACAGTCCTCAAATTAGCGACTTCAAAGTTGTGGACAATTTCGCCTATCTTGGAACGAGTATTAACACCAACAACAACGTCAGCCTCGAAATCCAACGCAGAATAACTCTTGCCAACAGGTGCTACTTCGGACTGAGTAGGCAATTGAGAAGTAAAGTCCTCTCTCGACGAACAAAGACCAAACTCTATAAGTCACTCATCATTCCCGTCCTGCTATATGGTGCAGAGGCATGGACGATGACAACATCTGATCAGTCGGCCTTAGGAGTGTTCGAGAGAAAGCTTTTGCAGAAGATTTATGGTCCTTTGCGAATTGACACGGCAAATACCGCAGCCGATGGAACAATGTTATAGGACGATATTGACATAGTCAAGCGAATTAAGAGAGCGAGAGCGGCTACGCTGGCTAGGTTATGCTATCCGAATGGATAAAAACACTCCTGTTGCGAAAATATTCAATCCAGTGCCCGCCAGAGAAAATACTAGTTAAAGAAGGACTTGGAGCATTGTCAAAGGTATCTGAACAGCGGCTATTTCTCAAATAAGGTGTAGTCTATTCGAAGAATGTTTTACTATTATAGTTCCTTGATACAATGCCGAGAGCTGCGGAAAAATATATATTAACTCAATTTGCTTGATATGATTTTAGCGATGCAGAAAACAAAGAAGCAATACAATTTTATATTATAGACTTTTTGTTATTTTTAATAAACTATTGAAGAGAAACCGTAAATTTTAAAGCGTCTTGTTTTGACACTTTCCAAAGCAAAGACACTTTCCAAATTTAGCATCGCAGACATCGCTCTGATATCTACGGCGCTACGTGCGAATAAACGCATGACTATTTACCATAATAAAAAGCAGTAATGCTTATCGCACTTTTGTTGTTTATTTATAAACAAAGTGTTTCGTTCAACTGTACCAATAAGTTTTGTTAGATTTATTGTTGTTCACTACATCAGGCCATCATTTTTCAATTAGCCATATACATAGTTGTTGTAGATAGCTAGTGCTAGTGCCAGTGCACCAAATAATATTTCAATAGGCTGATTGTAATTTTTCTCAGCGGTTAATAAACTCTTAATATAAGTACTAAATTGTCAGGATATTTTTGGAACTCAGTTAAGCTAGTTCGAAATTGACTAGTGGAATTGAAATCTAAAATTCAGTATTCAGTCCTTTGCATTTTTTTAACGGTATTCGAAATGAAATGACTATTTTGACCAAATTATAGATTAGGATTACTGTCTAAGTTAAATTGGCGCGGCAATGTCTTTGTTGAATCCTGGTAACTGACGAATTAAACCGTGACGTTTTACTTCAAGGCCTGCATCGAAGCAGGATTGTCCGCATAGGCTTTAGACTTTGCATATTCTCATAGGAAAAAGTCTAACGGTGTGATATCACACGATCCAGGTGGCCAATCGACTGACCCAAAACGTGAAATTATCTGCTCACCGAAGTGTTCTTTCAATAAATCCATTGAATGTTGCGATGTGTGGGAAGTAGCGCTGTCTTGTTGAAACCAAATGTCGCCCAGATCACGAGCTTCAATTTCAGATATCAAATTGTGCGATTATATAGCAACTCTTGAATCTCTTCAGATTGCTCTTCGTCCCAAATGCGGCAATTTTGCTTTTTTACATACCCATTAAGCCAGAAAACGGCCTCATCGCTGAACAAAATTTAGCTTGAAAACGTCGGATCTCCTTGGAACTTTTCAAAAGCCCATACAGCGAAGCTGTTGATTAGGAAGGTTGAGCGGCTTCAGTTCTTACACAAGTTGTATTTTGCACACTCTCAATTAAAGATCTCGACGTAAAATGCGTGAAGTCGCTCGAAGCGTCAGAACTAGTTGTTGCGAATGGCGCCGAATCCACTCTCCCCAGTCTTCATGTACACTTTCAGCTCAATATTTTCTTCAATGTGGAAAATGGATGTGATCTTTTCGGTCGAATATTGTCCTATAATGAATGCTGGGTCTCAAGATGGGTGATGGTGTTGCGAATAGTACGCTCAGTAGGCCGATTATGTTGACCATAAGTTGAGCGCGAAACACATTTTTTACAGAACGTGAATTTTCACAATAAAGTTGAACGATTTGTAAACGTTGTTAAGCTGTAAATCTTTCGATGAAATGCCAAAATAATATTGCAAAAAATTAATACGACAGCTGGACACGACTCTCGCGTGATCTGTCAAAAAAAGGCTATTTACTTATATCACCCGTTCATTAAATATACTTTAAACCAAAATGAGAAGAGATTTAATTTTTTATTTAAGCGTAAATTTAAAAGATTATATGCTAATTTCATTTGCCATTACTTTTCCTGATATTGATCGGATTCGCATGATTCTCAGGCATTTCTTTACAAAATTTCATAAATTATGGTTATTTTTGACAGCAAGGCAGCAGTCAAGACAGTAAACATCGCATTATGAAAGAAATTGTCCTTAGATCAGGGAGGCAAGAGAAAATCGGCCGCATGCATACAGATTCCAGTCCTCAAAAGGAATTACGACAACGAAACGGCTGATAAGCTTGCCGAAAGTACCACCTGACTAACTGCCTTCACTTTATTTAATGAAATTTTCGAAAGAGCTGACATGCGGATTAGGACGACATGGAATGCCTAAAGTATACGCAGGATCGCCACGTTCAAGTCCAAAAGTCCCGTACGTTTTTTTTACTCACACGATCTTGAATAGACTGTCTGTCGGTTGCTGGCCTCTTATCACGTCACAACCTACTGGCATCACATGCGAGTTTGATGGGTATAAGTAACGACAATACATGCAGAAAGAGAAGTAGGCATGACAGAGACGCTGAAACATCTTCTATGCCTCAGTCCAGCACCTCGTCTAGACCTCGTCTTAAATATCTAGAACTTTGCAGTTCAGAGCATTATACGATGTATCAAACTTGGATATGAAGTCGCTCTTGTAAAATGCGTTGATTTCCTTGTATGACGCATACTTCACCTTGAATTACAAAGTACTAAGAACCACAAGATCTTTATATCGGGTGACAGTCAGCCAGTATAGCATAGCTCTCGGTGTCTGACGACGTATAATTTCGAAAAACAGGCCCCAAAAATCTGAAAGTGTACCTTTTGATAGCATCGTAATGAACGGATTCGACGAACTAAACAGTGTATGAGCCAAGTCTTCTACCGTCCTTTTCGAAATTTTTGTTTGAGTGTGGCTTTAGCGCAATCTTCCAAGATCTTTATTTCTGGCCTCGAGAGCTTTTCTAACATCTTAATTATTGGACAGGTTACATGTTTTATAAGTACTGCATCATATATATATTAACATAGGTCCACGCAAAAACGATTCGTCACTTCATCTGTGAATGCCCAGGTTTGTCACAAATCATCACATCGAATTTGTCGAATCCGATAAGATTAGTAGGGTCATTGAGGACACCAAGTAGTTTGAACACAATCATGGAGCGTGATATCAAGATAAGGTTTATCAAAGTGCGCTACCAGCGCTAATTGAGCCCAAGTGCAGCACTTCTACTTACCTACCATTAACATTTTATGACGAGATGTAGGCATATAGAAACATGGATAACACTTCGCTTGCCAAGTGCATTAATTATGACATTACTCAAGTATACTCGAGAATATATTTTGCAGACATTTTAAATATAAACAGCAAGGAAGGGCTAAGTTCGGGTGCAACCGAATATCTTATACTCTTAAAGCTTGCAGGAATCAAAGCCAAAGAAATACCGAATGGAGTAAAATGTCAAGCAGGGGATCAGAATCCAAGCAATGATGGTATACTTGTATATACAGTTGAACTTCCCTAACTCAAATAACTAAAATCCATAAAAAAACCACAAGTTGTACGAGTTAGAGTTATGGAAGGAAATTTGTATGAAATTGGACTTCTATTAGAAATATATGAAAATCTATATATATATTTATCGATTGTCCATGTCGAAGTGAAGTATATCGGTGCGAAAATGAACTTCGAGTTAAATTTTGTTTTAAAATTGGTGAAACTTTTACCGTAACGTTTCAATTGATGAAACCGATAGCAGAGTGCAACGTTTTCAAAGTAGTCGTGAGGATCTCAACATGTGATCAATCAAAATCCGGATCAATTCCATCGAAACTCTACGTGAAATCATCATTGAAATTCATGGAAATGGCATTGAACATCTCCAAAATATCGATTTATCGCATTTTGACCGAACATTTGGGCTTACGAAAGGTGTGTCCACGGTTTGTACCGCACAAATTGACTGACGACCAAAAATCGCTCAGAATCCAACATTCGATGGACATCAATAAAGAGGTAAAAAAGGTCAAAAACTTCCCTTTCAATATTGTGACTGGTGACGAAACGTGGTGTTTCCAATATGATCCCGAAACGAAACGCCAGAGTGCTGAATGGAAGACACCGGACGAGCCGAAACCCAAAAAATCGCGCATGGAGAAGTCAAAAGTGAAGACAATGCTGATTGGTTTTTATGATTCCAATGTATTGTTCACAAAGAATTTGTTCCACCTGGTCAAAACGTTAACGCGGTATTCTACCTTGGAGTTTTGAAGTTTTAGTTTGAGTTTTTGGGCGCCGTTCGGCCCGATTATTGCGAAGATGAAAGTTGGCGTTTCTTGCACGATAATATGCCGTCTCATCGATCAACCGCTTGTGACCGATTATTTGACCAAAAGTCACATTTTAACCCTTAACCACTCCCCGTATTCACCTGATATGGCACCGTGCGACTTTTTCCTTTTCCGAAAAATGCATTTTCCCCTGAAAGGAAATCGTTATGCAGACGTAGAGGTCATTCAAAAGGCTTGCACCGGCAAGGAGCTAAAACACTCGTTCGACATGCTTTTGGACCGTGCAAAAACCTGTATCTAATATAATGCCATATACTAATAAAATTTGCTCTGAGGTCACCAATCATATGTAGTAAAGTCACTAAGATGTTATGTGTTTTTTATATGGGTCAAGTTTTCGCTCAATATTGCCCATTTTAGGCACAAAGATACACTGTTATCAGTAAAATACGCTCTCTCATTTTCATTGAGATAACTCACATGGTGGCAGCTTTCTTTCATTGGGGGTGTTTTTATGTGGCGGGTCCCAAACCCAGGGCACAACCCTTGTAGGGGATGTTTCGCCTTCTCACATTAGCTCGCCTTCGAACGGATGTTCTTAGGCTACCCAGAGGATACTTGGTCAAAGACCGGAAGTAGTGAGCTGCTTGAGCCATGTGTAAGCCATAATCGCGTAAGCGGTGTCTACGCCAATTAAGAAGAAGAAGAACTCACAAGGTGACCGATATATGCGTTATAAAGTAAATTAAATGTTCGAATTTCCTTATATTAGGTATATGGCGGCTAAGGAAAGTATTTATCTGATTCAACCCGTTTTTGACACATAAACATACTATTATCAGAAAGGATTCTGTCCAAGTATCAATTGCATATTCACTAGAATTATTATTGAAATTGGGAAGAAAATATAATCACAAGTTCCTTATATGAATATTGTTAATAATTACAAAAACCTTGTTTGCTTCACAAAGTTTCTTATAGAAACACAATTTTCGAGCGTTCAGTTTGTATGGCAGTTATTTGCTGCAGTGGTCTGATATCGGCAGTTGCGACTAATGACGAAGTTCTTGGGGAGAAAAGTGTGTGTGCAAAACTTCAGTTTGGGTATAAATATTATGCAACCTTCAGCGCGTCATCAAAACTGGCGGGAAAACGGTTGACAACAGCTGATGCAACAAGTGACAACTTCCGTGACTAGCGAAACGAATTATCTTATCGTGTATAATCGATAAGTCGATTAAGAAACAATAATATTGAAATTTCATCTATCTAAAAAGTTATAATATAACCAAAAGCAATTCTTGACTATCCCCTTCTGATTCCCTTTAGATCCAAAAGCCGAATATAATATTTTTCGAACCTGCAGATAACTATCACAAATATCACTTTATTAGTGAAAGTGAGAAACCTTCTTATCTAAAGAAGGATATATTTGATTCTAAAACAGGAAAAAGTTGCGTGAAACCTTCCTTATTTTCCGCTTAAAATCAAAACGTTCTTACAAATTGAAACCAGGACAAAAATTAATTCAACCCGAAACCATTGAAGCAAGTGTAGATTAATTCACAAATATACATATATTAATTCTTATTCCTGCTTAATTGCCCATTGCGAGTTCATATCTCTCCAACCCATCATAATAATATTATGAAAACATCAAAATAATAAACAGTAAGACACGCGCCGGTGTAATCACAGAAGTACCCAAAACACGTGCGAAGTTAGCTTTTTTCGAAAAGTATTGCTACATATATCAATAGATTTGCAATTTCGTGTGTGCAACTCCCGATAGTTAAGAATACTGATAATGCGCTGGTTCAAGATAAGACGCTGCGTTGTGACTATAAAAGCGACGGTCCGGCAATTTTCGACACACTTGTACCCGAATACCATCAACAGTTGCCACACGACCGTGATAACACAGTTAGAGTAAGTTACTTAGACTTACTCATTCTAAATAGATATTGAAAAAAGTATTTCTTTCTCTTCACACAGCAAAATGTTCAAGTATTTCGCATTTCTGGCCATTTGCGTCACTTTGGTCTCCGCCAATTTCGTGAGCGTGCCCATCTACAAGAACCCCAACTACAACAGAACCAGAGCATCTGTGAAGGCCGAGGCGGCCTACTTGCGTAGCAAATACAATATACCCGGAGCACGCAGCACCACTGTGGAATTGGAGAATGAATACAACTTTGAGTACTATGGCAAGATCACCATCGGTACACCGGCGCAAGACTTCCTGGTACTCTTCGATACTGGCTCATCCAACTTGTGGGTGCCATCATCCAGCTGTTCCAGCAGCGACGAAGCTTGCCAAAATCACAACAAGTACACCTCGAGCGCTTCCAGCACTTATGTTGCCAATGGTGAAAGCTTCTCCATCGAATACGGTTCCGGCAGTTTGTCCGGTTTCTTGTCGGAGGATACCGTCAGTGTAGGTGGACTCAGTATTAAAAAGCAAGTTTTCGCTGAAGCTACAGCAGAGCCTGGTGACACCTTCGTTGACTCCGCTTTCGATGGTATTTTGGGTATGGCCTTCCAGTCGATTGCCGTTAACAATGTTGTGCCACCTTTCTACAACCTGTATTCACAGGGTTTGGTCAGTGAGAACTTATTCTCCTTCTATTTGGCCTCAGCTGGTACCTCCTCTCAGGGTGGTCAACTGATTTTGGGTGGTTCAGATTCCAGCCTCTACCAAGGTAGTCTCACCTATGTGTCCTTATCCGAAGAAACTTATTGGCAATTCAGTTTGGGTGGTGCTACCATGAACGGACAGGTCTTGTGCAGTTCCGGTTGCCAAGCCATCGCTGATACTGGCACCTCACTCCTGGTTGCCCCATACAGCGCCTACAACGCATTCGTAAACATCGTTGATCCCGATGGTGATAGCACTGTTTCCTGCTCGTCGGTGGACAGCTTGCCTGATATTGACTTCGTCATTGGTGGTGTAACCTTCTCTGTACCGGCTTCAAAATACATTCTCAATGAAGACGATCAGTGCTCACTTGCCGTCAGCTACATTGGTACCGACTTCTGGATCTTGGGTGATATCTTCCTTGACTTGTACTACGCCGAATTCGATTTGGGCAACAGCCGCATCGGTTTCGCTCCAGTCGCTTAAGTTTATAATCTTTTTATTTACCATTAAATGGTAGCTCTTAAATAAAAAAATGTAATAAAAAAGTGTTACAAGTTTATTTGTTGATGTTTTGGAGTCATTAGAAAATCAGTGGAGAAACTTACGTCAGGACAAATTGATTTCCGAACAGCACTGAGAAGAGTATTAAAATGTGTTCTTAATTTAAAAGTATATGTGGCGGTAAAACCATTGGACTAATGATGTTCGAGACCTCTCACAGCTTTTTAATAATTTAGTTTTCCAAACACCAAATATCGACTGGGTTCCTTATTACACTTTCGCAGCTTTAATACACATACCTTGCTTTTCAGCTCGATGTTCATATTGATAAGTCAAGTTGGTTTCAATTCATGTGTAATATTCTCATTACTTCATTTTTTTGCATGCTCCTTCATTAATAGGACAACTTCGGCTGCCATTTGATGATTTGTATTTGTCCTTTTCTTCGTTTTACATAAGTATGCATTTGCTTCACATTTCATGTCTGTCTTCGAGGTTCCTGCATAATTTTGCTACATACTTAAAGTCAAAACCTCGGTAGCTTTTTCTTAAATAGAAAAAATTGTTTTTTCTCGTATTCTGAACACTATTTGCTCTTCGAGCGCCAAGTAGTTGACTTGCTTGTTGTACTGGGGACTTATTTCTGACTTATATGTTCCAGCATACACTTTTGTAATGATCTTAATGGAGTCACCGTTGCTAAGATGTAGCCCTTCAGTTCTCGTGCGGATGTCTTCGACTATAATGGTAACTAATGAATCAAAGCTTTTGTCTGGTCTGGTCTTCCAGGGCGTTGTTTATTTCATGAGTGCTTTCTGTTTGAGTTCTTCTTAGCTCATTTATGGGACGTGTTTGCAACGGTTCTTAAGATTACCGTGTTTTTTAAGCGCTCTCAATATGTCGCCACAAGACTTGTCTCGAGGTTTTGATATAACCAAAGCACAGATGTGACGGCGGTGGCAGCTTAATATTTCTCTTCCCGTTATGCTGTTTTTTGGTTGATTCCTTATAACTATAACCAAGGTTTCGTCTTTTGTTACTTTCTTTTTCTCAAAATTAGTAGGACTCTCTCCTATTTGCTTTAAATTTACAGCTGCTTTTGGCAAAGCTTCATCGTAAGATGGTTATCTTCACGTGGCATTTTTGGTGTGGCCTGTTCATCAGTTAATAAGAATTGGTTGTTTGTGCTGTGGTTTTTAAGTTTGATTTAAGCGTTGATTATTTCTCTCATTGGCTTGCTTTTAGAGCCTTCTGGTAGATTCGTCACATTTATTAGCTTCTTCATCTTTTCTTCCAGTTGGAAATTAAGCTCTGTTTCGTGTTTTCTTCTAGCAGCAAAGGAGAGCTTTAGAAAGTTTTCGACAGGTATTATTTATCCGGGGATCATATCAGAGAGACCTCGTTACGCCACAGCAGCCACTTATTGAAATATTCAAAACCTAAATATCTGGAGGTCGTTCAGCCCTTTGCCACCTATTGATTCTACAGTAGTCTAAGCTAACCCTGTATAAGTACGAAGCTGAGCTTGTGGGCGAGAAAGTTAATGAGCGTGCTATCTAATGCAATCTTCTTAGCAATAATGGATACACAACACTTTGCTTTTTCTTCATAGACGCCTTTATTGTTTTTGTTTTGATTTGGAGTTAAAATCTTCAAAAATATCGATATCCACGATTCAGAACACAGGTTATATAGCGACTTCATTCGGGACCCTGCCTATGCACACTTGTGAAATAATACGTCTTAACCCTTAACTGCCATTGGACATTACATCCTGCGGCTAAGCTCAATCCGTCAACACAGTTTCAACTTAATCATCATCTTCTTCGCTACTGTCACTGAACTGCCTGTCATCATAGTCATATTTGTGGAGATATTCTCTGAAGCCTCGTGCCCGGTTGAGAACGCCGTTTCTCTTCATCATTCTGCTCCTCAATTTTTAGTGGCCTGTCCATACTTTGGATCTGTCGTACATTCTTTTGACTTACATGACCATTATGTCTTTAGAGATGATAACCGCTAGGATATTGTGGGAAATACGTATGGAACTCTAATGACACTGCGCCATATTATCATTTTGGTTTTCTTGGCATAAGTCTTATTCTGCACAGAAAATCGGTCATCTTAGCAGTACCACGTGCATCAATGTAGATTGGTTGAATGCGGCCAATAACTTACACTTTTTCGGACTTGAGCGTATTAAGTCTCGCGTCAATAAGTACTCCTCGGCACTTCAGTCACTGAGGGGACATGACGATATCGCCTAGCGACTATTTAGGGTGATGTCTTCAAGCTTTTTTTTCTTCTTCTTCTTTCATTTGAGTATGCACCCACATTGAATACCGTTATATCTACATACAGATATCGCAAGCCATTGCTAACATCTGTCTTTAAACGTGTCCTGCTGGCTGTAAAATACCTTTGCACGACAAAGTGTTGCACGAGGCGGGAACGAATACGCACAAATTCCACTCATTCATTTTGTCCTACGCACATTTCTCACGTGTTTTCTCTGCTAACACTGAGGCGTGACTTGTTTGCGTGAGTCCATTGGCACTGCGAGTACCCAGACACAGAGTATATACATATATATATTTTATGCGAAAATTGTGTGCGTAGTTAGGCGCACAGATATATCGCTGGCAGCTGCTAAAGATGAGCAATATGCTTAAGGAACTCGCTTTAACACGCTCAATTATTTTGGGCTTCATGAAGGCTCTTAAAGTTTGATGTACAAGTATTACCTGTTAACAATTTAATGGTCGGCGCATTGAAGTTATGACCCTCATTTTTTGAATCAGACCAACAGGATTAACTGCAACGGTTTGGAACGATGGCTGAAACATAGATAGATCTTTACACACTAGAGCTCTACCGGAAGTTCACTAAACGGTTGTAACCCTATAAAAATTGGACGACTTTTAAAAGACATGAGCAACGCACAGCAATTCTTATAGAAAGATTTGGATAAAGCCAATATTTTTTGCTCATCTATGTGTTGACCGAAGTTACTGTAAGACCGGAGCGTAATCATCAAGAAGGCTTTGTGGCGATTTGGTCTTAAATGGTTTTGCGCGGTCCTGGTGGTTCCGTCGATTGATTTTGTGACTGATCAGCACTTTGTTGGTGCAATTTTACCGAGGAAGTACTGAGAGGCTGAGCATTGAATTTCTCCGAATTACCGCACAAACTTTGTAATAAAATGACTTCTTGAACTTTTCAGATACAAGGCAGATGAAAAAACACGTTGCGTTTGTTTCAGCAAACCTTAGACCACAAACACATGGTATTAACACAAGGTAGAATTGGAATTACGAACAAAAATAAACACATCCATTCACTGTGGTCCGTACTTAGGAGTACTGGGCATAACTACAAACAGCCGACTCTAGCTGTCTAGGTGGCATTGTTTGTGGCCTCATGAAAACCTGACCTATCACGCTCTATATACTATTAAGTTATCCGCCAAGTGTGTAACACTCAGTGCGGTCTGTCTGTCTGTATATACGCGAACATGTGTCTCTCAAGTTTTGAGATATAGGTCTGAAATCTTACTTATCATACATGCCTTACATATGTAATATAAACAGACCGTTCAAACTCAAGTTCATGTTTGGGAACCCTTTAATTTGACAAGGTATCATCACGGTATTTGACATAGATGTAATCTTGCTGGCTTATGACTGTAATTCAAACTGACCGATATAAAAAAGCAGCCATGAAGGGCATTATTGCTTCGAAGTAAACCTTTCTTCGTGTTTTCCTTTTTTTTTTTATAAATTGACTGCAAAATTGTCTAAGCAAGCTATAGGCAAATTATATAACGGGTAATCCAATTAGAGGTACTTTCTTCAAAAGACTTTTTTAGACAGATCACGAGTGAGTCGTGTCAAGCTGTTATATTATTTTTGTTCAGTATCTATTGTTTGGCATTTCTTCGTGGAAAGAATTACGTCTGAACAACGTTTACAAAGTGTTCAACTTTATTATGGAAATTAACGTTCTGTAAAGAATGTGTTTCGCGGTTTGCTCAGTTTATTGTCAATATAATCGGACTACTGAGCGTACTATTCGCAAGACCATCACCCATCTTAAGATCCAGCATTCAATATTGGATAATATTCGTCCGAATAGACCACGTCCAATACACAGTGAAGAAAGTACTTGCGTAGCAGACGTACCTGAGAGTGTACACGAAGAACGTGGAGAGTCGATTCGGCGCCGTTTGCAGCAACTCAGACTGAGGTATGGAACGATTTGGCGCAATTTACGTTTAGATTTTAAATTTAAAGCATACATATAAAATACAGCAAGAACTGAAACCGCTCGACCCTGAAAGCGACATCGTTTCGCTCTATGGACTCTTAAAAATTTTCAAGAAGATTCAACATTTTCGAGCCAAATTTTGTTCAGCGATGAGAATCATTTAGCAAGAAATGTACACAAGCAAAATTGCCGCATTTGAGACAAAGAGCAAAGTGCAAAAAAAAAAAATGGAATCATCGGTTCATACTTCTTCAAACACTATTTGACTATTTGATGCCTGAAATTGAAGCTCATGATCTCGGCAGCATTTGGTTTCAACAAGGCGGCGTCACTTCCCACACATAACATCAATCAATGGATTTATTGAGAGAAATCTTCGGTAAGCACATAATTTCACGTTTTGGGTCAGTCGATTGGCCGACAAGATCATGTGATATCACACCGTTAAACCTTTTTCTATGGGGATATGTAAAGTCTAAAGTCTATGCGGACAATCCTGCTTCGAATCAGGCCTTAGAGCAAAGCATTACGCGTGTCATTCGCCAGTTTCTAGTCGAATTGCTCGAACAAGTCATCGATAATTGGACTCAACGGATGAACCATCTGAGACGTGGCCAACATTTGAAAGAAATAATTCTCAAAAAATAAATGGCAATGCCATTTTTAGAACCGTCTGACAAAATATTGAACAATATTAAGTAATTGTAACCAAATTTCATCAATATTTTATTCATCTGGCAGTGCGGAACATAAACTAAATGTTCAATGTTTCCACAAAATCATCAAAAATCAAAGCTTGAGAGCCTTCATCAATTTAAATAATCATGCAAGGCAGTTCAATTGCTCACATACATATGTATATTCGTATGTATGTATAAAATCCATAGATATGTCCAATGGACTCACGCAAACAAGTCACGCCTCAGCGTTTGCAGAGAAAACACGTGAGAAATGTGCGTCGGACAAAATGAATGAGTAGAATTTGTGTGGCTTCGGTCCGCCTCGTGCAACACTTTGTCGAGCAAAGCTGGTTTACTGCCAGCAGAACACGTTGAAAGACACATGTGAGCAATAGCTAAGAGCTTGCGACTTCTATATGTATAACGGTATTTAATGTGAATAGCAGTGCACAAACACACACAAATGTCTACGAAGAAAAGCAAAGTGTCGCGTTTCTATTATTCCTAAGGAGCCTGCGTTAGACGGCACGCACATTGTACTCATGCATGCGTACATCCAAACACACACACACGCTCCGGTCCTCCTCCCACAACTGCGTGAGTGCACACGGCAACTTCGGTGTTGAAAATGGGTGTGTACCGTGGGCGTTGTGCGTCGTCTTCACATTATTAACAGTCAGCAGGATAATTTAATTTCAGTTATATCAAATTGGGGCAACAGGCGCCAGAAAAGCAACAACAACAACACGTTGCATGTGTGGCCAATTCAGCCGTTACTCTTTTTTGAGTAACTAGTACATAATTTCACATTGCCTGTCTCATTAAACGAGCGTCTGGCAACTCTTGGGCTAAACACTGTGAAGACAAGCTTTGTTTTTGTTGTTTTTATTTATTATACATATGTGTGTGTATTATTGTAAGCGTTGCACTACTGAGTATATTCTTCTGAGTCGTCACATGTCATCACTTTCATATTGCGGCACAATTCAGGGTTAAGCTGCACTCCGACATTCAGGCATAAGGTCACAATCACCGGCCGTAAAATAATTGTACTGTGGGAATGTGCGTCCCAGCTGATAAACGAATATCCTTAACCATCGACATTGTTTGTTATTTGTGCCACGGAACTGCCGTTAAACATTATATCGTGAGGCTTAGCCATTCGACTCGTCAGTCACGCCACTCTGACCTACTCCTCATTCGTTTTTCTGTTTTCGCTGCATTGCCATTCTTTCCTTTTCAGCTCTTTCAGAACTAGAGCACACCACGATCTCACGCTATCCCACACTAGTTTCGATTTGGTCATAAACCGCACTATGTTTTTATACCGCCGGCAACAAAAAAGATGTACCATACCGCCTTTTCTCCAGTGCTGTCGCAGAAAAAAATTCATTTCAACGTCATGATCATAAAACACCCGTGCTCTGTCAAAACTGCGTTAGAAGAAATCTATTTCTCCATGTTTCCTATCTAACCGTACATTTTTAATTAGCCTGTAAGTCATCTACCCGTTATAGCTGCATCCCATCGTTTCTGCCTCTCATCCTCGTACATACATATGTACCTTTTGCGATGTGCGCTTTGTAGCTAAGTCTCTTGTCTATCAGTACTCCTAAGTACCTAAGCGACTTATTGGTCATAATACTATGGCCGTCGATATTTAGTTTGAGGTCTTCAAGCTTCTTCCTGCTTCTGATTAACACAGCTTCTGTTTTTTGCCCAGTGAGTTGTAGGTTTGTTGCCGTGAGCCATGCTTTGAGCGTTGACTCCGCATGATTGCAGAGGTTCCCAAATGAGCCAAGTTTTTTTGCTACTACAGTTATGGCAATATTCTCCGCGTACTGGATGATCTGTAGCTGCTATGGAAGAGGGAGACTCAGCACTCCGTCGTGCAACACATTCCACAACAGTAGGCCAAGTAATGAACGTAGTGGAACTCCGTCCGTTACCGTATATTTTCTTTGTCTGTCATCCGTATCATACAGTAACAGCCGATCAGATAGATAGGTGAATATAATCTTAACCAAGTAAGCCGGGGTTTCGTTACGTTCTACGTTAGTTAAACGCGTTTTGCACATCAAATTTGATTACTGCGCAGTATTCCTTCGTACCGCACAGCCATTTGGTACCTTCTGTTGCCTTGTTACCTATGTCAGTAAGCTTCTTAATCGTAGCACCGGTTGATCTCTCTTTGCGGAATCCATATTGGTTGTCGGAGAGACCCTTCTTCTCTTCTTTTTCTAAATGCCGCTCAAATCGTACACAGATTATACGCTCTAGTATCTTGCCAATCATATCTAGCGTTCAGAGCGGTCGATATGAGCTGGGCTCTCCGGCTGGTTTAATTGGTACATAGTTAGTTTATCTATATGTCTGTATGAGTAAAGGAGAGGAAAGAATTTATTTTATGTCAGCTGGAAATAATGATTTAATATGAAATTTAATTGCATATAATAAAAATCTGTATAAAGAATTTCAATGTTACAAGCTCCTTTTTCTTGGCCTCTGCAAGCTTAAATAAGCTGAATCGGTTAAGATCCAAAAATGAGAAGAACGTAGAGTTCTTGAAGGACGAGTCAACGTGTGCAAAGTTTTTAGAATCGTTAAATGCAGCTACTGCAACAGGGCTCTGCTGTCATTTTGCTGGTATAGGATAAAACAATTGTTCCTAAAATCTGCGGAAGGCTGCCTTGGCATCGAAGTAAATGTTGAATTTCAGACCCCACATGGAGCTTAATGAACGGACGTCGAACAATAAAAAATCAACAAAATCTTCCTTGTCGGCCTTGTATAATGCAAATCACGCGACAACATTACCAGAACAGCGATAGACAGAAATTCCCAAGGAGGTCAAAAATCCGGAACACCAGCCAACTTTTGGAGGAGGAAAAGCGAAGCAAGAGCGTAAAAGAGTGATCATTCGTGCTAAGAAATTCAATTTCTGCCGATAAATAAATCTGCTATAATTTGTTTGTTGAAGACATGCAGAGGTTATTTCTGGCTCGAGCTTTGGCTGAACTTCGTTGAGTTTATTCGAAAATTGAGGAATTACATTAGTTTAGAGATCCAGCACCAACAAGCTGTTTCTCTGTATGTAGTTTCTATGACGCTAAATATGCAGAACTCGATTTTCAACTTGTCTTATTCAGTAGCTGATTGGTACTAGTAGCTGAATGTAGGAAATCTTCAGATTTTTCAACGCTTTCAAAACACCAAAAAACAAATTTGCGAAATGGTACTTTAACTTTATTTTTATTTAAAAGCCATCATTTAATGGTAAATAAAAATATAATCAACTTAAGCGACTGGAGCGAAACCGATGCGGCTATTGCCCAAATCGAATTCGGCGTAGTACAAGTCAAGGAAGATATCACCCAAGATCCAGAAGTCGGTACCAATGTAGCTGACGGCAAGTGAGCACTGATCGTCTTCATTGAGAATGTATTTTGAAGCCGGTACAGAGAAGGTTACACCACCAATGACGAAGTCAATATCAGGCAAGCTGTCCACCGACGAGCAGGAAACGGTGCTATCACCATCGGGATCAACGATGTTTACGAATGCGTTGTAGGCGCTGTATGGGGCAACCAGGAGTGAGGTGCCAGTATCAGCGATGGCTTGGCAACCGGAACTGCACAAGACCTGTCCGTTCATGGTAGCACCACCCAAACTGAATTGCCAATAAGTTTCTTCGGATAAGGACACATAGGTGAGACTACCTTGGTAGAGGCTGGAATCTGAACCACCCAAAATCAATTGACCACCCTGAGAGGAGGTACCAGCTGAGGCCAAATAGAAGGAGAATAAGTTCTCACTGACCAAACCCTGTGAATACAGGTTGTAGAAAGGTGGCACAACATTGTTAACGGCAATCGACTGGAAGGCCATACCCAGAATACCATCGAAAGGAGAGTCAACGAAGGTGTCACCAGGCTCTGCTGTAGCTTCGGCGAAAACTTGCTTTTTAATACTGAGTCCACCTACACTGAC
Organism: Bactrocera neohumeralis; assembly: GCF_024586455.1. Lineage (NCBI taxonomy): Eukaryota > Metazoa > Arthropoda > Insecta > Diptera > Tephritidae > Bactrocera > Bactrocera neohumeralis. Next base: position 47,010,000 of record NC_065923.1, read on the forward strand.
GGTATCCTCCGACAAGAAACCGGACAAACTGCCTGAACCGTATTCGATGGAGAAGCTTTCACCATTTTTCACATAAGTGCTGGAAGCGCTCGAGGTGTACTTGTTGTGATTTTGGCAAGCTTCGTCGCTGCTGGAACAGCTGGATGATGGCACCCACAAGTTGGATGAGCCAGTATCGAAGAGTACCAGGAAGTCCTGCGCCGGTGTACCGATGGTGATCTTGCCATAGTAAGAAAAGTTATATTCATTCTCCAATTCCACAGTGGCGCTGCGTGCTCCGGGTATGTTGTATTTGCTTCGCAAGTAGGCCGCCTCGGCCTTCACAGATGCTCTGGTTCTGTTGTAGTTGGGGTTCTTGTAGATGGGCACGCTCACGAAATTGGCGGAGACCAAAGCGACGCAAATGGTCAGAAACGCGAAATACTTGAACATTTTGCTGTGTGGAGAAAAAGAAATACTGTTTTCAATATTGGTTTAGAATGAGTAAGTCTAAGTAACTTACTCTAACTGTGTTATCACGGTCGTGTGGCAACTGTTGATGGTATTCGGGTACAAGTGTGTCGAAAATTGCCGGACCGTCGCTTTTATAGGAACAGCGCGGCGTCTTATCTTGACGCGTTATCGGTGTGCGTAACTTTTGGTAATTGCACGCACAAAACGGTAAATCTATTAATAAAACTATTTCTTATTATTGGAAAATGAAAAGTTGGCGCGTGTTTTGGGTAATTCCGAGATTACAGCGCTGCGTGTTTTTTATTTCTCGAAGCTTATGGTCACACGAGTTGCATGTGTCTCTATCTTTAATTAAGTATATGCGTAAGTAACTATACATGCAAGCATATCAGTGAAGTTCGTGTTTATATTATTGGTTGTTGCAGTTGAAAATATCTGATATAGTAAAGGACCATGCTGATTGCTTGTATCGGGTGATTTAGAGCTTGATAACTTTTTTTTTAAAAAAAAACGCATTGTTGTATATTGGTTCATGACATAAGATAATTATACCGCGGCTGCGTGGGCAACTTTTTCGCATATCGGCCGGAGTTGGAATAGTTGCTGGCTTATTTCTGTAGACTTTAAGTTCTCCGAAAAATGGCTTATATTAGCGCCATCTTGTTGAATTGGTTCATTGCAGTAAAAATATCTGATGCATGGTTGGCCATTACGTGTCTTCTATAAGCCAGCAACTTTTTGAAGAAATTGGGCTATTGAAATGCTCGGAAAAAGTTGCCCAAATTGGACTTTCCGAATGGACCACCTAAGACGCAGCCGCGGTCAACATTTAAATGAAATTATCTTCAAAAAGGAAATGTCATGAACCAATCTGACGTTTCAAATAAAGAACCGATGAGATTTTGCAAATTTTATGCGTTTTTTTTTAAAAAAAAGTTATCAAGCTCTTAAAAAATCACCCGATATAATTGTTTTTAAAATGATAACAGTGTACGTGAGCAAAAATAACTTTATTAATTGTTTAGAAAATTCTGGCGCTATTGGCGCATTTTCAATGCGCAAACTAAGATTAAGGTTCTATTTACTTACTCTTTTGTAACAAATTTGGCATAGATTGTTATCCAAGACAGTTGTGCAATCTCCGTACAAATTTTTGAGTCGAATAAGATATAGTTTCGATACAAGCTAATCGGTCAGAACCAAAAAATGTTTCTTCGTAAGAAATTTTTTAAGATTGTTTATATCCACAAACTTAACTAGAAAACAAAACTAACAAAATATTCTCCGTTGGATGCAAGCCGTTGGACCGAAATAACAATTCGTACGATCTACCTTTAGTTAGAGAAACGTCCACATCGAGTTTTATAAAATCGGTGGCAAGTCTTAGGTTTTTTACTGAAGGTTCATATAAACGTTCAGTTCGAAAGGATATCGATATTGCTCTGGATAGAAGCACAGTATTCAAAATTTTATCCGAAATGATTAATGTTTTTGAAAATATTTTATACCCGCAGTGGATTAAGCTTCAAATGTGAGAAACTAATTCCAGAAAAGCAAAACTCCATCCTGTCTAAAAGTTTGGAATACCTGAAGTGATAGGTATAGGATGCATTGATGGCACTTATGTAAGTAGCTGTAAATCAGTCAAAGTTCATACCACACAATACAAATTGTGCCAAACATATGGGCATACTCACAACTATTGTGGTAAGCAAGCAAGATGTGTGTAGTGTGCGGGAAAGCATAAGACCACAGAGTGTCAAAAACGTGATCACCATCAACCAAAATGCTGTAACTGTGGTGATGCTCATACTGCTAACTGCATGAATCGTGACCAAAGAATTGGTACAAACAAAAATGACTCACATACATCACTTAAAGCTCAGATGACAAAAAAGCCAAAGGCTCCCAAAAAACACAATACCAACCAATTGCTGAAAATAAAGTTTCAACAGCAATAGAGCTAACCTATTCGCCAGTTGTAAAAGAGAACACTTGAGAAAGATTACAAATCAAAATGAGTTTATCATTGCACTGGAAAAGAGGCTTCATAAGCTCGAAAAAGCAGTACAAAAAAATATATGATTATGACTAAATTCTTAAAAGTTATGCTATGGAACGCTAATGGCCTTGCTAAACAACAAAATGAGCTAGAAACAATACTCGTTACTGAAAAAACTGATGTATGCTTGATATCTGAGACCCATTTCAGAAAGAAAATGTACATTAAATTCAGAAACTTTCATCGGCAATGCATCCGATCTCTCGGAGGAGCTGTCATATAAGAAGCTATCAAATCTTAACGATTGTGACGAAACCGATATCAAATAAAATGAACTGAACAATAAACATAAAAACCGATTTATAATTCGTGGCGATTATAATGCGAAACATATCCACTGAGGCTCGAGACTTTATAACCACAAAGGGCAGAGAGTTATTTACAACTCTTCAGATGACTGGGTGCAGTATAATTGTCTACAGGATCACCAACTTACTGGCCAACACTTAAAATACCAGATCTTATTAATTTTTTTTTATTACCAATCATATTTCTTCTAATTATATGTGCATAGAATGATTGATAGATGACCATATGAATGATTATTCACTTTGGAAGTGTTTTCTCACCCGTAACTCAGCATCACCCAATCAAAAACACACCAGACATGCCAAGAGCGGTGATAAAGCAAATGGTTTGCCAAGGCGCGCTCCTTTTTAAACAAAATTAAAAACGATGCTTTTACCGAAAAAAAATCATCTGCTTTATCATATCTTAAAACGTTATATTTTTGCTATAATGAACGTAACATTTTTATTGGAAAACAAATTAACAAACCTGGCGATATTCGCGTCGGTCTATGATTTGAAGGAAATAATACCGATGCATCCGTTTGTTAAAGATCACACTATTCACCGAGCGTTTTAGGAACCATTCTTTACCTACTCTTTACATGCGCTCTACCACACGATGAAAAAATGACATAATAGGTTGTCAAAAAAGTCTTGCGTTATTTTCGCTAGTTGGCGCTGAAAGCGCGTAGTTCTAATTTTATTCGTCGCATCGGGTCATGCTATACCTTTTTGGAAAGCTCATTTCACGCGCTAACACGTGTTTGATTGATTGTCGTTTCTTTTAAGTCGTTCGTGGGTTATAGCGTCGCAAACATGGAGCAAAATAAAGAGAAAATACGGCATATTTTACAGTACTACTACGATAAAGGCAAAAATGCATCTCAAGCCGCCAATAAAATTTGTGCAGTTTATGGACCCGATACAGTTTCCATTTCTACCGCACAACGATGGTTTCAACGTTTTCGTTTTGGTGTAGAGGTGGTCGAAGATGCGCCACGCTCCGGAAGACCTGCCGTCGAAAATTGCGATAAAATCGCTGAATTGGTCGAAAGAGACCGGCATAGTAGCAGCCGTTGCATCGGTCAAGAGCTGGGCATGAGTCATCAAAAATTCATTTCAATTTCAATAAAAAAAAATTCAATAAAAATACCGCAAGACTCTTTTGACAACCCATTATATCAAAATTCTTGTCTACAAGCAGGTGTTCAGACCAGTTTGGACTTATGGGATACAATTTTGGGGCTGCTCAAGCACTAGAACTCTTGTATAAATCCAGCGACTCCAAAACAAAGTTTTAAGATGCACCGTCAATGCGCCTTTGTATCTTCGCAGTAACGATCTCGAACGCGATCTCGGAATTGACTCAGTTGCCGCATCAATCAACAAATATGCAAAATCTTATATGGAAAGACTTTCTGACTATGTGAACACTGAAGGCAGGGCTCTTGTTGCTCAAAGTAAATGGAAAGAAAGGCTTAGCCGCAAAAATCCGTATCAGAGCATCATTATCTAATGATTTTGTATTATACAGTAAGCATAACAAATTGTTCGTTAGTTTATTATACCGTGAACAGGGTATATTAAGTTTGTCACGAAGTTTGTAACACCCAGAAGGAAGCGTCGGAGACCCTATAAAGTATATATATAAATATAGTAAATGATCAGTATGTTGAGCTGAGTCGATTTAGCCATGTCCGTCTGTCTGTCCGTCTGTCTGTTCGTCTGTCTGTTCGTCTCTCTGTCCGTCTCCCTGTCCGTCTGTCAGTCCGTCTGTATGTGTATATACGAACTAGTCGCTCAGTTTTTAAGAAATCGTTTTGAAATTTTGTAAACGTCATTTTCTCTTCAAGAAGCTGATCATTTGTCGGAACTGCCGATCGGACCACTATAACATATAGCTGCCATACAAACCGAGTGATCGGAATTTTTGTCGGAACTGCCGATATCGGACTACTATAACATATAGCTGCCATACAAACTGAATGATCGGAAAAAAGCTCTTGTATGGAAAACTTTTGCATTTGACGAGATATATTCACGAAATTCGATATAGATTATTTTCTAAGGCAACAATGTAATCTCCGAAGAATTTGTTCAGATCGGTTAACTATAGCATATAGCTTCCATTCAAACTGGACACATGGTTACTAAGAGAAATGCACCTGTGAAGGGTATATTAGCTTCGATGCAGCCGAAGTTAATGGTTTATCTTGTTTTATGTTAACAATGGCAATGAGAAAAAAGAAATAAAAAATAAAATAAAAAAAGTGTAAGTAGCTACGGTAAAACCATTTGTAAACGAATGCACGTTTTGGGGCGAATCTTGAGTTTCGGAAAGTCGTTATCTTTTTACGCTCTTGGTGTATGTATCTTCGGCTTCCCTGCTTTTCTGTGGACGTTGTGCCTCCGCTTCACCAGCGTTACAGGATGTTTCTGCCCCAAAACATCGGGAATCTTGAGTGCCCTCAACGACCGGAAAAATTCCACAAATCCGCGCAATCCGTTGATTTGGATTCAAAATCGCTATTGATTACCTTTGCCGAATATGAAATCGGAAAATTGTAATGATTTCCATTTGTAGAACGAGCGACAAAATGATTAGCCGATATTCGAACAAGACGAAAACGTTGCGACTTACAAAACATGTCAAACGATTTGAAAACGGAAAATGTAAAAATATTTCCCGAAAACGATTTGCAGAACATGCCTGTATATATTATTTTTTATTTTGATGTGAACAAAGATTTAATTCAACAACAATAAAAGCAAACATTACAGCTTCAGCTTACATTCAACGCAGCGAGAAGGGAATTCAGGGCGAATGAATGGGTGAAAAGCAATCCCCCACTTCACGCAGATGAAAAACAGCTTTAAGTTGACAGACCGTTAGTCAAGCAAAAGTAAGGAGATAATAAAAAAGTTGTTATAAAGGGAGAGGTGAAGTAAGGTTGAATAAACAGCAATACACTCGCCAGTCACAGCCATCGAATTCACTTCAAACAAATGTTACGTATACGCCCCGTGGCTGGTTAGACACAAAATCTGCAACAAACACATACAACAGGATATATACTCCGTTATCATTTTATATACCGTTATGCAAGCAATCACAATCGGCATGATTTGCATGACAACGCTATATAACAGGACAGTGCACACACACACACACGCACATTCAATATGAACATATGAAGATTGTGCCATTTGCAGACTGTGTGTGCCACAAAGTTAAGCTGATTTTGTATAAAAGTTAACGATGAGGAAAATAATGTAAATATGCGCAACTTTTTAATGTTCTTGTGTGCGTATGTGTATGAAGGTTGTATGTAGCTGAATGACTGTATTAAATGTTAAGTATTTGGTTCTTCGTGGCATATTTACATCAGCGAAGTTAAGTAAAGTGAAAGGAGATGAGAGTGGTTATGTGCAGATTGTCATATTATTTACATAATTCGAGAGCCGTTTGTGCGTTTGCACCCTATTTAAAGTCGCTATGATAAATATGCCTAGACAGAAAAATACATTCGCATTAATTTTAGGTTAAATTGAAATTCTCGCCTTTGTAAATATAATAAAGCCAAATTTGTCATGCAGACATATCACTAGATATAGATAGTCTTAATATTAGAGTGAAATAAGAGCTGCTTAATCAACGAAATAAAAACTCTTTGCTGCGGCGCTTCGGAGTGAGAACGAAGTGTTAACTTTAACCCTTTACGTTCATTAATATAAATAAGAAATTTAAAAAATAAATTTTTTGGTTTTTGCATATTTTGAAAGCACATATATTTCAGAATATTCTCAGAAAATTTTAGGTTGATCTGGTTAATAGTTTTGTAGATATGAGTGATGAGTGTGTTCGTAAGAGTTTCTTAACTTGAGTAGTGTAATCGGTTCTCAAAACTTTCAACGAGTTTTTCTCTAAACACTGTTTTTAGAGTGACTCAATCCTCCTCAGAGAACTTTCTTCACTTGCGTGAACATGACTCCATCCTTCATATATATGTATATACATATATACATTTATATATTTAGTATAACCGCAATATCCGCTTCAATCCATACCTCTACACATCTTGTATATAATTTCGCCTTTGTTTTCGATGGATAGGCTTAATTGTGAATTTTTTTTTTTTAACCACAGGTTATATATGATAGGATGTATTTAGATATCTCTTCAATCCGCTTGGGAACCTTTGAGGAGGCAATTCAAAGAGGTTCTCGATAGGAGTAATATCTCGCTGAGTGTGAGTGGAATGACATCGCGGCTGGTAATAGTTGGATGACTTCTTCCAAAAGTTATGTATTCCGTCTGACGCATGCAGATTAGGCTTGCTTTCGTTTGTCCAAAATGCATTCGCCCGCTGTTCTGGAGTCCAGTTTTGGTGCGCTTTAGCAAATTTTAGACGTATATAATGATGACTTTTATAAAGCAAAGTTTTTTTTTAATTTTGGGCCTGGCTTTAAACGCTTGTTTTTTCAACTCGCGGTTTACAGTGATGCGAGGAACTTATGTTATCCAATTCCTTTGAATCTCCGTACCTGATTTTGCTGCTCGCGAGGTCATCAAACGGTTAATAGTTCGTTTATCGTGTTTACTTAAAACGGATCGTCAACCAGATCGATGTTTTGGTACTGATATTTCATGACAATTTGAAAAATTTTTCACTGACCCAAACGAAATTTCAGCTAGACTTGCAACTTGCCGATATGAGAGCCTTTCATTTAACCATTATAGCACAGTTTTTTTAATAGAGTCAGCAATTTTCTTCAGTTTTCTAAAAACAAAAAAAGACGATGTGAAATAGCTTCACAAAAAACAGTCTTTCTAATTCTACTTACCACTTATAAAATGAAAAATATTTCGATTTTAATTTTTAATATAGCTAATGGTATTTAAAATTCTCGAAAATTGTTTATTTGGTCTTAGCTATGCTTACACGCCCGAACGCAACTGATGTTATAATTGAGCAAATGTGTACGTGACGCAAACCAAACACCGCCAGAAAAAATGAGAAATGGTGTACCTTTGTATGTATCTGTATTTGAATACATACAAGGTCTGTCGCGAAAGAAACAGAACTTTTTAAATATAACTGTTTCTGGTGGCGCACCTATTGGTGGGTACATGAAATAAAAAGTTTGATCTCTTGTTGCCATTTCGTAAAAATTTTATAACAATTGGATAAATACAATCGATGTTATCGATCAAAAAGTGACAGCAGCTTTTGGTCATCGGTCGTAAAATGCATTTTGAACAAAGACCAAGTATTAAGTTTTGTTTTAAACTTGGGAAAACGTTTACCGAAACATTTCAAATGATGAAAAAAGTTTCTGGTGATCAGTGCCTATCCCGTAGTAATGTGCATGGGTGGCTTAAGCGATTCCAAGAAGGTCGTGAGGACTTCTGTGACAATCAAGTCCAAAATCAGTGATTACCCAAAACAATATTGAAAAAGTGCAGGAATTTATTAAGAATGAGCCGAAATCTTCTTTGCGTTACATGGAAGTGGAGTTAAATATCACCAAAGACTCCATTCATCGCATTTTGATAGATAAATTGGGTCTACGGAAGGTGTGCTCCAAGTTTGTTCCGCACAAATTGACTAAAGAGCAAAAATTGCTACGAATCCAACATTGTAAGGAATTGATTAAGGATTCGAGAAAAGACATAAACTGCAAATATTCGATTGTGACTTGTGATGAAACGTGGTGCTTTTTATATAGATCCCGTAGCCAGTCGTCAAAGTGCCGAATGGAAGCATCCAGACGAGCCATCACCGAAAAAAGTCGTCTCCAGGAGTCAAAAATAAAGACAATGCTGATTTGTTTTTACGATTCCGAGAGTATTGTACACCGAGAGTTCATCCCACCTGGCCAAACGATTAATGCTGTGTTTTACCTTGGTGTTATGAAGCGTCTTTTGTCACGCATTCGTCGTGCTCGACCACAATACCGTGAGGCAGGGTCCTGGCGCCTGTTGCACGATAATGCACCGTGTCATCGGTCGACGCTTGTCACTGATTTTTTCACAAAAAACTCCATATTAACCATTAATCACTCAACCTACTTACCCTACTTACCTGATCTGGCACCCTGTGATTTTTACCTATTTGGAAAACTTCATTTGCCCATGAAAGGACACTGGTTTCAGGACATTTCAGCTATACAAAAAGCGACGACCGATATTCTCAAGAGCATTGGGAAAAACTACCTTAAACACTCATTTGAAATGCTAACTGCCGGACTAAACGCTGTATGGAAGCACAAGGAAACTACTTTGAATAAAAAAATATAACTTTTGAAAAATATTAATTTTTTGTTGTTTTTTTTTAACGGTGCTGTTTCTTTTGCGACACACCTTGTATATATTATTTTCATCACATACAATCATTATACAAGTAACAGGTGGCGCAAAAATTTCCTTCCGATGTTTTTTGGAAAATAAAAAACTTTGATTCTGCTTGTGGATTATTTTTATTTGATATTTTAAATTTTTGTACATCAAGTCGAGAATATGATATCATGTAAATGGCCGCCGCCACAGTTGATTGTCATTTGAGCCCCTTTTTATGGCATTTTCCATCACTTTAGCCAGAACTTACGGCGATAGGTCCTCACATTCTTGACGGATAATGTATTTAAGACCTACAAGAGTCTGAGGCTTGTTGACATAAGCCCGCGACTTCAAAAAGCCCCACAAAAAGAAGTCTAGAGCGGTCAAATCAGGCGATCTTGCTGGCCAGTGCAAATCGACAAAACGGGAGATTAGGCGTGCGGGAAATGCATCCTTCAGCATGTTGATTGTGGCACGCAGTGTAGCCATTGTTTATTTTCGTATATTTCGCATGTGTTTACTACACAAATGTCAAAACAAAACTGACATTAGAGGTCAATTGCAAAATTTATACCATCTTCTGGCAATCTTCTGAATTTTGCGCCACTCTGTATATATGAAGTAAAATAAATCAGACATCTATGAGGTGAGCAAAACTATTATATGTACTTTGTAGCAACATGTTGCCAGAGTATAAAAATTGTTTTCACAAAGCCGTCAGTAACTATGTTGTTCACAAGCTAATATAAAAACTATCAAACTAATCTGAACACTCTATGGAACCAGCACATCCTCAGCTTAGTGTCTGCATTATCTCCCACTCTCAATTTCTTTCGTAGAATGCCTTTATCGCCAAGTGAAACCTGCTCTGCTTTTAGCGCACTTTATTAAAAGCAAATCTAAGAATTTTCCACACTTCATTACCAAGTTAATAACGTTGTTGGGAGAATTTCACGGTAAATCTCTAAAATAGTGTGAGCTTGTACATGCCGTGCTGCGAAAGACGACACCTACTCGCCGTCTGAGTGAACGAGGTATTTACTGAGTGGTGTGCTCTTCCTTGAGTTGGCAAATAGCAGCACTTCACTCACAGCAGCCGTGTTTGTGCTCGTGCCTCTATTGCGAGGACAATTTATGCCAAGTTTGTGAATTTGCACAGCGCTTACCTGGCTGGCAAAATGACAGGCATGCTCAGGTAAGTGGGGTGTCTATTCGTACACACTGCTGATTAAGTAAAGGATTGTGTGGGGAGAGCAGTGTTATTTGAGTTTATTGTAGAGAGGATAATATTGATAATGTGAATAAATTTTCTTGGCGGCGCCGACGACAGAACAGTTATAAGTAAATTTCAAGTGCTCCAAATGAACCTAATCCAATTCAGGCAGGAAAATGTCAATAATCATGACTCTATATCGAAACGAAATTCGGCACACGCCCCTTTTCTAACAAACCTACTATATATCTTTAAAATACCACACTTACTTTTCATATATGCAATAAATTTATCAGCAGATAAGTGCAATTAAATAAACTGATAATGTTTGCCTCAAGGCAAATCAGTCTTCTTTGCTCTAAATTTATTGTAGAACGTTTAAGAATCAACAAATTCCGCCCAGCTATTATCCTAACTTGCCTTTTTGTCTTTTATTGCAGATAGTTATCAGATGATAAGGCAGCTCAGCTTGGTTGTGTGATCTCCGTTAATTGATTGCGCCTAAAATGATTTTTGACAGCTATTGCGGCCTAGCTTAGAGTCACTGAGGTAAGTAGATTACAAACGATGTTATCGGAGTACTTAAAATATATTGCAGATATCGCATTGAGTGCTCTAAATAATTGTTATATAATGCATTTCTAATTAAAAAAACAAAAAAAAAAAAAAACAAATTAATAAATTATTTTTTATTTGCGAAAAGAAAAAAATGCTATGAAATGACAAGATTTCTTGTTAATATTAATGACATTGTTTTTAATCTGATACAAACTAATACATACATTGTGACAAAAAAGTATCCGGAAAATGTAAATAAAGCGCAAAATATTTAATTATTCATCAATATATGTTTTGCTGCCTTCAAAGTAATACCCACCAGATGCAATACACATATGTATAACAACGATTTTTCCAGTCCTCGAAACACTTTTCGTAAGCACTTTTTGCGATGGCCTTCAGCGAATTTCGCTTTATCTCTTCGATCGACTGAAAACGGGTTCCACGGAGTGACAATTTTCAGTTTGGAGAACAAGAAAAAATCACACCGAGCCAAATATGGTGATTACTGTAGTTGATCGATGGCATTCATTGCGTTTTTGGCTTTAAATTCGGTCAAAATCGTGGCTCGATGCGATGGTGCATAATCATTGTCTAAAATCCATAAATTGTTCTTGCACACTTTCCGGTCAAAAGAAAAATTAGAACTTCTTATTAACCTTCTGTCCCTCCGAAACAATTTCATGATGCACCAAACCACGAATATTGTCAAAAGAAATGAGCGTCACCTTGATTTTTGAGTGGTTTTGGCGTTTTGTTTTTTGATTTCGACTCGTTCATAAACCCATGTCTCATCCGCTGTTATAATGCTCATCCATGAATGTGGGAACGGAATTCGCACGATCAAGCATATCCAAAGAGACCTTTTTACAGCACTCTCTTTGAGAGAAATTTAGTTTTATCGGAAAGAGTCGAGCAAGAATGTGTTTCGAACCCAGAATGTCCACCGAAATCATTCCAATGGACCTTTTCATTACCTACAACATTGCCACATAACTTTCTTCTATAGGAGTAATAATTAAACCTTTCAAAATTAAACCAGCCCGTAAATTATTTTCATAATAAACAATCGAACATGTCAACATATTTTGCGAATTCCTCATTTTCAAACAAAGTTTCTCTTCGGGCAGAAATTTGTGTCGTTATGAAAAGGTTATCGCCACCACCGAGAGTCAATTTTTACAATCGGCATTTTTCCGAAATATATAGGTTGTCAAAAAAGTCTTGCGGTATTTGAGCTAATTGGCGCTGAATGAGCGTAGTTCTAGTTTTATTTGTCGCATCGGGTAATGCTATACCTTTTTGGAAAGCTCATTTCACGCGCTGACACGTGTTTGATTGATTGTCGTTTCTTTTAAGTCGTTCGTGAGTTATAGCGTCGCAAACATGTGGCAAAATAAACAGAAAACACGGCATATTTTACAGTTCTACTACGATAAAGGCAAAAATGCATTTCAAGCCGCCAATAAAATTTGTGTAGTTTATGGACCCGATACAGTTTCCATTTCCACCGCACAACGATGGTTTCAACGTTTTCGTTCTGGTGTAGAGGTGGTCGAATATGCGCCACGCTCCGGAAGGCCTGTCATCGAAAATTGCGATAAAATCGCTGAATTGGTCGAAAGAGACCGGCATAGTAGCAGCCGTAGCATCGGTCAAGAGCTGGGCATGAGTCATCCAAAATTCATTTCAATTTCAATAAAAATACCGCAAGATTTTTTTGACAACCCATTATTTGGGTTTTTCGTTTGCAGTTTAATTACTTACTGGCAGGGCGAGCCAATTCAATTATACAAATACAATCAAGAACAGAAAGCTTAGCTAAACTTTAATGATTGAAACAAAATTAGGGAAACAGATGAACTTTGCGGCGACGAAGTCATTTGGTTACCTCGAGAAATTTAAGCCAAGAGTTGATAAAAAACTGGCGTAAATTCTTAAAACTATTTACATTTCAACCTTCTGAAAATCTAGTTCTATGCAATGCAGCAAGCTAAAAAATGCGCCAGTGAAAGCTTTTATAGCTTCGATGCTGCCGAAGTTAACGTAGAGAACACTTTGTTTTTATTCGTGAATGAAAAAGAACTGTTTCAGAAAAAAGCTAACTAACACGGTGAAATCATAATGGAATAATGTGGAAAAAAATTATTTTTTTTGCTCACGAAGGCGAACTTTACGAGCTTCTTTGTACACTCACATTAATGTATGATATGTATAGATTCGTATAAATATCTCGCTGCAGGCAGTGATTGTGAAGGATTGATATTTGTAGCATGTTGGCTCTGCGAAAGTGCGTAGGCGGCTTAACAGCCCGCATTCATTTCATTTGATTATTTGCATTGCTCTCGTTTCGTTTTCCTGGAAATTCGCTGCTATTTTTAGCAACGAGCACATTCAAGCTCTGCGGCTGCGCCTTCCATTGCCTCATGACTTCTCAATATGTTAGCAGGCGTTGCGCCACACTGTAATCGATGCCATAAATTTTAAACTCACGGCTACACACATACTAAGTATCAGTATATATTCATACGTATATGTGTCTATAGAGTAATGAACGTACCTATTATATTTGTGTATATATGTGTGTGTTTGTTTGTTTTATAAAATATCTGTGCACCTTTCATTTCAACTGCTACTTGCATCGAAATCAATTATTTTAATGGAGCATTTATTATTGTATACTATTATGTAAACAAATGTGTAAGCACTTAAGTACACATGTACATATATGTTTGTGTGTAGGTAAGTGAACACACAAAAAGCGATAAATATTAAAATACCTAACATTATTTTCATTGAATGCTTCATTGTTTTCCTATTCATTTGCACAAAGCATATCGAGAATTTCACTCGCTGCAAATAACTTATGTAAATATAGTACACATGTATATATGTACATGTGATATGTAGTTAAGTGAGTATGTGCGAGGTACCCTGCATGAAACTAATAGGTTTTTCAATAAGAGCGCTACAAAAGTGTTTTTAAAATAAAACAAAAACGGTTTAATGAATTAATGAAATTCTTTATTCCTGTGAAAGTGCATTCGATGCCATTATGTATGGAACTCGATTTCTTTTGCTGAACCCAATTTTCGACGGTTTTCAATCGATACTGCGGCAATTTGACAATCACTGTATGGCTTGTGGCGCCGTCCTGTTGGAACCACATATTTTCCAAGTCCATATCATCCAATACGGGACAAAAATATTCGGTTATCATAGAGCGCTAGCGACTTCCATTCGCAGTAACTTGCCGGTCTTGATCATCATGGAAGAAGTACGGCACAATGACGCCGCTGGCTCTTAAACCGCAGCAAATCGTGATATTTTCTGGATGCAATGGTGACTCAGCGGAGAGAAAACAGGCTGCCTACCTCGCAACGTTACGATCGAACACTACACGTGCGGGATGGGATAGATACCAAGAGTTGAAGAGGGAAGCGAGACGCATTTGTAGACAGAAGAAGAAAGAGGCCGAAATGCGTGAGTACGAAGAGCTTGATAAGCTGGCCGACAGGGGCAATGCTCGAAAATTCTACGAAAAAATGCGGCGGCATATACTCTTGTAGAACCCCCAAAGGTGATCTAGGCACTGATGCCCAGAGCATACTTAAATTATGGAGGGAACACTTCTCCAGCCTGCTGAATGACAGTGAACGCACAACACCAGGAGAAGTAGAACCCGATTCCCCAATCGATGACGATGGAGCAGACGTTCCATTACCCGACCATGAAGAAGTTCGAATAGCAATTGCACGCCTGAAGAACAACAAAGTGGCAGGGGCCGACGGATTGCCGGCCGAGCTATTCAAACACGGCGGCGAAGAACTGATAAGGAGCATGCATCAGCTTCTTTGTAAAATATGGTCGGACGAAAGCATGCCCAACGATTGGAATTTAAGTGTGCTATGCCCAATCCATAAAAAAGGAGACCCCACAATCTGCGCCAACTACCGTGGGATCAGCCTCCTCAACATCGCATATAAGGTTCTATCGAGCATATTGTGTGAAAGATTAAAGCCCACCGTCAACAAACTGATTGGACCTTATCAGTGTGGCTTTAGAACTGGCAAATCAACAACCGACCAGATATTCACCATGCGCTAAATCTTGGAAAAGACCCGTGAAAGGAGAATCGACACACCACCTCTTCGTCGATTTCAAAGCTGCTTTCGACAGCACGAAAAGGAGCTGCCTTTATGCCGCGATGTCTGAATTTGGTATCCCCGCAAAACTAATACGGCTGTGTAAACTGACGTTGAGTAACACGAAAAGCTCCGTCAGGATCAGGAAGGACCTCTCCGAGCCGTTCGATACCAAACGAGGTTTCAGACAAGGCGATTCCCTATTGTGCGACTTTTTCAACCTGCTTTTGGAGAAAATAGTTCGAGCCGCAGAACTAAATAGAGAAGGTACCATCTTCTAAGAGAGTGTACAGCTGCTGGCGTATGCCGATGATATTGATATCATCGGCCTCAACACCCGCGCCGTTAGTTCTGCTTTCTCCAGGCTGGACAAGGAAGCACAGAAAATGGGTCTGGCAGTGAACGAGGGCAAAACGAAATATCTCCTGTCATCAAACAAACAGTCGTCGCACTGGCGACTTGGCACTCACGTCACTGTTGACAGTCATAACTTTGAAGTCGTAGATAATTTCGTCTATCTTGGAACCAGCGTAAACACCACCAACAATGTCAGCCTAGAAATCCAACGCAGGATAACTCTTGCCAACAGGTGCTACTTCGGACTGAGTAGGCAATTGAGAAGCAAAGTCCTCTCTCGACAAACAAAAACCAAACTCTATAAGTCACTCATAATTCCCGTCCTGCTATATGGTGCAGAGGCTTGTACGATGTCAACAACGGATGAGTCGACGTTGCGAGTTTTCGTCGGAAAAGTTCTGTGAAAGACTTATGGTCCTTTGCGCGTTAGCCAGTCCGTTGGAAGGACCAAGTGGAGAAGGACCTGGCTTCGCTTGGAATATCCAATTGGCGCCACGTAGTGAAAAGAAGAAACGACTGGCGCGCTGTTGTTAACTCGGCTATAATCGCGTAAGCGGTGTCTACGCCAATTAAGAAGAAGAAGAATGGTGACTCATGGAGTACGTGTGGATTGCTAACTGACCAATAATGCCATTTTTTGCGCGCTTTGACAAAGCCATTCAGCCAGCAATTAGCCTCATCGCTGAAAATGATTTTTCGAAGAAAATCCGGATAGTTTTCAAGTTGTTGCTCAGCCCAATTCACGAACATGCGACGATTCTAGTGGTCAAGCGGCTTCAGTTCTTGCGTCAATTTGATCTTGTAAGGATTTAGGTCAAGATCTTTTCGCAAAATTCGCCACAATGACAGAGATGCCCAAGGCTTGAGAACGACGTATGGTAGACTGATTGGGGTCTTCCTCAATTGATGCGTTAGCGGCAACAATATTCTCGATACTACGGGTACGGGAACATTTTGTACTGTGCCTGTGGACTCAAATGCCACTAGACGCTCAATTGTTCATCGGACCGAATGATTATGACGATCATAAATTGGACGTTGCGCTCTTTTGATGAGGTCCCTGACTGCGAATTTCTGTAGTAAATTTTAATAATTTTGACTCGTTGTTGGATCGTACATCTTTCCACGATGAAATGGCAAACTTTACTGAAGAGAATTGTCAAAAGAGCGGGAAGGGATGTGGCGTAGTTTGCTTGTGCAGCGTTCCTATTGAAAAACCCGTTGTATCTTTATATATATAAATCTTCTGACCGGGTGTTTGTAATTGAACTGCTCCTAAACGGCTTGACCGATTTTGATGAAATTTTTTGTGTGTGTTTAAGGAGATTCGAGGATGGTTTAGATTCACAATTTGGTCCACTGGAAAATGTTTTTTAAATTAATTTTTCAAAAATTCAGTTTTATTACGATTAAAGACTCAAACACTTCTCAGAATCAGTTATTCGTTGTTTTTGTAGGATTATGAACTTGCGAGGCACCCACTTTGCACAGAGCTTTCGCCTCTTTAAGCTTAGCAAATATCTTTTCATCGGTGGATTTCCCTGAGCCCAAATTCAACAGTATTTTCCCCCAAAAAGCAATGCTTTATTAACACTCGAAATGCCTTATGATCCATTTTTTAAAAACTAACACAAGTTGCTTCATAAAAATGCTATATCTCATTAACTAATAGTTATAATCCAACCAATAGAAATCATATAGATGGTAGTAGTAGTATTATCTATGTATCAGCCACAGTGAAGCGTGGACGGGTCCTCTAGTATATTTATATTTTTGTTTACCTTCGGAGGTAAGTGCGTGGAAAAGATGCCGCTGGATGTGGGCTTCACGGAGCAGTGGTCCAAGTTATCAGCGATGAAATTGAAGTGCGAGAGGATTTCGGAATGTTCCCATTTAAGGCGTTTAGTGTGTCCAGCTCTCCGAAGTCTGACAGGCATGGTATATGTAGAATAGCATTAAGTGCCATCGTTAGTGCTGTAGGTAGTGCACTGCTGATGCTAATGAGAACCGCACTCCACCAGACACACACGTCATGGCACAGTACCACTAAGCCACTTCTTTACTTCCAGCTAGCTACTACATTGAGGCACACTTGTACTCTTGTATTAACTTGTATCCACGGACTTTCCTTTAAGCATAAAAGCAGCAGTATCTGCATAGGTTGTCACCAAACAGCCTCGTCCTTCATGTTCTTTCAATAGGTCATTTTCCACTAAGATCTAGAGTAAAAGAGTCCAACTGTTTTATAAATTTTGTTTAAAAAAATTAAAATCTAAACTTAATATCGAGATATTGGTGTCGAATGAAATATATGTGATAAGCTTTTAAGTGAAACGAGTTAATGGACCATTAACTAAAGAGCTCTAGAAGAGCTTGCTGAAAAGCCTTTAGAGTTTTCAAAACTTAAATTCATTATCAAAATATTGGTGTTGAGTTAAAGCTATGAGATTTTGTTTTACATTAATAAAGAACATGAGAAACATTTTGAGAAAAATATTATAAATGTATCGCTCTCATTTTGCATTCAGTGTATACCACGCGTAATTCCAGCTCTCTGTGGGTAGTTCAACGTTTTGGAAATTTTTCATTAAGGGGGTATTCTTGTCTAGAATTTTGAACAAATCGATTTTTTTTTTTTGCATATCTTGAAAGTTTAGACTTTCAAATATACGACCTTGGAAGGATTTTTCAAAATTCGACTTATTTTCGGAGATACAGCCGATTTTGTGACGTGGCGTCCGTGTTCACTAGAATTGTCTCCTAAACTTTAAACGCGTTTTTCTCAAAACTGACTTTTTCGGAACAATACCCACGATTTCTCAGGTTCTATTGGACCGATTTACTTGAAATAATTATAGGGTCTGCCGTATAAGCTTGTCTATGGTTGGAACTAGTCCCATCCCCAAATTTTCATTTTTATTATTTTTAAAAAATTCGAAATAGTCAGAAAAAGTGATCCAAAAAGAATTTTTTTTCAGGCAATCGCCATTTTGTGAAAGAAATTGTTTCCCACTTTTCCGTAGTTCCAGCCATTGCAACATTATTCTAGATTAATAATCTTTTTTTTTTTTTGTTTCAGATAACTAGGAGGATTGAAATCATGGGTATGGTCACGTGGAAATTTTTAGAGACCCCCGACTTCGTCAGCTCATAGTTTTTGAAATTTTTTACTTTTTTTAGTTTTTAATTTTTTTCTGTACTCTTCTAAAATTAACAAATAACTAACAAAAAAATGGATAGTAAAAATATTAATTGCCTTTTTTTACGACACTTTAAATATTACCTGAAATTCATGCCCAGAACCTAGAACTTCTAGACCCCTTAACCAGCCCTTACCGGTTTCGCAATTTCCTGCAGGGTAGCGTTAAGACATGTTTGTAAATCTATATATACATATGTATAATATACATATATTTGCTTGACGCACTAGATGTCGGTAATGTATTTACAAGCGCATTTTGAGTACTTAAACCCGCTACGTGTTTGCTGTGCGCTGTTTTTCGTAAGGATTAATGGCTTGTTGCATAATAACTTTAAATGCTACATACAGCTCGACATTAATTTTATATTTTCAATTGATTTCGGTTGGCAATTCATTGCAGGTAAATTGTTTTCTATCGATAATTTATTGTTTTCATTGACTTAAGTCACTTAAAATATTGCATAGCTGGGCTTACTATTAAAGCCGGGCATAGAAATTGCCGTTACAGTGGGATTATGTAATGTGAAATTAAAAACAATGAATACCTACAACAAAGAAATAAATAAAAATTATACATTCGTGTATATTCAGGTCTTTTTTTGCGGATGCTGTCAACACTTTCGGCCTTGAGCTTTTAAAACAGCCGTGCGTCATCTGCCGTTTCTGTATATTGCGTGGTGTATTCTACTGGTTTTGAAATTTTTTAAGGATGAAGAGGTGAATTAACCATTTTCCTACAATTATTTCAAAGCAAATAAAGTTTATCAAAATTATTTTCCGAAACAAATATATTTTTCCTATCCAGTCCGCACAACAGTCGATCAGTTCATTTTCGCATGTACAACTTTAAGTGTAAATTCTCGAAACTTCTTTTTCTTCTTTACTAGCGTAGACACTACGCATGCGGTTATAGCCGAGTTTACAACAGCGCGCCAGTCGTTTCTTCTTTTCACGATTTGGCCCCAATTCGAGATACTAAGTGATGCCAGGTTCTTCTCCATCTGATATCTCCAACAAAGTGGAAGTCTTCTTCAGCACCTGCTTCTCCCTGCGGGTGGAATATTCTCAGAACTGGAATGTTTTCGTCCATTCCTAACTAGCGCAGGCCACTGGCCTTTCATTCGCTGAAGTATTGGCAATTTCGCCGTATATCTTGACAGCTCATCGTTCCATCGACTAGCATATTGGACCTTACCAACGCGCAAAACCTTTCTCTCGAAGGCCGACTTATCAGATATTGTCATCGTCCATGCCTCTGCACCATATGGCAGGACAGGCTGACTTTTTGTTGGAGTTAATACTGATTCCAAGATAGATGAAATTATCTCCGTCTTCAAAGTTATGACTGTCAACAGTTACGTGGCAACCAAGTAACGGTGCGACGACTGTTGTTTGACGATAGGATAAATTTCATCTTTTCCTCGTCCTCAACCAGACACATACGCCTTGCTTCCTTATACAGTCTGGAGAAAACAGAACTAACGGCTTGATTGTTGAGACCAATAATATCAGTATCATCGGCGTAGCAGCTGTACACTCTTATAGCAGATTTTACCTTCTGTATTTGGCTCTACAGCTCGTTTCTGCCAGCAGTAGGTTAATGAAGTCACACGATTCTGACGGAGTTTTTGTTGTTGCTCAACGTCAGCTTACACAATCGTATTGGTTTTGGGGGGATACCAATTTCAGACAGAGCGGCATAGAGGCCATTCCATTGTCGAAATTACATTCTTAAAATTTGAGGACCGGCTCTAGCTTAGCAGATATGCCAAAAGTGGTTCGCACGTTTTGGAAGTGATGAATTTAGCTTGGTAGACGAAGATTGTTTTGAGTAGTCAAAAAAGTCTGAAAGTGAGTAACTGGAAGCTTTCTCGGTGATAGTTTTTGTCAAACACAAGAAGAGCTCGCAGAAATGTTTAGAATCACTAAAACGGGTAAAAGCTGGCCGATACATACTTCTGATACATTCAAAACAAGGAAATTGGGTGTCATATGAACTGAAGGCCAGAGACGTTGAAGGACGATTTTTTATGTGAAAAATGATGCTTGAGCACTTCAAAATGCAATAGTTTTGCGTCTGCTTGTAACCGGTGATGACAAAAGGATGCATTATGATCAACCTAAACACGAAAAATCGTATGTGAAACCTTACCAACCAGCCAAATTAACGGCAGCGCCGAATATCCAACAGGCCAAAGTAACTCTGTATTTGGTGAGATCTGCCGTTGGCTGAAACCATAAATGGCGAGTGATTTCCGAAAATTACCGAAATTTGAGACTAGACAGGAGGCAATAATTTTCCATTGTGGCAACACCCGTCCTCATGTTGCTAGAAAGGCTAAAACTTCTTTGAAAAATAGCGTCTGGAAAGTTTTGCCTCACCGGCCCTGCAGCCAAGAACTTGCCTCTTCTGACCACCATTTGTTCTGGTCGATAGAGAACGTTCTCACCGGAATACGACTTTAAGAACAGCGTATCCAAAAGTGGTTTGATTCATTCCTGATCGATCGAAAAACTCGTGCTAACTCGTTCTGCAATTATACATACATTTATTGTAAAGCGCCATACAGGCCTAACCCTTAAGAGCAGTCAGCTTAGTCTAAGGCTGAGAATGTTACCAGACACCATCTGCAGAAGCTATATGTAAGTAGACGAGTTGGAATCAATTCAACACTTCCTTCTTGACTGTCCCGCGTTGGGGTATAGTATCTCGAATTGGTGGCAGACATCCCACTGAACTGGCGGGAACGGAAATGAAACGCTTGTGCAAATTTGTATTGGCCACTAAACGTTTTGCTAATTTATAAGTTCGAAGACAGGATTTCTTCTTTCCTATGGCTTCACAAAAGACCACAAATAGCAGTCCATTTGCTATCTTTCTAGATCAGCCTTCTAACCTAACCTAACCTAATCTAAGAACTGCGGTGAATAGTAAATAACTCAACTTTTAAGCGAAACGTGGCTTTCTACAAGTATTTCAATAAAGTCAAAGTTTACTTCGATTGTCTCTTTTCTTATAGTCAACATATTAAGAAAATTTCGTGGCTAGTGAGAAGTAAGGCAAATGTTAAAGAACCTAAACAGATACATAACTATATGTCAATTGTATTTAATAAAAAACGATGACTGTTAGGTGGGGGCAACCACTTCTATATCACTAGTCTTTAGTCCAATCCAAAAGAACTCAACTAAAAAGTAAAAAACTTACGATACGATTATGCATATACAAACCGCCTGGAAATATGCAAAAGTCAGTACAGTGTAGCACAACTTTTGCCATCGGCACACAGGCGGCGCAATGTCAAGTCAGTTAGAAAATTTAAATAGCACATTAAGGCAGATATTTAATCTAATCATGCACACTTTATAGCCTAAACATACTACCTCTTAGAACATACCCAGTAAGGAAATAAAGCGGTTGGTGGCTAAGTATTATTTTTTCAACTTTTACGCCGGTAGTACTGAAGGAAGCAATAGAAAGGTCCGTTACATTTTTTTTCTATGGATCTCCAAAATATACGCCCCGTTAATAAAAAAATTGATATTTGCATCAGCCAGTTTGGTATTGAATTTTAGGGTCCTTCCTCGCTTTCAGAAACAATTACATAAAGTGCAACTTGATCTCAATCGATAAACCCCTCTTTTTTAAAGCTTTTGAAAGCTTTCTTCATTTCAATCGACAAACATCTTTTTTAAAGGTTTTTAAAGCTTTCCAAAGTAGTTATTTGATAACAATTTAAAGAGACGGCAAAAGCATTGAGGGAACATCACATAATATACATAAATAAATTCCGATTTGAGCGATTCAAATTCTATTAACTCTAAATTAAAGCGAGTTCAAGGAGACGTTTGGATCTATGAAACTCACGTAAGCAAATAAATGTCATACATCTACTTATCCAATCTCGCTCTTCATACTCTCTCAAACTCAGCTTCTTAGCTTATTTCTGTCAAAGACACAGAGAAAATACTCTATTATCTCAAATTTAAAGCAGGCTGTTGTTTGAAGATATTAACAAATTAAATTTTTTTCAAAGGTCCAGCTTATGAAATCAAAATTTCGAACAGGTAATGTTAGATGAAGAAGAGTTTTGACAGCTGGATGTAATAGTGAGTCAATGTCATATTTATTCATTAATAATATCGGTGCTTATAGCCGCTACAGCCCATTGGAAAGACAGATAACCCTTGGAATCTACTTCAAAGATAAGAAAAGAACGGACATATCTTTGAAGTATGTATATAAAATTGGGCTACAATCTCGTAAGTTTCCTTAGCCTTTATTTTGCGCATTATAGCAGATCTCTGTTTGGTTTCCTATCGACTTTATGCTCGGAGCGTAACAACGGTATCTGGCCCATTAGCTCAGTTGGTTAGAGCGTCGTGCTAATAACGCGAAGGTCGCGGGTTCGATCCCCTCATGGGCCACTAACTAAAAACTACTTTTTATCGAAAAAATTATGCTTCAAATTGTACAGGTGTGGTGAATAATCAAGTATGAATTTTATAAAATAAAAGGTCTGTCGCAAAAGAAACAGAACTTTTTAAATATAACTGTTTCTGGTGGCGCACCTATTGGTGGGTATATGAAATAAAAAGTTTGATCTCTTGTTGACATTTCGTAAAAAATTTAAGACAATTGGATAACTACATTCGATGTTATCGATCAAAAAGTGACAGCAGCTTTTGGTCATCGGTCGTAAAATGCATTTTGAACAAAGAGCAAATATTAAATTTTGTTTTAAACTTGTGAAAACGTTTACTGAAACATTTTAAATGATGATCAGTGCCTATTAATGCTGTGTTTTACCTTGGTGTTATGAAGCGTCTTTTGTCACGCATTCGTCGTGCTCGACCACAATACCGTGAGAGATCGAATAAAGCTCAGCAGCCGAATTTTTACTTAAGTTATGCTCGAGGAGACTCGTCAAGTTGGGATATTAACTTTCAGACAAAAGAACTCATCTACAGTTCTTGTTGGGGAAAATGTGCAGTACATTTTGAAGAAATTAAAAAAAATATACATATTTTTTTTTCAAGAACATAGTGCTTAAACCACCTTAACTGTATTACAAAATTTACTAATTCCAATAGAATTATATGTATTTCACGGACCTCAACCATCAGGTCTACGAAATTCTTTGAGCCAGAAGCCAGAAGCCAAAACCAATTATTTCAGTTCAAAAAAACAAAAGAAGGAATAATATGATGACCTAATATAACATGAGAACCTTTTTATTGACAGTTTAAAATTTCCTACAGGTACAGGAAATGTTTGAATGACTTTTAGTCTCTGCGTGGGTAATCGCGTCTAAATTTTAATTTCCAAACTTTGAATGCCGTGCAATATCCAGCTGTGTTATTAAATGATAAAATGCAAATAAACCGATTTAGAATAATTCCTGTTTTCGTTTTTTTTTTTGTAAATTTAATTCCTCAACGATTGCTGCAAATGAAACAGTAATTGTCTTCTATGTGGGAAGAGATCCAAATAGCGGTATGAAATATCAAACTGGCACCTAGTTGATTTGGTTTTGAAAACTCTCTGAAATAGAAGCGCGATTCGTAAGCAGAGATTATATACCTCTTTCGAATTTAAAATCTGAATTGTAAAGGACACTTCAAGCAACCATAGCAGCAATGACAAAGTAATGTTTAGCACACCATATCCACATCGGATAACCCTTGACTTAACCGTAATTCAAAACTCAACCTTTTTTTACATAAAAACTTTTTTATATACTAAAAAATTTCGTCTCTTATATTAATCAACTTCGTTTATTGTATATAAAGAGCTTAAGCGACTGGGGCGAAACCTATACGGCTGTTGCCCATATCGAATTCGGTGTAGTAAAGACCAATGAAGATATCACCCAAGATCCAGAAGTCAGTACCCATGTAGCTAACAGCCGGAGAGCATTGTCCCTCAGATTCGATAACATATTGCGAGGCTGGGACGGTGAAGGTGGTACCGCCAATGACGAATTCCATATCGGGAAGGCTGCTGACGCTTGAGCAATCAATATAGCCATCACCATCGGGATCGACGACGTTCATGTATGCTACATAACCGTAGTATGGAGCCACAATGAGAGAGGTGCCAGTATCGGCGATGGCTTGGCAACCGGAACTGCACAAGACCTGACTGCCAATGCTACCGCTGTCCACAGCGAATTGCCAATAGCCTTCCTCAGATACGGGCACATAGGTGAGACTACCTTGGTAGAGGCTGGAATCGGAACCACCCAAAATCATTTCACCACCCTGAGATGAGGTGCCAGCACGAGCCAAATAGAAGGAGAATAGGTTCTGGCTGATCAAACCCTGAGTCCACATGTTGTAGAATGGTGGCACCACGTCGTCATTAGAAATTTGTTGGAAGGCCATACCCATAAGACCATCGAAATTGGAGTAAAGGAAGCTGGTACCGGGTTCTTGCATAGCTTCAGCGAACACTTGGTTTTGAATGGTGAGTCCAGCTACTCTGACGGTATCTTGGGACAGGAAACCAGACAAACTACCGGAACCGTATTCGATGGAGAAGCTTTCGCCATTGGCAACATAGGTGCTGGAAGCGCTGGAATTATATTTGTTGTGGGCCTGGCAGGCGGCATTGCTGGTGGGGCAGGTGGCTGATGGCACCCACAAGTTTGAGGAACCAGAATCGAACAATACCAAGAATTCCTGTGCTGGTGTACCGATGGTGATCTTGCCGTAGTATGCCAAGTTCAAGCTGTTATCCAATTGCTCGGTGGCGCGGGGAGCGGGAACGTGGTATTTACTGCGCAAGTAAGCCGTTTCGGTTTTCACGGTTTGGTGTGTCCTACGGTAGTTGGGGTTCTTGTAGATGGGCACGCGCACCATGTTGGCCGAAGCCAAGGCGGCGCAAATGGTGAAGAATACGAAGAACTTGAACATTTTGCTGTTGGAAGAAAAGTAATGTTAAGAAAAATCTTTTAGAATATCCAGGGTTTGTGGTTCTGAAATAGAAATTTTCAATTGTTTTAGCGTTCTTACCGTTAGCTTTTTTAATGTCGTGTAACACCAAACGATGGTATACAACTGTGCCATAAATTTTGCAGCTCATCGTTTTTATAGCCGAATCAGTCTGTGATAACGGTATACCTGCCAGCTATCAGTTCGCCTGCCATCGTTTATAATTAATTAGGAACAACAAATAGTTTTGTCTTCAAGATAGATCTACATGAGATAATACATTTTTTCTTATCAAATATTTTCAAAGTTTTTTTAATTTCATGACTTTTACTTTTTAACTGTTCAATGACCTAATCGCTTTGAAATGGAAATGCCCTGATAGTAGCTTAGCTAGTTACAACCAGTACGTTCTGGAAGTGGAATAGTGCGTAATATAAGATTCATTGTAAAAAAGTATGAAATTAGCGGTGGAAATCATAAAAGTTATCTAAATCGATTTTTTTAGTTTCAAGTCGATAGTTTTTGAGTTAAAAAGGGTAGACATTCAGTTCAATCAGCTTCATCAGTCTATTTTAAGCGCGTTCTTCTCGAAATGAATTTGCTGCCGTGTTAACTCGAAGACAAGTTATTCGACCCTCATAACATTTTTTTCTGCTTGTGCTGCATATAATTCTGCTATTGGGGCAAAAAAGAGTAAGACATTTTAATTTAAATTTCGCGTAAAATCCCTATCATAGAAACATTTTTTCAAGCTGGTTTTGACTGTCAGTGTTATCTGTGCCAAATTGCGAATTAATAATAATATCTTGGAACGCATACCTTTGTACAATCCCAGGTGATACGTGTTTAATAAAGTCCACAGACTGTTCTTCGGTAGCTCTTTGAGCGCCTATAAAGGCTTTACCATTATCGCTCGTTATCTTCTTTTGGAAAGCCGCGTCGTCCGACAAAACGAGCAAATGCCGGAAGAAAAGTCTCCTTTGTCAGATTAGTGTAAAATTCGGGGTGCATGGCTTTTGTCGTAAAACAGCCAAAGACAGCTACATAGTCTTTCATCAGAGTTGGAGACCTTAACATGGACGCTTTTATCGGAAAAGATCCAGCACATCGACACCTGTGATGAAGAAAGGCAGAGCGATATTACTGCGTATAATACCATAATCTGTATTCGCATCTTCTGCTTCTGCATAGTGTAGATTTTGCGTATGAAAATGCACTTCTTTATTTGGAGATTAAGTCGGGAGTTTTAAATTGCTGGCGGACCATGTGTTGCATGAGGCGATGTTCGGCGTGAAGCATTATTATGTGGATATAACTTATCAATAAAGTGGCAAGTTGAGACTTTTCTGGTATAATGATGGGATGGCGTTCGTTATTCGTTTGGCTTGAATTAGCAAGCCAAAGAACACCTTCGTATCCAGGAATGGGCTTAGAACTAAGGGGGACTCCCTTTATCAATAGGATTTGATTATATGCGTTAAGAGCGTACTGTGCTTTTTGTGAATATGAAGGTTTGGGAAAACGATGAAAATCGTTTAAGGATGTCGGCATTATCCAGTATTGTGTTCAAAGTGTTGATTTTTGGAATTTCTGGGGTCGATTATGTAGTGCATGGGAGATTGTGACCAATAATCAAGAGACTATATTAACCATTGGGTGGCATTATGAGAAATATCGTTCAGATGTTTGCGAAGTGGGACCATTTTTCTAAGCGAAGAGGTTTCACTTATTCGTTCCAGTCGGTTCCGTCCAGCAATAGTTCCTATATGAAGATTTTCGCTTGTATAATAATTGGCGAAAGCCATCCTGCGAGATTGAAAATTTTCGCCATCGGGGAAAAAACCTGTCTCTTTGTAATGGCGGATAATGCGGATAGACTCAGTCGTGTATGAAAATTGTTCCGATATCGCAAATACTTGTGTCCAACAAATTTTCGTTTGTTATGTTTCTTAATATATTTGGGTGATTTGCCGTAATTTTTTTAAGAGAAGCCCTGCGGTGTTGAGGGCATTTATTACTTGTGATAAAGACTCTCGTGCTTGTGAAAGACTGCAACTGTCAGACAGAATATCGTCTACTTACGGCTGTGTTTTTAACACCTTTGAATTCGCGTAGTGGACTACTTGACTCGTTGAAAATCTTGTTCGTCGTTATGTACCACTATGTGTCGATACATTTTTTCAACGTCCCCATTGAATATGTATTTGAATATACGCCAACTTGATACCAGAAGCATTCAATCTGGTGGGAGTGTGGGTTCCGTAAAAATCATTTAATTTAGGTATTCCCGCGCTAGGGGGTTTTGAGGCATTGAAGACAATTCTTACTTTTGTTGTTTTATTGTCTGGCTTGCCTACCGTATGATGTGGCAGATAAAAGGAGTAGTATTTGCAGTTGATGATTTTTCCCTGGGCTTACTTTCTCCATGTGAGCTTACCTTTTTAAGTAAGTTTCTTTCCATACTTTGAAACTGCTGTATCACAGAGGTGAGAGAGTGACCCAAAGCAAGTGTGTTAGGAAATTGTTACTTAAGTGGTCATACCAACATTTTCTGATCTAATAGTTGTGGCTTTGTAAAAGTCCTCACCATACTGATCTTCAGCGGTTGCAATTGATTTACGGGTGGTAGTTCTTCGAACAAATTTACCTAACCACACGAAAACACAAGAGTCAACAGATTATGATTAAATAAGCATTTGATGGGATTCATATACCATAGAAATATTTCTAACGATTGCCTCGAACATGGTAAAACAATCAATGACATATATTAGGTTGGAAAGTATATCCCTTACGCCTTTTTGTCTTTTGAATTTCGCGAACTATGTATAAAGCGCTACAGAGCTCGTATCTGGCAATACTATACATCTTTGAAAGGTCTTGATGCAACCTACAAAACGACGCATGATTAGTTTGGATATTGCGTTCAACAGTTATAGACGTGTAAACATGGAGTTCACTAACGCCGAAAATCGCGCTGTTTTAAAGTTCTAATCCGTTAAAGACAAATCCACTAGAGGGGGTATTATGAAGTTGCCGTCTAGATGGAAACAGATTATCGAACGAAACGGCGCATATCTGAACTAAGTCCGATCACTGTAACACTTTTTATAAAACATTGAATAAAGAGCAAAAAAGCGGAAGGGAGATATTTGACAACCTAATATCATCACCAATTTAACATTACTGTACATTATTGGGTTGACTGTCCTACAGTAGCATTCATTTAACTCTTGAGAGGTTGAATATTTAAGTGAACCTTTTCCAGTCAATATCAATATCATTCGTTTTCACTTTTGCTCTGTGAAGGTTAGTGCTTTGCATTTGAAATCCCTAAGTTGTACTGTTGGTTTCGAACTTCCCATTCTCATATTCTTTTTGTAAGAGAAGTAAATTGCTTTGTCACAAAGTATTCTAAAACTACTTCCCGATATCATATAGTATAAACAACTCTTTTCTCCTACAAATAATTTCATCTCAATTTATTCAACAAACATTATATCGGTCGACAATACTTAGGCGACTGGAGCGAAACCAATACGGCTGTTGCCCATATCGAATTCGGTGTAGTAAAGACCAATGAAGATATCACCCAAGATCCAGAAGTCAGTACCCATGTAGCTAACAGCCGGAGAGCATTGTCCCTCAGATTCGATAACGTATTGCGAGGCTGGGACGGTGAAGGTGGTACCGCCAATGACGAATTCCATATCGGGAAGGCTGCTGACGCTTGAGCAATCAATATAGCCATCACCATCGGGATCGACGACGTTCATGTATGCTACATAACCGTAGTATGGAGCCACAATGAGAGAGGTGCCAGTATCGGCGATGGCTTGGCAACCGGAACTGCACAAGACCTGACTGCCAATGCTACCGCTGTCCACAGCGAATTGCCAATAGCCTTCCTCAGATACGGGCACATAGGTGAGACTACCTTGGTAGAGGCTGGAATCGGAACCACCCAAAATCATTTCACCACCCTGAGATGAGGTGCCAGCACGAGCCAAATAGAAGGAGAATAGGTTCTGGCTGATCAAACCCTGAGTCCACATGTTGTAGAATGGTGGCACCACGTCGTCATTAGAAATTTGTTGGAAAGCCATACCCATTAAACCATCGAAATTGGAGTAAAGGAAGCTGGTACCGGGTTCTTGCATAGCTTCAGCGAACACTTGGTTTTGAATGGTGAGTCCAGCTACTCTGACGGTATCTTGGGACAGGAAACCAGACAAACTACCGGAACCGTATTCGATGGAGAAGCTTTCGCCATTGGCAACATAGGTGCTGGAAGCGCTGGAATTATATTTGTTGTGGGCCTGGCAGGCTGCATTGCTGGTGGGGCAAGTGGCTGATGGCACCCACAAGTTTGAGGAACCAGAATCGAAGAGTACCAAGAATTCCTGTGCTGGTGTACCGATGGTGATCTTGCCGTAGTATGCCAAGTTCAAGCTGTTATCCAATTGCTCGGTGGCACGGAGACTGGGAACATGGTATTTACTGCGCAAGTAAGCAGTTTCGGTTTTCACCGTTTCGTGTGTCCTACGGTAGTTGGGGTTCTTGTAGATGGGCACGCGCACCATGTTGGCCGAGGCCAAGGCGGCACAAATGGTGAAGAATACGAAGAACTTGAACATTTTGCTGTTGGAAAGAAAGGTTAAGAGTAAAATATTTTAGAATTTCAAGTTGCAGAGGTTATGAAATAGAAATTTTGCAATTGTTTTAGCGTTCTTACCGTTAGCTTTTTCTTAGTGTCGTATAGCACTAGCAGTGGCATACAACTGTGTCATAAATTTTGCAGCTCGTCCCTTATATACTCCATTTCTGTAACCTATCTTTCTCTGATAATCTCTCGACGCTAATTAAACAAGTGCTCTAATATTTGAAGATTGGCGATAACTTCACTTTTTTCAATCAAAATTTATTTGATTGTTTTATATAGTATATGCACTTAGTAGTTAGTATTCTTAAAAAAAGCTTGGAATTATTTGGGAGTTTCTTGAGCGCACTTGGAATGCTTTTGACAGGCCTCGCTACTTCATATTACACATTTCTGTCAATCTCATATGTATACATACTTCTTGGTCAGAAGGAATATGAACTTCAGGAAGGTTAGTTTTGACTCATGGTTGTCTATATTTAATTTGGAATAGTGATCAGTTCCCGAACAAAACTAGTGTGCCCTTACATGATTTCTAGAGACTTGAAATGTCATTTTTCAGACGAAACCAAAAAAATATAGTGTAATATGGGTATTAAGTATATGAAGAATTTACTAGAAAAAGGTAATAAAATTGTATTTTCAAAGGAGCTGGCCAAATATTCCAGAGACTTTGCGTCTATCGTCATTATTACTCGTTTTGTGATTGGTGGAATAGTTTGTTTTATATTACTTACTCGCACCAGCCTGTCTGGTGATATGTAGTATATACGTATGTGACATTTATGACCCTCGCCTGTTTAACATATAAACATAATCTGACAGTTGTACATAAGTATGTATGGGCATAAGAGGGTAGATAACATTCAATAACAACGAAATAACAACAATATCAATCAATAATAACCACAACTAGTATATATGACGTCGCCGTTATTTAGCTGGAAAGTACGATTGCGTCGTTTAATTGAAGATTATCGAAAAATTAGCATTAAGGTTCAGATAGTGCGGTCTCGAGGCACTTCAAAAATACAGACACATTTTTGTTTTTTGTCTAGTGAAGTTTGTTGACAGTGAAACTGAAAGTGAATTGATGAATATTGATAACGATAAACGACCTTTACTAACACTCTACATTTGGTTCGTACCGTTTTGAAGTATCAAGTATTGCCTATAAATTGTGTATTAGAAAGCTCCAAAAATTCATATGTGAGAAAGTTTCAAGATTTTTTAAACACGACTATGATATAACAAATAATCCTTGGTTTTCTCTATGTTACTAGTAAATTTATAAATACTTCTGTTGTTGGTTTTTTCTGTCTGAGGGCGTGTAAAATGCCTTTCGCATCATCAGTGCTGTCGTCACAGCAACGGCATGTGCTACTTGCAGGTCACTAAAAACCCCGCCTCTACCAAATTAGTATTACTTCAGGGTGATGTCTCATTTATCTCATTGACAGATTTACATCAGCGCACTCGCGTTCAGGTCCCGCTTTTTGCTCCGTAGCAATATTGCTGCGAATTTCTTGATAATCCCCCAGTTTGCTTCGCTCTCCAGCACGACGCTGATTAAATTGTCAGCGTTTATTGGGCCAACCAAGTCTTCTACGGCGGTGCGTTCTCGTTGCCAGCGCACACATTCAATTCAATTTCTTACGTTGCGTCGAGTCGAATTTGTTTGGCTGGTTCCGGGATATTAGCATTGGAATCAGGTCAATCGGATGTAAACTTTTTATAAGAAAATATGTGCCAACAAAGTTTATCGAAAACTTACTTGATATATTGTACAATGTGAATGAAAGCGTTAATAATGTCAAATCATTTATGATTAGGTGATATTCTTAGTAAAGTATTCTTCCAACTTATTACTATTAAATAAATTAATTACAGATATCTTTGCTCTGGACTAAATTTTTTCAACTTTCAATATGCAACTTTGCTGTGTTGTGCAAATATGGTTAGCGATATCTGGGATTTCACGCCTTTATTTGCAATATCTCCTCCTGTTTGTTTGTGTTTTTTTTTTGGGTTGATTACCAGTCAATTGAAAATCTAAAGGAACTTCCCGTCGAAACGAGTTTTGTAGCAGGTTTTTAAAAATTCGGAAATAGACACCAGTTTATAACGCATTCACACTTGTTTTTATGCTTCGAACCCATACTCCAACAGCTAACACTCGATTTGTCCTACCGGAAAGGTCAAGTGGTGTGTGCAGATCTTTTGTAAGCATACTTTAGTAGTTCAGATATCACTTATTCAACCTCTATCGTTATCACAAATGAATTTGGTAGGGTCATCCTCATATATAGTAATGCTGCTCTTGGCACTTTTAGGAATCCCAATAAATGCCAGAAGGACATGTTTCTCATTCGATTCTCTTCATTCTCGTGCTCTAAAGAAATGTTTGAACAAAAATGTCTTCAAATATGGCGTAGTTATTTTTAAAAAGTTCTAGTGTTCCAGTTGATTGAAACTATATAAAATTAATAAGCATACTGCTCCTACAAGCATGTCCCTATTAAATACAAGTACATGAAGACATTCTAGACTGTCTGGGTCTATATAACTTTAATAACATTTGCATCTAGATAATTTTCCGTGTCAGGTGGCTAACTAAAAATTACGTCCATAAGATAAGACCAAGCAAGTTATTTCCAGTTTTATCAGGATTTCTAATACAAACACACTTTTAATGACGCAGCAATTTTATTTCCATATCAAGCATTTGAAACTAATTCATAAATATTTGACAGAAAATTCCACATTATAATAATAACGGGTGATCCAAATAGAGGTAATTTTTTCAATAGCTTTTTTGACAGATCAGATTTGTATTTTTTTGTTCGGTATTGTTGGGCTTTTCATCATGGGAAGACTTACGTCTGAAGAGCGTTTACAATTCGTTACACTTTACCAGGTTGTTCAATAAGTTTTGTCGTTTGATAAAGAAGACACAATTTGATGCTTCAAAACACACTTTATTATTCAGTATAATATCCTGAACATTAATACACTTTCTGAAGTGAGTATCCGGAAGGTCTGCAAAATACGCTTCAACAGCCGTTAGGACCGCTTCATTTGATGAAAACAAATGAAAGTCGCTGGGGCCAACTCTGGTGAATACGATGGATGCTCCAACAATTCGAGCTTAAACGAAATCCCTCTCGCATCCCAAAAAACTGATGCCATAACCTTCTCGGCCGATTTCCGGCCACGAACTCATTTCGAAGCTGAACAATCAGGCTCACACCACTCCTTATCTTCTTGTTTTGATACGGGATTATGATGCTGGACCCAAGTCTCCATCTTAGTGATGAATCGACGCACAAAATCCACTTAATCAGTTTTAAAACGTTCCAAATGTTGGTGAGAATGTCGCATTCGAATGTTTTTTTTTTTTTTTTTTTTTTTTTGTTTTTTTTTGATAGTAGGAGGAAGCATCGAAAGCCGGAGTGCGGGACTTTAATCCGCTAAACCTAACCTACCCCACCTCATATCTCTCCCACGGGACCACTGGACAAAGTATGACTTCATGGGAGAGAAGAAGACGTTTAAGTCTCCTCTATTGCACGGACTGACTGACGCCTTATCTGTTCTAAATGTCTCAATTTTGTCATAATTTGATTTGCCGCTTCGCTGACAGCATTCCACTTTACAGAGGACTCGCACATAAGTGCTGTCAAATTTTCCACCGTGATACTACCACCAAGGGTGGTTTTCAGCTTTTCCCTTATACTAGAAAACCGAGGGCAATAAAAGAACACGTGTTCAGAGTCTTCTATACACTCTGTACACGTCGGACAGTATTGACTAAAGTCATGACGATATTTAAATAGGTAGCTTCTGAAGCAACCATGCCCGCTGAGTATTTGGGTAAGGTGGAAATCCAGGTCTCCATGTTGTCTACCTATCCACAAATGTATGTCCGAAATCAGTCGGTAGGTCCACCGTCCTTTGCATGAAGTTTGCCACCGTTGCTACCACATTTTCAATGCTTTGATCTCTGGTGTTATGCGCTTTTTGGACGTCCTGTACGTGGATCGTCTTCAAGGCTTGTGTGACTGCACGATATTCAATTTTTTCGATTGTAAAAAAATACTGTGACACGGCGACACTACATCGCGTGTAGACAAAGAATGAATTGACAGATTGAAATGAAACTTCACGTACGTTTATATGAAGAGTGTACCAACAAAACAAAAAAAAATTTGGGCTAGTAGCAACGCCATCTCTTATCGAACGACAAAACTTGTTGAACAACCTGGTATTACGAAAACTCTCGTTCCTTATGGAATGGGTTTCGTGCGCTTCATTAAACTTATGGTCAAACACCATCATACATCTTAAGACTCAGCATTCATTATTGCATAATATTCGAACGAATGGACCAATGTTCTTTCGAATGATAACGAACATTCACCATTAAATTTGAAGTTTCTGTTTTTTTCTTATTTTTCTGTAAACAAGTAATGGATCACCCTTTATTTAAACAATGGTAGCGTTTTGTATTGAGTATAATTAACTGTGGTTTATAACTTAATATTATGCAGTATACATACATATGTATACAGGTATGTACATAATGTTATGTTTATCAATCTTTGAGGCCTAGGATAGTCAGATAGTCAGTCAGACTTAATTCGGTTATATATTTGTCTGCCTTTCTGCCCGCCAAGCCGTCTGCTTGAAACTGTTCAAATATTATACAATGGGCGTGGTACCGCCGTAGATAAAATTTCATATCTCTCAAATTTCTCAAAGTATTCAAGTTGGAAATTACCACTTCCTTATTCCAATATAGTTGTTATTATTGATCTTAAGGGGATCTTAATTAGTATATAATTGTTAAGTAGGATCTAAACTGTCAAACCTAAGTACTAAGTGATAAATCATATAAGAATTACTGAGTTTCTCCACGACACCTAGGTTGCTGTATAATATTTTTTAATCTAAGTGTAGTGGACTTTTGGAGGCCGGTATATCCATCATGTGTCGGCTAAAGAAAGATATTGACTGATTTTATTTATTTTCGATATGTACCGAATGTTATGGTATTTTGAGAGTGTGGGAATAATAAATAAAAAGCAGCGAAATTACAACAAAATATTGTTGGTTGCTTGGTGTAGCGTGGTTCACTCTATCTCAAACGCATTGTTTATAACCCTACAGCTAAGTTGAGTTAACGTTGTGCAGATCAAGTCATATGGGTTTATAAGGCTTGAAATGCCCAATGAGTAGATCGTTACATAAGTTATTTACCTCCGATATTTGCTATTACGAAACAGCAAACAAAAACTCATGAACAACAACAATGTTGCTCACTAGCACATGCAGCGAATGAAAGTTAAGATACAAGTATAACAGGCGGTTAATTGATAGATTCTGCTTGGCAAAGCGTAATAATCAAGAAAGCTGATAATAATACTTTTGTTCACTTAATGATTGTTTGTAATATCTAAAAAAAATCAACAAAGAGTTATACCTAGATATATATAAATGATCAGGATTACGAGACCAGTTTGAAGCTGGAACTCCTGCATAAGAGCCATTGCCTCAAAATGAGGTTTACGACTCCACGTGATCTACTGGCTCCACACAAGTGTCATCCATCCGATACCAACAAATGGAACGGTGGTATGGTAAATGGTATTATTGAAAGAGTGCCGTCCTAAACTACTAGAACTGGTCAAATGGGCCAGCTTGCTGGGAAGTACGGACCTTATGACAACAACGTCTACAAAATTCTGGAGCTTATCCACAACATCTGACTCATACATATACATCTACAAATCTACATCCACAAATGAAGTATGAGGCAATGGTAATGTCATATGATATCATACTCGCCTTTGTTAATGAACATTGGCAATTCGACCGAGAGAAGAAATTAAGCACAACATTTTCATTTCACAGCGAAAAGCGGAATTATTATGTAGTCATACACACACAGCCGAAATTGTGGGCATAACAGAAGGTAGCAAGTCGATTACTGCTCAAATCAGCAAGTTCATAAACCTTTTAGTGGATAGCTAAGCATCTTATCCATATATCAATAGCCAGTACTAAGTCTAATTGCGTTTGTTTAGAGTTTTAGAAGGTAACTCGGTGAATATCATCTGTGTACCCAGTCAAATAGGAACAGAAGGAAAAAAATGTAGAAACACAATTCGCTTAAGCTGTCCAGACCATTTAGCTCCTTGAAGGGTGGTTTGAAGCAAAGGACCCTAGAATAACACCTCAGACCTAGAATATAAGCAACACAGACCATACAACAAAGTTATTTTTGAGTAGTAAGAATTAGTGGTGGGTAGACCAAACAACTACCACTTCTAGGCAAAAACTGACATAGTATCACTGTAGGGATCGTCATAGCGAACCTGCTCTTTGTTTACCACCCGATCAATGCCCCCTTTCCAATTCTCCATTCACGAATTGGTTGGTTTAGACCCTGACTTCAACCTCATATTAATAAATAAAACTTAATAATTTCCTATCATCTCGTTAACGTCTTCTTTATATATCCAATATATTAAATAACGCCATCAATAGCTTTAAATAATATCTAGAGCATTTAAGGTAGCTCCAGCCGCTTCCGCTATATTGTTTGAAAATTCTTTATTATATATAATATTTTCCTAAAACAAAATGTTTTCCTTTTAGTTGCTAAAATAAGAAAGATTCGTCTGGGTAATTAAATTTAACTAAAAATCTCGGTTGCACGGGGATCTTTAGAACATGTATAGAAGCAAAGTTCTTGATATATATTCAGTGAAAAAAAAACTAGAGACCTCTGTATCGTGCAGAAGTTGGCGGTCTATCGACAAAGGCTATGCATTTTCGAATTATTTGAAGTAGGAGTAAATCACAAAGCCATGCTAAAACTACTATAGTACAAACAACTCTTTTCTCATACAAATAATTTCATTT
The DNA here is from genome assembly GCF_024586455.1 of Bactrocera neohumeralis. NCBI lineage: Eukaryota > Metazoa > Arthropoda > Insecta > Diptera > Tephritidae > Bactrocera > Bactrocera neohumeralis. The sequence continues at coordinate 47,047,143 of NC_065923.1, forward strand.
CAATTTATTCAACAAACATTATATCGGTCGACAATACTTAGGCGACTGGAGCGAAACCAATGCGGCTATTGCCCATATCGAATTCGGTGTAGTAAAGACCAATGAAGATATCACCCAAGATCCAGAAGTCAGTACCCATGTAGCTAACAGCCGGAGAGCATTGTCCCTCAGATTCGATAACGTATTGCGAGGCTGGGACGGTGAAGGTGGTACCGCCAATGACGAATTCCATATCGGGAAGGCTGCTGACGCTTGAGCAATCAATATAGCCATCACCATCGGGATCGACGACGTTCATGTATGCTACATAACCGTAGTATGGAGCCACAATGAGAGAGGTGCCAGTATCGGCGATGGCTTGGCAACCGGAACTGCACAAGACCTGACTGCCAATGCTACCGCTGTCCACAGCGAATTGCCAATAGCCTTCCTCAGATACGGGCACATAGGTGAGACTACCTTGGTAGAGGCTGGAATCGGAACCACCCAAAATCATTTCACCACCCTGAGATGAGGTGCCAGCACGAGCCAAATAGAAGGAGAATAAGTTCTGGCTGATCAAACCCTGAGTCCACATGTTGTAGAATGGTGGCACCACGTCGTCATTAGAAATTTGTTGGAAAGCCATACCCATTAAACCATCGAAATTGGAGTAAAGGAAGCTGGTACCGGGTTCTTGCATAGCTTCAGCGAACACTTGGTTTTGAATGGTGAGTCCAGCTACTCTGACGGTATCTTGGGACAGGAAACCAGACAAACTACCGGAACCGTATTCGATGGAGAAGCTTTCGCCATTGGCAACATAGGTGCTGGAAGCGCTGGAATTATATTTGTTGTGGGCCTGGCAGGCGGCATTGCTGGTGGGGCAGGTGGCTGATGGCACCCACAAGTTTGAGGAACCAGAATCGAAGAGTACCAAGAATTCCTGTGCTGGTGTACCGATGGTGATCTTGCCGTAGTATGCCAAGTTCAAGCTGTTATCCAATTGCTCGGTGGCACGGAGACTGGGAACATGGTATTTACTGCGCAAGTAAGCTGTTTCGGTTTTCACGGTTTGGTGTGTCCTACGGTAGTTGGGGTTCTTGTAGATGGGCACGCGCACCATGTTGGCCGAGGCCAAGGCGGCGCAAATGGTGAAGAATACGAAGAACTTGAACATTTTGCTGTTGGAAGAAAAGTAATGTTAAGAAAAATATTTTAGAGTATCCAAGGTTTGTGGTTCTGAAATAGAAATTTTTCAATTGTTAGAGCGTTCTTACCGTTAGCTTTTTTTAATGTCGTGTAACACCAAACGATGGTATACAACTGTGCCATAAATTTTGCAGCTCATCGTTTTTATAGCCGAATCAGTCTGTGATGACGGTATACCTGCCAGCTATCAGTTCGCCTGCCATCGCTCATAATTAATTAGGAGCAACAAATAGCTTTGCCTTCACGATAGATCTACATGAGATAATACAATTTTTTTATAAAATATTTTGAAAGTTTTTTTAGTTTCATGACTTTTACAATTTAACTGTTCAATAACCTAATCGCTATGAAATTGAAATGACCTGATAGTAGCTTATCTAGTACAGCGAGTATGTTCTGGATGTGGAATAATGCAAAATAAAAGATTGACTGTAAAAAAACAATAAAATTAGCGGTAGATATCATAAATTGTTATCTGAATCGATTTTTTTATTTTTTCATATTTCATATTACATACTAAATTTTCAAATCGATATTTTTGAGGTAAAATGGTAAACGCGTATTTCTCGAAACATCATTTTTCAAATTCGCTGCAGAAGATCGCACGTGAACCACCATATGCAGTTTTTTCTGAGACATAGAAGAACTCCTGTGTTTGAACTTATAAATTAGCAAACCGCTTAGTAGCCAATAAAAATTTGCACAGACATTTAATTTCCATTCCTGCCAGTTCGGTGAGATGTCTGAATGCATGCGCTCCCAAGTGTTTAAGCCTTGACCTCCCAAACGCGGAACAGTAAAGAAGGAAGTGTTGCGTTGTTTCCACCTAATCTTCTTCCATACAGCTTCTGCCCAGTATTGGCCAAACTTCCGCGAAACACAGCTATTCAGTAGTAGAACAGAAGAAGCTCACGGTCCCTATCCTCCGACGGTTTCTTCTCACCCCCAACTCCCTCGCCGGTATATGGGTAGAGAAAGAGACGCCAGAGTTCGGTGTGGTGACTAAGTGTTATGGTTGGGGTGGACCTTAGTACACCACACAGGCTGATGAGTGCAGCCCATTTAACGCTCTTGAGTTTCTTTGTAAGTGTGGCCTTTTCTAGAGTCCTCCACCACATAAAGACTACATAAAACATAATGGGCTTGACTATGGTGGCGTAGAACCACAGGACCACTTTCAGTGAGCGACCCCACTTTTGTAATCGATGCCCGTTTTCCTCCCTCTTCGATACTATCCAGGATGACTCTAAGATATTTCACTGTATCCGCTGATTGTAGACGGATGTCTCCCATTTGCGGCAGTGGTGCCACCGGGATTTTGCATCTTCTCGATTTTATTTGGGTAGATGGCGAGACCGTTTACAACTGCCCAATTAGTTACGACGCTGTGATACCTCTGCGTCAATCCATGAGCTGCACTGAGAAACTTTCCTTTGACCAAGCGCTACATCGTCTACATAGACAATCCGGAAGCTAAGTTTTTTAAGCAGGTCGTTTACGACCAGGATTCATAAAAAGTAGAGAGAATTCCACCATGTGGGCTTCGCCTATACACATTTCGTCGAGCAAGTGCGTTTCCCCATTCCGTTTCAATCACTCTGTCGCACCGAAGACAGAAAATTAAGTATTTGAGGTTTGATTCAACCACAAGACCGTTCAGAACAATTACGGCTGATTCCGGCAGAACGTTATTGAAAGCTCCCTCTATATCAAGGGAGGTCTCAACAGCGAATTGCCTAACCCTAATGGCTTCCTCAAGCCATGGCACGATAGTATGCAGGGCAATATCCACAGACTTGCCTATACAAGAAGCATGTTGTGCTTCTGATAAAGGGTTTCTCGGATTGCGCCTCCTTATAAACAAGTCTATAAACCTCACCATAGTTTTTGGAAAGAGAGAGGAAAGGCTGATGGACCTCAAGTTCGTGGCCGTAACATGGGACCTTCAGGATTAACGTGACACTGACTCGCCTCCAGGCCCGGGATGTAATTCAGTCTTAAACATTTCCTACAGATAGAAGCCAACCAGTTGCATGACACCTTAACAGCCTGTTGCAGCTGGGCTGGTATGATACCATCCCGTCCTGGGGACTTGAAATGTTTTAAAGAAGGTCGAAAAAGGCCGCACAATAGTCTTGCGGCACACTGAGAGATATCCCCCTAGAGAACGTGTTGCTCGGGAAGTGAGCATCCTAAGTGTATCCTCACTGCTCAGGGTCCACTGTTCATTTGCGTCCTTAAGATAACCCGGGGAGACGCGGTATTTGCGAAAATACGCCTGAATGTAGAGGACTCATGGCAGTTCTCCACTTTTTGGCGGAAACTTTTTCATGAAATCCTCTCTGCCTTCCTTAATTCGGACTTGTATATTGAAAGTTCGGTTTTATACAACTTTTATAAGATCATGCCCCAAATATAAAATGTATATAATTGATGGAAACGATTGAAGAAGAACAAGGTTACAAATAGTGCATTAAAAAGATAACTGAATTAACATTTGAATTATTTTTTGTTTTTGTAATCCCAAATACAGAAGAAAGAGGCGAGAAAACTGTTTGGTTTTGGCATTTCTCTCAATGAATGATGAAACGCCTAAAAGTCGAAAGACTTTACCTATGCACCCGAAAACACAAGACTGAACTGGCTATGGTCGTAGTAACGATTTTCTGGAACATGGAAAAACAATGAAAGAAAATAATTACTATACATTATTCGGTTGATTGTTTCACCGTAACATTCATTTATTTATTGAAACTTTGAATATTTAAGTGAACCTTTCCGATTCAATATCAATATCAGTCATTCTCACTTTTGCTCGGTGAAGGTAAGTGCTTTGAAGCCGTAACCTAACTCGTTTAGATAATGAGGAAACAAATTGCGAATAACCGGTCCAGTTTCATAGGCCTAACGGTCACTACTAAACCGTCTAAGGCAACAACTGGTATTGTAAATACTTAACTTTTTAATACGGTCACAACAGGTTCTGTTATATTATTCTTAAAAGTCTTTTAATTTGTACCATTCCCTTATACAGCGAAGTTCTCGTTTTCAATTGCAAGGGGCATCCACACAGTATTTCTCGCAGTTATTTAATTAATTACCAGGAGAATCACCTTTTGCCAGTTGTATGCATAGAAGGGAAGCTCTTGATAATATGAGAAACTAAAGAATTGGAGGCAACCTCAGGCTCTGCTATCAAGTGTCAAATGCTGGGAAAGCTATTGGAGTTATATGGTTACGAATTGAGAGTTTTAATTGTTTTGTTCGGAGTTTTTGCAAACACTATACTGAACTATAACTTCTTTGAAGTTCTAACTGAAGTCATACAACAATCGAACTCAGTAAGTTTTTTTTCGAACTTTCTAACCTTTAGCAGGAAGAATAAATTGCTACGCCACAAATTATTCCAAAACTACTTCCCAAAACCATATAGTACAAACAACTTTCTTCTCATTCAAATAATTTCATCTCAATTTATTCAACAAGCAATTTTCCAATTTTTCTCGGTCGACAATACTTAGGCAACTGGAGCGAAACCAATGCGGCTATTGCCCATATCGAATTCGGTGTAGTAAAGATCAATGAAGATATCACACAAGATCCAGAAGTCAGTACCCATGTAGCTAATAGCAGGTCCCTCAGATTCGATAACATATTGCGAGGCTGGAACGGTGGAGGTCGTACCGCCAATGACAAATATCCAAAATTCTATTAAAGTACATGAAATCTTATCGTCATTATTATTCGTTTTGTGATTGGTGGAATAGTTTGTTTTATATTACTTACTCGCACCGACCTGTCTGGTGATATATAGTATATATATATGTGACTTTTATGACCCTCGCCTTTTTAACATAGTATAAACATAATCTAACAGGTGTACATAAGTATGTATGGACATAAGAAGGTAGATAGCATTCTATAACTAGAAAATAACAACAAAATTAATAAATAATAAACACAACTAGTATATATGACGTCGTCGTTATTTAGCTGGAAGGTACGATTGCGTCGTTTAATTGAAAATTATCGAAAAATTAGCATTAAGATTCAGATAATGCGGTCTCGAGGCACTTCAAAAGTACAGACACATTTCTTTTGATCTAGTGAAGTTTGTTGACAGTGAAATTGAAAGTGAATTGATGAATATTGATAACGATAAACGACCTTTAATAACACTCTACATTTGGTTCGTTGCGTCTTTGATGTATCAAGTATTGTCTATAAATTGTGTAAAAGAAAGCTCCAAAAAGTCATATGAGAGTAAGTTTCAAGATTTTTTAAACACTACTATGATATAATAAATATTTCTTTGTTTTCTCTATGTTACTAGTAAAATTATAAATACTTCTGTTGTTGATTTTTTTCCGGGTGGGATGGGATTTAAAGAAACCCTTGAACTGAAAAAAAGTAAATATAACTAATAACTAAATACGACAGAGACTTTCCTAAAAGGCGTTGTACGAACTATTATGGTGAGCGTGGCATGTTTAAGTGAAATCTTACATATACAAAAACTTTACACGATTTAAAAATTGTCCAAATGGAACCAAAACTAATCAGATACTGAACATGTGGGCCTCAGTTCCTATTGTGAAGTTTTTATCGAAAATATTGGTCAATAATATAATATTAAAATATTATAGAAATTAGGAAAGAATGCTTTTCTGAGAATTGTATGCCTGCTTTTCGAACGTAGTTTGAATATTAGTCACTTTGAGGAATACTCTTAAAAGTTCATTCCTTTATACTTATGTGACAAACAAATAGTTTATTTTGCATACGTCTGCCTACTATACATAAAGACATTCTAGACTGTCTGGGTCTATATAACTTTAATAACATCAGCATCTAGATAATTTTGTATGTAAGGTGGCTAACTAAAAATTACGTCTTCTGTGTTAAATTTCAGCAGAGAACTTACATACAACGAAATGTTATTAGTGTGGTTTTCTCTCGCTCTCGCTTACTGACTCCTACAGCTAAGATCCTGAGTTAACCTTGTGCAGATCCAGTCAAACGGTTTTATAAAATGGCTTTAAATGCCTAATGAGTGGATCGTTACATTAGTACTCTCTACTCTCTACTACATTTTCTGTTACAAGATAACCAACAAAAACTCATTAACACTAACACATGCAGCGAGTGAAATAATCCAGAAAGCTGATAATAATGCTTTCCTTCATTTAACGATTCTTTGTAATACCTAAACAAATCGATATAGATAAAGTGTTATATATATACATATACAAATGATAAGAATTACGAGATCAGTTCGAATCTGGATCTCCTGCAGAAGAGTCATTGTCTCAAAGTGGGGTTTATTATGAAAACTAAATCAACAAAGGCTTTGGAGCTTATGCTTGACATCCCGTCTATACGACTTATGATTTCAGATCAGATTTCGCGTCACTACGGCCATGATATCAATCCCTACCTTGTAAATGAATTTGATTAAATTGGCAATGCGACTGAGAAAAGGTATTAAATACAAGATTTTCATTCCCAGTAGAAAAAATTACCCAATGGTTCTGTGAGCAACACCTCCAACGACGAAATCTACATATCCATTGACGGATCAAAGGGTGAAATAGGAACAGGAGCGGAATTCTTCTGTAGTAATCCATACACAGCCGAAATTGTTGGTATAGCAGAAGGTGCCAAGTTAGCTACTGCTCTAATCAGCGAGTTCATAATCTTCTAGTGGATAGCTAAGGCTGTCCGTAGTAAAACTGGCTATACTAAGGCTCATTACGTTGGATTATGCATACACACAATAACTACAGTTTCAGCAGGTAACTTGGCGAATATATCTGGGAATCCAGTCAAATAGAACAGAAGGAAGAGAAAAAGTACAAACACAATTTCCTTAAGCTGCCCAGAACATTCAAATTTTTCAAAAGTGGTTTCAAGCAAAGGCGCCTGGGCTAACACCTCAGACCTGAAACATATACTTCTAGGCAAAAAGGAACTTAGTAACACTGTAGGGGTCATCATAGCGAATTGACCCTTAAGATCCCACCTTCAGATAATAAGAAAAGTGTATTCGGAAGAATTCAGAGCATGCGCGGTAGGTGATGTGACTCAGCCTTCAGACGAATGAGACGATATATATTTCATGGCTCCCAATGTGACAAGACATTTGGCACTTGGGGGGAAAAAAGCACGTCTTTTACCAAATAAACAAAGTTACTGTATAAGGCGTAATTTTGCCACCACCCGGTCAATACTCCCTTCACAATTTTTAATTCACGAATTGGTTGGTTTACTTCATATATCTATATTAATGATATTAATGATTGACTGGTTAACGTCCTCCTCATATAATCAATATATTAAATACAGCCATAAATAGCTTTAAATAATATCTAAATAATTTACTGTTGGGACAGTCCGAGCCGTTTCCGCTATATTGTTCCTAAATTCTTTATGTATTATCAAAGGTTCGTCTGGGTAATTAAAACTACCTCAAATTTGTTTGCACGGGGTTTCATAGAACATTTCTCACAGATCTAAGTAATCCCTTGGCCAGAATCATATATATATAGAGAAGCAAAGTTCTTGATATTCAGTGATAACCAAATAATCCTATTATACCTGTATACCACACTCAAGTTTAGCTGTCGGTTTCGACCTTTACAATCTTTGCGGTAGGAGTAAATTACAAACGCTGTGATCATGCTACCAGAAACTATTCAAAAACTACTTCCCGATACCATGTAGTACAAACAACTCTTTTCTCATACAAATAATTTCATTTCAATTTATTAAACAAACAATTTTTCTCGGTCGAAAATACCTAAGCGACTGGAGCGAAACCAATGCGGCTATTGCCCATATCGAATTCGGTGTAGTAAAGACCAATGAAGATATCACCCAAGATCCAGAAGTCAGTACCCATGTAGCTAACAGCCGGAGAGCATTGTCCCTCAGATTCGATAACGTATTGCGAGGCTGGGACGGTGAAGGTGGTACCGCCAATGACGAATTCCATATCGGGAAGGCTGCTGACGCTTGAGCAATCAATATAGCCATCACCATCGGGATCGACGACGTTCATGTATGCTACATAACCGTAATATGGAGCCACAATGAGAGAGGTGCCAGTATCGGCGATGGCTTGGCAACCGGAACTGCACAAGACCTGACTGCCAATGCTACCGCTGTCCACAGCGAATTGCCAATAGCCTTCCTCAGATACGGGCACATAGGTGAGACTACCTTGGTAGAGGCTGGAATCGGAACCACCCAAAATCATTTCACCACCCTGAGATGAGGTGCCAGCACGAGCCAAATAGAAGGAGAATAGGTTCTGGCTGATCAAACCCTGAGTCCACATGTTGTAGAATGGTGGCACCACGTCGTCATTAGAAATTTGTTGGAAAGCCATACCCATTAAACCATCGAAATTGGAGTAAAGGAAGCTGGTACCGGGTTCTTGCATAGCTTCAGCGAACACTTGGTTTTGAATGGTGAGTCCAGCTACTCTGACGGTATCTTGGGACAGGAAACCAGACAAACTACCGGAACCGTATTCGATGGAGAAGCTTTCGCCATTGGCAACATAGGTGCTGGAAGCGCTGGAATTATATTTGTTGTGGGCCTGGCAGGCGGCATTGCTGGTGGGGCAGGTGGCTGATGGCACCCACAAGTTTGAGGAACCAGAATCGAAGAGTACCAAGAATTCCTGTGCTGGTGTACCGATGGTGATCTTGCCGTAGTATGCCAAGTTCAAGCTGTTATCCAATTGCTCGGTGGCGCGGGGAGTGGGAACATGGTATTTACTGCGCAAGTAAGCAGTTTCGGTTTTCACGGTTTCGTGTGTCCTACGGTAGTTGGGGTTCTTGTAGATGGGCACGCGCACCATGTTGGCCGAGGCCAAGGCGGCGCAAATGGTGAAGAATACGAAGAACTTGAACATTTTGCTGTTGGAAGAAAAGGAATGTTAAGAAAAATCTTTTAGAATTTCAAGTTGCTGAGCTTATGAAATAGAAATTTTGCAATTGTTTTAGCATTCTTACCGTTAGCTTTTTCTTAGTGTCGTATAGCACTAGCAGTGGCATACAACTGTGTCATAAATTTTGCAGCTCGTCCCTTATATACTCCATTTCTGTATCCTATCTTTCTCTGATAATCTCTCGACGCTAATTAAACAAGTGCTCTAATATTTGAGATTAGCGGTGACTGCACTTTTTAACTGGAAATTATTTCGAGTGTTTTAATAATATACGTTTGAGCTTGCGCTGTGTTGTTAAAAATAGAAAGATTGCAATTATTTGGAACTTTTTTGGCGACACTTGAGGGTCTCTTGAAAGGCTTCATTCCTTCATATTGCGCATTTCGCAATTGATTACCGTGAAAAGTTTGTTAGTTTTTGGATCGTTTCAGAATTTTAAAATGCACATTTTCAGAGAATATCAGAAGGGATATAAAACTATATGAAAAGTTGACCGAAAAATCGTAATTTGGACATATTTTGGAATGTGGTTGCCAACCATTGAAGAGACTCAAAGTATGTATTACATAATGTATGCTAAATGTTAGTAATTTGGAGAACTATTCCAGAAAACATGCTCCTATATTATGATATAAAATCTTATCACCATTAGTTGCAATGTGTGAATGGTGAAGAATCTTATTTATATTACTTTCTCGCACCTGCTTGGTGAAGGCATATACTAGTATGTATGACTTTTATAACTCTCGCTTCAAACTTCAGATTCCGTTATTTTTTAGTTTCATCTTAGCACTCACTCTTTCCCACCTGAAAGCTCTAGTGGCTTGTGTAGATCTTGTATAAATTATTTGCGGTCATTGATTATGGGAATTTGTCTTGCCTTTCCAGCGTCTAACTACAATTACTTCTAATGATAGATCCAGCCTAAGTCGGAGCTATCGAGCACGCTTAAGATGCAGTCGTAGTTATTGCAGTTTTGCTTTTTTTAGCTTCGTAGTTGCGCGGTGTTTCTGTATATGTGCGTTTAAGGTGTTTGTTCTAAAGCTCTTGTTCTAACGACTGGGATAACCCAGCGCACGCAACAGAAAACATTATACATACAGCTCTGTTATACTATGTTATCTAGCTTAACAGCTATGTTGACTTATATTCATGCGTTAATTATTACGATATCACTTTGTCCACACCTCGGTGGTGGAGAGAGACATGTGTACCATTCGATTTCCCTCTTTTCTACAATCTACGTAAGTCAAAGGTTTCCAAAAAAAATAACTTCAGAGCACCACGACTACAAATTACTCTCGAGTGAGCCACGGAGAGCCCGACGACTCCAGTTCAAGCCAACTTCCTTGCTGTGATAACTTTGCGTATTGTTTTCAAAATATGTTATGTTTGTGGTGAGTGTTGTTTGTTGGGAATCAAGTCAGTTATGACAGGAATGTTTGTAAAAAAAACCAGACTCCAGAATGAGGTTTCTTAAAATATTGCATAATCGTGTTCAATAAGTTGTTGTGTCCAAGACGTTTAAAACCATATAAAAAGTTTAAGTATAGCAATCTAAGGTAACGCCGCTATGGGCGCGCCGCTATGAAGAATATACTTGTACAGAAATACATCGAACTACTTTCATATGTACAGTTTAGGCGGCTTTCAAATAAACAATCATATCTTTTACTCATTGAATTGGCAGTTCCTTAGCTTAATAACATTAGTCTGAAAGCAATTCTGTCTGGCAGGTGGCTAATTAAAAGGACAGGTATTCTGATAAGACCAAGCTATATATCGTATCTCCAGTTTTATCGTATTAATGATGTAGCAATTTTATTTTCATATCAAAGTGGTTTCGAATGCATCAATATTTACCACGACAAATCTACAGATTGAGAGTATTTAGACTATGGTATCATTTCGCTCTATGCACAACTAAGTTGTGCTTAATATAATTGTGGTTTACAACGCAGAACTAATATATTATTATATGATAATAAGTGCTAGGCATATCAAAATGGTTAGAATGACTACGCGAATTTAGTATGTCTACTTCTCCGTCCAACCGTCCGTCAATCCATCCGTTTGAATTTGGTCAGCTATTATCTAATGTATGTAATTCGTATAAATTGGAAAGGCAACTGGTATCCGGCTACACCCGAATTTAGCACTTCCTTATTTCTTTAATACTATTATTACTAATTAATGAATTGTGAACTGTTTACCTAGATAGTTAATGCACGAGCATAAGTACGTAGAGATTCACGTATAATGATAACAAAGTTACGTATACATTTATCTAGGTAACATATGTGTATATATACGTGTACATGTTTAAATAGTAGTATGCTTTTTTTTTTTTTTAAGTAGGAGGAAGCGGAACTTTAATCCGCTAAACCTAACCTACTCCCAACTCCAGACTCTCCCACGGAACCACCTAATTAGATATTACTTCGTGGGAGTGATAAGACAATTAAGTCTCCTCTATGGCACGGACTGACGGACGCCTATTCTGTTCTATATATCTAAGTTTTGTCATGATTGACGCTGCCGCTTCGCTGACAGCATTCCAGTTCTCTGTGGACTGGCACATAAGTGTCGTCAAAACTACCACCGAGTGTAGTTTTAAGTTTTTCCCTTGTACTTAAAAAGCGAGGGCAATAAAAGAATACATGTTCGGAGTCTTCTAAGCTCTCTGAACACGTCGGACAATTCGGACTAAAGTCGTGCTGGAATCTGTACAGGTAGCTTCTAAAGCCCCCATGCCCACTTAGTATTTGGGTTAGATGGAAATCCAGGTCCCCATGTCGTCTGTCGATCCAGGAATGGATCACCGGTATTAGTCTGTAGGTCCACCGTCCTTTGAGTGAGGTTTGCTACCGCTGCTGCCATATCGTTAAGCTTTTCACTCTCTCTTCTCTTTTGGCTCCTTTAGATGGCTCTGGTAATTTGTATACTCGTTCATATTCGTCACCCTGGATGTCAATGGGCATCATACTGGCTATTACTTCAGCAGCATCACTTAAAATTGTTCGGAAAGCACTGATAACTCTTAGTGCCGATAGCCTGTGCACTGTGTTTATTTGTCTGGCATACGCTTTGATGCCTAGCGCCTGGATCCATATTGGGAGCCGCATATAACATAACCGATCTCATTACCTTTGCGAGTAAAAAACGCCTGTTGGAACGCACGCAGGCTTTATTTGCCATCATTCTTGATAAGGCATTCAGGATTTTATTCGCTTTACCTGCAGTGTACTCTAGGTGATCCTTAAATTTGAGCCTTGAGTCTACTATTACTCCCAGATATTTTAGGTGTGGCTGTGAATGAATCTCGCACTCCCCTATGGTGAGAGATATACTTTCCTCTACTTTTCTTGTACTTATGAGCAAGACTTCTGTCTTTTGCTCAGCCAGTTCTAAACTCATTGAGGAGAACCATTGGCGCAGACCGTTTATGCACTCATTGCATTTGCTCCGGAGGTCGTCGAGGTGTTTAGCAACTGCTACCACAATAAGGTCGTCTGCGTATGCAACTAATTTAATAGCTTTCTCTTGGTGTCTCCTTGGCACCCCATCATACAATATATTCCATAGAAGGGGGCCAAGTACCGAGCCTTGCGGTACTCCACTCGAAATTGAGTAGCACTTTGTGCCTTCATCTGTATCGATTATAGTCGCCTGTTTTCAAAATAACTTATGACAACTTCCATAAGATATTGAGGAGCACGTATTTCATCTAGAGCTTTGATTATGTTCGTCCACTTTGCTCAGTTAAAGGCATTTTTCACATCCAGGGTGATCAGCGCACAATATTTTTTTGTTCCTCCTTTAGTATGTATGAGAGTATATTTGTAGTATTTACCTTTGCCTTACATTTGAAAAGCAAGACTATTCGACTATAGACAGCAGCGAATTTACAGATTTGCTGCCTGCAGTGAAGTCAACTTTTGCCGTGTTAAAGTTTTGGTACTTTAATACACCACCATGTAAATTATAATTTCCATCACTAAAATACCTACTTTATGAAAACCTGTAAATTAATTAGGGAGTAATTTCTGATGTAGGACTAACTTTTTTATTTAGATATATTTAAATTTATTTATTTGGTTAATTAAATATTATTATTTATACTTATTTCCTCTTTTTCTTTTAATAAGAAAAAGTTTGTGAGTGAAATCTGGCCGCCCAAGGCTTCAGCTGATTCAGCCTGTTGGCAAATCCGCCACTGAATAAAACAAAAAGTTATCTAAATTCAAACTCAAATTATTTGCGGTATACGATATTTTGGAACAACAAACTTTTTTAAACTACAAACTAAGTACGATTATTGCACGAACGATGTTGGCTCACATACACACTACAAACATTTCTATTAATTGCACATATTTATTTAATCGAACTTTGTAGACATTAATCAAGTTTATATAATTTATATACATTGTGACAAAAAAGCTATCAAAAATTGTAATTAAATGCCCCGGTAAAATCCTTGAACAGTCCTTGTCCTTAATTACTACGCCAAATGTGAGCCCGATATGAAAACCACGCCAAAACTCAAAGAGATGCTCATTGTTTTTTTTTCCTTTTTTTGATATTCATTCTCGACGGATGTTCTCACGCGAACGCCTCTATATGGCCAAATAGAACTTCTTATTGAGTCTCCCCTCCGGAATAAATTAATGGTTTGGTGCATCATCCGGAGGGGAGAGTCAATAAGTAGTTCTATTTGACCAATAGAGGCGCTCGCGTGAGAACATCCGTCGAGATGTTACACGATGATAATGCACCATCGCATCGAGCCACGATTGTGATCGAATTTAAAGCCAAGAATGCTATGAATACCATAGATGAACCACCGTATTGACCAGATTTGGCTTCATGTGGTTCTTTCTTGTTACCCAAACTGAAATTGCCACTCTGTGAAACCCGTTTACAGTCGATCGGAGAGAAAAAAACAAAATTCGCTGAAGGAGCTGAAGACCATCCGAAAAAATGTTTATGAAAAGTGTTTCGAGGACTGGAAAAATCGTTGGCATAAGTGTATTTCATCTGATGGATGATGATATTTTTTGCTATTCCAGCAATAAAAATTTATTACCAACAATATTATAGCTTATCTGAAAAACTACGTCATCACACTACGTCATGACACGTCGACACAATTGTGCCTTGACTTTGAAATGTGCCACTAAGATATTTGCTTCCTGTTGTCCGATGTAAATAATATATATCCAGTCCATGCCTTTCACTTTAAATCGTGTGGACTTTCGACTTATAGTTATTGTATCATATTGGGTCTGAGGAACTTTTTTGGTAACAAAATATATTATATGCAGAGGAACACACTTATTATATTCCATGAAGATATCCCATATACATAGCTATCTATAAAGTACAAATATATGATCTAATACACCATAATTTAGACACAATATCACACTTTAGAGTGAAACAATTTCACACAATTTGAACCCAAGTGAAATCAGGGGGTTCAAAACGGAGCAATGTCGAAATTGGATGGAGTTTTTGTCTGAATCGGTTGGACACATCTGAAATTTCGACTTATGTATGTGAATGACGATTATAGGCAGGCGTTATTGCCGTCTATTTTGATGCCGGTAAATATGATAATAAATCATAATGTTTCGACCAAAATTTAGTTGAGATATGTGTCGAAATTTTTTAGATCACATACATGCTCGAAGAAAAGGAACACTCCCATTTCGGAAAGAGAGAAAGAGAATTAAATTTCTTCGTTAATTGAGTTATACATTTTTGTCGAATAACAAGACGCCTTGGTATGAAACCATATTATAAATCTAGTCGACCTCGGTATCCATTATTTTTGGTAATAAATTAATCTAAATTAATTTAGTGGATATTACAATCACTTAACGGAAAAGAGGGAATTTTTGTGCCACTGGCTACTTGCAGATATCTAATAGACAAATATGTTATAAATTTAGCTGGATCTCGGTGGAATCAATCCTTGACTTGCTGTCTGACAGACAAACGTGGCATGAATGGAATATGGGCCGCGCACGCCGACTATTAAAATTTAAAATAATGATTTATAGTACTCTAGTAGGAGTATTACTATTATAGTCACTGTCTAATAGATAGACATACCATTAGAGTAGCAACGCCTTATAACGACTATTGAAGAAACTGCCAGGAGGTAGAATAGAAAGAGACTGAAAAAAATCTTCTATACGAATACAAATCGTTTCGTATGAAAATATTGTTGTTGTTGTTGTAGCGGCAGTATTTTGCATAGTTGACAGTCCTTGGCTGTATAAAAATCCGGGTCCGTGCCGGTAGAAAATAATCGCAGCAATCCGTCGAGGGTTTCTTGACGACGTCTCCTTGGTTGCTTAGATAAAACTTTTCTTACTGAAGAACTTCATCAGAAGTATGGCATGGTTCAGAGAGGAGCAAACACAGAGAGTGAAAAACCAAAGGCCTAGGTACGTCGTGTGACAGCCGTTCTAGCTACCTACCTATCTACGATCGCTTGACATGTTTGGACTCAGTAATGTAAGTAATAGGACACTTTGTGGTGCGATTTCTTTCTGAATCGCATCCCATAACCTTTTTATGAAATTTAAGATATCGTTTCAAGATAAATATTTATAGCAACAGTAGATCTATATACATATGCACATACATAAAAATGTCTGGCGATAAGGTTAAGATCTGTCACACATAGTTAATTTGCGACGAAGTAGAGGCATATACTTCATAATTTGATTATTATTATCATAATTGAAATTTCATTAAGAAATTTGGTTGTCCATCACGTAATTCCCCAAACTTGTGGAAAATACGTCATTTCAGAATCACTTAAACTGATACCGATGTAGCCCATCAAAGTACATATGTACTTTCATTACATTAACCTGCCAAATGTCTGCACTTGAAACCACAAACTTTTCAACATTTGGTTATCATTCAGAATGGACATAAAGATAAAAATCTTAAGCAAAAATAGAGCCATTATATACATAAACTTTCTTAAATAACACAAACAAATAAGGACGGGCTAAGTTCGGATACAAGCGAACATTTTATACTCTTGCAACTTGCAAGAGTCAAAGCCAGGGAAATACTTTAACGTGTAAAACTAATCTTATAGAGTAAAGTCATACGGATGTTCGAAAATATTGACATTAGTTATATGGGGGCTAGGCCAAGTTTTCGCTCAAATTTATCTATTTTAGGCACAAAGATACACTGTTATGAGTAAAACAAAACGCTCTCTTATTTTCATTGGGATAACTCACATATTGGCCGATATATGCGGTACAAAGTTACGCGGAAGTTCGAAATTTTGTATATTAAGAACATATATAGGGGCTTACATATACACATACCATTATAAGAGAAGGATTATCCCTTAATTTCAGTTATACATATACATATATCACACGTTGACCGACATTTCCGATCAAAAGTCAACTATAGGTACCGGCGTCTAAATATTCGGTAACTAGGGGATTGAATTTTTACACCGTCCCCTATAAAGCTTTGTTATATCATCCCAGCGGCAAATTTTTACGTTTCTGGCATATTTCGTTATTGATTTATCGCGATTTTAGCAGTTTTTAACCGTGACGTCATATAGAGAATGTGAGCGGATTATCTTCCGATTTCATCCATTTTCATATTGCCTGTAGGGGTTCCTATAATATGCGAGCGTAGCAAATTTAGTTATTGTAGCTTAAGTGGTTTAGAAGATATGTACATTAAACTTGGTAGAGGGCTCAAGCGGGTTGCGCTTGAGCAAGGTTGCGTAGATTCATATTGAGCAAGGTTGTGCAACCTGAAACTATCGCAACCTTTTCCGAACTCGTATAAGAAGTATAACTTCAATAAATTCTGTTGGGATTCGAACCTACGTACTTACGTGCTCGTCGTAACTTTTGAAGCGCTTACCAAAGCGCGTTGTTGTCCTAATTATGGTTTGGTTATGCATGAAAGAAATATACAATGGATCGCCGATTGTTACCTCTTTCCTTGCTACTGCTGCGCATATGTATGTTTGTATGCTTGTTCATTATTGAAGTTATACTGCTTTTTCTTTCCTTTGTCTTTCACTTCTGCGAATTCTCAACTATTTTATGTGCCCTTTTGTTGAAATACCCTGCGTGGGTCCATTTTTTGGATATCGACCCGCGATGACGAGGTATATCGTTTTATCTGACAGCGTGAGGTTTAAGAAGTTCATTTCTAATTTTGTCTTGTGGCATATTAGAAATGATGTTTCTTCGAAAATCGTTCGCTTACAACTAATAAAACGACTTCTGAGTAGTGATTTTAATGAATGAATTCCTTTTGGTTGAAATGCTCTGCGTTGGCCGTTGAAAAGTTAAGACTGTACTTCTCAGGATCACTCATTTCTTCAAGGAAATTAATGACCTTTAGAAATATGCAGATTTGCATTATTTCGTTGTCATTTCCATATTCGTAGCAATAGAATTTCTATGGCATAAGTAAAGTAATGGCCGCCGATTGTCACCCCTTGCCGCTGTAGCAGCTTCGCCTACAAACATGCGTAAATATGTATGTATGTATACGTATGATCGTGAATACATATCGACGCAGATTTTTGCGAGAAGCACCAGAAAGTTGTGCAATTTATGATTTTTAGCTTTTGCCATCGTCGCAAAAAGACGACTTGTTGGCAAAGGCATGCTCGGGGAGATAATAAATTATAATAAATTTATAAAATGTGAATTTAAGTTTTCTAGTTTTCTTTCATACAAAATGATATGCATTTCTTAGAATATCACTAATAAGTACGATTTGTCCCTTGCTTAAAAATAGGTCTTCGACGATTTTTTTTCCCAGCGAACATTCTTTTGATATCTGACAGAAATTCGAAGCCTAACTCATAGATTTTTGACATCGTATTTTTTAGGTGATTTCGTTTTTCAAGCGGTCCAATAACGCTTTATAATTGTCGCTGTTGATGGTCTTACTTTTTCAAGGTAGTCAATATAAATTTTTCCATGCGCATCCTAAAATACAGACACCATAACCTTGCCAGCCGAGTATTTCGTTTTTACACGCTTTGGAGCGGATTCATCGTGTGCACTCCACTCAGATGACTGTCGATTGGACTTCGTAGGGAAATAATGGAGCCATGTTTCATCCATTGCCATATATCAACGAAAAAACTCGGGTTTATTATGCTTTAACCTTCAAACACTGTTCCGAATAATTAACTCCTCGTGGTTTTTAGTCAAAACTGAGCTCGCGCGGCTTAGACTTGTTACAGAGTTTTCTCATACCCAAATATTCGCGAATAATATGATGTATACGTTCAATTGATATCTCTAAAGCGCCTGCTATCTCGAACAACTTCACTTTACGGTCTCCAAAAATTATTTTCTGCATTTTTTTGTTCTTTTCGTCGGTAGCAACCACTTTTGGGCGTCCACTGCGTTCATTGTCTTCGATACTCATTTCATCACGTCTAAACTAAGTATACCAATCCTTGGTGGTTTATTTTCCTGGGCCAGTATGCGGCAACTCGTCATTCAAGCCAAGTTTTTGCTTCAAGTGCACTCAAAATGACTTCACAAACTAATCATCCGACAGCTGTCAAATTTATAGACCAACCTCACTCTAATAGTTCCATCTATATGTCAGTCAGAGGACTTTTAAATTGATTTGCTAGCTGAGGCATATCATAAATTTTAACTTAACGCCTTTGGGTGATTCTGATTTTCAATTTCAACCCATTCATAGTACCAAGAAGCAGGTGTGCCAAGTTTCATTAAGAAATCTGAATTGAATTAATTCACGCACTAAAAAGAGGTCGCCAGCTGTCAGCTGGAATTCCCAGATACCTATAAGTTACCATTCTAGAAAATCTTGATGGCAGACAGCTTTCAATTGATTATTTTTATGCTGAAAATATTAATGAAAGAGATCTCGCTAGAAAATATCATATGCAACGGGTGTTTCAACAAGGGCGGGTCAGGTGCAATGGAATAAAGTAGGCTTTATAGCTGCAAAATGAAGCTCTGTTTGATTTTATGTCAGGATTTCATTTTTGAAATAGTTGGGATCAGTGACATGGCCAAAAATCTTTACAAGAAACATACGTGAGCTGCTTCGTTTTCTATCTTATTGAGTTTGGTGGGGTTCATAACCGGTTATCCTATGTCTTGCGTATATACGTCTACAAACTCGCTTGTTACCAAATCGGAAACCCCTTTATTACAATAAAAAATATATCTTCATTGCTTTTTAAAGGAGAAAGCCAATTTTATATCTAATCTCAAAAACTAGTTGAAATATCTGTGAAGTGAATCTGCATAATTAAGACATGGCAGTTTCATTAATAATTAAGACATAAGTTTCATTAATAATTGATAAGTTATTCATGAAAAAACTAGCACTTTAATTTTCGTTATCTAATCTTTTTTGCAGGTAAACATAAAATAAGTGAGCCAATAACTATCACCATTGTCAGGTGCTTATATGGGGTAAGAAGTATAATAATCTAATTATTCCAACTGTAAGATATTGTTATTGTAATTTTGTTCGAGAACCTTGAAGAAAAGCGCTAGTTTCAGTAAACAATTTTTAAATAAGCTAATCTTTGTGGCAAAAACAACATTTGTGTGTTTTTCGTACTCGCCCCGATGGAGGCGTGGCATGCGCTCAGTAAAATTTAAATTTTTTGTGTTAATGGTGACGTTATGGTTTTGGTTATTACAGTGGTGGCAAACATTACCGAAATTTTATTGTGACTGAACAGGGTTTATCTGAATATCAATTCGGTTCCTTGCTTTTCGGTTAAGTAGACCCAACAGACCATAAGACGCATAAGCGGTGTCTATGCCAATAAAAAGAAGACCCAACAGACGTGTGTGAGATGTTATAAACCTAATATTTGGTTTAAGTAATCTCGAAATCTTTGCATTGAAAATTTGTTTGCTATTTTAGGCAGAAGCTATCTTCACAAAGATCTTGATGTAATGTGGCTATTTTTTTCACTCAAGCAAAATTGATAGCTGTTGTCGATGGAGTACGATTTCCTGCAAATTCAAAATTTTAATACAAACAATATACCATATATTCAAGTTAAAATTGAATTGGAAAATAGTTTGGCTAATTTCTGGTATTTTCTTTACTCAGAGAGCTGGAGCAATGGACAAGTTAATTTAAAAGTATGACATTGCATTAATTTCACACAACTTTTCAAGAAAGTATGGTACATACAAAGTATAATAATTGCTTCTTAGCTAAATACAATTTTATTAAATTTGATCCGGATTGGGAAAAAAAAGACATACTTTTTTGTTTTATTACAAACTAGCTGACCCCGCAGCCGTTGCCCTGCGTGAAATTATGTGTTTTGAAATGAAAAAAAGTTGAAATTATATTCTGTCGAAAATGATTTATTTACGATTTTTCTACATTTTTTTTATGTAGCGCAACTTATTAAACATAATTTTTTGATTTCTGTTCTGGTGCGTAAATATATAGAGAAGATGGGTTTCCAACTCGTCAACACACCACATATATCTGGCCGTGTGAAAAACATAGCATTTCCCGATTTCCTTGTGTCCTGTTGATTGTCAACGCAAGGGCAATTTTCCCTGGAAATTGAATACGTTTGAACTGAAATGGCTGCCCTTGTATTCGATAACTACGTCATAATCATTCGGGTTCCATTACACAGTTTCGGCGCATGAAGATTGTGAAACATAATAATGACAGATCCAACTTTAAGACGCAAATGATGCTGGGGCAGGCTTGGTATGGTATTTGGAAATTCCACTGGATAATTTACGGTTTCGTCTTCCTTGTCAAGACGATCGATCGATTTATATGAGCGCAAACCTCCCGGAACTTGACTTTGAATCTTCCAGTTTAAATCACTAACATCGGTAATTTTGGTAGCTAAAATTGCTCGTGCACTCAAGCTATCGCAGTTACGATAATTTGGCCAATGTTCGGATAAACATTCGTGATGAGTTCATCTTCCGTTGAAGTGAATTGACAAAAGGGAGGTGAAATTGATATCAAACCACTGGAAGTATCAACCGAAATTTGCCCATTTCCAATTCTAAGCGAATACAATATAAAATGTCGTCGGCAATGTCATTTTTTCGTATCCCATAATTAACGCGAATTTGAAGGCTGATATGTCGAAATGATCTTCGCGAAAAGTATGCGAACTTCAGTGGCATGCGAAGTACTATCGCATTGTCCTTCGTCTGTTTCCAGTGATTATCATGTTCCAGCAAATGCTACTGCTGGCATGCTTCTCAAAATGTTGCACACACTGTACCATTCACAATACACAATGACTTAAATGAAGTTGAACCGCGAGACGCACAACAGTCGGAAAACTTTCATGAATTGCAAAAGTAAATATCCTACAAAGCGCTTTATTGCAGTTCACTAATCGACCCATTTGATACTGCTGATCTCATATCGTTCAAGGCCAATAACCGCTATGTTGCTTTCTTTGGTGACGTACTTGCAAACGTATTTGATCGATTACACCAATCTGCAATATTCAACATTGACATGAGTTTTGAATGTGAATTAAACAAAAGGGGCGAATATGGTACGATCCATGTGTTGTCAACTTCGATGTGTTGTCATGTGTTGTCAACTTCGATGTGTTGTTAACGTCGATATTCACGCCTCTAAATGCTAAATGTTCTGCCATTGTCGTCTGGTGAGTGACGCCGATACAGTTAATATCCATCATTTCCCATTCCCGTTTCCGAAAGAAAAGCACATGAGTAGTGTTTCGTGCATTTATTGTCAAACATACAAACCAAAGTGGGATTGTAAGGTTCGCAAGGTCCATGAACAATATTGGTTTTCATCACTTCGTATAATTCTGGATCTATCTCTGAATCAGGAATTTCCGCTGAAATGATTTCATCAATTTGATCTGGTGTAATCACCATCCGCATCCAAAGAAGAATGTGTGCGTGCGGCAAACCTCTTTTCTGCTACTCAACAGAACACATTCAGCATCTAACAGCATCATATATGTATACCATAGGTTGCTTCAAGATAAAGACCATCAAACATCGCAGCTATTGTTTAAAAAGTCGTGCTGTGATATCGTTACGATCGCTAGCTGATTGACCGCGATCCATAATTCCGCACGTATGTCATCACATTTTGGGAGTACTTCTTGCCTTTTTTGGGCTGCCATACGTTGATGGCAAAAAGAACGCCGACCAATATTAGCGCCACCTCTTCGTGGCTTCGTAACAAATTTCAATCTGTAATTGATCACATCGTCTCAAACATACATAAAGTTTTCACTGAATAATTTTCAATAATTTTTCCTTTGGGTAGCCGGAATAAAAAAGTAAGCGACCGCAATTGAACGATTCAAATAATTTACAAATCAAAATATTGAAAAACAAAACAAACAAAAATTGAAAAAAATGTGTATGGAAAATGTTACTTTTTGGAATTGTCCAATTTTCCGACTTCTCCTCATGAAAAGTATAAGGTATTTTGTTTCTAAACCTTTCCCGATCCACAACAAACAACCTTTAAAAATTTCATTAAGATTGGTTCAACCGTTCTCCTAGTGTTACTAACAAACAAACATTCATATTTATTGTAACGTTTGTATGGGGAAAAGAAAAGGGCTGTTTTTAGGGGTTTTCCGGAAACTATTCGAATTTTTCTCGCCGTAAAAACCATCCTTGAACTTCAACAAACATTTAAGAAAAAGAATTGGCCAAATTGGTCCAGGCGTTATTGAGTTATTATTCATTTTTATTTATATAGATGTAGATAAAGTTATAAAAATGCGTTCAAACTAGGCTCCTGAGCCAACAACTTCATGCCAAAACTTAATCCAATCTTCCATATACTTGCTATAAGATTCGGCTGTGATGACTGTCAGTACTTTCAGCGAGTCCAGGCGCATTCTCTGAAACATATTTTCCAATTTCAAAACAGAAAACGTCAGAGGGAACCAAATCTGGCGACAACAATAGCTGAGTGATGACACTCTTTTCCTGTTTGGCCAGAAAGTCAATCACAATCATACTGGAATGTGATGACGCATGATCATGGTGAAAAAACCATACGTTTTCTGACTACAAATTCGGTCGTTTACGCCGAATTGCTTTACGTAGACACATCAGAATGACAAAGCAGTATTCCTTAGTGACCATTTGACCCTATGGAATGAATTCATGGTGTACCACACCGCGGTAATTAAAGAAAACGATGAGCAGTACCTTTATGTTTGACCACCTTTGACCTACACATTTTTAAAGCACCTTTCGCTGGATTGTTGGTTTTAGTGATTGGCATAGTGTGTGCTAAAAGATCGTAAGTAACGCAAATATATACACACGGATTCGCTTTGTGCCGCAAAAAGCGCAACAACACATTCATCATTGAAATTTGATTGTGTTGGTGTCCATCACTGGTCACATTCATAAACCCACTTCTCGTCTACAGTAACGACGCGTTTGATGAGTATAGGTCCTCAGCGGCGTGGTCAAGCTTCTTTTCTGCGACTTTTACTCGTCGTTACTTTTGCAAAACATTCCGGCAATTTAGTACGAGTCTGGCATTGACCCGCTTCATACCCAAAACATTTACCAAAATGTGTTAGGTCAATGCATAAGATATGTTGAGATCCTCTGCTATCTTCCCAACAATTCAGCATGATAACTTTCAAGCACTGTTTCTTTAACTTCTCGATGTTATCATAATTAACAGTGAAAGATGGGCGACTCGATGAGGTAAGTCTCGCTGACTTCACGGCTTTCACTGAATGCTTTGAGCCACTCAAATACTTGTGTTCGTGGTAAAGGAGACTCCTCAAAACGTTTTTTCAACATTTCAAGCAAGCTGATCGTTCAATTATTTTTTTCCAAAGGTTAAAATCATCAAACAAACTATTCGTGTCATAATTAAGCAGCTGTCAAAGGCACACTAATTGACACTTGACACGTAGAGATCAATCTTCAAATAAACATAAAAAAGGTTACACTTATCTGGAAAATGTTTAACGATTCGGTTTGCCCGCGCAGTTTGAAAGACCGAGTCAAATTTAATCAGATGGTAGTCGTTAGGGGGCTGGAGAAAATGGGGGATCCGAAAATAATTCGAAGCCCAAGTCATGGATTTTTGCCAAAGCTTTCACTGACTTGTGATCAGATGTTGTAATATTTTTGAAATTTCAGTGCCTGTCATGCCTTAAACCAGATTTAACTTTCTCAAAATCTTTGATGAAGCTGACTTCATTATTTTGATATAAAAATTTAAGGGTTAAATATTTAAAGTCTTGATTCCTACGAACACTTACTCGTTGGAGTTAGTTCAGCTATGTATAGTACTATATATCCAATTTCGTTGTTAACGTATAGTACATATAGACATTTTATAAGGCTCCTAAAAATTCGTATCTTAACGTATAATCAAAAAGTCTATTTATATTTGCTTATGACTTAACAGTAGCCCATCTAAAAAATCATATAACTTTGGTTCACAAAAAAAAAACGAAAACTCTTTCAAATTTTTTATGCCCCTTTGGTTTACTATGCAAGCTCATCCCATCCTTTTCTTAGTATTTGCCCAAAGCTTTGCTAATTTGCTCATTACTCATTCTCCGTTATTTTCACCTAATCATGAGTCTCAAATTAAAATGTTTTAACACGCCGCCCGAGGCAGTTCTAAATCCTTTTACGTTTACATATTGTATTTCATTTGCACTCGACCTTCACTTTGTCTGTGTTTTCCGCCGGGTACTGGGCCGTCGCGACGCTTGTGTTTTCACTTACCATACATACCTCAAAGGGTGCACACTTCAAACCTTCTACTGTAAATTCTTGTTTGCTTGAAACTTCCTTTGTCTCATTACAATTTTTACTGCTGATTGCATTTTGTTTGCTTTGGTCTGCTGAAGGCTTGGCAAGAAGTTTGAGTGCACAGACATTTCTTGTCACTTTTGTTTGGCTTGCCGTTCGCAGTGAATGGTAAATGGTCTACAGATTATCATATAGATATGTATACCACATCTGCATGAGAAAGAGAGAGAGAGAGAGAGAGAAATATATTATATAATAGTGTTAACACTTTATGAGAGAACCATCTCTCTACTAACAGAGGTATTTTTCGAAATATGGCCTCTGAGATGAGAACGATATATAATGAATTTGCAAAGAACCCCCAAAACGTTCTATAAAATCGTTTTATATTTAATATATTAATAAGAATCCCAGACTTGTTTGCGGTAGTAGCGAATTCCCAAGAAGACATATCGTTAGCCTCAGGATTTTTTACGAACGAGACCACAAAGAAACTGAAGCACACATTCCGATTAAATATTTTTATTCTACCGGGTTCGAATATTAAAAGCCGTAGGTAGATGTATTTCAATAATATTTTTTGATTTGCGAAAGTTTAGAGGAGCTATTTTCGAAAATTCTAAGAAAAGATGTGGCAGGTTGCCTAAAGATTCTATATCAGAACCAGTTCCTCCAATCATAGAGGTAACGACTTCTGACTTAAGTACAATTAAATTTAAAGTGGACCACCAGAAGAATTTGCTTTTATTTCATTATATTTGGTTTGTCTAAATAAAAGAGAGGAATAGATCCATTGGTAAAGCAGGATAAAATGGGACAAGTGCTCTCAATGTATTGGTGTCTCGCACGCTTATTCAATATAACCACAGTATAACCACATCTTCCAGTTATGAATAAACAGCACAGAAAATGTCGGCTTTGATAGGTGATCAAGAGAGAACCGAGATCCGAACGAAACCCTCAATAACCTTAAGATTTTAGGTAAGACATTCGACAGCCTGTGCTTCTTCACTTCTCATAGGACTGCGGTTATTACCAAAGTACAGCGCCGCAACAAAATCCTCAAGTCCCAAGCCTGCGGCGAATGTTGAAAAGAAAAAGAAACGTTGTTGGCAACATACAAGGCAATCGGCCGGCCAGTTTTTAACTACGCCGCCTCAATATAGTTGCCTGGATGGAGTGAAACGATATAGTGATAAGGGAGCTACAGACATATCAGAACACTGCACTTTGGACTATAAAAGGATGTCTCATGAAGTCTCCCATCGAAAACCTGCACAGTGAGGCCCGTATGCTCATAGTTAAGGAGCATAATGAACTCCTCTCCCAGAAGTTTCTGCTGTGTTGCTTTCGCAGAAATCACCTACTTGGAGCGGAGTCGCCTCCTAGGACCATCAAAAACTCTTCCTCAACTACGTCGATAACATAAAACAATACGTCGACCATATTTCAGACGCAACAAACTTTAGACATGCACTGACCGCCATTCACAGTGGAGTCATTAACACCTTCACCGACTCCCTCTCAGTGAATGGCGTACTTGGAGTCAAACCACCACCCATTGCAGACGACGAGCTCGAGTTGCCGCGAGAATCGAGAGTGACCCTTGCATCTGTAGCAAGTTAAGCTCCTACTTATCCAGATTAGACTCTGCCCTGCTAACCCTACATATCTGACACATTTCTCTCTATGGTCCGATCCCGTCAAAATAGAGCGTTTCCTGAACCTACCATTGAATGACCTCAATGAAAATTTATCTAACCCTTACCATCCTAAGGAGGATTAGGTACCCGTTACAACAACGAAAACTTCGCTAATGAACAAGCACAGCACCTCATAAACTTCCCGTCCCGCCAACTGTAATATATAGACGATGCAAATATCTCAAAAACTGGCTCAGAAAAGAATTATTCAGATGTAGAGAATCTAAACAGGTTACTCAACATTTCAGGGAAGATTGTTTGAATGTTTTGCGGCTGAGAAAAGAAGAAAGTATGCTAGTGTACAACTGGTCTGTTAGAGTACGGATTCAACCTAAATCCATTAAATAATTTGTAAATAAAACTATGAAAAAATAGGTTTGGTAAAAATTCCTGTGGGAATTCATTATTAACTTATTGAATTCTTTAAAATTATAGTTTCTTCCAAAAAAAAATTTCTCTTTGTATTCTGCGTGGCCATTGTGAGCTCTGATTTTTATATAGAAATTATAGTTTGAGGTTATACCCGAATCTGTGTTACCACCTGTGGTGAGTAGTACTACTTTGCGGTAGTTTTTTGTGTGGTGCTCACCCAACTTTCTCCGGGTTTGTTGCTTTTGTTTCTATTCTTGCGGATGGTTTTATTATTTAATTGCGGTCAGTTAAGACCATGCTGTGACCAACTACTCAGTGATCCATTGAAATGAAAAGCAACAGGGCGTGCCACAAATACAAAAAAAATCATTGTCGGTACTATCAAATTTGCTCTCTACTAATGACATAGCGGTACTCAGAGTTGGCTGCTCTTATACGTATTTCAAGTCAAGTGCTCAAATTACGCTACTCTCCCGTTTCTTGCACCCCCCAATCCAAACGAAACATATTTGAGTTCGTGTGCGTGAATATCGCACTCGACCGCTGTCACCCAAGTGCGACGCGACGCTAATAGCCCACTTGAAAGAAGTCAAAAACGATAATTAGTCGCGCAGCAAGATAACTGTATATACATACTAAAGACATAAGTGCTTGTTGTTGCCGCCGACCGAAGTGTGGGGAATAACAGTGCGCGCTGTGTTGAAAGTTTGCTGAAATTTGATTGCCCAGCCGACTGTGTAAAGTGCTGATTAGAAATGTGGGCGTGTCGTGTGGTGTGGGGAGAACGCCAATTGGTGCTTACCCTGTCTGTGTCTAACGCGCGTGTTTGTTTGTTTGTGTGCTGACGCCGAAAAGAAGATTGTGTTAAGGTTAAAAACAATACCCAAAGGCATCGCAATTAATTAATGTTGCTGTCGAGGGATTGCTGGGATTAACGAAATGCCTCTGTTTTGCGAAATGCCATTGCTGCTCCGTCGCTGACACCAAGATTTTTATTTGTGCCACTTTTCCTTTTTTAAGCAGTTTGTTGTTGTAGTTGATTGGGTTGGTTTTGTGCGTTGTTTGCCTTAATTTTTGGTAGTTTGTCTTTTTAACGCGGAGCGAGCCAACAGCTGAAGCAAATTGCTGGGACAGTTGCTTGCTAAAGTGGTTATCTTCGGTTGCTAGCGTCAGCAATTACGTTTGAATACTTTTGGGTCAAGGTTTTAAGGAAACTTGAAGCGTAGATGGCAGACTCAAATGAACGCCTTTAAAAAAACAGACACCCCCTTAGACGCATATTTTTTGCGGTATAAATTCAAAGAAAAAGTAAAAAACGCTGTGCCACAAGAGCACGAATGTTGTCTAGCGCAATACACATTAAAAGTTCTCTCAACCTTCGCATTTTAATTAATACAAAAGTAGATATACAATTTAAGAGTGCTCTGCCCAATCCACAAAAAGAGAGACCCCACAATCTGCGCCAACTACCATGGGATAATTCTCCTCAACATCGCGTATAAGGTTCTACCAAGCGTATTGTGTGAAAGATTAAAGCCCACATTCAGGACTTTCTTTCTTCTTTAGCCGGTTTCTATATACCTCTCTAGATAGCAAATGATTTCTAAATCATAAGGCTAACACGGCAACTCACGTTCAACTAAAAAAATAGCTATCTGGCAAGAACCACGCTTTTGTTTGACCTCTCCCCTCCAGTGTGCTGTGCTTATGCCATAAATAGTTTCCATTAATGATTATAATAAATACCGATGAAGCAGTTGGAATTCAATGAAATTGAAAGCATTATGCAATAGAAAATATATTCGCATTAGTAAATAGCATAAATATTTGGCTCAGATGCATTATTTGATTTTGGCAGTAATTCTGAAATTTTTGGAAATTTGTGTTTGCTAAGCGAAAGTAATAAGTTGGAATTGGTAATTGGAAAAATGCATTAACATTGTGCATTTATGCTTGAATTCATATTAAATTTCATGAATGAATGTTCATACCTATGAAAGTGCTTACCTTTTTATGCCTATAATCCAAAATAATGAAAGTAATTTGCAAAACAAATCATTTCATTATTCAAATTAAATTTCAAACAATGCTAGCATTCAATACTTATTGAAACTCAATGTTCAGAGAATACAAGATTACAACAACCGCTGACATGATCGAAAAAAAAAAAAATTATAGTATTTTTGTATTTTCTCTAATAAAGTATCAAATTGTAAAATATGCCATTATTTTTTAATTTGACAGCATACGGTTTTTCAAGAATTTTCTCATCGAATGTTGATTGAAACCAGCTCAGCTTTCGTTTTAATCATTTAAAATCAAAAGTCATTTGAAAATAAAAACAAGAAAAAACGTTAACTTCGGCTGCACCGAAGCTAATATACCCTTCACAGGTGCATTTCTTTTAGTTACTATGTGTTCAGTTTGTATGGAAGCTATATGCTATAGTTAACCGATTTGATCAATTTCTTCGGAGATTATATTATTACCTTAAGCAGTAATCTATGACAAATTTCGTGACGATACATTGAAAAATGTGCAAGTTTTCCATACAAGAACTTGATTCCGATCATTCCGTTTATATGCCAGCTATATGTTATAGTGGTCCGATATCGACCGTTCCGACAAATGAGCAGCTTCTTGAAGAGAAAATGACGTTTGCAAAATTTCAAAAGGATATCTTAAAAACTGAGGGACTAGTTCGTATACATACAGACGGACGGACGGACGGACAGACAGACAGACGGACATGGTTAAATCGCCTCAGCTCAACATACTGATCATTTATAGGGTCTCCGACGCTTCTTTCTGGGTGTTACAAACATCGTGACAAACTTAATATACCCTGTTCAGGGTATAAAAAACCAACTAAAGTAGTTCATTAACACAACATTTGACATTCTACTCTTATTAGATAATATATTTATCTGAGACAATTAACCGTGATTAATTAACAAAAACATGTTCGCTTAAGACACATAACGATCTGTGATCAACTTTGGGGGCTCGAAGCGTCGAACCACATAGATGCCAGCAGTAAGTCATGTGAACTGCCAATACGTAGGTTGCTATATATATGTATTTCTGGCCTAATAATGTAAGTAGGCATATTTATCAACGAAAATGGTTTTTTTTTTGTTTTTTTTTTTTTTTTTTTTTTTTGTAGATTGCTGTTTTGTTTCGGGCTCATACGCATAGATCCATGATTCGTCACCTGTGACGATCTTATAAACGTCTTTTGAAGCACCGCGATCGTATTTTTTCAGCATTTCTTTACACCAAACCACACGAGCCTTTTTTGAGCGATTGTCAAATTGTGCGGGATCCAACGAGAACAAACCTTTTTTACGGCCAGGTGTTCATGCAATATCGAATGTATGCTGGTGGGAGAAATGCATAGGCATGCCTCTATCTGAAGGTATGTTACATGACGGTCTTGCATTATCAGTTCACGTACGGCATCGATGTTTTCTGGCACAACGGCTGTTTTTGGACGACCTTCACGGAATTCGTCTTGGAGCGAGCGTCGGCCACGATTGAATTCGTTGTACCAGTTTTTCACAGTGCTATAGGATGGTGCTTCATAGCCATACAAAGATTTTAGTTCATCGATGTACTCTTGTCGTGATAATCCACGTCGAAAGTTGTGAAAAATGATCGCACGAAAATGTTCACGAGTTAATTCCATTTTTTGGCCGAGATGAATTTTTTTATTCCCTGTAAATAAAACAATTCACGATTAAATGACAAAACGTTCTGAGTGATGTTATGCTAAAAAATGTCAAACTTTCCAATGGAAATGTCAGATTGCACCTGGCAACACTTAGTGTTGCTCTAGGCCAGAATATATATAGCAGCCCTCGTATTTGCATAAAAACGGGTTTAAAACGAAAAAATTTTTAAATCAATATGTCATTATAGTTTTGAAAAGGCTAGCCTCTCAGTTCAATGTGCTTCATCAGTTTATCTTGAAACATGTTTTTTTCAAAACTAAGTTATTGACATTTGCTTGAGTCATTACTCGGAGACAAAATCGCCAATCAATATCAAATTTTGTCCGCATGTTGCATGGCAAGTCAGTAGAGATACTAATGACAATATATTTCTCTCAAAACAAAGAAGCTGAGGCATGTTCTCTGGAAATTGCGAGAAGTCTCTAATATATAATCTTTGGAATGCGACTAGATAAAACTATAAGCCGATATCTACATCCCCAGCAATTTTAAGCAGAGCAGAGGCCATTGGTGCAGGGCCAATGCAGAGAAAGCCGAGGTGTTTGTCATACATCTCCACGTTTACTCTTTTCAAGTATAGTGATGGATGTAGCAATGCAGCAGTCAGCAATTTTTTGGATGTTGGCCGTCGAATGGAATTTCCAATTGCTGAAATATAATAGTTGTGTAAAAATGCAGGAGAGGATCAAAGCATTGACAAACAAAAAGTCACCATTACCAGGTCAAGACAGATTTAATGCGTTTGCACTTAAAGCATTACCCGAAAACGTAATCAACATGATTGTCAAACTTTTTAACGAAATGCTCAAACTTTGTAATTTCCCCATCGCAATGGAAATGTGCTTAAGTTATTTTAGTTCTTAAACCTTGAAAATCTGAACATCTGGTTAATTCTTATCGACCAATTAGTCTAAGAATATTTTTACGCAGGCTTTTGTCGGTATTGGAAAACAAACAGCTTATTCAGAATCAACAGTTTAACTTCAGACGATTTCATGGCACAATTGAACAGTGCAATAAAGTAAAGTAGAAAACTGATGCCATGGAAAATAATAAATACTGTTCTGCTGTGTTCCTTGATGTCCGCCAAGCATTTAACAAGGACTGGTAACTAGGACTATTATTCAAGTTAAAAGAAAACCAATGCCTTATTATTTGCTGCTAAAGTCTTACTTTCACAATCGGGCGTTCTCCGTTAGATGCCATGATGCTGAGTCGGATTTGAGACCTGCCCCAGTACTCTACATTCCTTATGCAGCAGACCTTTTACTGTTCAACTCTGAATCCATAATGACGGTAACATATGCTGATGATATTCACTGCTAGCATCAAGTGGCAACCGTACTACAGCTTCCAGAAAACTGCAGATGCAACTGAATGTTCTAAAAACGTAGCTCACCAAATGGAAAATCGGCATTAACACCGAAAAGTCCGTACAAGTAGTATTCGCGCTCAGGCAAAAAAATTGCCCTCATGTGGCTTTATATGGTTAGTCGTTACCAGCAGAACTATGCGCAAAATATTTGGAGCTTACAAATGATAAGAGGCGCACTTGGAAAGATCACGGAAAAATAAAAGAACTCGGCTAAGTTTAAAGTTGGCGCAGCTATACTGGCTCTTTAGGCCAAGATACCGCATCAGTCTAAAGAACAAGTTGCTAATTTATAAGGTAATACTTAGGCCGATCTGGACGTATGGCATTCAAATCACTAGCAGTGCAGCGGATTCAACTTTAAAAGTAATTTAAGCTTTTCAAAATAAAGTTCTGCGCACCATAGTGGGGGCTTCTTTCTATGTGGGAAACGATGTCCTCCGCCGCAATTGAAAGTTGTTTCCAGTAAAGGAAACAATCGAAGAATTTACCTCTTCCGTTTGGAGCATCATGAAAATGTATTTCAATACAATTACTGGACAATTGTTCATTGCGCTATATATGGTAGTCGAAAAAGTCTTTTCGTATTTCTAATAAAACTTCAACTTATTTTTTTTTTTATAATGAACTTTAATGAACCAAATAAGTAACATTTTGGTCGACCACTTTTGCCATTTTTTCGCCAGAGATATTATTCCATCAGTGCAGACCATTTATAGTTTCTCGACGAAAAACAGTGGCATAATTAATTGCAAGCTCATGGCAATATAGTGAATGCATCAAAACTTCCCAGCTTTTGGCGAGTCATCAATGGTGTGTGTGGTCTAGCGTTGTCCTGATGGAAGACGAAGCCCTTTCTGTTGATCACTCCAAGTACCAAGCACACAGCATAAGCTTTCGAGGCGTCAATCCTGGCTTTGCGACTTGTCAAACTTTTCCATAATTATATCGACTTTTTCAACAGTAATTCGACCAGAGTGAGCTGCATCTTTCACGTCGAAATTTGCAGACTAGAAGCGAGCGAACCATTGTTGTGCTACGCAAACTGATACAGCATCGTCTACGTAAACTTCATAAATTTCATTGGGTGCTTGCGTGGCATTCTTCTCTTTTTTATACAAAAATTTCAAAATATAGCGAATTTCTTCATTATTTTCACTCATTTTTGAACAACTGTAACTTTTTTTTAACTTTAATTTTATTTTGTTAAATGAAGCTTAAAATCTCACCTTTGCAACACTATATGGTATGACACGAAATGATTGGTGGCTCGGCGAAAAACTCGGCGACTGCAACGACATCTATTGACAAAATACGAAAAGACTTTTTCGACTACCCAAAATATTCACCAAATGCATTCACACGGACTCGAGAGAGATCCTGAGCTCTTTTTCATCTCCCAAACACTTGCCTGACGATTTTCAAGCACCATATTCTTCATTTTTATACTCTCACAACAAAGTTGCTAAGGAGAGTATTAAGTTTTGTTCACATAACGGTTGTTTGTAAGTCCTAAAACTAAAAGAGGCAGATATATGGTTATATATACCAAAGTGATCAGGGTGACGAGTAGAGTTGAAATCCGGATGTCTGTCTGTCCGTCCATTCAAGCTGATATCATAATAACTTGAGTACACGTATTTCTTGGCTCCATAAGAAGGTTAAGTTCGAAGATGGGCAAAATCGGCCCACTGCCACGCCCACAAAATGGCGAAAACCGAAAACCTATAAAGTGTCATAACTAAGCCATAAATAAAGATATCAAAGTGAAATTTGCCAAAAAGGATCGCATTAAGGAGGGGCATATTTGGACGTAATTTTTTTGGAAAAGTGGGCGTGTCCCCGCCCCCAACTAAGTTTTTTGTACATATCTCGGAAACTACTATAGCTATGTCAACCAAACTCTATAGAGTCGTTTCCTTCAGGCATTTCCATATACAGTTCAAAAATGGAAGAAATCGGATAATAACCACGCCCACCTCCCATACAAAGGTTATGTTGAAAATCACTAAAAGTGCGTTAACCGACAAACAAAAAACGTCAGAAACACTAAATTTTATGGAAGAAATGGCAGAAGGAAGATGCACCCAGGCTTTTTTTTTAAATTGAAAATGGGCGTGGCGTCGCCCACTTATGGACCGAAAACCATATCTCAGGAACTACTAATCTAATTAATTTTACAGAAAAATAAAAAATATGTAAATGACGGATAATGAAATCAAAATTATCACTTTATAGCCTTTAGAGTGCTAGAAAAATGTTCGGTGACACCCGAACTTAGTCGAAGTTAATATTTTTTTTTTTTTTTTAATGTTTGCTAAATATTTAATTAGATCCGTTCTTTAGCCCACTGTGTCTGTTAAATTTAGCTGATCAACAGAGTTTTTTGCATTAAGCCTACTAAACAAAATGTCTTTTTATAGTCCTTTGTATTAACAAATGAGTTTTATTATCTAATTGACTTTAATATTTTTTTAGTTTTAAAATGTTTGTTAAATATTTAATTAGATGTCTAGTGCTGTTTTGTTAAATTTAGCTGATCTGGTTTTTTCATTAAGCCTAAAAACTCAAGGATTACGGATGACTAGAATTTATACTATCGTATTAACAATTAGTATAAATTGCATAAAAAAAGTGAGCTTCTTAATAAGCCTGTTCAGCAAGTCCGCATGCTTCAGTATACACTGTGGTTCCAATATTAAGCTGTAAACAGAGTGCAAAGCCTTCATCCCTTTATTTCACACATACAAACATTTATGTATAATTATATAAGTAAAAGCTGGCTGTGCGTAAAGCCACTTGACTTCTTCCACTTAAACTCAAAAATTCACTAAAAAGTTAAATGCTTAATTTCGTAATACTTAAATACACTTCGGTGGCTGCCTATTTTGTATGGCATATGCTTGCTGTTGTTGTTGTTGTTGTTGTGTGGAAGTGTAAGGCGTATGTAAAATTAAATTTAATTGGATTAACACGGCAAACCGCATTTAACGAACTGTGGGTGCGAATTCGGAAGGCATCGAGTGGAGTGTGGCTGTGCAGTGGTAACCACATGCTGACAAGCACTTCTCCACTAATTTACAGTTGTTGACGACGAATTTTAATGAATTTCGTGGGCGGGGTACATCTGGTAGAAGCCTGTAGGCAGTTGACGTGGTGTGATTCCATTTATTACTTTTATTTTAACATAATTATGAGGTTGTTTTTTTTAGTTGTTGCGTTGAACGGTGAAGGTTGGAAACTAGAATATAAAAGTGAGTGGCTGCTCTTATACAAAAATTTGTTTTAAGCAACAAAGTTCCCAAAATTGGGGACATGCCGCCGCCATTTTTAATTAAAATTACAACTTATTCTATTTTTAGTGAAATATTTCAGATTAGACACACAAATTGGTTTTCCAAACTCATTTCTTAGAGTCTTTATTGGATTTTGGAAGAACTCCTTATATATGCAATGGTCAATGGTTTTACTCAAAATAATTTGCTCAGCGTGTTATAAATGTTGGAAATTTTTTCGCGTTTAGCGTTTCTCGCGGCAAGCGTTACGCAGAATCCCACTTCAACAATTGTCAACGCTCGTCCACAAAACTTTGAGATATTAATTTACACAGCCTCATAAATCTACGAAGTGGTTTGCGCTTACCAGAAATATGTTAAGGCGAGTGATATCAATACCAGCAACTTTGCCAGGTTCGCTAAAAGTGTGTATAACAGTATGTTTTAACTTCAGACTGGCAAAAGCTGGGCAGTTGAGAGGGAGGTGTCTAGATGATTCTACCTCACCTGTTCCCATACAGCTTTGAAAATTGCTTTAACAAAAGATACGTATCCTCACCGCATGCTAGACGATTGGACAATGTGTAGTGAGCGCGCCTACCATAGTGGCCAGATGAACCTTGCTAAGAGCATGTTTGTCAGAGAAACTCTTGCATTATTTGGGAGCCGTACAAGTTTTGGCCAGCCTCACTGTAGAACTGAGGTCTATCTTATTATTAATCTTATATTAGGTTAACGCCATTATTTTATTAACTGAAATGTTCTCTTATAGTATTAAAGGAGATAGAGCAGGTAATTTTGTTTTGATATATCGTTTCAGGGCTGAGTTAAAACTGTGCTAAAAGAATGATAAGTAAACATGTTATAATAAATTGAGATTGAATCTGCCAGGCAGTTCATGAGACACGAAATTCCATACAACTGAAAGTCAATATTATAATTTTCACCAACTTAGACTTATTGCGATAGGCTCTTGATATAAGAAATACGTTCTTGGAGTATTCCTGGACATTTTTGAAGCGTTCAACGTCTCTACAAAATATAATCTGTCAGTTCAGTCAATAGGTGTTGATCCTGCTATACAAGGCTGGTTCAAAAGCCTCTTGATCTCTGGAAGGATAAAAGCAGAATGGAACGACACTAGAATTACCAAGGAAGTCTGTAGAGGTACACCGCAAGTTGGAGTGCTATCTCCGCTTCTATGGACATTAGTGGTGAATAAACTGCTAAGGAACTTAGACGGCAGAGCCCTAAGATAGTGGCATATGCAGACGATATTGTCATCTTAATAACGGATTGGTAGACCATTAGCAGTATTATGACCGACAGTCTCAATACAGTTCAGAATTGAGCATCGCAAGTGGCTCTGGTGTTGAAGCTAGAGAAAAAGGATCTGCTTATGCTTACAAGAAAGAGCAGAATTAATTTATGGAGGCTCCCTTCGATAACTGCGACATAACTCTCTGTCTTAAGGACCGCACCAAGTACCTTCTCCTGAACAGCAAACTGCTGTGGAAGCACAATGTGGCAGAAAAAGTGAGAAATGCTAGCAATGCTTTATATGCGTGAAGGCAGATGCTCGGCACAACCTGGGGCCTCTCTCCTCGCTCATGCACTGGTACTACACGGCTATTGTAAGACCAATTCTGCTCTACGGTGTAGTAGTATGGTGGACAAGCATACGGAAATTCACCGCAAGTTAATGGAAAGGGTTCAAACGCTCTCTGCGTTGTGCATAACGGGAGCTTTAACAACAACTCAAACGGCGGCTCTTGAACTGGTACTAAACCTGCCATCTATCGACCTCTTCGCTAAAATCTGCGCAGCAAAATCAGCGGGACAACTACTGGCTGCAGGCGAATTTACATATAGAACCTTCTGGCATAGCTTGGTGCTTAATGGCGGTTTGACAAGGCCTGTCTACATATATGATTCCACTTTTAAACTGGTGGGCGGAAAGGTATGTTAGCTGCGCCCAACACCCGGAACATTTATACGAATGACTGTAAAATGGAAGATGGAACTGGTGTGGGTATATATTGTCCACAGTTAGGCATAAGGTTGTTTTAAGTTGTCAGACCACGGCAGTATATTTCTATCTGAGGTCGTTGCTACTGCAAAAGCCGCGGAGCTGGCCCCTAATTCATCTACAAGCGATACCAAAGTCAACACTTAGGTAGACAGGCAAGCTACAATTAAGGCAGTAACCTCGCAAAGCATATACAAGAACACACTTTTGATAGTTCAGTTTGTATGACAGCTATATGCTATAGTAGCCCGGTCGCGTATATACAAACAAACAAACGGATTAGCGGATACGGCTAAATCGATGCTGATCATTTAAGATATTTTTTACAGAAGATCATTTATATTTCCTTGGGTCTCCGACGTTTCCTTCTGGGTGATACAACATTTGTACCAAACTTAAAATACCTTCTTCAGGATAAAAATATATATGATATATGTAGCAATAATTCACTTCTCCAGCCTGCTGAATGGCAGTGAACGCACAACACCAGGAGAAGGCGAACCCGCTTCGCCAATCGATGACGATGGAGCAGACGTTCCATTGCCCGACCGAAGATGTTCGAAAAGCAATTGCCCGTCTGAAGAACAACAAAGTGGGGGCCGATGGATTGCCGGCCGAGCTATTCAAACACGGAAGCGAAGAACTGATAAGGAGGATGCATCAGCTTCTTTGTAAAATATGGTCGGACGAAAGCATGCCCAACGATTGGAATTAAAGTGTGCTTTGCCCAATCCACAAAAAGGGAGACCCCACAGTCTACGCCAACTACCGTGGGATAAGCCTCCTCATATCGGCCAGATATGCTCCATAACAAGAACACACTTTTGACAACACACCACCTTCGTCGTTTCAAAGCTGCTTTCGATGACAGATGTATGCTGTCTGTGGCCCCGTCATACGGCTGTATATACAAACAAACAAATGGATTAGCGGATATGGCTAAATCGACTCAGCTCGTCATGCTGATCATTTAGATATTTTTTACAGAATATCATTTATATATCATTGGGTCTCCGACGTTTCCTTCTGGATGATGAGTTAGCACGAACAACTCCTGTCAATCCTCCTATTGTGAATAAGAATACAAATCCTAGGGCCCATAATATGGCTGGAGAATAATTTAACTATGTACCATTCGTACCAAACTTAAAATACCCTGTTCAGGGTATATAAAAAATATATGGTATATGTAACAATAATTCAACAATGCGGCCTCAAACTAATTATTGAATTTCAATAAGAGAATGACTAAGATGTGTCTTTATTACACACATACATCGACACCAAAATGAAGCTCTTACTTGAGGTTGCATCATCCGTTCAAATGTTGCAACAAACTTGTCAATTAAAGTGGTAAACAATCAAATTAAAGGCGCACACAAATACACATACAAGCATATAAATATTGCGATGTATGTGTGTGTTGGTTAATTAGAGATTTAGATGAGGAAATATATTACATGCAGCGCTCGACTGTATTGATTGTGGGTACAATTACGATATGAGTTACGGTACACAATGCCTCTCATTAGAGTGCCAATTTTGTGGGTATGGATGTGTGTGTGTGTGTGTGTGAAATAAATCAGTTTGTTGAATTTGTAACCGAAAATGCGGAGTCAATGTGAAATAGCCAAACGCAAATGATTGCCAAGGCTGGATCGGGGTCGAGCAATGATTATTTAATTCACTCACTTGTCAGTAAATATAAGCAATAGCCGCAATGAGCATTGATACAGACACGCTCATACACACACACACATATACACATGCACATATTGAACAACAATAAATTGAAGGGGAGTCGCATAGAAATTTTCGATCTGTGAGCATTGATAAAATAACAGAAGTGCGTCTGTGTGTATGTGTGTGTGGGTGTGTGTGTATGAGCAACATGAAATGCCAAACAATATCCTTGACACACATGCAAGCATACATTTTGAATGAATTGCCGTCTATGAAAGTGTGAGTGTGTGTGTGTGTGGGTGCGTGCTTATTATGCGTAATACAATACGCAACCGCAATTGTCAATGATGACATCCTTTCGTGGCACAATCACAGCATACCATCAAGCACATACGAAGCACACAAGCGCACACAGCTGCAGTCAAATAATGCCAGTCAATTTCGGTTTTGTGCTTCGAGCTCTCATTGCGAATGCGTGGCCACAAACTGCCATGAATAGAACATGCCATGCCGGCGTAGGATGACGGAAATCTTTGAGCAACCGCACACGTGTTTATATATACATATATATGTGTGTTCGTATTTGGTTGAGGTTCTTGTGACAGCCACTTCGACCGAAGTCAACACTCAATTAGCTCGGTGGCGTTGCTTGGCAATTTCGTTAGTTCTAAATTTAGATTTGCGAGATCGATATAACGGTGTCTTGGCAATATGTTGAGAATTCTTAAAATGCTAACCAATAAGCGGCGTTTATGGGAAAAATGTTGTAAATGTAGAAAATCAATTGTTTTTGTTATGTTTTGTGCATTCAATACTTGCACCAACCACACGCGCTGTCTCTTATAGCCTGACATCTTTGATGGCAACTTCAAGCTAAATTTTCCGCACATTCCACAGGAAGCGATACGACCGCCAGGTGTGGTTTTCATTGAGTACAGAGTCGACTCGCATATTTCGATTTTAATTATCTTCTTGTATCCAACCGTGGTTAATTATGCCGTCAAGCATTTGAGCGGACTTAACCAAACTTTTTTCATGCCATTTTATCATTCTAAGGACGTGCAGAGCACCATATATAAACTTTCACCTTTTGAGGATGCTTAGCACTAGTTTCAGTAAATGTTTATCCCTTTCTTAATCAAACACTTCTCCATGAAGTTGAATGATACAAAAGTTGACTCAAATATGACATTGCTCCACGAACGCTCGATGTTTTCCAGTGACCAATCCAACAATTTTTCAAATGTATTTGTCTGCGTTCGACACCAGCTCTCTGAAGTCAATCTATACTGTATTTAGCGATATATTTAATCCCTTTCTAAACAAAATTTATTAAGCTTCTCTCAGACTGCGTAGTTGTTGGGGCAAGCGTACCCTCATTTTTCGATGTCAAGCGACTCCTCCCTCTTCCTGTCTTGTCATCTACATTTACAATTTCTCCATAATGATCAGACTGCCCCTTCACAAAAACACAACTCGTATTTAAAGACTTTTCAGTTTCTGTAACAGTCTATTTGAAGCCTTAGGATGTTTCGTTAGAAAGACTGCTTAGAAATGTTTCGTAAATATGTGGAAGTATTTAATTGACTGTCCTTCAAAGTTGTTTTTATGCAAAATTATGCCAAACTACGCTTGTGCCATCTGTATGTATACTTCACAACGAGTTGCTGAAAGGGGGCATAAAAAACAAAAATCTATGCCATTAGAAACCAAATTTATTCTACTAGAAAGAAAATACAAAATTCGAGCAGATTGAGTAGCTCGTGTACTAGTTTATAAGTTTAAGTTAAGTTAAGTTTTAAGTTTAAGTTTGTAAATTTGGTTCGGCTCGCGAAAACATGTTCTTCATGCATTCTTGCAAAGGAATGCTTGCTTCGAAACTATAAATACCATTTTTTAAATGCGTAAAGTATCCAAAGTAAATACTTCGAAATAATATTTTTTTCATTGATTATTATTTATTTGTCTATACTTTGAAACTTTTATTTTCCTTCTGAAAGATGAGACCTTTTGTTGAAAAGCCTATCCGGAGTACTCATATTCGACGCTGTTTTTGTAAACGAAATAAGTACCAACCAATCGAAGAGGAGTGTGAGAAATTATTTTTAATTTTTACAATTTACTATAGGGCTGAGAGAAACTTTTCTTTTTAAAGACTTATTTAACATGTATTTGTGTGTGTGTGTGTAAAACACTGTTTAAATGGAGCCATTCTTCGAAATCATCTTTTTCAAAAAGGCCTTCTCGGGCAACGGTGATTGTGGGAACTAATTCTATCTGAAATAAATATATAACTGGGATCTTAATTAAAATTAGGTTTACTAGTAAGGCATTTTAATCTATTGTGGTCGGAAAGAAGCTCTAACCTTCAAGAAAAAAGTTAAAGTCCAATTCTAAATACTGCTTACAAATCCATACAATATGTGTATATTTACCATTCAAATAGATCAGTATCATGTAAAAAAATTTGGTTTAAGGGGGTATTAAGGTTAATTCCAGCGAAAAAAAAAGCATAATTTCAATAATTTTTTTTAAGATAAAATCAATATTTATTTATTCGTATAGTTACAGCATAATTATATGATATTTAAAGTACATTCTGTGAAAGTTTCATAGAAGAATATTAAAAATTGAGCCGTTGGCAGAGAATTTTCGCAGACGTTCCAAAAAAAAATTGATCCGCATAACTCATGACTGAATCATCTGAAATTAAAAAATCAAAATGATTTGATTAGTTGATAAGTTTCCTCAGGTAACGCTGTCGAGTTTTTTTAAATGATTTTTCAATTTTTTACAACGCTCGGAACTCAAAATACTGATTTTTCATCAACAAAAATCAGAAATTTTGTTGTTTAAAAATAAGTTAAAATTAAAAAAAAAAAACTCAACAGCGTTACCTCACAATTTATGTAAAGAAAGACTGTGCAAAATTTCAACAGGATCGGTTCAGTAGATTTTGAGCTACAGAGTTCACCGGCTTCGGCTTCGAAAAAGTGAAGTGTGAGAAAAACACGTTTAAAGTTTCACGGCCGCTCACAAGACTTACAAGTGTACATCTTCGTCAATTTTGCTTTAATTGCTCTCAAATTTTCACAGAATAATCTCAAGATATTTTAGATTAATATAAAATAAAAAAAATAAAAAAAAATACCTTATTACCCCCTTAAATGCCTTGAACTTGATTGAATACCAAAACAACGACAATGGTCAGACATTATTTGAACTTCGAAATTATGTCTGCCTTTGCCGGGGAAAAAGATAGTCTTAAGCTTGCTTATCGCAGATGACATAAGAGTGGTATACCATTAGATATTTAACCTTTACTCTCTTGATGAACCTGATTATTGAACAGCGAGAAATGATGAACCTGTAGAAAAATGTAGCAAAAACAGGTTTCCACCCGTTTCACTCAATATTCAATGTCAACACAATTTCCTTTCAAATGCTCCAAAATTAATGAAAAACAAGAAAAAATATTAATTTCCATTACACCCAAAATTTAATACCCTTCACAACTAGAGAGATTCCACACAAACACTTACTTCCAATAGTTTTGTTGTATGGCAACTATATGCTATAATGATCCGATATGAACAATTTCTTTGGAGTTCGCACCAAAGTCTTAGACAATAGGCATGGTGGTGGAAGGGAGAAGATTTTCGAAGATGCTGAATTGGAAGCATTACTCGACCAAGATACGTTTCAAAGCCAAGACGAATTGGCCGAATCGTTGCAAGTGACACAGCAAGCCGTATCAAAACGCCTCAAAGCCATGGGGATGATTCAGAAACAAGGAAACTGGGTTCCTTACGACTTGAAACCAAGAAATGTCGAACGGCGCTTCTTTGCATGTGAACAGCTGCTTCAAAGGCACAACCGAAAGGGATTTTTACATCGCATTGTAACTGGCGGCGAAAAATGGGTCCATTACGATAATTCTAAGCGAAGAAAGTCATGGGGAAAGACTGGACATGCCTCCACGTCGGCGGCAAAACCGAACTTTCACGGCGCCAAGGTCATGCTTTGCATTTGGTGGGACCAGCTGGGGTGATATATTATGAGCTGCTAAAGCCAAGTGAAACCGTCACAGGAGATCGATACCGAACGCAATTGATGCGTTTGAGCCGAGCACTAAAAGAAAAACGGCCACAGTACGAGGAAAGACACGATAAAGTCATTCTCCAGCATGACAATGCTCGGCCTCACGTCGCAAAGGTGGTCAAAAAATATTTGGAGACGCTGAAATGGGAGATCTTACCCCACCCGCCGTATTCTTCAGACGTTGCTCCATCTGACTACCACTTGTTCCGATCGATGGCACACGGTCTAGCTAACGAGCACTTCAGTTCTTATGATGAAGTCAAAAATTGGATGGATACTTGGATCGACTCGAAAGAAGAGGTGTTTTTTCGTCACGCAATACGCATGCTGCCAGAAAGATGGTCAAAAGTAGTAGCTAGCGACGGCCAATATTTTGAATAACATTTTTGTAACCGTTTTTATACAATAAAGCCTTAAATTTACAAAAAAAAAAAAGGCGGAAGCCAAAATATTTTATAGGGTCTAAGATGTTTCTTACGGCGTGTTGCAAACTTCGTGATCAGGGTATAAAAATTAAGTAATAAAAGGAGGCTTTGAGTACATTTTTATGGTTAAAATTCTTATTTAGTAAGGTTTGATATTTAAAGCAACGAAGCTATTTTATTGTTTTTCTCCCAGTATGTTATTGTAGTTCTATTTTATTTCAATTTATTGTAGCAAATTTCAATTTGTTTTACCAGTGGCTTATTTTCAATTAAGTTGAATTGCCATGTCCCTTGCTCTTTGATGCACAGTCGTGTAAAAAATGTTGGGGTATGATGGCAATGAAAGGTAAGATTGTGTGTCTTTACAAGAAATGTTTTGAAAAGACTGTATTAGAAAACGATTGAATGAAAGTGATATTTGAATACTGGAAGTTTTAAGCTCAGAAAATGATAATATCGTAATTCTAAGTTCTTAGACCAAGTGAGCCGAACAATTTTGAGCCTTTAAAAACCTTCAGAGTTGACTAAGAGTGGTTCAAAAGTGCTGCTTTCTCGCTTGCTAAACGAGATTTCCCCAAAAGGGCTTTGAATAACACCCCATAGTCCAAACCTTTTAAAGTTTATTGGCAAAAAAATGCTGTTAGTTGTGTCGGTATTCCAATAGTTAGATTCTAGAACTTATTATCAGTTATATGTGTTTTATTGGAACAGTGGAATTATACTCTTTAGTACATAAATTTACAAAAAAAATCGCTCTCTCGCTTGCGCTAGATCAGTCGGTTGGTCTCTGTTTAGAGGCGCAT
The DNA here is from genome assembly GCF_024586455.1 of Bactrocera neohumeralis. NCBI lineage: Eukaryota > Metazoa > Arthropoda > Insecta > Diptera > Tephritidae > Bactrocera > Bactrocera neohumeralis. Next base: position 47,091,606 of record NC_065923.1, read on the forward strand.
CAAGTTAAGTCTTCCGAAAAACATCAACACCTTTTTAACAATTATAATAGAATATCTATAATAAAAGACCCTAAGGCAGCGAAAAATGCCAACTCCGAAAGTTGGAGCTTTAATTACTTAGAAATATTTTTGTTTATTCAACTAAAAAATGCCACTTTTTATTTTAGTATTATATCTCTTTCTACACACTGTCAATTTTATTAATGTTTTCCTGTTATTTTATTTTCCTTCCCACGACTGTAATTTGAAGACTTGAGCTATAAGTAAGTGACGCATTTGAAGCACACGTTTCGTCTGCAAACTTTTATTGCTTTACTGTTATTTCCTCTCTCGCGAAACAATTTGTGAATTTGACATTTTCATCCACTTAAACTGGCACTGCGAAATAGAAACAGACAGCTAACGTCTTTGATATTGGCTAATTTTTGATATTTATACTATATGCATACCTGAAAGTTCTCAGAAACATTTCAGTGTGTGTGTGTGTATCTTCGTCGAGTTTTCTTTGTAATTCTTCCAATTGTTGCTTTGGCTCATTGAAACACGTACAATACGCATTTGTTTTTCATTCCTCCTCTTCCCTGGCTTTCCACTTCTCAACTCCTCCGATTGCTTCGCTCACACATTTCTGGTCATTTACAGGAATTTTCCATGCCCACGCTGAGTATTTTCATCGCTCAGCAGCAAAAAATATCGCTTTTCGCTTTCTTAATTTCATTTCTTGCTTGTTTTTTTTCTTTTTATTGCTTTTCCCGTTTCCTTTGCTAAATCCGTTATTGCAGTGCGTAACTTGGTGCGTGCTTCAAATTCACAATCGCTTTTCCACCGCCGGACATTTCTCTTCGGCTCTTTCCCGAATTATTCGCTTATATTTGCTCGCTGCTTTTTCACCTCTGCAGCCAACAACCGAAATATCTTCATACATACAATTTTTTTAATGGATCGTCAGTACACGCAGGGCAACTGGTGAGGCTTTAACAGTAATTTTGGGTTTTTGCTGCTTTCAAATCTACTTTAAATCGATTGCGTTTCGAGAAAAGTATCTTCGCTTTCAGCGATCTTCAGATGTGCTATATTTACTTTTATTTAACCGGAGAGTGAAAGTTGAGGAAGATGTTATATTGTTATCTTCTCATTTTCCACAAACTTACTTTTGATAGTAAGTATAGACAACTTACCTTTCCATCCTCCATTTTTTCAGTACATTTTGTTAGAAAATAAGTTTTGTATATTTTACCGTATCAAATGAAAATACTTTTCGACTAATGGCTAGACGTTGAGTCTTTATAATACCAGAGAACTAACCCGATACCAGAGTGGTTTGAACCCCAGTGCATCTGGCTGACATTTCACCGAAAATATCGGTCAATGGGTGAGTTAAATAATTAAAATTCGGAGAGAATGTATTCCTGATATTAGTATGCAAAGGATTTCTCAAAATTAACGAAGGTCTTGAATTATGTTAGGTTAAGATAAGTTAATCCTAGGCCAACATGCCACGCATAGACCAGTTTGTTCCTTTACGATACCAGATAGAGTTCAGTTGCTAAGTCCAAAAGAAGTAGTCATCCTTTAGGTTGAATGCGCCTGACACGAATTTTCACAGACTCTGCGGCCTCACTATCGATACGTCCTCCAGCGTATCATACCGTGGGGCTCCCAGATGCTTACAGCGTAGTCTTGATAATGTGAAACAATTGGACGAGAGATGCTCCAATGTTTTCCTGGCACCCTGCTTCAGTCATTTCCTGCAGTCTTCTCGTTCTGTTTGCTCCATCTTGCTCGCGTGCGTCGCCACCAGACAATGATTCCCATCGTGTTCTTGCAGTCTTTTCTATCGAGTGCCAAAAAGAATTTTGTGTACCTCCGATCTACCATTTTTTAAATGACTTTTGCAGTTTTGCTCCCAGGTAGCTCGTTCCATGAGGTTTTGATTTTCTTCACCATGCTTTTGTCGAGATTCCTGTATAGACAATGTATGGGTCACGTTTTCGCATGTTAGCCTTACACCATTCTTGGCAACATCGTCCATTGTTTTGATACCCTCGATGGCTTTGTGGCATGCCAGTTTGAAATATACTGCAGTGGCCTGGCAACTTAAAAGATTGGCATTAAAAAGAAAATACAATTTTTAGTGTTTCCATTATAATTCTTTAATTGAGTTGTAAAGTACATGACAGGTCAATTGTAAAGTCCTTGGCCTACCATAGTAATACATATTTTTTGACAAAATGCGTTTTTTTTTCATTCAACATAGTTCCATACAAGGGTGATACACTCCAACTTTCCTATACTATTTTTGTAGTACGATTTGTCCTTTGCTTCAAAATAGACCTCAGTTTCGGCGATCACATTTTTATTCAACGAAAATTTCTTCCCAGCAAGCATAATTTTGAGATCAGAATAAAGGAAATATCGCTATTGTCGGGGTCTAATCTGCAGAATAAGGTGGATGCGGAATCAATTTGAAGCCCAATTCACGGATTTTTGCAACCACACTTCCTTTTTCATCTAATGTGGCTGTTTTTCAGTCTAATAATACCATATAGTTTTCGCTAATGATGGTCCTTTCTTCTAAAAGTATTCCTTGCGCATCCCAAAATACAGACGCCAGAAAATTGTCAGCCGATTATTATGTTTAGGCGCGCTTTGGAGCGGGTTCATCGTATGTAGTCCCCTCGAATGTCTGTCGATTGTACTTCAGAGTAAGATGATGGAGACATGTTACATGCATGTCACATACCGCGTTTATTACGCTGGAACACTTCCAAGCACTGCTTCGAATCATCAACTGGTCGTAGTTTTTGGTTAAAAGTGAGTTTGCGCCACACCCGCTGTGCACAGAGCTTTCTCATACCCAAATATTCGTGAATGATATGATGTACACTTTCAGTTAATGTCTTTGAAGTGCTTGCTTTATCAAACAACTTCACTCTACGGTCTTTCGTCGGTAATAACCTCTTCGGGGCGTCCACTGCGTTCACCGTCTTCAGTACTTATTTCACCACATCTCAACTTAGCATACCAATCCTTAATGATTGATTTACATGGGGCAGTGGAAACTCGTAGTCAAGACAAGTTTTTGCTTCAAGCGCAGGCCGGAGAATTTTCATTTGCCGCATTATTTCTTAATATATAAGTACTGCGAACACCTGAAATTATTTTCCCGCTTTTGAACTTGCCAGATTACGATATGTAGTAAAAAATGTTTGGTTACACCTGAGCTTAGCGTTTTTTTGCTTTGAAGTTAGGGAAATATGTCGCTTACTAAAATAACACTAATTCTAACTCTATAGGAAAAGCGTGTGAACTGCAAAATATTTTTTTGGTAACATTTCTTGCTCCACCCACTATTTACAATTGTCTAAATCCCACAGCAATAATCACCTAATGAACTACAACTAAATTTTTCAATTCGAGATAATACGCTCGAGCCCTTTCCATACTCCCTGCCAACTTTAGTATTCTGCTCGCACTACTTTCCCGGCATTCATCGCCTAAAACCCGACAAGTGCTTAACCCGAGTTAAATAATAAAATATTTAAATACGCCTAAGTGACGTTGAAAATTCTAAAGCAACAACGGCACAAACACAATAAAAACTTTTTAATCTTCGGTTTTGTGGATTTTCATTTGTGTGGCTTTGCTCTGGTGATTATTGAAATTAATTACAATCCCTTTGTGCACTTAAATCGCAAAACTTGTGCGCAGACTTTCATAACTCGTCATACCACCGTGTACCGGGTACCGCACATAGTTTGCACATACTGTATTAATAGCACTCACCATCGGCATCCGTCCCTGCCGTTTGCACGTTCATTGTCAAACCAAGTGAAATCGGCTTCATTTTGACCGCAAAGTTTTGCTTCGAAGCTTTCATTGTTCGAAGCTGTGGCGCGCCAACTGAAGATGCGAGAGTGATTGTACGTCGCACAAACTTTGTATTGCCGCAACGTGAGAGCATTCCCCAACAAGTTCATAGTTCTGCGGTGGTCTGATTGGAGACACACATTTGTGGGTATGAGTCTTCATATTTGACACTGCAAAAGTTTGTCGGAAATTCAAGCATCCGTTAAACTTTTTACTTCATGCAGTCAGCTCGTTTGCTTACTCAACTTTGTATTGTCTATACAAGTATGTAAATAGTGTAGTTATTTTAGCGCGATGTTGGAAAATTTGAAAGCAGTAGAATTTTTTTTGGTTTTACCAGTTATTTTCGTGATAAAATCATCTCATATGAAGAAGTTCAACTCCAGAAAAAGTAGTTATGCTATTCGCTTTCTTCGAACTCAGCGTAGACTATAGACCATAGATAGATGTAGAAGGCGGTGCTAATGGTTAAGAAAGAAACAAAGTTTCTTGAGAAAATAAACTTAAGTTGTATATACATATTTTTTTATATCATCAGAAAGAAATTATTTCCAACAATATTTTGATGTGAAATTTAAGGATTTTTTCGATATAACATCTCAATAAGGAAAAAAATAAGAATTTTAAATTTTAAAGAAAGGGCTAAGTTCAGGTGTAAATAAATGAGGATTGGACCATCTATTGTGCCCTCTAGATTAGATAAATAACCGAACATTTTATACTCTTGTGAATTGCAGGAATTGAAGCCAGCGAAATTCCTTCAGGTGCTATCAAAACAATACAATTTGGTATCTTGTGGAATTTATGTATGCCATGGACTTAGATATACAAGGTCTGTCGCAAAAGAAACAGAGCTTTTTAAATATAACTGTTTCTGGTGGCGCCACCTATTGGTGGGTATATGAAATAAAAGGTTTGATCTCTTGTTGACATTTCGTAAAAATTTTAAGACAATTGGATAACGACAATCGATGTTATCGATCAAAAAGTGACAGCAGCTTTTGGTCATCGGTCGAAAAATGCAAAGAGCAAATATTAAATTTTGTTTTAAACTTGGGAAAACGTTTACTGAAACATTTCAAATGATGAAAAAAGTTTATGGTGATCAGTGCCTATGCCGTAGTAATGTGCATGAGTGGTTTGAGCGATTCCAAGAAGGTCATGAGGACCTCTGTGACGATCAGAAGTCGGTCGTCTTCAGAAGTCAAAAATAAAGACAATGCTGATTTGTTTTTACGATTCCGAGGGTATTGTACACCGAGAGTTCATCCCACCTGGCCAAACGATTAATGCTGTGTTTTACCTTGTTATGAAGCGTCTTTTGTCACGCATTCGTCGTGCTCGACCACAATACCGTGAGGCAGGGTCCTGGCGCCTGTTGCACGATAATGCGCCGTGTCATCGGTCGACGCTTGTCACTGATTTTTTCACAAAAAACTCCATATTAACCATTAATCACTCACCCTACTCACCTGATCTGGCACCCTGTGATTTTTACCTATTTGGAAAACTTCATTTGCCCATGAAAGGACACTGGTTTCAGGACATTTCAGCTATCCAAAAGGCGACGACCGATATTCTCAAGAGCATTCCGAAAAATGACCTTAAACACTCATTTGAAATGCTAATTGAAAAACGCTAAACGCTGTATCGAAGCACAAGGAAACTACTTTGAATAAAAAAATATAACTTTTGAAAAATATTAATTTTTTGTTGTTTTTTTTAACAGTCCTGTTTCTTTTGCGACAGACCTTGTATATCCAGTTCCGCTAAAATTATTTTAAAAACATCTTCAAAAGAGTGGTATGTAATACTAACTGAACCGAAGAAACTGAATAATATATCCCGTTGATGTGGAAAACGTCAATTAAAGCAACGAAACTCTTTTTGTTAGGAATATGAGGTTTAGACAAAGGTATCTAATAGACCAAATCCATTCAAATACAGCGCCATACACATAATTTTTAAGAAAAACTTTCTTCTTTAGTTTCACTAAAATTTCACGCATTTTGAGCCACCTTGGTTTAAATATAAGTGGAAAACGGAAATCATTATATGTGTTAGTTTGGGGGTATAGAAAGGGACATTGACATTGCTTAAGTATACCTGAGAGCACACTCTGAAGCCATCCTATATATCAATAATACGCACTGAACGAAATGTTTAGAATAACGAAAATCATTATAAGTAGTATATCGGAGTAGGGGATAATATTTACTCGATTTTATTTGTTGTACCCAAGACTACATACAACTAAAATGCCACAGACTAATAAAATGCTCCCAGAGTTTCATCAAAGTCCCTCACATACAATCACCAATCATATGGAGTAAAGTCAGCCGGATGTTCGAAAATCCTGATATTTGTTGTACGGGCACTAGGCCAAGATTTTGTACAATTTTTATCCGTTTTCGACACAAAGATACACTCGCTTATTTTCATTGCGATAACTCACTTATTATCACTTATTGGGTGATATATGCGGTACAAAGTCAACCGGAAATTCGATTATATTTATATTAGGTATATGGAGGCTAAAGGAAGTATTGATCGGATTAAACACATTTTTGACACATGTACAGACTATTATCAGGAAATAATTTTCTCTGAATTTACAATATATATCACACACATTGACCGATATTTTCTCTCAAAAGTCAACTATAAATACTGGGGACACATATTCGGTACCTAAAGTCTTGAAAAATTTTAGTTCGATTTAAAATATTTTTGGTTGTATGGTGGCACACTTCAAAGGCATTATTCGTTCAAACTTCTATGGCGTTACAATTAGTTTTTCTTGATTCCGGAAAGTGAATAGTCGAAAGGTTTAAAAATGGTGTTATATGGGAAGTAATCGTGGTTGTTATCTGATTTTACCCACTTTCACACTGTGGCATAGGAATATAAAATAATGTCATGTACACATTATGTGATTTCACCTAAAGGAGGGCGGTGGTACTCCCATTGTCCAATTTTAACCCCGTCTCTAATAAAGCTCTCTAATACCAATTCGGTGGTAAAATTTAATGTCTCTGGCGTGCTTAATGATTTATCGCGTTTTTGGTAGTTTTCGATGGTAGCAATATATGAGGAGTGAGCGGGGTTATGATCCAATTTCAATAATTTTCACATTGTCGGTAGAGGTGCTACGCTCAATTTTTTTTTAAATTTTGAGCCTACAGGTGCCTCTTGAAAACACGATTTCCTATGCTAAGTAACATTTCGCCTTAGTTTAGTGCTTAGTTATGGAACCTTGTAGTATTTCCTTTAATGACTTTTTGTGGATTACAACCATCTGCGAACTCCTCCTTTTGCTCATCACATACATATACCAAGTTTCATCGAGATATCTCAATTGTTTATTGGCAGATATATGAAGCCCTGGCCTAAAGGTTAAAATAAAACATTTGAAAATTGCCATATATGTAATTGGAATGAGAGAGCTTTGAACAGTTTAAACTTCCCAAAAATTCACTGACGTGCTTAGATCTTAAATATCCCAATAAAATGAAGTCGGTTAAAGTTATGAGACCTAGAAACAATGTTGGAGTGGAAGAGACCGCAACTCATATCTTCTTCCGCTTCTAGCATACTTCTTTCATAGCCACTGTATTTAATTGTGGGAACCAATGTATTTTAAATTCAGTTCTAAGAACCGGCACTCCGTACACCTCAGTTCTGTATATTCTTATTTCCGTTCTACAATTAATTTCTAAACGTTTCTATCATCGTTTAAGTCTTCAATAGAAATGTCCACACTTTCTCCTTGCTTGTCACTCACATTCAGAAAAGAGTACTCCAGCACAGATTGTTAGCAGCGCCGAACCATCATTTCCAGCATCGTCAACCAGTCTTCATCTCCTCGTTTTGTTATTTTCTTTTTGCTCGACAGTCAGCGCTGCCATATCAAATGACACATATCAGTAAACTGCAGTTGAGAAATAGTTTTCAGCCATCACTTGACTCACTTCAGCGCAGCCTTCAGCCGTCAGTCTCGAGTCTCCAGCAGGAGCACCACAACTCGGCTAAATAAAAGTGTCACTTGCCATTCGTGGCACATCAACGAGTGCGCCTTCTAGTTGCACTGCCAAATCTCAATTAAATATTGTGTAAGCGAAATGTTTCTCTTTTTTTTTTTTGAGTTGCAATCATTTTTGTTTTTCATTACTTCTGACACTTTCATTTGTGCCTCCCTGGCGGCACTCGGCAAAGTTACTCACGATTTTGTCATTTTGAGATTTTGAATTGCTGCCAATTAGTCGGGTAAGTGGCTGAAGGACTTTTGCGCTGTTTCTATGTGCGTGGCGGAGCCTCTACACACTTGCCGAGAGCGAAAGCCGAATAAACACTGGCACTCACAGCGAGCACTTGTCTAAATGAAATGGAAAATAAATAAAGCTCTTGAAATATGGAAGTGTAGCGAGAACTTGTTGTGCGAGCAAATATTTACACTATCCGTTGCAAGGATTACAAGTAGTTTGGTAACTTGTATATATTCGACTTGTAGTTAGTAGACTGCACATTGATATTTGGCGCTTTTGCAATTTTAATTTTAAACACGTCCTCTTTCCTCATATCTTAACAAACTATTCAAAGTGATTGTTAAAATTGAATACAGCCATAAAGCTAAACGTTTCAAGCGTGGTTATTCATGTTTAAAAACCAAACCTGCGACAAAATTTCAGTAGATTCTTTAATAGCCCCGCTAGGGAAGTTTATTTTTACAGCGACTATGGTAATCCCACTAAAGAACTGAAATAACTTTCGGTATATACACTTTTTTTAAAGCTTATACAGTTCAAAACTAAATCTCGAATCTTGGGTTACTAAGCTCGGAGGTTATTCCAATTTTAGGTTGTTGTAGAAATTAAAAATTAAACCTTTTGTTCGAGCAGAACGGAACGAAATCTGTAGAGACACTCTGCAGGGTAGAGTGATATCTTCGCTCCTACAGACATTAGTGGTAAATAAACTGTTATGGAATTTAGACAGCAAAGCCCCTAAGATAGTGTCATATGCAGACGAAATTGCCATCTCAATAACGGGAAGATGTCTACACAAACTTGGCAATAATATGAACAACAATTTCAATGCAGTCCAGAAAGAAGAATAAAAAGTGGGTCTGCGATTGATTGCGGAGGAAATAAATCTATTTGTTTTAACTGGAAAATGCAAGATCTCTCCATGGAGACTCCCTTGGGACACAACTTCCTCTCAAGGAATTCACCAAACACCTTAGGGTAAGGTAATGGCTCGCAAATGGAGAATGGATTTGGTGTGGTGATATTCTATCAAAACATAGGCATAAGGTAGTATTTTAAGCTGCCGGACTACTGTAGAATATTTCAAGCACAGGTCTTTGCTATTGGGAAAGTCACGGAGTTAGCCTCTAATGCATCAGCAAGCAACTGCAGATTACTGTTAAATAATCAAGGTTTTAGCTTCGTCTCGTATATTACGTAGAAGTGTTTTGGAGTGTGACTAGATAAGATCCACTTCACTTCTGCCGCGTGCCAGATCACATTATCGAGAGCAAACGAGATTGCCTGGGATGAACGAGACGCTAAGGGTGGTGAATGGCTACCACCTGAAAACGTTATAAACATTGGGAAATCCATGCATTGTCTGACGACAATCTGAACCGAAGCATGGTGATGAAAATCAACGATCTACTGAATATACAAAAGTCCTACTAGCACTCGAGAAATTGTAAGAAGGATGACATGAAGGAATCAAGCATAAAGTATGAAACACAGGAGATAATCACAGTGTGGTGCCATTCCTCGTATTCGCGAAGTAGTGGACTGTAAGATGACTCTTCTGCCGCGTCAGATCACATAGCAGAAAATGTTAGGAACAAAGTGCCAAAACGTTTTAATCAATGGAGCATTGTCTGACTTGTGCATGGTAATGAAAATATCTACGAATATACAAAAGTCCTACTAGCGAGAAATTGTAAGAACAAAAACTAACCAATCAGCAACGCATCTTTGAGCATTTGAGGAGCTCAACGGTATGAAACACTGGAGGAGATATCATTAGTGAGGCCATCGATAAGTTGAGTTTTTGTTCCTCTGATATTCTTTCGCTCAAGTGTGGACATTAATGAAGGATGACTAAATCTGCTCAAAAGCTGATAATAGAACTCTCTCAAGAGACATGATATATGCATATTTGGGAAATATTTATTTTAAGATCATTTTTACTAAATTTTCTATAAAATCGAACCATGAGCGCCTTTATTTTAATTTTTGTGAAATTTTTTACAGTCTTTGGACCTAAAAATATGATTTCTTATTTTTAATATAGAAAGCTTGTTTTCAGATATTATACCTCTCATATTAGTTATTATTACGATATTTTATGAACTATTTTTCTGTACATTTTTCGGTAGCAACGAGGTACTTTTGCACTATCCGTGAATTCTTTGCTTACATAAGCACGAGCGGACTTGGCCGACACTTTTTTAAAGAGAGCTTCAACCAGCCGATTTATTTGGCGGAGCTTTAAAAGCATGAAGTGTCCAAGTTATTAGGTGATCTGGGACAAGTTGCAGAATTATTCAATACTCCGGATGAATTATGCCGCATTTAGCTTAATAATAATAATCTTATGAAGCTTGCCGTTTACTTAATGTATACTTATATGCCCAATATATCCAAATTTATTCTTTCAGACCAACTATCTAGTTTAGAAACAAACCAAATAATTCAGACTTAACTTGACCATATATGTCAAAAGAGTTTGCAAAGTAATGACTAAAGCTCATCACGTTCTCTGCCAGAGTTCGGCTCTAGCTTTAAGTAGCATAAGGTCATAATTCTCACTTGAATTGAGGTAAATTATTGACTACTGTTTTCTCGTTTGGCTTTTAATTGAGGAAGTTTAAAAAAAAACCAGTAAGGAAGAGCTAAGTTCGGGTGTCACCGAACATTTTATACTCTCGCATGATAAAGTGATAATCGAGATTTCATTATCCGTCATTTACATATTTTTCAAATACCGTATTTGTGTAAAGTTTTATTCCGCTATCATCATTGGTTCCTAATGTACTATATATTATACAGAAAAGGCATCAGATGGAATTCAAAATAGCGTTATATTGGAAGAAGGCGTGATGTGAACCGATTTCACCCATATTTCGTACGTGTCATCAGGGTGTTAAGAAAATATTATATACCGAATTTCATTGAAATCGGTCTAGTAGTTCCTGCGATATGGTTTTTGGTCCATAAGTGGGCGACGTCACGCCCATTTTCAATTTTTAAAAAAACCTGGATGCAGCTTCTTCTGCCATTTCTTCCGTAAAATTTAGTGTTTCTGACGTTTTTTGTTTGTCGGTTAACGCACTTTTAGTGATTTTCAACATAACCTTTGTATGGGAGGTGGGCGTGGTTATTATCCGATTTCTTCCATTTTTGAACTGTATATGGAAATGCCTGAAGGAAACGACTCTATAGAGTTTGGTTGACATAGCTATAGTAGTTCCTGAGATATGTACAAAAAACTTAGTAGTAACTTTAATATCTTTATTTATGGCTTAGTTATGACACTTTATAAGTTTTCGGTTTTCGCCATTTTGTGGGCGTGGCAGTGGACCGATTTTGCCCATCTTCGAACTTAACCTTCTTATGGAGCCAAGAAATACGTGTACCAAGTTTCATCATGATATCTCAATTTTTACTCAAGTTACAGCTTGCACGGACGGACGGACAGACAGACATCCGGATTTCAACTCTACTCGTCACCCTGATCACTTTGGTATATATAACCCTATATCTGACTCTTTTAGTTTTAGGAATTACAAACAACCGTTATGTGAACAAAACTATAATACTCTCCTTAGCAACTTTGTTGCGAGAGTATAAAAATGAATACATTTACCTCTGCCATCTCCAATTTCATAGAGTTCGCAATAATTTTCTTGAGCCGTGTCATAAATGGCACTTAAGACACTCTCACAGAAATGTAGCAATATTCATCATTAATAAGCAGCTGTCAGTTGAGAATTATTGCCTTGTGTTTTTTTTTCATTCAGTATACACTTGCGCATACATTTTGCCCTATCCGGCCCGTTAAACCAATTATTTGCACTTATTAAGCTCACACTACAAGTGCATTGTTTACGGCCAGTGCGTTGAAGCACAAATTAGAGTGCCGTTGCAACGCTGCATTTAATGACGCAAGTGCAAGTTGCACGCACCGGCAGTGCAGCACGCCAATTGGCCAGGCGCGAGGCTCGAGACTAACGGATAATGGCTAAGAGTCGTCGTAGGCGCGTAGCTGCAATGCAGTGGAGCACTGTGCGGTGGACATGAAAGCAGCTGACCAGGCTACCAGAAATGCACACATACACACACTATCACACACATACATATATGCACATATATATACACACATCCATGCATACAATGAAGTTATGACCGCTCCCTTTGGTTGTCTCATAAAAATGTGTACGAGAGAAATTATTATTGTCACGTCGTATATTGCATTACGTATACGCAGTGGCGAACGTGGTTTAGTGGTAGAAGTGCAAGCTTAACAATAGGAACAGACCAATGGCAACTACTGCAATTTTGTACAGACAAACACAATAGCGGTGAATGTAATATGTGTTGCCGTCAATTGTGAAGCGCAACAGCTGCTTTTGTTGTTGTTGTTAGTGGCCTAGTGCCACTTGAAAAGTATGAAATGAACGACTACACATAAATTGCTTGTCATTTGTTATGCCACCAACTTAATATTAGATGTCGCTGGGAAATTTTTAAATAAATAGTTGTACATGCAGTGGATGCGGCAGAGTTGAGGAATAGCTTGTGTTGTATGTTGCTTCAGCCTTGGGCGAGTGGAACCACAAACGTACTTGTATATTTTTATACCCCGAAAAATCTCACAGTTTTTGAGATATGGGTCTGAAATTTAGCACACTCTCTTTTCTCAGCAAGAGAATGCTTATTTGCCGAAATTGCCGATATTAGCCAACTACAGCATATAGCTGTCAAACAAACTGCACGATCGGTATCAATTGCTTGTATGGAAAACTTTTTCGTTTGTCAAGCTATCGTGACGAAATTTGGTTATTATTATTATCTGTATCTACGCTACATTCTCGGAAGAAATTGCTTGGATCGCACAACTGTAGCATGTAGTTGCCATACAAAATTGTTTGTCAGATGCAAGTCCTTGTATGGAAAACTCTTTTATTTGTCAAGATATCCTTCCCAAATTTGCCAGAGGTTATTGCTCAAGGCACTGCTACAATCTCTGAAGAAATTGTTCAGATCGGACTAATATTGCATAGAGCTGCCATACAGCTGACCGTTCAAAATCACATTAAAAATCTTTTCACAGCCTTTTGTGCCATAAAAATGCAGCTGTGAAGGGTATTATAGCTTTGATGTCGAGTTGACGTTGTTTTTCTTGTTTTTGTAGTATTTTTTTTTTATTTTTGTAGTATTTTTTTTATTTTTGTAATTTTTTTCTTATTTTTGTAATTTTTTCTTATTTTTGTAGTGTTTCAATTACAAAAGCGCTTGAAAAAACATGCGCTGCAACATGCAACATGCCACAAATTAGGGCAGCCTGTAGTGCGTGCACGGGCTAAGGGAAAAGTGGCGCGTTGAAATTGCTGCACATAAATTGCAGAAAATTGTCTCTGGAAAATCTCAGCTAATAAATACTTGCAGTTGGCAATAACAATTGTGTTCAAGCAGTCTGTTGCACGCCGCACAGCGCTCTTTCATTATTCGCCATTTCGCCTTGCTCATATATTTCGCTTTCATCTATGCTTTTATTACATTCTCCACTTCCCTTGTGTCTGCTGCAGCTCTGCACATACTTGCAACGCCAACGCAAATGGGTCGTGCAACAGTTGCACGCCAATAATGGCGCAGTCAGCGTTGCGTGCATAAAAATTTGTTGCATTCTCGCAGTATTGACTTTTGTTGCAATAAAATGCGAAATTGTTGCATGCTTTCCGCACTGTCATATTATTTGTTAATCGTTGTTATTGTTATTGCTGCGACGTAAAACCAGTCTGATGGTGTTTTTTGCTATATTTTTTTTTATGGCGCACACACGTGCTGCCAATATTGTCACACCTACGTTAACTCATATGACGTTCAGCGAAAGCTGTCATGATGACAATTGTCATATCGTTAGTCGTTAGGAATAATGGTTATGCCACAATATATATGTGAACAAAACGATATGGCTTCGATTGTGCTAAAGTTTTATTAATAGAGTTTGATTACTTCAAGCTCCAGGCTATCGCGACTATTAACTTTTATATACTATATATGTACTACTTTTGCCTTAAATTGTAGGTTTTATTTAGCTTGACTTGAATTATGCGATATACACCGTTATTTTGGAAAACTTGTTGACATACGACTCCGATAAAACCCTCGTCCCTGTTGCCAACAAAGTGGGACAGTCGATTTTCGCAAGCTTTTATTCATTAGAATTATTCACCAGCAAAATGATTCGCCAGAGACAGGAACATTAACTATAGCCGAACTATAAGGTGGAACTCCCCAACTAAGATCCCGGAACTTTTGATTTTTTTTTGTTTCCATACGCATAGATCCATAATCCACCTGTGATATTGATAAACGTCTTTTGAGTATTTTTCAGTATTTCTTTACACCCAACCACACGAGCCTTTTTTGAGCGATTGTCACGATTCGTCCAACGAGAACAAACCTTTTTTACGGCCCGGTGTTCTCTCGAATGTATGCTGGTGGGAGAAATGCGCTTCAAGGTTCGTTACATGACGGTCTTGCATTATCAGTTCACAACGGCATCGATGTTTTCTGGCAATCTTCACGGATTGGACTTGTCGAACTGTACGCTTACGTACTAAACCTTTTTTTAAATGTATACTCAATATATTGAGGCGCACTGCGTTAGTTAAAGAGGAAAATATCCATTTTATTCTGTATACACCTTTTCCCGGGTAGAGCAGGTGGAGGCTTAACTCGTTTAAACACCTTTAACCCCGTCATCTGTAGCATTGCGGAAGGGACCTGCCGCTAAGCATTATATCGCAGGGCCATCTTAACCTATTCGGCCTGCCACTTCTGTCTCCAGATCCAGTCACTCCGTTGTAAATCTCGGACAGTTGAAAAATAAATGCTCTGCATTTTCGCTACTGTTACCACAAAAAGAGCAAGTAACTCCATTGTCATGACTGTACATAAGTAGGTACTCTCTAAAACTTCCATATCCTGTTAGAAACTCCGTAGTAAAACTCTATCTCGCCATGTCTTCGTTCCACCCATGCTTTTACACTTCCGATTAATCGGTACTTCCTCTTCTCTTTGCTTCTTTGTCCCAACGCTTTCTTCATTCCTGTATGCTGACTTGTTTTTCCTCTTTACGTTCTGCCATTGTTCGCTTCCTGCCCATAATTTTACTTTTGTCATAGATCGTTTTCAGTTCTCGAGCCTTATATCTGGCGGAACTATCCCAGATGTAACGCTAGCAGCTTCATGACATATCGAGCTTCTGATGAGACATTATTGATCTGTGTGGTTTCTCCACCAAAGGTGACCGTTTCTGTTATTTTCAGATAGCCCAAATCATGCGCGTTTGGTCGTAGCGTTTTTATTTTTGTTTACAAAGGAAGAATCTTCCAAAAATAAGAGTACTGTCAATGTGAAATGGCAGCATGCATGATTCATATTGTCCACTAAAACTAGAGGTGTACACCTGATATTATTATCTAACTAAGCTGAACTTGTACGCAAGAGTATGGTTCCTCACCTCGATTGACTTCACTACATTTTTTTGTATTATAAGATAAAGTTAAGTAGAGACTCACCTCTCTGAATGATGTCGGAGCTGCTACAAAGTGTATGATGGGCGTTAGCCTCTGCGCCCATCACCAACACTCCCTTCTTCCCTATACCGGCTGTAGCCGCTAGCTTTTGGAGCTCCGTTGTTTATGCATCGTTCTCATGTGGCATACATATAGTAGGATGGAAGGAGTAATGGCTTATCTTTGACACCCTTTTCAGTCACAACCGTCAAGTCTTCAAGCCAATGTTATCAATAGTTCCTGCACGAAAGTCACGTTGTAGCCGTCTTTATTTAGGTTGACAAAAAGATCCGCAGAGGCGATCTTACTTGTGCGGAGGTCCTACCGGAGCATCTTCAGCTCCCGGTTTCGAGCGCTCGGAATGCTGAGTATGTACCTTCTGCTCCTCCAGTAGGACAAATGATGTCACCATCATTTCTGCTAAGCCTAGATTCTGCTGCATTTCATCTTCTTCCAGCAAGTTTTTTTTTGCCATCGGTTTGACGTATTTTGAGGCGAAACAACATGCCCTATGCCTTCTTTCCGAACGTGGAGACTGTCGTTTGCCTCCTTATTAATCTGTAAGATATAGAAGAATTCTCCACGCACACATCCTTCAGTTGCTAGTCCGCACGTCAGGATTCTAACTTTGTAGTAACCGCAATGTTCTAGGTCTGCCAAGCGATGTATGGTGACCTTCGCCTTAGGCACCGATAGAATGTTGCTACCGTCAACCATCTCCTGGTTTGCGTTTTCGCACAGATTCCGAAGCATGGTGAAAGCTTTCCTCACCATTGTCAGTGAAGGGTCATCCAGGAGACCATTTGAGGATTTTGACTCCGCTAAACCATCCTGCCATTACGGCATGGATTCGTTTGGCTCTGAGTCCATCCTTGAGTAGAGAACTTCCAATAGCTTCATCTCCACGCTTTTACAGACTAGCGCCATGATCAGATGCCGTTTTGTAATCTCACTTGTTGCTGGCTCTGCTTTAAGCGTAGTCGGTTTCTTGTCCGCGTACTTGACGTTTTGATTTTCGGCTATTTCTCTGCACTTTGTGCGATGTGTTCTTCTATACAATTTGCAAGCGCCGGATGCGAGGCACTACACCAATTGTGTGTGGCGAAATATGCCCAGTAGTTTTTCACCTTCTCTGGGGACCAAACCAACCAAACTCTTCCTTTAGTTTGGATTTGTCCTCTGGTCGATAACATTTTCCTACCGCCGACTATCGCGTTTTTGGCTTCAGGCCCTCCTTCATTGATTTCTTCCGAGACCTTCACTTGTTGCCAGAGTTGAAACCCTTAGTCATCTTCTCAAGAGAACGCAGAAGCTATTTTGCTTTTTCTTCTTTGCTCACAGCGTTTTCTTTGTCCGAGTCTTCATGAACTGTGGCAACCATCGAAACCTGCTCCCGTTGCAGTGGTGTTGTGGCCGAACAAAAATTTACTGGTACATAAGTTTTCGAAAAATACTCCAACGACATTTTACTTTCTCTGTTTTAAAAACATTTCCAAGTTGCGCTTATTTATTTCAAATTTGTTGTTTGTAGAAAAACACAAGCACTTGCTGGATAGTAACTGCAGGATGCGAGCTCGCATATGCCAAAATACACACACACCGATATATGCAGCGCGTTCAAAATGCTCGTTACTTTAACCAGACAAAAGTACTCTTACTCGTCCATTTGCAGCAAATATCTTTTTACCGCTCTTTGTTGCTGTAAATTTGGTGCAGTTGCCCTACAGATGACATCAGTAAATGCCAGCGAGGACTTAATATAGCGCCACACTATTTCAGCGCTCGCTGTAAATACGCTCGTAACTGTAAATAAGCTGAACGCTACAAGCCATACACATTCCAGCATTAACGCCAACACACACACATGCACAGTCGAGCAATTTTAGCGGCTTTGTTTTACGACTCGAATAGAGTTTACTGTGAATAATTAAAGTTAATTAAAGCATGCATTTTGTAATTACACGCGACCTAGAACACGAAAATTTATTAAATTTAGGAAGTAATATTGTTTTTTTTTTTGGTTTTCCAGAAAAAATAAAACGCACATTTAATGTTAATTTAATGTTATGGTCAAGAATTTAACTTTATTAAAAAGGTAAAGGTAAAGGTTGGCCATTATGTTTTAAAAACGATTTGGCGCAAGTGATCGCCGTGGCTGATTCGAATAAACTCCTACCGAGAGGCCCAATTTTCCACCACTTCTTGTAGCAATTAGCGCCGTGCGATATTAATTCTCTTCTAAAGCCTCAACTGTCTTAGATTTATCTACGCAGACAGGCAACTTCACATAAATCCGCAAAAAATAGTCCAACGGTGTTAAATCGCATGAATCCGAGGACCGCGGCACATGTCCACGACACGAGTTATGCGCTCACCAAAAGTTTGCTTCAATAAATCGATTGTTTCGTTGGATGTGTGGCCCCAATGGTCCAACGATTCTGCGTATATAACATCTCAACGATTACCTGTGGATTGTCAGCACTCTAAATGAGCCGAATTTGACAGATTGCTCATTGTGAAGAACCAAAGTTCGAAAATCCTTTTACTCAATATTTTACAGCCTTACTTGAAAAGCCGAATATCTCGAGAAGTATTATTGATAGCTATTTTGACCTCGAACCTTTTTATAGCAAATAAAATTTCCTACAAATTTGTCATTCAAATTTTTTCTATAGCTCCTGTCATTTACGAGATAAATTCAAAAAAATGCGAATTTCATAGAAAAATCAGGTTTAGAGCCCCGTACTACCTCGCCGGTGTGAGTTACGACTTTGTTGCACTGGGCACTTTTGTAGAGTGAAAAATCTGAGAAATATGCGTCTAAAGTCAAAGCGATGCCATAAAATACCTCTGATCTGTAGGAGTTTAAAGATAAAAACTCACGATTGCAGTGTATTTTCTATGGAAAATTTTTACATTTCTTAATGTTAATATTAAGAGCTAAAATTGTCAGGGAATTTTTTTTTAGGGGTATTTCCAAGGAAATTTCGTGACGGGACTGAAAAAAATTAATAGTTCAATAAAAAAAAAATCACCCTAATACTATATATACACTTGAAAACAATATTGCTAAAAATTTGCATTTTTGCTACCATTAGGGTTACTCTGATATATTGACTTCATATGTGATGTTAAGAAAAAAATGTTTGCTGAAAACATGAAAGGCCATTTGCTGCGATTTCTTAACAGTCTATTTATGTACCTATTAATACATGCATCCTTATATATAACGATACTGTTAAGAACTACTAAAAGCACAATAAAACAGTAACTAAAATCACCAGAGACATTAAATTTTACAATGAAATGGCATTTGACAGCTTTATTGGAGTCTGGGTCAAAATTGGGCCACCCTATTGCATTCACCACCGTTTTCATTTAGATGAAATCACATATCGCAAGATCCGCTCGACCGATTTCAACCAAATTCAGTGCATGAGATTACTTCAACATTAGTTTCTCACAGTGTGGAAATCGGACTACCCGCCACACCAGTACTTTTAAAGTATGCCACCATAAGTCAAAAAATATCACAAATCGACCTGAAACTGTTCCAGCTCCTAAGTATCGAATATGCGAGCCCCTGTATCTATGTAAAGTTGAATTTTGCCAGAAAATGTCGGTCAATGTTTGAGATACATATTTGTATATATGAAATTCAGAGAGAATACTTTCCTGATGACAATACGTCTGTATCAAAAATGTGTTCAACCGGGTCAATACTTACTTCTCTTAGCTCCCATATACCTACACAATTGTTTTCGAACTGCCTTTATACCGCATACAAGGTCTGTCGCAAAAGAAACAGAACTGTTTAAAAAAAAACAACAAAAAATTAATATTTTTCAAAAGTTATATTTTTTATTCAAGGTAGTTTCCTTGTGCTTCGAAACAGCGTTTAGCCCGGTCAATTAGCATTTCAAATGAGTGTTTAAGGTCATTTTTCGGAATGCTCTTGAGAATATCGCTCGTCGCCTTTTGGATAGCTGAAATGTCCTGAAACCTGTGTCCTTTCATGGGCAAATAAAGTTTTCCAAATAGGTAAAAATCACAGGGTGCCAGATCAGGTGAGTAGGGTCAGTGATTAATGGTTAATATGGACTTTTTTGTGAAAAAATCAGTGACAAGCGTCGACCGATGACACGGCGCATTATCGTGCAACAGGCGCCAGGACCCTGCCTCACGGTATTGTGGTCGAGCATGACGAATGCGTGACAAAAGACGCTTCATAACACCAAGGTAAAACACAGCATTATTCGTTTGGCCAGGTGGGACGAACTCTCGGTGCACAATACCCTCGGAATCGTAAAAACAAATCCGCATTGTCTTTATTTTTGACTTCTGAAGACGACCGACTTCTGATCGTCACAGAGGTCCTCACGACCTTCTTGGAATCGCTTAAACCACTCATACACATCACTACGGGATAGGCACTGATCACCATAAACTCTTTCATCATTTGAAATGTTTCAGTAAACGTTTTCCCAAGTTTAAAACAAAATTTAGTATTTGCTCTTTGTTCAAAATGCATTTTACGACCGATGACCAAAAGCTGCTGTCACTTTTTGATCGATAACATCGATTGTAGTTATCCAATTGTCTTAAAAATTTTTCGAAATGTCAACAAGAGATCAAACTTTTTATTTCATATACACACCAACAGCTGGCGCCACCAGAAACAGTTATATTTAAAAAGTTCTGTTTCTTTTGCGACAGACCTTGTATATCAGCCAACTTGTGAGTTATCTTAATGAAAATTAGAGAGCGTATTTTACTGATAACAGTGAAATTCTAAAAGTATCTCCCCCCCTAAGTCAGTGCACCTCAGTAGTAGTTGCGATTTTTGCATGGATAGAAACATCGAACAAAGAATTTGCCTCAAATCTTGTATCTCTAACCAAATTTTGTATGCGGAATCGTTGCGAATGTTTGAAACGACTTACGTTGATTAAGTTTTATCAAAAACAAAAGCTAACGAGGGGTATAAACCTTCAAATACAGCTGTTCAAAAATGAGTGAAAATAATGGAGAAATTCGCTATATAATTTTTTTTATAATAAAGGAAAGAATGCCACGTAAGCCACCAATGAAGTTTGTGAAACTGAATTTGTGAACATCAGTTCGTGTACCACAACAATGGTTCGCTCGCTTCGGTTCTGGAAATTTCGAAATTTCGATTTACACTGATGAAAGTGTTACACTGATTGTATAATGTCTCTAGCGGAAAAATGGCAAAAAGTTGTCGACCGAAATGGTACATATATAAGTTAAAATTTGATTGGAAATACGAAAAGGCTTTTTCGACCACCTAATATTAAAAAAGGATAAGGATATGGTGCTTGAAAATCGCCAGGCAAGTGTTAGAGAGATGTCAAGAGAGCTTGATATCTCTTGCGAGTCCGTTCGAATGATTTTGGTAGATATTTTGGGTATGAAACGCGTTCGTGCTCGACTCGTCTCGATAAAGCTGAGTTCTTTCAAATAGAGTTCCATACGTAAAGAGGTCTCTTTGGGCATGTTTGATCGTGCGAATTCCGATTCCACATTCATAGAGAGCATCCTCATAACTGCAAATGAGGCATGAGTTTATGCGTTTTACAGGCAAACAAGTCAATAAATATCGGAGTAGAGGACAAAACGATTGGACAATCAATGAGGAGTCAACAATTTTCCGTCATTCAAAGAGATAAAACAAAAATCGGTGCAGGAACTTATGGAAAAGTTTTGAGGGCTAGAAAACCGTTGACAGAAGTGTATTACATCTGCTGGGGATGACTTTGTAGGCGACGAAGTAAATAATATGGAATAAATAAATATTTTGCGTTTTATTTAAAATTTTTGGGTACCTTTTTGTCACAATGTAACAGTGAGATATGCAAACTGAACGAATTTTTATTTGACGGGATACTATCAAGAAATTTGGCATGTATTTTTAGCTAAGACAATGGAGAAATATCCGAAGAAATTGTTTATGTCAACAATTTCAAGTCTTTCTTTGAAAACCTTTTCTATTTGACGAGATATCCTAATAGAACTTGGTATGTATTATTGCCCAAATCAATGATATTATATAATATTATGTATAAGAAATCTAATCTTAGTACTAAAGTATTTAGCTCCCATAGTAAATGATCGATCAAAACCGATTCCGAGTTTATAGAACACTTTTTATTTAACGAGATATAAATTCGATAGAGAATATACTTTAAAGCAACGCTATAATAATCGAAGAACTTGTTCAGAACGGGTGGCTATAGCATATAACTTTTATATAAAATAAACGATCATTTGCAAGTCCTCGTACTTTTTTACTTGTGAAGGGTATTCTAGCCTTGGTGCAACCGAAATTAAAGCGTTTTCTTACTTTCACACTCATTACCCTTCACTTGCTTGCATTCTTCACCGCCACCGGCAAATTAAAATGTTTGCTGTTATCAATTCCATATAAAAACCCGAGAAAATTTCGAAGAATTTCTTTTGGTTTTTTTTGTGATTTTTTTTGTTATTTGTGTAACTGCAACTAAGACTACAAATCGATTAAGTAAAGCTGAGAGTATTTGCATTCCGACTAATTGAATTCCTTTGTAATATCTCACTGTGGTCCGAGGCGTTTTGGCAACATGCGACTGGCACAGCTAACGAACCAAAGCAACGGCTTAAGTATGTTTGTTTATGTGTGAGTGTGTGCGAGTGCAAAAATGTGAAAATATGCTTAAAGCAAAGCACAGCCACTCCACTTGGCCGCAAATAGAATAACGCTTTGATTTAAGTAAATATTTTACATTCATTTGCAGCGTGTAAACAGAGTCCAAAAGTGCACGACGAGGCACAAATAAGTGTGTGCAGAAGCAATTACAAACACACACACACTTGCATGCATGCATGCATAAAAATAGATATGCATTTGTGTTGGCAAATAGTTGCAATTCAAAGCCGGCAACTAAACTGTCGATTACACTCACCGACGGACAACTAGTGGCACATTGTGAGTGTATGTGTGTGTGTGTGCGCTCAATCACATGCTTCAATCGTTCAACTGTGAAAAGTTGTATGAATAAACTTTTTTCTTTCATACACACACACACTCACACTCGCTTGGCTAAAGTTTCATTCATTCACTTACGCACTCAATTTATTCGATTCGCTTTAATCTTTGCATTCACACTTGAGATGACAGGCAAGGCGAGATAGAAGCGTTGGACGCTGAATGAAATCAAACACATACTCGAATATATATTCACACATATACATACATATGTATATACATTACATATTATACACTTGTATATACAAACATCTGGCATCCTTTCGTTGATTGCGCGGGCGTCGCACAGTGAGACAGCCCAATAGTAACCGCGGCAAAAAATGGTTTTTGACGTGTCGTCCAATTATGAAATTTTCACAATGTGTATTTATGAGTAACAATTTCCTGAAATTTCAGCCTCATAACTTCATTACTTTTTGGTCTAGAGCAAGTCAAAGTTGAGGTATGCCAACGCGCTTGAAATATGTTAGTTCAATATGTATAATCAAAAGCTTATTAAAATAAAAATACATAATAAATGCATTTCATCTTAATTTAGTTATTGTAGAATGAGTAAATGAAAAAATAAATTCTTTTTTTTCTTAAGAACACACAAAAATTGAATATTTTGCATTTTCAATGGCCTAGGAAATATAGAGCATTTAGGTGCAGACTTATACCAAATGAAAGTTTGAAATCTCACCTTTAACTTAAAGTAGAGGACATATACAAACATACAAAAACTACAAAAAGTACGTAACGCGCACATTCTGTCGCTATACGTATGTGAATAGCATCCTTTTTTTAATTGTTTTCTATTCTCTTATAAGAGAATAGTAATAAATTACACAGAATTATGCAAAGATCATTTATGTTTTAATAAAAATATTCTTGTTTACACATTAATTTGATAGATAATTTTGTTGAAGGTCATTGACTTTGCGTTAGATAGTTGCATAATTTTTAATTTAAATTGATAATGCAAGACATTGTTCTTATCTAAGTTGTGTTATGATCACTTCCTAATGTGGTTAGTTTAATTGTTATATTGTAGTGCCGCTTGTCGCCTGGCAGGAAAATAGAAAATAGTCTCTTGCATTATAATTATTTTTGTTGTCCAAAGCTCATAAGCATCTATTGGCATAATTTTTGGTTGTTGTTGGTTTTTTGGGCATTTTTTCCATCAAGCCAAACCAGTTTTTGTTTTGCTCAAACATATGTACATTTTGTGTACTATACAGCAATGTTATCCGAAGAAGCGCAAGAAGCACAATAAGGAGTATAGAAACTGTAGGCTATTCCATTGAACGTATTCACGTTTTTCTACGAATGAAGATGTAATGCACTATTTGCAAATATAATCAGATCATATTAATTCATTTAGAATGCAAAAAATTAGAATACCATGGTGATGTTAAAAAATTGATTGAATGAAAAAAAAATATTGTTTTATTTTATTGCATTTCAATGGGAGGTGGGCGTATTAGTGAGCGTGTTATTGTAATTTTTGCATGAAACAATTTAAATGATATAAATTACAGTAATATAGAGAAGGTTGTATTTAATATATTTTAGAAAATATCACTTTTTATGTTGAGGTAGTATGGGTGATGGGGTTAAAAGTGGGCCAAAATTTCAAATAATGTTTGTAACTATATAACATTCAAGTATACCAAAATTGAAAGTTATACCTAAAGTATTACGGACAATACGGCATTTTACAAATTTCGACTGTATGACAGGTGGGCGTAAAAGTGGGCGAATTTTCTTAATTTTTTTTTTTAACTGGAATTGGCTCAAAAATAACCTGTGCAAAATTTCAGAGCTCTACAATGACTCCTTGTATTTCGCCGAGCCACATGTCTGGGAGGCGTGCGGCGATTTGTTTACATGCATATCTCTGCCTCTTCTTTCTTTATGTGTATGTGTGCGCCAATACGCATACATTTATGCAGATTATCAGCTATCTTGATATCCAAACACACACTCACACACATATTTAAATATGGCAAGTTCATGCACTCGCTTGGCGGTCAGCATCTCTGGAGAAATCATCACATGAGCTGCGCCAAATAGCAATTGAACGGATATTTGACCGCTTGAATGCATCGCATTTCAAAGATTCTGCTGATATTTGTAGAAATTTGCGTTTTCTGAGAAAGTTTGCTCGAAATATTGAGTTCATATCAGCTTGTGTGGCAAGGCTTTCACAAATGGGAGTCAACGATAAATACCGTTAGCATTCGATTTGATTATGGTCAGCTGAAAATATTCTGCGCTCAAGCTTTATGCAAACAAATGCTTGTGGTCCACAGCCACGCAAGCACACACACACATATACATATATGGCTATATATATATTTGGTTATGTATATATGTATATATAGGCACACACATGCATAGCCACCATATATACTAAAGCAATTTAACCAATGTTGCATGCGTGTCGTACAGTGTGTGTTGCAAGGAGAGCAAATAAGCGTTGTAAATCGATTTGTGATAAGCATATTTGTTGTTGTGGTTGTTAAACAGTTAGTTTGTCATTCTTATGTTCACTCATTCTCATGCTGGTCGTATGCTAGCATCCCTATACGCACATACATATGCAAGGGTATATTAAAAAAAATTTGAAATGTGTATTAGCGTGGCCCAATTATATACGAAGGTTATTTTTTAAATCTAAGACTAACTTGACGGGGTTTTTGATTTTATTAACACAATTCGAACGGATTTTCCCAGATTCCGATTCAAAGTATTGTTTATCATCGTAGTCACCATATTTTCACTATAATTCTACCAAAATTATGTGAAGATATTGGTCGAATAAAAAAACTGAGAAACTTGTACACTTTCTTTACCTAATGATTGCAGTGTCTTTCAAACCAAGGTTGCAGTCTTTAGGATAGCAGTAGCTTTACTGCTCCAGAGTGCAGCCTCCTTCAGAGAGGTGTCCATCAACTCAGACATCAGAGCGACGATACAAGCCTTGAACTTATTATTCAGAGTTATTCAAGTAGCGCCTAACCTCGCTATCAATAGCATAGAGTCTCTTTGTGATAAGACTGGTAAGGGTGCGAGGCCACGAATCGAAAGAAATTGTAAAGCTGATGAGCCAGGAAGGAAAGGCACCCTAAACCGCTAGCAGTATAATGGTAGTGGGAAGGTGCTCCCGTGTCCCCTTTTGTTCTATTACTAGATAAAAACCCGGGACTTCAGGCTTCGCGGAAGCTTGGACCGTGCTGGGCCACCATCGGTACATGCGCTATCACCCAAGATCGATCGCAAGAGATCTACTGATCTCTTTGCTCTCAGTAAGGCTAGCCTCACCCTAGGTGTGGGGCTTTTAACTGCCCACTGCCTGCTGGGAATCTTACCAGACGCCATTTGCAGAAGCTGTGTGATAAAAGAGGAGGTGGAAACAACTTAACACTTCCTTCTTAACTGTCCTGCGTTCGGAAGGTCAATACTTAAATACTTGGGAGCACATAACTTCAGACTTATCATCGAGCCTGACGGGAATGGAAATTAAACGCCTGTACAAACTTGTATTCCCTACTAAGCGAAAACAGGAGTTCTTCTTATCAACGGTTTCACAAAGGACTACATATAGCAGGCCACCTGCGATCTCTCTAGATCAGCCATCTAACCTAATCGACAGTTACCCAAGTGGGCTGTACACGCTGAACCCGCTTCACAGTGTGGATAAATGCAACTATCGGCTGTTAGGGTTATGGCATGGAATAATTTTTATTGACTATCTTGAAAATGGAAGGAACAACAGCACCAACAGAGGATTACCAGCGATTATAACATAGCGTTGTTGGACCTCTTGGAAGACCAAATCGGCAGACACTGCCACATTTGAAGAGAAGAAAGTGCTATTTCACCAAGGCAATGCACTGCAAAAACCATGCACTGGTCTTATTCTTCAGATCTGGCCACCAGCGACTATTTTTTTGTTCTCAAATCTGTAAAAGAATTATGTTGAATAAAAAATCGAGTTTTGCCAAAAAATTATATTTTACTATGGTTGGGCGGTTACTTTTCAATTGCCGAGTCATATGCAAAAAACAATAAATCTTTGAAATTCACTAGTGGCTATAACCACTTAAGTTACACATAGGCTACGAATCGAATTAGCCTTTACTTTCAATGCTCTCACACATACATATAAATTATAAGCATGTGAAAAAAAGTAAAATTGCCTTTAACTTAAGTATTCACTCTTTGTCTATACTTATGCTCTTGCACAGCCATAATTGCGGCTTTCCCTTTATAACTCCAACTCATAGTAGGTCCGACTAATTAAAGGGTATATTAGGGCATGCAACAGCAACTTGAGTGAACTATGATTGCGTCTATAGTGAGCCAATCCCGAATAGAGCTTTTAAACAAAAAAAAAAAGAAATTTATTAACAAAAGGACTTTGCTCGCTGATGGGTTGGTTTGTTGGGTGGGTGATTAGTGTTAAAGAGAAACTAATGCTATTATCATTACTTCAGCTTAATTGCTACACTTGCTTTTCATCATACAAAAAAATTCATTTGATAAGTATGGTTGTGAGAGCATTTGAAGCAAACGAAAACCACCTTCACTCTCCCTTCTCGACGTGAATTATAACTACTGACAGCTTTAGTATAAGGAAAGAATTTCTAGATATAACTTTTCATTAAGAAAACGAGTATTTGAATAAACAACGAGTATTCAAATTTTTTATTAATCTCACAAATATTTATTTTCTTGCTTTCTTCCAGAATTATGGCGCAAATGCGACTTAAGGAACAAAAAAATTATGAAATTACACGGTAAAGCATAAAAACCTCAACTTCAACCAGCAGCTCGTCGGTCCGCGAATTTCATTCGAAAAGT
Organism: Bactrocera neohumeralis; assembly: GCF_024586455.1. Lineage (NCBI taxonomy): Eukaryota > Metazoa > Arthropoda > Insecta > Diptera > Tephritidae > Bactrocera > Bactrocera neohumeralis. The sequence goes on from NC_065923.1 coordinate 47,119,193, forward strand.
TTTAATTCACCGTTACACGGAATTTCAGAAAAATGCTGACTGCATTCAAATGCAAATGGGCAGAAAGCGTACATCAACAATGTCACGAGACGGCAGCGAGTCAAGCTGCACCTGAAAAGTACCAGTAAAAGCAAAATAAAAGTGAGAATAAAAGCGGCGAAGAAAGCAAGCGGAATTTGGCCAGGAAGCGAGGTAGTTGAGAAAACGAATGCATTGAGCAAATCAGTCACGCGTTTAAGCAGGCAACTGTACTACAACAAAAACTAACCGAAACTGTGTGGCACGTTGTTAAAACGCCACGCCAGCGCCGGAAAGTATGCTATGGAAATAATGAAAAAGCAGCAAATGTAAATTTCGGTTGAAGGCAGCGCGAAAATAAAGCAACAAACAGTGGCAAAGCAAATAAAACGCGCTCCGCCAACGATAATAACCGTAAAGAAAATAATGACGCGCAACAGTAAATGCGTGTTGCATGCATGTGTTAGTGTGGCGCACTTGTAACCGGTGAAACCAGCGAAATTACACGGCGTTGCCCGAACCGCGCGCATACAAAGCGATATAAATTTTTGCTTCATGCGACACTGCATCAAACGACAACAAAAACAATAGCAACAACAACGCCAATTATACTGTCAGCTGCTGGCGGTGGACCGGAATACGGCCCAGCGGATGTAGCAGCGTGCGCAAAAGCACCGTTATTACAGTTGCAACCCACTTATTTTACTGTAAAATACAGGAGAGCATTGAAAAAGCTGGCTACTAGCGTTTCAAAGCTTGAAAAATAATATTTTGTTGCTGCGAAAGAAATCACAAACCGAAAAATTTAAAGAAAAATATTTTTCGCAGACAGCGCATCGAAGAGCAGCATTGAATACCGTTACCTGACACGCTTACACCGTTGCTACCAAAAAACGAAACGTGTTGCGCACCCCATTGTTGTTTTTGTTGCATTTATGTAAACAGCAGCCATTAGACTTGCAGCCTTGCAGCTGAGTGACCTCATTTCTCACAGTGTATTCGAAGCAAACGCGAGCAAAATATAGTCAAATAAACTTAATTCTCAAAACTCAGAAAACTCAGTTATCATACGGCACACCTACACACACACACACAGATAGCCGCACTCAAAGGCAAACACTTCGCTTTGCCATTAAAATAATTAAAAATTTGTGCATTCGCGCGCAACAAAATGGCGCGGAGTGTGGCATAAATAATACAAAAAAGCCATCCATTATCAAAAGTAACAGTAAATTGGCTGCGAGAAAGAAATAAAAATATAAACCGGAATTTTTTGGCCGTTAGGCGGTTGAAAAAACGCTCATTATTAGCCGCGCAGCGAAGTGAGAAACGAAAAACCGTTAATTATAACCGAAATTTCACCTTTTACTGAGAGAGAGCGATAAGTCAACAAAATGTTGCCCACCAATGTAATGACGTTCATGAAAAAGGTGAGTCTCCACTTACATGATTCTACCATGACAAGTAATTAATAAAAGTAAATTTATAAAACATATTTATTATTGCTTGTAAAAAAAATGTTTGCACTAAGGTCAAAACAAAAAAAATCACAAACTTAAAACCGAAAAGTGTGGGTGAACGAAATTATTTTTATTTTCAACAAATATTGTTTCCAATTATAGTAATGAATTCAACTGCTGTACGCTCTTATAGAAGGTAGTACTTTCCCTTTTAGTTCTGCGGCTTGAATTTTTTTTTCAGCAGTAGGTTGAAGATGTCCCCTGATATAGAGTCGCCTTGTCTGAAACCACGTTTGGTATCGAACGTCTCGGCAAGCATCCAGACGGAGCTTTAAGTGTTGCTTAACGTCAGTTTACACAGCCGCTATAGTTTTGCGGGGATACCAAATTCAGAAAAGGCAGCTCCTTTTCATGCTATCGAAAGCAACTTTGAAATTGACGAAGAGGTGGTGTGTGTCGATTCTCCTTTCACGGGTCTTTTCTAAGATTTGGCGCATAGTGAATATCTGGTCGGTTGTTGATTTGCCAGGTCTAAAGCCACACTGATAAGGTCCAATCAGTTTGTTGACGGTGGGCCTTAATCTTTCACACAATACGCTCGATAGAACCTTATATGCGATGTTGAGGAGGCTTATCCCACGATAGTTGGCGCAGATTGTGTGGTCTCCCTTTTTGGATGTGGTCTCGGCAGAGCACACTTAAAATAGAAAATTAATTCCTGAGATTAATATTGACCGAAAAATACTTGCAATATTGTGCGAAAGGCGTGGTTTGTTTTGTGCCATTTATTAGTAGTTAAAGAATTTAGAGAGTAAAATGTAAAAAAAAAAAATGTATATTTCCTGAAACTTTTTTTAAGAATTTTTTTTATGATTCTCCGGCGAACACTCTCTTTTTAGGGATCAGCAGTAATCTGCCAGCATGTAACGAAACCATTAACCATGATACGTTTCTTCCATCACTTTTTGATACTTTGGAACCGCTCCTTCCTCCTCTTCTACTTGATTCTCTTAAGGGGTCTCGGTGGTCTAGAACCCTCAAATTAAGGGTGTTTTCTGAATTTTTTTTTAAGGTTTAAAAAAAGAGCAATCGATTTAAAATTTTTACAGTTTATTTATACACTTATGAAAAGTACAAAAATATTTTTTTGTTAAATAAAAAAATTTTTTAACAATATTAAAAATGGCGTCCAAAAAAAGCTATCTTAAAAAATGACTCCCGGTGCCGTTGTTGATTTTGACTCTTCAGAACATCTGAAACATAAAAACCAAATAAATTATTAATCAGTAGGAGTGCAGCTATCGCTGGGACTACAAAAAAAAAAAAATTAAGAAAATTTCGCGCTTTTGAAGTTCAGATTCTGAAAACAGCTATTTTTGGACCAGTTTTAGATCGAAAAAAATCGAAGTTCTTAAAATTAAAATTTGATCGTAGTCCCAGCGATAGATACTGATATTTTAAACACCATATTAAAATTTCAAGTAATTCAGATGGATAGTTTTTTTTCATCAACGGCACTCCGAAAAAAGCAGTTTTGAGATAAATGACGTACAAAACATCCATTTATTGAGTCCCTCGACCGCCCGCTACCTGCTAAAACGGCTGTAGAAGCTAAAATAATGTGAATATCCTTCCAAAAATTTTACAGTATATTCTTAAAGGACTATACTTTCGAACTATCAAACAAAAAAAAAAAATCGATTTTTTGAAAATTCTAGACCACCTTAATCTCAAAATTTAAATTTTACGACATTAAAACATTTTTAGAGAAATCTTTGAATCGAACCGATCGAAATTGATCCTTAACCTCTATTAATCGAACGTAAAGAAGAATTTTCATCTTTCCGCTTCTACACTGATCAGTTAAAGATATATTTCAAAACGTTTGCCTGTCCGAATATGTGTAAAAATAGTTTCATATTTTTGCCAAGAGGTCGGATATGCCGAATTTAGTAACCCTGCACATATATTTTATTAGCCAAAACCTAACCCTTCGGCCATTAAAGACAACACTTTCATAACAACTACAACCATTTAAAATTTTGATATAACAACTGTAAACCCATATTTGTATTTAGGCGGTTATTGTTGCCAATATAGCATATACGATGAATATTTAAATAACTCATGCGACAAAACTTCTCACCAAATGGATATCAAAATCGTATGGGCTGCACCTGAGATGCTCGTAAAAAAGCTGAAAACTCTTATACAAAAAGTGCTCAAAACTCCGCTAAGCGCTTGCCGCACCACTGCGTCCACATAAGAAGGTTACTCATACGCCACGTCGCTTCTGCTCAGCACTAGCTGGCGCTGTTGTGTGTATAAAAATGCCATCGAAACTTTTATTGCGACATAAAAACAAAGAAAGACAGTCAAACAGCCCACCAAGATGTCGAACAATTGATGATGTGATGTTTATGTGTATGTATGTGTGTGTGTGTGCATGTGCGGGCGAGAAACTTTGTCAATATTGTCAGTGTTGCATAAATTTGAATGTCAAAAGCGACGCAAAGAAAACAAAGAGACAGTGCGAACAAAACATCGATAAACATAGGGCAACAGTGTTGTGGGCAATTTTACGCATCGAGCAGCAAATACAAACAACAACAACAGTAAAAGAATGAACTTTGGCAATAATAAATCGATCAAATGGCGAAATTATTTAGTGAAGGGCCGACGAAGTCCTTCGCATGTGCGCCAGCGATTCGAAAGAGATAAAGTTTCCAAGGAGACATGCTAGTGGGCGCAGCAGCACACATACACAATCACACACACACAACACATGCACAATTTGGTTTATTTCCAAGGAAAATGTAAGCTTTTAGAAGCGAAAGTAATTTGGTTGCTCTGAGTTTTGGGCAGTTGAAATATAAATGGAATTGGCTTTACAAAGTAGCCGCAAGTGAATGCAGCAAGCGGCAGATTAATGCAGTCCAAAGGGGATTCTTCAATAATTTCTTGTACAAATATGTAACCACCGTTGTATTGCATATGTTGTTGTCAAGGTTAAAAAAATATTCTGCAGAAAGCCATGAAATTGGTGAAACTTTTCTTTGAACTTTTTAATGGAAAATATATGATAGCTACAAGTATTTAAGGAAGTTTAGACAAATTTTACAGTTATCCTCTTGTTTGGGATACTGGAACTATTGAATTTTCAAAAGCATTTCTTTTACACTTTCTACAGGGTGTCTTAAGTTTAAACGATGTTTGTAATACACAAAAGGAAACGTCGGATGCCCTTTAGAATTTATGATTGGATTTATATAAATGATTAGCGGGACGAGCAGAGTCGTCTGGTATATACCTGTAGACCTATATTTTTATGCACGTTATTCTCTCAATCAAACTGCTGCAGCTTTCATGCAACCTTATCGATCCAAATCCAGTTCTTGTATGCAAAAGGTTTATATTAAACAATAGTAGATTGTCAAAAAGTCTTGCGGTATTTTTATTGATTTTTTTTTATTGAAACTGAAATGAGTTTTTGATGACTCATGCCCAGCTCTTGATCGATGATACGGCTACTAAGCCGGTCTCTTTCGACCAATTCAGCGATTTTATCGCAATTTTCGATGACAGGCCTTCCGGAGCGTGGCGCATCTTCGACCACCTCTACACCAGAACGAAAACGTTGAAACCATCGTTGTGCGGTGGAAATGGAAACTGTATCGGGTCCATAAACTGCACAAATTTTATTGGCGGCTTGAGATGCATTTTTGCCTTTATCGTAGTAGTACTGTAAAATATGCCGTATTTTCTCTTTATTTTGCTCCATGTTTGCGACGCTATAACTCACGAACGACTTAAAAGAAACGACAATCAATCAAACACGTGTTAGCGCGTGAAATGAGCTTTCCAAAAGGTATAGCATGACCCGATGCGACGAATAAAACTAGAACTACGCGCTTTCAGCGCCAACTAGCGAAAATACCGCAAGACTTTTTTGACAACCTATTACATCATCATGAAGTTTTGGCACAGTTGATGGTATGGTGTCCTTACTAACTCCTCAATATAAAGATCATTCGGCATATTTACACTATAAGAAATGTACCCAAGAAGACTATTATAGCTTTGATACAGTCGAAGTCAAAGCTTTTTCACTTGACGGGCCACAGCCCTATTGGCATTCATGCTTTAAAACTGGGAATTCTACCGGACGCCGCATGCAGAAGCTGTTTGAAAGAAGATGCGGTAGAAACTAGCCTGCACTTCCTTCTTGACTGCCCCGATTTCGGGAGATCAAGACTTAGACACTTGGGGGAGCATACCTTCAGACATCCCACCGAACTGGCGGGCGTAGAAATTAAGAGCCTTTGCAAATTTGTATTGGTTACGAAGCGTTTCGCCGATCTTTAAGTCCGAACATGGGAGTTTTATTTTTAATGGCTTCACAAAGGACTACTTCTAGTCCACGTGCGATCTATGATCAGCCATCTAACCTAACCTAACTTAACCTAGTTCTTCCAAAATATGTATAGCATTGAAAAGGGTTCATATTAAGAAACATCATAATTGGTTACCTTTTCTGGTTGGTCTTAAACCGTACATACTACTATGGGCAAGAAATAGTAAGACTTTTTAATTTAAATTTCACATGTCGAAAAATTTTTTCCCTAAGTTGGTCTGACTGTCAGGGACATCTGCGGCAAATGTCACATTAATGTTTAGTATAAGCTTGTCTTTCTATAACGCAAAGTACATTCGATGAGTGAAATTATTCTACAAAGATATGTCAATAAATTTTGTGTGCGGAATCAAATTTCTGGAGTCAAAACATTCAGAATGTTAGAAAAAGACTTCGGTGATAATTTTTTGTCGCGAGCAAGTGTTTTTGACTAGTACAAAATATTCAAACAGGTTCGAAAATGCGTTGACGACGAACCACGTTCAGAACGGCCATCAACATCAACTAATGATTAACACGTCAATAAAATACAGGAACTGGTGTTTGAGTATCGAAAACTAACAATCAGAGATCTTACTGGCATCGTTGGAATATCGGAAGGATTGATGAAAATCATTTTGAAATATTATTTGGCTCTAACATAAGGGAAAGCACGTTCTGTTACAAAATCACTAAATTTTTACGAAAACCAGCGTTGCGTTGTCGTCTGTGAAACAATGTTTCCCACCTATCAGGATGTCATGAAACGTATTATTACTGGCGACGTGTCTTGGATCCCTGCTTCCGACCCCGAAATAGTCGATCAGTCGACCGATCATCGTGGCAAAGGTGAGTCGAAGCCGAAGCCGAAAAAAACAAAGTCAAAGTAGGTCAAAAATTAAGGTTTCAACATGAAAGATTGCATTGATTATCGAGGTGTGGTGCACTCCGCATTACTTCCGTCCGGCCAAACGGTCGGCAAGGAATACCTGAATGTTAAGCGCGAAGATTCGTAAAAATAAGTTGGAATTATGGGCAGACATCTCTTGGTTTTTACACCATGACAATGCACCGTCACATACTGCATTGATTATTCGTAAGTTTTTCGCCAAATTTTCAATAAATATCGTGCCGCAACCATCATACTCACCTGATTTAACTAGTTTCATCAAACGACCGCTCCCGAGAAACCGTTTTGTGTCAATTGTAGACATAAAATGTGAATCGCTCTGCGCATTTAAGACTATTTCGAAAATTGATTTTGGCAACTTTTTAGAGGGTTGGAAAACATGTTGGCACAAGTGTACTGGAGCAAAGGAGGATTACTTTGAAGGGGAGGACATAGATTTTGAAGAATAAATTATGAATTTTAAAATTATGAAAAACGTTTTACTATTTTTGCTCATAGTGGTATTGCATATTGGAAAAACCTCAATGAGATGAAGTAATTGAATTGGCCTTACCATCCACATGGATATACTAAAAAATCCTTTATGTACCACTTCGCGGATTGGAGAATAATTTGGGGCATCTAGTTGCCGATTCAAGCTCTGTTAAAAACACCATCAAATTTATGAGAGCTTTTTACGAATGGATCATAGCTCAAAAAATTGTCGGTTGAGAATTTAGTTTTCGTAAGTACTAGTTTCAGACTTCTTGTCGGTGTAATGGTAAGAAATTAGCGTTTTCTGTTGTGAAAAAAAAATTATTGAAAGTATTGACCATTGCCTTTCACACATTTTGACCACTTTTGTTTGTGGATACTATGCCAATAGAAATGTCGGTCTTTTGCAGCAAACCAATTAGGCACCCAATTTATGACTTCTGCGCAGGAATCGAAGTGCTGCTTAGCCAATGCGTGTCCCATCCATAAAAACAAATAATAAGCGGAAGGAGCCAAGTCTGGTGAATAAGGCGGGTGGCGAAGCAGCTTCCAGCCAAGTACTTTGATTGTATCCTGAACCAATTAACCAATTTTGCTTTTTGTGCAGGTGCATTTCGTGTAACATAATCATTTTGCCGTATCTTCTGACGCATTCTGGTAGTTTTTCGATCAATGCAATGTTCAAATTAATCATCTGTTGTTTATAGCGATTAATATTAACAGTTTCACCAGGTTTTAGAAGCTCATGATTTGATCCCATCAAACATAGAGCATTGCCTTCTTAGCGAATCGATTTATTTTTGTAGTCACTGTAGATGGTTGTGTCTCCATTTAGGACTCTAAAAATGAAACCATTTTTCATCAGCAGTGACAATTCGTTACGAAACCGATTTTCTTTCGTGTCTTTGAAGCAAAATTTCGAAAGTGTTGTTTCCGTTTTTCATTTGTCTTTCATTTAGTTCGTTAGGAACTTATTTAACATACTTTTGGATCTTTACCATAACTTTTAAATAGTCTGAAATTGTTTTTTTTTTAATAATAAAGCCATTTCCTCAAAGTATCATTTTCATCCAATATTGCTTGCAGTTCGGCGTCTTCAAACTTTTTTGGTGATCTTCCAAGTTCTTCAGTTCTCACATCAAAATCATTATCTCTGAACCTCTGAAATTATGTTTTACATATAGCTTCTGATAGAGCAAGATCACCATATGCCTCGACAAGCATTTGATGGGACTCTGCAACACTTTTCTTCTTCGAATCATCACATTTCTGTACAAAATTTGTCATATTTTTGACACAACGAAAAAATGTGAGTTTGTTTAATGACTGTAAGGTCATTGAATATGTGTGACAGATGTTAGACAGAAAAAAATAAGGATCATGCCGGAAGACTGACCGCTCAAAATCAAGTCAAATATTTTGTATTTTATACACCCTGCGAAATAAGTATAAAGGCACTACAAAAAGACTTCTTAAAAAAGGAACTTTCTAATATTTTGTGATTTTATTTATAAATTATATTAATGTATTTCAGAACGATTTAAAAACAAATGAACAAAAATTAAATTTTTAACCCTTTGAGCTCCAAGGAGGAAAAATTAAAAAAAAATTCAAATCTAGTGCGAAATAATTATAAAGGCAGAAGAGTATTTTAGTTTCTTAGGTAAATATTTATTAATTTAATAAGAAGTATGTCCTCCGTTACTGTTTAGGACTTCTTCCAAACGCTTTGGCATTGAGTAAATGAGAGAATTTTTATTTTGAGCTCTTTAATGTTTTTAAATTGAAGTCCATGGTTGAAAACCTTACTCGCTAGCAGTGGCCAGAGATTCTCAATTGGGTTTAGGTCAGGACTAATCGCAGGCTAATCGAGAGTTGGAATTCCGCGGGATAATAGGAATACTTTTGTCTTCCTTGAAAGATGGACTGCTGCGTTGTCCTGCTGAAAAATATATTCTGGAACAGATATATCTTCTCCAAACCATATTAAGACATCATCTAGAAGCTGGATATAATAATCGAAGTCCATCTTGGTGCTAATGAAGCAGATAGGTGTGGTTCCTCGATAACTTATTCCCGCCCAAACCATTAGGGAACCACCTCCAAAGTTTCGGCGTTGACGTTTTTGCTTGGGAGTGCCTTTCTTGCGCCAATACTTATATGCACCATCCGGCCTATCCAAATTAAATTTCTTCTCATCCGAAAATATTACAGTTTTTCATTCTTCATCCCAACAAATATATTTGTCAGCAAACCGTCATCTAGCCAATTTATGCCGAGGTAGCAGTGCTGGTTTGGAACATTTTTTTCGTAGGAGAGAGTTAAATCTTTTTTTTAAATTTATTCTACGCGTTGCACACCTACTCCTAAGTCCATTTCTCCAACTGTTTCTTTTGCGCTTAAGTTTTTCTTCACTGCAAGCCTGGAAATCTCCCTTTTCGTCCTGTTGTCGATCCTTGATGTCCGTCCTGGTCGCTTTTTGTTCCCATATAGATGGCCCATTTTTATGAAGTTCTCGATGACACAGCTAGATCTGTTCAACCGCCTCGCAATATCGCCACCGTCCCTCTTCATGATACGCTTCAATTTTTCCCCTTTCCCCTAGGGTTAATGGTTTGCCGCGTGGCCTTCTGAAATGTTTACATATTAGATATAAAATACTTGTGTTATTTATTAAAAATAGACTAAGATAAGAGATACCTACTTGTATTTCCTTGTACTGTCAGTATAATTTTTATAAAATATTAATTTTCACAATGCCTTTATACTTATTTCGCACTTCCTAACGGTTTTAATCGCGTTTTATTTTTCATACACACACAAGGATGAGCAAAACTTATCGATATTGCCTAAAGTTGCCACAGAATTCAATTACGCATTTGCAAAAAAAAAAAAGTTATTTTGTGGGTTGCCAATCAAGAGAGTAATGATAAGAAAAACATCCGCCTTTATACTTCTTATTCTATAAAAACTGCAGCTCTGAAGGGCAATTTTAGACTATTTCAATTAAACTAATGAAGAGCACTAGATAGTTAATATATTAGCCAACTTGTTCACTAATTGAAATCTACTTATTTTAAGCAATAAACTGCACATGCAACTTAAGCGCGTCCGCACATGCCACAAAGTAGGAGTGAAGCTGGTTTTTTAGCAAATTTTATAAAAATGCTTCCTTGCTGCTTTTCATAAAATGCAAAGCTGCAAAAAGTTGAAAAAGTAAATGCAATGTATATACATGCAATGTAAATGTGCAGCATGTTGCATGAAACACGCAGCGCATTGCAAACACGCGTTTACATTACTCGCCGTCAGCAGTCACTTTGCATTAGGAAAAGCACACACACGCACGAAAAATAAGCAAGAAGCAAGCACATTTGCATGCGTAAACCGCTTTTTGCTGGCGCGCCTGCAGTGCTTTGCATTCTTTACGCCTTTGTGCTGGTGTTTGTGTTTGTGTGAGAACAAACACAAGCGCTGCGTTACGTATACGCCATGTAGTCGAACAAAATTGTGCATTATGCGGATTTCCACTTCAAAGCACACACACATGCGAATTATTTGCTATACTTATAAACATGTGTGTGTGAGTTATTAATTAAACTTGAATGCAAGTCAATTAGCCTGAATTTGGCCGTTTAACTGACAGTCAATATCACAGACACGCTTATAGATTTTATCTTTTCGTACTCGCGCAACATTTTGCTCTTATTTACCTCAACTATATACTTCGCTATGGACTTGCACTTTACTATAAATATTAAACGAGTTGAATTTCGTGCTGTAATTTGAGTGAAAGTTGAGACACCTTGCTGAAACTTGGTTCATGTGATCCGTGGCGCTCAATAAATTTAAATTGCAGATGGGCTATAAATATAAATTAAAATTTCTTTTAGTCCTTTCTTTTTACATATATATAATTTTTGTTTCATTGCTAACAGACATTATATTTCTGTGAAATACTGAAGAAAATGTGCTCTCATCCCAAAAACGAATGATGTTATTTTAAAACTCTATGGTTACTCTAACAATTCGATAAAAGCAGTTTTTTATAACGGTACTTTTCCTACTATTGTAGGTAGTAAGCGGAGTGCACTGAAAACGATGTTTCATTGCTATAAAGACAGCCCTTCCACGCCGAAAAAAGGAAAGAAACAAATTTCCCTTATTTTTTAATTATTTATTGTGTTTCCATTGCTATTAATAAGTGCGAATATTCGATTTGACATTGAGTTGGTGTAATAAGAAACCTTTGCTGGGGTTAATAAAGCCCATGTATCCAAAATACTTAGCTGTTTTCAGCTCAGAAATTGTATTAAGTTGACAAAAATCCTCGTAAGTCTCTTTTACCAGCCATCCCAGATGTTCTCAATAGGACTTATGTACATCAGAAGAACAAGCTGGTCATGCCAAAAGATCGATATTTTTACGTGGAACCCACGTTTTCATTGACCTGCTCATATGCATTCTTGCGTTGCCGTGCTTTGTTGAAAAGATAAAGATTTTTGCGAATGACTGTGTATATAGGGTAGTAAATTTGCTTCTCGTACCTGCTGGTACTCGGCAAGAAGGAAATGCCAACAATAGTGTCCCAGAATTTAAAAAAGCACCCCATTTTATTAGTTATTAGGAAGGATCCCTGAAATTTCGCTTTGAAAAATATCGTGGCTTTTTTCGTAAATCTCTCCATAATCCCAAAAAACCATCTGGAAAAATAATCATCGGAAAAAATCACCTAGGACAAATAGTAAGGTTTTTAATCTGACCTGATACCATTCTTTATTTATATGATTTCGAGCAAAACTGACTCTTAGAATTTCGTTTCACCGCCCAAATGTTGAAATAGATGCGGAAATTTGGTTCTCCTCTTTCACTTTTCGTATTGACATCATTTTCTTTGATAACTGTCAACAAATTTCTCCTTCCTGTTGCGTGTTAATATTTTTTTTCGACCAGAGTAATTACAGTGAGCATAATTTTCTTTTTTATTCAGGTAATTACACGCCATTGAAAATCTTCGTATTCAAAATTAAGTTTCAAATCTAAAATAGAAAAAAAAAAAACGCATCAAACTTTTCCTTCCACCACAAGAACTACCTCATAAACATAATAACGAGTTATTTTAAAAACAGAAAGCTGATTTTGATACGGACGAAGGCACCAAGAGCTACTCTATCTCGAGTGGAGTACCCCAAGGCTCAGTGTTAGGCCCACTATTATGGAACCTTATGTATGACGGGGTGCTAAGAAGTCAGCAACCAACAGACGCGAAACTAATAGCTTATGCGGACGATCTCATGGTGGTAGCAGTGGCCAAACAATTAGCTGACCTGAGAAATAATTGTAGTGAGTGCTTAAATAGTCTACGCCAGTGGTTCCCTTCTATGAGTCTGAAACTGGCGGTGGAAAAAACAAAAGTTTTACTCATAAGCACTAGGAAGATAGAAGAACGAATAGAGCTCACCATAGGGGAATGCAAGATTACTTCGCAGCCGCAATTGAAGTAATATTAGATTCCAATTTAAAATTTAAAGAACACTTGGAGTATTCTTCCGCCAAGGCAAACAAAATTTATAATGCCTTATCGAGAATGATGACCAATAGAGGCTGTGTGCGTTCCAGCCGACGATTCTTAATAGCGAAAGCAATGAGTTCCGTAATACTGTATGCGGCACCAGTATGGACAAAAGCGTATGCTAAACAAATAATTGCAGTGCATGGGCTTTCTGCAATTCGGGTAATAAGTGCTTTCCGGACAATATCAACCCACGCTGCTGAAGTATTAGCCAGCATGCCGCCCATTAACATACAGGGAGAATGAGCTCGAGCATTTATATCAGCTATCAACGCCTAAAACAGTATCGGCAAGGACAGAGGAGAGAAACAAGAGTACTAAAATGTGACAGGAGCGGTGGAATTCCTCATCCAAAGGGCGCTGAACCCATCGACTTATACCGGACATCCACTCGTGGATAGACAGACGACATGGGGACTTAGATTTCTATCTGACCCAAATACTTAGTGGAGATGGATGCTTTAGAAGCTACCTTTTCAGATTCCACAATGACATTAGTCCGAACTGGCCGACGTGTGCAGAGTATATAGAAGACTCTGAACATGTATTATTTTATTGCCCTCGATTTTCGAATACAAGGGAAAAGCTAAAAACCACACTCGGTGGTAGTTTTACGATCGATAATTTAACGACACTCATGTGTCAGTCGACTGATAAATGGAAAGCTGTCAGTGTTCATAATGACCAAACTGAGATCTTTTCAACAGACTAGGCGTCCGTTAGTCCGCGCAATAGAGGAGACTTAAATGTCTTGTCCCTCCCACGAAGTAATACCTAGCCGGTGGTTCTGTGGGAGAGACCTGAGGAGTAGGTTGGGTTTAGCGTATAAAAGCTCCTCACATCGGCTTTCGATGCTTCCCCCTACTATACAAAAAAAAAATAATTTTAATTGTTTTTTTTTATTATTTCAAGAAATCTAGCGTGATACCTCAGCAATCCGCTTGTACTTTTCCTGCCTTCTCAAACTCCTACCTACTCCATTTCCGTTAATAGTTTTAATGACGTAATGACTGCATTGCTAATTGCTCACCTTGAACAATATTTATATGTAGGCGGATGTAGTAAATGAGTATTGATGGTTCGCGCTGCTGCTAAACACACATTTTAACAAGCGAACACGAGTAATTTCCACGATTAATGTCACGCATTAACACAACACGACCCAGCCATGTTCAATGGGAATACACACACACACGCACACATAACACGCGTACCTCATCAGCAAATACATTGCAGCCTCATTTGTCAAGCAATAATGGCATTACTCGGTATTCATGTGCAATGAAAAATAAATTTGTAATTTTTGGAAAATTAATTGGCGGTCACTGCAAGGACAGACATCACTCTTGATGCAAGCAGGCGTGATAAAATGGCTTCCGCGCTGGGAAAACTTGTTGTGCTTATTTAATAATTGCAAACATAAATAAGTTGCTGCAAAACGCGAGCAGACCAAGGTGAACGAATAAAATATAAAGTGCAGTCGACGATTTTTTACGATGAGTGAAATTATTCAATAAAGATGTTCCATTGATTGGTAGAAATTATTCGAGGAGGGTCGAGAACGCATTGACGCCCAAGACGGCTATCAAAATCAACTGATGATTAACACGTCAATATAATAAAGGAATTGCTGCTTGAGAATCGACTATTAACAGTCAGATATTTTACTGTCATCGTTGGAATATCGGAAAAATCAGTGGAAACCTTTTTGAAAGATCATCTGGGTCTCAGAAAAGTGAAAGCACGATTGATTCCAAAATCCCTCAATTTTTTTTTCGAAAAACAGCGTCGCGTTAACGGATTGTTTCACAAACCGACTACCTGGATGTCATGAAACGTATTATTACTGGCGATGAGTCTTGTGCTTACGACGCGGAAATAGATGTTCAATCGGCCGAGTATCGTGGCAAAGGTGAGCCGAAACCGAAAAAACACGTCAAAACAGGTAAAAATTGAAGGTTATGTTGACAGTTTTCTTCGATTATCGAGGTGTGGAGCACTTCAAATTGTTTCCGACTGGCCAAACTGTCAACAAGGAATACCATCTGAGTGTTATGCGTCGTTTGTGCGAAGCTATTCATAAAAGGAGGTCGAACAACTCTTGGTTTTTGCAAATTTTCAACCAATATAGTGCCGCAACCACCTCATTCGCTCCGATAAGACTTCTGGCTATTCAGCAAAACGACTGCTCCGGGGGAACCATTTTTTACTCCATTGAAGACAAGTATGGCCAAAGTCTTACTATATATTTACAGTATATAATACCATACTGACGTTGAGCAACACAAAAAGCTCTGTCAGGATCGGGAAGGACCTCTCCGAGCCGTTCGATACCAAACGAGGTTTCAAACAAGGCGACTTTGAAGTTGTAGATAATTTCGTCTATTTAGAAACCAGTATTAACACCACCAACAATGTCAGCCTGGAAATTCAACGCAGGATTGCTCTTGCCAACAGGTGCTACTTCGGACTGAGTAGGCAATTGAAAAGTAAAATCCTCTCTCGACGAACAAAAGCCAAACTGTATAAGTCGCTCATAATTCCCGTCCTGCTATATAGTGCAGAGGCCAGGACGATGACAACAACTGATGAGTCGACGTTGCGAGTTTTCGAGAGAAAAGTTCTGAGAAAGATTTATGGTCCTTTGCGCGTGGTACCGGAGTCGACGGAACGATGAGCTGTACGATGACATTGACATAGTTCAGCGAATTAAAAGACAGCGGCTACGTTGGCTAGGTCATGTTGTCCGGATGGACAAAAACCCTCCAGTTCTGAAAGTATTCGATGCAGTACCCGCCGGGGGAAGCAAGAGAAGAGGAAGACCTCCTCTCCGTTGTAAAAACTAGGTGGAGAAGGACCTGGCTTCGCTTGAATATCTGAAGAAGAAACCTGGCGCGCTTTGTTAAGGAATATCCATATTATTTTGGGATGCTACTTTCATGTTCACACGTAAGTCCATTATGAAAATGAAGAAACGACTGTCTCAACTCTGGTCTATTGTGATTTTTCCTGTTAGCACACCCCTTAGTAAAACCATTAGGTTTCCCGATAGTCTAACTCCACTCCTTTATCTTTCGATTGCGGTCTAATCCAGGAGTAAATCTCTGTTATCCCTACACTTAGGTCACAGAAGAGGCACAGATTTCGATGAATGCCTCTATGCCCAGGGAGCCATACTAGTAAGATATTATTTTTTGTGGCAACCCAGTTAAACATTGTTATGAACTCTAGTATAATTTTCTGATTTGATTGTTATTCACAAGATTACTTGAAGTGCCTCTTGACTATCGCTAAGAAAGGCAATTGTTCCCCCGTACTACTTTTATCACGTATTATCTCTAGACAGCGTGAAAGATGATCAGAAACCTGTCCATGGCCACACTATACCAGCCCCAATTTCATCTCCGGCCTTTCGTGCCGTTTGTATACCTTGTGCTCTTACGAAGATACTCCTCGACGGTGAAGTTCTCCAATTTATTTATGCTGTACAATGAGACTTTGCCGCAGTACCCATCAGTCTACATTACTTCCGTGGAAGGTCCATCCAAGAGATCTTGGGTTGATGACTGCTGCGCGGCTATCATGGAAACAACACAACCTGGGCAAGACAGTTCAGTAATCCTCTCAGCAGTCCTCTCCCAACCTTAACCTTTGAATTTTCTGCTCTCTTCTGCCTTCTTATTCCAGGGCCTCATGATGATCTCACTAAACCTGTAGTTCAGGCGATATCCTTGTTGCCGGATTTTATGAAGGACGCTGACCGAAGTGTGTAAGCCCGCCTTTGCGATTTCAATAAGCCGAGAAACATTTACTCTGCTCTCAAATATTTCTTATGTTAAACTCACAAAGTAATAGCTAATACCAACATCCATACTTTTAAAAGTACTTTTAAAACACTTTAATATTCGAATTAGTCAGTATTTACATATATTTTCCAACTCTTCACTCCATCCCTGCCAATGAGCGTAAGTAAATGCTCAACACCAACAAGAGGAAGTTTGCAGCAAAGTAAACACTGTCAAACGTTTGCGTTAAATATGCAAAGGTGTTGAGTGGATTATGAGGGTAAATTTCGAGGTAAGCTCAGCAGAAGCAGCCGAAAGTAAAATGGCTTTTCAAACAAAATTTCGTGCACATTTTATATGCAAGCAACAAACTTTAACGCCTTCACTCTCAAAAATGGAAAATAAGCTGTTCCTAAAGCAACTGCGCACTCAAGCTGCCACAACTTCAACCACGAGAGTATGTAAATACTAGGTTGGCATATTCAAGCTCAGTCGCACGGGACAGCATTAGGTATACGCCACGACGCCTGTGGTCTCTCTAATAATGAGCTGAGTTCCGTAGAAAATGGCATTGATTTTGTTGTTGTAGGTTGGAAAAAGGAGTGAAATGCTCGCTATGCTATATAAATTTCCATGCATACTAAGAGACAGCGAGTATCTTCGCCTTGTGGTGTAATATTTTAGGTTTATGCTTTATTTATTATTTATTTAATATTCAAATAGCTGCGGCCGCACTAACAGCTTTCTTGATCACTAATAATTTTATGGCCATAAAATTTAAGCAAGTTTCATATACTTAAGGGCCTTTTGCTATAAACTTTTAGAATTCAATCACATTTTCATATTCCATGCAAATAAAGGGTGTTCTTTAAATTGGCATTTAGAATGCAGTATTTATTACTGTGTTTTGTTCGTGGAAAAATACTGATAAAATAGTGCTAAAGTACGATTTTTTTTAAATTATTTATATATTTAATATCAAGTACTGCTATTCTATTGAAAGAATATAGTGATTGAGTAGAATTTTCGTAATGAAGTTTAGTACTAATTCAGAACAAAATGTTGGTAATGAAGTATAAATATTTTCTAATGTCGAATGAAGTCATTGTGATATACTATATATGTAACTACTTAGCTCGCATCTACCGCGGATTTCTTGAAAAACCACTGGCAAACAAATATTTATACACCTTCTATTCATTTACTATTCAGCGTTTTCTAAGCTATGTTGTGACATGTTTAGTTTTTCCAAACAAATAGGCAACCATTTGCTTGGAAGTGCTTCGTAACCGAACAGCTTTTGTTGGGATCGTCTCATATTGAAACACCCATACGGTCGACTGCTGTTTACTTTCAGTCTCATTTGTATAAATTCATGGTTCGCCGCCTGTCACGTTGTCACGATGTCATAGCACCGTTGTTATTTTTTTAACGAGGCGACCTTCACGTCATTAGTTAATTTGATTACAAAATTTCCAAATGGCTTTTATGTCATTCTTTGCTCGAGAAAAATATTTAAAATTACTGTAACCAACACAAATAACCGTCGTATGTTAAAATGTTCTGGCTATTATATACCATAAAAAATTTGAAACTAAAACTCAATCTACGTAAT
The DNA here is from genome assembly GCF_024586455.1 of Bactrocera neohumeralis. Classification (NCBI taxonomy): domain Eukaryota; kingdom Metazoa; phylum Arthropoda; class Insecta; order Diptera; family Tephritidae; genus Bactrocera; species Bactrocera neohumeralis. The sequence continues at coordinate 47,137,420 of NC_065923.1, forward strand.
CATAAAACGGAAATGTGTAGCAAACTTTTCTAAAAATTGTATTGATTTAAAATACTAAACTTAAAATTTATTATATTTTCTTAACAAGTGAATGTACTTATCGCTGTCATTAGTTCTGTTACAAAATTTCCAAATGGCTATCTTTTGCTTTCACAAAAGCTGCACGAACGGAAGATTTGAGATTCTCCAAATTTCTGTGAGGTATTCGAGAGGTCACGTTCTCCAACTCTGACCACAAACTGTATAGTTCATCGAATTAAAACCTGTACTGCAGACGACCAATCATCTGTGGCTATGAAAGTAGGAATATTGTTTTTAAGCCACTGCAGGGTGCTTTTTACCCTATGTGCCGGATCAAAATCCGACTAAAAAGGCCAATGCTGCTCATCGAAGAGTGTATTGCTAGCAGCTTTATCATTCCTTCTAAAATAGCCTGCTGGTACACCTTTGCCCTTGCTTTAATCCCTTTCGCACAGAAGAGGAGAGGTGCAACGCCTTTAACAAACCATTAAGTGAACTTGATGGTGATCTCGTTGCACTCTTTGAATCACCTTTTTGCGTTTTTGGAAGTTTTCATATAGAGCTTATCGGTTTTTCTTATCTGTGAAGAAGCAGCTTGCATCTGTGATTCTAATTTCCTTAAAAAGCCTCTATTTGCCGTCAACTGAAGACGTTGATTGCCCAGCTCTACAAAAACAAAATTGTGTCGTCATCAAAAGTGGGTTTCTTTTTCGAGGCTGTTGTTTGGTTTTCAAAGGAGGTATTTGTTACGTGGGAGGGATGATTCGCCTTCTCACGTTAGCTCGTCTTCAAACCGGATGTCGTGATCTGTTAGAGCTAGTTTCTGGTCACTCTCACGTAAATGGCAATCAGAGAACTTTCCTCACTTGCGTGAACTTCTACACATGACTCTATCCTTAGTTTTAGGTATTACAACTACAAAATTATGTTCGTTTTTGACCTGCCAAATTTTAAATTTGATAGCGATCGTATCTTTTGTTCCACGACAATCACTTCAGCAAAATCAACTGATTAAACTGATTGAAATGTGTGATTACATCTCAAGAGGCTGTAACTCAAAAACTATTTGTGTTATTCATTTAATACGCCAGTGTATTATTTCTAAAGTTATGGGCTATCGAGATTTGAAAGAATAATCGATATTTTTAAGTACTTGATGCTAGGTGAGATAAGTGATATTTGTCATCTCTAAAAATTATGAGCATCTTCCTTTGGATATCAGTAGCACTTCCTGGTAAGGCAAAATTTTTCTATTAAATTTCGAATCACATTCTTTGCCATTTTAACAGATTTACACACCTTTGCTACAATCTGGACGTTACAACATAACCACATCTAATCAATCTAGCGCGTGAAAGAGGTCAAAAGTGAGTTGATGCGCCCATGCGTCACCAAACTTGCCATAAAAAGTCCTTTCTTGCTTTCCTAGTGCTATTTATAGACAATCTAAGTGCGTACCAGATTTTTATAGATACAACGAAATGTATAGATTTATTTTCTATTAGCGGACACACCCACATTCGCACTCAAGCATGCAAACATACAGACATATACGCTTTCACCGTTAACCAATGCTTGCCACACAAATGTGCACAACATTTCCGTTCATTTCCGTACATTTTTTTTCCTTTACATAATTTTGGTGTTTTTTTTTCAATTTTTCAACCCAAATTATTGCATCATAAAAGCTGTCCTTTAGCAGCCATAAAATATGCTATTATCTAGCCACAAAGTATTTGTACTGTAATGGATGTTGGTAAGGGAAAGGGTTGCGGCCCACGCAAATGTGTTTTGCGAATGCATGTGTATATGTGTTTGAGTGTGCTTGTGTGCAGTTAAAGGTGTGTTAGTGTTAGTGCTATTTATTGGTGTACGAGTTTTGCCTTTCTATCTACTGACGTAGTTGTTGGTGTTGTCGTGTTTATGGCAGGTTTGCTGGGCACATGTGCGAAGCTACGATCTTTCCATTCTTCGCATGTACAGTTACTTGTTTATATATGTGTGTGTATGGGTGTGCGGAGTTAATTTAGCGCAGGTGTATTTGCGATTGCTTGGCGAAGCAGAGGAAAATACAAATCAAGCAAATAGCCACTCAAGCAAAAAGCAACAAAAAATCGAACAATGCATTAAAAACAAAAACAAAACAACAACAAAAACAAAATAAAAATCAGTTAGTAGAATACAATGTAAGTATGTATATATATGAAACAACAAAGGGATACCCTCCAGTCTGCCACTTCGGCCCTCGGTGTGTGTGTGGGTGTATGTATGTGTCTGTGTGTGTGTGGTGGCAGCACTCATAAAGCATTTGCCCGCTTGATATTTGCGCTCGCACTTTGATTGGCAGCAAAAATTCCACTTCGAGTTTATAGCATTTTTATGGCCACCTGAGCGGTGAGCGGTGCGGTGGATATTTTGCAGGAATTTAATTAAAACGATGCACCTGTGGCGGCACAACAAATATGCGTGATGTGCGAATGTGTGCAACAACTACAAATATACATTGAAAATATTATATAAGGGTATATAGACATCCATAAATACATAAGTACACCAACATCATCGCGTCACCATCACCGGCACCATCAACAGTCGCAGTTTGCTGCGTTTTTCATCACATTTTTCAATTACTTGCAACTTGAAAAGCGAAAAAATTGCGATTTTTTACTTTTATTTGCCGTTTCATGCACTTACTCATTTCCGTTTTCTCCTCGCTCTTCTCGTTTCTCGCAGATGGTCGCCACAGATGAGTCGCCATCCACACAGAATCAGCCCGACGCGGGCGGTACTTTCGGAAAGTTGAAGCAGACACTGTCGTCGTCCTTGCTCACGGCGCAGGATAGAGGTGAGTAGCGCTGTTCAGTGTAGCAGTGATGAAAGGCGATATGAAAATAATTGAATATTAAACTTTCGAGAATATACTCTCAACTGGAAAATGAACGTAGCAGTAAAATTTCAGACAGCATTTGGCATAAAAAAAGAAATATTATTTACCTACTTGCAAGAATGCGTTTAAAAAAACTTTAAAAATTATTCTTTTTATTTTCCAGTGGAAAAAATTATCTATCGGGAATTATGTATAATTATGGAAATAAATTTGTATGAAACACGACGGATTCCCCGTTCGATATATATGGATAATATAAATATTATTGTTGAAGCTATTGATTTGATAGTATTCTTTCCAGACTCTTGCACGATCAATCAATCATTTAAGACTCATTATTTTGGTTTTAGTTTTTGCAGCTCAGTAGTTGGAGTAAGAGATTAATCCTGCTATTGATCGGTTGGCTGAATTGGAAGTTCGTAAATTGCTTCCATTTATTTTATTCTATTTAATAAAGCGCTTCTGACAGCCTTATATTCCCAAAGCAGCAGACTGACTATTAACTAGTAGTCAGTATTTGGCAAGAAAGTTCCCATGAGGCATTCTATAGATGGTTTGAATTCTTCTAGCATATGTTCAACATAACATTAGCATTTAGCCCCTGAGAATGCATATAGTTTTATGACCCTACATTCACCACATGCAAGATCTTCGGATCTGCTTTATAGTTTTAATCATAACTATTCACTTAAAAGCAAGTTGGCTTCTGGCATTTCGGCAGAATTTCGGACTTTACCAGTCTGCTATTTCTATTTCTATTATTTTTCAGTTATTCGCAATACTTCTGAATCGACTTGGAGTCAGTGGCGTAGTTACAACTTCGGGCGCCCGGGGCCAAGGATGTTCTGCCGCCCCCTTTATCTACCTACCTACAAGTTTCATGAGGTGGTTCGAACAAAAGTGAATTTTTACAAAATATCTTCGATATTAAGTATATAAAATTTAGGAACTAGAAGCCACGCAAATTCTGAAGTTTCAAAATTCTCACAATACGGGTTTTGAGGAAATTGATAGTAAATTTACAAGACATCTACGTCCTACTTTTATTAAAGAGAGCGAAGAAAAACGAAGAACAAATTGGATTTTCGCCAGAAAAAGTTTTATTATACATTTCTTCAATGGGACTGGAAGCCTACAAAACGTTAGCGACAGCTTTAAGAATACTACTCAATATACCCGTATCAGTTGCATCTTGTGAAAGATCTTTTAGCAAACTTAAATTGATCAAATCTTACTTGAGATCGACCATGAGTCGGAGTAGACTGTCCAATATTGCGATTCTCTCAATAGAATGTGAAATTGCTTCAACTTTAAATTACAATGATATGATATGTGATTTTGCAGCGATCAAAGCTCGAAAAGTGCATCTTTAAGTTCTATTACTATTTATTAGATAGATATAAGCCAAAAGATATATGACAAATTCAAAGACTGAAGAGTATTTGAGTAAAAATTAATATTTTTCATTGTTATTCAGATTATTACCTTGTGAGTGTATAACTCTTTATCTTTTATAATAAATTTTGTAAAAAAATGTGTTGAAGTATTTTTCTGAATATTAAAAAAACAGCGAAGATCGTTTTGCCGCCCCCAAAACGTTGCGCCCGGGGCGACGGCACCCTTCGCCCCCCTAGCTACGCCACTGAGTTAAGACAAATAAATTATCTTCTCTACAGGAACTAATCGTATTGATGTCGATTCGCTTAAAAAGATCTGCTTGTAGATTTTTCAATATTGCAACTAGAAGGCTACTGTCCATCAACCTTAGCTTTAGGCTACCGCACCACTGTAGTGATTTTCAGGCAGAAGTAGCTGTTGTCAAGGTACATAGCGCTACGAAGTACAGCCTCTTTCCGGCAGTAGAGCGGCAATATTAGCGCTGAGTAGGCTATCTGTGCGTTCAAATCTAGTCAAGGAGTTATTAGTCTCGTTTAGGTACCTAGTCACAGCGGAATGTCTGCCAGCTGTAGGGGCGATGACCTAGCCAGAGGTGGCACCCTTGTCCCGCTTAAAACGGAATGGACCGAGTTGGTTCATCTTTGGCGTATTGTATTCTAACACCAGATGCCTCGCATATGCCTATCAGCCGCTGGTCGCTGAGCAGTTCCTTTGTGACTGTGAGGTCCTTCTGGCCTAGAGTAGATGCCTAAAAGAAATATTCACGAAGTATACTGAACTACTTGCTCTGAACAATGTTTCTCTTGTAGCAATTTCAGGAGGTTTTACTGGACACTGTTCAATGGGCATTCACGCGGTAAGACTTAAAATGTTATCGGACGCTAGTTATCGTAGTTATATGGAAGAGGATAAGGTGGAAATATCCAGGCACTTTCTCCTCCATTGTTCAGCCTTTGAAAGACTGAGGCTGAAACATCCCGATAACCTTGACTTCGGCCAACCGGAAGACAAAGCCGAATCTGATATTTGGCGGCTCAACGAATTTGTGACAGGCTTAGCGCTTGTTCGATCGGAAAAGATTTTATGATCCAGTATATAAGAGCTTATTTGTATCATAACGAAGCGGCGTTCTAAGGTGTCTAAGTGGGATTCTTCTTATTATCAACCTTTTAAGCTAACTTAACCTACCAGAGAAAATAGACTCGCTACGAATACTTGACAGTTCCGGCAAATGAGCAGCTTTTTCGTGATATCGATCGTGATTTTAGATCAATATTTCAAAAACTGATAGACTAGTTCGCGTGTATGCCGACGGAGACGCGGACGGTTGTGAGTGAATTGACTCAGCTCGTTACGTTGATCATTTATATATATGCATATGCAACCGCGATCATTACCAAAGTACATAGCTAACGGCACGCAGCACTGGCATGGTCATCTGCTAATAGAACGAAATTTACGATGAGGCTTTAGATATATCAGAACACTAAACTCCGTACAACAACAGGTAGCCTCCTGATTCCACCCATCCAGAAGATGAGATTCCCGGTAAAAACACAACAAACGCCGAACCAGATCAATCCTGCTAGGATATTTTCGCAGAAACCATCCTTACGGTCATCTGCTTGGAGCGAAGCCACCTCCTAGGAGCAACAAGGGAACATTCGTTGATTTCGTCGACCTTACTGACCAGAGGACGGATGCAACTAACTGCGGACAACCACTTAATGCCATTTACAGTTGAGCTATTAACATTTTCACTGACTCAATGCCAGCGAATGGTATCCTTGGAGTTATGCCACCACTCATATCAGATTAAGGGGGTACTCATGTGAACGCATACATTTTACCACATTTTAGGAAAATTGTTTTTATGCGACAACAAAATTCAATCATTTTAATTTTTTAATATATTTTTATTTGTATTTTAAAAAGTACAAACATTTTTTTTTCGTTTTTTACATTTTTAATATATTTCTTTTTAATCAAAGTAGTCCCCAACAAAAAAAAGTAGTTCACTATTCATGTTGTCTGAAATAAAAAAATCGAATGGATTATTATTCAGTAGTTCTGCGGCTATCGTCCCCACCAAATATAATCAATTTCATTAAAAAAAAAATGTCGAACTTCAAAAAAAAGTCAAGAAAATCTTATTTTTTTCGTAAAAAATCGTTTAAAAAAATATGAAAATATTTTCGAAAATAAACAATTGAAGTGAATTGAAACAAATGAGTACAAGAACATATGTAAATTTTAAAGCAATCGGTTGAATACTTTTTTTATAGGACCATGACAGTTTCAGAAAATGATGTTTCGAGTAAAATGCAGACTTATCATGGCGCCTGGTAGACAGTTGCTTACGACACATCGGCGACTATGAGCTGTAACTTATCAAATACTATGAATTTCGGTCTGAGTTTTTCACAGCATTTTTTCAATAGGTTTTACTGTCAAAATATAAAAAAAAAAATCTTTCGAAGTGATTACATGAGAATAGCCCCTTAAGTATTCGAGTTGCTAGAGAATCTAAAGCAACTCACACGCTTTCGTTCTGCATATTGCATCAGATTAAACTGCCACTTATCCAGAATCAACAACGACATACTAGACCTATGCCCTGCATGCATTGAGTCCCTGCATTACGATTGCACCCTACTTGCATGTCCTATTGAAACTAACAAACCAACACGCTGATATATGGTCTAACTCCTCCTGGGTTTGCATAACCGTATCAAAAACCAACAGCATGCGCCTGAAATACTAACCCTAACTTTGAACTAATTTTAAAACCATAACACAACATCTTCGCTCAAAGCAGATACTTTTTGAAGCGGTGGTCTATTAAAAATCTTGATTTCAAGTACCTACTTTAATTATCCTTGGCTATGTAAGATGTGGAGAATATATACATATAGTACATGTAGCAGATACTTAAAACCAGGGATTTGAGTATGAATCACTACTACCCCGATCTTATAAATTGTATTGGAACATAATTTTTTCTAAAGATATTTACAGATTACGCCTTGTTTAAAGCTTATCCACCTTTCAAGAGGCTCTGCCATTTAAACTTAAGCATTCTGTGTATCTGAGTAGTTTGTCTGTCTGTCCATTTGTCTGTTTATATGCGAAATAGTCCCTCAGCTTCTGGGATATCGCTTTAAAATCTGGCACACGACCTTTTCTCGTCGATATTATAACGATCGGAATTCAATGTTGGTTTGGAAGACTTTTCATTTGAGAGAATATCTTCACGAATTTTGGCACGATTTTTCACTTAAGGGGGTATTCTGGTTTAGAAGCCCGCATTTTAAGTATTTTTTGACGAGTAGAGTTGAAATCCGGATGTCCATCTGTCTGTCCGTCCGTCCGTCCGTCCGTGCAAGCAGTAACTTGAGTAAAAATTGAGATATCATGATGAAACTTGGTACACGTATTCCTTGTCTCCATAAGAAGGTTAAATTCGAAGATGGGCAAAATCGGCCCACTGCCACGCCCACAAAATGGCGGAAACCGAAAACCTATAAAGTGTCATAACTAAGCCATAAATAAAGATATTAAAGTGAAATTTGGCAAAGAAGATCGCATTAGGGAGGGGCATATTTGGACGTAATTTTTTTTGAAAAGTGGGCGTGGTCCCGCCCCTACTAAGTTTTTTGTACATATCTCGGAAACTACTATAGCTATGTCAACCAAACTCTACAGAGTCGTTTCCTTCAGGCATTTCCATATACAGTTCAAAAATGGAAGAAATCGGATAATAACCACGCCCACCTCCCATACAAAGGTTATGTTGAAAATCACTAAAAGTGCGTTAACGGACTAACAAAAAACCTCAGAAACACTAAATTTTACGGAAGAAATTGCAGAAGGCAGCTGCACCCAGGCGTTTTTTAAAAATTGAAAATGGGCGTGGCCTCGCCCACTTATGGACCAAAAACCATATCTCAGGAACTACTGGACCGATTTCAATGAAATTCGGTATATAATATTTTCTTAACACCCTGATGACATGTACAAAATATAGGTGAAATCGGTTCACAACCACGCCTTCTTCCAATATAACAATATTTTGAATTCCATCTGATGCCTTTTCTGTATAATACGAGTACATACATTAGGAACCAATGATGATAGCGGAGTAAAACTTTACAAAAATACGGTATTTGAAAAATATGTAAATGACGTATAATGAAATCTCGATTATCACTTTATCATGCGAGAGTAAAAATGTTCGGTGACACCCGAACTTAGCCCTTCCTTACTTGTTCTAGATGTTTTTTACTGATATTCTAAAAAAAAAATATAAATAATATAAAAAAAATTAAATTACAAAAAAATGCAGGTCGGTGAAGTTAAGACTGATGAAACAATGACTTTGTCCTGGTATGCCGGATATAAATCCTTTCCGTGACCTAAAATGAAAATTTATGCAAAATCCGTGAAGAGTAAAAGTGTAGTTATCGCACTACGAAACGTTTTTGAAAAAAAAAAAAAAAAAAATTACAAAATGGTGGAGGTTTGAAAAAAAAGTTTCGTATTTTCCCTGTTTTTTTGTGGTTCCGAATTTAAAAAAAAAAAAAAAAAAATTTCAAAAGCTCTTCGTAGTGCGATATTATAAAGTAAAGTATAAGCTCGGTGTAAAATTTCATGAGTTTCTAGAAAAGTAGTTATGAGAAAAACGGGTTTAAACTTTGAGAACTAGTCGCGCGCAGTCGGAGTCGGAGTCACAAAATGAGCTGGAACTCGGAAAATAATTTGAATTTCGAAAAATCCTCTTAGGGACATTTTCTTGAAGGGTTATACTATAAAATTCTGCCCCGCAGAAATTATTTAAATGTGAGTGCTATAGTGTATAGCTGGCATACAAATTCTTCTTCTTCTTCTTAATTGGCGTAGAAACCGCTTTAGCGATTATAGCCGAGTTAACAACAGCGCGCCACTCGTTTCTTCTTTTCGCTACGTGGCGCCAATTGGATATTCCAAGCGTAGCCAGGTCCTTCTCCACCTGGTCCTTCCAACGGAGTGGAGGTCTTCCTCTTCCTCTGCTTCCCCCGGCGGGTACAGCGTCGAATACTTTCAGAGCTGGAGTGTTTCCGTCCATTCGGACAACATGACTTAGCCAGCGTAGCCGCTGTCTTTTAATTCGCTGAACTATGTCAGTGTCGTCGTATATCTCATACAGCTCATCGTTCCATCGAATGCGATATTCGCCGTGGCCAAGGCGCAAAGGACCATAAATCTTTCGCAGAATTTTTCTCGCGAAAACTCGCAACGTCGACTCATCCGTTGTTGACATCGTCCAAGACTCTGCACCATACAGCAGGACGGGAATTATGAGTGACTTATAGAGTTTGGTTTTTGTTTGTCGAGAGAGGACTTTGCTTCTCAATTGTCTACTCAGTCCGAAGAAGCATCTGTTGGCAAGAGTTATCCTGCGTTGGATTTCTATGCTGACATTGTTGGTGGTGTTTACGCTGGTTCCAAGATAGACGAAATTATCTACGACTTCAAAGTTATGACTGTCAACAGTGACGTGAGTGCCAAGTCGCGAGTGCGACGACTGTTTGTTTGATGACAGGAGATATTTCGTCTTGCCCTCGTTCACTGCCAGACCCATTTGTTTTGCTTCCTTGTCCAGTCTGGAGAAAGCAGAACTAACGGCGCGGGTGTTGAGGCCGATGATATCAATATCGTCGGCATACGCCAGCAGCTGTACACTCTTATAGAAGATGGTACCTTCTCTATTTAGTTCTACGGCTCGAACTATTTTCTCCAAAAGCAGGTTGAAAAAGTCGCACGATAGGGAATCGCCTTGTCTGAAACCTCGTTTGGTATCGAACGGCTCGGAGAGGTCCTTCCCGATTCTGACGGAGCTTTTGGTGTTACTCAACGTCAGTTTACAAAGCCGTATTAGTTTTGCGGGGATACCAAATTCAGACATCGCGGCATAAAGGCAGCTCCTTTTCATGCTGTCGAGAGCAGCTTTGAAGTCGACGAAGAGGTGGTGTGTGTCGATTCTCCTTTCACGGGTCTTTTCCAAGATTTGGCGCATGGTGAATATCTGGTCGGTTATTGATTTGCCAGGTCTAAAGCCACACTGATAAGGTCCAATCAGTTTGTTGACGGTGGGCTTTAATCTTTGGACGATCAAAATTAAGCTCTTTTATGAAAAATTTCTCTATTTTGTGAAGGGTATTCTAATTTCGAATTAGCCGAAGCTAACATTTTCTCCGCTCCATGTCTCCGCTACCTTTGGTCCCAAATGATTCCAATCTATGAGAGGTCACCGTGAATTGAAAGAAATGAAAGCGCGTCAACACAATAAAAAAGTTTCTGAGTGCACCTCTTGCCTTTCAACTTGAATGTAGAAAGTAATATTTAGTTTGCTGTGCTCCACTAGTTGCCATAATAGAAATGCTGCACTTCAGCTCGCCTCCTCTCGGCGTTTGCATACTCGCACTGCAAGTCTTTCTCTAGCAATCTCCTTTCATTTCTGCCATAGAATGGCTTTGAAATTTAATTACAGTTACACTCTAATGACATCGATTTGTGACACTTTGCAAACAGAGTTGACAAAGTTGCAACAACCAACGTGGCAACAACAGCAAACTGTACTCACATTGCAAACATTTTGAACACTTAAGCCATTAACATTGACTCGCATTGACACAACAAAGTTGCAACATGGAAACTAACTCTCGACGTTGCAAGTGTACAGTAGAGTATTGTATGTGCAACATGCAGCTGTGACACCTATTGTGCAACAACTATGGACTTTTTTACGCCGTTGTGTATGACTTTATTTGCATGTGTGTGCGTGCGTTAATGTCTACTTATAAATGTATCGTGTGTCAGTGTGTGTGTGTTTAAGTATGCAGATGTTGCATAATGCGAGGTCCATTAGCTTTTGCCAACTTTTCTTTGTTTTAATTTGAAAGCAGTAATGTGGCTGCCTTTTGCAACTAAATAGTCCGTTATAATTTTGCAGTTTAAGTGCTGTTGTTAGTTTCAATTAAAAGTTTCTAGTCTGAGTATTAGATCGATTGTAAGTGATTAGCTAGGTTTTTATTAAATTTGCAACCAAAAACTACAACAAAATATGCAGTCAAGACTGGGTTCCAGAGCTACTTTAACTCAAGTGATAAACATAATCTCCAAAATATTCCGGCAGTACGCGGGAGTGGTCCGTTTCACAGTCAGCCGATAAAATAATAACGAAAGTTTTGGAAAATGGAGATTTACTTCGCAATATAGTCGTCTTTAGGTCGAAATACTTGACCCAGCAATGATCCAACTTCGTCAAGCCGTCCTTCAACAAAATTTTCAGTCTAACGAGCGACTTATCCAATTACCTCTAGAAACAAAAAAAAGTGACACGAGTCAAAACTTTGGAATGTAAGTATTAGGTGCTTATCGCTGTTTGTTTAATGAAAACGTAATTTCATTGTAAGGAAATGGTTACAAAATGAATTCGTCGAAGCTCATCACAGGTCACAACTTTTTCAGATCTTTCTGGCGAATACCATTATAATAAAACTGTCCATCTTGTGATGCCATCCAAGAATCAAGGAATTTTTCTATGTCGTCTTATGAGTGGAACTGCTTCTGAGCCGTTTTTCTATTGTAGAAGGAAGCATCGAAAGCCGGATTTCGGGACTTTAATCCGCTAAACCTAACCTAGTCCTATCTCATGTCTCTCCCCCCGAGGACCACTGAACAATATATGTATTACTTCATGGGAGAGATGCAGACATTTAAGTCTCCTCTATTGTATGGACTAACTGACGCCTAATCTGTTGTAAATGTCTCAATCTTGTCATAATTAGAGCTGCCGCTTCCATCTATCAGAGGCCTCACACATAAGTGCAGTTAAATTTTCCAACGTGAGACCTCCAAGTGTCATTTTCAGCTTTTTTCTTATACTTGAAAACCGAGGGCAATGATAAAGTACTTGTTCAAAGTCTTCTACACACCCTGTACACGTCGGACAATATGAACTAAAGTCATGACGATATTTGCATTGGTAGCTTCTAAAGCATCCCAGGTCCTCATGTTGTCTATCTACCTACGAATGTATGTCCAGAATCAGTCTGTGGGTTAACCTGAGTCATGTTGTGAACCATGTGCCATCGAACGGAACTAAAAATAATCTAACGGTGCAATATATGGGGAATATATGAGAGGTCATGCAGCATTTTCGTGTCTCGTCAGATAATGAGGTCATAAGGAATACAAGTTCTGCAATTCAGCATCTTGGATGGCATTCTTTCACACAAACGGAAACGACGAAAACAATCATGGCAGAATGTTTCACTAAGAGGAGGACATCCTCCAGTTCCCGATATGCATCAGCCGCCGATTTACTCGACTAAAGGAAGAAATCAATCAATCAAATCAATCATCAAATGATTATTTGCGAAAAATCGGACACATTCGCACAATCAAAAGTACATGACATATAAAGAAAATCACTAATTTGGAAACGAAGTTTCTTTTTCATATGTCTAAGTTAAGTTTATCAAGTGTTGGATGTATCAAAATCGATCACCATTAAGAGGTCAATTGAAAAGTTCCCGACCTGAATTAGAATTAAGTTCATATGATTTTTAGTTAGCGCCTTCAAATGGTGCGTGGATTAATTTGACAGCTGTCGAATCATTAGTTCGTGAATTATACATGTTGAGTGAAGCAACTTTTGTTATTGTAAAATAAGGGAAAAACGAACTTCGCGTGATGATAAGATATTGCTTTTTGAAGGGAAAAAATACAGTTCAGCCAAAAAGTGGGTGTCGCGCGAGCTCCTTTTGGCAAAAACAGCGTTGAGTTGATGATTCGGAGCAGTGAGATATTCAAGCGTAATAAGCACGAGTTTTTGCGTCGATATGTGACAATGGATGAAAGAAAGTCATCCGAGTTGACCGTATTTTCCAGATCTATACCCAGCAACTATTTGCTATTCTCAGATTTTAAAAGAATGCTCGCCGAAGAAATTTTCGTAAACTGAGGCATATTTTGAAACAAAGGCCAAATCGTACTACAAACTTGGTATCGAAAAGTTTGAGGGTCGATATAATCAGTGTATCATCCTTGAAGGGAACTCTGTTGAATAAAAAAAGCGCATTTGCGAAAAAATATGGTTTACTATGGTAGACCGGGGTCTTTCAAATTGACTTGTTAACTGCTAAAAAGCTACTTTTGACAAACAGCGAAAGCTTAGTTGCGCACATAATAAATAACACTGTGTAAAACTCAAATGCTCTCCGATAAGGCAGTCTTCACCTTCTTAAGAGTAAGCTCACCTGGTGAAGTTCACTGTTTCTACCATTTTTCGGTCCCTAGTGTGTGCCATATTTCGTCGACGGACAGGAAATAATGCAGACCTACCCTCAGCTTATACTTAAATATCGGCACACATGGCATGTGAATTTTTTACTAATGCTGAATAAGGCTCACGCGATCTAATAAAATGGGAAATTTCGTAGTTATGTCACAAAATATGTCCCTGAAACTGGAGTTTAGCACGTTAAAACTCGTTAAGCCATTTTTTGATGGTTGCCATAGAGGGAGAAGAGCCCGTTCTCACGACAGTCCCCCTAGGTAATCGGAACAGAACCGGATTTTTATTCGGCCAAAGATTGTCATATTAGCAGCATTCTTCCAAATAAAATCAGGAATGTTTTCTACCGCTACAATGACAGTCATCATTTACACTCCCGAAGCGATCATTGATTCTACTGAGACTTTCTGGAACATTCATCGAATCATGAACCGATATTGCGCTTCTTCGATTTTTAATTATTTCGGTGAAAAAAAATACAATTGAATGAAAATATATAACTGAGAGCCGGTTGCTGACGCTGGCTTTCTTTAAAAAACGAAAGTTATTTAACTTTAACTAAAGTCATGACGGCATAAACATAATCCCTATCTATTCATGAAGGGTGATCCATTTCGAGGTTCCCTATTTTTTTAAAGAAAAAACACAGAAACTTCAAATTTAAAGGAGAATGTTAAATATCATTCGAAAGAACATTTATTTTTGTTCCATCCGTTGAGTTTATTTTTCGATGATGATTTCGCGTTAGAGCATTTCGACTGACAACTGGCGAATGACACGTGTGAAGTTTTGCCTCAAGGCTTGAATCGAATAGCCCGCATAGACTTTAGACTGTACATATCGCCACAAGAAGAAATCTAAAAGTGTGGTATCATACGATCTTGTTGGCCAAACGACCGGCCCGTTCGCTCACCGAAATTTTCTCTCAAAAAATCCATTGATTAATGTGATGTGTGGGAAATGGCGCCGTTATGCTGAATCCAAATGTCCCCAAGATCACCAGTTTCAATTTCAGGCATTCAACAGTCGGTTATCATGACGCGATAACGGTTGACGTTGGCGTTACGTTCTCATTACTTGTGAAGAAATATGGACTGATGATTCCACCGGTGAAAATGAAATGGCAGCTCTTGAATCTGTTCAGGTTGCTCTTCGTTCCAAATGCGGCAATTTTTCTTGTTTACATACCCCTTGAGCCCTTATCGCTGAATAAAATTTGGCTCGAAAACATCGGATCTTCTTGGAACATTTCAAGAGCCCATAGAGCGAAGCGATGTCGCTTGGGAAGGATTCAGTTATTGCACAAGCTGTATTATTTACTTTTCAATATAAAATCTCGACATAAAATACGCCAAGTGGTTCCTTACGTCAGACCGAGTTGCTGCGAACGGCGCTGAATTGACTCTTCTGCTATATTTTCTTCACTCCATGCGGAGGGTCTATTCGATAGAATAATATCCAATAATGAATGCTTGGTCTCAAGATGGATGGTGGTGTTGCGAATAGTACGCTCAGTAGGCCGATTATGTTAACCATAAATTGAGCAAAGCGCATGAAACACATTCTTTAGAGAACGTAAATTTTCGTAATAAATTTGAAAAATTTGTTGTAAAGGCGTAAGTCTTTCCATGATGAAATTACAAACAATACTAAACAATAATAACATGACATCTGCCAAATAAAACCTATTGAAAAGTACATCTATTGGCTCACCTACATTCCTACAACAGTATTTCCCTGTAGTCGGTCCAAAATAATCAGTTATCAAATTTATAAGACTTCTGGAAAATATTCAACAGAACGTGGGCATTTAGTCTCTGAAAAAGAGATATAAATATATTTATATATAATTTGAGATTGCTTACATACACTGACATGTAATCACACGGATTTAATCAAAGTCCTTTGTGGAACATGATATTACAACATTATTTTCTGCTATTAAAGCTGTGCAAAAGCGTTTACGCGCTGTTGGGACGAACTCACCTGCGATGGCGCTATTAGTAAAGTCAACCGCACAGACACATACACACACTTATGCAAATACCAACAATATAGTTGTAAGTCAACATGCAGTTGACATTTATGCTGCCATTATCCATTCGAGCGAGCGCAAATGCAACCCCAGTGACTTGATAAAAAAGCGTAGCAACTACAAAAATAACAAATGTAAAAAGCAACAACAAAAAACAGTACGGCATGTTGCGCTGCGCTGTCAACTGCAGCTTTATTTGCACAAAAAAAATTCTTCGTTGTGGCAACACTGTGTCAGCGAATTTTTGCCAACGGCGGCAAAATGTGATTTTAATGTGTGCATTCGTGCAACACCGCAGCACACAGACGTACATGTTGCACGTTGCACATTGCTTCTGCACTTTTCCACACTTTGCTGCAACTGCTTTTGGCGCTGCTTTTCGCTTTTTCAAAAAATATGTTACACCTCAGCTGCGCCACCGAAGGTGCAACCGCGCGTGGCATGCAATTTCTTTTATTTTCAGTTTCTCTGACTAAACTTTTTGTCATTTACTTGATTTCGCTTGCGTGTTTTGTTTTGCAGCGACTGTTTTCACTTTGAAAATATTTCACTTGCTTACACAGGCGGTTGGAGAAGTCAGTCGCTTTTGATAACGACTTTGGTCCCTTATTTTTAATATTTGCCGCTAAACATTTCCCCGCCCTTAAAAATATTCTTCATAATACGCTCGTACTCAGCATTGTTGTTGTTTTAAAAGATTCCTAAACTAACTCACAGGAACGTTTACAATTAGACACTCATTAGTGGGATATAAAACCGAGTCCGGTACGGTTACGTAGGCCCGACTGTTGAGGGAACTGACAACTAATCGCGTTCTTATACACGTATTCCATTGGGAAGCACGAAAGAGAACTTCTTCTCCCGATTCCAGCAACTATTTGCAACGTTATTTTATTAATTGGTCAAATCTGACAGGAAGTAAGGGGTTTCCTGGACTAGTTTTTGAAGCATTTCTTATCTCTGCCTCTTCAGTTGTGGCAAAATAAGCGAAGTTTTCCATATATCATCAAAGAAAACAATTTTGCATATAAGAACATGGTTTTGATTATTCAACTTGAGGGCAGCTATGTGCTTTAGTAGTACAATCGAGAACTGTACCACTTGTTGTCTGAGGCAATCATCCATCAAATTTCGTGAGAATATCTGATCAAATGAAAAAGCTTGCCATACAAGGACATCAGTTTGTATGACAGCTATATGCTATAGTGGACCGATATCGCGGTTACGACATGAGTACTTTCCAACAAAACTGAGGTACTGGTTGTTGTGTTGTACTAAAATCATAGCGGAATTCTGCTAACGATTTCTCAACCCTTAGGTTAAGTTAGGTTAGTCTACTAGGCTGCTGAGCCACGCATAGTTCAGATGGAGTTCCTTTACAAAGTCCATAAAGTGTAGCCGTCTTACCCTTGATGAGAATTTCAATACTCAGTAGCCTCACTAACGACCTCATCCAGTGTTTCATACCGTAGAGCCCACAAATGCACAGTGATGCTCCATTGTTTCACAAATGCCATCTTTCGACATTTTCTGCAGTCTTCTCGATCTGTCAGCTCCATTCTGCCGGCGGGTTTCGACTGTGACCACTGAATATTCCAGTCAATGTCCATACAGTCCCTTTTATTGAGTGTCAGTGCGAACTTAATATTTGAAATCTACATCAGTATATTTCCGATCTACCGTTTAACACATGACTTTTGTAGTTTTGCATGATAACGTTTCGATTGACAGCCATACCCCACTCTTGGCAATATTGTCCATTATCTCATTGCCTCAATGCATTTGTGACATGGCATCCAGTAAAAGAAAAGTCACTTGTTCCACTTGACTGCTCTACATGGACCACGTAACGACCCTCTCCACTGCTTCCCACGAAACTTCTGACCGATATGCAAAACGAGGTTATGATGGATTGCTGCCTGGCAGTCCACATAGATGTTAACTCTGAAGTTGCCTGCTATTGCTCCGCTGCTTTCCCAATAGCAAATACCTCGGCTTGATATATACTGCAGTGGTCCGACAGTTTAAAGGGCTTTTTTATGCCTATCTTTAGACAGTATTTGCCCACAGCCACTCCATCCTCCATTTTCGAAACATCTGTATACATTTTGGCTTTAAGCCAACCATCTCTTTCTAAGTTTACTGCTAACCTTCTTTCCCTATTGGAAAGGGCGATCATGTAGTCGATGTTTACCCAACGAGTTATTGCCGAAGATTCTTCATGTAAATTCTCATGCAGCCAGTAGTCGCCCGCCGATTTGTCACGCAACTTTCAGCGAAGAGGTCTATAGATGTCAGGTGACAAAAGTTTGATGTTAAAGACTACCGCAAGATATTTGGCGCCCCAAACCTGCTTGCGATGCCCAATTTTGGACTTTTAAGAGGGATGATCGTAATACTTCTAAAACCTTAAGTTGAACATGCATTTATCTTACTTCTCAATTTATTCAATCGTTTTTTCGACGACATATAGAAACAGGAGACAGTTTTGCATTTAATGTTACCGGAAAGATTATTCCCAAAATCATTGGGTTATCAAACAGTCCTTTCTTCTAAGCGACCAGTTGTTGCAACCTAGTAAACGCGCAAGTCGGTGCAGGCACATACAAGTATCTTACGAAACATATCTACGACAGCCTTTCGTTTAGACTTTGTTTTGTAAAATTTAAACTTTCATTTTTCTCTGGTAGCATTTCACATTTTTTTTGAAATTTCTGTGAACTTTACTTTCATTTGAAAGAGAAATTCACTTCAAAGGAAATATAAAGATAAACGCAGAAAAGTTAGCATATTTTTATGGAAATATAAATTTTTTGTGAAATTTGGTTACCTTACTTAATATAATATACTAGTTGCTATCGAGGGACACCACTTAAAAATATTTTCCATATTTTTGATACCGATTTTGTTGCACGTTTCATCTTGGCTCCAAAATAGGTCTCATCATTAGCGCTTCCTTCTTCTTTAATGCTAAGTTCCTTTCCATTGGACATTGTCTTGACCTTTATGGATATTAAAACTCCTCGGGTGCCAAATCCGGCAAATACTTTAGATGCATAGAAAATTCGAAGAAAACCTCAGACAACTTTGCCACCGCTTTCATTTGGTTCATGAATCGGTCTTAAAGTTGCTTTTAAGCGCACACGACATCCACTTTACACAGATCATTCGCGTACATTATCATCTTTTTTCGATATTGGGGAGTCAGTATCTATCCCAATACAATTAATTATGCGGACAACAAAACCGCTGTAGTCATTTCGACTAGAGGTGTGACATCCAAAATCAACACCATCAGTCTAACGAAAGCGAGAAAGTTTTTAGAGAAAGTGTTTTATGATATTTCTGTCCCGCCTTTTTCCACTATTCGTATGTATGTCAATTTGACAATATTCGGCTGGTAGGTCGTGACTGGTATTAATTAAGTAATATTTTAAGTTAGCATTTTGATTCAAGCGCTGCTTTGCATCTTCTATGCGGAGTACCAATTAAACACTGACATCGCTCATTTGTTATGCTCTGCCAGATATCCTTGACATTTTGGAATAATTCGTCAGCATTTTTATTTGGTTTCTTTCCCAAACCACTTTTGATATCTGCTCAGAGGTTTTCGATTGGATTTAAGTCCGTGTACAAAACCGTAATGTTTTCGGAGGAAAACCTTGTTTTAACACTTCAAGCTGAATACTTGATGTCATTAGCCTGCATAAAACTGTACGGTTCAGGCATATGTTGCTCTACAAATGGCTTCATTGTGCTCGTTGAGTGATCCGTGGAATAGGTCATACGCACCCCAAACCGTAGCAACTCTTACACCATGCTTAACCGTTTTTGAAGTGTATCGAGGCTGCAGTTCCTTGTTTGGCGGGCGTCGCACAAATTATTTTCCATTTGACCCAACTTTCCAAATATGTAGGGTCACTTGCTGACATGCTCCGTTGCAAATTGAATACACCACTTCATCTTGTCTATCTATCGTCATATTCCTCTGACTTCGAATCTTCCTTTAAGCTTTAAGTTTTTTTTTGACATGTGTGGTTTTATCCTGCAATGCAAACGCATCCTCTTAGTCCATTTTCAAGAAGGCGATTTCTGGTGTTCGCGTTGATATTTCGTTGTTCAGTTGAGTAGTTATTTTGCCGAGTATTTGCCTGGAAGTAAAAACGCATTCGCTATGCTAACTCTACAAATGACACGATCGTCCTATGAAGTAGATTTCCTTGGTCGCTCCTTTTTTACTCTATTCCAAGTACTTCCCGTACTCCAGTAATGTAAGCCATTGATTTTGAGCACAAAAGCCCCATTGCTACGGCAATAATGCATTTTTATACCCTGAACAGGGTATATTAAGTTTGTCACAAAGTTTGTAACACCCAGAAAGAAGCGTCGGAGACCCTATAAAGTATATATATAAATGATCAGTATGTTGAGCTGAGTCGATTTAACCATGTCCGTCTGTCTGTCTGTCCGTCCGTCCATCTGTATATATACGAAGAAGCTGCTCATTTGTCGGAACGGCCGATATCGGACCACTATAACATATAGCTGCCATACAAACTGAACGATCGGAATCAGGTTCTTGTATGGAAAACTTTCACATTTGACAATTTATCTTCACAAAATTTGGTATGGATTATATTCTAAGGCAACAATGTAATCTTCAAAGAAATTGGTCAGATCGGTTAACTATAGCATATAGCTACCATACAAACTGAACGATCGGAATCAAGTTCTTGTATGGAAAACTTTCACATTTGACTATGTATCTTCACCAAATTTGGTATAGATTATTTTCTAAGGCAACAATGTAATCTTCGAAGAAATTGTTCAGATCGGTTAACTATAGCATATAGCTGCCATATAAACTGAACGATCGGAATCAAGTTCTTGTATGGAAAACTTTCACATTTGACAATTTATCTTCACCAAATTTGGTGCAGATTATTTTCTAAGGCAACAATGTAATCTCCGAAGAAATTGGTCAGATCGGTTAACTATAGCATATAGCTACCATACAAACGGAACGATCGGAATCAAGTTCTTGTATGGAAAACTTTCACATTTGGCAATGTATCTTCACCAAATTTGGTATAGATTGTAATCTCCGAAGAAATTGTTCAGATCGGTTAACTATAGCATATAGCTGCCATATAAACTGAACGATCGAAATCAAGTTCTTGTATGGAAAACTTTCACATTTGACAATGTATCTTCACCAAATTTGGTATAGATTATTTTCTAAGACAACAATGTAATCTCCGAAGAAATTGTTCAGATCGGTTAACTATAGCATATAGCTACCATACAAACGGAACGATCGGAATCAAGTTCTTGTATGGAAAACTTTCACATTTGACTATGTATCTTCACCAAATTTGGTACAGATTATTTCCTAAGACAACAATGTAATCTCCGAAAAAATTGTTCAGAAATGAACCTGTGAAGGGTATATTAGCGTCGGTGCAGCCGAAGTTAACGTTTTTTCTTGTTTTTCTTTCACGTTCATATTTGTAAAGAAAGTTTTTGTGTTAAAATATTAAAAATTTAAAAAAGAAATTTGTCCTTCTTAATTATTTATGCAAGCGGCAAGAATTTCATTAAAACTATCAATGCTTTGTCGTGCTATATTTCTAGGAAAAATATGAATGCTAAAAACATTGAACCGGAAACGAATATATGGTTGCAGACTCATTTCAGTTGTTATGCTTTTGACACAATTTTGACATTCAAATCCAGTCTTTCAAAAATAACAAAAATACAAATATCCAACAAAGTAATCTGCTCTGAACAAACGAGGCTTCAATTTTCTTTACAAAAAATTATGCACATGCACTTAAAATGTAGGTATAGATATATGTATGTGTGAGCACTTTGACAAAGACGAGTTACTTATATATGGGAGCTGGATTACTGCGGTAATATTTTTACTTATGAACAGTCATAATCTATATATTGCATAGAAATGTTCGCTTACCTTAGTATATGCACTATATGTATGTATATACACACTATAAGAACATACTTCCATGCATGCGCATACACTTTGCACATGTCCATGTTTTTGTTGTTTGTTTTTTCATTGCAAACACGAGCAAGATAAACACACATTGGTTGCTTGCCTTGCCAACAGGTGTAATCCTTTGTTTTTGCTAGAAGCGTCCGGCTGAAGGCAACCACTGTGTGCACAGCATTGAGACCAATGCCCTGAAGAGTGTCAGAATAAAAGGAAAAAAGTCAAGAAATCTAAACAAAACACAGCAAACAACTTTTGTGAATGCACTGAGACAGGTTGTGCATGTTTACTCGCTCATATGTGAGCACAAATTTATTATATATTTTCACCTAAAATGCAAAATAACGTAACATCACCTTTCATAAGTTTATAGACTAAGTAAAAACGTTTTAATAGAAACCACTCATATTGAAACAAAATTTGAGTTTTTCTTATTGGTCGTATCTGTCAGCATAAGCCGAGAATATCTAATATTATGTAGCGAATCGTAAGCAATAAAAAACTCAATTTAGATTTTTTGATGATACGTTATTTTGCATTTTAAGTGATGATATGAAGTACCATGCATACTTGTAGTACTGTGATATGTGTGATTTCATCTATTTCTGTGACTAGGCATAGATCTTTGTATATACGTATTAGACCTGGATGGATAATTTTTTAAAGCAAATAACAGTCAAAGTAGAATTATTTGAATTTTTCTTGAACATTTTCCTCTTTTCATTATCTACAACTTTGCCATATAACTTTTTTCTGCAGCACTGATTGAACTAAATGAAAACTAATCATCGCTCTACAAATAAAATTTCCAAAAATCCAACTGAACAAGTTCCAAAAAATACCTTGTCATACAACTGTATATTACACTTATATATTCAGAAGCATTTTCAATTTGAGTACATTTCAATAGTTGACATATGAATATGAAGAAGTATCACAAAGAAAATTCACAAGAATTCGAAGTGTTGTACATTCATTTTTCAGAGATGTTACCCATTCAACGTCCTACGTCCTTTGACTTTTGCACACAAAAAATGTAGATTCTACTAAAAATTTAACCAATCATTACAGAGAAATTCTCTCATTTTTTTATTTTTTTGAAGTTCCATGGAATACAATCAAAATTGAAATTCATTAGGTGGATGTCTGCCAATCAGAGAAATAATAATTCTCAGTCAAAATTTCCGAGAAGGCTGTCATCCAATATTCGACTGCAGCATTAATACAAACAAAACTTTATATCTCTTCAACATTAATTAGACTAAATATCCATCAAAATACTCATATTACTTCATTCACTTTAAATATTTACACTTCGCATAATCTAACTATTAACTACCAGAATCGATGATTGGCAAAACAAGAAAAAACATTAAATACGGCCACAGCGAAGCTTTTACATCCTTAAAAATAATGACGTTTTCATACAAGGACTTGATTTTGTTCGTTGAGCTGATATGACAGCTATATGCTACAATACGATCTTTGAGCGCCATTCACTTGGGAGTGGCCAGAAACGATTCTTTTACATATGGCGCAAGCAGCTCACGACTTCCGGTATTAGAGCAAGTATACTCTGGGCCATCAAAGAACTTGCGTTTGAAGGCGAAAAGTGAGCTTGAAAACGAAAAGTGAGTTTGAAGGCCAAAGTGAGAAATGAAACCATTCCTTCTCAGGGTTGTACGCTGGTTTGAAACCCACCACATAAAAAAAAACGATCCCAATAAAACCTAATCGATAGCCTCGGATGAAATAACCCCTTCTAATGACGACCATAGCAAACACAATAAGGATTACGATTTAAGGTCAGCACCAGGATGGTTCGGTCCCTTAATTGGAAAGGTACCACTGCTCAAATGCTTGATGTCCTCGTAAGATTAAAGGTTAACACCACCGCCGTTGCGATGGACGGGACAAAGACTGAAACGAGTAGGTCGGCAACAAAGCGAAGCTCTTCAACAAATCGGTGATTAGCGCCCATGATCCAACAGAAGAGAAGAACGATGTGACGAAAGATGCCTTCTATGAGCGCTTCGAGTGCACATATGAGAGCTGCTACCACCACGATGTGAAAATCGTAGTTGGCGACTTTAATGCCATGGTGGACAAAGAAGGTATCGTTGGCACTACGGTCGGCAAATTAAGCTTCCAAGATGCAACATCTCCAAATGGGTTGATGCTGACTGACTTCGCTGGGGGCCAAAATATGGTTATCTGTAGCACTAGATTCCAGCATGGTAAAATTTATCAAGCTACCTCCTGTCTCCGGATCGAAAACTCACCAACCAGATCGATCATCTTGTGATAGACAGAAGACAGTGTTTTAGAAGGGTTCGACGTCGGAAAGTTACAATCACAGCAGACAGCCGAACGATTTTCTGCTCGACTTGCACTCCTGCTATCTGAGTGCACTCATAAGCAACTAATAAGGGAACTGTGGGACAGCATTTTAAGTTCCTTACGTATAGCTGTAAACGAAACCTTTGGTTTTTGGTAAAGGCAAAAGGGCAGTGTAGAGAAAACAGACTGCCTTGGAACGTTACAATCGCCCACAACACGTGCTTGATGGGAGAGATACCGAGATTTGAAGAGGGAAGCGAGACGCAATTGTAGACCAACAAACAAAAAAAAAATACCGAAATGAATGAGTACTAAGAGATTGACAAATTGGCCGACGTGGGTACTGCTCGAAATTTCCACGAAAAGATGCGGTGACTAACAGAACGTTTCATGACCGAAGCATACTTGCATAGAACCCCCAGAGGTGATCTAGGGACTGATGTCCACAACATACTGAAATTATGAAGGGAACCCTTCTCCAAGCTGCCGAATGTTAGTGAAATCTTAACACCAGGAGATTGTGAACCTGACGCCCCAATCGATTTTAATGGAATAGATGTTCCGTTGCCAGACTATTTTCGGTTCGAACAGCAATTACCCGCCTGAAAAACAACATAGTGACAGGGCCTATGGATGGATTGGAATTTAAGTGTGCACTGCCCATGAAAATAAAATAGACACACATCACCTCTTCGTCGATTTCAAAGCTGCTTTTAACAACACGAAAAGGAGCTATCTTTATGTCGCGATGTCTGAATTGTTTGTCCCCGCAAAGCTAATACGGCTGTGTAAACCGACGTTGAGCAATATAAAAGCTCTGTAATTGTAATAGAAGGGCTTCTCCGAGTCGTAGCACCCGCCAGGGGAGCAGAGAAAGACCATCACTCCGTTGGAAGCACCAGGTAGAGAAGAGCCTGGCTTTGGTTGGAATCTGGCGGGCATTTGTGAACTCAGCTATAATCACGTAATCGTTATCTACGCCAATAAAGAAGAAGAATATGCCAATTAAACCGATCTGGAATTTTTTCGTAACTTACAGTTTGCCGCGAACAATAACCCATGCAAAATTTCTTGAAGTATCTTGTCAAATTAAAAGGTTTCCCATACACGAACTTAATTTTGATGGGTCGTTATGTTGGCAGTTATATCCCATAATGAACCTGTCAGTACGTATTACCCTTCGCTTTCGCCATTACAATTAATGTTGCAAAGTTTTCCTAGTTATCCTATTATTATGACGATTTGTATGCCTAAAACTACATGCCGTAAGATACGAAGTTATTCCGTACCTCAACTGGCGTCTGAATTTTCCGACAAGCAAGGCACCTCTCATGTTTTATGAAAAATCTTTCTGAAGATAGGATAGTACTTTATCAAAGAACGTTAATTAAAGGGAGCAATGCTGAAATGGTATTGATGAAACCACTTGATTACCGAAACTTTATCAAGCCAATTTTTCCCCTCTCGACCTCTAATAAATATAGGTCAACCAAAATTCAAGTAAATAGGTCACAAAATCATAAAAGTAATCAGTAGGTCAGCACACGCCACGAACTAATGCATTAAGCAAATATTGAAGAGGAATGAAATGGTAAAAAGCGGCGAAGAACGAGGAACAAAGAAAGCACTTTTTACCAATTTGCCTTTGTTTGCCTTCGAGCAACAAATTCGTATCGCTTTCACTTTGCTTTGATTCACATATGTGCCTTTTCAATTATGCATGGAGAAAATAGGCGCGATAACAACGTTATGTAAACACGAAAATGCACACACGCAAACATGCTTGCATACATATGTATGTACACGAATACAGAGACAACGAGCCATCAATCAATATATAATTATATTTATTTGAATAGGAACCATGCCGTTGTAATCACATGAGCCTAATGTCGCTTATCGGCGGGTAATCTATAGCACTTACATGGCTCACTCACTGCATGGTAGGTAGGCTTATGCGCCTTAAAGTGCGCTAATGTTTTGAGCGTTATTTCCTGCGCGTTTCTTTGCAGACGGCACGCACTTCACTACAATCACATACACACACAAACATACAAAGTTTGCGCAGCTGTACCCATGCACTTGCCATGCCAAGTTCCTGCTTGCTTTCAAGCGCAAATACACACACACACAAACGTGTCTGCGTGTAAACAGAGTTGCGTGCACTTGCATTGGCGCTTCGTGACAAGCGTAAAAATGATTTATTTCCACATCTATGCAAAAGTATTTTTAATATTTCTGTGTGCTGTTCATTTGTATGCATATGCATATGTGTGTGTGTGTGTGTGCATCGCCTCGTCATGCAAAGCGCACATTTGTTAGCCTTGCCCATTCCTTCTGCTTGCTTTTCATATTTTCTGCATTCCTTGATATTCGCAAATACTTAACAGCACGTACCGTTACAAATGCATTATGCATGTGTGTGTGTATGTGTGTGGAGAAAAAGCGACACTGTGTCGGAAGGAAACTGCATTTTGCAACGCAATTATGGCACTTAGCCTGCACTGAAATGTCATCACCTAATCGCGCGAAAACGAATGAGTCGCTTGCTTCCACTCGACACAAGGTTGGCCGAGGCTCAAGCCTCACTTCATACAAAATAATGTGTATTATATCGATTTGCGCAACTAATGCTTGAGATAATGGGTTTTGTCGCACAAATGGCTTTCACTGACATTAATATTATTTTCTCTTAGAGATTAAATGGTTATGAGCAAATGAGTGTGCAGAGATATGAGTGCTTTTAATGAAGCTGATCGTAAGGTTTCAATATATAAGTGAGAGAAATGAAATAAGTAGATTGTAGTGATTAGCGCATAGCAAAGCGTATTTTGATTTTGCTTAGAAGTGAGCAGCTTAAGCTGTTACCCACCTTGACTCTGGTTGTCTATTTTGTCAGTGAACGAAAAAACTGAAAAGTAAATTCTTCTTTTTGTCAAATAACAGAAAATGCAGATTTACAACATCAAATCACTATTTTTGTGAGTATTTATACATATTACATAATGTATAAGAACACAGCATCTTTGATCTGGTATGTTAATGCTTTCCGACAAACTTAAGCCGCTTAAGAAAGCACAATATTTTTGTTCAACATGAGCTACTTTGAGCTTATTGCCATAAGTACGTAGACGGCTTAGAAATTCTTAAATAATTTATCCATAAGAAATATTTATATTCCATCACCAGCATGACAAATTAGCAGAAAGTATATATAAGCAATTAATCTAATAAAAAAAATTGTCGAAATAGAGCAAACGTGGTAACAGTGCGGATTTATTCTGATTTTAAATCAAGAGAAAACGTTAACTTCGGTTAAACCGATGTCATAATACGGTTCAGAAATACAAAAGACTCCTCACAAGAATATAGTATGCCTTTGATCAGTAAATTTGTATGGCAGCTATATGCTATAGTGCCTCGAACTGCACAATTTCTGCGTAGCTTGACACCGTTCCTTTATACAATAACCCTTGTGAAGATAGCTCAGCAAATGAAAATTTGTAGATACAATCAATTGATTCTGATCATTCAGTTTGTGTGGCAGCTATATGCTATAGGGATCTGAACTAAACAAATTTTCAATATATGAACATGATTATGATCGGTGAGTTTGTATGGCGTCTATATGCTATTATAGTTGGATCTAAAAAATTTCTTCCAATATTGTAGCGTTGCCTTTTACAATTGTCTATGCAAAATTCCGTGAAGATATCTTGCAATTTAAAAACCTTTCCATGCAAGAACTTTATTGTACTTCTAATATATTAAAAGAGAATGCGCTGAACATTACATACAACGAAATAAATTTTTCAAAAATCGTTTTTTTTTTTTGGGAATATACACTTTTAGTTTTTCAAAAAACCCTTCTATATTTCTTATAGCATCTATCTCATAAGCTAAGAAAACCGTGATAGGCACATATTCCCATTTTGGTGGAAAGCTTCGAAAAAACAGATAAAATTCAGTTTTATTTAAGACTCAATCTCCTCGAAATGAAAATGGCACATCAAGTGCTAATTGAGCCCGATAAAGCTGCACTCCTACCTACCAGTCTCCTTGAAAATATCGGTTTGGTTAAACTGCCGAAGTTGTTATCATGGAATTTTTTTTCTATGTTTACAATTCTGTTTATGACTCTGCTTAATGCAGCCACTCAATACTACCTCTAATAGAGTAGATGAGAAAAGACTGTACGATTTTCAAGAGCGGTCTTTCGTGTAGACTACATAGTAGTTATTATTACGTTCTTATTACTCCCAAGCAATATCTAAAATTTTCATTTAAGATCTTTTCACTTTTCTTCTCAGCCTTAATCTTACTAAAATCTTATTTGAACTAAATATACTTTATATTATTTAACACTGTTATTTACTCGTTCTCTATACCCATAAATTTCTTACATTAAATTTAAATAAATATATATTTTTTATTATAATTTGTTCTAATATTGAAATTAAGTGTGTCTCAAATTAATTAATCATACTCTACCTTTTTATATTCCACTCGGCTCATTAAGGCTTCATTTTCGGACACGTATGCGCTAAAGTTGTATTCTACCAAAATTCGAAACTGTAAGGTTGCAGATGTATGCCGTATTTTTAACTTCTTGTCGTCAGAATAGTTAAAAAAATATGTTTTTATTTGCTTAAACTGTTTTTCATAATTTTAGAAATATCTTCGCCAAGCCATTTTTGGAACTTATAAATCTGTCAGAGTAGTCAATGTTAACTGCGCTGGAATTTGATTATTATCAAGAATTCTTGCGAATATAATATTTATCATTAAAACGAATTATAATTATCGATTTTCCTACTAAAATTTAAAAAAATATATATTTGAATTTAGTACTCATTATTTTCAAGCAAGTTTCATCAAAGACTTTAGAGTACGTTCCTTGTATGAATTCTCTATGAAATCTTTCAGGATATGGCAAATATGGAGATGGTATCAGAGATTTTGGACTTTAGAAGCACGAAGCTCACTTCATATGAAAGATGAGGGAATTAATTATACATAAGTTAATATAGTGAAATAAAGAATGAAGTTGCTTCTCCACAACTGCGAATATACATAAAGATACGCAACTCATATAACTTTTTACTTTATTACTAATTTTCTTCTTCTTAATTGGCGTAGACACCGCTTACGCGATTATAGCCGAGTTAAAGTCTCTCATCCGAGGCTGTCGTTTAGTTTTCATTGATACTGTTTTTTACGTGTCGGGTCCCAAACCCAGCGCACAACCCTATGTAGGGGATATTTCGCCTTCTCACTTTAGCTCGCCTTCAAACGGATGTTCTTTGGTTGCTCAGAGGATACTTGGTCAAAGACCGGAAATCGTGAGCTGCTTGAGTCATATGTAAAAGAATCGTTTCTGGCCACTCCCAAGTGAATGGATGATGATCAGGAAACTTTCCTCACTTGCTTTTCCGAATGTTTCTGTTATCACATGACTCCATCCTTTTTACGTCTAATTTCGCACTAAACAGAAAACCTTGATCTAGAGCCAGGGGATGAATTCACAAGATCTATATTAGCTATTGGTGCCAATTGCTGAAGGGTCAACCTACGTCAAGTGGTCCATGAAAATGACCTCAGTCCATAGTTCGATGTGTAGTTTAAAATTTGATTGCATTTATGTGTCAGTTCTCTGATAAGTGGACAGCAGTTCGTGAAGCGGTAACTGCCATCATGACTAAATTAACACATTTGCAGCAGAATAGGCGTCAGGACTATACAAGAGACGTAAAATGTCTTGTCACTCTCATGAAGTAATATCTTCTACGGTGGTTCCGTGGGACAGTCTTGATATGGGAATAGATGAGATTTAACGGATTAAAGTTCCGCACTCCGGCCATCGATGCTTCCCCTACTCTATCAGTGTTTGAGATATGGTTCTGAAATACATATAACATATTACTCACGTTCTCTTTTCACCACGATGCTGGATGGTATTGAAACCGCCGTCGGACAACTATAAGATTTGGCGCCATACAAACTCAACGATCCAAATCTAATTTTTGTGAGGAACCTTTTTTTAGTTGGCAAAATATCCTCACGAAATTCGGCACAAATTATTACGGAAAGAAATGCTACATGCTTTGAAGAATTTTTTTTAGATTGAAGCACAATAATATATACATAGCTGTCATATAAAATTACCGTTCAAGCTCAAGTTTTTTATGGAAAAGTTTTATATTTAAAGAGATATCAACACAAAATTTTACGGAGCATGTTTTCAAAAGCAACGCAACACTAACTGAATAAATTTTTCAGATCGGACCACTATAGCATAAAGCTACCATACAAACTGACCGATTTAAATGAAAACAAGAAAAAACGTTAACTTCGGCTGCACCCTTCACAGGTGCATTTCTTTAGGTAACTATGTGTTCAGTTTGTATGGCAGCTATATGCTATAGTTAACCGATCTGAACATTTTTTTCGGAGATTACATTGTTGCTTTAGAAAATAATCTATACCAAATTTCGTGAATATATCTTGTCAAATGCGAAAGTTTTCCATACAAGAACTTTTTTTCGATCGTTCAGTTTGTATGGCAGCTATATGCTGCAGTAAGCCGATCTGAACAATATCTTCGGAGATTATGCATTTTTTTTATGCATTTGGTGCATTTGAAGCTTTTTTGTTTCTACCCAAAATTTATGAAAATCATTTAATTTTAACGAATATATGAATTAATAAATGTATTTGTTTCGCTTCACTTTCAAACGAAAGCTTTCAACCCTATAATTTTTGGAAATATCAAATTAACAAATTTGAGCTGCAACAACAATGAACATGTAATTACAAAACAAATAGGTGGCAATTATTTTCAGATCAGATTATCAATTGTTTTTGCTACTGCCTTAGTGTTGCTGAGTGCAGCAAAGCAAATCAGATGACATTGCGTATACGCCGTGTCATCACATACAGAGAAGCCATTCAGCTACACGCTCAAACAAAAACCGTTTTAAATAAAATTCAATGGAAATAAATTTCCTGTTAAAATGCATTTGAGTAGTTTTCGTTACAGCGAAAATATTTATGTGATATTAACCATTTAAAATGTGGAACAAAAAAGAGGCGAGCGTAAAAACCATGAAAAAGATTTATTGTAAATGTGTATCACTATCTAATTGTTCAATTAAAAGTTTGTGACATGTTAATGTGACGGCTGACATGCGCACACACACGCCACTACTGCCGAAGATTTGATTAAATGATGACGGTTGATGGCTGTCAACTACAGTTTAGCACAGTCATGTGACCCACATGCACTCCCGACACATAATACTATATAAGCATACCATTCGCTTTATATGTGCATACGGTTATGAAATAAAAGTAAATGTGTGAATAAATGTGTGCATACATAAAAGGGCAAGCAGCAGCACATACTCACATAAACGTACACACATCCGTATCTCTGTGCTGTATGTGTCTAATTCAATTAAAAAGTCATTTATTTGCCACGGTCGCTGCTGTCTACGGCTTTGAATCACGTCGCTGCATGTTGACAATCTTCCTTTACACTATCCGCTGTCAACAAAAATCCGTCAACACACACACACATAGATTAATATTGTTACTAAAATATTGATTTATTATCATGGCAGTGTGCAGCGTGGCATTGTAAGCACATACTCACATTTGATTGGCATGTATGTTTGTGTTTTTGTTTGTTTATATATCAATTCGTTTGAATTAAATTCAATGCAAATCGTTAAATAAGCATAAGCATCATTGAAGAAAGAGAGAGCAGGGCAGAAAAGTTGTATTATTATCAACTCAACAAATTGTAATCCATTTCGAAATTTTGATTCATACTGTAGTATATTGTTCCGCTGTCTAAAAGGAAAAAACAATGTAAAGTGACCAAAATATTTGATACAGAAATGCTGTAATTGGCCAACAGAATGGAAATTTGAAATCAAAAATTGAAGAATAATTTTTTCGAATTAGCACTCAGTGGCCACACTATCAATATCTCTGCCAGTGTATCATTTGCCTTAACATTTTCTGCAGACGTGTCAATTTGTCAGCTCTCAGAGAGGAAATCTTCACAGATATCGCCATATATGCCTGTGCCCAAAAAATAAGGTGACATTGTATTTATTTTGAAAATTATTTATTCTTCCAAATCAATTTCATCCCCTTCAAAGTAATCCCCTCCCGATGCAATGCACTTATACCAACGGATTGTCCAATCTTCGAAACACTGGTTGTAGTCACAGTTCCGTCTTCGCTGCGGCTTCAATCTCCTCTATCGTATAAAATCGGTGTCCCCGGAGCGGTCTTTTGAGTTTGGTGAACAGCCAAAAGTCACACGGCGCCAGATCAGGTGAATACGGTGGTTGCGGAACGATATGGGTAGAGTTTTTGGCGAAATGATCACGAATTACGAGGGCAGAATTGTCTTTCCACAATTCCCGCCTTTTTAGGCGGATAGCGTTACGCAAACGACGCACAACATTCAAATAATATTCCTTGTTGACTGTTTGACCATTTGGATAATCGGAATTCATTTTGGCTCTATATTCGCTCGATTGATCGGTTGTTTCGGGATCGTAAGCTTAGATCCAAGTCTCATCGCCAGTTACAATGCGTTTCATGACACCCTGGTAGTCGTAAAGCATCGTTTCACACACTTCAACGCGACGCCTTTTTTTCCAAAAAATTCAATGTTTTCGGTACCAGTCGAGATTTGACGCGCTTGAGGCCCAAAACACCCTTCAAAATGGTATTGGCTGAGCCTTTCGATATGCCAAATTCATCAGCAGGGTCTCTAATTGTTAATCGACGGTTTTTCAACACCAAATCTTTGATTTGTTGAACGTGAGCTTCGTCGGTTGAGGTTGATGGTCACCCTGGGCTCTCTTCGTCTTCGACACGTTCACGGCCGGCTTGGAACTCACTATACCACTTGTAAACATTTTTTTAGACATAGCATCATCACCAAAGGCTTTCTGCACCATCCTCAATGTATCCGCAGCAGAAAATTGATTAAGTAAACAAAATTTAATGCAAATTCTTTGCTCAACAAATTTCGACATCGCAAAAAACGAAAAACTCACTTTTAGCAGCTCACAAAACGACACGTATCTCAAACACTAATGAATATTTTGACATGAAATTTTACATAAATGTGACTGACAGTACTACCAACCTAAAAAAAAAATAATTCTCTAAATCCTTTGACGCGCGCAGTTTAAATTCAAATTTCACCTTATTTTTTGGGCACAGTAGTACAACTTGTATTGACTGCTAAAGATACACTTCCTTTGGGTCCACACCCAAACAGGATTTGCAGCACAGTACGCCTAAATATTAAACTTTGAACTCCCTCGTTATTGCTTGTGTTCAGCCCACGGAACTGCAGTTAGGCATTACGTTGTGGAGCCCAGCGCTCTTCAGTCTCACATTTTCGCCCAAAGTCCGGTAAATCTTTCGGTTTTCGCTGCGTTTCCACTCATTTCTCCACATCCTTGCATAGCTATAGCTGTCCACGTTCTCTTTCTATTCCAGACCACCTTCGATATGGTCACGTAAGGCACGATATTCTCCGACGTCACTCGAACATTTATCATGTTGCCTACTTCAAATCTCACCTTTCGTACTTGTCTTTTCTGCTTCCTCTCTTCTTTCGTTATCGAAAACTCGCTTGATTTCCATGGCCATTACGTCTGGTGGCATGCGACTCTCCCAGCTTTAACTCCAGCCGCCCGATGTGATACAGATCGGTAGGCACATGCAACCCTGATTGCATTTAGTCGGATTATTGACTTTGCCTTTTCTAAGTAGGTTTTCTGCTGCAGCGCTGTACCCCATATAGGTGCAGCGTACATAAGTATGAAGTGACTTTTAACCAAGAGCTCGTATACTCTGGCTTTGATTCAATGATGGTTTTTTTGGTTTTTGTATAAGAACCAAACGTTGCATCTTCCAGATTTTTGGAAATATGCCCTCTCGTAGGCACTTTGCGCATAGTTCTGTGTTAGGAATACCGTTTAGCCCTGATGCTTTGTTGTTGGCGAATCGTTCTGCTACTTCTACTTACAACTTCTTTGTCGGTGATTAGAGAAGTCATTGTTCCGGTTTCTTCTAAAGCGTATACTTGAAACGATTGCGCGGGAAAGAAACAACTTTAAGTAGCGTGGGACAGGTTGGAGCTTGTCCTTTTTCGTCCTCGGACTTTTGTCATCACTGTCCTGTAAGCGTCACCCTATGGGCTTAAAGCAGCAGACCTTTCTCCTTTTTATGGATTTTTTGAGGTCGTTTAGCTTCCCCTAGTAGCATTCCTTCAATCTTGCGTAATTAGTCGATTGTCAGCCTTATTGACGAAGACGTCTCGCTTTTGCGACATTCGCTTAGGACTTCAAATGTAGGTTTTCTCTGCGTGGTTTGCCTTTTCCTGCACATAGCGGCATCACATGCCTAGCTGATGTGTTGTATTAGGTATTCCGCCTGTTGTTCGGTTCCTGTAGCGTTGTTCGAATTGCTATCTAACTTAAATTTGAACAATTTTTCATCAAGAGTGTCGACTTTCCAGCCTCTGGTTATATTCTGCAGTCGTGTGCCGCCACCACATTGTGATCAGTTAGAATTCCAATCATGTTTGTGCAGTCTCTTCTATGAAAAGTGAGCAGGAACTTTTTGTATTTCTGATTTACCACTGAGCATACGACCTCTGCACCTTTTTTGACTCTTCGTAGATCGCTTTTTGACATCCTTTGTTTTACCCATAACCGAATCGTTGTAAAGAAAATGTTTGGTCGGTGACGCTTTCGAATGAAAGCCGTACAGGACTGTAAGAAATTGAAAGTAAAAAAGAAAAGTGCCCGAAAATTACACACATACTCCTAAGATCCAGGGTCAGGCACCAACGAAACGCTGGAGATGTGAGACACACCGCATTTCCTGAATGCTGAGCTCGTGAGACATCCGCTTTCCTACAGCTTCCGCATACCAAAATGCTAAGGAAGGCTTTATAATGTATATCGCATGTCTAAGAGACACTAGGAACTACAGATCGTCTTTGTGAATGGTAGCATATTTGACAAGACTCAACTATAAATATTAATATATAAAGTAGAGAAATTACTTAAAACAGGAAAAGAAAAACACATGCGTAAATAAGAACATCTTTCTTCACACGCAATTAATGAATTACCCTCATTTCTCTCTTTGTCTTCATATTTCATT
Source organism: Bactrocera neohumeralis (assembly GCF_024586455.1). Lineage (NCBI taxonomy): Eukaryota > Metazoa > Arthropoda > Insecta > Diptera > Tephritidae > Bactrocera > Bactrocera neohumeralis. The sequence goes on from NC_065923.1 coordinate 47,172,662, forward strand.
GCAGTGAACAAAATGTCACCGCGTCCCTCGTTGGCGCCCACCGAAGACGGCAGCTATGGCGGTGCGTACCAGCAACAGACCCAGGACGCTTATGCGGCCAATCAGAACAATAACAATAATAACAATACGACAGGCGGCAGCACCGCAGGAAACTCATCGAAAAACGAGCCGGGGCGACGAGCGGGGGCGTGTCGCGTGTGTTTGAAATCCTTCAAACCCGACGACTATCACAAGACCTGCTTCGAGTGTCAGCAGCGGGTGTGCGAAGATTGCGCCAGCTACAGCAAGCTGGAAGAGAACGAGGATGCGGTAAGTACAAGCATTAAAGAATGACAACAAAGCAAGAGCGAAGTGCTGAACAATGTGTGTTGTGGTGAATATGCTTTGTGGTGAGAGTAGGGTGTTAGTTGTGATCAAAAGCAACATAACAGTATACACTTGTAGGCGGTGTTTGCGGTATGTTTGTTCGAGCATCAAGTCGTGCTGATTGCAATTGAATTGCCATGCAAATGGGCAGAATAAATTCAATTTGTTGTAATGAAAACAAATTGCAAAGAGGCAGTTAATATTAAAAGGAATTAGAATTGTGCAAAAGATATGCTAAAGCAATTAAATGGCAGATAGCGGTTAGGAGAGAGGCGTTGCCACGTGAAAAACAATGAGTTTTAATGTGTTTGATCCCCGCCATTATCTCAGTAACCACAACAAATGGTGCAACTGTTTTAATCTATACTGCAAACAATGTTCTTGCATATTCTTAAATTCTTAAAGTTGGAAGACAGACATGCAGTCTTGGTCTGTGACATGTATATTATATTAGGGAGACGCCATCCATAATTATTCATCCATAATTATTCATTTGTGCTAATTGAAGAGAAGAACTTCACCTAATTTTGTTAAAATATCTTAAAAATGGGTCGATATATAGTATATGCTATATAGCTAGCTGGAGTTTTGAAATACTTATATTTGGTATACTGAAGTTAGGAGTTGGAATATCTTTCAAGAAGGGGTTATATTTGATTTTTTTCAAAAAAATTTTTCCCATATAAGAATGAAATATTTTATTAGAATTTTATAATATTACATACATATGTGCATACACTATTAACAAAGAAATTCTGAAATTTTTGCAAACAAATATTTTAAACTCGGCCATTACGACGCCATTTCCGGGGACTTCTCGGAAAAACGTTGCGCCCGCGTTGGCCGGATAACTCCTTACAGGATCATCAAAAGTGAAAAATACCTGTTTTAGTAAAAACTTTAACTTAGAACTTGAATGAAGGCAAAAAACCGAAAATTAGATTTTTCGCAGACATTTTTATTAAACAAAAAAATAAAATTTCAGTGAAAATTTCGCGAATTTTTTTTTTCAAGTAGTGTTACAATCAAAAAAAATCCTTCGTCCAAGTCTTTAAGAATTGTATCTGCGACCTGTGTAAAATTATATGAAGATCCTCTGTGTAGTTTTCGAAAAATCTGGCCCACCAACTGCGAAAACACCGCTTCGAGAAAAACGCCTTTAAAGACGGCGCAATTAGCCTAGCTTGCATCGGACGCACAAGTACTCAAGGATTTATCTCCGAAACTATTACTAGGTTCAATTTGAAAATTTAGGACAATATTCAAAGGTGTTGTAGAATTTAATAAAAACACAATTTTTTGAAACTCGTATACCCTTATAAACACATTAGGTAAGCAGGGACTAGGGAAAGTATTAACATGGTTATATCAATTTTTACATACACTACTACTACTATTGCAAGAAAAAGATACTTTATGAATTTCAATAGTATGTATCATATATTAACCTCTATTTTCGGTAAAATGTCAGCCATTTGCTCTGAGGTCCACATTTTCGATAACTGGGGGCTTAAGGGGCTATACCAGTGTGACGCAGGAAAAAAATAGGCGAAATTTGTGAATTTTTATAAGAGAAAGTACGCGATTGAATATTTCGAACTTCTTTGAACGTAATAAGGTATATCTTTAACCATATTTTAAGATTTGTTTTTTACAAAAATGTTGAAAAATAACGGAGTTACGAACTGTCTTCGGAGGTGGCAAAAACAAAGTGCCCCAACTGCTGGCATGATTCCAGCCGAATAATAGCTGAAACAAAAAATTTGAAAAGTTGAATAAACTTAGAAATATTTTCTATGCAATGACCTACGACCTTTGAAAAATATCAAAATTTAACAAAATTTTGAAAAAAAATCGCTTTTTTTTAGGTAAAAAGTGGTCGTTTTTTTAATGCCAAATTGGAATTTTCAACCAATCAAAAAGATCGTAGGTCATTGTATAGTAATTACATCAGTTTTAATTTTAAGTCGATCGGTCAATTTCTCGTTGAGTTATGGCGCCAGCAATTTTGAAAAATGTCGTTTCGAGAAAAAAGCGTTTAAAGTTTCACTTATAAATGTTTGCACCTCCGAGCGGTCGCTCTTTAGAACACTGCCATCCAAAAACTATTCAAGATACGACCTTCTCGATTTCACAGGATATTTATGGAAATATAGCTATCGAAAAAGCAAATAAAAAAATTTTTTTTTTTTGAAAGTGTCACACTGGTATAGCCCCTTAAGCAGATATAATCCGGTTTTCATACCTGAGATTCCATACATTAAAAGCATTTTTAAAAGAGCTTATAAAAGAGGCAGTGCGCATTGTCCAATTTTGCTACCGGATGCTGTAAAGGCACCTCGGTTGCGAAATTTATTGTCTCTGACGCATTTATTGTTGAATTATCGCACTTTCAGTAGTTTCAACATTATTGTCATATGAAGATTTCTCCAGTTTTTACACAATCGAATGGCGTACCGAAAATATGTATCCTGAATAGTAATAATTTTTATACTCTCGCAACAATGTTGCTAACTCTCGTTAGAGTATTATAGTTTTGTTCACATAACGGTTGTTTGTAAGTCCTAAAACTAAAAGAGTCAGATATAGGGTTATATATACCAAAGTGATCAGGGCGACGAGTAGAGTCGAAATCCGGATGTCTGTCTGTCCGTTCGTCCGTCTGTCCGTCCGTCTGTCCGTCCGTCTGTCCATCCGTCCGTGCAAGCTGTAACTTGAGTAAAAATTGAGATATCATGATGAAACCACGTATTCCTTGGCTCCATAAGAAGGTTAAGTTCGAAGATGGGCAAAATCGGCCAAGTGTCATAACTAAGCCATAAATAAAGATATTAAAGTGAAATTTGGCACAAAGGATCGCATTAGGGAGGGGCATATTTGGACACAATTGTTTTGGAAAAGTAGGCGTGGCCCCGCCCCTACTAAGTTTTTACATATCTCGGAAACTACTATAGCTATGTCAAAAACTTATAGAGTCGTTTCCTTCAGGCATTTCCATATAGAATTCAAAAATGGAAGAAATCGGATAATAACCACGCCCACCTCCCATACAAAGGTTATGTTCAAAATCACTAAAAGTGCGTTAACCGACTAACAAAAAACGTCAAAAACACTAAATTTTACGGAAGAAATGGCAGAAGGAAGCTGCACCCAGGCTTTTTTAAAAATTGAAAATGGGCTACTGGGAACTCAGGAACTACTAGACCGATTTCAATGAAATTCGGTAAATAATATTTTCTTAACACCCTGATGACATGTACGAAATATGGGTGAAATCGGTTCACAACCACGCCTTCTTCCAATATAACGCTATTTTGAATTCCATCTGATGCCTTCTCTGTATAATACGAGTATAAACATTAGGAACCAATGATGTTAGCGGAATAAAACTTTAAAAAAATACGGTATTTGAAAAATATATAAATGACGCATAATGAAATCTCGATTATCACTTTCTCATGCGAGAGTATGTAATGTTCGGTGACACCCGAACTTAATTCCTTACTTGTTAATATTTGAGTTCTGGTTTAAGAGATATTAAGTAACAAATATCGCAACAAAATAATAACCGAATTTGTATCGCCAATCTTGCTAAATGAAATCCCCAAAACGCAATGGTTAAAGTGTTTTTGCCAAATTTCACAAGTTTTTGCTGCTGCGTGCTGTTCACTTCATTGCCCGAAGCTTTGTTGTTGTTCACTAAGGACCTCAGTGTAGAATCTATGATTTTGTGTAACGAATTTGCAACAACAATGTCAAACATAAAATATTTATTTCGAAAGTGGTAAACTTTTTTTGTTGGCAAACAACAATAAATGTTTTTACATATAACTAGTTTGGTATTCGTAACCACAACAGAATTCAATATTAGACAAATAAATAGGGCTATGAAGTGAATACATATGGTTATTGCACTTTAACATACTTTTTGCACAGATTCGATGAAGTTGTGCAATCTACGAAACGAATGTGAAATTTATTGTTAAATATGGTACATAAAGAAGGGGCAGGGGGTATAAAATGGAAACACTAACTTTTACTTGTTGGTGGCTTTTAGAGAATTTTGAGAATGCCCACGGTTAATATTTAAAATTTCTAAATACGAAAAGTTTCCATTGATTTAATCAGTTTAATCCACTTGTAAGTTAATAAAAATTGATTTTCAGTGATTTAGGTTTTGAAAACTAATTTTATCTACCAAAGAATAAAAACATTTTCATAACTGAATGTAAACATTTTGGACTCCCTTGATACTGTATTCGACTGTTAAGAAGACCTCGGAAACACTATTTTTTCTGAGCAAAATTATCGGATACCCACAAACCAAAAACCCTGTATTTTTATCATAAATAATAAGATTTTGTTCATAATTTTAAAATTTTTACTTTACTTTTCAAAACCTATGTTGTTTCACTCAGAGTAATTCCTTTTGGCCCAAATACACTTCCGCCGACGTTTTTTCCAATCCTCGAAACAGTTGTTAAGGTCAATTTCCCGAAAAGCCTTCAATGCGCGTAGCGATTCACGTTTAATATCTTCATTTGACTCAAAACGGTGTCCCCGGAGCAGTCCTTTGGGTTTGCTGAATAGCCAGAACTCACACGAAGCTAAATCAGGCAAGCGTATTTCCCACGGTGGTTGCGGGACGATATTGGTTAAAAATTTGGCGAAAAGCTCACGAAGAATCTATGCAGTATGCAACGGTGCATTAGGGTGGTACAAAAAAAAACAAGATTTGTCGGCCCACGAGCCTTCGCGTTTGTAGCTTCGCCCAAACGACGCATAACACTCAAATAGTATTCCTTATTAACAGTCTGGGTGGCTGGAAGAAATTCGAAATGCACCACACCTCGATAATCGAAGAAAACTCTCAGAAAAACTTTGTTTTTTGACCTGCTTTGACATGGTTTTTCGGCTTCGGCTCACTTTTGCCACTATATTAGGCAGATTGATCGTCTGTTTCCGGGTCGTAAGCATAGATTCAAGACTCAGGCATCCTGGTAGTCGGAAATCATTGTTTCACAGACACCAACAACATACTGAACGTCTCGGCACCAGAATTTCGATTCCGCACACAAAATTTAATGGAACTTCTTTGTTGAATAATTTCACTCATCGTAATGAATTCAAGACTAGTATCGCCACTCTGCTATCTGAGGTGATGGTCACTGTTTTGAAGGGGCCTGCACTTAGGATCAATAAATATACTGATACGGTAATGGCTGCAACATCGGCTTTGAAAACACTGCAAAAGTCAGGAAGTGTAAACCTGGAGTTGATAGAAAGTTCCTAACTGTAAGCCCCTCCGTCAACCTTTCCCCCAAGCTTTGACTCATCCGAAAAGAAGCTCACTGCCCCTCTCAACGGCTTCTTGCCACCGGTACATAGGCAGGGAAGGAACCGTCAAAGTTCGGTTTGGACTTCATGATCAAAGTGATCCGGTATGAAATCAAAGTGTATGAGGATTTCCAATTGTTTGGACATGTTCTTTTTAGGAACCCAGGTTCTCGTAGTCTGATAGCAATTGTCGGAGCCATACACCTTCCGACGAAGTAGTGTAGTGTGTTTAACAAAAAAGCCTTGATGCAAGACATTTTGTAAGAACTCATGGGGTAAGAAAATGTTATTTTAGTTAAATCTACCATCTATGTGAATTGGAAATGGTTCAAAGTAAATTAGATTTAATGAAAGCTTTACTTTAGCGTCATTTATCGTGGTAAAATGCAAAGGAACATTATTAAATTATTCAAGGCTAGATAGAAATTATTCAAGGCTTTGCTCTGTGACCATGCTGGGCGCTGTGTGATCCCTGTCCATATATTTGGATCAACGAGCCTTAAACCTGCTCCTACAAATTTCAGGGCAATCTAGAATCAGATGTTCTGGAGTTTTTAGTGCCATGTCGCAAAACCGGCAGTTTCCACAAGAGGCTATGCCCGTGCGGACAAATGTTTCTTCAGCCTGCAGTCCCCAGTAAAGAGCGCGACAAAGAGACGGAATTTGTCTCGAGGGAGATTGACCATATCTCTAAACCTTGCTTGGTTGTAACCTCCCAATAGCTGCTTGTAGCACATTCCTGCCAGTGCCGTTCTCTCCCCACTCTGTCCACCATGTGAAGCAATCTTTTATGGTGTGGCACCACACGGCAATGCGTGGTTCTGGCCCTATCATCCAGGTAACCGCCGCAGAGCGGGCTAGAAGCTCAATGCCGGCTATTATTTTATACCCTGACACCCAGATAAGGTGTAGGTTGTAAACTGATAGGTGGTTAAGCCTTCCTATACACTTTTTCTGTACACTGACTTATAGCAGAGTCTTCTGCTTGAAAGATGCCTACAAAGCATCCCATTGGTACGGATAGCTTGTCTGTTCCAATGACTTCCGATGTTTTCGAGCCGTCACTGTACCACGGGAGTGTCCCTCAGTGGTAGGTCTGAAAGCACTCCATTCCCGAGAGTAACTTTACACTTTTTGTGAAGTTTAGCCACTGCGTAAGGCCGCCTCTTAAAAAAAGGTTAACGATAGTTAAAGACCTACCGAAGATTGCGTTACCTTGGATGCCTCAGCAACCGCTCAATAAGTGACAATAGACCTTACGATCAGCCACCTGATGATACCTGGCTTGCAGTCCTAGGATTACCTGCATATCATGAGTGCTTTGATGCCTCTGGATAGTGCTGATTTTACATGCCTATTTCAGCGTAAAGTTGAATCTAATGTGATGCCTATGAATTGATCTCTTTAGACACCTCCAACTCCTTGCATCCAATTGTTAGGAGCATCAAACCCGGAAGAGATCTTTGTTTTGTAAACGGGACGATGATTGGTTTTGACGAATTGATATTTAACCCTACCCTTAGCTAGACTTTAGCCCTTTGGACTATGTCGGAAAGAGTATTCTCAAATTTACCTCGTACCTTTTTGACAATGTTATCAGCCGCTTTTAGTACCAAGATGAATCTTTCTCTCCCCATCAGTGGTTTCAGCTATCCTTGTACGCAGTACGGCTTATATCCATCCGCAAACACATATACACAGTTTTATATAGGAATATTTGACTGATTATTAAAAAACCCGCCCACGCAAACAAATAATTAAATTACTAGAATTCCAGTAATACTAAATTAAATATAATGTAAGAGAGAACATTTCCTGAATTACAAAACAAACAACACAAAATACTTGTACACAGTTATACAGTTTCTTCCACTTGTTACTCTTTAATCATGATATATTGCCACCTAATGGGCAAATCAGCATGTGTTGCCGCACCGCAAGCGAACAACTTAATCCACAAAACCCGAAAAACATTTACAATTTCCAATATTACGTTATGCAAAATGTTGCAACAACAAATGACGTTGCCATTAAGCTAAACTTTTGTGCTCGGTTACTGCCTACAATTAATATTAGTCACCAACAAGCAGAGAATGTGTAATTGAGCGCAAGCAGAGAGAAAGGGCTGCCGAAGCTAGCCAAGCAAAAAATCGGTCTGAAATTGCCGCAAACAGCAAACACATTTAAACGGGTGATTAGACGAACAAACAGACCAATTCAAGGCACAAGCAAAGCGATATACACACGCTCAAATGAACTTGCAAAGCCACAAGGGCGAGAATGGTCTGCAGTGAGGAAAGAGTGCTGGCTAAGAGGATGATGAAGAACCGAAGATTATGATTGACGAAGTTGTGCAACAAATGGAGCTCATTATTCTCATTTGGTGTATTACAAGCCACACATCATATTCAGCATATTCAGCATATTCATCACTAAATACAGAGCTCAAGGGCACAGTGGTGCGATAACCGGAAATATGTGAATACAATTTCTGTAAGATGTGTGGGAAATAAGGATGGTTTTTTGTGCTAGTGCTGAAGTTGCATTCTAAGAAGAGATCAATAAACGATTGAGGTTAGAAATTATATGCGAGTATGGAACTGAATTGAGCTATTTTCAAAAAGCCTGAGCTAAATCTGATACATAATCGAAATGAATGAATCTATTGAATACGAGTTTGGTAAAGAACCATTAAAAATTTCGTAAAAATGCATTCGAGAATATACCCTACCCAAAACATACCTAATTATTGGCATTCGAAGATAAATTACATCAAAGCCCATAACATTAGAAATGCTATGAATAGTTATAATAATTATGAATAAGGTGAGAATGGGCTGTTGAAAGTGGTTAGCGCTAAATTCGATATTCGACTTCTTAGTGGATACCCTAGGTAACGATTTTTATTATTGCATATAAAAGGTGATTAATTTCGGGGTTCCCTACTTTTTTAAAGAAAAAACACAGAAACTTCAAATTTATGGAAAATGTTTATTATTCTTCGAAAGAACATCCTTCGGCACTTATTTTTTGAAGATTACAGTATCTCTTCCAAATGCTGGCCGCGACTACGTCTCAAATAGTAAATCCATTGAGTCTTATTTTCGATAACTCGTTCGAGCATTTCGACTGGTAACTGGCGAATGACACTCGTTATGCTTTTGTCCGGGATTGTTCGCATAGACTTCAGACTTTACATAACGCCAAAGGAAAAAGTCTACAGGTGTTATATCACACGAACTTGCTGGTTAATCGACTGACCCAAAACGTTATATTATCTGCTCACCGAAGTGCTCTCTCAATAAATCCATTGATTGATGCGATGTGAGGGAAATGGCGCCGTCTTGTTGAAACTAAAAGTCGCCAAGATCACAAGCTTTAATTTCAGCCATCAAATAGACGGTTATCATGGCACCATAATTGTCGATTACGTTCTTACCGGTATTATTTTATAAACAATATGAACCTATGATTCCACCACACTAAATCGTTGTTTTTCCTGGATGAAATGGCAGCTCTTGAATCTCATCAGATTGTTCTTCGTCCTAATTGCACCAATTTTGCTTGTTTACATTCCGATTGAACCATAAATGGTCTCACCTCTGAACAAAATTTTCCTCCAAACCGTCGGATCTTCTTAGAAATTTTGAAGAGTCCATAGAGCGAAGCGATGTCGCTTTTGGGTACTAACTTTCAATTTAAGATCTTAACGTAAAATGCGCTAAGTCGTTCCATACATTATTCCGAGTTATTGCAAAGGTATCCGTGTTCACTCTCAGCTCCTTCACTGCATGCTGGACGTGCTCTATTCGGTCGAATATTATACAAAATTGAATGCTGGACCTCAAGATGGTGATGGTGTTGTGAATAGTACGCTCAGTAGGTTGATTATGTTTACCACAAGTTGAGTGAAGGGTGTGAAGTACATTCTTTGCAGAACGCTGGACCATTCAGCTTGAAAATTTCACACAACCTTCTTAGAAATTTTGATCATAGAGGCGAAATTTGCAAAAATAACTTCGATTTTTGAGGAAGCCTACATTTTATTTAAAATAAAAATGTTTACTACTCCTTCCATTATTACCTGTATTTCATTTATGACAACAACAATTGGCCTTTAGACTTGAGATAATTTTAAACCGACAAATATTCCTCACCGCAATACATATTTTTCGGAACTCCTCCTGGAGATCGACTGAGGAATTAGGGGAGTCCAAAGTTTTACAGATTAAATCACGAATTATTAAAGTACATTAGATTCTGCAAATGCATATTATATTTATTAATAATTTTAAAAAATAACTCAGCCAAAAACAGTCACAAAATCCAGCGTTTTCTCTCTCTTGCGAACCCAGTCAAGTTGAAATCGAAAATCATAAAAACAGGTCTTTTGCACTCTTAGTCGTCACACTGTTAACTTAAGAAGCGGTTCCACTGTGCAGCTAAGGCTAAGTGTCTTTCAGGCTGACCAGCTGCGAAATGTGCTGAGCTCATAAAAATGCTCAGAAACTTCAGCTCAGATGAATAGACCTATTTGTGAATGTAAATATGTGTGAGACCAAAAAGGAAGACAAAACGGTCAAGCACTTAGCAAGCTCCCATTAACTAAGAAGATTATGCAACCCTACAAAGGCACCAGCAGCTTTTACGCAACTACTTATGCTCAAATATATGAGACCGTTACCACCGCATTAAGCCCAATCCAGCGGTGCTCTCAAAGCAATACTCAAACTACTCATTTACTCAAAAAGGCGAAGAAATTCATAAAACTAGTACTAAATATGTATGAAGGCATATTGTTTTTGCTGCTGACAGTTTGGCATTAACTAAAGTAAAGGCATAAATAAAAATGTCACTGTGAACAGAAACAGCAACACCAACAAATGACGGCATTAGTCGACTGGAAGTTGTGGTCATACCGTTAATTTGCCGAACTATTAAACATTTCAAATAGAGAACTGTGGAAAAACTAACAACAACACCAAGCAAAGAACTAAAGCCACAACAAAGTTATGCTCTCAATTACAAAGCACTCAAAGCTAAAATATGTTGCAAGCACTTTGAACAAACTAATGAAGGATTAAGTGGGTTAATGTGTAGTTAGTGGTGGAAGCCCTCACTGATTAAACCTTTATTTAGGTATATACATCCGACTACGACAAACGATCAATAAAATATTTTAATGCACTTATATAATAAATTTCATTCGGATATCTTAGAAACTGACGAAAAAATTGGTATGAGCCATAAACAACTTCGACCAAACTCAAAACCCGGTTTTAGGCCCATAGTCTCTTAGGCAAAGTTGTTCAGAACGAACCGTAGAGCATTTCCCGCATTCTATGTGTTTTTGGTTCTCTATAAATCAACCCGCTTTAGTACTTATGAATGTGCGTGTCATCGCTGAGAAACCCACATCAATAATAAATAATGCAACTAATGACAACTTAAGTCAAATTGAATATGAATTAGTAAAATGACGAAAGACGAGAAAATAAATACTACCGAGAGGAATTGCACTTTATGGGTATAACATGTGTATAAACCACATAAAAACGAGTAAGCAAGTGCTAAGTTCGCGTGTAACCGAACATTTCATACTGTTGCAACTACTATTATCAGAAAGTGACTCTCTCCGAATATCTATCAAAAATCTCTCAGAATGACCGATTCGAACAATTTTTGGTCATTTGCGGACATACCTCCGAGACACTATTCGGTTTATCCGGATACATTGATTGGTTCTAGGCTTACATAAATAATGAATTATAGTCTGACTTCTGTAGCAACATATTGCAAGAATATAACAAGGAAAATCCTTAACTTCCGTTGCACCGAAGATATATCCTTCACAAATAATCCAACGTTTCTTATAAGAACTTGATTACGATCATTAATTTTTATGCAGCTATACGCTATAATAGTCCAAAGTCGCAGGTTCATAGGAAAAAAGAAGTGTGCAAAATTTCAGATCGATATCTCAAAAACAGTTCACATTAGTGCAGACGAACAGGACTATATAGCCACTGCTCGACATGCTGATCATTTATACAGGGTGGCGGAAAAGTAATCCTCCTAACAGAAGATGCTATAATTTTTGCAATTGACATCTAATGTCAGTTCTGTTTTGACATTTGTGTAGTAAACACATGCGAAATACACGTAAATAAACAATGATACGCTACACTGCTCTAGGACGCGTGTTGTTAGTGACTATTTATTTGACCAATAATCGGTCGGTGACTTTGGCGCAACGTGAACTTCGTCGCAGATTTCTTGGCCGTCCGACGCCTACTGCGACGTTTAGCCGCTCGCCTCGAAGAGACTGGCACAGCACGAGATGCTGCCAGGCGTGGCAGACCCCGGAATAGCCGTTCTGCAGGGAATATTGCTGCTGTTGCCGAGGATGTCATGGAAGCGCCTTCGTCATCGACCAGAAGACGTGCCATGCAAATGGGTATCAGTCGACGGTATTTACAGCGAATTTTGGTACAAAGTTTGAAGATGTTTCCGTACAAAGTCCAGACGGTGTATCAGCTGCTATCCGCTGACCGTCAATCGCGTCTAATATACGCTCAAGCCATCCTTAATCACCACCAAGAGGAAGCTGATTTTTCATCAAAAATAATCATGAGTGTAAAGCCCAATTTCATCTTAGCGGGTACGTAAATAAGCACAATTTATGCTTCTGGGGCACTGAACCAGTATAACCCACGAAGAGCCATTACACCTGCTCAAAGCCAATGTATGGTGTGCTGTTTTCGCTGGAGGAGTCATCGGACCTTTTTTCTTCGAAGACGTCGCGAGCCAAACGGTCACTGTGTGTGGTGAGCGCTACAGAGCAATGTTCAACGAGTTCTTTTTGCCGCAACTTGATGAATTGGGATTGAAAAACATGTGGTTCCAACAGAACGGTGTACATGATATCATATTCTCGACTTGATGTGAAAAAATTTAAAAGACTAAATAAAAAAAAATAATTCACAAGCAGAATCAAAGTCATTCAAAGTTTTCATTTAAAAAAAAATTACAGCCAAAAAACATCGGAAGGTTATTTTTTATTTTAAATATTTTTTATGGTCTACGTTGCATCCTTTTAGGTATTGCAAACTTCGTGGCAAACTTAATATATCCTAGTCAGTATATGAAAGTGGTTCGGTGAGAGCGCTGTGTCCAATATTCGGTCGACTTTAGGAGAAGCGATAATTCGAGCAACTATCTATCGGGTTCGCATCACATTTCCTCTACTGGATAGTGTGCCTCCTCAGAGAAGCCGCACAGTGCGTACCGAAGCAGAGTATCGAAGAAGACCCGAATCAGTCAATTCATCATCGCGCACAACAATTGGTGCTGAATTCATTCCTTTATAGATTTTGCGGAAGGATCTTGGTTTGCGGGTTTACTAAATCCACCTCGTGCAAAAATTGAAGTCGACCGACCATCAAGCGTGTCGCACGTTGCGTGTGCTAGATGGGCATGGATCCCGATTTTCACAAGAAAATTTGATCAGCGATGAACTCGTCCTTATTGGTTGAATGGGTGTGTTAATAAATGAAAATGTCGCATTTGTAGTAAAAACAATGCACAAGCCATAGTTGAAACACCGTTTCTTCTAAAAACAAGGCACTGTTTGTGGTGTTCTATGGACTGAAGGAGTAATTGGTCCATATTTCTTCAAAAATAAAGACGACCATTAGGTTATAGTCTAGTCTAGTATAGGAAACGTTATGTAGCCATAAATAATGACTTTCTGTGCCTGAATTGGAGGGTTTTGATTTGAGCGATATTTGGTTTCAACAAGACGTCGCTACATACCATGCAGCCAACGAAACAATAGTTTTTAGTGAAGGAATCTTTTGATGACCGCCTTATCTCGAGTCGTGAACCTGTGTTGTGGCTTCCAAGATCGTGCAAGTTAAACCTGTTGGACTATTTTGTGTGGGTTTATGTGAAATAGCTTAACTACGCAGATAAGCCCGAGATGATTGAAAAATAGAGAGTAGAATATCTGGGGCGTTAGTGGTGACATACATCCCCAATTGCAGAAAAAAATGGCGAAAATGAGGCCCCTCGGCAGGAATTTTTTTAAAGCCAAAGGCGGTCACTTGCCTGAAATCGTTTTTAGTGCACAATGCGCCAAGGTCGCGTTTAGAATCGTCTTACATAAAGCGACCAGTATCATATTTGGTCTTATGCCGCCGGACTTAATGGCCTCAGAGCTAAATAGAGTCTATCAATAATCTAAAGCTATGAATAGGCGGCTAATGGCTGACGATCAAAAAAAAAGAGAGGGGCAAGATCAAAAAATGGCAAGGGCAATGGGATGCGATACAAAAAGAAGCGTCCATCTTCCTAGCCTCATTAAGAACGCAACAGCCTGGCTTGAGAGACAACAATTCCTGATGGGCCATGACTGCTTCAGGGAGTAACTCCATGGATTCATCATGACAACACAAAATTTTATATATGCAACAGTGTCAATGACAATTAGGAGCATATCTTTTTCTTCTGCCCGAGATATGTAGTGGAGAGAACTACAATCGAACGAATAGCAAACCAAAGGATGACGCCCAACAACTCTTATAAGTCATATGCTGCAATCAAAGTTACCATGGGCGAAAATGAAAGAGAGGGCCGCAAAAGCAATCCAAGAACTCAGGATAAAAGATCGGCAGCGGAGCAGCGTAAGACCAGCTGAATAAACCCGCAGAGAGTTTGTGAAGAAGCAGTCCAGCTTGGTCCTGCGAAGTAATGTTTAAGGACGGTAACGCAGGTCAACTACAAGCTAAAGCAGCCGGCGTAAAGGGTTTAGTACGTAGCGGTACTACACCGCAAGTCCATTAAAGATAATACTAACTGGATGTGGTTCCGAAAGAGGTGTTTCCTTAGCGGGCAATATGTATCGTGTATGCTGTCTTTCTACCTTTCTATAGCGGGGGCAGTTTTGGAAGATTTTCCTTTCGAAACAAAAAAAAAAAATCAAATATATGTGCATAAAAAAATCTACTAATAACTCAATTGTGGAGGAAGGCAATATCTTAAAAGATATACTATTCCAGGTACTCATTTCATTCCAGTGTTACTTTTGTGCCAATTTTGAACAGAATTCACCAAAAAACTTTTTGGATGAAGCTATATGCGATATCTGCTTTGGATCAACCACAAATGCCAATTCGATACGCTCTTTCTCTGGTTACTTATATCTAAAATGAGTGAAATAAAGATCCGTTTTCATAATTTATTGAACCTCTCTGTCGATCATCAAACCTAAACCGTCAATTTTAGTAGAAATAAATAATATCGTTACGCAGGCATAATCTAGCTACAAGATAGATGAACATACAGACACAGATATCTAAGGCAATGAAGCAGCATCTGTGACTAACATGTTTTCGGAAAGCCAACATACAAGGTCTGTCGCAAAAGAAACAGGACTGTATATTTTGATTCAAAGCAGTTTCCTTGTGCTTCGATACAGTGTTATCGGTCAATTAGCATTTCAAATGAGTGTTTAAGGTCATTTTTCGGAATGCTCTTGAGAATATCGGTCGTCGCCTTTTGGATAACTGAAATGTCCTGAAACCAGTGTCCTTTCATGGGCAAATAAAGTTTTCCAAATAGGTAAAAATCACAGGGTGCCAGATCAGGTGAGTAGGGTGAGTGATTAATGGTTAATATGGAGTTTTTTGTCAAAAAATCAGTGACAAGCGTCGACCGATGACACGGCGCATTATCGTGCAACAGGCGCCAGGACTCTGCCTCACGGTATTGTGGTCGAGCACGACGAATGCGTGACAAAAGACGCTTCATAACACCAAGCTAAAACACAGCATTAATCGTTTGGCCAGGTGGGACGAACTCTCGGTATACAATACTCTCGGAATCGTAAAAACAAATCAGCATTGTCTTTATTTTTGACTTCTGAAGACGACCGACTTCTGATCGTCACAGAGGTCCTCACGACCTTCTTGGAAATCGGTTAAACCACTCATGCACATTACTACGAGATAGGCACTGATCACCATAAACTTTTTCATCATTTGAAATGTTTCAGTAAACGTTTTCCCAAGTTTAAAACAAAATTTAATATTTGCTCTTTGCATTTTACGACCGATGACCAAAAGCTGCTGTCACTTTTTGATCGATAACATCGATTGTAGTTATCCAATTGTCTTAAAATTTTTACGAAATGTCAACAAGAGATCAAGAATTTTTATTTCATATACCTACCAATAGGTGGCGCCACCAGAAACAGTTATATTTAAAAAGTTCTGTTTCTTTTGCGACAGACCTTGTAGTTTTAAAAGTTTCAGAAAACTAAAGAAAAGAAAAGCAAAGTAAAAATTAGTATTATCCATTAATACTAAAAGAAGAGCTTTGCTGCCGATTATGGAAATATATTAGAGAGTCATATCCCTTTTTTGTATATGAATTCGGAAAAAATTTAATTGAGTTTTTTACATTTTCGCACAAATAGTAAGTGTTTCTCCTAAGTTTTTTGAAAATTTGAATATTATGTAATAAATTTGCGCTGTAATCAAATATTTATAGAACAATGCGAACATTTATTTAAGCTTTTTTGTGTTATTGTAATCAGTAGCGTTCATTTTTCACCTTCATGCCGCGTCATAAATTGCCTTACCAAGCAATATCAATTTGAATATTAAAACTACCGCCTACACACACACTCAAATGTATATACCTTCGAGAGTGTGTATGTACTGCATGTCAAATATGGCACGATTGCAACATTAATCTCGAGCGCCTTTAACAGCGAACTATACGAGTGTGTATGTGTGTGCCTAGGTGTAGTGTGCGCTCACAGTTATCTGCAAAATCCATTTATTATACTACGATTGCCAAGCCAAAGGCCGACACCTGTAGTGCCTGTCATTATTTATATATATGAAGCAACGGTGCATATGCCAGTCGCCCTGTGTGGTTGTGTGTGTTCGCGTGTTATTATAAAAAATTACTTTTACAATTTTCGCTCGGCTGCCACTGCAGCTGTACTCGCCTCACATGCAATTCTGAGGGGTAGGGCGTGACCTGCATAACGACTCACAAGTAGATTTCTATATTGATAATACGCAGTTGAGACTCTGTCATGTTGGTGACCCACTCAGCTGGGGCCAGCAAATAATTTTGCAACTGAAAGTGGGTGTGTCTGTATGCATGCGCGCGTGTTTTCTTCGGAGCCAAGTGTATGGCAATAATATGAGATGGTAGCTGCCGATACTGTTGCGCCCAGTGTCTCGCCCGTCTGTGACTTAATTAAAACGACAAAGCCTTTTGCAGTCGGCAATGCAAGCGCTGCTGCAATACACATACCATACATACATTTGGGTAGGAAACTACTGTGCCATACATGTATATACATACACATATTAACAGGGTGTAACTATTCAACTGTAGAAAAGTGACCAGCTCCTGACAATATTTTGAAATCTGAATAGGAAATTCATTCTTTTAGCAGCTAGTTTCATGTGGAACGGACTAAAGCATACCCGCTTATGAGACTGTCGGTTTTCAATGCTCGAGCTTGTGAATTTGAAATCGTAGCCTAAGTTAAAAATCATGCAATATTTAAATGGACCAGAATTTTCATGCTAACCATAAATATCACTAGTTATTTATCATCTGGACTACGAAAACCAAAATAGTAATCCTAAACACAATTTCTCGATAGAGCGTTTCAAAGCGAGGACGTCATTAGACCATATATTTATATTATAATGGAGTTCGGGAATCCCTAGCGTTTTTGAGACAGTTCATAAGTCACTTAATTCTAATACTATAAATACCATTATACCGTTATATAAAATATTATTATTCTTAACAAACTCTACAACTTTCCTCCTTGGGGTCCTATTTACGTCAAATCTAAGCATATTTTTATTCCATCTTTAGCCGTCACTCGCACTTCAATGATAGGCGATATAGAATGGTAATTATATTGCTTACCCTGAACAGGATATATTAAGTTTGCCACACAACTTTCAACAACCAGAAAGACACATCGTAGATCTTATAAAATGTATAGTATATACAAATTACGAGCTGAATCTATTCAGCCATGTCCGTCTATATTTCCATCTGTATATGTGACCTGGTCTACGAAAAGGGAGCTAACGTGCGAAAACTAGTTTTCTGGGAAAAGCTGTTAAAAATAATCGTCAGTTTTTCGTTATCACATTAATTGTTCTCCTTTTTTTTTGTCACCTAAGTCCCCTTTCCGTATACCAGGTCACATATATGCAAAATAGTCCTTCAGCTTACGTGATATCGATCTCTTTCTCCTGAAGAAGCTGCTCGTTTGTCGGAACCGTCGATACTGGACCATTATAGTACTTTTATATAGCTGCCATACAAGCTGAACGACCGAAATCAAGTGCTTGTATGAAAATTTCCTTAATTTGACGAGATAACTTTATCAAATTTGGCAAGGATTATTGTCCAAGGCAGCGCTGCAACTTTTAAACTAATATTTTTCGATTGGTCTGCTATATAATATATGTGCCATACAAACGGAGCTCGCAATTTCTAGTTTTTGGATGAAAACTTCTTTATTTTTGAAAGATATTCTAGCTTGTGCATAACCGTAATTAAGGTTTTTTCCTGTTTTTATTACCTGCAAGGCGTGTGTTATAGATTATCAAGAAATAATTCAAAAGAAATCCATTGCTTTTTCAATAGATGACTTTAGTAATCAAGTAAGTTATCTCACATTGTCTACCATATGTGGGATAGGGTTATGCGATTTAGCGTTAAAAAGATGCGATTTTGTTTAAAAAAATATTGTCAGACACACGTCAAAATTGTACAACAGCAAAGCGAAAATCCGTCATATTTTATTGATGTCCTTAGATAAAGGCGAAGGAGCAAGTTAAGCAGTATAGATGGTGTTTATGGTCCTATTACTACAACAGGAGTCAATTATATGAAATTTTGGTTTCACTGATTTCGTTCCAAAGAGTTTGTAGTCAATGCTGCTGTAAGCACTGGAAGATCAACTGTCGAAAATATTGGTAACCATCCGACCATCAGGTAAGCATTGCTTCGATTACCCAGGAGCTAAGCATGGAATCCAAAACCTTCATAAGCCTGGTTATAAAAATGGCATGAAAATATGCAAAAAATATCATGAACGCATCAAAACTGCTGAACTTCATGAAACGGTTCATCATTGGTACTTCTCGGACGCTGGTTATCAAAGTTGTTAGAAAAACAGCGAGGTGGAAACATTCAGGCACTTGCATCTCCGTTGTCCAGGCTTTTCAAGACTGAGGTTGCAACATCTCGTCAGTCGTACCTTCGTCATAAAAGAAGACTTGTCCGCATATCCGATATCATGTTGATACTGCCATTAACCGCCTCAACAAATTTGTGATAGAGAGCGCTTTGTCAATTTTTAATGCTGCTATATAAAAGGAGTTCAAAGTTCCACAGAGAACCGGCGTTCTAAGATTTCCAAGTGAAGTCCCCTTGAGGATCGACCTCTTAAAATAAGCGAACCTGGTTACTTGTGATGAAAAGCAGGTCACTTACGACAACTTCAAGCGAAAACATTCGTGGTCGAATTGCGCCCAGCCGGCACGAAGGGTGGATAGAATAACAGAAAGGGTTTGTTGTGTGTTTGATGGGATTGGCAAAGTATCCTTCTCCTGAATTCGGATCTTTATTCGCGACAATTAGACCGTATGAAGTAAGGAATGTGCAGAAGTGAACAGCTTTGGCCAAAAAGAAAGGAATTTCCTTTCAAGCCACGCCTGATCGATAGTGACTCGCCAGTAGTGTCATTAGCTTTGTAAGGATAATCTTATCTGATAGACTCTCAAGGCTGGCAGTGAACACCGCGATTTTTGACAACTTAAAGCTTTTACTTGCTATAATGCTTCTGAGCATTGTTTCAGAGGTGAAAACATGAGTTAGTCCACGAGCTTTAAAAGAACTGGTGCGTTGTCGTTTCTCACGTCTAGCAGCATATGTGTATGCATTTCGGCAAAGAAAAACTCCACTTAGTTTTCCACCACACTATTTAAGTGTCAATGCAGCCTTATCGTAACACCCTTTATATGCTTACTGAAGTCATGTACAATGCAAAATGTTAACATTGTACAGTTACACAACTGTTGCGCATGTAACGGTATGCGTGCGTGCCACAAGTGCACTGGCTGCCAGTTGCTGTGTGAGGTTACGTATACGCCATGACACATGCACAGCAAATATTTAGTATCCGCTATTCTGTGTGCCATTCATCTTGCTCAGCGCTATTGCACGTTTTATGTTCTATTTTTATTTGTCCCTTTTGTTGTTGTTGTTGTTTTCATCCTTTTTGCACATTTCATATCATCCTGCAGTTGCTTGTTAAAGGCGCGTAAATAGGAAATGCACTCATGCAAGCAAATTATAAGCCATTGTTATCCTTTCCGCCATCGCTCTTCAACCGACCCTCACCCGCCCTATCTGCAGCACGTTTTTGTGTTTGCGTTTGTATTTGTTGTTGTTGTTGTTGTGCGCGCAGGATGCTAGTTCGTTTTACATGCGCAATTCATTTATTATTATTCCATTTTTTTTCCTTTCTCCTTCCGTGCACTTAAGGCTAACGCTGCGCATTTAATGGCATTTGAATAACTATGAAGGTGTTAGCCATCGCCTGTTTTATTCAGTACTTTGCTCCCACTGATTTATTACCTTCGTATATCGGCAAGAGTGTACTTAAGGGAGTTACGTTTAAAATAAATTGTGTGCGAATTAGATATGCAGCGATTAATAAAACAGCATGTGATGCAGCGTTTTTGATTCAAATTGGTTGGGAGTGTTAGTTGAAGGTGTTCCTCCGAATCGAAACTCTATAGGGAAATTTTATGTGAAATTTTACGAAAGTTGTAGGCTACCGAACTTATACGAGTACGATTAGACGGCAAGTCCAAAGAAGTCATATTTCAAGTCTCATTGTGGAAGGAGGGGAAAAAGCTGTAAAACTATGGATCAGAAATTTTCCGAATATTTATAAATCAAAAAGCCTTGCATGCTGCGTTGGACAACAAGTCAACCCTCCGATTAATTGAAAGAAACATTTGAAAAAAATATAAAAATAAAAACCAATAACTGAGTTTGAGATAATGAAAACAAGCTGCTTTGTGTCGCTGAAACTAATGGATAGGGATAAGGACTTTTAACGTACAGGATGACAAGCGGGTTCAAATTCGAGTGAAATGTGGCCATTTTTCAGTGATTTCCTTTTCAAATGGTTCAATAAGTAGTTACAACCTGCAAATAGTAGTAGTCGCCGTTATTAGTCCTTTAGTTTCCAAGGTAGTTAAAAAACAATTATTCTATGGGCATCCCTTGCCAGCCGACTATTGCATTTTTCCACGCTTTAGAGGCGGTTTACCGTGTGCAATCGGATGACTGTCAATTGGACTTAGAATGGGGAATGATTGAGTCATTTTTCATCCATTACACTGGCCTACACTCATTTTGGTGCCTAAGATTTTATACCTGATTTTGGATGTATTTTGTGAGTAGATAGGATAAAACAAGTCACATTTTCCATATCAACTCTTGTTCATAAGAAAGAAGAAAAAAACATGCGCGCAGAGCTGCACCAAACCAAAAAATTTTTTTTGTAGGCCAGTGTTACCAAATATCGCTGCAAAAACTCGGGTTTATTACGCTAGAACACCACCAAACACTCCCCCGAATTATCAACTCGTCGTAGTTATACCCTGAACAGGGTATATTAAGTTTGTAACACCCAGAAGGAAGCGTCGGAGACCCTATAAAGTATGTGTATGAATGATCAGTATGTTGAACTGAGTCGATTTAGCCATATCCGTCTGTCTGTCCGTCTGTCTGTTTACATACATATATACATACGTACTAGTCCCTCAGTTTTTAAGATATCATTTTGGAATTCTACAAACGTCATTTTCCCCTCAAGAAGCTGCTCATTTATCGGAACTACCGATATCGGACCACTATAACATATAGCTGCCATGCAAACCAAACGATCGAAATCAAGTTCTTGTATGGAAAACTTTTGCATTTGAGGTGGTATCTTCACAAAATTTGGTATATATTATTTTCTAAGGCAACAATGTAATATCCAAAGAAATTGTTGAGATCGGCTAACTATATCATATAGATTCCATATAAACTGAACACATAGTTACTAAAAGAAATGCACCTGTGAAGGGTATTTTAGCTTCGGTGCAGTTAACGTTTTTTCTTTTTTTTGGTTAAAAGTGAACTCGCGCTGCACACATTTTGCCCAGAGCTTTTTCATACCCAAATATTCATGAATGCTATGATGCATACGGCCAGTTGATATCTTTAGAGTGCCTGCCATCTCGAACAACTTCACTTTGCGGTCACCCAAAATTATCGTGTGCACTTTTTTCATGTTTACGTCGGTAGTTACATCTTTTGGGCGTCCAATACGTTCACCTTCTTCGGTCCCCATTTCATCACGTCCAAACTTAGCATTACAATCCTTTATGGTTGAGTTTCCTGTGGCTGTGTTCGGAAATACCACATTAAGGCAACTTTTTTCTTCAACCGTATTTTTCTCCTTTCGAAAAGCAATATTTTATCGACACGCGAAATTGTTTTTATCCATTTTTGCACAATAACAAAAGTGGCTGCACTCAAAATGGTATAGTCCACAAACGAATGATCCGACATCTGCCATACGCGCCTTTTGAAGGTAAGGTTGGATTTAATTTCAGTAGTGCTATCTAAGTGTCTGGCGGAGGTCTTTCAATTGACTTATTATATTGTTGATGGTATTTTAGGTACCTTAAAGGAGATCAGCGAGAATATTTTTCTGTTAATAACACAGTACAACAGCTAATCTGGGGGGTGAGAAATTCCAAGTCAGGGTGATGGTACTTGGTCTGTATAGTAAAACCCTCAAAGGGTTTGGCATTCGTATGTGTCAGTTTTTTTTGACCTTTTAAATTTTTTCCTTATCTTGATGTTTTTTCGCTTAGTTGTAACATTTTGGCAAAAACATGGTTTAACATGAAAAGTCACATTATATATATATATATGATTTTGATAATTTTTGGGTAGAAGATTAAATATCTGAAGGACACTACTTTCGCAAAGATTTCTCCTGATATATTTATTAAAGTGGTGCCAAGCCCATTTCTTTTTTTATACCTCTTCTCCATCATCTGGGTTGTGAATCTGTATTTTTTGAGTTACACGCGATCTCCGACAGTCGCAATACACAAAAGTTTCTCCACAGCTGCAGTGATTCCGGCCTTCTCCGTAAGTGCCACTTAAAACAATTTTCTGCCAGAAAATATGACTTTCGGAATCCAAAAATTGACAAAGATACTTTTAAAGAAAAGGTTTAATTTTACGCATAATTTTTGTTTTAATCGCAGTAGATTTGCTCAAGGACCACCGTGCATGGCATTTCTGATATATCGTAAGGCATTAAGACTTTGTGTGCGCGCTCAATTTCGAACGAATATCTAAGAATGACTGCAAATTTTCTTATGGAAGAAATTATTATGTAACCAATTACTTGTGCTTTTGTATTAATGCTCTGCAAACACTTTCAGAATATGTGGCGCTGCAGTGTGTGCCGACGAAAGATGGCGTCGCGTGTGTGCATCCCACAGGACTCAACCGACTCCATGTTGGACGTGCCCGTGCTGGAAGCGCTGCAGCGACGACACTCCGATGCCAAGCTCGGCTCAACACAGACATTGGCACCGGCAAACGGCACCGCATTGGCGCCGCCACGCAGCCCCGAATGCCGGCGGCATTCCGACGTCTCACCCGCCTCACTCAAAGAACTCGAAAAGGTAAGCGATGTTCCAACAACATCAACAACTGTGTGTGTGTCTGCCGCTGTAGTGCTTGCGTCTTGTTACATTTAGTTGTTGCAATAAGAAACGCTTAGTTTGTCTTCTTAGTTGGCTTTGCTTTGTTTGAGTTGAAAATTGTGTTGTGTTGTATTGTGTTCGTTTATGTTCGTTCGTCAACTAAGTTTGTGTTTGCGTTTGGGTGAGTGTGCAAAAGGAGTGGGCGTGTAGAAGCGTGCGAAACCTCAGTACTCACTTTCCGTACCTTCCGTACCTTTTTCGTACTTTTCGTACCGACCTAATGTGTAATGTACATAATCACGCGATGCCACGCGCCAAAATAACCGTAAACGCTACACACCACCACCACCACTCTCGTGTAATCCACACCCACCCACACCCAACCCACAACCTGTACATGCAAAATGCAGTTGAAGGGCAATAAAACACCGGGCGGTGATTTGGACTTTCGTAAGGGTGGACGCAGCATGGCGCCGAGCCGTTCATCGAGCCCGCCACGGCAATCGGACCTGGATCAGCAGCTACCGTTCGGAGCGCCGCTGTCGCGCATGGCATCACGACGGGGCTCGCGTGTGGCGCGCCAACACAGCTATGATGATGAGATGAACAGTGCGAGTATGGCAGCGGCGGGAGCGGTCGGGGCAGCTGGCGGTCTGGGCGCGGCAGCGGCTGGTGCACTGGGCATGATGGGCGGCGATCCCGGACTCGGCATACCAGCTATGCCAAGAAGGTTAGTTTAAGCAGGTGAATTCTAAGCGACGACTTGGACTCAACTGTCATTTCCACGTTCTCTAGGAAATCCGCTTATGACGTCTTTGCGCCCAATCTGCTACAGAGTGCGACTCCTGCGACAACGCAACTTCAACGATCACCCGGCGATGGTATGTCGCCACAAATTGCTCTACCTGGTTCGCGGCGACCCTCCTTCCGTGTGCCACATCCGTCTGAGGATCTGCAAAACGACGAATCGCCAAGTCCCGATAAGGGCAGCCCTGTGCTTACCGTAGATGATGACAGACGCATACGTCGACGTGGATCACAACTGTAAGTACAAGCCGAGAACCTTTAAAAATATTACTGCTCTTGAGGCTCTTTGAAAAGTGAGCTTTTGCAGCTGCGTGAGTTGTAAATTTTCTAACCTACTAAAGAAGCAAGTACGGTTCGCTTGTGTCTCGCTACAAGAGTCTTAAAAACTTTGATTATTAAAATTGGTATTTTATGTCGCTACCTTGGGTAAAACTAGAGTGAAGTGAAAAATCGATAAAAGCCTCAGAATATGTTTCAATTATATTTCATCCACATTTAATTTCATATTTTCTTAAAATCCGTCTGAGCTATATTTTAATCGGCAAATCCGTTCTTAGTCCCGATTTGGCGGCGCTGCAGCAACGCGGTGCATTACCAACCAATCTGCCCGCCACCATACCACCTCCAATCGCTTCTTTCACCGGACCCAATTTGGAGGATCTCGAGGCACCACGACGTCAAACATCGATGGATGGTGAAGCCATTAAAATTGTCATACACGATGTCGACTCGGGACCCATTTGCTCATCGAAACGTAGAATTGTATTACGCAGAGATCCCACGGACAAGGCACATCGCAGTGAGTACTAATCTTTATCATCAAATTAAGTGAGATATTTCGAGGTAAAATATATTAAGAAATAATCAATATTCAGCGAAATATAATTTTAAGGCTTGAAGGATATAAGACATCTACAAAATTATAGCTCTGAACTCATAGCTCACGTAATTTTAAATTGAAATAAAATAATTTAGTTGCCAAAGGCTGCTGGAAACATTTCTTGCATTTAGTTACTTTATCACTACGCTAAGTATTGATTAATACATGTCACGTATAAAAGCTTTGCATATTTATGTTTTTGAACAAGACCGATCCTGTTACATTCGCCTTAAAGAGAGATTTAATTAACTCAATTATAGAAAGATTGAATCACTCACCTTTAATTGACTAATTTGTGGCAGCATTTGAAAGAAATTCACTTGAGATGAGTTGAATTAAATAGTTTGTCTGTGCAAAGTTGATCTTAAGATCAGTTAAGTAATACGAATTTCAGGTATCTTTTTGATTAAGTCAATTAGCTAGCCAAATTTAAAGATCAAAATCTTGGTCTAACTTATTTGTTATTTTAGTTATATTTAGTAAATTTTCGCCCACATCAACTCAAAATTATATAAAAGTAAATTCAGTTCAATTTAGTTTAGGACAGCTACTTAATAGCCTTCTCACGCAAGAATTAAGTAAACAATTAACCCATTTTTTTCTATCAAAATGCTAACTTAGATCAATTTAAAATAAAAACAAATATTATTTTACTAAATTAATACTTAATCAATTGAAATCAAGTTGAAACTGGAATGCAAACCTGTAGGTTGTTAACCAAGCTGTAAATTTCCTTGTGTGCAATGATCAAGCAATCAGCTGTTGAAATTAATCATTAGAAGAAATGTAAAATGAAGAACGCAAGCAATTATAACAACTGATAGGTTATCGAGTAGCTGTTCGAAAAGCAAAACTGGTTTCACAATTATAATTTTAATGTACTAAAGGGTGGTTCATTACGAGGTTCCCTATTTTTATTAAGAAGAAACGCAGAACTTCACATTTAATGAGGAATGTTTATTATCATTCCAAAGAACATTCTTTGGCATTTATTTTTTGAAGATTATCTCTTTCAAGTGTTGACCGTGGCTCGTTCGAGCATTTCGACTGGTAACTGACGAATGACACGCATGATATGTTTCTTCAAGGCCTGAATCGAAGCGGGATTGTCCGCATACACTTTAGACTTTACACATCCCCACTGGAACAGTCGAACTGTATGTCTTGGTGGTCAACCGTCCGGTCTAAAACGTGAAATTATCTGCTCACCGAAGTGTTATCTCCATAAATCAATTTATTGACGAGATGTGTTGGAAGAAGCGCCGTCTTCTTGAAACCAAATGTCGCCGATATCACGAGCTTCAATTTCAGTCATCAAATAGTCCGTTATCCTGGCGCGATAACGGTCGCCATTGATAGTTAGCTTCTCACCGACATCATTTTTCGGTCCATATGATGATTCCAGCTGCTTACAGACCACATCAAACCGTGAATAAAACGACAGCTCTTGAATCTCTTCTGGTTGCTCTTCGTCTCAAATGCAGCAAATGTCATTGTTTACATACCCATTGAGCCAGAAATCGGCCTCAACTCTGAACAAAATTTGGTTCGGAAACGTCGAATCTTCATGGATCTTCTTGGATCTTTGCATGAGCCCATAGAGCGAAGCTATGTCGCTTGGGAAGGTCGAACAGTTTCAGTTCTTGCACAATTGCTTCTTGATTTGTACGCTTTCAATTTAAGATCTCGACGCAAAGCGCGCCAAATCGTTCCATACGTCAATCCGAGTTGCTGGGAACGGTGCCGAGTCGACTCTCCACGGTCTTCGTGTACACTCTCAGCTACGGCTGCTATATTTTCTTTACTACGTGCTGGACGTGGTCTATTCGGTCGAATATTAACCAAGATGTTTAATGGGTCTTAAGACGGATGATGGTGTTGCGAATAGTACGGTCAGTAGGCAGATTATGTTGACCATAAATTGAGCGAAGCGCACAAAACACATTCTTTACAGAACGTGAATTTTCGTAATTAAGTTGAGCGATTTGTAAATCGTTGTTTTCATTATGAAATACCCAACAATATTGAACAAAAGTAACATGACAGCTTGACAGGACTCACGCGTGATTTATCAAAAAAAAAAGGCTATTGAAAAAGTACCTCTACTTTTATAAAAAAAAAATTAAGCTTCCATTAGGTCTCCCCATATGTATCCAAACAAGCATATTCTTACCATCGCTTGGCAGAATCATGAAGTGCAAATAGTGACTGCTGAGTTTTTAATAAATTGAAATTCTAGCGATTGCATTGCCATAACGGGACTTTGACAAAATCAAAACCAAAAACGTTAGCAAAGTGAAATGTTAGAAATTCAAACGAACTGCTCATTGTGCGCTGTGGCTTTCTGGTCGCTGACAACCCAGCCGGACGCCAGCAGCGCTGGAGTGACTAACAAGCTTTTACCCATTCACATGTACATTTGTATATTTGCAATTGCTGAGTGCAAGTCATTGGACGTTTCGCCACCGAGTGCTTACCGTTTGGTATTCACCGACAAGCCAAGCCTTTGCTCTGATGTTCCTCGCCGAACAAATCGAATCGCTGCAGCTTCGTGGCCGTGTTTAGCGGAGTGCAATGGAATGCATTCAACTGGAATGTTGTGGAATGGAATGTGACAGTTTCAATGCACAAACTGTTATTTCATAGAAATTGTATAATCTTGATTAATTTAATGTGCATGGAAATGAACTTATCAAGTGGAAATTTAATGGACCCTTGTGTTGTGATACGCTTTGCATTGGTTACTTGGTTGAGGTGTAAAGTACATGAAATACACTTATGGAGGATTACATTAGCTAAGTGGAATAAAGCAAAACACACAACAAAGAAGTAAATAACGGTTTGCGCAGATTTAAATAAGATTCGTTTGAAATGTAATTTTTTAGAGCAGTAACAAGGACAAGATGGACAATTAGCCTCTTTATCGAACAAAAAATATACTTCGATGTTCGGTATGACTGCAAAATAGCGAAATACGAATTATTATGTCTATAAATATATTCTGCCGATTTTCTAGAAGATGGTTACTTGTTTTTTACTCCAATGTTCCAATGTTTCGAACATGCGTTGGTAAGCTACTCATAAGTTTTTATACCCTGAACAGTGTTTCTGAAGAAATTATAGCTGTGAAAATTAATCTATTAAAATCATGTTCTTGTAACATATGGGTATTATAGGGTACATTCAAATATGTTGAATTTATGCATGAAAAAGTGGTTATAACACAACTTAAATTCCATCTGACTCATTCATTTTTAGTGAAGAATCAAGAAGCAATTAATATAACGGAGTTAAACTTTGCACGAATAGCGCACATAAAGTAGGCCATCTTATGACCAACAATTATCAAAAACCAAGGAAAAATATTTAAGCCCCTAGGTACCGCATATTTGGACCCCAGTATCTATAGTTGATTTTTGACCAAAAATATCGGCAATGTGAGATATATGTATGTACATATGAAATTCATAGTAATGATTTTGTCGTTTTTCAGGTCAACAAACATATACCTCATTAACAAGCCATAACAGTGTAATGGAGGATCAGAAAAGTTTGAGCTTTCAGCAATGATTTCACCTTAATGAATCTCTGAATGGTGGAACTTTGGTCCAATACATAAAATAATATTTTGCAAACATACAAGTATTTGTCTGAGTTGGTTGACGAGTGTGCATGCTCAATAGAGGAAATTTTATTTCAACATACCGCAACATACGGCTAAAATAAAGAAAAAATGGCTTGAAGATCAACAATTTAGCACTTTGAAAAAGCCAGGAAAAGTCCGTATCTCAATCTAATTGAGAATTTGTGGGCTATTGTGAAATGCGCTCTGTGCCAGCACGATTATCCCCTAACAAATTTGAATGCGCTCTGGGAGCTTGTCAAGATAGCCTGAACAAATATTTCTCGTAACACGATCGAAAAATCTTCGAAAAGTATGACAAAGCGAGTAAATAGCGCTTTATAAAGAAATGATATTTAGTCAAATTACTAAAAATTGTAAATTTGTAATTACTACTGTGTACTCAGGAAAAAAAATAATAAAGTTTTAGAATTAAAAATTTCATGAAAATCTGATTATTTTTTTTTTATAGCATCTTCTGTAAAAATTTGACAAACATTTGACCGGTTTATAGTTGAACTTCCATAAGTCGAAGTTCTCCATAATTTGAACTTTTGAATTAGCAGTAGATATCAAATTTCATACAAATTTCCTTCCATAACTCCAAGTCTCTCTAACTCGAAGTTTGTTTGTGAATTATGGTGATTCGAGTTAGGGAAGTTTAACTGTATATATAATTGCTCAGATTCCGATCATCTGATTGACGTTTTGCACATTAATTTATTGCCCTGGCTTTGATTCTTGAAAGTTTGAAGACTATAAAGATGTTGGGTTGAATCGGAACCTTCCTTGTCCTTTTAATAAATGTCAACAATTTCCAAAAAAAATCTCAGCATTTAGTTATAGATAGAGTTATCACATACACCACTTGACTTTAAAAGTCATCAATCTAATGTAAAGGTAGCTCCACAAACAAATGATTTTGAATTTATACTTGACTCTGACTAACTAACTTATACTATAACCTTTAAACTACTCCGACAACCACCAACAGTAAAAACAGTGCGGTTGGGAAAGCATTTCTCTCAAATGAGAAAATGCCACAATGAAAACAAACGCCTGTAAAACTCCATATTTTAGTAAATAAAAAAAACGTTATTTTATTGTTAAGGAAAAACTTTTCTGCTCGTTACATGAGCAGTTACTTCGGCTGAGTTGTTTACTCATGACCTCCAAACCTTGCAACATACATACTCGTGGAAAACGCTGCTGTAACTGCTTTTTAATAAACAATCTTCTCAGTTTCTGGAATCACCAAAAGCTTTTAATCCCCTTTAAGCTAAAAAGCACGTCATAAGTCACATTTAGTACAGAGTTAAGTGGTTTTATTTCTTCTCTACTTTTTCATATTTATTGAATACAAACTATCTATATTACGCTATTGAACTTTCTTGACGTTAAAAACAAAGAAAAAATAAAATGAACTAGAATACCCATCCATTTCACTGTGGTTGATACATAGATAATACTACTACTGCCATATACTATATATATTTCTATTAGTTGGATTATAACTATTAGTTATTGAGATATATGCATTTTTATGGAGCAACTTGTGTTAGTTTTTAACAAAATGGATCATAAGGCATTTCGAGTGTTAATAAAGCATTGCTTCTTGGGGGCAAATACTGTTGAATTTGGACTTAGAGAAATCCTCAGATGAAAAAATGTTTGCTAAGCGTAAAGAGGCGAAAGCTCTGTGCAAAGTGGGTGCCTCGAAAGTTCATAATCCAACAACAAAACAACGAATTACTGATTCTGAGAAGTGTTTGAGTGCTCTTTAATCGTAATAAAACCGAATTTTTGCGTCGGTGTGTGACAATAGAAACATAACTCCATCATTTCCCACTGAAGTCCAATCGACTGTCATTCTAGTGGACTGCACATGATCAACCGGTTCTCAGGCGTGGAAAGACGAAAAAATCGGCTGAATTACTGAGCCAGTTACAATCTATTTCACTGCGTATTTGGTTACAGTTCTTTTCTACTATTCCAAATACTTAGCAATGGTATTATTTTTGAGGAATTTGTTTATAATTGTACGCATATATTCAAATGATTTCTACAAACATAAATTTTAAACAAATGCTTATTATTTGAAATATAATTTTTGTATTTATGAGTTGTATTAAATTTTGACATAAAGAGATAAGAGGTATCCTATATCCTTACTCTGGTTCTACGCTACTTCTCCACCAATTTTCAGCCAAATCGGTTTAGCCGTTCTTCAGTTATTATCAGTTTCTTTTTTATATACAGATATAGCTACCCATAGATGTATTGAATCACCCAATTTATTACTTAAGAACGAATAATTCTGCCCACGTTATGAAAACTTGTCTACAGATGTCGCCTTTTATTTTAGCATAGTTTAAGGTTTGAATATTGGATACTGCGATGATAGCGCAATCTATCGGATCCAATGTAAAACATTCCAAAATTAGCAATTAATTACAAATTAAAAATTAATTTAAAAAAACATTTTCCAGTGGACCAAATTGTGAATCTAAACCATTCTCGAATCTCCTTGAACACACACAAAAAATTTCATCAAAATCGGTCCAGCCGTTTAGGAGCAGTTCAATTACAAACACACGGTCAGAAGATTTATATATATGTATAAAGATGATTTGATTTTATACACAATTCTTAGCAGGGTCGACTTCCTTCCAAGACACAAAATATTTTTATACCCTAAACAGGACATAGCACACTATGATATTAATAATACTCAGAACGAAATTTCGGAGGCAATTAAAGTATAAAAAAGTGTCCCAAAATGAAAGCAAATTTGGAATTAATTGGAAAACACAGACTTTAGTCTTTTGGTTGTAATGTATTTTTGAATCATAGGCTAGGTTAGTTTAATTTGGTAGACCAAATGGCCACGCATAGACCACTTTTGCTTCTTTGCAATACCAGTTAGGGTTCAGCTAGGGCCATTAGGAGTAGTCATCCTTTTGGATGCCTGCGCTTGCAAATTTTAACAGACTTTGCGGCTTCAATATCGATTCTTCCTCCAGTGTATAATAACGCGGGGACCCCAGAAGCTTACAGCGTAGTCTTGCCAATGCGGGACATTGTTCCGTTGGCGCCTTGCTCTTGACATTTTCTGCAGTCTTCTCGATCTGTCAGCACCATTCTGCAGGCATGTGCCGGCACCACACAGTGACCGGTTAGTATTCCGATCATTTTCCTACAGTCTCTACTATCGAGTTGAATCATAAAATACTTAGGATAGAGATTTATTGATAAATACATGGGGAAAATGGCCAACAGTGTCTTGATGACACTTTGTACGTAATTCCTTAGTACCATAAAAAGTTTGGTAATAGAAAGTTTGGGAAAATTTGCTCAACCCTTTTTACGACAATGTGAAAATACGATGTTTATTTAAATATAGATAGAGAATAATTTAAATATAGATAATAATAATAGAGAATTTTGAATTTGTATGCGGTTTTCGATTGTTTTATTGCGCGCCATGCCTTACTTATGCGTTCAAGTTTGTCTGTATTGCTCACATTGCAGGATGATTTTAATATACTTTTACTTGACACGAAATACGTAAAACATCATTTCAAGAGCTGCTTTTCAAATTCACTAACTTCTTAATCATTTATTTCTCGTTTCATAGAAATGTGTGCCATATGTGTTGAACAATTTTAGTCCTTAAAATATTTATACGTAATATAACTTTTTCCAACAGATAATCAGAACTAAATATTCAAGTCTTATAAAAACTAATTTCAATTAACTTTTTGCAATTATTTGAATAAACAGAAATTCTCCAAATAGACACCACTCAATGTCATTCACAGCAATTTCCCTCCGAACTTAACTCATTTTCACTGATAATTGAAACTCTGCCCCTTTTAATAATTTTTGAAATATTCAAAATTTAAATCCTAAAGTTAGGCAAATTATCGGAAATACAAGCTGAAATGAGAACTGCCGTCAACTGATTACGAAAGACATTTGCATTTGTCCGCACAACATTCGCAGCGCGCACATAATAATACACAGCAGCCGCAGCGACAACATGGCGTATACGCAACCACCGGCGCTGCGCTGCATTCCCAACACTCCAAGAACTCATTATGCGCCACAATTGAAATTATTATTGTTAGTTTTGCTACAACAAACACAACATGAGTTTCCGAGTTTACCCCTTTCCAGTAAGGCTCTTTTTGCAAATGCGGCGCAGAGTGCGGCAGCGCGACAGAAACTTTGCATATTCCGACATTACAAGTACAAACTCAGCTTATAATATCAAGCTGTGCGGTGCGAGGAATTGGCGCGCACTTGATTAGCATTCGCTAGTAGTTGACTGCTGCTTTTGCTGATTTTGTTGCTCGCTTACAACAAACACAGGGCAGTGGGGAGGAGTGACCGCGGGTAATGAGTTGAGCGTTGCGCTGCTGCCCAAATACTTAACAACTGCTCGAGCTCTAGAGTCTTCGACGGAATTGAGCAGCTGGCGGATGTATGCTAATCAATTCGGTAACTGCGCATAAAACCGAGAGGAAATTAAGTAGTTGAAGAGAGTTTGTTGGTGGTGCGGGCTTTTGTTGTTTTTGCTGTCTAATTTTGATTTCTTGACAATAATGAGCTTTTCCACTTCAAATTATCAGCGAAATCCACGCAGTGCTGAGGTAGCGATGATTGGCACTGACAATGGCTGCTTCTAATTTCGATTGCTGAATATTTAATCGCCTTGAGTGCGGAATTTAAGCAATTTCAACTTTTGTGTTTTACCGCATTTCAATTCGAGGGTAAATTAAATGCGACAAAAAGAGAAGAAGACTTTAAATAATTTTACTAAGTAGTTACATCGATAGCAGGGGCTTGCTAATACACCAACAGGACACCTCGGAGATCCTAAGAAAAATATTTGTCGAAAAAGTATTTTCTAATTTCTAATCAAATTTCAGCAAATTTTTACATATTTATGTATACTAATGAATAAATAAACAAATATGTATCATTTTGGTCGACCACTTTCCATCAGTGTAAAACTTTCATCTGTGAAAATCGAAATTTCCAAAACGGAAGCGAGCGAACCATTGTTGTGCCACACGAACTGATACAGCATCGGCTCCGTAAACTTCACAATTTTTTATACAAAAATTTCAAAATATAAGAATTTCTTCATTATTTTCACTCATTTTTGAACAGCTGTAACTTTTTTTTTAACTTCTCCGAATTTATTTTTTTTTTTGCTTAAATGAATCCTAAAATTTAACCTTTCCAACACTATATGGTAAGACACAATGTTGACAAAATACGAAAAGACTTTAAAGACCCAATATATATAAATGATTAGCATGAGGAGCTGAGGCCATATGGCCATGTCTCTCTGTACATACGCTTCTTATTCTTAACTTATTTTCAAAATATCAATTTGAAAAATTGCACACGAATCAAGCACTTATCTATATGGAAAACTTTTTCTATGATGAGATATCTTCATGAAACTTGCCACAAGTTATTGTCGCAAGAAATGATCTATTCTCAAAAAAAATTGTTTAAATCAGTTCACTACAGCATATAGCTACCATACAAACTTAACGATCTGAAACAAGTGCTTGTAACGAAAACATTTTCATTTGACGAAATATATTTACCAAATTTGGCACGGATTATTATCCAAAGCAATGACACGTTCTTCGAAAAAATTGTTGAGATTGGACCACTATAGCATATAGCTGCCATAAACTGACCTGTCAAATTAAAGTTCTACTATGGAATATTATTATTTTTATATTTCTAAGGGTTAAAATATATTCGGTACAACTGAAGTTATCGTTTTTACCTTTTTCAACTTATGGCTACAAGGGATGTATACTACGCTGGCCAAAACAGGATAAAGCTTTTATGTAGGTTGGTATGATAGTCAGTGACATCTGTGCCAAATGTCACATCAAAATAGTCACTTGTGTTTAGTCTTTCTGAAGTCTCTTGTCTTTCTGAAGCACATAAAATGCATTCGGCGTTTCTTACGATTAGTGAAATTATTCAACAAAGAAGTTTCATTAAATTTTGTGTGCGGAATCAGATTTCTGTTGCCGACACGTTGAGAAAGTTGGAAAAGGCCTCCGTGATAATTTTATTTATTTATTTATTTATAACAATTCATACAACAAAAAGGAGTTTTATTATATAAATACATAAACGCAGCACTGGCTACGAGGCCTTCAGCCGATAATTGTTTGTCACGAACCAAGTGTTTATGATTGGTTCAAAATATTGAAAGAGGGTCGAGAACGCGTTAACCACGAACTACGTCCAGGACGGTTAACAACATCAACAATTTAATAAAGAAATTGGTGTTTTAGAAACGTCGATTAACAGTCAGATATCTTACTGGCATCGTTGGAATATCGGAAGGATCAGTAAAAACCATTGTTACACTTATTTTGCGAAAACATTAAGTAATTTTGGCACCAATCGTACTTTCACTTTTCTTAGACCCAAATATACGGAAAGTGAAAGTACGATTGATGCCAGAATTACTCAATGTTTTCGCAAAAAAAGCGTAACAATGCTTTTCGACCATCAGAATGTCAGAAAGCGCTATATTACTGGCGATGATCCATGCTTACGACTCGGAAATAGATGGCCAATCGGCCGAATATCGTGGCAATGGTGACCCGTAGCCGAAAACTCTACGCCAAGGCATTTCAAAAACCATGGTTATGTTGACAGTTTTCTTCGAAAATCGAGATATGGTGCACCCCGAATTCCTTCTGTCCTTCCAGACTTAACTTTTCATCAAAATAGTTCGAAAATATAGGCCGATAACTCTTGGTTGTTTCACCATGCTAATATACATACTGCATTGATTCTTCGTTAGGTATTCGACAAATTTTCATCCAATATTGTGCCGCAACCACCATATTTGCCTGATTTAGCTTTGTATGACTTCTGGCTATTCAGCAAACTCAAACAACCGCTCCGAAGAAACAGGTCTGAGTCAACTAGAGACATTAAACGTGAATTGCTGCGCGCATTGAAAGCTATTCCGAAAATTAACTTTAATAACTGTTTCAAGGATCATAAAAAACGTTGGCACAAGTGTATTGGGGCCAAGGGGGTTTACTTTGAGTGGGACGACAGAGATTTTGATGAATAAATTAATAGTTTTAAAATTATGAACAAAGTCTTACTATTTATTGCTCGTAGTAATATATGGATCGAAAAAAACAAAAATGGATAAAATATTCTCAGAATGTCAGCATCATTCACATCTTTTAAGAATTTGCGGTTGACTAAAAAGAAAATTTTATTACATAAGACCGTGTTTTCTGCTGATTTTCTATATCTCTAATAATATTTCTGTATCTTTAATGCTTTTGAATGAAATTTCCCGTTTTTTCAGTAACAAATTTTGAGTACCAGATAATTATAGCTTGTTTTCAAAGAGGTGAAGCAAGTTATATTTTTATTATAAAAACTAGAGGACTCGTCCATGCTTCACTGTGGCTGATACATAGATAATACTACTACTACCATCTATATGATTTCTATTAGTTGGATTATAACTATTAGTTAATGAGATAAAAATCATATTTATGAAGCAACTTGTGTTAGTTTTAAAAAATGGATCATAAGGCATTTCGAGTGTTAATAAAGCATTGCTTTTTGGAGGAAAATACTGTTGAATTTGGGCTCAGGGAAATCCACAGATGAATTGATATTTGCTAAGCGTAAAGAAGCGAAAGCTCTGTGCAAAGTGGGTGCCTCGCAAGTTCATAATCCAACAAAAACAACGAATAACTGATTCTGAGAAGTGTTTGAGTGCTCTTTAATCGTAATAAACCGAATTTTGCAATAAAACATAACTCCATCATTTCCCACTGAAGTCCAATCGACTGTCATTCTAGCGGACTGTCATTCTAGTAGACTGCACATGATGAACCGGTCTTTAAGCGTGGAAAGACGAAAAAGTCGGCTGAAAAAGTTATAACATCAGTCTTTTGGGATGCACGTGGTATATTACATACTCAACGACTGATTACTGAGCCAGTTATAATCTATTTTACTGCGTATTTGGTTGCAGTTCTTTTCCTCTATTCCAAATACTTAGCAATAGTATTATTTTTTAGGGAGAATCTGTTTATAATTGTACGCATACATATATTCAAATGATTTCTACAAACATAATTTTTAAACAAATGCTTATTATTTGAAATATAATTTTTGTATTTATGAGTTGTATTAAATTTTGACATAAAGAGATAAGAGGTATCCTATGTCCTTACCCTGGTTCTAAGCTACTTCTCCACCAATTTTCAGCCAAATCGGTTTAGCCGTTCTTGAGTTATAAATGGTGCAACTAACACAACTTTCTTTTTTATATATAGATATAGCTACCCATAGATGTATTGAATCACCCAATTTATTACTTAAGAACGAACAACTCTATCCACGTTATGAAAACTTGTCTACAGATGTCGCCTTTTATTTTAGCATAGTTTAAGGTTTGAATATTGGATACTGCGATGGTAGCGCAATCTATCGGATCCAATGTAAAACATTCCAAAATTAGCAATTCATTACAAATGAAAAATTTATTAAAAAAAACATTTTCCAGTGGACCAAATTGTGAATCTAAACCATCCTCAAATCTCCTTAAACATACACAATCAATTTCATCAAAATCGGTCCAGCCGTTTAGGAGCAGTTCAATTACAAACACACGGTCAGAAGATTTATATATATGTAAAGATAAATAAAATAAAATGTCTTAGGCAAATAATTCGTTGACATTTCATTTTTAAGATTTAAGGTAAATAAGCACATTAGCCAAATTAAAAATTTTTTAGAGATCAACTCTTTTCTTGTAGTTGCTTCTCTATTGTACAAAATTGTAGAATCGTCATCTAGTTATCTCCAAATGAAATTCGTATTTACTTGTATGATAAGTATGGTTATTTCAATTAATACATCGTTTTCTATTCAACAATTTGTATTTGTGGACGATTTTTAAGGTTGCCGAGTAGATTATGATGGATAGACAAAGTTTGCTGGAGGCGAAGAAGGATCTCGTCAAGCTCACACGAAGATCAACCATTCGTAAATCGCTGTAGTCAGTTTAACTTGGACCATTTCCTATTCTACTGATAGTGAGAGAGAGCGTATTTTTATCATTGATAGAAAACCCAGGACATCGTTTTTAATCTGAAGTGGGTGGACAATGAGCTCAAGTATAGTACCGCCGCCACCAAAATCGGAGTTAGTACTAACTTCTTTGAAAGTAGAGGTGCTCTTATTACCTTTATTGCAAGCTGTTCAGCCTAATAAACCACGAACGACCTATCGCGAATCATAGATGTGTTCTGAAGCACCGTTATCATATTGCTTAACATTTCTAGCGGTGTTTTGAGCTTTTGATAAATTGTGTGGGATCCAACGGGAACAAATTTTTTAAATTATCATGCATTATCGGTGGTCCCACTCTTGCCTATAGTTGTCTTAATCTCACAATATGTCACATGACGGACTCGCAATACCAGTTAGCGCACAGTATCAATAGTTTCTGGAACAACAACTGAATTTGAACGACTTTTACGAAATCCGTCTTGGAGTGATCCACAACCTCGATTGAATTTATCATACCATCGATGAACCCTGCTCCTTGATGGGGCTTCATCGCCAGAAACTGTTGCTGAGATAATCCACGTTAAAAGTTATAAAAAATAATCGCTCGAAAATATTCGCGGTTCAATTCAAGTTTTTGGCTGAGATGAATTTTATAAGTTACTGTAAACAACAGAAATAGCGTATGTCAAAACGTTATAAGTATGCATAACAACAAAAATGTCAATTTTAGCTATAAAGTTGTGAATTGTCAGATTGCAACAGTAGTTTTGCCAAATCTCGAAACATAAAAGGCAACCCACGTATAGCATACTTATAAAACTGCCAAACAAACTGTATGATCGTAATTAAGATATTGTAAGGCATATCTTCTATTTGTGAAGGATATTGTAGC
This sequence comes from Bactrocera neohumeralis, assembly GCF_024586455.1. Lineage (NCBI taxonomy): Eukaryota > Metazoa > Arthropoda > Insecta > Diptera > Tephritidae > Bactrocera > Bactrocera neohumeralis. The sequence goes on from NC_065923.1 coordinate 47,211,517, forward strand.
TTCGGTGCAACGAAATTAACATTATTTCTTGTTTCTTTCAATATTTGGTATACCAAAACAACTTGCCTGAAAGTAATTTTTCAATTTTCCTTGCACACAACACTTCTTCACGCTCTTCTTTCACGCTTCAATTGCAATGTAAGCATTTTAATTTAAATACTCCAAGCTACCTGTGAATGCGAGAAAATAACAAACAATATCGAAAATTTCTGTTCGTGGCTCGCAACCATAGAACTGAGCAGCAACAGCAAACTTTAGCACAAACCGCGTTACTCATACGCCACCGACAACACGACCAACGCTATGAACGCCGCGACCACTATAAGCTATGGCTTATGCACGGGAGAGGAGAGTGCCGGAGTGGATTTTCATATTCTCGCAAACCGAAAATATTTTTAATAAACACGCTGCATCCAATATAAGCACACCCAAGCAATACTGTCTGCAATTTGTAGGTGTTTGTGTGCGCGTGTTGTTTGAAGGTATTCGTTGCTGTGTTGTTGGCGTGCTGCAAGCGGTCAGCTGGTTGGGTGTGCACACGCATTTCCGCTATTTCAATTTTGTAGCTAATATTTACTTGCAATTCCCTTGCACCGTTGTTGCGCTCTCCATCACCGAGGTTGTTGCTATTGTATGCTAGTTATGTGCGGCAGCAATGCATTGCTGCTTCAACCGATCGCTTGTGGCTGCTGCAACTGCTTCTTCCGCTCGGCCAATCGCCATTGTTGCCGACTCGCATGCTTTCAACGCTCTTGTGGCGCGCTTATCAAGTGTAATCCTGCACAGCTCAGCAGTATATATTTTACTCGAGGTTTTTGTATAATAATCTATCAGGAAATATGTTGTACGTACGTAGCTAGCAACAACAAAAACCATGTTTATTGTTCTATGGAGTTGCATTTAAATAAACTGTGTGCTACAGTGTATAAAAGTAAGTGCTGGCAACAGTTATATTAACGCAAGTTATTATATAACTCAGCATCCGATACAATGGAGCTTCGCTTGCATTAAAATGTGTCTGTGTGTGTTTGTGTATAGAAGGTAACTCAATATAATGGACGAGCATATATAATGGAATAATACCCGATAAGGTCACCACAACGTTAAGTTATCTTACAATAGAAGTAGAGAGCTGAGAAAATTTGAGAAAACTTGTATGCAATGAATTTAATATGTGGCTGGTGTCAGGAGAGTATGAAAACTCTATCACAATTGTAGAAGATTTAGAAGAAGCTCATAATACTCATACTCTGTGGAATAAGGATAACGATGGTGTTCTTAGAGCTGAATATATTTTGTAACTATTTGTCAGAGATGATAACAACGAAATGATTAACAATTAAGGTGCTTTTAATGCATAAATCTAACAGCGCGGTGAAGTAAGATACTTTCTCTCAATATTTGTGCAACAATGATGTAAGGTCATGTTTCTTCTACTTCTTTAATGGCATAGACACCGTTAATGCGGTAATAGCCGTGTTAACAGCAGCGCGCCAATATTTTTTTCTTTTCGCTATTTGGCGCCAATGCGAGATACCCAGTGCTGCCATAACCTTCTCCACCTAATCTCTCCAACGGAGTGGAGGTTTTCCTCCTCTGCTTTCACCGGCGAGTATTGAGTCGAATACTCTCAGAGCTGGACTTAGCTCGAATGACAAGACCTAGCAAACGTAGCCGCTGTCTCATAATTCGGTGAACTACGTCAATGTCGCCGTATATCTCTCCATCGAATGCGATATTCGCAGTTGCCAATGAGCAAAGGCGCATAAATCCTCCGCAAAACTTTTCTTTTGAACACTCGTAACGTCGACTGATCAGATGCTGTCATTGTTCAGGCCTTTGGACCATATAGCAGGAAGAGATAATGAGTGACTTATAGAGTATGGTCGTCCTCTCTCGACGACTTACTTCTCAACTGCCTACTCAGTCCGAATTTGCACCTGCTGATAAGAGTTATTCTGGTGATATATATCAATATCATCGGCATACGCCAACAGCTGTACACTCTTATAAAAGGTTGTACCTGTTCGATTTAGTTCTGCAGCACTAACTATTTTCTTCAGAAGCAAGTTGAAGAAGTCGCACGATAGGGAGTCGCCTTGTCTGAAGCCTCGTTTGGTATCGATCGGCTCGGAGAGATCTTTCCCGATCCTGACGGAGCTTTTGGTGTTGCTCAACGTCAGTTTACACAGCCGTATTACTTTTGCGTGGATACCAAATTCAGACATAGCGGCATAAAGGCAGCTCCTTTTCGTGCTGTCGAAAGCAGCTTTGAAATCGACGTAGTGATGGTGTGAGTCGATTCTCATTTCACGGGTCTTGATTTGGTGAATTGTGAATGGTTAATGTCTGGTCAGTTGTTGGTTTTCCATGCCTAAAGCCGCACTGATAAGGTCCAATCAGTTTTTTGACGATGGGGTGTAATTTTTCACGCATGCATGTTTATTGATGCTGCTGCGCTCATGGGTTGTCGGTTTTGTTGTGCTTCACAGGAAACCTGTACGACGTTAGAATGGTAAAATCGTATAAAAAGGTATAAAAAGGATTCACTGAAGTGACTTACTGCAAAAATAATCTTAATTAGTTACTACAGGAAGACGATAATCCGGAATATAGGAGCAAGACTCTGTACTCAATGTAAATAATAAAGCCATATTGCTACTTTAGATTGGTCATCAGAGTCATCAGACGCCAATCCAATAGATAATGATTGTGCTATTATGAAAGCCAAAATATCATAACAAAACAATAAAACAATAAACTCTCTGTAATTACCAATAAAGGCTACCTGTACTTTATACAACGAAAACGTTATTTATTGAACGCAGTGAAAGCCTCATGTCAAACAATTTTTAAATCAGTGAAATTATTTAACAAAAAAGTTGCATTAAATTGCGTGCGGAATCAAATTTCTGTTGTCGAAATGTGCAGAATGTTTGAAAAGGCTTCCGGTGATAATTGTTTGTGGCGAGAAAATTTTTTGAGGGTCGACAAGGCGTTGATTTGCGTGCAGGACGGCCTGACGATGATTGATGATTAACATGGCAATAAAATAAAGGAATTGGTGCTTGAGAATTGACGATTAACAGGCAGGGCTTTACTGGCATCGTTGGCATATCAGAAAGACCAGTGAAAACCGTTTTGAAAGATCATTTGGGCGAAAGCACGTTTGGTTCCAAAATCACTTAATTCTTTCGAAAAATATCGTCGCGGTAACGTCTGTGAAATAATGCTTTCTGACCATCAGAATGTCATGAAACGTATTATGCGATAAATCTTGAATCTACGCCTACGATCCGGAAACAGACGTTTAATCGGCCGTATATCGAGGCAAAGGTGAGCCGAAGCCGAAAAAATCACGTCAAAACAGATCAAAAGTCAAGGTAATGTTGACAGTTATATTCGATTATCGAAGTGTGGTGCATTTCGAATTCCTTCCGACTGGCCCAATTGTCAAAAAGGAATACTATTTGAGTGTAATGCATCATAGCTATTCGTAAACAGAAATAGGAATTATGGGCCGAGAACTTTTGGTTTTTGCAGCTCGATCAAGCACCGTCGCACACTGCATTGATTCTTCGTAAGTTTTTCGACAAATTCTGAAAAAATATCGTGCCGTAACCACCGTATTCGCCTGATTTAGCTCCGTGCGACTTCTGGCTATTCAGCAAGATCAAACGACCGCTCTGGGGGAAAATGGTTTGAGTTAATTGAAGATATTAAAAGTGAAATGCGACATGCATTGAAGACTGTTGCGGACATTGATTTTTACAACTGTTTAGAGGATTAGCAAAAACGTTGGCACAAGTGTATTGCGATCAAGGGGATTTACTTTGAAGGAGACGATATAGACTTTGAAGATTAATTAAAAAATTTTAAATTTATGAACAAACACTTACTATTATATCTTTCGCGCATAGTGGTATGCACATATACCAATATAATTCATTAATCAGTTAAGCAAAAGCTTAGTCAAGATTTCTAAAAATTAGGCTTTATACAAAATACGCTTCAACAGCCGTTATGACCTCTTTTTGATGAAAAACGCTTGCCACGTATACATTTTTTGAGTTCTGGAAACAAATGCAAGTCGCTGGGGGCCAAATCTGGTGAATACGGTGGACGCTCCAACAATTGGAACTTTAATTCATGGATTTTAGCCATTGTCAAAATGCTCTTGTGACACTGTCCTGATGAAAAAAGATTTTTTTTTGCCAACCGGTTCCTTTTTCACGAAATTTTCCCTTCAACTGGTCCAAAAGGTTGCAATAATGTTCAGAATTGATTTTTTTTAACAGTTTGCAAGTATCCACATTTCCAAAAAATGTCACTTAAAATATGGCTCGAACTGCCTAATGAGATGTGTGGAGCCTCGACTAAATCTCTCTCAGTCAATCGATGATCTTCCAAAACGATATCCTGTATTGTGGCTATGATTTTTGGTGTTGATGCGCTTTTTGGACGTCCTTCATGTGGATCGTCTTCAAGGCTGTACGACCACGTTTAAATTCAGCATCCCATCTTTCTACCGTTTTAATTGTAGGTGAACAATCATTATAGTACACTTTTTTTCAAAAATAATACAGTAAACAGGTCTCTTTGGATTAAAATGCAAATTCAAATGCTTGCAAATTCTGCTTCCACATTCATGGAGAGCATTATGTCACAATGTGCATACAGTCAAATACATCGAAAAATTTCAAACGCCTTTAATTCTTACGAAAAGTCTTATAAGTTTCGATGTTGGTAAACACAGGTCTTTTATTCTAGAGGGTGAGTGACAATTCATCTATCTGCGGCAATTTTCAATATATTTCTATTTGAATGAATCATTATATATGTATGTGTGTATACTTTGTGGTAAAGACAGGAAAGCAACTACAAAATGACCTCAAATAGCGAAGGAGCATATGAAAGCGAAAAAATGTCATGAGAAGTGGACTGTTTTGTTGTATTATGATGAGCTTCACATATATTCATAAGCATAAGAATTCTGCCACAGAAGTGGCACAAAATAGAACGAAGCAAAGCAAAATGAAATATAAAATGCTGGCAAGCCAAGTATGAAGGACACCGAGCAGTCGGTGGAAAGCAATGATGTGTAAATTATTTAATGGCATTTTCCGGTCGATATTCAAATGACTTACACACACACGTTCACAAGAAAAACTATGTCGCAGGGTGTGTGAAGGCGAGATTGTCTGGATTTGAGTGCTCAGTATGCTTTCCCTGGCGGGTCCTCTATTTTTTCTCATTATTGTAATTCTTCCAAGTATTATTATTATTGTTATTACTATTACTATTATTATTGTTATTGTTATTACTCGCATAGGCGCACATTTGCGTTGAAGTGTTTTGCTTAAAAGGCAACAATAAAGTGCAATGGACTGTGTGGTAAAGTCGGGTCTTAAATATTTCGACCACCTGTGTGGGCAGTAAGTCAATGTTCAGCGATGTGAACTGAAATAGAGTGCTTTTAAATAAATATATATGAGTGATATTATCCGATACGGATTTCAAGGATATTTAGAAAATACAATGGTTCATAAACAAATTTTTGTGTAAGGTCGTGTGTACTGGACAACGAGGACGAGGCAAGATATTGTCGCTACTTACATTACCCGAAATATACCAAGAACAAAAATCCAAATAAATCAAAAATACAAATAATTATAGTTTATATCATAATATGCAATGTGTAGGTGAAAATGTTCGCAAATCGTTCAAATTTCAGTTAAAACCTAGTTGTGTAACCAAGAGAGCTATACTCGCTCGAAATAAATGACACGTAGAACGAGTATTCGTCTCTTACTAACGAGAGTACTGAACTTAACATTAATCCAAAGGGAACACTCCCCTATCACTCTTGAGCTCTTTAGGGAGTTTATATTGCATTTATTTTCCAGTAAAATTACATAAAAACTGAACCATTCGTCCTCTTAACCTATAAAACAAGATAAAAGATTATGTGGTATTAGTTATAAAGAGTAAGATTGAAATTAGTTTTTCTCTCAAAAATCTTCAGCGAAGAAAGTGATGCTCTTAATCAGCCACCGATATCAATTTTTATTCCTTACTTTTATATTCTCTTACTAATTCAATCTTTACTGGGGGAAACATCGCTTACACGCCAATTCGAGATATCAACTGCAGTCAGGTCCTCCTCCACCTGATCTCTCTAACGGAGTGGAGGTTTTTCTCTTCCTCTGCTTTCACTGGTGGGTATTGAGTCGAATACTCTCAGAGCTGGAGTGTTTTCATTCTTTCGGAGGACAAGACTTAGCCAGCGGAGCCGCTGTTTCTTATTTCGCCGAATTATGTCGCCGTATATTTCGATGAGCAAAGGACCATAAATCTTCTACAATTCTCTCGAGCTCTCCTAAGGTCGACTCATCAAATGATAACATTGTCCATGCCTCCGCACCATATAGCAGGACGGGAATAATGGGGGACTTATAGAGATTGTTTTTTGTTCGTCGAGAGAGGACTTTACTTTTCAATTGCCTACTCAGTAGAAAGTAGCACCTGTATTTATCATGCTGCTGGCACCACTTAACGTTTGATATGGATGAAGAATACTAAAGAGTCCTGTATTAATTCTATTAAGAACTTACCTTTGAAGGTGTCGTCTACGGCATTTTTCTCCGCCAGGAAAATACCAGTAAATATTACCTCCTTCTCGATATAGAGATAACTGAGTAATCTCGTCAGGCTGGGTGAGTTTAGGTTAAGTCGTAGGATTGATTATAGTTTATGGTTCTTGGATATATATCCGCCCTTTGTGATAACCCTCCTAAAATGAATTACCAGGCTTTCGTGTAAAGATGAAACGTTTTGAGCTTATTGTATTTTTATTAATGAGATTAGCCGAAGCCCAAGGAAACTTTGATTAACTTTGCGCAGAGCAAGTAGTTCGGAGGATCACTTTCCTTTCACTCTGGACGAAAAGAGTCTCGCAGTCGCCCAAATCCTGCTTGTTGACTGCTTGCTGAGTTCACTGGAGATACCACAGAATAATAAGAGGTAGTACATTGGTCCAGCGCTAGAACGCAAGAAGGCGCCGGAAAACTGACTCACTTCCGAACGAAAAAAATTGGGGTAAGGGCGACATTCCTAGCAAGCTCATCGGCCTGGTAGATTCCAATGTGATTGGACAAATCTACAAGCTTAATACACAAGAAGCGTGAAGTTGTTTCTAATAAGATCATGTAGACTTTGACTAAATTTGAGCGCACAGTTAGCGAGCTCAAAGCCAGTAAAGCCGCTCGGCTATCGGAGTAAACGCACACCTCTTTGAAGGAAGGAAATTATAGTTGATGGAGAGCTTCCGAATACTCCATTTCCCACCCTCTCTCCTAACTTCAATCCAGCCGTGAAAAAAACTCACTCCAATTCCTCTCCAACGTCTTCGTTCCGCCTACAAAACCCTTGTAGGTGTGTGAGCAGAGAAAGAACTCCGCTATACACTCATCTAGATTATAAGTTAGTGGAGATTTTCAGTGTGTCCCTTCTATACACAGCTTCCCTAAGGCTAATAGCAGCTTTCCCCCCATAGCACCTACCGGATATGTCTACAGTTTCAAGGTGTAGAATAGCATTGAGTGTCATTGTTGGTGCTGGCCATAGTATACCATCGATGCCGATGAGGGCCGCTCTTTGAACATGCTCCTGCTTAGCATGTGTGTTTTTTCCGAACGCCCTCAGCTAGACAACAATACCATAAAACATTATTGGCTCAAGTACGGTTTCATTAGCCGTGAACATAACTTTTGATGAAAGGCGCCCTTTGCCTTCCTCACTCTTCCTCAATGTTTGATTTTCATTAGAGCTTCCTATCAAAGATAAGGCGCAGGTACTTCTCCCTGTCCACCGGTTGAATAATTGAAGGTTTTTACTAGCTCATTTTTATTCAAATTTATGGCTAAGTCTATTTCTAGCTGCCCACATGGTTACCAAATTTTCCATTGGGTGAGACCGTAAACGGTGTTAAGGATAATTGTTTTTACCAAAGGAGCGACATTGCTATAGACAACTACCTGGCGGCCTCATTCCTGAAGTTCCTTCAAAAGGTCGTTCACCACTGGGATCCAAAGCAAAGAGGAAGGAATCTCCGCCATAACCGCTCTTTCATAAAGGAGACTAAAAATGATATGCTTTAGCTCCAACCTCAAACGAATTAAGAGTTCCAAGACAGTGTCGGCCAACCTCCTTTGTTGTAGACAAGTTGACACTTTAGGAGCTCTCTAACTTGTCCGCGACAACAAAAATATGTCATCTTTTATCTGAGATAAGTGCTTTCTAGATTTGTTCATATAAAATATGCTCTTACTTTGTCATTTGGCTTCACCGTTTCCTCTAAGAAGTTTTATATTTGTATAAATTAAAATAAATATTTTATCAATATATTTTCCACGTTGACTCCTCAACTCTTAACTCCTAGACCTGTTGTTGTTGATCAAAGTCAATATCAACAACACAATGCTCACACAAGTGCACCGCTGAGCACATCCTTGCATATCCTCTGCATTAGTGCAACTCTTTAAACAAATATGTGACTTGGAAAGCACTTTGAAATACTCTTCATTTTATTTCTACTTTAGTTTTCGTTTAGCTGCCTGATATATGCACCTGCATTTGCATTATCCCATTGTATTGGTGCAAATTTCCAACTTGTGAGCTCGTTAACCTTGACGCAAAAATGCACTTGACATCTGGCAAATGCAACAAGAAAATGCCAAAGCACACACACGTATACACTCATACAATTCACATACACACACATGCGCGAGTGACACATACTTATATGCTTCAGCAAACGTTCAATGCGCTCACACACACACAGCTCTAAGTTGCACACTCGCGCAGGCAGCTCACACGGCATTTGCATATGAAAATATTTCTTTAAATATGCAAATGCGAGCGAGCCAAAATGCACGATGCACGGCGTCGAAAGTCATTTCGTTCGCAATTTTATGCTCCAACATACTCATTTTGCCATTTTCATTCGAAAACGGCGCGCCTGTATGCGTCTGATTGGGTGTGTGTGTGTGTGTGTGATTGGCCTTAAGTGGCTTAAGTTGATTAAAACAGCAAAGTAGTTTGCAAATTTACCGTTCACTTACAGTACTAAACTATTGTGGGGTGACATGTTAAGTGAAAGCCACAAGCGATTGACAGTTTTTCTTTTTTCAGTGGAAAAACAATTTACACTTCCAAACTGTTTTCACTTTGGCTGGAATAAAAAAAAAAAATATTTGCATTATTTGAGAAAAAAGATTAAAGTCATTAAATTCAAGAAAATAGTTTCGTTTTACACATAGGAGATTTTAATGGTCAACATAAAGCTAATGCTTGTTAGGATATCTTAGAAATGAAGTATCCATTATTATTTTTCTAACGAGATGGGAAACTTTCCTTTCTCTCTATACCTTCTCTCTAAAATTGGCCACAAATTGCAGCGCTAACATTTCACTTATCTCCAGCATCAATATTCAATTATTGCTTTACTTTTATTCTTACACGATGTTCACAAGATCATCAGAGAGCTTCATCTAGTAATAGTGTCCGTTTTTCCCAGTTGGCAATTTATGTGTACTTCTTGCTTTTTTATATGACAAAGAATGCTTAAACCAATATGAAATTCATAATAATTCTTTAGGCCTGGGTCCTAGAAAACTGCATTTAGTTCAAGTATTTGAGGGAGAGAGAGTATCATCACCATACTTCTTAGCTTTCTCGAACAACCCGCGTGACATCGGAGTGATTTCGCAATCATCAAATTTGAATTCAGTTTGTCAATGATTCGATCTTTGCTTTTCTAATAATTTCACGAAGCTAGGTAATTTGACATCAAATATGGAGTTCTGTTATTTCGTATTAGCTGAAATTTAAAAAGTAAATCTTCATCTTTAAGTGGCACCCTTGGCACCAAAGCACATGTTCAACTTTGCACAGTAGCAGTAAGTTATTTGTATGCCTTTTCTGAGAAAGCTTACTAAATGTACAAGTATATTACGAAGGTTTTCGAACTTTCACTTTATACCGCATATGTATATCGCCAACATGTGAGTCTTCTTCTTCTTCTTAATTGGCGTAGACACCGCTTAAGCGATTATAGCCGAGTTAACAACAGCGCGCCAGTCGTTTCTTCTTTTCGCTACGTGGCGCCAATTGGATATTCCAAGCGAAGCCAGGTCCTTCTCCACTTTCTCTTCCAACGGAGTGACTTATCTCTATGAAAATGAGAGATGATGTTTTCCTCATAACAGTATAAGTTTGTGCCTAACATGGATAAACTTGGGCGAAAACTTGACCTAGCCTCCACGTGAAAAACACATGACATCCGATTGACTTTACCCCATATGATTTGTGATGATACCTTACTGAATCTCAAGGAAAATTTTATTAGTATGTGGCATATTAAAACATGGAAGCTAGTATTGGCAAAATTAGATAAAATAGGGTCGATACTACACCAACTTCCATATGCTACATTTGTAGAATTTCATTTTTCTAACAAACGTGTTACATCTTTATGTATATAAATCTTCTGACCGTGTGTTTGTAATTGAACTGCTCCTAAACGGCTAAACCGATTTTGATGAAATTTTTTGTGTGTGTTCAAGGAGATTCGAGAATGGTTTACATTTACAATTTGGTCCACTGGAAAATGTTTTTTTAATTAATTTTTCATTTGTAATCAATTGCTAATTTTGGAATGTTTGACCGATAGATTGCGCTACCATCGCAGTATCCAATATTCAAACCTTAAATTGGCGTAAACGTGCAATAAACAAAACGATGCCAAAGTAAAAGGCGACATCTGTAGACAAGTTTTCATAACGTGGACAGAGTTGTTCGTTCTTAAGTAATAAATTGGGTGATTCAATACATCTATGGGTAGCTGAAACATTTTTTTACCTGCTAACTATTGGAGGGGGTATCTTGACAGGCAATTTTAAATTGCCATAGATCTGGCATAAAAAAATAGCGGCACAACTGAAGTGTTGATAAAAAGGTCTATTAAAATTTGAGATATACAGAAATCTTTTCGAAGCATTGCAAGACTGATGCTATAACCTTGCCAGCCGATTTTTTGTCTTTCCACGCTTGAGAACCGTTTTTTAATATGCAGTCCACCAGGCTGACAATCGATTGGACTCGATTGATTTCACTGATGCACAGCCCAAATTCAATAGTATTTTTACCCCAAAAACCAATTCTTTCTTAACGCACGAAATGCTTTTTGATTCATTTTTGTTGCTTCACCAAAAATGCGATTATTCCTTAACTAATACTTATAATCTAACTAATAGAAATCATACAGATGATACTGGTAGTTCTACCTACATATGTATCAGCCACAGTAAAACATGTATACCGAACTTCTATAACTCGAACTCTTGTATCAGCAATAGAAGTCAAATTTCATACAAATTTTCTCCATAACTCGAAATCCCTCTAACGCAAAAATTTATGTTGTGGATTATGGTGAATAGAGTTAAGGAAGATCAACTGTTCATATTAAAGCTTGGATTCCAATCATTTCGTTGACGGTTTTCACCTTAAAGTATTTCCCTGGCTTTGATTCTTGAAAGTTGCAAGAGTATAAATGATGTGTTGTTTGTTATCTTTCTTTTTCAATTAGTTTCGTTCTGTTATGATTATTTTTTGTAATTTATTTACTATATCTTCTATCTTTATTGAAAAATTTTATGAAAATTCGGTGTCGATACGATGACTTTTTAGTATATACAAGGTGCGTTCCAAAGTAAACAGGACTTAAAAAAAAACACAACAAATGGTTTTTTCGATAAAATCAATTTATTTCATTCAAAACAGTCTGCTTCTGCTTCAATGCAGCGTTTTGCACGGTCTAAAAGCATTTCGAACGTGTGTTTTAGCTCGTTGGCCGGTATGGCCGCCAGTATGCCGGTGCAAGCCTTTTGAATAGCCTCTACGTCTGCATAACGCTTTCCTTTCATGGGCAAATGCATTTTTCCGAAAAGGAAAAAGTCACACGGTGCCATATCAGGTGAATACAAGGAGTGGTTAATGGTTAAAATGTGATTTTTGGTCAAATAATCGGTCACAAGCGTCGATCGTTGGACGGCGCATTATCGTGCAACAACGAGTTCGAAGCTCATTTTCGCACCGATAACACAAACATGCTGACACTTAAAACGCAATAACTTCACTTCCAATCAATGAAATGTCATGAAATGGACAATCGATAAAGATAGCAAATTCTAACGCACCAGTCGACATATAGATGGCGCCACCAGGGGGCGCTAGATTCAAAAAGTCCTGTTTACTTTGGAATGCACCTTGTATGTACATGCAGGCTCTGAACATATCATGGGTTCTAAATATTGTGTGCAAGTTGGTAGTAAGCGTCTGTCCTAAATACAGACGATAAACGTCATTCAAAGTAAGGTCCATTAAAGTATGGTTCATGTAAATAACCTCCTTTTTGTAAAAAAAAACTAAAGTTCTAGGAGTGTCAACGGGTTATATGTGTCGCGTTAAAAATTATTAGCTTTCCACTGGCTTAACTTAATTTCATAATTGCTCTCAAACTCAACAAAAAACAAGAAATAAACTTTTTAGCTACACTCAATTTAGCTACAGGATTAAATCAGTTGCAGAGTCAAAACCTTTTTTAACAGATATTTTTCTGACATGATGCCACTTGGCACTGAAATAATCGGCCTTTCCTTTTTTATTACATATAGAAAAATGTAGAATATATAAAATAATGCAGTATTTAGATTTCTTAATTTGGCTTATTAACATTATTGGATGTAAACCTAAAGCAAATAAAGCTCCTGACATGTGGAAAATAATTTAAAAAAAATGCTTACATTCAGACTCCAAAATATAGGAAGATCGTCAATTGCCTTCTAGTATCTAACTGTAATAAATTAGCAATGTCTTCATGAAAATATTTTAAATTAAACAGCATTAAAAATAGAAGCAATGCGTAAACATCCTTACTATCTTCTTCTTTATTTGCCAATTCGTATTCGAATATTGGTGATCATATAACATTTAATAATATTTACAGTATTAATAAGCTTAATATTAATATAATAATGTATTGTTCACATGTTAAATATATACTATATTGTATATTGAAAGAAAAAAATAAAAAAATAAAAAAATATCACAGATTTTGATTTATCGCAGCATATTTCTCTCTATCTCTCGCCACATCTATAAGGTTGCCAATGTTCTGGATTCCTGTCCATTGTCGAATGTTTCGAAGCCACGAAAGTTGTTTACGACCAATACCCCGTGTTCCTTCAATTTTTCCTTGGATAATTATTTGTAGGAGCTCATACTTAGAGTGCCTCATAATATGTTCTAGGTAAGCTGCTTTTCTTTGTCTTATAGTCCTTAACAACTCTCTATTGCGGTTTAATCTTCTCAAAACTTCACTGTTTGTAACTCGATCTGTCCATGGGATTTTTAGGATTCTTCTAATAAGCCATAGCTCGAAGGACTCTAGTTTGTTCATATCTGTGATTTTTAGAGTCCACGTTTCCATCGCATAGAGAAGCACGGACCAAACATAACATTTTAAAAAACGTATTTTGGTTGTGATGTTGAGGTCATGGCTACATAATATGTTTTTGTATTTGAGAAAAGTTGTTCGCGCAAATTCGATTCGACATTTTATTTCTTTTGAACAGTCCCAACTTTCATTGATCTGACAACCAAGGTACTTGAAATTTTTAACTCTTTCGATTGGATTGTTATTAATCATGAGGTGTGTGTCATTGTATATGTTTTTCCTACTAATAATCATGTACTTCGTCTTGTTTATGTTAATGCGTAGGCCATATTCGTCACTACGTAAGTTAACTCGGTTTACAAGTTCTTGTAATCCCATCACGCTATCTGCTATAAGTGTAGTGTCATCTGCATAGCGTATATTATTTATGAAAATACCATTAACTTTCACACCTTGATCAATACTGGTTACCGATTCTTGAAATATTACTTCAGAATATTTGTTAAATAACAAGGGTGACAGAATGCATCCTTGTCTTACACCTCGTGAAATAGATATTTCTTCGGTTATATCACCATTGATGCTTACATGGGCAGTTTGTTGCCAATATAGATTTCTTATGCAACAAATCTCTTTGTCATCTATTCCCATAGAATGAAGACTTTCCATAAGCTTATCGTGTTTAATGGTGTCGAAAGCTTTCTCATAATCAATAAAACATAAAAATACATCTTTTTGGACATCTTTACAGTTTTGAACCAAGACTTGTAAACAGAACAATGCCTCGCGTGTTCCAAGACCTTCTCTGAAGCCAAATTGCGTCTTACCCATTGACTCTTCACATTTCTTATATATTCTGGCGTGAATGACTTTAAGAAATATCCTTACTATAGACGCCATATATTCAGTTTTATGACTTTGCCATCTGCATATTTTTATATTGCTAAAATTAATTTCTAGTTTTCTCATGCAAAATTTTCAACTGCAGAAAACTGAAAATCAAAATCAGAGGACAGAGACCTAAGCCAGTTCTGCTTTTATTCAGCTCAGTGACCTCAATATTATCAGCCCATACAGTTGAGCAGTCTTTTAGTTGCTGGCAGAAAAGTTGTTATAAACAAAACCATTGTTTTTAGAAAGCGAACCATGGTGATTATACATCAAACCTCTGCAGCATTAGGTGAATCCGTATGAGCTCAAAAGAAGAAAATAATAATATTTCCTGCTATTCACCGTTAAACGCTTAACCCACCCAATGACCCTCAACTTTTATTAAATTACTAATGACCCTTCATAAAAGCAGCAGCAACAAATGGCATTATAAAAATGAATTGACGTCCCAGCTGGCAACATTTTTACATGCCAAAGTGACCGCCAGCACTTCAGCACAACAACACAATATCACACACCACCACATAGTAATTGCCTGTGTGTGTACATTTGAATGCCCGCAATCATTTCGCACACTTCCTCGCGCTGAGATTATGCAGGGGGAGCGCGGAATGGAGCGAAAAAGGTAGAAAATAAACATAACGAATATTGCTAACAAAAGCATAAAAGCGCAAGCCGAGATTAATGAAAAATTCTACCGCGCAACAAATAACGAAAAGGTACCGGAAATATATGTGTGCGTTGTTATATCCCAGAAGATAAGCAAAAAATGTTGCTTTTATAGCTTTTGGGTGAGGTAGCGACGCGGCAAGTACAATAAATTGAATATTACTAGCAATAACGGTGTTTTTATGAGCGCGCTTAAATTTTCTGGATGACATTGTTATACACACGTACGTGTTACATACTACTATGAGCAAAAAGAGTAAGACTTTGTTCATAATTTTAAAATTCTTAATTTATTCTTAAAAATCTATGTCGTCCCCTTCAAAGTATGTCACTTTGGCCGGTATACACTTGTGCCAACGTTTTTTCCAATCCTCGAAAGAGTTGTTAAAGCCAATCTCTGAAATAGCCTTCAATTGACTCAAAATAAAAAAAGTCTTACTATTTTTTGCCCACAGTAGTACGAGTACGTATGTATATGTATGTATTTGAACATTTCCAGTACATGCAAAGTATATAGTATATACACAGTTATTTACATCTTTCCACTCAAGTGTGACCCTGACAGAACTAAAAATCCGCAAACCACAAAATTTTGCACAAACTCTCAAGTATATTTATATGCATGTACATGCTTAGAAGTGCCTGTGCTCTGGTACCACACGGCGTATGATGAACCAAAGCCTAATGAAATTAGGCGCAAATGACTCAGCAAACACTGAGTTGGCAGAAATTTCACTTTTCGGCCGCCAAGCATAAGTAAGCATTTGCTGCCTTGAATCTCAGCCAGGTGATTAGCGTGCTGCAATCGCAATGATAACGACCCTGTTGCGTTAATAAATGTATACGTATGCATAAAGCGTTGTTAAATAAGGCACGTGACTTTTTTTTACTTTTTCCACAAATGTCATTCGGAATTTTGCTGATTTGAATGACGTTGCCAACTTGCGAAAAATATTTTTGACAATTTTGAAATTATTTTAAAATAAAGCAACATTAAACAGGCGTCTGTCAAACTGCTGACTTTTATTTACGTGGCAGCAACGGTCAGGAGGCGAGTGATTTCTTGTGAAAAGTTTTAACCTGCGAACGATGTGTAAGGTCACTAAAATGTATTTCAATATAGTTCCTAATGCTTGAGTTAACTGCCGTAAAATTTAATAAGGTTGTTTCATTCAAAAATTCCTTCGAATCCCTCCCTTTAGTACATGTCCCTCCAACGAAAGAGTGTAATGCTTACAAATGATTTTAAGTCAGATTAGTTCAGCAACACCAAAAGCTCTGTCAGGATCGGGAAGGTCCTCTTTCGTTTGACTTCTTCAACATTCTTCTGGAGAACATAATTCGAGCTGCAGAACTTAATGGAGCAGGTGCAATATTCTACAAGAGTGTACAGCTGCTGGCGTATGCTGATGATATTGACATCATTGGCCTCAACACCCGCGCCGTTAGTTCTGCTTTCTCCAGAATGGAGAAGGAAGCGAAGCAGCTGGGTCTGGCAGTGAACGAGGGCAAGACGAAATATCTCCTGTCATCAAACAAACAGTCGTCGCACTCGCGATTGGCACTTACGTCACTGTTGACAGTCATAACTTTGAAGTTGTAGATAATTTCGTCTATTTATGAACCAGCATTAACACCACCAACAATGTCAGCCTGGAAATCCAACGCAGGATATCTCTTGCCAACAGGTGCTACTTCGTACTGAGTAGGCAATTGAGAAGTAAAGTCCCGCCGGGGGAAGCAGAGGAAGAGAAAGACCTGCACTCCGTTGGAAGTATCAGGTGGAAAAGGACCTGGCTTCACTTGGAATCTGCAATTGCCATCACCATGCGAAAAAAAGGAACGACTGGCGCGCTGTTGATAACTCGGCTATAATCGCATAAGCGGGTCTACGCCACTAAAAAAGAAGAGTTCATGGCTTGCAAGAGTTGATGACTAAATTGTCGTCATCAGCACAATAGTGTTAGCGTCTTTAATGTATTTAAAGGATGCCGTTTAAAAGACGACGCATTCATATGTTTCAAAGACTTTAAAAATTCGTTTAAGGGCAAGAAAACAACTTTGCGATATACGATTTTTATGGTATTCATCTATTTACTCAAAAGGTCTAAATACCAGTTCCCAAGGCTTACCTTTCAAGGTCCAAGCTCTGACAAAGATGGTGTAGTACCTAAACAAGATGACGAGTTATGTTTCGAACTTGAAGATGACAGCAGACCGAAATTTTTCCCAGAGCGAGCTAAATAATTTGATGAGAGAATAGAATATTCCCAAAAATGCTGTTGAGTTTCTTTGGTCAATGTTCAAAAGCAGAAACAGAAACTTACTTTTGTACCTTCCCATTGGCTTAGATATCGTGAGAAGTGGTTCAGTTCTTACTTTGCCCTAGAGTAAGAGTTGATTTATTGTATCAATATTGAAGATTTAATAGACACATTGAAGACCTTGAAAATCTCAGCAAAATAGAGGACTTTCATAGATTATTTTTGAAGAAGCCTAAAAGAAGTTCTGCGTCATAAAGGCAATTTGTAGGCTTCCATTCCTGTCGGTCATTTCGTACACCACAAGAAAATATACAAGAACTTGGAATTGTTTGATTTGCAAGTTAAAATATAAGGGCCACTGTTGGAAAGTGTGAGTGATTTCAATATATTGGGACATTTTTGCTTGTAAAAATTCGCTTATTTTTTGTTTCTGCGGAATAGTAGAGACCGAGCAAATTATTGGATGAAAAAGTGTTGACCTCGAAGGTAGCTTAAAGTTGGGAAAAAGAGAGCCCGGCATGAATCTTTGGTGGCTCCTCATAAAGTTCGCGAGCTTGACATAAAGCTGAGATTGATGAGACAATGTGTAGTGTCATAGGTTTTAGGAATGTTGGAGGCAAAGTTAAAGCACGATGTTATCGTTGGACCACCCTTACGTACCAAAACGAGTCTGACGGGCGAAATGTGTTAAGTATTTACTAATAAATCCATTTTAGATAAAGAATAAAAATTCGGAATATTGCAACAAATGAATAATAATAAACTTACTCTGCCTGTTGGGAAATCGCACGAATATGATTACAAACTCATTACACTCCCCTTAATATAAAGAGTTTTCCGACTTGGAAATAACTGAATAGTTATTGCTCTCTTAAGGAGCACGGCCTGGAGCTTCAATGTGTTTACAAAATACTTATTTACCAAATACTTATATAGAGGTGTGTGTGTTCGTTTGTGCCACTTTTCGCTTTGTTAAGCTTATGCTGAACAACCGACAGGAAACTCACGATTGCCAGCGAGCATAACTAAAGCAGCAGGAGTGCGGGAGTGACAGCGCTAACGAGAGCGACATTGACATGCAACAGGCAGCAGGCAACAAGCAACGGCACTCAGTCGTCAGCCGTCAAGTGTCAGCTAACTCCAATGCCGCTAAACAGCAAATAGAGGAAACAAAATATGACGGAAGTAGGGAGATGATGTTTGTATAAAGTTTTCATAAGCCTAATTGGATGCCAGCACCATGCCTGCGCCACAACAACACTAACCAGCTTTAGAAAAAATAAACGGAAAGGGAAAATCATCAAAACGTTAATGCGAAAGCAAGCAGCAACTAAAATAGTGCTGATTTTTATGAACGCAGTCAGTAATGGCAAAACAACTTCTTCACGGTTCAATGGGTTATAAAGTAATAAATATAACTGATGTAGCATTATTTGTAGAATATATTTTTAGTATATTTTTTCGAGCTTTTACTTACAAATGTTTGAAATATGAAAATAACAAGCTTATTTATTACTGAGGTCTATGCATGAAGTGAATGTAATACTGGTGTAAGCAGTCTATGGGCATTTAACCTCAAAAATTTTAAGATATCTCCGGAGTAGATATATAAATCAAACATTGCTGCGATATCCGCACGAAAGTTTATCGATTATATTTTTCAATAGCAAAACTTCACCGAACTTCAAGGTAATTAATTATAACTGCTAAAGAACCTTTACAGTTCCGGCGTCGAGTACTTCCAAGTAAGTGCCATCTTAATTCGCTGAACTATGTCAGTGACGTCGTATATTTCGTACAGCTCACCGTTCGATCAAATGCGGTATTCGCCAATGCCAATGCGAAAAGGACCATAAATCTTTCGCAGAACTTTTCTCTCGAAAACTCGCAACGTCGACTCATCAGATCTTGCCATCGTCCTTGCCTCTGCACCATATAGCAGGAGGGGATGATGAGTGACTTATAGAGTTCGGTGTTTGGTCGTCGGGAGAGGACTTTACTTCTCAAATGCCCAATCAGCCGGAAATAGCACCTGTTGGCAGAAGTTATTTTACGGTGGGTTTCGAAGCTGGCGTTGTTGAATGATGTTAATACTGGTTCCAAGATAGACGAAATTATCTAGGACTTCGACGTTATGACTGTCAACAGTGACGTGGGAGCCAAGTCGAAGGTACGACGACTGTTTGCTTAATAATAGGGAATATTTCGTTCCCTCGTTCACTGCCATTTGCTTCGCTTCATTATCCAGTCTGGAGAAAGCAGAACTAACGGCGCGGTTGTTGATGCCAATGATACCAATATCATCAGCGTACGCTCTTATGGACGATGGTATCATCTTTATTTAGCTCTTCTGCTCGAACTATTTTCCCCACGAATAAATTGAAGAAGTCACACGAAGATTTGGTGCATAGTGAATATTTGATCAGTCATTGATTTTCTACACCTGAAGCCAAACTGATGAGGTCCACTCAGTTTGCATGCATGCTTTCGTCAAACCATATAATACAAAGAAGCTGTTGCATGCTCCATACCAGATCTTTGCCGCCGTGTTTGAATAGCGCGGCCGGCAACCCAACGGCTCCGCCGCTTTGTTGTTCTTCAAGCGGTTAATTGCTATTGGAACTTCTTCATGGTCGGGAAATGGTCGGCTTCATTGTCATCGATTGGGGAATTGGGTTCACCATCTCCTGGTGTGCCATTCAGCAGGCTGGAGAAGTGTTTCCTTCTTAATTTTTGTATGCTCTGAGGATCAGTCACTAGATCACCACTTGGATTTCTACAAGACTATCGTTACTATACTTTGATAGTTAATGACATGACTATACTTTTTATAAATATTTGTCTAGGAACGACCCTCAGCAATACCTACCAAAATAGGTTGTGTGTGTGTTGGATGACCGGGAGCATTCTTGTCTCATTTCTGGCTTGCAAGAAGCTTAAAAACTCAACAAATTGTAACCTTTCTTGGAACTATTCCCTCAGTTGCACTTTTCTGACTTCTTCAAGGTAAACGTAAGCTCACACATAAAACCCATAATATTCGAATATTCTTGATACAAAAGTATACTAATTTTAATAAAATTCTTCCGAATAAATTCCAAAACTTTAGAGTAAATATATCTTAAATAATATGTTCTTTGAATTTGTACTCATTCGAACCCTTCCATAAAATGTACCCACAAAATAATAATCTAAGTTTTATAGACCTAAAAACACTTGAATGGAAACTTATAACAATGTTCCAAGACCAAATTAAGTGAATTCGAATCGTAGGTTGTAAAATATTTTACTTCTTTGAAGAGCTTCTGTTTGTTATATATTTTGCAACTCCTTTGACTGTTTCAATATAACATTTTCTCCTCGGATACGATCGTATAACAGAGCATAGGTATTTTTATCCAAACCTTAGTACCGAATAGCTTGAGGCGCTTCTTAGCTAACGCTTTAAATTACACTACAAGTATATTGACGGAATAATAGGTAAGATTGAATTTCCATGACAAAAGGCCTCTCAACGCTATAAGTATTGAAAAGTACAAAAATAATTCAGCTCTTTTATGTCTTAACCGAACCCGTAAAGGCAGAGATAAACTCAACTAAGAGTTGGAAGGCAAACCAGTATCTGTTAAACCCTTCCATTTGGAAACATCCCAACGAAAGTTCGTAGTATTGTCAACTCAAGTCCTTTAGAGCTCCGCGACCAAACTTTTAGACCCTTTAATAAGAAACATATTAAGGGGGTATTTTGGTCTAGAAGCATGAATTTCGGGTAATTTTTAAAGTGTCGTAAAAAAAGCAATTAATATTTTTACTATCCATTTTTTTATTAGTCATTTGTTAACTTTAGAAGAGTACAGAAAAAAATAAAAAGTAAAAAAGTAAAAAATTTCAAAAATTATGAGCTGACGAAGTGGGGAGTCTCTACCAATTTCCACGTGACCATACCCATGATTTCAACCCTCCTAGTTATCTGAAACCAAAAAAAGAAAAGATTATTAATCTAAAATAATGCCGCAATGGCCGGAACTACGGAAAAGTGGGAAAAAAATTTTTTCACAAAATGGCGACTGCCTGAAAAAAAAAGTTTTTTTGGATCACTTTTTCTGACTATTTCGAATTTTTTAAAAATAATAAAAATAAAAATTTGGGGATGGGGCTAGTTCCAACCATAGACAAGCCTATAAAGAAGACTCTATAAAAATTTCAAGTAAATCGATCCAGTAGAACCTTAGAAATCGTGGGTATCGTTCCGAAAAAGTCAGTTTTGAGAAAAACGCGTTTAAAGTTTCGAGTAAAGTCTTTTGTTCGATTAGTTCCGGCCGAACCAGTTTGGATGCCGGGTCAGAAAAATGTCCATATCTCCGAAAATAATTTGAATTTTGAAAAATCCTCTTGTACACATATTCCTGAATAGTTAAACTTTGAAAATAAAAAAAAACGATTTTTTTAAATTTCTTGACCAGAATGGGGTATTCTTAAATGATTGAAAAGTAAATTTTGTGCGAATCATCAGCAAATATCTCGTTTAATCTTGCATTTCCTTCGTTCGAAACTTCTTACATTATTTTCATTTTTAAGATTTCCAAAGCAACAACTGTATCGCCTGTCATTGAGAAAAAACCTTTTAGCAATTTATTTCGCACTAAACGAGTAGCACAGGTGGCGGTGTAAGGGCGGCGCGCAGTCAGCAACTTTACAAACACATTATGGCTGCACAGCAGAAACAGAAGTATGGCAAAACTGCAAAACTTTAAAGCCTGGACTCCCCTTGCCACTCGTAATTGTATTTCCTCAGCATTTCTCAAAAACTTCTGTCGCTTTAACAAACTTAAAATGCGAACTTTTCGCCATTGAAAAATATCCCTCCCTTGTCTCTCATTTGGCTCTGCGCTCGCCTGAGGCGTCTAAGCGCACGGCTTATGTATTTACTTGAACGACAGCGCTAAGCGCTTGTACGCACCTCGGACTCGCCCTCGAGCTGCGTATTGGAGACGCGCCTGGGGAACGCCCTGCGTCGTGAAGTGCTGAGATGCAGTGAAGTGTGCTGTGCGCCGGTCTCGCTTGAGGACACAACGGAAATCCGCCGCTCGAAAGTTGCTCACTGCAAGCCCTCGTGAGGACTTCGTCTCACCTGAGTCGCTTCTTTGCAATTGCAGTTCTTTTCGCTGCCTCTATTGTTTCCCATTGTTTTAGTAGTCACTTTGTTGCACGCTTTGAAATCGAGTTGAGTATTTGTGCAATTGCAGTTGCTCTTCTTTTCCTGTTCTTTTTCATTTTCTGCGTTTCTTCACGACTTTCGATGGTGTGGAAGTTTCGCAAAGTTACTAAACCTCACCCCCATCACGCAGAGGCCACAGAAAATTGCAATATTTTTCAAAATAATTGCAGATCTTCGCAGGTGTGCTTGCCCCTTGACCTGCGCAAAAGCCAAATGCAGCGCCGGCAAATGATTCAAATTATTTAATTTCATTTCGTAAAGTTACAAAACTGATTTATCATTGTCAGAAAATTAGTAATTGAGTTGGCGCACTTCTTATGCACAGATTTCACAAACATTTTCGCAATTCCTCACAATTTGAGTGTGCCTGAGTTCATATTTAGACTGACGACTGACATACAGTGTCCGAAAAAACTATGGATACCCCAACACATACTTTAATCTTTGAACGAATTCAAAAGCAATAACAAATTATATGTACTATTAGTACATACTTAAAGCTAGCAATTAATTACGTAATGCTATTTACCGCTTGCTTTTGAGACGCTTGCAGCATGAAGACTTTTGATGATCACTTGACTTTCACAAGCGACTAAAGTATGTATACTATACTGTGGCAATACTTGTTTTTAGTGTTGTAATTATTATGAAGCTATTCAAACACGGCGGCGAAGATCTCATAAGGAGCATGCATCAGCTTCTTTGTACAATATGGTTGGACGAAAGCATGCCCAACGATTGGAATTTAAGTGCGCTATGCCACCACCTCTTCGTCGATTTCAAAGCTGCTTTCGACAGCACGAAAAGGAGCTGCCTTTATGCCGCGATGTCTGAATTTTGTATCCCCGCAAAACTAATACGGCTGTGTAAACTGACGTTGAGTAACACCAAAAGCTCCGTCAGGATCGGGAAGGACCTCTCCGAGCCGTTCGATACCAAACGAGGTTTCAGACAAGGCGACTCCCTATCGTGCGACTTCTTCAACCTGCTTCTGGAGAAAATAGTTCGAGCTGCAGAACTAAATAGAGAAGGTACCATCTTCTACAAGAGTGTACAGCTGCTGGCGTATGCCGATGATATTGATATCTTCGGCCTCAACACCAGCGCCCTTAGTTCTGCTTTCTGCAGGCTGGACAAGGAAGCACAGTAAAATGGGTCTGGCAGTGAACGAGGGCAAAGCGAAATATCTCCTGTCATCAAACAAACAGTCGTCGCACTCGCGACTTGGCTCTCACGTCACTGTTGACAGTCATAACTTTGAA
This sequence comes from Bactrocera neohumeralis, assembly GCF_024586455.1. Classification (NCBI taxonomy): domain Eukaryota; kingdom Metazoa; phylum Arthropoda; class Insecta; order Diptera; family Tephritidae; genus Bactrocera; species Bactrocera neohumeralis. Next base: position 47,235,337 of record NC_065923.1, read on the forward strand.
GTTGTAGATAATTTCGTCTATTTAGGAACCAGCATTAACACCAACAACAATGTCAGCCTGGAAATCCAACGCAGGATTGCTCTTGCCAACAGGTGCTACTTCGGGCTGAGTAGCAATTGAAAAGTAAAGTCCTCTCTCGACGAACAAAAGCTAAACTCTATAAGTCGCTCATAATTCCCGTCCTGCTGTATGGTGCAGAGGCTTGGGCGATGAGAACAACCGATGAGTCGACGTTACGAGTTTTCGAGAGAAAAATTCTGCGAAAGATTTATGATCCTTTGCCCATTGGCCACGGCGAATATCGCATTCGATGGAACGATGAGCTGTACGAGATATACGACGACATTGACATAGTTCAGCGAATTAAAAGACAGCGGCTACGCTGGCTAGGTCATGTTGTCCGGATGGATGAAAACACTCCAGCTCTGAAAGTATTCGACGCAGTACCCGCCGGGGGAAGCAGAGGAAGAGGAAGACGTCCACTCCGTTGGAAGGACCAAGTGGAGAAGGACCTGACTTCGCTTGGCATATCCAATTGGCGCCACGTAGCGAAAAGAAGAAACGACTGGCGCGCTGTTGTTAACTCGGCTATAATCGCGTAAGCGGTGTCTACGCCAATTAAGAAGAAGAATTATTATGAATAGCAGTAAAAATAACCTGAGAAAGGTTAAATTTCATCATTTTAATTTCAATAAAGTGAGTTAGTTATATTTGCTAAAAACTATTATCAAACGCCGCCAGAAAAGTGACCAGGAAAGCAAATTTTAAATTAACACATACAATCACCAATCATACGGAGTAAAGGCAGCCGGATGTTCGAAAATCCTGATGTTAGTTATATGAAGGCAAGTTTTCGCCCATTATGAGTAAAACACGCTCTCCCATTTTCATTAAGACAACTCACTGGCTAATATATGGAATATAAAGTCACCCGAAAGTTCTAAAATCTTTATTTAGGGCTTTATATGTGGGCTCAGGGAAGTAAGAAACAGACCCAATCCATTTTTTACACACAGATATACTACTGTGCCCAAAAAATAAGGTGACATTGTATTTATTTTGAAAGTTCTTTATTTATTCTTCCAAATCAATTTCAACCCCTTCAAAGTAATCCCCTCCCAATGCAATGCACTTATGCCAACGGATTTTCCAATCTTCGAAACACTGGTTGTAGTCACTTTCCGGGATGGCCTTCAGTTCCGTCTTCGCTGCGGCTTGAATCTCCTCTATCGTATAAAAACGGTGTCCCCGGAGCGGTCTTTTGAGCTTGGTGAACAGCCAGAAGTCGCACGGCGTCAGATCAGGTGAATACGGTGGTTGCGGAACGATATGGGTTGAGTTTTTGGCGAAATGATCACGAATTACGAGGGCAGTATGGGATGGTGCATTATCGTGGTGTAAAAACCAAGAATTGTCTTTCCACAATTCCGGCTTTTTTAGGCGGATAGCGTTACGCAAACGACGCATAACGTTCAAATAATATTCCTTGTTGACTGTTTGACTGGTTGGAAGGAATTCATAATGCACAACACCACGATAATCGAAGAAAACAGTCAACATGACCTTGATTTTTGAGCGACTTTGGCGCAATTTTTTTGGTTTCGGCTCTCTTTTGGCACGATATTCGCTAGATTGATCGGCTGTTTCGGGGTCGTAAGCATAGATCCAAGTGTCATCGCCAGTTATAATGCGTTTCATGACACCCTGGTAGTCGGAAAGCATCGTTTCACACACTTCAACGCGACGCCCTTTTTCCAAAAAATTCAATGTTTTCAGTACCAGTCGAGATTTGACGCGCTTGAGGCCCAAAACATCCTTCAAAATGGTATTGGCTGAGCCTTTCGATATGCGAACTTCATCAGCAAGGTCTCTAATTGTTAATCGACGGTTTTTCAACACCAAATCTTTGATTTGTTGAACGTGAGCTTCGTCGGTTGAGGTTGATGGACGCCCTGGACGCTCTTCGTCTTCGACACGTTCACGGCCGGCTTGGAACTCACTATACCACTTGTAAAAATTTTTTTAGACATAGTCTCAGCACCAAAAGCTTTCTGCACCATCTTCAACGTATCCGCAGCAGAAAATTGATTCCGTAAACAAAATTTAATGCAATTTCTTTGCTCAACAAATTTCGACATCGCAAAAAACGAAAAACTCACTTTTAGCAGCTCACAAAACGACACGTATCTCAAACACTAATGAATATTTTGACATGAAATTTGACATAAATGTGACTGACAGTACTATAAACCTAAAAAAAAAATAAACTATTTTTTACACACAGATATACTTTTATCAGGAAAATACTCTTTCTGCATATCAATTATATATTTCACACATTGATCGATATTTTCTGTAAAAAGTTAACTATAGGCCTCATTGGGTCCTCACATTCGGTGTTTAGGGGCTTGAACAGTTTCGGTTTGATTCGAAAAAGTTTTGGTCATAAAGTGGCACACTTCGAAGGCAATATTCATTAAAATTGTTATCCCGTTATTTTAATTGGATTGAATTTTGAACTGTATTATATGGGAAGTAGTCGTGGTTGTAATCCGATTTCTCCTATTTTCGCACTGTAATATAGGAGAATTGGAGCAATGCAATATATCGAATTTGGTTGGTATCTTGTGTAATAGATACCGTAGTATGGATTTTCAACTAAAAATGTGCGGCGCCACTCTCTTTATTCAAATTTTAAACCGGTTCCGGCCTTTTCCTACCATCTTAAGTGTAAAATTTAATGTCTCTGACGTATTTACTTATTGATTTATCGCACTTTTATTAGTTTTTAAGAAAACCGTTATGTGGGGGTGGTTAGGGTTATCATTCGCTTTCGCCTTTTTTCACACTATTGAAAGGTTGAAAAGAAGGTGAAAAGATTAGTTCTGTGTAAAAATTACATTAAGCTTATTAGGGGCGGGGAGACGACCACTTCTGAAAGATTTTCAAACCACAGGTGCCATTGCTAAATATGGTGACAAATTTGAGTTCTGTACCTTTATTAACAGTTTAGTTATGGCACTTTATACGTTTTCGATTAATGGGGTTTAGTGGACGTGGCAGTGGTTCGACTCCTAGCCAACTCTTTTATGATAGCTTTTTCCATCATGAAATGACTTTTGCCGGGATAAGTGTATACCGAGAGTATTCTAGCGCCATTTGAGGTGGGTGTGATAGCTGCCAGTATAAATAGTGACAATAGACGAAAAATATTTTGGAATTCTTTAAAAAGAAAATATATTATATAGTATAGCAGTTTGTTGATGTTAGTGTTACATTCTTTGCTAATAGTGTATTTATATTAATTGGTTCATATAAAAATTTAATTTTAGTTTTAAAATTTGGCTAAAGGCACTCGTTTTGTAAATTGGTTTCAAAATACTCCAGACTCTGTTGCCTACATTTTGGCGCGCTGAGAAATTTTATCATATTTATCATCAGTACCTATCATGAATCCGAATCTAACAGCTCGTAATTTTTTTTCTAAGTATCGCGCATACCAAGTTCCATCGAGATATCTCACTTTTACTCAATTTACAGCCAGCATGGACGGTCAGACGAACAAACTGACAGTTAGCTATTCGTATTTTGGACTCGTCTCGTCATCCAGATCATTTATGTAGTATAATAACATATCTATGCATGAACGTTATTGTCTTTCTAATCCGTTTAAAGGACTCCTGGAAAAAACGTACCACAATCGCTTCTTCAGAACTTGATAGACAGCATGCCTTGACGCCTTTTGGCTGTAATTAACACCAAAGGTGGTAACACCAAATATTGAAGTTCAACTTAGAAGATACCCTTTATATAACATATAGAGTACAAAAGTATATGCGTAGTAGAAACAATTTAAAATGCCGAAATTTTATTATTCGCAGAAATCTGCCGACTTTTTCTCTAATAAGTTGTAACCATATAATCATAACATAATCTCCACGCCACCTAATTTTTTTCTTCGCACAAACTTTTATAAGGAGAGCTGGTTGCGCTAATGAGCCGGCATGACTGCCCATGAGTATAATTCTATTCTATTTCCATGATAGCGTACTAAGCCTTACATTTAACTGCAGTAGCTAAATACTGATAGAATTAAAATTGTAGTAGAGAAAAATATTTTGGATATTGTTATAATTAACTAATTAACACACCATTACTATTTTAATTTTATTATTATTTTTAATAATTGGGTTGGCAGTTCTTCCGCAAGCTCGAACCAACTAATTAGATCAGATTATATTGAACACAAAAGCCCGAGCCATGAACGACCTACCTTGCGTTCAAGTCAGAATACACACAAACAGCTTCCTGGTATCAAAAAAGAAATAGAGAAAACTTATGAAGAATAAAATTTCTTCATAAAATCTATTCATTAGTACCGGGCAAATAAACTCCCAAATTGCCAATCATCCAACACCTACGAGTAGAATTCGAGCTTCATTGCATGTCAATTCTTGATTTGAAAACAAATTACACCCATCGCTTCTACTAACAGTTGACAAAAAAACCGAAATGTGAAATAAAATTCTCTCTTCAACAAACGACTGAAATACAAATGTAGTCCATATTGACTCGATAGCCAGAAGAGCAGTACAAGAGCAAATGACAAAAACATAATAAAATACGAGTTAAATTCCAATAAATATCTATGAGTGTGAGCATAAAAATGTAATTGAAGAAAGACCGCGGCGAAAAAAGCGAATGAAATGCAATAAAAAGCGAACGACCCTGGACGAGCGGATAATGGTTATTTTACCGACACGAAAGCGAAAAAAGCACAAACACATACAACAAAAGTCAAAGCAAAAGCAAGAATTGCAATAAGATAAACTGTAAGAAAGAACTCAAAAAGAAACGGACAAATTGAAAAGCTTGCTCAAGTACTTCAACATAAGCCTTTTTATTGGCAATCAGGCATTGTGGCGCAATAAATGATTTCGGTTAGCAGAAGATGTGGCGATTAGCAGAGGCAAATTACGAGTCGTTAGTTGGTTAATCATTGCAATAATTATGGGCCATGATGAGGTGCGAGTTAAATGTTGAAAGCGACTTCTTATTAAATGCTTAGTTAAACAGACAAGAAGAGAAAGAAGATTATAGAACGCGCCAACGTAGTAAATAAATAAATAATTAATTACCAGATACCAGAAATCATAGAATAAACTAAACTTATCTGTGAGGGATTTCACTTTTTTCTCCGATCATTCGCTCATCATAAAATGATTGCTCTCAGCATTCAACTTTCAATGAAATCACTCGAAACTCTTATTCTACGACTTCGAATATAATATCGTTAACGTTGTTTATTTCTTTAAAAATGTGTCGACAGACTTTGCGGAAGAAGTAAAATTGCTACTAACAGAAGTCTTGTACTACTGTGAGTAAAAAACAGTAAGGCTTTGTTAATTTTTTTTTATTTTTAATTTTTTCTTCAAAATTTATGTCGTCCTCTTCAAATTAATTCCATTTGGCCGGAAAACACTTGTGCCAACGTTTTTTCGAATTCTCGAAACAGCTGATAAAGTAAATATCCTGAATAACCTTCAATGCGCGTAGCGATTCAAGTTTAATGTCTTCAATTGATTCAAAACGGTTTCCCCCTAGCGGTTGTTTGAGTTTGCTGAATAGCCAGAAGTCACTAAATCAGGCGAAAAATAGCCTTGTTTTTTGACCTGATGACATATTTTTGGCTTGAAAATTTGACGAATCGGTCGATTGATCGTCTGTTTCAGGTTGGATCCAAGACTACTCTTTAATGGTATCGGAAAGCATTGTTTGACAGAACGCTAACGCCACGCTGCTTTTGAAAAATTTGGCGTTTTGGAACTAATCGTAAAAAAAAATGGTTTTCACATATCACCGATACTCTAATGGTGTCAGTAAGAATTCTGACTGTTATTCGTCGATTCTCAAGCACCAACTCCTTTATTTTATTGACGTGTTGATCAACAGTTGATGTTGGCTCTTATTTTATTAACTACTCAACCAATTAGAGCCTTATTTGGTACGTACCATAGACATATTGAATTACTGTTCATAAAATGAAATTACACTTGGAAATTATCGCTTCGGATAACTCATTGGCTCTACGCAGTAGTTTAAGGCCGATAATGACATAAGGTACAATAATACGAAATGAATACGCGGTAAGAAGTAGGAAAAGCATACCAAGAGCAGCTAATACAAGTATTCTTGGAACAACGCCAACTCAGACAAGAAACGTCATTTTACAGACTTCTTCTGTAAGCAACTGGCATCAAAGTCAATTCTTAGTCTATACTTTCAGCCCTCAATCCTCCCTATACAAGTAAGTCGCCTGTAATAAGTAGCATTCTAAGCCACTTAGTAAGCTCCCGTTTCTCCACAATACCACAGATTTTTTTAATTTTATTTTTTCCACCACAAATTTTTTTTAACCTATAGAATTAAATTTAAATCCGGTCCGCAATTTTACCTTCCCTTCTAAAGAAAATTAGAAAAACGGCAAGGTCCAAACTAACTAATAGAGAGGGAGCTGCTGTATTTTCAGCGAAATTAGACACCAAAATCGCCTTCCGTCTCCCTGACCGCTGCAGTGTCTCCCAAGCAGAGATTACAGCAATTAAAGAAAGCCTTCTGACCAGGAGTGCGTTTAAGATAAGGAATATATTTATACATATGTATAGATAGCCAAAGGATTTTGAAATCAATAAAGTATCTTACGGTTTCGTCAAAGACAGTGCAAGTATGCATTGATACATTTTCTACATTCTATTTCACGATAAACCTGCACTGGGTTAATTTACACTCTGATTTCTTGTGTATTGTATATTTACTCAACAAACATCTTATAAATAATGTATAATAAGTCTCAGTAGACTCAGGTCCTATCTTGCAAACGTGGCAACGTGGAATATGGGCCGCACAAGCCGCATATTAAAGTTTCAAAGGAATCACATACGAACTCTAGCTACTAACCGGTCACTGTGCAATTGGCAGATATGCCAGCGGTCTAGGAATGCCATTTATTGACTATTGAAGATGATATCAGGAGATATAAACAAGGGGAAACTATACAGTAAAACATCTTTTTTGAGAATACAAAGCTTTTCATAGGAAAAGAATTGCAACTATCGGTCAAACGTGTTTTGAGATATTTCGTAGGTTGCGTAAATAAAACTTTTTGTACTGAGGGAATTCATTAGAAGCACGGCTCGGTTCAGTGTGGGGACAATAGATTATCGGATTTTTGTTCCGGGGGTTTCATAATAGGCCTCCTACAGACATAGATCGTTCGACAGTCACTCTACATACCTACCTAAATAAAACTATAAACAAGTAGTGGATCGATCTAAAAACCCTCGAATTCGGCCTCTCAAACCACCACCGAATGTGAAAATTTTCAAAACTACAAAACTACTTGAATAAATTGAATATACGCGCCAGTCGTTCTTCCTTTTCGCTACTAGGAACCAATTGGTGATTCTGAGTGTAGCCAGGTTTTTCTCCGCCTGGTCCTTCCAACAAAGTGGAGGTCTGCCTCTTCCTCTGCTTCCTCTGGCGGGTACAGCGTCGAATACTTTCTGCGCTGGAGTGTTTTCTTCCGCAAAACCTTTCTTTCGAAAACTCATGACGCCGACTCATCAAAGGTTGACAACAGCAGGACGGAAATAATGAGTGACTGTTTGTGTGAGAGTGAGAGTTTGGTCTTTGTTCTTCGAGAGATGAGTTTACTCACAATTACCGAAGTAGCACCTGTTAGAAAGAGCGATCCTGCGTTGGATTTCGAGTCTGACATTGTTGTTGGTGTTAATACTGTTTCCAAAATAAACGAAAGTATCTAGAACTTCAAAATTATGATTGTCAACAGTGATGAGGGAACCAAGTTACGAATTATTTCAGAATATATATATTATTTCGTCTTGCTCTCGCCAGCTACCACACCCATTTTCTTCGCTTCTTTGTCCAACCTTGAAGAAGTCTGTATGTATATATAAATATTAGTCACTATATATGCTGTTTTCTTGCCCACAATGTGTCTTAGCGATATATATGAATTAAGTCGGCCCAGACTTTGATCTAAGTTCTTAACAATTGTACAATTTTCATTCTCTCTCACATGAATTACGTTCCTCTGGTATACTTTTATTTTATCAATCTCAATATATGTGACCTGGTCTACGGAAAGGGGGCTTAGGTGTCAAAAAAAAGGAGAACAATTAATGAGACAACGAGAAACTGACGATTATTTTTAACAGCTTTTCCCAGAAAACTAGTTTTCGCACGTTAGCTCCCTTTTCGTACACATACATATATTGATTCTTGCTTCTGGATTAGCTTTGTGTTCTACGGTAGTTAAGAGCATTGCCTTAAGACAAAAATGTAGGATAAGTTAGTCAGTTTGATTTTAGGTTAGATATAATTCATTTGTTTTCAACGTAATATAGATTTTGTCCGGCTATGTCAACTACGTTAACTTTCAGAATATTTCCAATAACATAAGTATCCTCAGGATCTTAAGAAATAATATGTAGCTCAATTGAGAATTAAATTTTGCACCCAAAATGTCGAAAGCTTAATTTAGCAGTGATTATACTCAAAAATCAATACATGCATAAATTATTTGTATTCAATTTTTTTAGAAGCACGTCTTATTCTTCTTCTACACCAGCCTCTTGCCAAATATTAACGAATCTTTTTAGCTAAATAATATTTTTATAACTATAATATCAAAGCTGAATTTTTTAATATATAATAAACATGACAATCGCCAACTAACTAGTTATCCATTGAATTGCAGTAAAACGAAAAATTATAAATTCTTTTAAAGTATTGCTGCGAAGTGCAACTCACACGCTCTCTCATGTCTCCCGCTTTCGTTTCTTTGCAGCACGTGGCTTTGGTATGCGTGTCGTTGGCGGCAAAACCGGCGCGGATGGCCGACTCTTCGCCTACATTGTGTGGACGGTGCCAGGCGGACCGGCCGAGAAGAACGGGCTACAGCAAGGCGATAAGGTAATTCGTTTAACTTGTTTTTATCATGATCACCATCAGCATCGTCAACGCTTTGACAGTGTTAAGTGAGCGCTAAAAGGAGTGGGTAATCTTATTTTCGTGTCAAGCCTATGCGGTGTGCCCGGAATCTGCATATAATATAGAATATTTTAGTAGCGCGACCCAAGCGCTTGTTGTGTGCGCGCGAGTGTACCGTTATTTCACGGCAGAGAGACAGCCAATGGATATCGTTAATTTAATATCGCTACGAATCATTTTATTTCCATTATTTACACTGTGCTGCCAACACTATTGGGAAGCGCTGTCGAAGCGTTCTGTTGTGAAATTTATTATTCGGTGCTTTTTGATTTTTTCCTTTGTCGGTTTAAATATTTTTTTATCACTTTTCCGCGGCACAGCGGTTTCGCGTAAAAGTTTTTGCATGTCGCTTGCTCTTCGAAAGTGCAGCTGCTTTTAAGCCATGAAACTTTCAAAGTTTTCTTTGTTCACTTTTGTGCGCGCTTCTTCTTTGTACTTTGCTGCCACAGGCTTCCTGTGTGGCTCTGTGGGCGGGCGTGTGTGTGTGCAGCCATGAAGGATTTCCGCTCTGCTAGTGGATTTTTAGTGGCCATAATTTTTTTATGAGCGCAACTTTAATGCTCGTACTAACTCAATTCCTAAGCGTTGTCGTCCTTGCATGCGCTGAAGCTCATCGCCTTACATCCTTTATTCATAATGCTCATAATAATAGTAATAAAGTTGCATTGCGACTTATGTACCACTTGTAGCTTATTATAAACTCAACTCGCATTCATCATTACCGAAATTTCGAAAAGCAGGCAACATTTATTTTTTCTACATAACGGCGGTTTAAAAAGAAATATTTTGTCGTTTTATTAAGAAAGCTTCAAAATATGTAAGCAGATGTTGACAGGTCTCCGCATGCGGTTTCAAAAATACTTTTAATATCTTCGGTTATCCTACAATATTTATTGCTCGGCAGATGTTTCATCATAACTTCTTCTTCTCCTTCTTTTTTACTGGCATTCTTACGCGGTTATAGCCGAGTTAACAACAGCGCGCCAGTCGTTTCTTCTTTTCGTTATTTGGAACCAATTTGAGATACTAAGGGCCGGCGGTTCCATCTCCTCTTCCCCAGCTTTCACCGGCGGGTACTGAATCGAAAACCTTCAAAGCTGTAGTGTTCTCTTCCAACCGGACAAGATGTCGTCTTATATCTCGTATAGCTCATCGTTCCATCGATTCCGGTGGAACTAATAAGGTCCAATCAGTTTGTTGACGTTGGGCTCTACACCATACGCTCGATAGAACTCTAAATGCGATATTTAGGAGACTTATCCCACGGGAGTTGTGGATTCTCTTTTTTTGTGGATTGGGCAGAGCACACTTAAATTCGAGTAGTCGGGCACGCTTTCATCCGACCGTATTCTACAAAGAAGCAGATGTATGTATGCTCTTTCTCAGTTCTTCGCCGCCGTGTTTGAATAGTTCGGCCGGCAATTAATCGACCCCCGCAGTTTTGTTGTTTTTCAGGCGGGTAATTGCTATTCGAACTTTTTCATGATCAGGCAATTGAACGTTCGCCCCATCATCGTCGATTGGGATATCTGGTTCACCATCTCCTAGTGTTATACTTTCACTGCCATTCAACAGCCTGGAGAAGTACTCCCTTCATAATTTCAATATGCTTTCGGCATCAGTCACTAAATCACCTCTTGGAGTTCTGTGCTTCGGTCTTAAAACCTTTTATTAGTCGTCGCATCTTTTCGTAGCATTTTCGATTATAAATCCCTGTTGGTCAGCTTGTCAAGGTCTTCATACTTGTGCATTTCAGCATTTCTCTTTTTTTTCTGCAAACGACAGTCTGCAAAACGACAGCCCACATTTTCTCAGCTGTTCTTTCGATCTTTAAGAAAACCAATGGTTTCGCTTGCAGCTGTACATAAAGAGATCCCGCCCCACAGTTCCCTTATACCGAGTTGCTGATGAGAACTCTGAACTACTGTTGATCTAAAATCTCGCTTGCAACATCGTTCTTAAATATTGTATTCGGATCTATCTTGAAATCTTGGGACAGTTGTACCACCCTATTCCCGAATGAATACTTATATTTTTCGGTTTTGCTTTCACAGCTCGAAAGCTCACGAAAATTCTATTCGAAAATAAGATTGATAATAATAAAATAGAATTACCGAATACAAAAAATTCGAATTCGAGTAAATTTTTTTTCGAATTGGGTTGCAGAATAGCGCCTCAGATAACCAGGTTTTCCGAAAATCGAGCTTCGCACGTTTCCCGAAACCTCGGTTCAACATCTCAGTTTCGTCATTGCTTCTTCTACTTGTTTGCTCCACCTAAGGCACGGTTTATCTCTACGTCTTTTACCACCGACGCTGGATTCAAACACCAATGGACAACCATTGGATGCTTATTCGATTTCATGGTACAGCCCAAATAGCTTCTCGTTTATTGAGATACCTTCGTTTTTGCCAACACGTAAAGAGTCAAAAATCTAGCTAAAGACATAGATCTTCAATAATCTATCGTCGGCGCATTATATTTTGACATCGTCCATGCAATTGCTGCAAGCAGCAGCGCCGGTTGTATCAGAAGCTTTTTATGTAGTGCGAATTCTTTTTGTCGAGAGAGAGCTTTAGGGAGCTCATCAGGCAACAGTGATTCGCATTTATTATCTATCGCTGGATCTTCAAGCTCGCTTTATGATTGCTGTTCATGGCGGTGCCAAGATAAAAGAAGTCCTTGAGACTTTTGAAAATATATGTCCCAGCTATTACCTTATTATCTAGCATCTAGCATTCAATAATCAGCTTTTGTATAATCAGCCTGCAGTGTAATAATTCCGACAGGCCTTCCTGAATTTTGTAAACTAAAATAATGGATCGTTCCGAACAGATAATTCAAGATAATAACTGAAACACGGATCATTTTAGTTGGCTTAAATATTCTTCGCGAAGCACCGCATATAAGCACTGTCAGACGAGATGATTCCTGCTTTATTTGTAGAGATCTTGGATACAAAAAGTCATCACTCACAATGAGCTTATCGACAGTCAGGAACATATCTAGTTCCAGTAAACTTCTGAACCTAATACAGAGTAGGCCTTAGAATGAAAATCATTTTTCTTTTGAAGAGCTGGCTTAATGAGATCGTTTAGCTATTTGGTGTATAATAGATCTTCATCAGATGTTTGGGAACCGTCTCAATAGTAATTGAGCCCAGAGATCGTGCACTATATATGACTTTGAATTTAAGTTTTGGTAAGCGGATCTATAAAAATTTGTTTGCCTTGGTGCAAGTGGAAAATCAGAAACCAATATCTCTAAGAATCTCCAACTGATTTATTGCACTATTTTCCCCTAACTGCCTTACAGATACTCGAGTGGAATAGCATGTCGCTGATTGATCGCAGCTTCGAAGAGGTCTGCGCTATAATGGACCGTACCGGTGACATTGTCGAACTGCTCGTCGAGCACGCCACTGACTTTCGTATGTGCGATTTATTCGATGAGAACCTACCACCAGGCAATAGCGGCAATCAAAGTGGTCCACGACGTTCAGGTGACGGTCCAGTTGGACTGGGCTTAATCGCGGGTAAGTCCGAGATGCTCCAAACTATACTTTATTGCCAATAATAATTGTGGTTATTATTTCACTTAATAACGGTGAAATAGGTAGCACACAAGTAATTTAATTGATTTTCCAAAATAATTATATAATTGTAATGTGATTTTTTCTCTTTTTTCTTTTCTACTTTTTTTAAAATTAACCGTTCCTTTAACAACTCTACACAATCACAACAAATATTTTTACATTTTATTTGATTTTTCTTTCATTCACTCCACACAAACTCACCAACAATAAACACACAACAACACCATAGACCCTGAAACAACCACAGACAAATCACCGGCCTCGCCGACCAGACGGAAATTACCCAAAACTCCGGTATAAAATCCTGAACAAAACTCAAACAACTCAAGAAAAATTTAGATTTATTTTATGAGAAATTGTTTTTGTTGGCTTTTCCACTTGAAACACCTCTTTGTCAAACTGAAATGAAGATGGGTGTGTATGTAGAGGGTATATACCGCATGGCTTGTATATATGACCACCTTTTTGGTGGAACGCCTGCCAGCAATTGTGGCAAAGCAAGTAGAAATATTTATTGCGCAAGTGAAAGCCAACAATTTCTTTATTGTCTGCAGATTTATATGTATGTATATCAGAGCCAAAACGACAAAGAAAGTCTTAGAGATCATAAGTTACAAAAGCTCTAGGCAACTATGATTACTAAGTAAGCCGAGGCAGTAGCTATATCATACACTATTTATAAATAACTTAGTGCACTTGCGGCAAGCAATTTACTGGTTCGCTTCTTAGTTCAATTTCAGTTTTTACAATACTTTTTTATTTAACTTCTAAAGGCTTCTTCAAAAGCTACTTATGAAACTCAGTCTAATTTTTAAAATTTTTTTTTTTGCTTTTATATATTAAGTTACTTTTTACGAGAGAGTAATTTCGTCTCTAGGAACTGTACGCTTTGTCAAAGTTAGTCAAGAGGTTGCTGTCCTCACTAACTATTACTTTAGCTACTTTATTAGATTGTGTTCGTTTGGATGCCTGATTATAGCGAAATCGCTGAAAACTGCAAAATCGATAAGTTTACAAGGACAGTCTCGCATTACATCAGATTATCAATTGCTTTGGTCTCCGTTATTCTTTTGTATGCTTAAGCTTAACGTCTTTACTTCGAATGGAAAGCCGGAAACCAGGCCAGCAACCAGCCTATGTGCGACTGTAAGATTATTTTAGCTAAGAGTAGTACGCAGGTCATCCATTGAACTACTTTTTCTTCTAACTTATTAAGATTCATCTTGCCGCAATCGTTTGCTGTGTGAAAGTTGTGTGGATGAAGCTAAGATGAAAACATTCAGACAGTTTCTCTTCCATGATTCAGCTTTTGCAAGACTGAGATTGAAACCGGAATTGATATCAGCGGACTCGACTAATTTACAGCAGGCTAAAAGCGCTTTGTTTTCCCAATACTAAGGAGTCACAATATTAGACACCACAAAGGACCAGCGTTCTCAGCTGTCCAAGTGGAATATGTATTGCGTCGATTTATTATCATTCGAAAGAACATTCTTTGGCATTTATGTTTTGAAGATTATCTCTTTCGAATGTGGACTGCAGCTACGTCTCAGATGGTACATCCGTTCAGTCCAATTTTCGATGACTCTTTCGAGCATTTCGATTGGTAACTGGCGAATGTTGCACGTCATGTCTTGCACCAAGACCTGAATTGAAACGGGCATGTCCGCATTGACTTAAAACTTTACATATTCCCACAGGAAAAGTCACAAGATCTTGATGGTTAATCGACCGGCCCAAAACGTAAAATTATCAACTCACTGAAGTATTCTCTCAATAAATACATGAATTGATGCGATGTGTAGGAAGTTGTACCGACTTTTTGAAACCAACTGTCGCCGAGATCACGAGCTTCAATATCAGACATCATATAGTCGGTTATTAAGGCGCAATAATGGTCGCCATTGGCTCTTCGTTCCAAATGCGGAAATTTTGCTTGTTTACACACTCAGTGAGCCAGAAATCGGTCTCATCGCTGAACAAATTTTGGACCGAAAGCATCGGATCTTCTTGGAACTTTTCAAGAGTCCATAAGGCGAAGCGATATCGCTTGGTAAGGTCGAGCGGCTACAGTTCCTACACAACCTGTATTTTGCACGCTTTCAATTTAAGATCTCGACGTAAAATGGGTCACGTCGTTCAATACGTCAGTGTGAGTCGATTCTCCATGACCTTCATGTACACTCACAGCTACGGCTGCTTGCTGGACGTGGTCTATTCAGTCGAATACTATCAAAAAAGGAATGCGGGTCTCAAGATGCATGATGATGTTGCGAATAGACGCTCAGTGGGACGATTAACCATAAGTTAAGCAAAGCGCGAAACACATTCTTTTCGTAATCGAGTTGAACAATTTGTAAGTTCTATGATGAAATGTCAAACAATACTGAACAAAAAAATCATGACAGCTGAACTAGCGAACAAGGCAGCCCGGCCAATCTTATGAGAGCGCAATGTAAATTATTAGCCAACACCGCCTCTGCTGCCCACTTTAACGTGCGTTACCCTAGAAGTTCCCACAGTTTGGATTTTTCTCGTAGAAACGAGTCAGCTGATTGCTCTCTTACAACTCAGGGTTGCCAGTCTCGATATACTGTTGTAATTATAAAAATTGTCTTCAATATATTTGAAATTTTCTTAAACTAACTCAAAATCAAAGTCGAATGCAATTATTTATTACTATTTATAATAGTTTGATTTCAGTGTTGATATTTTAGATTAAGAAAAATTATAATTGAAAAGTTAGATGTGTACAAAACTATATATGCGTATTGAGCAATGGCAGCATGGTTTAAATGAAAACAGAGGAAAGCAGCTGATTTCTACTTTGCCACTAAGGGCTCAGCTTTTGACATTTTCTTAATACCAGGGGCAACAACTAAGGAAGGGCGGATCTGTCAGAAAAAGTTTATTGAAAAGGTACCTTTACTTGAGTCGCACGTTACTTTCAAATATTGTAGCAATCGCAGCTCTCTGCCTCTTGAATGACTTTCTCGCCGCGTACGAAAAGCGTGTTCGTTTCATACATTTCAAGAACGAAATTACTTTCTTATTTCGCTCATAGCAAATAATTCACATATTTTTCACAATATTTTTTGTCGAACAATTTGCTTATTTTTTCATAAATTTTTAATACGTAGTAGGTGTTGGAAAATTATTGGTTGATTTTAAGAGTATTTCTGTGTATTTATTACACTGAAAAAAATGGTTTAGTAGTTGATTTCATAATATGAATATGAGACAATTTCTGAAACCTTTTTTTATTGATTTGTTAGTATACATTTGGATTTTTTTTTTAATTTTTTTATTACTTTCAAATAGCTAGCGTTTTTCAATGTGTAAAACAATTGATAATTATGATTTCCTTTGGTAGTGCTTATTAAAAACTGTTTCTAGTTCAAAAAATACTTTTTTTTATTTTTGAAAAACAAATTTGTAGCATTGCTAAACGATTATGTAATTTTAATATAAGTACAATTGCTAAACAAGTATTTCTTTGGATAACTGTGCGTAGCTAAAGTCATTTCCAAAACTCTATAATGCTATCTTTTTATACTTTTATATCTTTTTTAAACAAACTAAACGCTAAATGGCCAACACACGCATAAACAGAAACATACATACCAAACGAAAACAGAAACTGAAACAGAAACAGAAAATAAAAAATAGAAAAAAAAACAAAAAAGAAAAAATAAATAATAAAAATAAAAATATAATATTATAATATATAATACATAACAAATAATATATAAAATAAAATAAGAGATAATAATGCATTGTGCGAAAAAGCAAGAAAGTGACAACTGCATACTAAATAAATGTAAGTGACATTACTTTTGCTAGCAAAAAAAGCCAAAAACAAAAACACAAACGCTTTTATAATTTCCAACAACTATTTTCGGGAGAGAAACTATGACTGTCGTTTTTCCACGCGATTACTTAAGCTCATGCTAACCGCATTTCTTTTTAAGTTTTTTCGTTTCTAACCCTTTTCTTCCCGTCAAACTATCTAATACTTTAACTGGTAGCCTCAAGGTGCCCACCTTATCGTTGCATTTTTTATTAAAATTACTTGCAGAACTTCCAAACACAAAAATAACTTCTCCACCGAATCTTCACTTCAAGCTCATCTGTCCATTACTTCCAACTTCATTTTCTTTGAAATAAATTTAAAAATTAAAAAAAGAATATTCAAATATTTGATGTTGTGTAGTTAAATATTAGTCATTTACATATACATACATACACAAATATGTTTACGTTATGCAATTATCTAGCCATAAAGTAAAGTACCGTACTCAAATTGTTACCGTTATTTATGTTTGGTAATTGAAATGTTGAATTACTGAATACCGTTAAATTTAAGTAGCTGTTTAATTGAAAAAAACATACACATAAATATATTTAGACGCAAAACAAGCACGTACAATGAAACTGTAAGTAACTGTATATAAATGCGTTACAAATAAATCGCTCATTCGTGGTTGCCATATTGGTTTTTTTCTGCTTAAAAACAAGCGATTCAAGAGCAACTAATTTGGCATAAAAAATTACAAATATTCTTTTATAGAAATAGAAATAGCAAAGTACTTGGTGCACATACATATATGTATGTATGTAAACATATTTATATATACTTATTGATTTTTATATCCGCAAATTCAATATTTTATTACAACTTTCAAAGTATTTACTTTTGAAAATGCTCGATTTTTTTTTTTTTTTTGTATTGCTGATGCTGACAACATTGCCGTTACTTTGTACCCGTTGTTCTTGACAGTGTTACGACGGTTGTCTTTTATATTTCGGGATTAGAGTACAAAAACAAATAATAATCAACGAAAATCGCTTTATTTTTTTTTTTCAAAATATTGCTTTTCCTGATTTCTTGAAAGACAACTGACAAACAAATCGTTGTGTACCACTCATAATTTACTGTTCTGCGTTGTTCCAGTAGTATGGACGCAACGTGTCCACTTTTTCCAAACAAACAGGCAACTATTTTCTTGGGAGTGCATGAACAACTTTTGTTGGATTCGGCTTATCTTGTAATCCCATACTGTCGATGAACTTGATTGTATTCACCATACCATCCTAGATGGAGCTTCATCGGAAAAATTTGAATTAAGTTCATCGTCGCACTGTTGCTCAGTTAATCCATGTCGAAAGTTGTAAAAACTAATCGCCTGAAAATATTTGCGTCTTAATTCTATTTTTTGGCATAGAAGAATATTTTAAGCTACTGTAAACAACACAAATAGCGCTCATATGTCAAAACGTTCTGAATATGCATACCATCAAAAACGTTGAGTTGCCGAACCCCAAAATATAAAAAGCAACCCTCATAGAACTCCAACAACAATCCAAACTCTTGCAAAATATTTTATGGTCTGACATATCCGTATTACTCGATATCTTAGCAACCATTCCGAATTCAGGAAATTGAGCCCTCATTACCAGACCTTCGGTGAGGGTTTGAGTGTATAATATCAGTTTTAAACGAGTTAAGGGGTTATATACAGTTAGGAGGTCGAAAAAAAGGCATTTTTCAAGAATTTTTTCTAAGCAAACTATTTGGTTTATTGATTTGAAACTTGGCAGGTATATTACGACAACCTTAAACTATATTTACATATTTTTTATTGCCAAAAATAATTATCGGGAACGTTGATATTGCCAATTTTGCAGAGGTCTGCAAAAAAAGGCCTCTTGCGGTGTGCACGATATCTCTGGACTGGATCATCTAAAATGCAAAAACCAAATAAATTTCATTAATATAATAAATAATCTAGTGATTGATCGAAGGAATTAGCAAAAAAAAAATGTTTGACAAATTTTCGACCAAAATTCGGTTCTTTAATTGTTTATAAAAATAAGACTTAAAAATTCGATGAAATACTAAAAAATATAGTTAAGAAGCTTGTGTAAAAATTTCGGACCGATAGGTTCAGCCGTTTCTGAGAAATCTTGCTCACCGACTTTGAAAACACCGTTTCGAGAAAAACGAGTTTAAAGTTTTGAAAGCACTTTACATGTAGTCGGCGCGCCTTCACTAATGTGTCTATAACTTCGAAAATATTCGTCGGATCGACTTGAAATTTTGTGTGTGTATACTCAGACATACATACATTAAGAAAACGTAAAAAAATCGATTTTTTGAAAATCCTAACTGTATATAACCCCTTAAGTAAAACAAAAAAATCAATCTTACTTGTATACCGAGGACCAAATGAACGAAGTCTTTCTTCATTTAAACAATTCTGACACAGCCTCATCCTGCTGGTGCGACTTACGAATAGCGCTTAAAATGGGAACAAATGGCTTCATATGAGTTCTTCGCATTTAGTTAATACGGATTTTGAAATAATCATTTAGAACATAGAGAATCAACGACTCACTTAGCCCCAGCATATTGATAAATTTCAAAACCTGCCAGATGCTAATGAGGCGATGTAATCCTTATTTGGAAACATGGATCCAAAGACCTTCATCCTGCGTCTGCAGACTGCTATACAATCAATTTGCAAGGTATTCTGGATTTTCAGACACTCTGTCGCAGAAGAAGCTAGGTCCATGTTATATAAGTGATTATTGAGATTACAGTGTGCATTGTAGAATACGACAGTAGCC
The DNA here is from genome assembly GCF_024586455.1 of Bactrocera neohumeralis. Classification (NCBI taxonomy): domain Eukaryota; kingdom Metazoa; phylum Arthropoda; class Insecta; order Diptera; family Tephritidae; genus Bactrocera; species Bactrocera neohumeralis. Next base: position 47,254,634 of record NC_065923.1, read on the forward strand.
TGAGTTTGTCCCTTGGTAGGTTGATTACATACTTAAACCAGCTGAGGTTGTAACCACACATTAGCAACTTAGCATGATTGCCAATACCTCACCCTGCCCAATCTTCCTTGCGGATCAGCTTTTTTATGTTATGTGGACCCATCGCAATGAAGAGTTCAGGTTCTACCATGTTAGTGGATGCTGCGGAGCAGACGAGCTCTTCAGCCAGTCATTTCGGCTATACTTTTGTCGCCGGGCACACAGTTAAGATGCACTTGATTACGTTTCGACAGACTGTGCAGCCATTCTCTACACTCCTGCACCAGTGGCGAGTTCAACTCGTAGACAGCGACTGCTTTAAGTGCCGCTTGACTGACGTTAAGTATGATTATAGATACGTTCGCTGCGATAGTTGCGTTGGAGGTTTGTCTCTACGCACCGACTTATGGCAAAGAGCTCCGCTTGAAAAGATAATGTTGTAGATTTCACCAAACACTAGCCAGCATCAGCAATATATAGTATTTAATTGACAAATTGTTTAGAGCACTGCTGTCATTTGAAACCTTCCACCAACTACTTCAAATTTATGCAATTTTCAATTCACGTTTTTGCGCTCAAGCACCTCTCTCTTCTTACCCAAATTGTTTGATATAAACTCACACTTCAACTACTTAGTCATTGGTGTAACTAACTGTATTTGATTAGTTGTTATAATTGTTTTTGTAAAATATCGTTTTTTCGTAGAGCAAACCAATTGCTCTCAGTGTAAGAACAAAGCACCAACAATAGAATTTTAAGCGGAATGAAAAACAAAAGTAACTGACAAAACCCACTCAAAAATGCTACAAAACTCAAAAACAAATGCTTTAAAATTGTTATGCGAAAATTTTAAAACTACTAAATGAAAAATGTTGACAATTTTAGTAGAATATAAAAGAAATTTATGAAATACGAGCGACAAGCATACTCTTACATACGTACATATTGAGAGAGAACCACTTAATTATACATTTGGCAACACATGTTGCGTGGGTATAAAAACGAAAATTGATAAAACGATTAAACTGAATTCTAATCAACTTATACTAAGAGAAGAATTTTGTATTTACTGAGAACTAGTTTACATAGCGTGATCCAGGTTAGGCATATCGGCATATCTCTAGTGACGTGAGCTGCTTGATTGTGACCAAGGCGGTGTCCACTACAAAAGAAATTTCGAATGCAATATTTTAAAGCATAGTTTACATAAAGTAATTGAAGCTTTGCTAATCAGATTTTTTTTTACATTCACGAAAATGTATAAAGTCTAGGTATGACTCAAAGGAATAGCCGAAATTAGTGACTATTAACCGTGGCAGTTGAAGAGAGAATTTGCTAACTAAGACCGAATATGCGTAGAGTACTACGATATTTACCGATTGATGTCAAATCAAAGTGCTGAAATGATTTTTTGATATCATTGTAGGTCATATCAACTTAGAAAAAAATATTTCGCCGAATGGGTCTTCGGGCGAAATTTAAATTAAAAAGTCTTACAATTTTTTGCCCACAGTAGTATGAAGCATAAGCCTTGCGCTTCAATTTTAGAATATCATTAAAGATCTTTTCTTTCTTCACGTCCAAATTTTAAGGGTTTTGGAACCCATTTGGTGTTAATCTTAGTTAATCTTAGCGTTGCCAGTTCTAGTTCATGAGAAGTGGTCATCCTTCAGGATGCCAGGGCTTGACGCGCATCTCAACACACTCAGTGACCTCACTATCAGTTACCTTTTCCAGTGACCCATTCATCTATTCTTGAGGCGTTTGCCGCCACCATATAGTGATCAATCATGTTCCTAAAGTCGCTTCTATGAAAAAGAAGCAGGAACTTTGTGTATTTCTGATCTGCCGCTTTACACATGACTTTTACAGTTTTGCATTCCTGTTGATCCTTCCAACGCGTTTTGACCTTCCTTGCCCTGTTCCAATGCAGTTCGGTAACTTTTCCGGCACACAACTGTACAAGACTTTCGATAGTCTCGCTCACTATCTCATTGCCATCGATGCCTTTGTTACGTGATACCCAGCGGTAATGAAGTCTTCCCAAGACACTTCTGGTCGATATGCAAAACGCGTTTTCTGTCCTGTCTGTAATATTAGTTATGAACAAATTAAGACATAGCCAGTTTAAGTTGCTATCAATGTTCAGTAAATAGTCTTTTTATATCCTAAACAGAGGCCACCAAGTTTGTAAGACCCAGAAGAAAACGTCGGAGACCCTAAAGAGTACAGGCTTGCTTAAAAAACTTGAAGATCATGGCTGCCGGGAGATTGCCTAATCAGACGATCTAACGCTTATGGTCATAGAAAAGTTTCTAATACCGTTTACAAGATGACGCTGGGGTATCTCAGCATCGTAACAAATACCGCAAATGGGAGGCATCCGTCTGCAACCGGCCTCATTCTGTATAGGATGCTTACATTGAAACCGAGTATCGACGAGAGAGCCAAAAAACATCGATTGCCTAGTAAATATGTAGATGATATTTGGCAAAAGGTGTATCTCTCATGTAGTGGAAGGATCCAGAAAATACCATATTTGGAGAGAAACTCGAGAGCGTTCAACGAGTGGCGCTCATCAGGTCCACTCCCACCATGACACTTAACGCCATCTTGCACACATTGCCCATAGGCATCGTCGGGAAAGTTGATATCTGACTCTGAGAATATGGGTTGCTAAAAGAACACGTATCTGAACATTTAGAATTAGAAATCCTTACACTCTATAACATCATACCGGATCAATGGATCAAGGAGTCACCAAACCGAATTCTGGCGGCTCCTTCTTTGCCCACTGCCGAGGGAGTTGTGGGTGGGAAGAAGTGGGGTGGGAAGAAGTGGTTGGTTGGACTGACCCTCTCAGTGAGCTTCTTTGCGGATGGGTCAAAGCTTGGGGGCAAGTGTATAGGTTTACTGTCAGAAACTCTCTATCAACTCCTATCGATCGCAAGAGATCTAGTGATCTCTTTACCCTCAGTAATGCAGGCTAGTCCCCTAGTTGTCGGGCTTTTAACAGGTCGTTGCAAATTGGAGTCTATGTAGTAAGGCTGGGAATCCTAGCAGACGCCATCTGCAGATGCTGTACGGAAGAATATGAGGTGGAAACATATCAACAGTTCCTTTTCAACTGTCCTGCGTTTTAGAGGTCAAAACGTAAACATTTGCGAACGCATACCTTCTGACATCCCACCGAACTGGTGGAAATGGTTATTAAACGTCTGTGCAAATTTGTTTTGGCTGCTAAGCGTTTTGCAAATTTATAAGTTCGAACACAGGAGTTCTTTTCAATGGCTTCACAACGGACTACATTTAGCACTCCACGTGTCATATTTGATCAGCCATCTAACCTAACCTAACTTAACTCTATTAGTATGGCGAGCTGAGTCGGAAGTTAAACTACTTGACCAATAATATAATTTTCACCGACCAGCTATTCATGTAAACTAGTTCTAAGCATAAATATAAAAATTTTATCCATAACTGTTATACACTTAATGTTTTATGGATCTTGTCACTACCGAAGCTACAGAATATGCGGGGCATAGAAGGAAAAAATCTTCGACATAATAACGAAATGTTCAAATATAGTACTTCAATTATAAAAATAGCACGACAAAAGGTTCTAAGTGGAGCTCTGTGAAGACCCCAGCTCTAATATTTTGTGCTTCGGTGATGATTTTAAGCTGTCTTATTGCATAGTTTATGCATGATTTCGCTGTCTTCGAAAAAGTACAATAAGAAATTTAATTGAACTAGTAGTATTAAAATACAAAAAAAACTTAAAAAAAAATTAATTTATTAAAATAAAAATATAAAAATAATTAACGCTTACAAAGTGTAAGACTAAATTAAATATATGTTAGATGTGGCAACTCTCTGTATGAATGAATGCTTTAAAACTAAACGCCCAGAACGCAAACAGACGTGAAGGGAATATGTCTCAGCTCAGTTAAACTCTTTTATAAATATGTAGGTAAGAGCGTTAATAGAAAAAAAATTATTAAAAAGGATATTGAGATCTTCTAAATTAAACCAATTTTAAAGCAAAATTAATGGCATAAATGTGAAAAAGTTATATATGAAAGTATTTAATAAATAATAGAAAATTTTGTTGGTAGTAACTGAAATGTGGGCAATTGGAAAAAAATGTTGAAAAAATATATATTTTAATTAAGCAAAAGTTATACAATAGAGAATACCCAATTCTTAATTCCGCGTGTGCGAATTTCGAACACACAGATCGCCAAATGCGCCCACTTATTCAGCCCACCGCGCATAACTCCTGTCAGTTGGGTGATAAAAGCTCTGAAAAAAAAAATAAGGTACAAAATGTATAAAATATATTTTCAATTTTAATTTGCTATAATTTCACTTATTTTTCAAAACATATATGAAATTTAAAAAATAATTAGTGAAAATAATTAGCAGCAGCTGCACATACACACAGACGTGCATGCATAGCAAATAAGTTGCTCTAATGAAGGTTAGGTTAATGCTTTAATGTTGCTTAAGAAAAAATAATAATGATCATAAATTAGTTAATTAACGGTAAACTACTTACAATTACACACACACACAAACATTCAACTGTGAGAAGTATTAACATATTGTCTAAAGCGCAGATAACTGCATACAAATCACGCGTAACGGTTATGCAAGAAACATACATATTCAGTATACACAAAGCAAGTTATTTATGAAAATTTATGGAAAATATATGTATACAAAATATAAAAATAATGAACTATGAAGTAAAATCATAAAAATTAGAAAAAAAAAATTTAAAAAAATAAGAAAATTAATAAAAAATTATAAAAAAATATTAAAAATAAAAACTAAAAATAATGAAAATTAAAAATAAAAGTAAAAAAAAAATTAAATTAAATTATTAAAGATTATAATGAATATTTCAAAAAATAATAAAAAAAATAAAAAATTATAAAAAAATATTTCAAAAAAATTAAAAATAAAAATTATGTAAATTAAAAATAAAAATAAAAAAAAATGAAAATAAATTATTAGAGATTATTATGAAACAAAAAAATTAATATAATAACTAAAAATAATAATAATAAGATTAATTTGCTTTAAACAAGCCACAAAAAATAGCATAAAATAAGTTTGAAGAAACCCTGCGAGGAAAATTTATTTTCTCAGCTCCTAATCATGCTCTACCATTTGGCTTGAAAGACAACTATATTTGAAGCAAGAAAAAGCTTAAAAAATGCATAAATGCAACTTATGTTATATTATATACACAATTTATATTATATAATATGTACTATATCAAAAACTGTCCTAAATTATTTACAAATATACATACATATATATACTATATATATATATATATTCTAGATATTTATATTATATATGTCTGAATTTATATTTATCGAGAACAAAACAAACTGAGTATTGTGTAAAAATTGTGAATAATCTTTATTAAGTTGCTTAGTCTATTAAGCCGAAAACTTTACTTGAAGAAATTTGAAAAAAAAAACCAAATCGAATGTGTACACAAAAATTTTAACTCAACGTGTGTTACATGCATTGAAAAATCCAACAATAAAGTCTCTATTAAACTTCAAAAGTAGCAAACGTCTTGGCTTATTTGCAATTGATTTGCGCTCGTACAGTACATTTCTCTCTCACACGCACAGCTGGCAACAACAATCAACACTCGAAATCGACTGCGCTTAGCAAGCATTCAAACCCAATTGCAGCATGGACAACTACCATTTACAGTTGTCAAGCTAAACGGTAAATGCATTTGAACAGTAAAAATTTTATAATAAACATTAAAACTAATATTAATATGACCCGCAACCTAAGTACACATTTATATAAATAGTTGTAGTGCTAAACGTATAATTTGCATAAATAAATAACATATTATGTACTAATATTTGACCACGATTGTATATAGCTGCATACGTAAAAACAAAAAGCCCTGTAAAATATATATATTAATGCAGAACTTGAAACAATAATCAACTAAAAGTTAGCTATATTTTCATTATATTCTCATTTGCTTACTAATTTTGAAAATATGCTTTATTTTTATTGTTTTAAAAAACTATTTTCATTAACTTTCAAACTATTTGTATGTAATTTTTTAAACTATAACTGTCTTAAACGCGCCTTGTTTCAAACTAATAGCTTCTTATTCTCGTGATCAACTTACAACGCCTCATGCTCCTTCAACTCTGATTATTCATTTCATTTTTGATTTTGTTGATTTTAACGCCACATTTAAATATATTTTTATATACTTAGTATATTGTATATATCATTATATAGACATTGCTAAGCATTCATACCATATTTCGCAAGCGCCAAAGTTCAATTGCCAACAAGTTTGGTTATATAAAAAATTGGTAAAACATAATTAACAAAAATTTAAAATATTTAAGTAAATTATTAAAAATATTATTGCAAATATCATATAATATGTAGATATTCAAATCTTTGACTACTTATATTCAGCATTCAGTTCAAATAGTCTTAGTATTCACAGTCGAATAATTGAGATTTGAAGCTCAAGTTTTTAGTAAAGCCTTGGTAAAGCAGTATTAAGTATTGAATATGCATGTAGTTCTTTAGGCTCAGCTTTCTTGTAGTTAACTGCAGTTTCTTTAGTCAAATAAGCTAATACTATGACTAACACTTAGCCACTTATCAACCCTTGCTGAATAGCTTTGCAACTTATTGATTTGATATTTAAATTTAGCAGATATCTAGAACTTTTTAGACTTACTTAAATAAAGGGCGATCCATTTTGAGGTTCCCTACTTTTTTAAAGAAAACACACAGAAGCTTAAAATTTAATGGAGAATGTTTATCATCATTCGGAATAACATTCTTTGGCATTCATTTTTTGAAGATTATCTCTTTCAAATTTTGAGTCCAATTTTCGTTGACTCGTTCGAGCATTGACACGCGTAATGTTTTGCTCCAAGACCTGAATCGAATCGTGATTTTCCGCATAGATTTTAAACTTTACATATGCACACAGGAAAATGTCTAACGGTATGATATCACACGGTCTTGGTGGCCAATCAACCGGCCCAAAACGTGAAATTATCACCGAAGTGTTATCTCAATAAATCAATTGATTGATGCGATGTGTGGGAAGTGGCGCCGTCTTGTTGAAATCAAATGTCGCCGACATTACGAACTCCAATTTCAGTCGGTTATTGTGGCGATCGCCTTTGACGGTTACGTTCTCACCAGCATCATTTTTGAAGAAATGTGAACCGATGATTCCACCGGCCCACAAATCCCGCCAAACGATTATTTTTCTTGATAAAATCGCAGCTCTTGAAACTTTTCAGGTTACTCTTCGTCTAAAATGCGGCAATTCTGCTTGTTTACATACCCATTGAGCCGAAAATGGATCTCATCGCTGAACAAAATTTGGTTCTAAAACGTCGGATCTTCTTGGAACTTTTCAAGAGTAAAATGTGACAAGTCGTGCCATACCATACGAGTTGTTGCAAACGGAGTCGAATAGACTCTGCAAGGACTTCATGTACACCCTACAGCTACAGCATCAATATATTTTCTTTACTGCGCGATGGATGTGGCATATTCGATCTCACAAATAATGAATACTGAGTCTCAAGATGGGTTATGGTGTTGCGAAGAGTACGCTCAGTAGGCCGATTATGTTAGCCATAAATTGAGCGAAATCCGCGAAACACATTCTTTACAGATTTCGTTTTTTTTTCATTTAATGGACTTTAAACACGATTTTTTATTGTGCAAAACATTTTATGAAATTATATGTACTCCACTACCTTTTGAAATATTTCGTGCAGGAGATTGATTCCACGCTCATACCTACAATTTTTGATCCTAACAGGCAAAAACCTCGCCCAAGTTGTTTTTAATGTCCTGATTTGAGGTGAAGGTTCTCCCATCTAAAAAATTTTGCAGAAACCGGAACAAGTAATAGTCCAAAGGTGCCAAGTCTGGAATATATGGTAGGTGTGGTAGCACATTCAAGTTGCAAACACTTTTAGCGAGTCATCAAAATTGTAAAAGGTCTCGCATTATTCCGGTGGAATACTCCACCTTTTTTATTAAATCAAAATATTTATTAAAAGCTGGATTTGTAAGTGGAAATTAGATTCGTTATAAGAACTTTAGAACATTAGATAGTTTTTCAATGCAAAATTGCGTATGAACAACAACAATAAATATGTCAGGCTTATGCATTGAAATTCAGATTTCGTCTTGGTTTCTCAACCTTTTCGCGCTTTCTGTGTGTTCTTTAAGGAAAGTTTAACGGTTGTCTCATAATTTCTGAAACCGTCATATTACGATCTATGGCTCTCCTAGATCATTTAACTTTAGTTGTTGGTCTTTCAAAAAGTTACCATTTTATTACAAGATTCTACAATATTTTTACCATGAAGAAAATATGTTAAAGTGCAGGAATTTATAAAGAATGAGCCGAAATCTAAATTGGGTCTACGGACGGTGTGCTCCAAGTTTGTTCCGCACAAATTGACCGAAGAGCAAAAATTACTACGAATCCAACATTGTAAGGATTTAATTAGGGAGTCGAGAAAGGACATAAACTAAAAATATTCGATTGTGACTGGTGATGAACGGTGGTGCTTTCTATATGATCCCGAAACCAAACGTCACAGTGCCGAATGGAAGCATCCAGACGAGCCATCACCGAAAAAAACTTCTTCAGAAGTCAAAAATAAGACAATGCTGATTTTTTTTACGATTCCGAGTGTGTTGTACACCGAGAGTTCGTCCCACCTGACCAAAAGATTAATGCTGTGTTTTACCTTGGTAGTATGAAGCGTCTTTGGTCACGCATTCGTCGTGCTCGACCACAATACCGTGAGGCAGGGTCCTGGCGCCTGTTGCACGATAATGCGCCGTGTCATCGGTCGATGCTTGTCACTGATTTTTTGACAAAAAACTCCATATTAACCATTAATCACTCAACCCACTCACCTGATCTGGTACCCAGTGATTTTTACATATTTGGAAAACTTCATTTGCCCATGAAAGGGCACTGGTTTCAACACATTTCAGCTATCCAAAAGGCGACGACCGATATTCTCAAGAGCATTCCGAAAAATGACCTTAAACACTCATTTGAAATGCTAATTGACCGGGCTAAACGCTGTATCGAAGCACAAGGAAACTACTTTGAATAAAAATTATAACTTTTGAAAAATATAAATTTTTTGTTGTTTTTTTTAACAGTCCTGTTTCTTTTGCGACAGACCTTGTATATAGAAATGATTTGCATAACGTGCTGAATCGATTAAGCCATGTCTGTCCCTCTGTCTGCCTGTCCTATATATGAGAGCTAATAAATTTGAGATACCTATCTGAAATTTTGCACACGTCCTTTCTTCCCTAAGAAGCTGCTCATTCGTCATGACCGCTTATGTCGAAACTCTTTAGCACATATGTAGCTGTCATCCGAACGATCGGATTCGAGTATGGAAAATTTTTGCATTTGAGGAAATATTTTCATGAAATAATTTCATGTGTTATTTTTAGATGCAAAGGTGTAATCTCCAAATAAATTGTTGAGACCAGATCATTATTGCATATAGCTGTCATACAAACTGAACGATTTGATTCGAGTGTTTGTATGGAAAAATTTTCATTTTACGAGATATCTTCATGAAATTCTGCATGCATTATTTTTCAAAACAAAGGTATAAGCTCAGAGAAAATTAATCGGATCGGATCATTATAACATATAGCTGTCATATAAACTGAAGGAACAAAATCAAATTGTATGGATACTGCTCGATATAGCAAGAGTATTAAAACTGCTAGTTTTCTCATGTTTATTAAGCAAATTTAGTGCGAACTTTGTTATATAAATCTTTGAACTTATTTAGAGTATCAGCATTAATGAAATCCAAATTTTTTTATCTGCTGAGTAAACTTGCTTAGATTTGATTTTGTTCGTATACAATCATTAAACTGCTTTAACTATCGTTTAATATCATATAATAGTAATATATATTATAACAGTATTTATGAGGGTGTAATTTAGCGCTTATTCTCATATACTACTATGGGCAAAAAATAGTAAGACTTTCCTGATAATTTTAAAATTCTTACTTTATTCTTCAAAATCCATATTGTGCTCCTCAAAGCAGTCCTTTTTGGCCCCAATACACTCGTAACAACGTTTTTTCCAATCCTCGAAATAGTTGTTAAAATATTTCGACGGATGCGAAATTAAAATGAAAAAGTCTTACTATATTTCGCCCACAGTAGTAAATAAGTAAACTCACAACGTATTTTACTTACATACAAACCCAAAATAAACTGTTTGTTTAATACATATTAAAAAATATGCGAAAACACAAATTTAGCTTAATTTCTCATAGTAAATAAACGAACCTCAACAAAAAACTCATGGGCATCCCACACATACACATGAATTTCACGAAAAAACTTCAAACATTGTTAGTAACACGAAATATTTATTTTTATTACATTTGCCTAAGTTATGAGTACACGATTTTGCTATTCATTGCTTTAGCACTTGTGGAAATTAATTTTGTGAATTTCTGTTTATTTGCATATTTTCAAAACTAATATTTTGTTCTGCCTTAATTTGATTTTCGACCATAATTTATTTCAATTAATTTGCATTATTTCATTTTATTTCGATTTTGTGATTGTCATTTGTACTTAATAAAATAATAGTAATAATAAAATAGCGTATATCCCCAGCTGGCACGAGTTATGTTTACTGCGAATGTGAGCGAATGCATTTCATACTAAAGTTTAAGATTTGAAAATGACTAAATACTAGTGCTTATGTCTCCAGTACGTGCAACATGTGAATGCCAAAGTGTAGCTTTGAAACAAAACGAGAATGATCTAAGCGCAGAAGCAAAACGTAGAAAATATCGCAAATCTAATTAGTACCGATAATCACTTTTTCTAATTGCCGCCAACACTTCTATGTAATATATATATATATATATAATTTTAAAGGAATGTAAACAACAACAATGTAGAGAACGCCTATGTAAAACTGCTAGATTGCTATGTACATAAAATGGTATTGTAAATAATTTAGATTTCATTTACTAAGCATAACCACGGCGCACACCCACACACACAAACACATCCACACAAAGGAATGTTTTCTGTCAATGCATATGGTTTTTGAATAAGAAGCAGACGAAAAAACACCCACCCATAAATATTTGTTTGCAGCGAAAATTTTCACACACACATACCCACACAAATATTTTCAAAAAAATCTTGTACATTAAATTTAGTAATAGAAATGTTGTTGAATATTGTAAAAACTCTTTTATAATTTATATTTTATTCCTGAAAAAAATTTTGTGTGCCTTCAAATTACAATACTAACACAAGGTGTTTGCTAGCTGTAGTGTTTATACCTATATCTATTTGTGTCCTTATACTTGTATCTATATTTGTTTCTATACTCCTTCCAATAACTGTTTTCCAGTCTAAGTGTAAACCCATGTTTTGCCATTATCTTTTGTATGCCATATTTATTATGCTTTCACTCAATTCCCCATCGCCGCATATACTTTAAACGCTAGAAATGTACTAACCCGCTTATAATCTGTAAGTTTTTGTACACTTTTCCATTAATCTGTTTCTCTTGCTCCATCATATGTACTAGTAATCTGTATTAAATAGTAATTGTTCTTGTTGCCTTTCTTGATGTAGCGTCTGTTGTTTATCCTAATTGTTTCTAATAATCTGTCTGTTGATTTATTTTTTTGATTTAGTATTAAATATGCGTGAATCTGAGTGCATATTTGGCTAAAAGTGCAGTAGTTTATTCTAAATAAATATGGATCAAATCAAGACACAATCTACATATAATTGTTACGTATACGCCGCGTATAACATTAAAGAAAGTGAGCCATATTAAAATGCGACTTGTTTTGCTTTATAAAAACAAAAACTGGGAATAAAAATAATGACTGCTTTTAGTTATAATATTATTTTATTTAATATTTTCTAATTCAATTTTTTTATTTCACAACTGATAGAAAATTATTACACATATGTATAAAGTTAAAAATTTATTTATTATACCCTGAACAATGTATATTAAGTTTGCCACGAAGTTTGTAACACCCAGAAGGAAGCGTCGGAGACCCTATAAAGTATATATATAAATGATCAGTATGTTGAGCTGAGTCGATTTAGCCATGTCCGACTGCCTGTCTGTCCGTCCGTCTGTATATATACGAACTAGTCCCTTAGTATTCAAGATATCGTTTTGAAATTTTGCAAACGCCATTTTCTCTTCAAGAAGCTGCTCATTTGTCGGAATTGCCGATATCGGATCACTTTTACAAATAGCTGCCATACAAACTGAACGATCGGAATCAAATTCTCGTATGGAAAACTTTCACATTTGACAAGATATATTTACGAAATTTGGTACAGATTATTTTCTAAGGCAACAACGTAATCTCCGAAGAAATTGTTCAATCGACCGAATATAGCATATAGTAATGATCAGAATCAAGTTCTTGTAAAAACTTTCGCATTGACGTTCAGACATGGAGTACTGCTTATAATAATATAATCTCCGGAAAAATTATTCAGATGGGATTACTATAGCATATAGCTTCCTTATAAACTGAACACATAGTTACTAAAAGAAATGCAACTGTGAAGGGTATATTAGCTTCAGTGCAGCGTTTTTTCTTGTTTTTTTTTTTTTTGTTTGAATTGACGTCAACTTAAATTCTCGACGAATTTTATCAAAAATTACAAATTTATATTCTGATCAAATTTGACCCGGATTAAAAACAAAAAAACATTTTCATACTTGTATATTGTATTTTCATAGAAATATTTAACAGCGTCTTCAAAATAGTCCCTTTTATGCTAATTCATACATACATACAACACTTAACACAGTTTTCCATACACTCGTTCTAAGCCTTGGCTGATATGGCCTGCAGCGAATGACTTTTAATTGAATGTGTCCATCATGGCGCGTAACCCGCCAAGAATCGTTCATGGAAAAGCATCGATTGTCTTAAACTACTCTATATATTTGCAAAAGGTGAGGTCCCTCACCGAAAGTATTCCTCAGGCTCTACGACACCATAGTCAAGCCCATTATGTTCTATGGAGACTTTATGTGGTTAAGGACTCTGGAAGAGCTTCTTTTCGGATTTGTCAAAGCTTTGGGAAAGGTTGGTGGTGGAGTTTACTAACAGGAGCTCTCTACCAACTCCAGCTTCAGACTTCCTGACTATTGCAGTGTCTTCCAAGTCGAAGTTGCAGCTATTAAAGTAGCAGTAGATTTGCTGCTCCGGCGTGCAGGATCTTACAGAGAAGTTGCAATCCACTCAGATAGCATAGCCGCGATACTAGCCTTGAGCACATTAACAGTGAGTTCAATGTTGGTAAAGGAGTGCCTAACCTCGCTATCAACAGCATTGAGTGCGTTTGTGATAAGGCTAATATGGGTGCCAGGCCACAGCGGAATAGCAGGAAATTGTAAAGCTGATGTGCTAGCAAGGAAGGGCACCCTAGAGTCGCTACCGGAAGAATGGCTGCGGGTCGGTATTCATAGCTTCTTTGCGGAATCTTGGCCAGACAAGAACATCCGTACATAGTCATCAAAGCTTTTCTTTTGATCTCAAGAAACCTTTGTGGCTAGTAAGGCTAGCCTCTCTCTAATTGTGGGACTTTTAACATGCCATTGCCCTATTGATGTCAATGACTTCCTTCTTGACTATCCCGCGTTTGGGAGGTCAAGACTTAAACCCTTGAGATCGCATACTTTGCGACATGAATGGAAATTAAACGCCTGTGCAAATGTTTACTGGCTACAAAGTGTTTTGCTAATTTATAAGTTCGACACAGTAGTTTCTTCTTTTCTATGACTTCAAAAATTACTGCAACAGATCTAACACTCTAGATCAGCCATGTGTTAGGTTAATAGGGAATCAAATCTGGCGAATACCGTGGTTGAGCGATAACTCTCACGTCGCGTTTGTCCAAAAAATCAGTGGCAATCAAGCTTGAATATGAGAACGCACCAGCGTTGTGAAAATCCAAGAATTTTCTACCCACAAATCCGGTAGTTTAAGACAAAATATCATACATATACGCCAAAAAACATTCATAATTTCTCTGGTGGTGGAACAAAAAACGGTAACAAAGTAAACGATGAGGATTACCTTGATTTTTGGCGTATTTTTTTTTGGAATTCAGCACATTTTTGGAGTGTCCTTATTCTTCAGTAATAATGAGTTTGATGAAAGCAAGGTCCTCAAGCACGTTGTCAAGCCACTCTTTTGGAACTTTTACTGGACCAAAATATGTTGAGTCAATCCGTAAGCGATTTTGCGACCCTCTGGTGTCGCTCTGCTGCCAGCACGATGATTTTCAAGTACTGTTTCTTTAACTTTTTCGCTTTTTCATCGTTATTACAGTTTAAATACACCAGTCCGAGTCATTTTTGATGGTATAAGTCAACTTTGTATACATGCTACGACATAAAGGATAGATAGGATATAATAGATAACAGATAATAAATAGATAATACTAGTTAATCGATCATTAAGAGAAGACAAGAGACAAATAGCAGATAAGTAAAAGAAAAATAAAAGATAATGAAAAGGAGTTTAACTTATACCGAATCTATTTATTCATAACTCCAAGCATTCAAAACGTAATGACCATAAAAGTTAGTAACTTAAATAATTCGTTGGACTTTGTTAAAATGACTAAACTGTGAAGTGGTCACTGATAAATTCGTACTGAAGCATCTTGCTGACATTAAAATAGCACACAAAGACGTTATGCCTTCGACAAACTTCTCCCCGAATCTTGCGCTCAAATGTCTTCCCTTTCATCGCACTTCACTCCTCCTTCTCCCTTATTATAACATTCTCACATTTTTTTCCAATTGAGTGGCGTCTGGAAGTCTGCCATTGTGCCCCGTTTGTATGTTTATGCCACAATTATTGCCATTGATTTTTGTTTGAATGTATCAAAAAACTGTCAAACGCACTGACAGGTGTCAACCGTGTAAGCCATTAATTTAGAAAGTTTTGCGCCAGCAGGCAACACCATACCCAACGCTTCGCCACACACGTTAAGATAAGCAAAAACAACTTTTGCTTTAACAACTTTGCCGGCCGGAAATGTGCTGAGCTTGAAATGAGCAAACAAGACATGCCATTTATGGTGCTGCGAACAAGCAACAGGTTGCCGAAATGGCTATAAGGCTACACTGGGGGACTTGTAAGTCATCCATATTAACGCTTTGAGCTATTTATATATGTATCTTGCTCAAATAAATATGTTCATGTGTACCGTTAGATGTGAGTAGCAGTACAAGCGTGTAGGTTGATACAAGTATATGCAAATGCCAAATTTAATCATTTTATGGGTCTGTGTTTAGTCACAGTCTCACAGTTTATATAAATTTTATTGAAAGTGCATGTACATATATGTGTACTTGTATATGTATATATGCATCAACACGTGCCACCAATCTATTACAAGTGTACGTACTTAAGTATCTTTCAACTAATGTAGTCGCCTGAGTGAGTTCGCCGCTGTTGACAGGGCGTATACGTGACATGTAAGCTGCTTAGAATTTTGCTTACACAATCAAGCGTCTGCTAGACATGCAAGTATATGGATGGGAATGCAAGTGGAAGAAACTTCTAGAAGAAAATTTTCATAAGAATAAGTTGACTTAATAATTTAAATAGCGGGAGAGAACAATTCCGTTAATTGACGTAGATAAAGTTAAACAAAGTATAAAGATAGATTATAGATTATAGTTTATAGATTAAAGGTTATTATAAATTATAGATTAAAAATTATATATTATAGATTATAGATTATGGATTATAGATTATAGATTAAAGATTATAGATTATAGATTATAGATTATAGATTATAGATTATAGATTATAGATTATAGATTATAGATTATAGATTATAGATTATAGATTATAGATTATAGATTATAGATTATAGATTATAGATTATAGATTATAGATTATAGATTATAGATTATAGATTATAGATTATAGATTATAGATTATAGATTATAGATTATAGATTATAGATTATAGATTATAGATTATAGATTATAGATTATAGATTATAGATTATAGATTATAGATTATAGATTATAGATTATAGATTATAGATTATAGATTATAGATTATAGATTATAGATTATAGATTATAGATTATAAATTATAGATTATAGATTATTGATTATAGATTATAGATTATAGGTTATATATTATAGATTATAGACTATAAATTATAGATTATAGATTATAGATTATAGATTATAGATTATAGATTATAGATTATATATTATAGATTATAGATTATAGATAATAATTTATAGATTATAGATTACAGATTATGGATTATAAATTATAGATTATAAATTAAAGATTATAAATTATAGATTATAGATTACAGATTATAGATTATAGATTATAGATTATAGATTATAGATTATAGATTATAGATTAAAGATTATAGATTATAGATTATAGATTATAGATTATAGATAATTGATTATAGATTATATAGATTATAGATTATACAGATTATAGATTACAGATCATAGATTATAGATTAAAGATTATAGGTTATAAATTATAGATTATAGATAATAAAATATGAAAACTGTATAAATACCACTATCTCACCAGACTTTAAATATTTTCGAAATAACTACACACTCCCCTTTTCTGCTGCAGCTTTTGTACCAGTCAACCAGCAAACCCAAGCGACGACAATAAATATTTTCCAAACCCCTCTCATGAATACCCTACAAGCCTCAACACTCAATATCGTTCAAATGAAAGAAGAAAACAAGTAATATACAATCCATTAAAAAGCTCACTTGACCTTCAGTGTAAGCAGCTGAAGAATTACGATAATATCATGTCCATGGCTTGTCTGTCAACACAATAACACGTAGAACGAATTTATTTATTATTGATAGACGAGTGGCAGTCGGCAATATGAGAACAGTACAATATCGCAAAATAGTGAGCCAAAATTTATTGTGCACAAACAAGTTGGCAAAAGGGCACAATCGACACACTCACCAAGTCTGAGTACACTACCACAGTGTTATTTACGAACAAACATATGTTTATACCATAGACAATAAACCTATATATTACTGCCGTTGTAAGGACAATGCCAGCAACCAACTACTATCAGCATCCTATAATCGAGATGGGCATTATAAATATCAAATGGAATAATCATTGCCTACATTTAGGCGAAGGCACCCAAAAGTTGCAGTAATGCCCGCTTTCAAAGCAATATAAGCATTCGAATGGCAGATGAACCGATATCAAAGTAGTGCCAGAGCGAAAAACAACAAAACGCACGCAAGGCAGAACAATAAACTGCAACGAGCGCTTAGTATTACATTCAAATAAGCCCGTTATTGTGCTGAATATGGCTGCCGGGCATTTGAGCAGACAACAAGCAGCTTGATCCAGTATTTTGCTTATAGTCGCAATACAATATATGCGCTGCCTGTATACATATGTACATTTATTATGTGATGGTGGCGCGTAGAGCTTAGTCCACATCCTATTTTCAAATAACGGCATATGTTATATTCAAAGCCGAAATAAATATGGCTAAAGGCGAGCACGAATTGCACGAATTGCGGGGTTTGGCTAGTGCGTGCGTGCGGATTGGTAGTATGTTTATTGGTTGCCGCTCAATGCCACTGTAGTGTGCGCTTGAGTGCGCATTTTTGTATTATTTGGGCGGCAGTTTAAGTTGGCAATATTGCTGTGGTTAAGTTATGTATGAAAAGCTGATGTAATCGTGCAAAATTCAGCACAAAACCTGGCCAGCGGTAAGCCATTATATTAAAAGTAATATTTTAGTGTAATACTATGCATTTATTTAAAGTTACAGAAACTACCTGAAAAGTTAAAAATCAACGTTTTTTTCGGTGAAAACGTAGGGAAGACTTTATGGTACAAAAATATGCTACACCATTTGTTGGCACACCTCTATACCTTGTCGTATGACCAACACAGTACCTAAACTAAAATATAAAACATCCCTTTGCGCTGCTTCGTTCTTGATACAGCAGCAGGTTATACTCCTACTTATCTAGAAGCAATCCCGCCATGTCAAATATATGTCCAGGATACAACGAGTCCCCGCATGACTCTAACCACCTCTTTGCATACCCACCTGACCATACACATCTGGCACCCCTCTTCCAATGGTCCGACCCTTCAAAACAGGACGTCTGCTAGGCCGTTCCTACCGTTGGATGACCTCGAGAAAACTTATCTGAACCTTACCACCCTGACGGGAACTAGATAACAACGAAATAGTGAATCTAAAACTTTAATATTGTCTAAAACTAAATTTAACGGTTATTTAAGAAAATCATTTCCAATTGTTGTATTTAATGTATAGCCCATCGAAAGCTATAACATTTTTCCATTTTTCTAGCAATTTTTGGATTCCATCTCCATAGAACGGCACCGGAAGAATTATAAAGCCAATTTTTGATACTCTCTGCTGATGTGGCAGGTCATGCTATAATCGGAAGAATATAGGTTTATGCAATGATGCGAGTGTGAAAATTTCCCAACCGCTGTTTTCCAAATAGCTTTTAACCGGTCTTCTCCATTTAGGGTTTCACCCAGCCACAGCTTGCCATTTGCATCCATTTTTCATAACCAGTCAAAATCATATTCTCAGCTATAACTGCATAACCAGTGACCACTCCAATAAAGAGGAAGAAGTCAAAATCCTATGCAAAAATTACTTCTTTTCAAGCGTTCAAATAGCATTTCTGATATACAAAATCGTCTTTAAACGTTTCTTGGCTGCAATCCAAAGTTTCGAGACCTTAATTTACTTGCTTTATAATATCTATGGCTGTTTTTGAATGTTTTGAAATGACCGTTCGAGTGACTCTCATATATACTGCGAGCTCTTCTTGTATTTGACAAAGTCTTCAGTAGTCTTAAATGGATCGTCTCAGTGTGAAATTTTCGGGAAATCGATTTTCTTTTTTGTTGCTTTATCGGATAGTATACACTATAATAAACATTTTCTCAAATTTTGAAATCGAAATACAAACTATTGCTGTCGCCAAAGTCTTTCATGCAGAAAGGGAACAGAGTGGGGAACATAGCGACTCCAATTTTTAAACGCGTTTTTCTCAGAATGGTGAAGAGTTTTGAAGATATCTAGTTCCAATTTGGAGAAAACATTTTTAAAGTCTTTCACTTTCGCACTATGGAAGCATTTATTTCTTTTTTGAAATCTTACTATTTTTATTCAAACGGCCGCCATTTTGTAAAATTTCAAAAAAACAAAACAAAAAAAGGTTCCTTAGCGCGATAGCGACTTTCCTACAGATTAATAATCTTTTTGAAATTTTGTTTCAGACCAAAATTGCGGCCGCAATCGTGGACATCGTACAGGACCTTTTTTTTACGTGTCATTTCAACAATTTATTTAACTATTATACGCCCAATAAAGAAACATAAAAAAAATTATTTTGCATTTGTTAAGAATGTATTTATTTATAAACAAAAAATCGGACTGACTAGTTGGTTACAACCTTCATAAACAAAATCGCGAAAATCAGTAATTTTTCGGAGGTTCAGACTGAAACCATGCCTTAATTGAGCTTCCTCGTCTTCAAACTTTTTGCCACCCATGTCGGGTTTCGTGTTCTAAGCCAAAATACCCACTTTGAAGTCGTCTAAACTACTTTTGGCACATTCGCTCAGCTGAAGGGTTTTCAACATAAACTTCCACTGAAATATGATGATATGCGGCTATGTTTTCATCATATTAAATTAGTGAGGAAAAGCTGCCACAAAAATCTTTTTTCATGCTAGAAATTTGACATATTTGAGAGAAAACCAAAAAAACGTTAACTTCGATTGCAGCGAAGCTGTAATACCCTTCACAGATTACCTTAATGTTGACTGTTTAATTTACGTGACGATTTCTGATATATTAAACTTCGTGACGATAACTTTTCAAATCAAAAAGTTTCATAGATAAGGACTTGAGTTGGATCGGTCAGTTTGTACGTCAGCTAAATGCTAGAGTTGCCCGTTATCGTTGGTTACGACAAACACGAAAGCAGCTCCTTGGCAAGAAGCGAGCGTGTGCCAAATTTCATAATCATATCTAAAGCACTGAAAGCCTAGGCGTGTTCAGGGTAAACAAGTTATTGTTTACACTTCAAATTAATGTCAAATGCTGAAAAAAGACGCACAAGACAGCAGCTTTCTAAACGCATGTTTGGATTATTGAAGTAATGGAATAATCAAGTAACGCCATCTCTTGGTGTCTAGACCTAATATATTAAATATTAATTTTATTTATATTTTTTTTTTTTTTAAATACTTTACACCAATTTCAAATATTTTTCGTACTTAATTAGGAGATATTCTTTGCAAAGGACTACAAAAAATATACTCATATTAATTTATATAAAGAGCTGAAAATAAGAAAACATTAAAAAACATTCGAGCAATTAAGGGGGTGTTCTGGTCTAGAAGCATGAATTTCAGGTAGTGTTTGGTAAAGTGTCGTAAAAAAAGGCAATTAATATTTTTACTATCCATTTTTTTATCAGATATTTGTTAATTTTAGAAGAGTACAGAAAAAAATTAAAAACTAAAAAATGTTAAAACTTTAAAAAATTATGAGCTGATGAAGTGGGGGGTCTCTAAAAATTTCCACGTGACCATACCCATGATTTCAACCCTCCTAGTTATCTGAAACCAAAAAAAAAGATTATTAATCTAGAATAATGTCGCAATGGCCGGAACTACAGAAAAGTGGGAAAATTTTTTTTTCACAAAATGGCGACTGCCTGAAAAAAAAAGTTTTTTTGGATCACTTTTTCTGACTATTTCGAATTTTTAAAAATAATAAAAATAAAAATTTGGGGATGGGGCTAGTTCCAACCATAGACAAGCTTATAAAGAAGACTCTATAAAAATTTCAAGTAAATCGGTCCAGTAGAACCTGAGAAATCGTGGGTATCGTTCCGAAAAATTCAGTTTTGAGAAAAACGCGTTTAAAGTTTCGCGTAAAGTCTTTTGTTCGATTAGTTCCGGCCGAATCAGTTTGGATGCCGGGTCAGAAAAATGCCTATATCTCCGGAAATAATTTGAATTTTGAAAAAACCTCTTGTACACATATTCTTGAATAGTTAAACTTTGAAAATATAAAAAAAATTAGAGTTTTTTAAATTTCTAGACCAGAATTTTAATAGAGAGTTAGTTTCGAAATAATTTTCGGCTGTATGATTAATAAATACTAGATATTTTCTTAGTGGTTCCTTATTTTCATCTTTGTATATAAATATGTGTGAGTCCGTATGTATGCCTGAATCCTATACAATTTTAATAGTGTATTTAAAATTAGCTTTAATTGACCAAAACGAACGATAACTTTCATTGACTTATTTTCACTAATTTGTTCGATACTCAACTTGGTATTTTATTTCACATTTTTTCAAATAAGCCACGCCTAAACATTTCACTTTTCCCATATATTTAATATGGAATTTTTTTATCTTTTGCAATAAATTGTTTGCCTTCAAACCAAATTAATCTACAACCTTCAAAAAGTAATATTTTAGTACAAAATATTCCGCTCTACACAAAAAGTCTTATTCATTTTTTTCTTAAATATATTATTTAAAAAGTTATGAGTAACACTTTAACACTTTGTGTGGTATAAATCACTCGATGTATAACTTTAATTGCGTATAACTCTTAAAGCCATGTTTTTATGGAAACAGATATCAAAATCACTTTGGTAGAGCGGATAATTTTATTTCAAAATATCACTATTACGAAATCCCAAATTTGTTGATTTACATACTTGTTTTATGCAATATATCAAAAATCCCATGTTTTATACAAAAGGAAAAGAAATATAATTTAGGCACGGTTTATATGAAGAATAGAGATCTTGTATACTTTGAATCATTGTTTTTAAGACAAAAACTGAAACTTTAGGCGAAATTTTAGAAAAAAAAATATTGATTTGTAATACTGACACACTCATTTAATAAATGTCATCAAAAACTAGTTTAATGAAATATTTTTTTAGTTTAAACCCAGTTTTCGGCCAAAAATAAATCTTTCGATTTTAAATTATTTTTTTTATACCCTGAACTAGGTCATGAAGTTTGACTCTCAATGACATCTTATAATAGGCGTCACGATATATTGATTTTGAAATTGAAATATATGCCCAGCTAAAAATTTTAAAATTTTGACAAAGTCTTACTATTTTTTGCTCATATTAGTATTTACATATCGTCACCTACAATGCAAAACTACGTATCAACAACAAAAAATTTAAAATCGTTGTCCGATATAATAACTAAAATATATATACCTTTTATAACCAAAACTTAGGTGACGATATACTTGCTAAGCCGCTCTTACAAATCACCGAAGACTTTTATTAGTATGTGTAATTTATATATTCGCACGTTTATTTTTGTGTCTAGTTATAAAACCAATATTTAGCTATAAAACCAGTAACTTGATGTTATTGACTCAAATAAATTAAATATTATTTTTCATTTCTCAAACTCCTCGTTTTGTATGCTCTGATTTAATTTGTATCACTTATTTGCCAATTTGTGTTAATTTTTGTTTTGTTTAGATAAACATACTTACATACACCAACTATAACAAAAATTAAATTACACAAAGCAGCCCTTATATACCGTTACCAAATGCTTAAACCTTAGTGCATTTAACCTCTGCATTTAACAACAAAAATTAAACACAGCGAAACCTTCTACACAACAATTACGACAAACAAACAAACACAAATAATTTAGTAATTTCAAAACCAGCATATCTCACATAAATACCGTGGAATAATGTATGTATAATAAACTAGTGATTATATAAGAGCATCACAGCCCTAATGCTCTTGTTCCTTATTTAAATGAAACGTAAAATCATTTTCTATCAAAAGCATCTTGTAAATACGCCTAAAAGTATACCCAAAGTGTCTTAAACTAATTAAATAAATTATACAATTATCTACTTTATATTTACATACTTGATACTAAAATGTGTATTTTTCCCCTCTCCCCTCGCTATTAATACAATTCATGATTTAGGAGCAAATTGCACGCGAGAAGCAAGTAAGTGGGCGCGCACAGTTGCAAGTCTGGTATAATGCCGAACGCAATGAGCTGGTTGTCTCACTAATGGCCGCCGATGATCTGGCTCTGCGCGACGAAGCCTACGGACATGGCAATCTACCCGAGGCATATGCGAAAGTGCGCATTTTACCCAAATGGTAAGAGTCGAGAAAAAAAAAGTCAAACTCGGCATTTTTTTTGTTTTTTTTTTTTAATATAAAATTTTCCGTTCATTGCTTGTTTATTAAGAAACTAAAGCTCATATCACACACTAATCTACGCATTTTAATAACTAATTCTTTTAATGAATATACAAATGGGAAGTAGGCATTAAAACAGTGTCGTTTATAGTTATATTTTCTCTCAAAGCAAACGATTTTTTTTTGTTGTTATGCTATGTTCGAGTTAATAAAAAAATATGACTCTAAAGATATCAACTGAACGTGTTCGTCAAATCATTCACGCGTATTAGGGTATGAGAAAGCTCCGTACAAAGTGGATGCAGCGCGAGCCCACTTTTGACCAAAAACAACGACGAATTGAAGATACGAAGCAGTGATTGGAAATATTCAAGCGTTATAAACCCGAGTTTTTGCGTCGATATGTGACATTTTATGATAAATGGCTCTATCTTTTCACTCCGAAATCTAGTCGACGGTCATCTGAGTGCACTGCGCACGAAAAGTGAGCTCGTGGCTTCAGTATTTTGGGATTTTGAAAACGGAAGGACCATCAAAAGCGGCTACTATACTTGTATATTATACCGTACCCATGACAGTCACTTCTAAGTAATCGGAACTGACCCGAGTTTTTGTCCGGCCAAAGACTGTCAACTTGGCACCATTTCTCGATTTTGTTCAGGAATGTTTTCTGCTGCTACAGCAACAACAACTACTACATAGCGTTATTGGACAGATGATGAACGAAATCGTCGCATTTGATGATAAAGAAATTGCTCTTTCACCAAGACAATGCACCGTGCCACAAGTAAACGAAAAAGTTGGCAAAAATGCCTGAATTGGGCTTCGAATGACTTCCGGATTCACCATATACTCCAAATCTGGCCACCAGCAATTACTAGCAGTTATCAAATCTCAAAAGAATGCTCGCTGCGTAGAAACTTTTATCGAATGAGGAGTTGATCGCCGAAACTGAGCGGTATTTTAAAGTAAAGACAAATCGTACTACAAAAATGGTACTGAAAAGTTGGACGGTCGCTATAAGCAATGTACCAACCATAAAGGGAATTATGTTGAATAAAAAAAACGAAATTTTACAAAACAAGAAAAAACGTTAATTTCGACTGCACCGAAGCTTATTTACTCTTCACAGGTGCATTTCTTTTAGTAACTATGTGTCCAGTTTGTATGGAAGGGTCAGTTCCTATGCTATAGTAACCCGATCCGAACAATTTTTTCGGAGATTATATTATTACCTTAAGCAGTAATCCATGTCAAATTTCGTGAAGATACCACGTCAAAGGCAAAAGTTTTCCATACAAGCCCTTGATTCCGATCGTTCGGTTTGTATGGCAGCTATATGTTATAGTGAGCCGATCTGAACAAAATCTTCCGATATTACATTATTTCTATAAACAATAACTTATACCAAATTTCGTGTATGTATCTTGTCAAATGTGAAAGTTTTCCATACAGAACTTGATTCTGATCGTTCGGTTTGTATGGCAGCTATATATTATAGTGGTCCGATATCGGCAGTTCCGACAAATGAGCAGCTTCTTGAAGAGAAAATAACGTTTGCGAAATTTCAAAAGGATATCTTAAAAACTGAGGGACTAGTTCGTATATATACAGGCGGACAGACGGACATGGCTAAATCGACTCAGCTCAACTACTGTTCATTTATATATATACCTTATAGGGTCTCCGACGCTTGCTTCTGGGAGTTACAACCTTCGTGAAAAACTTAATATACCCTGTTCAGGGCATAAAAATTTGTTTCACTATATTAGACCGAGACTTTCATGAATTCTGGAAACCTATTCAAACCTTTTAAACTGAATTCGGTACATAACACTATTTTGGCACTCTGTGAAAAGGGGCTTAAATAGTAATATAGCTGCAGATGTTTGGCCTTCTGGAAGTACAGATTTAAATCCATTGTACTACAGTTTGTGTTCAGAGTTGAACTTTTAGAGAGTGTTATAAAGTCTATGGTTGGAGCAGCGTCGTGAATACCAACAAAAACTGTGTGTTGGGCTACTGATCAATGATCGAAAAGTTTGGCGGCTTGAGTGAAAGCCAAGTGTGTTCATTTGGAATAAAATTTTGTAAACCGGCACCATTATTAGAGAAAATTCACTTCACAAAAAAATTCTTTGATGTGCGGTTTGTGTAGATCGTGTCAGCTTTCCCATTGTCCATTCCTTTTGTTGGTTGGGTTGGTGTACAGGTGTGGTGTGTTTTAATTTGGTGTTGTGTTGTAGTGTCATCAGCTGTGGTGAATTAAGCTGTTTTATTGGGGTGCGCCAGTTTTCCCGGGTAGAGTGGGTGGATGCTTAACTCATTTAAACAACTTGTATAACGGCCTGAGCTCGTAACAGAACTTATGGCAGGCAAGAGTCAATTTGCTGACCACAATCCATTCTCTTATTTTTTACTCCGCAGAAAAATATACTGAGTACGTTTATGTTCCATAAAGTTTCATCCACTAATCATCATTGATCAATTTATATCTAACTTTCATATTACTTATATTCACTGAAATAAAATCTCACCAAAACCTGAATCCATACCTTTCTATGAAATCAAATTATTTCTTAACAAATTTTTAATCACCTTTACCTTTTCCTCCCCGCAGCGGCGATGGCAGCGTGCAACAAACCGAAGTTAGTCATCCCACCCAGAATCCCATTTGGAATGCAACGCTCACCTTTCCACACATAAATGCCGACAGCCTCATGGATCGCTACATTGACATACAGTTGTGGGATCTTGTACCCCATACCGAGTCCATATTTCTGGGCGAATGCAGTGTCGAACTGCAGCAGGCCTTTCTCGATGATCGTGCCATCTGGTGTCGACTGGAGGATCCGAAGGGGCTGCGCGGCATCAGCATGTCAAAGTCGCCGAGCGTCTCACCGCGCGGCTCCATTGCCGCCGGCTGTCCGGGCGGCGATGTAACACGTCTACTACGACGCGATTACAATATGCAACGTTCCATATCGGACGATGTCGATTCGATCGGCGATTGCACCTCACTGCTACATCCCGATCACGCCTGGGTGGCTGGCTCACGGCGTGGTTCCTCGCAGTCGGAGACGCTCGAGGTCGAAGTATATCAATTGGGTAAAGATTTTTCACGTTCTTTACCCGGTTCGCGTCGCTCCTCATTTCAAGATCCCGACAAGATACGCGAAGAGGATGCAATGCAACCGCCACCAGCTTCGTATTATGTCGGTAGACGTCGTTCGTCTGTGGCGCGTCGCGATCCTGATGAAATATTGAAGTCACTGAAGCAAGTACGCGGAGAACTCGGACGCGCAATGAGTTTAGGCACGGAACAACAAAAGCGACCGGGATCAAGACGTAAGTAGTAGTTTAGCGGTTAGCTGTAAAGAAAGTGCATGTGAAATATTTATAGAATCAATTTACACTATGACAGACTAATGTATTAAACATGCTGATAAACAAGTTTAAGTAAGAGAATTGAGTGCGTGAGTTTTTACGTTCGCTAGATTCTTATGGTATCCAAAACGGATTAGAATGTGCTATGGCAACTATGTGTACAGATCAGAAAATGTAAACGAACTGGTCCCGATTTTCTCTCTGCACTATGTAGTGTTCTGGGACTATTTTGAAACCCGAATAGATCTAAAATAACTATCTTTAAGATCCGGCCGCAGCCTAATGGGAACTGTTCTTAACGATTTTATAGTCGTAGACTATCAGTATTGGTTTCAAAAGATTTGCATGCTTAAAACAACAGACATTTTACCTCTACTTTGAATAAGGTATCAAAACTTTTATGTTTACAAAAATTTTCGTATTTGATGGGTCCACTTTTGTGCTTCCATTCCTGTAACTCTAAATATGTCACTAACCGTTGGTCCATATCACGTATCCCTCAACAAATTAAAGAAGAAAAGTATTAACTTCGGTGCAACGCTTATTGTTTCGATCCGGACAACTTCTTTGGAGGTAACACCATTTGCATAAAAACAACCCACGTTAAATTTCTTAAAGATAACTCGTCAAATGAAAAAATTTGCCATACAAGTACTTCATTCCGACCCTTCCGTTGGTACTGCAGCTATATAATGGGTGATCCAAGTAGAGGTATGTTTTCCATAGCCTTTTTCGACAGATCACGTGTGGGTCGTGCTATCGTATTATTTTTGTTTAGTATTGTTTGGCATTTCATCGTGAAAGACTTACGTTTGATCAACGTTTACAAATGAGCTCTTGAAAAGTTTCCGAGAAGATCCGACGTTTTCGAGCCAAATTTTGTTCAGCGATGAGGCTCATTTCCGTCTCAATGGGTATGTAAACAAAGAAAATTGCCACATTTGGGATTAAGAGTAACCTGAAGAGATTCAAGAGCTGCCATTTCATCCAGAAAAAACAACGGTGAGAACGTAGCCATCAATGACGACCGTTACCGCGATATGATGAGCGACTATTTGATGCCTGAAATTGAAGCTCATAATCATTTGATTCCAACAAGAGGGCGCCACTTCCCACACATTGCATCAATCAATGGATTTATTGAGAGAATACTTCGGTGAGCAGATAATTTCACGTTTTGGGCCGGTCGATTGGCCACCAAGATCGTGTGATATCACACCCTTAAACTATTTAAATTCTAAAGTCTATGCGGACAATCCCGCATCGATTCAGGCCTTTCGGTTAAGTGCAATTAAAACTATTACCACATTCCGCTCGGTGTCTCATGAAGTCGCTAGTATTATATCTGGGATAATGCCGCCAGATATAATGGCTCGAGACTGAAGCTGATCTACGACAAGAGCAAAATTATAGGCAAGAAGCTGATAATGGCGGAGCGTAAAGAGGAAAGACAACTCAGCATATAGAATGGCAAAATCGTAGAGACACAGCAGGAAAGAGAGGATGGATGCATCAATTAATCGGAAATGTGCAAGCATGGGTGGAACAGTAGCACGGTAAGATAGACTTTTACATGACACTGCTCTTAACAGGACACGGATGCTTTAGAGAGTACCTGAATAGGTACGGTCATCACGGTCATGACAATGGAGCTACTTGCTTTATCTATGGTAGCAATAGCGAAAATGCGGATCATATATTTTTCTACTGCCCGAGATTTACAACAGAGCGGCGGGATCTGGAGATGGAAGTGCTAGGCCGCATAACACCTTGTAAAATAGTGCCTTATTTGCAGCAAACGAGACAAGTATGTTACACCATGGAGAGTGCGACAGCTCAGATACTGCATGAGCTGAGAAGAGCCGAACGACAAAGAACCAGTTAAGCTAGAGTCGCAAATAGCGAGCTAATGACGTGAGCCAATAGGTAATGCTTAGCGGCAGTCCCGCGAGGCCTTTCCACAAAGCTACAGATGAATGAGTTAAGGGTTTAGTATGAAGGCGTACCGTTTTGCAAGTCCAATCTAGTAAGATAATACTGATTTAGCGAATGAGGTGTACATATATCGAGCAGTACAAATCGTGCATACTGTATACTACCCGCCCGCTGGAAACAAAAACAAAAAAAGAAAATGCCTTGGATAAAAACGTCACGTATGTCATTCGCCAGTTACCAGTCGAAACGCTCGAACAAGTTATTGAAAATTAGATACAAGGAATGGACCATCTGAGATGTAGCCTCGGCCAACATTTGAAAGCGATAATCTTCAAGAAATAAATGCCATAGAATGTTCTTTCGAATGATTATAAACATTCCCCATTAAATTTGAAGTTTCTGTGTTTCTTCTTTTAAAAAGTAGGGAACCTTGAAATGGATCACCCTTTTCTATAGCTGTCCGATATTGGCGGTTGCGACAAAGGGGCAGCTTCTTGAAGGACAACGGACGTGTTCGAAATTTCGAATGGATATTTCAAAAACAGGGACTTTCGAAGTAATCATTACGTAGTTAACGAATAATTGCTAAAAAGCCATACTTTCGCTTATTAGAGTACTCAGTGGGATAATCTTATTATTTGCTCTCCAACTAGTGACTATATTAGACTTCTCAGAGGATTAATAATATAAACGAGTGAAGGCCACACATTTCATCTTTCCCTTACTTACACCTAAAATATAAATCTCCAAACTTTCGTATCGAAGACATATCTCACAAAAGGTAATTGAATAACCTGCTGAGTAAATTAAATTAAGCACGAAATTTCTCACGCTCTCAATTCTCTTAAGAACACGAAGATAAAATGAAGGTATTTAAAATAAGATGAAGAATATGAAATATTTTCTAAAATAATTTTTATTATTTTATATTGAAAGCAAAATATTTATGCAACACATTAGTCCACTTTATGTAACAAATAATGAACACATAATATTTTCTAATATTTCTTTCTCTCTTTATTTTCTTAAAATTCTTAACTGTTGCACTCTACGCAATTTTCATTTATAAATGCTTTTCACTGATTTTCAAAACCTTAACAAATGAAATTCTGTGCTTTCATTTCTGTTTCTGCCACAAACTAATCACTAATAACTAACTACTCTTTCTCTCTTTCCCTTTTTCCCTACTACAACACTAACTCGATCACTCTCTCACTCTATTGCTCGCTTTCCAACACTGCCTACTCAACACACGCTCTGTCGCTCTATTCACTTACGTCTGCTCCCTTGCTTTGTCTCTCATTTGCAACTTGTACCGCTATTTTACCAACACTCCTTTAGCCTCAATATCGGTGTCGCATTACCAAAGCTTAGACACCACGCCTTACATTTGGACACGCACTAAGTGAATGCGAATAACTTAAATTCAACACACAAAACGTAAAATGCTCGTTATTCTAAATAAAACACAACAACAACTTTTGCTAACTAAATAAAAAGTGCTAAATAAATCAACTGTAAAAAGTAAAGACAAAAACCTAAATACAGCAAGGTCTAAACTAAATAAGCTACAAATATTCTTGCGTGTGTAAAAAATTTAGTTCTTGCAACAAAATATATTTACTTGCTGCACCAGAATTTTTATTTCGCTGCTGCAACTTCATCTGTGTTGTATAATCTATAATTCACTCACAACAACAGCACACACTAGTCACTATGGACAACAGCTTAAATTTTTATCAAATACTACAACACAAAAAACAAGTCACCAAAAATTTAATGTTCATAAATCGGAGAAAAATAAAATAACAAAAGCAATTGCCAAATCAGAAAACTAAATTCAATCAGTAACAGAAACAATTAGTTACACAATGCCTACGTTCCACATCCTGTAGAATGCAACACTGCAATTAACAGTTACGAAATGGTAAGAGTGCAATATTGACTTTTGTTCCGTTCCTTTGTTATGCCGTTGCTTTCAAAAACGTCTTTCCGAAATTACACATTTTTAAATTTAAACGTTTTGGGTTTAGCTGTTCGTAATCTTAAAGGGCACACCTAGTATGACAACGAAAATCAAGGAGACTTTTTGGAAATCAAAAACAAAATAATGAAATTTTTATAAACTCTTAAGAGTGTATTCACAAATTTAAATATATACAGTTAAAATGTTGAACAAACAACTTAAATACATTTCTAATTACTTGCGCACTCTGAACCTAAAAAAGTTCTCTACTAGAAGATATTGTCCGTACGATGATCTATGGACGAGAAGAATAACAAAAATTCTAAAAAACTTAATTAACCAAAAGTGATGGTAACCTTTTTTGGCCAGTCAAAATGCGATTTTTGATCATATCAAAAAACCATAGGAAGGTCATTGTATGGAGAACTATGCACAGAACACGCTGAAAATTGTTAATGGTCAGAACATTTGTCTCTTAGTAATCATTCTGGTAAATTTGAAAACATCTCAACCAGTCATGAGAAAAACGAGTAGCTGCAGTTCAGAAGGCTGTAACTCACAAACTATTCGAGCTATCGACTTAAAATGTTGGCAGGTGCTTTTATACCTTTGAAACCTAAGCTATTAAAATATAAACGAACTTTTTTAATACATGAAGAATTTTATTAAAACTCACACTAGATGTGCCCCATACAAGTTTTTCGTTTTTATACGAGTATGTATTGTAACTATGTGTAATTAGTATTATTATTTGAAGAACATAATTAATAACCAAAAACCAGAAAACTAAAGACATCGAAATAATTTTGCCGTGGCAATTGATATGATTTAAGTTATTCTTCCAAATAGAGATTCTAAGTGTAGCCAGGTCTTTCTCCACCTGGTCCTTCCAACGTAGTGGAGGTCTTCCTCTTTCTCTGCTTCACCCGGCGGGTACTGCGTCGAATAGTCTGAGAGCTGGTGTGTTTTCGTTCATTCCAACGACATGACCTAGCCAGCGAAGGCGTTGTCTCTTAGTTCGCTGAACTATGTCAATGTAGTCATATATCTCGGATAGCTTATCGTTCTATCGACTGCGGTATTCGCCGTGAACAATGCGAAAAGAACCTTAAATCTGCCGCAGAACCTTTCTTTCGAAAACTCGCAACGTCGACTCATCAGATGTTCTCGTCGCCCATGTCTCCACACAATATAGGATGATGAGTGCCTTGTATAATTTGGTCTTTGTTCGTCGAGAGAGGACGTCACTTCTCAATTGCCTACTCAGTCCGAAGTAGCACCTGTTTGCAAGAGTTATTCAGGATGACATTGTTGTTGATGTTAATACTAGTTTCAAGATAAACGAAATTATCTACGACTTCCAAGTAATGACTGTGGACAGTGACGTGGGAGCCTAGTCGCGAGTGCGACGACTGTTTGTTTGATGACAGGAGATATTTTGTCTTGTCCACCTGTTATGGCCAATGATATTGATATCATCGGCATATTCAGTGCTATTGTACCTTCCATATTCAGATCTGCAGCTCAAATTATTTTCTCCAAGAGCAGTTTGAAGAAGTCGATCGTAAGGGAGTCGCCTTGTCTGAAACCTTGTTTGCTATCGAACCTCAGAGTGGCTCTTCCCGATCCTGATTTCCAACGTGACTTTACACAGCCGTATTAGTTTTGCGGGAATACTAAATTCAGACATAGCGGTTAAGGGCAGCTGCTTTTCGTGTTGTCAAAAGAAGGTTTGAAATTGACGAATAGGTGGTGTGTGTCGATTCTCTTCTCACGGGTATTTTCCAAGACTTGGCGCATGGTGAAAATCTGTTCGATAGTAGTTTTACCAGGTCAAAAGCCGCACTGGTAAGGCCCAATCAGTTTGTTGACGATAGGTTTTAATCATTCACACAGTATGGAAACTCTCTCTTTTTATACCCTGAACAGGGTATGTATATAGTATTAAGTTTGTCACGATGTTTGTAACACCCAGAAAGAAGCGTCAGAGACGCTATAAAGTATATACATATATAAATGATCAGTGTGTTGAGCTGAGTCGATTTAACCATGTCCGTCGTCCGTCCGTCTGTATATATACGAACTAGTCCCTCAGTTTTTAAGATATCCTTTCGAAATTTCGCAAACGTCATTTTCTCTTCAAAAAACTGCTCATTTGTCGGAACGGCCGATATCAGACAACTATAACATATAGCTGCCATATAAACTGAACGATCGGAATCAAGTTCTTGTATGGAAAACTTTCACATTTGACAATGTATCTTCACCAAATTTGGTATAGATTATTTTCTAAGGCAACAATGTAATCTCCGAAAAAATTGTTCAGATCGGATTACTATAGCATATAGCTTCCATACAAACTGAACATATATGTAGTTACTAAAAGAAATGCACCTGTGAAGGGTATATTAGCTTCGGTGCAGCCGAAGTTAACGTTTTTTTCTTGTTTAGCCTGCATATGTGTCTCGCTTCCCTCTTCCACTTCCGGTATCTATCCCTACGGGTTTTGTGGTGGATTGTAACATTGCTAGGTAGACTGTCTGCTTTCTCTCCACTGCAACACGACAATCCTCTCCACTGCAACAGGAGGGCCAGTCGAGCCGAAAATCGTTCTTTTGTGATTGCATTAGTTAATTTCAATGTTTTACATCATGTATAAGTAATATTTAAGCTAAAAATATTTCAAAATTTAATACAATTTTAATAGTTTAAAATTTCAAAACAGTTAGCAACCCCCTGAAAAAATTCTCAAAATAATTTGTTTGATATGCATACTTCATTTATTAAAAAAATAACTAACTTTTTCCCTAGCTTGTGACCCGAAATTGCATTCAAAGTATTTCTTATGAATATTTTTTCGACTATACATAAGAACTTGTATGCCTCCTTAATTTGAGAATTCCTTTTTATATTTGGGGATTCGAGAACAAAAACAAATTTTAATCATCCAAATCGTTTTATTGCTTTTCAAAATATTCTCCATTAACATCTATAAACTTTTGCTTGCGTTTGAACCAATTGTCGAAACACTTTTGCTCCTCTGAACGAGGTATGTACATATCTCCATCGTGGAGGCGATGTGTGAGAGCTCGCATTGCTCATACACATAAGTCCATGATTCATCACCTGCCACAATGTCAATGTGTTTCGAAGTATCGCTATCGTATTTGGTTGACATTTCTCTTGACCAAACGACGTGAGCCTTTTTTTGAGCGATCAACACATTGTGTAGAACCCAATGTGAACAAATTTTCTTTTACAGTCAAATGTTCATGCAATATTGAATATATGTAAACTAATTCCAGTAATGCCCAGAGGTGTCTCATTCTCACGAAATTACAAAATTTGTCAAGGAGTTTCGCAGCGTATTCAATTCAAACAAACAAACAATCAAATCTTCTAAGCGTTTTAAAATACATAGAACATTTTCCTGAGCTTAGGATCCAAAATTGTATTCAAAATGTGCCTTATCAATTATATTGTATTGTTATATAATACACAAGCTATTAGCATTTGACGAACAATACACGACTCTTTAATATGGCAAACAATATTATTAGTGCTTCCTAGTTAAGAAATGTTTTTTAGTCTTATAGTTTTCAAAAACAGATAATATTTATAGTAAGATAATATTTATAAAATAGAATACAATAATATTTAATGTTATAACCAAAAATGTATGAACAAAATAAAGTTAAGGATTTGCCATTAAGTTTAAAGAATGATTTCGGACAAGTGACCGTCGCGGCTGGCGATAATAAATTCCAATTGTAAGGCCCAGATTTCGACCACTTTTGCAGCAACGGGGACCGTGTGTCAGCAATAATCCGCTGAATATTCTCTATCAAGGCGTCAATCAGCTGAAGAAATATAGACCAAAGATTCCCTCCGCCCACAAAGCATACCAAACAGTCACTTTTTGAGGATGTAATGGTCTCTCAACAATTGCTTGTGAATTATCATCACACCAAATATGACAATAACTTGCCTTTGCTGGGTATTTTACGCATAATGTACAAGCCCATGAAGCTCTCCAATGTTTTCAGCAGAAACGAGTATAGGTTAATGGATCTGAAATCTCCAGCAACGAAAAGAGATCTCCCATCTTTCCAGTTTTCGTTATAAGCGGCACTTTAATGAGTCTCCAAGTCTTGGGTACCAGAGGGTCCAGGAACGCTCTACAGCCCTCTCGAAGCTTCCCTAGTGTCACTTATATGAGTCCTCTACACTTTCGCAGAAGTGTCCTCGGTGACTTACAGTTCTGTTTTATATTCACTTATACGGGATTTGTTGAAAAGTCTTCTGCTCGATGATATGATATAAGTCTACTTCGATGTCCTTCAGCGTGGTTGCTCTTTTCCTTTCAGCGTTTTTAAAAAGCCGCAGCTTGAATCTCTTTAGAGCGCGCTTGAAAATGCTGATCGAATATTTGTGCAGCATAGGTTCCAATTATTCCCAATGTTCCTATAGCTTGCATTTGCTAGACGCAATCCGCCCAAGCTCAAACTATTATATTCATGATCATGTAAAACTCTTCATTATGAGTTCAAGAGAATAATTTCTCAAGATACTAGGGTAATATCAAGAATATACGCCCTGCTAGCAGCCTTAAAAGTGAGAAAGATCCCCCTATTGCAAATAAATAGGTTACAGTGTAAAAATTTGATTTTAAGATCTTTCTAATGAGTATTTTCTAAAGCATAAATTTAACGTTTGTTAAATATTCCAACACAAGCCATAACTTATTTAAACTCTTAGTTTGAATCACTGCTAGAATTTGTAGCTACTCTCAGCTTCCTGCCACATACATATAACATTATGTTTGTATACTCAAGTTTCAACTAAGTCAAATTTAAAATTACACCACCAAACCACTTCAAAGTGTAGAAAGCGAAAGCGAAAGCATCCTTTTTTAAGGATAGTTAAGGGCAACAATAACTACATAAACTACAATATAGTTTGTTATAAAGTCTCTACACTATTGGCTTTGGTGATCAGTGTAAGCTGAAACCAGGAGCAAAGAATAGACTCAATAATTCAATATTTGTATGTTGTATATATGTATACATATATGTATATATGTGTATTAAGAACTCCGCTATTTTCCTTATCGATTGTATTCTGAAAACTCCCCCTAAAGTTTCAGTTTTTGCCCTACAAATAAGGTTCCAAAGCAACAAGTTCTTTATTTTCAATATAAACTATGCCTAAATTATATTTATTTTCTTTTTTTATGTAATCTGAGATTTTTTGATTTTTTCATAAAGCAAATTAGTATAGAAACTTGGAGAAGTGATATTCTGCTGCAAAATACTCCGCTCTACAAAAAGTGCTTAATGATTTTTTTATAAAAACATCATTGTAAAAGTTAAACGCAGTTAAAATTATACATCAAAAGACCTGTGCATTCGTACAAGTGATTTATACATTATGTGTTGCTCATACCTCATGGTGTACCACATGAACACAGTAATTATCATACATTTGATGCTTAATTTAAACTTAAGACACAGTTTAAGTTGTCTTTGTTCTCATTTGTTTGCATTGAATCGTATTTCAAGGCAACAACAGCAATTTGGGGAAATAGCGTTCACCCTAATATATATATACATACACATATATAGCTAACAATAGCAGATAATAATAAAGCCTCAATGGCTTGCAAGAAGATAAAAGCCTGATGAACCTTGAAATTAACTTTTGGGAAATTTCCGCACTTACTTCATGACTTACAAACACATGCATGCAAAGCACAACGCAAATACTTTAATGAAGATATGCTATAATGAACGCATGAAAATAGCTGAAGGGCTGAATATGTGTGGATCATACAATATTTCCGCTTACATAAACTAAATAAATATAATATTTAGGATAAGACATGCAAATATTGCAACAAGCAACTTTAAGATTTTAGGCTGATTGATTGTTAGTACGGAAATGAAAAAGAATAATAAACAAGGATAATATGCTGCCACAAAACTATTGCTAAAGTGACCGGAATGAAGTTGATTAAATATTTTATGCTTGAACATCAGCCTAAAGCCTGATGAAGAGTTTTAATAAGCAAGTGAAATAAATTTACTCTGCCAGAACGATGTTTTGAATTTCATGAAGAAAATTCATAGTACATTGTTTAAAGAAGGGCTTATTTATGGGTATGAGAGAGAACCACTAGAGCCCATATCTTTTGTAGGCCGAGCTAACCTTCAGATGAAAAGTATACACATATGTTTATCTCACAGCATACTGAATATTAGATGTTGCTATTTTTTGTCCGTACCCCAAATTTAATGTACCCAATAGACGACCAATAAAAACCTTTACTGACTCGAACATCAAAAATATTCACAGAATGCAAAATAGGTTGCTCGAGATATCAAAGAAAAACGTGTTCGATACATCCTCTCTGACGGGCAAGCTCTCTATAAAGCAGGTGCAACACAAGCTCACAATAAACCGATTCAGCGCGTCACAAATGAAAAAAAGCGAACTCAGTTCAATTGCTTAAATAGAGCTATGAATGGCTTCCACATTGACTATATTCTTTAAAGCAACTTTTTACTGTTGGTAGACCTCTAGAGAAAGACAGCAGGACAGAAATCGCCAGGACCGCGCCTTCTTTTGAAAATCATACGAAACTTTTATCGAAACGTTGAACGATCGCTATAATCAGTGTATCAAGCTGTAACTTGAGTAAAAATTGAGATATCATGATGAAATTTGGTACACGTATTCCTTGGCTCCATAAGAAGGTTAAGTTTGAAGATGGGCAAAATCGGCCTTTTGTACTGCAAAATACGCCCACAAAATGGCGAAAACCGAAAACCTATAAAGTGTCATAACTAAGCCATAAATAAAGATATTAAAATGAAATTGGGCACAAAGCATCGCATTAGTTAATGGCATATTTGGACAAAATTTTTTTGAAAAGTATAAAAAAGGCGTCGCCCCCTACTAAGTTTTTCGTTACATATCTCGGAAACTACTATAGCTATGTCAACCAAACTCTATAGAGTTGCCTTCAACTGCCTTCAGACATTTCCACATATTTTTCAAAAATGGAAGAAATCGGATAATAACCACGCCCACCTCCCATACAAAGGTTATGTTGAAAATCACTAAAAGAGCGTTAACCGACTAACAAAAAACGTCAGAAACACTAAATTTTACGGAAGAAGTGGCAGAAGGAAGCTGCACCCAGGCTTTTTTTAAAAATTGAAAATGGGCGTGGCGCCGCCCACTTATGGACCAAAAACCATATCTCAGGAACTACTCAATCGATTTCAATGAAATTCGGTATATAATATTTTCTTAACACCCTGATGACATATACCAAATATGGGTGAAATCGGTTCACAACCGCGCCTTCTTCCAATATAACGCTATTTTGAATTCCATCTGATGCCTTCTCTGTATAATATTTACATTAGGAAATGAAAATACAATTCAATACTCAAAGTACACAAATTGATCTAATCTAATTAATTTTACAGCAAAATAAAAAAATATGTAAATTATTATCACTTTATCATGCGAGAGTATAAAATGATCGGTGACACCCGAACTTAGTCCTTCCTTACTTGTTCAAAATAGCCTTGAGAGCCGAGGTGTACGCTGCTTGGACCATCTAGTTTTTTTTTGTTTATTTATTAGTCCGTACCCCAAATATAATGTACCCAATGGACGTCTTATAGAAACCTTTCCTGACTCGAACATAAAAAATATTCTCTTAATGCAAAATAGGTTGCTCGAGATATCAAAGAATAACGTGTTCGATACATCCTCTCTGAAAGGCAAGCTCTCTACAAAGCAGGTGCACCACAAACTCACAATAAACCGACTCAGCGCGTCACAAATAAATAAAAACGAACTCAGTTCAATTGCTTAAATAGAGCTATGAACGGCCTCTACATTCACTATATTCGTCAAAGCGAATTTTTACTGTTCATCGGCCTCTAGAAAATGACAGCTGGAAGGAAATCGTCGCGACTGCGACCTATTATGAAAAAAGATCTGTATATGAATGTATTAATGAAACCGAATTTTGACAACAATATTTTTATCAAATCAATCAACCATAGATAGTTTCACAATATTTAAAAGACGTTTCAGAGTTTTCGCTCAATACACTCTAAAACAGCCAATTTCTGATTTTGTTGTTTACAGAGTACATACAATGCAATCTGAAGTCATGTTGTATCAAAATTACCGACAAATACCATAAAATGGTATTGGTAATTGAATGCTCTTAAAATTGAGGCCAATAACTTCGAATTTGGAAGAAAATTTTAATAATTTCGACTCGTTGTTGGATCGTGCATCTTTCCATGATGAAATGGCAAACTTTGCTGAAGAGAAATGTCAAAAGAGCGGAAAAAGTATGGCGTCATCTGCTGTCCATATCGGTCTATTTTGGGGTGCACTATTAAAAACCCTATATACATATATAACCCTGATACCTACAACCGCTTGGTAAACAAAACTATACTATACTACACATATACCACAGATTTGGATCTTTCCCATAGCTTTCAAACGGTCTGAAATTGTTTTTTGTGCAAAATTTAACTTGGCTGTCATTTGCTTTTGACTGAAAGTATCATCTTCTTCCAATGTTGCGTCTTCAAACTTTTATTTTGGTCTTCCACGTTCCTCATTTCTCACATCAAAATCATTATTTCTGAAGCGTTGAAAACATGTTTAACATATAGCTTCTGATAGAGTGTGATCACCATAGGCCACTGGAATCAAAAAATTAATGCTTTCCGCAAATCAACAGTTTTAGGTACAAAATATGTCATTCTTTTTAAATAATGCAGAAATATTATAAAACACTTGAAGCTCGTTCACAACAAATGTTCCATAGCAACACATACCAGTACACCGGCATCTACTTTATAAGGTCTCAAACGTTTGAGTTTTACAAAAACTTCGTAGCAAACTTAATTACCCTGTTCAAAGCATAAAATATGTCTTTTAAGTACATTATTAATTAAAATAAAAACGGTTACCCAATAGACCACTTAATTTATTCAAAAACCACTCATGAATCACCACTTGTTTAGCTTGCACTAATCTTAATCCGCTTATGTTTGGCCGCAAATCAATCGTAAAATTTACGCCCTTCACTGGTTCAACCACAACAATAAGTACACTTTGTTGTTTGTATAAATAGCGCACGCCCTCGCAACAGGCTCATCACTAATGCATTTCCAATCAAATATAGGCAATTTCACGTATTTAGATTTATTGTATTAGGCAGCACCGCCTTTTATGAAACTGAAACCGCATGTGTGTTGCTGATTTACTTCCACATGCCAAGAAGAGCTTAGGAACTTTTGCAATAAACGCTTTTCTTTGTTGATTTTCGCTGGCAAAGCGCTGAGTCAGTTCATTTTGGGCTGCGAAATTTTCTTGACTCATTGCCGGACTTATCAGGGCACTGACTTTTTAGACTCATCTCGGCGTTATTTTATTATCTTCAACTGACTTTTCTGCTCAATTGATTGATTGATTGACTGATTGGTACATTTGCTCGCTGGCTGGTTGCTAAACTTGTAAGGCTGACTTGCAGTGCACTTAAGAAAACAAGCGCGGAACTCCCAGTTGGCTGAGTGTGCCTGCATGTGTGTGTACTATATATCATTGCTTTGTTCTTTGGATGTGTGTGTATATCCTTACTTCATTTTATGGATGTGTGTGTATATCCTTACTTTAGCTATGTATGCGTGTAAGTACATATCACTGTTAAGACTCGCATCACACTCGCGCTTTCAACGGAAATTCGCGATTTCTTCTATGATTATCTTTCTTGGAATTGAATACAACCTTCGTTTTTCTGCCTTCTTAATTATTACTTTAAGAATTTTATTATTATTTTCGTGTATTCTTGATTTCTTTTCGTTTCGCTGTCCAACAGAATTTGCTGTCAAAACATCGTGTCGAAGTTTTAATGAAGCGCAGCAGCACGGAAAATCGCTTCCAAGTTATAATTTTCTTTTTGAACTGAATGCTTTTGCACTTACGAATCGTTAAAAATTCATATTTGGCTGCGAAAGCGGAAACTTTTGTAAGAACAGCAGAGATTAGTAAAAGGAAAATTCTCTTTGCTCACTTTATTCTTGTATTTAGAAATAGAATCAAATGTGATTTCTTTCATTTTGTTTTTTTTTTTAATCAAAATTTGTTAAACAAGTAATATATTTACCGTACTAGGCGTATGAGTAACATTTTTACAAATCTTTAATGGCAATGTACCCATAAATTCATCATAAATACTTATCGCTATGGTCTGTTAACACAAGTTCTACTTCCTTCAGTATTTTCAGAATATGAAAGGTACTACTTTATCCCAGTTTCTAAAATTAACGATTAATGAGTCAATTCAATAATAAAGCCTAGCAACCATAGTCACTTCTCCGATTTCACCAGAATACTCCAACATTTCAGTATTTCAAATCTATGATCGCCAATCGAATTTTGTTTTCGGTAGTGAAGTCACAAAGCGAAATCGAAGAGCGCTTGTACGCGATTGTCAAAAATTTGGTTTAATCCGATTTAATACGTTTTTTCAAGATCCATTCCAAGGTGCTTCGAAAATAGCTAACAGGAAGGATATCGTCGCACCGGAAACAATTTAGCCGTACACAACTATTTGTTTGTCTGTCATCTTTCAAGAAATCAGGAACACCAGCCGCCGAAGATGGATCACTCTTCACCAAGACAGTGCGAGCACTCACACATCGACTGAAGCCACTGCATTTTTGAGTTTACAGAACATCGATTTAATGACTCTTCCTCCATATACTAGTTCTGACTTGGTACTGCATGACTTCTTTTTTCTGACTCCTCAAAAGGCGCC
The DNA here is from genome assembly GCF_024586455.1 of Bactrocera neohumeralis. Classification (NCBI taxonomy): domain Eukaryota; kingdom Metazoa; phylum Arthropoda; class Insecta; order Diptera; family Tephritidae; genus Bactrocera; species Bactrocera neohumeralis. The sequence goes on from NC_065923.1 coordinate 47,296,207, forward strand.
TGATGCGTGCGGAACGCATGTCTTGGAGGGATCCCAATCAGAGCGACAAAGTTGCCTCGAAAATTGGTTAAAACGCATGCAAAACTGTATAGATTTTAATGGAGAATATTTCGAAGAACAATAAAGCAATTTCCGATGACTAAAATTTGTTTTTGTTCCCAAATTCTGAATTATAAAAGGTAACTACTTAGGCATATGAAACTAGGCTGAAAAGATCAGCCATTACAATACGTCTGTTCACACCTCCGGCGTTGTCAGCTGTTGCCCTCTTTACCGTATTTTCCAATTTTGGCCACTTGCGACTTTTTAGTTTTGTTAAAACTTTATAGAATTTTGAGCATCGTTTAGTGAAATATATTTTTGATAGTTAAGTACTTAAGATATCAACTCATGTATATTCCCTGAAGAGTATTTCTAGAGAAACATTTTTAATATTCTTACAACCAGTTGCTACAGAGTATTATAGTTTTGTCCACCTAACGGTTGTTCGAATCACCTAAAACTTATCGATATAGATATAGAGTTATATATATATATATACATATATGTATACGATCAGGGTGACGAGAAAAGTTGAAACTTGATTTACAGGTTCCTTAGTACAAAAAAAAATCAAGTTCGTAGATGGGCATAATATCTCCTAAATCTAAAACAATCAAATTCGTCGAATGCGAATAATACAAGAGCTGCTATCGATAGTGTGAAAATTAATGAAATCGGATGAAAACCCCGCTCACCCCTCATATAACGGTACTGTTCAAAATTACTAAAAATGCGATAAATCAATAACTAAATATGCCAGAAGAGCTAAAATTTCCCACCGCGATGACAAGACTTCATAGGGACCGGGGTAAAATTTGACGATGTGCATCCTCCCAATTTTGGGTAAAAGCCCCTATCTTGGGACCCGACTGACCGATTTCTCCAAAATTTAGTACGTGGTATTCTTTTCATATTTCTATGTCACGCTGTGAAAATGAGCAAAATCGGACAATAACCACGCCTACTGCCCATATAGCACAACTTTAAATCCCACGTGATTATTTTACTTTCTATGCCATCTTATCAGCAATAATTTTTCAAATCCAAAGAAAACCGTTCAAGCCCTTAGCTACCGAATATTTGGATTCCAGTAACTACAGTTGAATTTTGATGGAAAATATTGGGCAATGTGTGAGATATATAATTGATATTCAGGGATAATACCTCCCTGACAATGGTATATCTGTGTGTTTAAAATTGAATCAAGTCAATACTTCCCTGAACCCCCATATACCTAATATAAATATTTTTGAACTCTGAGGTGACTTTATGCTGAATATTTCGGCCAAAATTTGCAAACATCCGGCTGACTTTACTCTAGATGATTATTTTTTTAGTATGTGACATGTTAATAGTACTCGTATGTGGTATTGGGAAAAATAGATAAAATCTGGGCGATACTACCCCAACTGCCATACTATATACTACATATATGTAGTATAATGGTTTCCGGTTTTCTAACAAACCTTATTTGTCTGTCAGTATTGGAGTTATATATAGTATACACCCTGTCAAGAAAGTATCGGGAATCATTCATTTAAATCTCCCGCTTATATGGAAGGCGGGTAATTTTTTTTCTAGGCTGGTACAACAGTCCTTAATTATGATGCCAAAAATTAGCGCGATCTGTCAACCAGTGTGTTTACAGCAGCTGTTTATGTCAGTCGACCTCAGTAGTGTTTGTCGAATTTTACAATCACCGAAAATATCGATCAACGTATTTGTGTTAAATTTTGTGTTGGGAACGAATTTTCGTGTGCCGATACAGTGAATATGTTGCAGAAGGCTTTTGGTGAATCTGCTCTACAAAAACGCGCACTTATGAGTGGTACAGAGCATTCAAGGAGCGTTGGGGGGACCGTCGAAAACATGCCTCGTTCTGACGGTCTTCAACGAGTGTAAAGGAAATTGTTGCCGAAAATAACCATATGAGCTTGAGAGAGATTGCCCATAAATTGGAGATGCCACACGAGAGCGTACGTATGACTATGAATGAAAAATTGGGCATGCAACGCGTTGCTGCAATACTTGTTCCGATAGAGCTGAATTTCCAACAAAAAAGGTATCGAGAGCAGGTAGCTGCAGACATGCTGGATCGAGCCAATTCAGATCCCACCTTCAGGGAATGCATAGTTACTGGTAACAAGATTACGAATATGACACACTTACGAACCAGCAATCATCCGAATGGCGACCCAAAGTCGCGCCAAAGCCGATTGAAAGTGAAGGTAATGCTCATTGTTTTCTTTGATATTTGAGGTGCCGTCCACTATTAATACGTTCCAACAGGTCAAACCGTCAACATAGATAATAATCTTGGTATTATGAGGTGCTTCCAGACGCTGTCCGTCGTAAACGTCCGAGTTTGTGGGCCAAGAATTCGTGGATTCTTCATCATGATAACGCACCATCACACAAAGCCATCATTGTGAATGAATTTTTGGCTAAACACCTAACAAATATCATTGAACAAACACCGTATTCACTTGATATGGCCCCCTGTGACTTTTTCTTATTCTCCACACTGAAATATTCACTTCGGGGAACACGCTCCGACTCAATTGAAGGCATCAAAACAAATTCGACGCGAGACCTGAAGGCCATCCCGGAAAGTGCCTAAAAAATGTTTTGACGATTGGAAAAAGCGTTGGCGTATGTGGATCGCTTCAAATGTATGTTACTTTGAAGGCGATAAAATAAATTTGGATAATGATTGAAAAATTTTCGTTTTATTTATAAATTCCCGATACTTTCTTGACAGGGTGTATGTATATATAAAATTGCTTAAGGTTCGATCCTCAGGTTGACGTCTTACACCATAAAGCATTTCCCAGGCTTTGATTATTGTAAGTTGCAAGAGTACAATATTTTCGGTTGAACCCGAACTTAACACTTCCTTAGTCCCCCTTCGCCCCCCTCTAGCTACGCCACCGAGAAAACCGTATACAGCGAGTCGCTGTTCTCTGCTCTCGCGTAACAAAATCGATAAGAAACACCCTATCGGCCGCCTTAAAAAGGTCACTCAACCTACCGCTAATCAATATTGCCGTGGAAATCTCAGCTGCAAAATCAGCTGCAAGATGTGCGACGCTAGTTGAATTCTACACAAGGACCTTCGGACACAACTTAATAAGCAGGGGGTTGGTGAATACAATATACCGCTTTATTTGAGATAATAATTTCACGTCGCATTACGTCAGAGAATATCCTTGGATGCAGGCAGATAGCAGATGTACTTGCTGCCGGAGAGTACCTGTTTTTAATGTAACGGTTTTCTAGGACAAGGAGTTAGGATCGTAAAGATGAGAAAAGTTATCACCGAGGTCATCCAATGATAAGCCCAGAAAACGTGTTGTTTCGACAGAGTCGAACCATAAGGTGAGAAATGTCAGATGTGTAGAGTTGGCGGGGCATGCAATAGGTAGTTAGTGGCATGCGGGAACTGGTTCACTAGTCATATATGGTAAATGATATGACAGGGTCGATTCTGGATAAGTAATAGTTTAACCTGCTATAGTAACCAGAACGGAGCAGCTTAAAAGAGTGACTCTCGATTCTCGCGGCAATGAAGCGGAATTAAGGTTGGGGTGATTGATCACAATGGGAGTGATGCTGCCTTTTTTAGCTCGGGGGAGTGGCGCCGTAGTGCACGAACGTGGTGCAGATTGCACAGCTGTAGATACTAAGGTCTCAATAGTGCGTAGGCAGAAAGAGGCCACGTAACTCGTGGTCTACTCCCTGTGTGTCTTAAAGCCTGAGCAGGTCTTAAGAGAGTTCCATCCATTGCATGTATTACATCTAACTGAGGTGGAGTTTGGATGAAGCCTTTTGATGCAGACGCAGCAAAAAAACTTCGCCGGGCCCGGGTTGGACTCAATGCCAGCACGAGTCAGGAGGATACGGAACAACCCTGTTGAAAGGCGTTGCTCCCTGATGACAATCTTAATCTAAAACCTACCGATACAAACGAGACTCCGAAAGTGCAGTCCTCATTTTCATTATTATTACTTGGTTTCTGGAATCATTGAAGCAAAGTGATTTGCTTTATCTTGTTGAAAATGAAGCAAAGCATGCTGTTTGAGATATGAAAGGTTTATTTCAAATAAAATCAAGAAAAATATATATTAAAATTTTATGTAATTCGGCATTATATCAGGTCTATAGTCTCATGTTTGCTTTTTAAAGCTGAGTTGGCAGCTTTCACTATACAAAAGCCTGTACTTCTCAAAACGTGCATGGCATTTTTTAAAAAATCAAAGGTTATTGCGGTTGTTTGCTTTTACTTGAGTGCGTGAAAAAAAAGATGACTTTCATTAAAACTAATAAAAACGATTAAAACAATGTCAACTTAAAAGCTCCAAAGACAATACAAAATGATAAAAAAATTTTAATGAAACTTCGGTAGACCTAGTTTAAAGCATCACCACAGACTACTGTGAAGTAAACGATTGTTCATGTGCATGAAAGAATTTTACTATATCCTTCATGAGCTAAGTATAACTTGACCTTACTAGCCACTAAATTTGCCAAGATTAAACTTTCCACAAACATAGCAATACCACTTTATTTAATTTAATAAAATATTATTGTAAAACAATAAAACCAAAATCGTATTAAATTACGATCTATTTGGTCAGGCATGGCGTATAAGTAATAATTCACCTGTTATGAAATGAATTTCTTATTTTATGCCTTGCTTGTCAACAAAACCAGCAATAAATTTGTAAATTTCAATTGCAGTGCCCACAAACATGAACGTATATATGTAATCATTAACTTTCATATACATTTGCTATATAATATATATATTTACATATATATTAATACAGTGTTGATATTACTTCCTGTTTACTGTCAATTCAAATTGATTGCTTCTTAAGTTGTTTGTGGTTATTAACAACTGAACATTTGATAATAACAATAGCCGCAAGACTTCTCGGTTGCCACAGCTGCTGATGTTGTCTCTGCGTCTCTCGACTGCCAAGTGCTGCATTGATACTCGTAATTGCATTGCGGTCATTCTGCATTCAATTCGCATTATTTCGGAGAAATATCCTAAAAGAGGTTTATGGTAAATTATTAATGTATAGTATGTCAACATGCGAGGAATTACATAAAATAACTACACACGCACAATTGTTAGGTATGTGATTTGTATAAGCCTTTTCTGCAATTATATGGCTTGTGGGCGCAAATTGTATGAAATTGAAAATATAGTTAATACAAATATTTAAATGCAAAATTTATTATGAGTTAATATATACTATGATTTACTTAACTCCGTCCCAGTAAGTTGAGGCCTATGCCTAGGCCAACAACCGTCTTGCAGTCTTTTCGATACCATGTGAGTAGAAACCTTGTATGTTTTCCTTCCACTGCAAGGCACTAAGCGATTCCCTCTCTAAGAAATTTCATTTCTCCAATGATACTACAATATTCCGGCAGCTTGAAAGTTTGCCTGAATCTAACTCCGTGCATTAGATCTCGATGCTCACTCTTTCAGTAATTTTTGATCTGTCTGTGTACATACGCTTGTGGTTCGCGTGCCCCTGCGTCATCCATCCTCTTTTAGTGTGACTTAAAACCTTCACTCCCAGATAAGGCTAGAGATTATGTAGTATATTGTAGCCACCGACCCCCTGCTTATCGAGCTATGTTCGAAGGTTCTTTTGGAAGATCAATATTGCACTTGATTTTGCCGTCGAGATTTCTTCTGCAAAGTCAATTTGTGGCACGTTGAGCAACTTTCAAGTAACCTTTCAAGTGCAGCCATTGAGGTGGTTCTTGGTGCTTCTGTTATGTGAGAGCAGAGAGCAGCGAGCCGTTGTATTCGTTGCAACTATTTTCTGTATGGTATTTTACTGGCCGCGATCTAACACACTAAAGTACCTAAAGTAAGATTGGCTTGACTATCGATATGTAACACCATGGCATAAAGGACAGCTCCCAGAATGTTCTCAGCATCCTTTTACTTGCGCAAAGTGTATCTTTAGCTTTTCTCGCCCTCTCCTACACAGAGTTTCCACGTCAGTTCAAAATTACTCACAGTTGCTTGGTAGAATTCTTATTAGTTAACTGTACCCTGTTGAACCTCGGGAGTTTCCATGTTGCAATCTTGTACCTCCTTGTAATGAGTACCAAATCCGTCTTACCGTCATTTACTTCGAGGTTAGCCGATAATACCCATTGGTTTGCACTCTAGCGCTGGACTCATGGACTTCCAATGAGCTTGGCAGCCGCTGGTCAGCGACCTGTACTTGTGTGACTACGAGATCCTTCTAGCCCAAAGTGAACCGTAAGAAGACCTCCGAACTACTTGCACTTAACAAAGTCAACCTCTCAGCTATTGTCGAATTACCGACTCTGCTGGGCGGGAATATTGGACACAGCGAGGATCGAACCATTATTTAATGGGAGCGATGAACAAACGTTGTTCCAGAATAGATATATTCATTATGAAATCGCAAACTAAAGCACAAATCAAAACACAGCTGTCAAATAGAGCAACCAGCAAAAGGGATTTGCCTCATTAAAACCCACACATCTAAAAAACACACTCTGAATCTACAAATTCGCAATATCATTTGCTTCGACACCATATGGCTATGTCCCGAGTGGAAAGGTAGCCTTGATAATAGTAAAACATACCACTATCACTATTAATGAGTACGAAGCGGAAAGTAGTTCGTACTGTGAGATTAGTCACTTGACTCCGAACAAAAGATCAGTCGAATAATTACCCCATCAAAATCGGTCACAAATCTCTCAAATATCAATGGAAAAGAACAGTATTGACATATGTATGTATGAATATCTGTTAGAATATTTTATTCCGAGCAACACTCGCAGGGATTATAAGGGGCATTCGTAAACTTTCACAAAACATATTTGTACAATATATAGTACTTATAGCTACCGACTTCAAGATTCCCTTTTTCAATGAAATGGGTAATGTTTACTATCATTCGAAAGAGCATTCTTCGACATGTATTTTTCGAAAATTATCTCTTTAAAATTTTAGCCCCAGCTACTTCTCAAATGCTCCATCAGTTCATTCCAATTTTCCATGACTCGTTCGAGCATTTCGACTGGTAACTAGCGAATGACACGCGTGATGATTTTCTTAAAGAGGAGAGAGATTTTCCGCATAGACTTTAGACTTTACATATCCCCACAGGAAAAAGTCTAAAGTTGTGATATCACGCGATCTTGCTGGCCAAACGACCAGCCCAAAACATGAAACTATTTGCTCATCGATGAGTTCTCTCAATAAATCCATTGATTGATGCGACTTGTAGAAACCAAATGTCGTCGGGATCATGATCTTCAATGCAGACATCAAAAAGTCGATTATCATGGGGCGACCACGGACGCCATTGACGGTTACGTTCTGAGAGGCATCAGTCAGTTTGAAGGAATATGGACCGGTGATTCCACCACACCAAAATATTTCATTTCATTATTTTCAAATTGCTCTTCGTCTCAAATGCGGTAATTTTGCTTATTTACATACCCATTAAGCCAGAAGTGAGCTTCATCGCTGAACAATATTTGACTCGAAAACTTGGGATCTTCTTGGAACTTTCGGCGGCTTTAGTTCTTGCACAAGCTGTACTTCAATACGGAATCTTAGAACAATGGTCAGTTGGCTGCAGAGTGAGATTGGTTTTTGTCCCATTGCGTAACTGATATGAAACTATTCTTCTAATAAGCATCCACTTTTCAAACATCTAAACTGGAATACTGAAAGTTTCTTGATTTGTAATGAAGCATCATTAAGCACCAGACAAAGAAACATAAGTCTTCCGTTCAACCTTTTTCTCGAAAACTCGTAAAGTCGATTCATCAGATGTTGTCATCGTCCATGCCTCTACATGCACCATGTAGCAGGACGGGGATGATAAGTGACTTGTAGAATTTGGTCTTTGTTCATCGAGAGAGAACTTTACTTCTAATTTTCCTACTCAGTCCAAAGTAAATAACCTGTTGGCCAGAGTTATTCTGTGTTAGATTTAACGGCTGACATTGTTGTTGGTGTTAATACTGGTTAAAAGATAGACGAAATTCTTTACAACTTCGAAGCTACGACTTATGTCTGACGACAGGTGATATTTCGTATTGCCCTCGTTCACTACCAGACCCATTTGTTAGGTGGCTTACTGGCGAAGAGGTGGTGTGTGTCGATTCTCTTTTAACGGGTCTTTTCCAAGATTTGGATCACTTATATCTTCTTCTTAATTGGCGTAGACACCACTCACGCGATTATAGCCGAGTTAACAACAGCGCGCCAGTCGTTTCTCCTTTTCGCTACTTGGCGCCAATTGGATATTCCAAGCGTAGGCAGGTCCTTCTCCACCTGGTCCTTCTAACGGAGTGGAGGTTTTCCTCTTCCTCTGCTTCTCCCGCGAGTACTTTCAGAGCTGTCGCCCGCTGTCTTTTAATTCGCTAAACTATGTCAATGTCGTCGTATATCACGTACAGCTCATCGTTCCATCGAATGCGATATTCGCCGTGGCTAATGCGCAAAGGACCATAAATCATTCGCAGAACTTTACTCTCGAAAACTCGCAACGTCGACTCATCAGTTTATGTCATCCTCCAAGCCTCTGCACCATATAGCAGGACGGGGATGATAAGTGACTTGTTGAATTTGTTCTTTGTTCATCGAGAGAGGTCCTTATTCTGTTTGCCATGGTCGTCATCAAAAGGGGGGTTTCTCTTCCGAGGCTGTTGGTAGTTTTTCATTGGTAGAGTTTTTTACGTGGCGGGTCCCAAACCCAGCGCACAACCCTTTGTAGGGGATGTTTCGCCTTCTCACTTTAGCTCGCCTTCGAACGGATGTTCTTAGGCAACCCAGAGGATACTTGGTCAAAGACCGGAAGTCGTGAGCTGCTTGAGCCATATGTAAAAGAATCGTTTCTGGCCACTCCCAAGTGAATGGCGATCAGAGAACTTTCCTCACTTGTGTGAACTTCTACACATGACTTCGTCCCTCCTCCATATTTCATGGAATCTCCCACGTTTCCCTCTGGGTGTAACCAACTTAAAGGCAAACTTAATATACCCTGGAGTATAAAGATGCTTAAAAATTGCAAACACAACTAAGCCACTGCTTAACCATTGTATTAAAATAAGCTATAAAAATATACATAGATTAAGGAAAATATTGGTTATTAATATAGTTTAAGAACAGGTTTTAATGATATGATCAGGTATTGGTTGTTAATATAACTTTTTTGCATGAAAATATTGAGATAAAATATATTGCATGTTGTTCGTTGCTTTGCATGACCAATATACTCACAGTACACAAATCTCTCTCTAAGATTTTGGTTTCTAGCTTGTTCCGTTTGTATTAAAATTTTACTCTCTTTTACCTCTACGTTTTTCCACTCGGCATGAATTAAAAAAAAAAAAACAAAAAACGAAGTTATTTTGAGTTCTCAATTTAAACGTTCAAATTTGGGCGATTTTATAGTTTAACGGTTAAAATTTAGTAACAGTAAAACTAGCCACACACACACATCTACACATACACAAGTGTCTACATAAGTGGAATATGAGCAGCGCAATTGTTCCACGACAGAGTACACTTGAGTTCACGAGTAGTTTTGCGTTAAAGTTTGCGAGCCAACCAACTGGTGTACACTTTCCGCTGTACCTCTTTGAGTGCCGCGCATTTAACTATTTCCACCGCCCGCCCCCCTAAACACTATATGTATGTATATTACTAATGTCTGCATTTCTCGTTCAATATTTTGCAACGCGCTCAACCCCACCGCTTGAGCAGGCGCTAGTCGTGTGGCCTTGCCGAGCAATCCGAGCAGTCGCAAGGGCTCCATACTTGACATCGCGCAGCAGCAGCAGCAACAACAGCAACAGCTACAACAACTACAGGCGCAACATCAACAACACTTGCAGCAGCAGCTGCCGGTGGGTATCGGTAATGCAACGACCAGTCCACCCTCGGATGACGAAGGCAAGCAGTTTACGCCACGCTGGAAGGGCTCGGGCAGCAATCTGCGTCCACAGAGTGCCAAGCAGGCGTTGTCCATGCTGAAACAAGCCTCCTCCGCCACGAATGTAGCCATGCAGGGGCAAAGTGGCAGCGGTAGTTTGTTGAGTGTAGGTGCCGACAGCCCCAAGCAGTTGCGTAAGGGCAGCATGATTAATTTAAAGGCGGGCGAAAATACGCACGGACCGACAGCGTTGCTGCAGCGCAAAGGCAGCGTTTATGCGCACACCGCGACGGAACGCGACACCAGTAGTGTCGGCAGTAGCGGTTCGCCGCAGCGGAAGGGTAGTGTTTATGTCGGTGTTAGAGCGGCTGGCCACGAGGCTGAGTCGGCGCTGTTGCGCAAAGGTAGCATGTATAGTGTCAGCAGCAACGAAAGCCCGTCCATGTTGCGCAAACAGAGTATCGCGCCGCACCATGTCAGTGCCAAGAATTTGAGTCACGGCAGTCATGCGGACAGCATGAGTAGTTTAACGTCCACGACTGTGACCACAGTCGCCACAGCGGGTATTGATACGGACTATGGCCTGAAAATGGGTCCAGGGCAAATACATCCAAAAGGTTACCGGCTGACAACCGTGCGCCATGGCGAGCTGAAAATGGCATTTGCCAAAATCAAAGGCACCGTGGAGGTAGAGGTGAGTATGCATTCATGAAGGTGCGACTTAAATGAATACTTTTTGAGCATTCTCTGTTAGTTTAAGTTTATATCGTATTTGGTGTCAAGAGTAAAAATGTCAAAATTTATTAGAAACTTTTCGAAGCCTTAGAATAAATCGTAGAACTTATATACATTTATTATCTTAAACGTATAAATATCTGGTTGCGGCACGACGATGCATTATCGTGATGCAAAACCAAGAGTTTTCGGCCCACAATTCCCTTCTCTTTTCACGAAAAGATTCACGCAAAAGACGCTTAACACTCAAATAGTACTTTTTGTTGACTGCTTGGCCGATCAGAAGGTATGCGGAATGCATCACACCTCGATAAACGAAGAAAACTCTCATCATAACCTTTATTTTTTGACCTGCTTTAACGTGGTTTTTTGGGCATAGATTCAAGACTAAGCGCCAGTAATAATACGTTTCATGACATCCTGATAGTCCGGAAATCATTGTTTCACAGACGTTAACGCGACGCTATTTTTCGAAAACAAAATTAGTGTTTTTGGAACCAATCGTGCTTTCACTTTTCTTAGACGCAAATGATATTTCAAAATGGTTTTCACTGATACTTCCGATATTCCAACGAAGCTAGTAAGGTCCCTGAATGATAATTGTCGATTCGCGAACACTAGTTCCATTATTTTGATCACACGTTGATCACCAGTTCATATTGATGATCGTAATGGACGTGGTTCATCGTCAATACGTTTTCGACCTTCTTTGAAAAATTTGAACCAATCAGAAACACTTGCTTGCGACAAACAGTTACACCGAAAGCCTTTTAAAGCATTCTAAACGTTTCAGAATAATTTCACTCATCGTAAAAATTGCCGAATGAACATTATGTACTTCAACAAGACAAGCATATACTAAACACTAATGATTCACTGACAGCTATACTTACCATAATGGGACAATATCTGTCGAAATAGGATTCCATAATAAATTATGATATATTTGCTTTATACTCTACGAATTGAAATCAATGTGAATGTCCGTTCCGTTTGTTTGTCTGACCATGCAAGTGATAACTTAAACGAAAATTCAGTTATCTTGATGAGACTTGCTACATATCTTCCTTGGCCATGGCAAACATATCATTCAAACCGTTAACTCAGCCAAACTTTGTGAGCCGAAGTCCTTTTGAGCCCTTCCTCATACACAGTAAAAACCTTTTTATGTATAACGGTTATGTTTAGAATGGCAAAAAATACGATAACTCACAGAAAGAATAAGCCGTAAGCATTAATTTTCAGAACAATGATTGTAAGGAAGGGCTTTATACGATCAGTAGTAAAATTTGGAAAAGGGCGTGACACCGCCCAACTTTAGATGAAATCCCACACTTCAGGGACTGCAAATTTCAACCAAGCTTAAGGTGTGAAACATTACTATAATATACTATGAAAATCGGATAACAACCACGCCTACTACCCACACAACATACATTTAAATTCCATCTGATTATTTCGCTTCACAGAACACATACAAACATCAATGAAAAGTGTAGAAGACAGACTATATAGTATATTTTCAAGAACCCAAGCGACAGATATGTGGTCACCAATAAATAAGGCTGATCTTTTTCCGAACTTACCGGCCAAACCATGAGTTCTAATAGTTAAATTCGGGGAAGGTATTTTTATGAAAACAGCTCTTGCGCAAAAATAGCTAAAATAGGGTCAATACTTCCCTGATTAAACATATACCAAACACAAATATTTTCGAACTTCCAGTTGACTTTAGAGCATATATTGGCCAATATGTAAGAAATCTTCACGATATTCCCAAAAAATCTCTTTCTAATAAAAGTGAATCCTCTTGCCTAAAATAAAAGACATATGAGTCCTAGTTTTCATATACCAAATATACAGATTTTCTAACATCCGACATCATAGTTTATGTGGTACATTGAACAATTGTAAGGTTTCATAATGTAACCATCTAAAAGTTGATCCATTCGAGGTTCCCTACTTTAAACAAAGAAAAACACAGAAACTTCAAATTTAATGACGGATGAGATTCGAAAGCACATTTTTTGGCATTTATTTTTGAAATATTATCTCTTTCAAATGTTGGCCGCGGCTACATCTCAAATACTCTACACATTGAGTCCAATTTTCGATTCAACTCGATCATTTCGATTGGTATCTGGCGAATGACACGCGAGATGTTTTGCTCCAAGGCCAAAATCGAAGCGATGTTGTCCGCATAGACTTTAAACTTTACATATACACACAGGAAAAATCTAACGATGTGATATCTCACGAGCGACAGGCTCAAAATCGAAATTGCCAGCTCACCGAAGTATTCTCTCAATAAATCCGTTGATAGGTGCGATGTGTGGGAAGTGGCGCCGTCTTGTTGAAACCAAATGTCATCGAGATTACCAGCCTCATTTTCAGGCATCAAATAGTCAGTTATCATGGCGAGATAATGGTCGCTATTGACGGTTTCGTTCCCACCGGCATCATTTTTGAAGAAATATGGTCCAATGATTCCAGCAGCCCACAAACCACACCAAATCGTTGTTTTTTCTCGATTAAATGGCAGTTCTTGAATCTCCTTAGGTTGCTCATCGCAGAACAAAATTTGGCTCGAAAGCGTCAGATCTTCTTGAAACTTTTCAAGAGCCAATAGAGCGAAGCGATGTCGCTTGGGAAGGTTGAATGGCTTTAGTTCTTGTGTTGCAAGTGTAATTTAACCATTGAAGGAGGGCTTTGAAAACTAAATGACAGCTTAAATACAAAACTACACTCATTTGCTATTGCAACTCTCCCACAACGTTGACGTAGAGCGAGCGCGTGGAGGTCGCGTAAAATTAACGAAAATTTGCGCGCCATTTCACGCTGAATTAACCATACATGCCACATGCAACACCAGCTAACTATGCGCCAAAACACATGTGCACCCTTTCAGATAACAGTGTGTGCATAAAGAACGTGGTCATTAGTAGCCATTTTACCGTTGCATTTTATTACCCTCGCCTTTTTTACCTTCACCCATTCTGTACTCATCTGCCTTTACATACACGCTTCGAATGCCAATTTTTCTACTTCCCCCTCTCTTTCTAATTGCAGGTGATTTGCGCACGTAACATTGTGCCCGAGGATTGCGAGACACCGCCGGATACATATGTGAAATGCTACATCAAGGATGGCGATCGGCTGCGGCACAAGAAAAAGACGCGCGTGGTAAGGCACTCGGCCGAGCCCTACTACAAGCAGACGCTCAAGTATCAGGTGAGTGAATGCCAACCAAACCGAAATGACTAACTAACAACTGGCAAATGACTATGAAGCTAGCAGAGCAGTGCATCGCTGGCTACGAACACGTCGAAAACCAGGTTATGCTAAGCATGTGAGAGCTCCATGCTCACGTCAAGCGCTCTTAATGTCTGCTAGCGTGAGGAGAGGGAGGCTACGAAGTTACAGCCTTTTGTTGGTTAAATTTACGCTGACACACACACACACTCATTCGGACAAATTCACGCACAAGCAAGCGCGTCTGGATGTCCTGCCTTTTAATTTCCGCAATTTGCAGAAAAATTTACTGCTGATGACTTCCAAATGCAAGCTGCGTGGGCGAGTTTAATTCCAATGTGCTCATTTGGATGCAACGCACATCCACTCACACATGCCGCTTTATGGTTTTACGGAACATGATTACAATACAAGTTGACCCTTACTTCACAATTGGTGCAAACCCTGTGAGGTAAAAAAAAAAATTTAAGTATTACCTTACATAAGCTTTTTCATCGAGGCTCAAGGGGAAGTTACAATCTTCATGGTAGTCTTCTATTGGGAGCTCTCAAGCAACTCTTGTTTCAGATTGCAAAACAAGAGCAATCTTTGAAGTAGAAAGTGCAGCCTCTCTGACGCAGCAGTGGCAGCTGCCGTTTCGCTACCAAAATATTGCTGTGAGTAAGGAAGTAGAAGTAATACCCACCTCCCCTACTGTACCTCTTCTTCTTTCACGTGTAGAGGGAGTTGTCACCCGAAAGTAACTATTGAAATCTAACAGTTGGGAGAATATAGTCTGATTTGCTTATATTTAGCTGAATTAAGATGGCGCTCCATCCATTCTCCTAATTCCTTAATTCTAATAGCAGAGTTTGGTGCTAGAGTATACACGTCGCTGATGTAGGATTAATATATACTGAGCACATCAGTCGCATATAACTTGACAGCTCCGGTAACCTTGGCACCCATCAAAGTAGCAGCAGATGTACTTCTCCCAAGTACGATTCTTTTGGGGAGGTATATATCCCTTCCCCTTATAAAGAACTTGAGCTCGCTGTTGCAGTAGCAGCAAGATACTTCCATATTAAACTTGTCTCCGATTAAATTCCATACAAATAGCCTTAAATTCCATACAAATGGCAACATGCATGAGACCGTACTCGTGTATTCAGGCGCTGGATCTATAGGCCTCGCGCGAGCTCAGAAGCATTGGCCACCAGCCATCACTTGTGGAATTGCGAAAGCTTCTGGTTCAGAGTGGAATGTGAAAGGTCCAGTGGACAGTTAGCTCTTAGCAAACCTCACATCGCCCCAATGGAAGGTGTACCAAGTGTAGAATGTCCTATTGGCACTTACAAATCTTGACAAAGGTGCAACGAGTAAGATTAGCTGGAAACAACTAGACACTTCTGCTTCACTCTCCAGCTTTTGCCTGACTAAAGTTGAAACCCGCTATTTGAAAGCAACTTTAGTCGTTTTAGCGATATGCGGCGGCTTTTCTTTTGAATTGGCTCTCAATATGTTTGAAGCTTGAAGTTGAGAACCATCCTTTAAGCACATCCCCTCAAAGTTTTTTTGAACTTCCCTGAAAGTTTCGAAAACTCACTAGACCGACTTATAATATTGTGGTACCAATTCAATTTATCTTCTAAGATAACCTCGGAGTACATGACTCTGCTGTGGAGATCTAACAAGTTTGGATTAAGTTGAAGTACTTTGTAATATAACATTCAAGGCTAAGGTTCATCTTCGAAGTTGAAGAGGCTTTGAACTTGTTAGATTAAAAACTGAATATCGTATCGGACTTCCGCACGTTCATGATAAATGCCTGAGTATGAAGTTGTCTTTTTATACTCTAAACAAGGTATATTAAGTTCCGATGATCCATAAAATGCTTATATATATATATAAATGATCACCATGATGAGCTGAGTCTATTTAGGTATATCCGTCTGTCTGTATATACGCAAACTAGTCCCTCAGATCCTTCCCTCCTTGAAGGAGAACACTCCAGCTTTGATGGTTTTCGAGGTATCCGCCGGTGGAAGCAGAGGAAGAGGTAGACCTCCATTCCGTTGGAGAGATCAGGTGGAGAAGGACCTGGCTGCACTTGGTATCTCGAATTGGCACCATATAGCGAAAAGAAGAAACGACTCGCACGCTGTTATTAACTCGGTTATAACGGCGTAAGCCGACAAAAAAGAGGAAGATTTTTGAGATTCCGTACAGCCGAAGTTGACTTTTTTTCTTCTTTGATGTTGCAGAAATTTCTTCTTCTTTTTTATTGTTACTTTGCGCTGCTAGGTACCACTTTGGATCGAATATACGAATACTTCGTCAGGTTTCTGAAAAAGCTCCAGAATAGTGGTGATTGAGCTTGGGAAATAGTCAATTACATAAAGGTCTGCCAAATTTTGGGCACCTGAGCAGTATACAAAGAGGTAATGTGACCGCAATGATCAGAGCGCGGGCTAGCTCAGAATAACATCCGTTTTTGTGTGTTTAAAATTAATCGAAAGCTATCAAATATTTTGTTGAAATCCTTATATAAGAACATTCATAGAACTACCAAACTTGTACCGACATTATAAGTCCATTAGCTATGATTTAGTTATTCTTGTTGAAACAATGTCCGAGAACGGTTGTAATTTGTCTCTCAACTCCTCACAGGGTTGCTTCGTCCTGTACTTAACAGATACACACAAACATGCACATACTACTACGGCTTAAACGAACCTTAAAATCGCGAAAGGCAAATATTGCAGTAATGCAGCACTTTGCACATTCATGGCATTACTTAGGTAGGTAAATACGATTGTAGTGCATGCATGAGTGCGCCCACGCCTGAATGTAGGCAACACATGTAAGCTGTGTTTCCGCCATACGATTCCGCAGAACACTGCATTATTACATCACCGTAATCAAATGACCATGAAGTCATTACCAACACCCGCTTATCGACACACGAATACACGTTTACGATTTAAACTTCGCTCTATTAGGCGCTCTGTGCTGTGTTATGCAGTAAAGCGACTTAAGGCGAAACTAGTACAGAACTATAACTTTAGTAGACGGCACTGGTTTTTCATACAACAATGCGTTTTTCTCACTATTTCTGTCTCTTTCTTATATAGGCGATATTATGGCAATTCCCTAAGTAGGTAAGTAGGTACGAATCCTGCCACCATTGGCTCAATTAGCGCTGGATGGTCTTTAAAACGCCAGTGACTCGTTATAGTAACTCCAAGTCTATATACGCTATTTATAGATCTAGATTTATGAGGGTAACCCAGACTTTAGATTTCGTCTGAGTCTGGGTTTTCCGATTAAGGGGAGTGTGCTTCTGAACGCATTTCTGCATCAGAGGCACCGGTCAAATAGGTCGGGGTGTTCGTGTGGGCGCGAATTGGGAATTTGGTGCATGTTATTGCAGAATGTCCGTTGTACTCGGACATTAGGGATCTGGGTGGTACGAGTCGGACCGATGGACGGTTAGATGTTAGCGATGTGATCTCCACTAGTCGGAATGCCGAACAGTTAGGCTCGTTTACACGTGAATTGTTTAAGTGACGAAAGCGCTTAACTCAGAATTAGGGTTAGCTTTTTGTGTGAATGGTGGTCCAGGTCCAACCACTGGTCACCAGTTCAGAGCAGTATGGAAGCTCAACTGGTAGAAGTTTCAGCTAAGTGGTCTGACCGGAGACTTAATTATGGTAACGCGAGGAACAGGAGCCCTTGCAGTTCATTATTTCCGTATGTAATTTTTCCAGTGTTCCCTAAGTTAAAATTGGTCTAATGACGGCCGTATCCACAAGACAACATTTGGCTTAAACTTGTCAGTTCCTGCTAAGAAATGTTTTGCAAGAATTTGAATTAACGATTTCAAAACCTCGGTATTTTACCGCGGAGGTCTCAGGAATTGTTGTACCACGTAGTGAGGGAAGTTTAAATTGCGGTATTTTTGTTTTACTCGTGAAAACCATCAGTTCCGTTTTACTAGGGTTCAAATCTTGTCCGTTGTTCGTGACCCGTAAGTGCAACCTTTGTAGGGCTCTTTCCACAATCTCACTGATTGTTATGCATCATTAAGGTATACCCCAAAACTGTTTTGTATATCCATTAACCTTTCTAGAATCTTCAGCATGAAGGAGATGACGCTTACAGATCAAAAATAATTTGCGTTATCATGTGTTCTTCTAACTGGTTTTGGTAGAACCACCACATTAACTCTTTTCCAGCATCTCGGTATGTGGAATAATTGGATGCTGACTTTATTATATATTCAAGCCTTGGTTGCTTTAGCTTCTGCATCTTTATGGGCATAATCCCGCCCAGGTACGCAGCTCTAAAGGGCATATAAATTCTTCTTCTTACTTACTATGCGGCCGGATTGGTCTGCTGTATTCGCAAGTAGTTCTGATTGTACACCCATTGCGGTTTGCTGATTACCAGGGAATTGCGCTTTCACGAGTTCCTCTAGAGTCCAAGCATCTTTCTTCGTCTTTAAATAAGATATACTGATATGTTGGCAATTCCTTAACCATCCAGGAGTGTAGAAACGTTCCTGCCTGGTTATATGCATAATAGATAGCTTTATTGTAAATTTAGTCATGTAAGATCGACCACGGCGCTTCTGAAGAAATATACGTTTCGACTAACCCACTATGCAACCGTTTCGGAACAGTTATGAGATAGTCACTAAATTCCAGTTGCATTTACTGCCTTCCTTTAATGCAATGGGAATGTGAATCTGAAATTTACTCCCTAATTAAAGAGCATAACAAAAGCTCTCCACGGCAGAGGTATATTGATGTGCATTATTCACGACTAAAAATAGAGCAGAATTCATGGTCGTACAAATGCATTGAAGTAGAATGAAAGGACTGAATTACATATGTCTACCTACTATTCTGAATTCGTAAGCCAATTATAATTTCATTGTCATTTAATCCTACAAAACATATTTGTAAACCACTCAATACTTTTCCACTGAAAGATGCATTTTCCAACCAAGCAGCATCACAGCTTTAATATATAAACCTTAAACAAAACAAATTTTGGCATAATATTTCTAGTAAGAAGATGGTTTGAGAAATGGATTCTTTTGTACCGCTAACGTAGTCCTTTAACATACCACAGTCGGTTCGGAGCGGGATAGATACCGAGAGCTGAGAGAAAAAAGAAGCCGAAATGCCTCGCTTGACAAGCTGTGTACTGAAATTTCCGGCCGAGATATTCAATTACGGCGGCGACGATCTGATAAGGAGCATGCATCAGCATCTTTGTAGAATATGGTCAGACGAAAGCATGCCCGACGATTGGAATTTAAGTGGTCTTTATCGTGGAATAAGCCTACTCAACATCGCATATAAAGTTCTATGGAGCATACTGTCTTAGAATTAAAGCCCACCGTCAACAAATTGTTTGGAACTTATCAGTGTGGCTTCAGACCTGGAAATCTACTACCGAGCAGAGTTTCACGTTGCGCCAAATCTTGGAAAATACCCTTGAAAAGAGGAACGACACACACCACTTCTTCGTCGTTTTCAAAGCTGTTTTTGACAGTATGAAAAGGGGCTGCTTTTATTCCGCGATATCTGAATTTGGTATCCCCGCAAAACTAATACGGCTGTGTACAGCAGCTGGCGTACGTCGATGCTATTGATATCATTCGCCTCAACACCCGCGCCGTTAGTTCTGCTTTCCCCAGACTGGGTAGGGAAGCGAAACAAAACGGTCTGGTATTGAACGAGGCCAAGACGAAATATCTCCTGTCATCAAACAAACAGTCGTCGCCAACGCCACCTGACTCCCCCTTCACTGTTGACAGTCATAATAAAGATATGTTATTATTGATAGCGAAGTTAGGGATTCCTTAACTAATCTAAGGACATGGTCAAGGACTTAAGCTCAAGGGCGTAGCGGAGTTTTTTTTTTATTGGAATGTATACTCACTTTTCTGTATCTAACTGGTCTCCGGAGTTTAAAAAACAGAACGCCAACGTGATCAAAATTCAATAAAATTATTGCAGTTTATAAATGTGGATCGACTTCTAAAAAACTTTTTCGATTCTGCAAAAGTTCTGAATTCCTATGTACATAAGTAGAACCAATTGTAGGAGGTACTATAATAGATAGATGGAAAATATTTGAGGTTTTGGACTGCGACTTATGATCTATGTGCCCTTTCCTATATCACATATGGTCACAAAGGTCCAGCGCTCTGAATAATTCCAGGAGCTTGCTGGGCGCGATTGAGGTGCACACGTAGATGGATTCTAGAACCTTGAGCCCGCTTCCACAAATTGCTAGATAATGTAGAATATAGTGTTCTGGAATTGCCTGTTCCATGTCGAAAACCGACAGTTTGCCGGCAGAAATTAAACACATGTTGGACAAGTGTTTCTTGATCCTGTAGTGCACAGTACAGAGCGCGACAAGGAGACGAAATTTGTCTCGGGGTAGGTTGATCATATATCCCCACTGAAATGCAAGATCGGGCTTCTTTGTCGGCCAGCTCTTTACCAGCTACCCATTTATGCCTCGGCACCCAGATCAGGTGTACACTCAAACTGATAGACGGTTCTGCCCTCCTTAACGATTTGACTTCATAAACGATGGTTTTTAGTGCCGCTTCATAAACTGAGATGGTTTTTTTTCTTCCCTTTGCCAAAACGCTTTGCTGTCATGAGCGGCATGGTAAATTTCGCTGTTTGTTTGATCACTAGATGCAGCGGTGTGAGCTCCACCATGACTTCATGTGCTGCAGTTAGGCAAATGCGCATTGTCCCTGAAGCGCAGACGCGGGCTAGTCTTTGCAACTTCGATAGTTGAAGGCCTATCAAAGCTTGCGTTGCCTTCGATGGTTAAGCAACCGCTTCATAAGTGGCATTAGGCCTTACGATCATGGTATAAAACCAACTGATGTTGCTTGGCTTGCCGCCCCAGGAGCTATCGGCTAGACGTCAGGTATGATATAGATAAGGTTGTAAATGAATCGAGCAGAATTTTTAAGTCAACAGAATGGAGTAACATCTAAGAGCAACTGTAGAAGAACGTCAATCGTTTCAAGTGTATCTACTATGCAACTAAATCAACTAGATAAAAGATAGCCAAGCTTATAGCAAGCTCAGGAAAAACGAAAAATTAAAAGGACCAAGAATAATAATAAGAATTTACATAAGTACAAGTGTAAAATCTATATCTTCCTTTATTATATGAATCTTTACTCACATCAAATATTGAATTCTTTGACACCATAACCTATTAAACTATTAATAAATCGAGTGTGAGCCACTCGGTTTGACTAGTACAAATTTACTAAGAAAGTATTATCTCTACTTAACCGCATTCTATTACGATAGTGGGTGGCATGCGAATCGCGAATTTCCAATGAATTCGCGACGGAATTGTTGAAACTACTCTAGGAGTACGAGTATTGTGGGTGTCTACTTTCTCTGAGTGCTACCAAGCATTCAGTGAAAAACGGTGAAGTTATCGTTATTAAAATTTGTCTCATGTGAGTCGTCGACGATAATATCGAAAAAGTTAAAGAAGCAGTGCTTGAATAACGCATGTTGACATCAGAGAAATTGCATAGGATCACAACCTCTCTTGCTCATCTACTCAACCATTTAAGTTAATGTTTGGGTATATAGAGTGCGGATTCCACACTTACATATACCAAAACACGTGCCATCACATTTTACCCTGATTGAGACCCAAACGGAAAGAGAGTCGTCGCTTATTTGGCTCACTGAGGTCTTTTCTATTTTCGTACCTGAAAAATCCGCTTCGTGAAACGAATCATTAGCACATTGACATAATACAGCATTTGTCCGGAAAGTAAAGGACTGAGTCGATTAAAAAAAATTTATTGAATCAATCGTCACAATTCTTTAAAAATTTTCTAAATAGGCTCCTTCTGCGTCGATGCAGCGCTGATGGCGCGATTTCCAAGAATTGAAGGCGTCACGGAAGACATTTGGAGTCTTGAGAGCCGAGGTGCATGCTGCTTGGATCCCCTCTGTCATCTCGGAAGATTGCCTCTTTGTCTCGGGATCATACTCAAAGATCCATGACACGTCACATGTGATTACGTGTTTCAAAAATAGGGGGACAGTTTCACACATGTTCAAACTTGTTTAGCACATTTCCACCGCCGCAATTTCTTGTCGTCAGTGAGTACTTTCGAAACAAAGTTATGAACCACAAATTTTGATAAATTTAACATCTGGGCAATTAAACGAATACTTAGTCTGTTTAATCGACGGTCTGAGTTCAAAACTTTGCGCACTCGAGTCACATTGTCGGTGTTTGTCGAAGTCGTAGGTCTCCCAGCACCGACTTCATGAGTGATCTTATCCGCCCTTCAAAAAGGCCTGGTGCCACCAAAATACACCACTTCTTGCTAAGGCAACATCTGGGTAAGCCTGCTTGGTCATATCAAACGTGTCTGTCGCAGATTTACCGAGTTTCACGCAGAATTTAACCGCGTACCTCTGCTCTAACGAACGCAGAATTTTCGGCTTGCACCACTCACAGAAACACGTAGCACGAAAATGTTTGTCCTGATTATCCAGGCGCTCGTTCGATAGCTAGGAACGCCCTCTACCGAATCCAGTCGGAGCGCCCTCGCTAGTCCTATTACTTTCCGGACAATTCCTGAATGTATAAATAAAAATCGCCACACAAACTTTTGTCGTCGTAAGCAAAGTGTCTGCCAGACACACACTAATTCAAATTCGAGGAGCAAACTTCTTCTTCCTCTTTACTGGTTACTGCTTACGCGATAATCTTTTCGCTACGTGGAATTGGATATTCCAAGCGAAGCCAGGTCCTTCTCCACCTAGTACTTCCAACGGAGTGCAGGTCTTCCTCTTCCTCTGCTTCCCTTGGCGGATACTGCGTCGAATACTTTCAGAGCTGGAGTGTCTTCGTCCAATCGGACGAAATGACGTAGCCGCTGTTTCTTAATTCGCTGAACTATGTCAATGTCGTCATATATCTCATACAGCTCATCGTTCCATCGAACGTGCCCAACGCGCAAAGGACCATAAGTCTTTTGCAGAACCTTTCTCTCGAAAACTCGCAACGTCGACTCAAGTTGTTGTCATCATCCAAGCCTCTGCCCTTATAGCAGGACGGGGATGATGAGTGACTTATAGAGTTTGATTTTCGTTTGTCGAGAGAGGACTTTACTTCTCAATTGCCTACTCACTCCGAAGTAGCACCTATTGGCAAGAGTTATCCTGCGTTGGATTTCCAGGCTAACATTGTTGGTGGTGTTTATGCTGGTTCCCATATATACGAAACTATCTACAACTTCAAAGTAATGACTGTCAACAGTGCTTTGCTTCCTTGTCCAGTCTGGAGAAAGCAGAACTAACGGCGCGGGTATTGAAGCCGATGATATTGATATGGCCAGCAGCTGTACACTCTTACTAAAGATTGTACCTGCTCGATTAAGTTCTGCTCGAATTATTTTCTCCAGCAGCAGGTTGAAGAAGTCGCACGATAGGGAATCGCCTTGTCTGAAACCTCGTTTGGTATCGAACGGCTCGGAGAGGTCGTTCCCGATCCTAACGGAGCTTTTGATGTTGCTCAACGTCAGTTTACACAGCCGTATTAGTTTTGCGGGGATACCAAATTCAGACATCACGACATAAAGACAGCTCGTTTTCGTGCTGTCAATAGCAACATTTAGACCGACGAAGAGGTGATGTGTGTCGATTCTCTTTTCGCGGGTCTTTTCCATGGTTTGGCTTATGATAAATATGGTGGTCAGTTGTTGAGTTTCCAGGTCTGAAGCCACACTGCTAAGGTCCAATCAGTTTGTTGACGGTGGGCTTTAATCTTTCACACAATACCTTATATGCGATCTTAAGGAGGCTTATCCCGCGGTAGTTGGCGCAAATTGTGGGGTCCCCTTTCTGTGGATTGGGCAGAGCACATTTAAATTCCAATCGTTGGGCATGCTTTCGTCCGACCATATTTTACAAAGAAGCTGATGCATGCTCCCTATTAGTTCTTCGCCGCCGTGTTTGAATAGCTCGGCCGGCAATCCATCGGCCAACGCCGCTATGTTGTTCTCCAGACGGGTGATTGCTATTCGAATTTCTTTATGGTCGGGCAATGGAACGTCTGCTACATCGTCATCGTTCGGGGAATCGGGTTCGCCTTCTCCTGGCGTGCTACTTTCACTGCCATTCAGCAGGCTGGAGAAGTGTTCCCTCCATAATTTAAGTATGCTCTGAGCATCGGTCACTAGATCACCTTTTGGGGGTTCTACAAGAGTATACTCCGGTCTTGAAACCTTCTATATGTCTCCGCATCTTTTCGTGGAATTTTCGAGCATAACCCCTGTCGGTCAGCTTATCAAGCTCTTCATACTCACGCATTTCGGCCTCTTTCTTTTTCTGTCTGCAAATGCGTCTCGCTTCCCTCTTCAACTCTCGATATCTATCCCATCCCGCACGTGTTGTAGTCGATCGTAATGTTGCATGGCACTCCTCGTCGTACCAGCCGTTTGTATTTGTTGTATTTTCCGAAAACCAATGGTATCGGTTGCAGCTGTACCTAAGGAGTTTGAAATGCCGTCCCACAGTTCCCTTACACCGAGTTGTTGACGAGTGCTCTCAGAGAGCAGGAGTGCAAGTCGAGTAGAAATCGTTCGGCTATCTGTTGTGATTACAGCTTCTCGACGTCGAACCTTCCTTGTGTTTGTTGGCGTGTGGTTTTTGCTGCACAGATTCGGGTGCGAATCTTGGCTGCAACAAGATAGTGGTCCGAGTCGATGTTAGCACCTCGGATCGCACGCATATCTAAAACACTGGAGACCTGTCTTCCGTCTATCACAACATGATCGATCTGGTTGGTGGTTTTTCGATACAGAGACAGCCAGGTGGCTTGATGAATTTTTTTATGCTGGAATCTAGTACTATAGATAACCATATTTCGGGCCCCGGCGAAGTCGATCAGCCTCAACCCAATTGGGGACGTAGTGCCAAAAATACCTTCTTTGCTTACCCTAGCGTTAAAGTCGCCAAGCACGATTTTGATATCGTGGCGGGGCAGCTCTCATAAGCGTGCTCCAAGCGCTCATAAAAGGCTTCTCTGGTCACATCGTCCTTCTCTTCATTCGGCACGTGGCGCAGATCAGTGATATGTTGAAGCACTCGCTTTGATGCGGATTGTGGCTAGACGTTCATTCACCGCAGTGAATGATAGTACTCGGCGATGGAGTCTCTCTCCCACCACGAATCCAACACCAAACTTGCGCTCCTTTATATGGCCACTGTAGTAAATGTCACAAGGACCTACTCGTCTCAGTTCTTGTTCTGTCCATCGCATTTCTTGGATGGCGGTGACCAGCTGGGCAGCTCGTCTTCCCAATTAAAAAACCGGACATTCCAGGTGCATGCCCTCAAATCGTAGTCCTTAATTCGTTTGTCATGGTCGTCATGAAAAGGGGGGTCACTCATTCGAGGCTTGTTGTACTTTTTCATTGGGTGCGTTTTTTTACGTGGCGGGTCTTAGACTACCCAGAGCATATTTGGCCAAAGACCGGAAGTCGTGAGCTGCTTGAGCCATATGTAAAAGAATCGTTTCTGGCCACTCCCAAGTGAATGGCGATCAGAGAACTTTCCTCACTTGTGTGAACTTCTACACATGACTCCATCCTCCTCCGCAAACTTCACTGAACTGAAAAAAGGTTAAACCAATCTCCAAAAAAATATTTATAGAGTTGGTTTATTTGGGGAGGTTTAAAAAACCCAGTGCCGGTCAAATTTGATCTTGTGTGCATTTGTGCAACGATTCACAAACAAACGTAATCTAAAACTGATACTAAACATATGATTCTTCTTCTTACAGAGCGCCGACGTTTTTGGTCGCAATATTGTCATTATGGTGTGGCAACGCTGTGTTGGCTTCGAACACAATCAAGGCTTGGGCGGCACCGAAGTTAATCTGGATAAAATAAATGCAGCACAACGCATAGGCGGCTGGTATCCACTTTTTCCGATGCATTCATTAGGCGGCTCCGATTCGGATAATTCTCCTTGACCGATCACGCGCATACAAATACGAAGTACACAAACTAATACAATGAACAATAAAATCGACACCACAAATATGAATCAAAATACAATAAATACAACAAAACGAATTATAAGAATTACAACAAAAACACCAATTAGTAAACCACGCTACAATAAGCAAAATACTATTTATATTAATGATTATTATAATGATAATACAAGTAATGATTACAATAATGTTAATGGATGTTATGATTATAGTAATGGTAATGTCAGTAATGATGGCAATAATGGTAATGCAAGTAATGAATACAGTACTGGTAATGCCAGTAATGATTATAATAATGATAATAATGCAAATAATAAACGCAGTAATGATAATACAAATAATGAATACAATAATGGTAATGCAAGTAATGATTATAGTAATGGTAATGCCAGTAATGATTATAGTAATGTTAATGCCAGTAATGATTGCAATAATGTTAATGCAAGTAATGATTATAGTAATGGTAATGCCAGTAATTATTGCAATAATGTTAATGCAAGTAATGATTATAGTAATGTTAATGCCAGTAATGATTGCAATAATAGTAATGCAAATAATGATTATAATAATTTATGTAGCGCAAAGGCTCAATTACAAATTATTAGATTTAAATTGCAAATAATGGCAACTATGGAATTATTACAATTACAACAAACTATTATAGATAAGCAAAAACAATTAAGAATGGTTGCGGAGCGGTTTGTAGAAGTCCCAAGGGCTTCTTAAAGGCTTGAAAAGTGAAAACCAAACTGTTTTGGAAAGTATTACTAAATACAAGTATAACAACAATAAAAATTCACATTTTACCAAAAGAGCTTATATGGATACTATTCTTAAGAATTTGTTGCAAACTAAAAACACCATAACAAACACTTACACAAACACGAAGATATGTTTACATGCATGTATGCTCTTATCATAGGTGGAAGAGGTGGTGAGGAAATGTTAGTTACTATTTACAAAGCAATGAATAAAGAATTCGAAGGAGAAGGAGAGGAAGTGAAAAGAAACAGCTTTTTTATATACACACATATACAAGTACTTATATACTGCTAATATAAAGATCGGGTCAGAAATATATATATTTTATTTTTGTAATTTTATTTCCGTCTCTAACAACAAAGAAAAACAAATTTAGTACTACACCTACACATATATAACTAAGTGAATAGTCAGTTATGGTTACATATGAACGTGTTTGTTGACTAAAATACAAGTGAAAAGTTAAAATAAATTATTAAAATATATAGAAAAAATTTCAATAAAAGAAAATCAGGAATGTTGCGTACCTTAGTAGCACGGAAGCACTGAACACTGCAGTACAATTAAACTTAACCGAAACACCAGCGCGTCAGCACCAAAAGAACACGCCTAACACCGCTTGCATTACACACACCCATATATACATATATACAAACAGTATATCAAATATATAGGTATATATGAGTAAATTTACAAATTTGTTGCTGCTTAAATGTTGTGAAAGAAACAAACCAATTAAAGTTGTTGGGCCAGCAGAAAGGTATTATATCAGGCCAAAGCGTGTTTAGAAGGCAGCGCGGCCTACTTTTAGGCGCACAAGCTGCATTAATACTCCATATACACATATCCATTTACACTCAGACTACAGCTATACACCCACAAGTATACAAAAACACACACTACTTATTGTTGTTGCAGCATTTTAGTGGCTATCACCATATCAAACGGGAGTTTGCGGGGGCAAAGTTGTTAAATTGCATTGAAATCGTTGTGAAATGTTGTTTCAGAGCTTACCTATGCACACAATTTACAAAGCTACACTTTTAAAAAGAAAATATGTTGTATTTTAAATAGCAAAAATTATATAAACAATTATACGTAAGAATAAGCAAAATAAATTAAATGTTAAGATGTGATGTTACAAATAATTATATATCAGAAGAAAAGCAGAAAATTTCTGATTTTGAGTTTCAAGTTTGTTTTTTTTTTTTTATTTTATTTAAGTATGAGCTGTCAATAAATTTACAGACAGACTAGAAAATTAAAAGAATTGGCCACTTAGGCCTTCGTCCCATCAATTTTATTTTCTTATTAGTAATCGTACTCAAAGCGGTACCACTTTTATGTATATTAGAAAACAGTTTACTCGATTTGAGTCGTCAACTTAATCAATATATTTTATTTCGTATACTAACTAAATGTTTTATTTGCAAAATTCAAAAGTTATCTGATATAATGATTACTCACTGTATAAGCTATAAATACCAGCGAGCATATTACAAAAAAAAAATTTGGACTCAAGAGTGATTCATATTTCAAATTTAATAATGTTAGACGCGGCTACGTTTCAGAGTCCGTTGAGTCCAATTTTCAATAACTCGTTCGATGATGTTTTCATCCAAGGACAGAATCGAAGCGGGATCCGCATAGACTTTAGAAGTATTCTCTCAATAAATCGATTGATTGATGTGACATCTGGGAAATAGCGCCGAGATCACGAGCATCAATTTCAAGCATCAAATAGTCGGTTATCATGGCGTGATAACGGTCGCCATTAACGGTTACGTTCTCACCGGCATCATTTCTGAAAAAATAGGTACCGATGATTCCAGCGACTCACAAACCGTTGTTTCGAGCGGCCTCAGTTCTTATACATACAAGCTGTATTTTGCACGCATTCAGTTTAAAGGTTGGTACGCAGCTCTCAAGTAATTGCTCAAGAAAAAAAATACATTATTTCTCAAGTAATTTTGGCAGCTGGTTACGCATTGTGAATGATCTACATTAGAAGAGCAAGAGAGAATAAACAAAGAAAACAAACTTTGTGCGTAATATGTATGTGTGTATGTATATGGTAACATAAATATTTTCATTGAGATTTAAGAAATGTTGTTGATGATTGGTAGGTTTTATACAACATTTCAAAATGGAATATACTTCATAATAATGATTTCAACTAATTTAGGATGAATTTGACGATTACTTCGAATTTCCTTCAAGAAACAATTGTTGATTTGATCTTTCTTCGCAAAACAAGGTTTGCCATATTCACATTTTACTGAAAAAAGTATCAAGAATTGGTACTAGATTTCTTGAGAGCTGCGTACTAGCACAAGTAAGTTTGTCGCAGGAAAGTATCTTGACCGTTTCTTAAGCGTTTTTTTATATGAAGTTTTTACGTTTCTTGAGAGCTGCGTACTAAGCTTAAGATCTCAAAGTCAAATGTGTCAAGTCACTCCCTACGTCAGTGCGAGCTGCTGCGAACGGCGTCGAATCGACTCTTCACGGTCTTCGTGTTCACTTTCAACTACGGCTGCCATATTTTCTTCACTGCTTGCTGGACATGATCTATTCGGTCGAATATTATCCAGTAATGAATGTAGGGTCTCAAGATGGGTGATTTAGTTGCGAATAGTACACTCTGTAGATCTATTATGTTGGCCATAAGTTAAGCGAAGCGCACGAAACACATTCTATACAGAACGGGAATTGTCGTAATAAAGTTGAACAATTTGTAAACGTTGGCAAACAATACTGAGCAAAAAGAACATGACAACTTTACATGAATCACGCCTCATCTGTCAAAAAAAGAAGTACCTCTATTTGAATCACTCGTTAAGTAAAAACCTCTATTTGGAAAATGAAATGAAAACGGCATGATAACATAGCACCCAATGTTCAATTCAAAAACTTTAAGGAACACACCTTTTTCATCTTTGGCTCTACAAACGTTGGTCGGCCTGGACTGAGAACACAAAATTTCGCTAGTTGTGCAGACAGTTGTACATCTTAAGCAGACATGGAGTTGGTCATTTACCTGGATGTGTAGGAGCCCTTGCCTATGTTGACCACCCATAGAACTCAAATCTCAAATTTGGCCTAACCAGGCATTCGTTGCATTTTTACTTATATAATTCGTTATTTAATTTTCATCAATATTCATCGCTTTCGCTGACAACTCCATAGATCTTGCGAAGAACAGTTCTCTCGAGGCTCCAAGTGCTTTCTCGTTTCGCCTACGTCTATGTTTCTGCGCCGTCTGATAGGAATGGAATAATGAGAGTCTTATGGAACATAATTTTGTTAGTCGAGAGAGGGATCTACTTCTCAATCTGTTGGCAAGCGCTATTATGCGCATGATATCCAGGCTTAGATTATTGATAGAGTGTGTGCTGATTCCGAGATAAACAAGGTCTTCAACTTTTTCGAATGTATAACTAGCAACAGTGACATAGTGCGCAAGACTCGAATCTTACCATCTTACTCTGTGGGCTCCATGTACTTCGTCCTGTCTTCGTTCACCACAACACCAACCTCTTTCGCATCTTTCGCTAGATTGGAAAAGGCTGCGCTTCCGACTCTGTTGTTAGGGCTTACGATGTCAATAACCCAATATATTTGTATTTTTAGAGTAGACAGTGCTACTGGGTTCAGATTAACAGTAGCACTGCGGTTCAGATTAGCGGCCCATATCACTTTTACAGCTTTATATTGAAATAGACGAACGTGAGGGAATCACCCTCACATCAAGCTTAGACAATGGCGTCGAAAAGGCAACTCCTATCAATGCTGTCAAAAAAGTGACGGGTGTTAGGGGTATTTTCCAAGATTTAACGTTTTGTGAAAATCTAGTCTTTGGTGGTTGTCAGGTCCATAGTAACATTTATAAGGTCTTTGCAATATTAAGGAGGCTGATACCACGATATTAAGCGCAGGCCTTGGCATCTCTTTTCGTTTGTATAGTGCAAAGTCCACTCATATTCCAACCATGAGCATGTATTCATCCGCCGCCTTTATACAGCTTAGCCGGTAATTCATTGGCTCTTGCGACTTTGTTGTTCTAAAGCTGTTTCAGAGTTGTTTCTCATCTTGGTCGAGTGGAGGGACGACAATGTTGTCAGGGTAGATTATTGATGCGGGTTGTTCTTCATCCGTCAGGGCTGCTTTTGCGATTTAACTGTTTCGAGAAGCGTTCCCTCCAAATTTCGAGTGTACTCTGTATGTCTGCTATCAGTTTCCTTTACTGTCTTTACAGAAAACGTTCGCCTTTTCAGATTTTTTCAAAAAAATATTATATTGCTCAAAAATGTTTAACAATTTCATCACAAGATCTATTTAAGGAATGAGCTTCATTTGGCAATTCTGGGTATCCATAGTATTAGTTATAACTCAACAAGTTGGCTCTTCTCGGATAATAACCACGCCCACCTCCCATACAAAGGTTATGTTGTAAATCACTAAAAGTGCGTTAACCGACTAAAAAAAAACGTCAGAAGCACTAAATTTTACGGAAGAAATGGCAGAAGGAAGCTGCACCCAGCCTTTTTTTAAAAATTGAAAATGAGCGTGGCCTCGCCCACTTATGAACCAAAAACCATATCTCAGGAACTACTAGACCGATTTCAATGAAATTCGGTATATAATATTTTCCTAACACCCTGATGACATGTACGAAATATGGATGAAATCGGTTCACAACCACGCCTTCTTCCAATATAAAGCTATTTTGAATTCCATCTGATGCCTTCTTTGTATAATACGAGTATAAACATTAGGAACCAATGATGATAGCGGAATAAAACTTTACACAAATACGGTATTTGAAAAATATGTAAATGACGGAAATGAAATCTCGATTATCACTTTATCATGTGAGAGTAAAAAATGTTTGGTAACACCCGAACTTAGCCCTTCCTTACTTGTTTATGAACAATTTTAACTCGCTGGAACATATTTGCTTTTCATATTTTTTCTGTTTTTGTTTTTTAAATGCATAAAATTGGCTTGACGATTCATAATTTCATATCCGTTAATATAACCGTTAATATATCCGTTAGTATATCCGTTAATATAACCGTTAACATAACCGTTATCGTGTTCTACAATCATATCAAAAAAACGATATTTTGCATTTTAAATCTGATTACCTTGTATACACAAATATATAAATAGTCGCCCAAAAACGATAGTCACTAATACAAAAAATAACTACTAAAATATTTATGTAAATAAAATATCTGAAACAGAAAGCAAAGATTCAAATATTAAATTATAATATAATGTTAAGTGAAAACTGATATCTATTAAACAAATATATATCTGCAAATTTACTAAATCTGTGCATGAAACCAAAATTGTTGGAAAATCATATTCAAAATTGACAATCTTACTCAATTCTCTCTACTAGACTAAGAAATCTAACGCTATGAAAAGTATTTTCTAACTAAAATCAATTTACGGTTATCTGAAAATCCATAGGATATTTAAATACTGAGGCTGTTTCTTCTATGTTAATATACTTACTTACTATATACTTAAAATGTACATAATATAATCTACAAAGGTATTAAAATTTAGTCAAAATAACACTTATTAATTAAGTAAAAAAAACAAAATGCAGCTCTGCATAAATATAGTAAACAAACGAGTTCATAAAGATATCAATATCTCTAAGATTTATCTAAATATGAAATGTCAGTTATAAAACACATCCTCGAATCACATTTCAAGTGCTTTCAAGTTTTATCAAATCAATCGTTTAAGAATATTTTAAATCAATTGCCAGCCAAACAAACGAGACTAGACTAAAGCAGCGCTAGTATTCTTTTTTATGTTTTAAGCTAAGCTAAAACTTCTTAACGGCTTTCTACACCGCCTTCATGAGCTTTAACGGCTTCACACCGACAATTTCTTTCCGAACTGGTCCCTTAAAATAATCAAATAGCAACTCAACCTTTTCTTAAAATTATTCGGCTACCAAGAGTTTGTTTCCATAAACTCATGTTTTCATGATACCGTTCGCTATTCAACTAGAACCATTTTGAA
Source organism: Bactrocera neohumeralis (assembly GCF_024586455.1). Lineage (NCBI taxonomy): Eukaryota > Metazoa > Arthropoda > Insecta > Diptera > Tephritidae > Bactrocera > Bactrocera neohumeralis. The sequence goes on from NC_065923.1 coordinate 47,329,071, forward strand.
GTAAAATAATAAATCAGGCGAACACAGTGGTTACGGTACGATATTGTGCATTGGGCAAAAACCAAGACTTGTCGACTCATAATTCTGGCCTATTTTTACGAATAGCTTTGCGCAAACGACGCTCAGCCCTCAAATAGTATTTTTTGAGTTGTTTGACAGGTTAGAATGAATTCGGAGGTCATCACATCTTGATATTCGATGAAAACTCTCCACATAACCTTGATTTTTTACCTGTATGCCAGTAATAACACGTTTCATGACATTCTGGAAAACATTGTTTCAACGACGTTAACGAGCTTTCACCTTTCTTAGGCCGAATTATATTTCATGAAGCTTTGCACTGATCCTTCCGATATTCCAACGGTGCCAGTAAGCTCTCTGGCTGTTAATCGCCGACTCTCAAGCACCAATTCAGTTATTTTATTGATGTGTTCATCATCAGTTGATGTTGATGGCTATCCTGGATGAGGATCGCCGTCAACGCGCTCTCGACCTTCTTAAAATATAGTTCTTAAAGGAAGATGTACTCAAGTTCTGATTATTGAAATTTCAAATGTCATATGGTTCAAAAGTTACTTGGTCCGGTAAATCTCATATACATCGAGCTCTCTATGATTTGGGTGAAAATGGTTACACAAATCTGCCACAGAAAAATTGACAATTTTACAGAGAAGCTTATTTATTGTATGTATGTTGCTAAAGTGATCTTATCCGCTTTGTTGAGTAGTCCTAGTATATATACTATATGTTGATAACATCCAGGAAAACCCCGCTTGCAATGTTCGGGTGCAGAGTTCTGCCAAAATTATAAATTCAACGCAAGTATTTTGAGATTTGTAGAGATTTGCTAACTTCCAACGACAAATATCTTTGGAACAAATCAATACTTACTAAAGCCTCCGCCAATAATAGTGTCTATAACAATTGAAACACAAGGATGAGGTGTAAATAAATTCAAGATGACGACCTTGAAATCGCAATCCTTGTGACCAGGATATTTACGATTTCACGAATCAATATTCAAAGTTTTTCTTTAAAGTATCAAATCTTATACAAATAATGGCAAATCTCATAAGTTTGATGAAATTATCGAAGTGCCTACCAAAAGTCAAACATTATCATTGTACATACCTGTTTCTTTCGCTATTACTAGCCACCACTTACCTCACCGGCAAAAATAAACGCAGTTTGAATTGATTTGGTTTAATTTAATGTTTAGTTTAATGTTTCGGTTTTGGTTTGTTTAATTTAATGTTTAGTTCGATGGTTTGGTTTTGGTTTGTTTAAATAAAATACACTGTTTGGGTAATCGGATTCACTGCCACTTCGAAATACGGAAACTGACGCTGCGACGTTTGCTCGGTGCGAGATCGACGTTAAAAAAGGACGATCGTCCTCTAGAGCGGTCGCTTTTGATGGTTTGATAGTGTAGAGTTGTGATGTGATGTCAGCATGTGTGGTATATTCGTGTGTAGTAGTGTGTGGTGTCTTCTTCTTAGACACTTCTAAGAAAGCCTCTCCGAAACCTATAAGTTTCATCATTCATAATGATTTGTTTTTCATTGAGTTATAAAATTCATAAGAAATAAAAAATGTTCCCAAAAATAATCAAACTTAAACCGTTAATATCTTTTAAACGGTTGGGTTTACGAAAAAATCATTGGAGATCTTTTTTGTAGAGCATTCAATTTCCTACAAAATCTAAGGAACAAGATATTTTTTCAAGTAGTTGGAAGCGAGATATAAATTTTTCTATCTAATAATAAGAAAAAATAGAAAACTGTAGGAAGGAGGACCTTCTCATTACAATTAAGAACTCATGCTTGGAGAGGCTTTCTTAGAGGTGTCTAGGAACCTATTTCTCAGAGTACCAAACGAAAAAAACATTTTTTTTTATCCACTCTAGTCTACATATAGCGAGCCTGTTCCTCAGACTATTAAGAAATCTGTCTGAAAAGTCCTTTTCTCACCAAGGAGCTGCTCATTTGTCAGAACGTCCAACATGGAAGAACAATAACATACCGTTGCGACACAAACTGACAGATCAAACTGAAGTCCTTATATGGAAAACTGAGTCTACCGCACGTAAAGAAATATTCAAAATGTGGCACAATAAGCTGAGAGTTTTTCCAAGTGCGCTTTTTGCCGCGCTTAATACGATTGCTTTCTCTAAGCTCTACTGCCACTGTTGTATAATTGAGGATTTTTAGTTTAAACGATTGATTTGAAAGTAGACCAAATGCTAATTGATGATTTTAACTGTTATTGCATACGCACATACATACAAACACCCACACAAGCATATATTGCACAACCGATATATGAAGATCAATGGTTTCTGTAAGAAAATCATGCATTGAAGAATAATTTTAATATCAAAAACACATAAGAACGTTGCTTGTCTCTACTAAAATCTAAGAACGCCTTCACTTTCAATGGCTGTCAAGAAAACTATGCTAATGAAATTACGCAATTTGAAACTAAAATAATAAAGCTAAGCTCTCTCACCAGTTTTTCGCTAAATTAGCATTCAAAATAATATTCACGAAAAACTGTTTGAAATCTTAAAAAATCTAAGGAAAACCAAAAACTCATCACACTTGAAACTAGACACAATTTTAATTGTGATTTTTAATGAAAAGCTAATATATCAATCAAAAGCGAGCTTCTTCAGCAAAGGAGCGCACACTCTCTGTGCTAACGGTACTTAAATATACCTACACATAACCAAAATAGTTAAATATGAAATATGTGAATGTAATGGAAATACAAATAATTAACTGTATAAAAGTATATTTAATTGTTTATAAATGTTACTTAAGTGTTGTAGTTAAGACAATTGAAAATCTAAAATATAAGCCGGCAACTCTGAAGTTCTGAAAACATCCAAACAATAACAATACTGAGTACAGATTAGTGAAAAATTAAAATCTAGCAAATTATTACCAAACAAAAACAAATAAAATATGATTTCCCAAGCATTTGCTCGATTAACTGTATAAAATGTAAGGAAAGCAGTGGTTATCTGAGACCCAATTCTATTAATATACTTGTATATATGTTTTTTTACATCCCCTCCTGTTTAGAGAAATGAGTGCATTAGGTTAGGTTACACTGGCCGGTTGGTACGACATATATTGACTAACGGGTTCTTGGTATTGCCTCATGGAGGTTCAGTTTAAATTGAGCTGAAGCATTCCTCCAGACAGGACGTCTACGCTTTTTGCTAACTTTAAGACCGACTTTATATCCAATTTTAGTACTCTATCTAGTTCCTTGAACTGCGAAGCTCCTAGGTGTTCTAGATACGGCTGGTTAGAAGCATAAGTGTTCCAACGTCTTTTCCATGACTTATTTCCTGCACTTTTTGCATGTATTCTAGTTACCTATGTCCATTCGGCACACATGTGATGAAAGTAAGTTGTGACTTGTCATTAGGCCAACAAGCGTCTTGTAAAAAGTATGCGAGCATTTCTAAAATTTCTTTGTATATCTTTTTTAGTAACCTCCGCATTTGCTGTACTTGTTCGGTAGCCAGACGGATGGCACTTTTGGCAATATCATCAGCTATTTCGTTTTCCGGAATTTCTTTGTGGCCTGAAAACCAGTGTATATTCAGCCGCTTTCCAGCAGGCACTACATCCGCTGTCGCCCTGCTTCCAAGAACATTCACTGACGTAATGCAATGTGAGATAGCCGCCTAGCTTTCGACGTATATATTTTATCTAATCCGCTCTCCTAAGCGCAAAGACTTCCAACTGAAAGATACTGCAGTATTCCGGAAGTTGGAGGAACAGCATGAGATACAGCTCCGAGCAATATGTAGATGAGATGCTGGCGCTCCCTTTTTGATCCGTCTGTATAGGTGTTGTAAGTTCCCTACAATATTTATAAGTAGTTTATTTAATTTTCCTTTGAAATCCATCTTCAACATTTATTCAAATTGAACCACCGATCTAGCTCCCTTTTACTTAGTTCTTACTTAATGGTCTCTTTCGATAAATTTTGGTCGTAATGAGGAAGTATTATTTGGGTTTCAATGTCGTTTAAACACTGCTCCAAAGGCACCTGTAATAATTCATATTTACAAGTTCTATATAAGGAACCTCTAGATAACTCTAGATGCTCCAAGTAAAAGACTTTTCGATGAAGTAGGGTTTCCACAACACAAATAGATAATTCAGTAAAAAGGTCTCTATTAACTGAAAGACTTAACTTAAAAAATCCAACAAGACTTCGACCAAATACTTACTCACTTATAAAGGGTGATTCAATTCGAGGTTTTCTACTTTTATAAAGAAAAACCACAGAAACTTCTAATTTATTAAGGGAATTTTTATTATCATTCGAAAGAACATTATTTGGCATTTATTTTTGAAGATTTCTTTTTCAAATGTTGGCCGCAACTATGTCTCAGATAGTCCATCCGTTGAGTCCAATTTTCGATACTCGTTCGAACACTTCGACTGGTAACTAACGAATGACGCGCGTGATATTTTACTCCAAGGCCTGAATCGAAGTGGGATTGTCCGCATAGACTTTAGACTTTGCATTATCCCAATAGGAAAAATTCTAACGGTGTGATATCACACGATCTTGATGGTCAATCGACCGACCCAAAACATAAAATTATCTGCTCAGCGAAGTGTTCTCTCAATAAATCCCTTGATTGATATGATGTGTAGGAAGTGACGACGCTTGAAAACGAAATGTCGCCGAGATCACGAGCTTCAATTTTAGGCATCAAGTAGTCGGTTATCACGGTGCGATAACGGTCAACATTGACGGTTACGTTCTCACCGGGATCATTTCTGAAGAAATATGGACCGATAATTCCACCGGCTCACAAACCACACCGAACCGTTATTTTTTCTAGATAAAATGGCAGCTCTTGAATCTCTTCAGGTTGCTTTTCGTACCAAATGCGGCCATTTTGATTCGGTTCTTCTTGGAAATTTTAAAGAGCCCATAGAGCGAAAGGATTCCGCTTGAAAAGGTCGATCGGCTACAGTTCTTGTACAAGGTGTATTTCGTATGCTTTCAATTTAGGATCATGACATAAAATGCTCCAAGTCGTTCCACAAGTCAGTCCAAGTTGCTGCGAACGGCGCCGAATCGACTCACCATGGTCTTCGTGTACACTCTCAGCTACAGTCTTAGGGCGAATACTATTCAATAATGAATGCTGGCTCTCAAGATGGGTGATGGTGTTGCGAATATAACGCTAGTAGACCGATTATGGTGCCCTTAAGTTGAGCGAAGCGCACAAAACACATTCGTTACAGAATGTGAATGACCGCATACAATTATAGCTGTCATACAAACTGAACGATCCAATACATGACCTTGTATGGAAAACTTTTGTATTTGACGAGATATCTCTGGCATAGATTGGGCATAGATATTTGAAGCAACGGCACCTCCCTATAGATTATTATTTGAAGCAACGGTAGGTAGCCCTCCAAAAAAACTGCTTTCGTCCAATGCCATGAGGAATGTTGTACAGTGTAATTATGCAAGAAAATAAAATTATTTGTTATGTTCAAAATATAAGTTTAAAGTTTAAAACCAGTACTATTTAAATCTACATTACATTAGTACTGCGTTAATTTCCTCAGTATCGATTTAGTTCATCTTTATGAATGAGCTAGTCACATGTGAAATATATCGCTAACCTCCTAGTACTTTAAGCATCCACATAAGTATATGTAAACTACATATAATGTATAACATATGTACATATATACTAAGTTGTTGGTATTGATTTTGTAAAATTTTGCGAAACGATTGTCTCAAAAGCGTTTCAAACACGAATATGGTTGTGCTAAACAATTTTCTACTGAAGATTATGACTATGAGCTTGCCCCAAACAATTGTTGTGTCAATGCGAGTTCACTATCTAGTCTACTACGTACATATAAATTTACTAATTAACTACATAGCTGTAAAATCCTACTACATACATATACATTTATACTTAAATGCTACAATACACCACTATTTTATGTATTGTAGTAATGTTTTTAGGCCATAAATAATAGTTTATACTTAAACTTACCTGTATACATACTTAATCTATAGCTATACCTAGTACTATCGAACTGCATATACTCTTATGTATGTATATAAGTATCTACTATTTAAATTGTTAAAATAAATTTAATTTTTTATATAAATTTAGCTTATATATACAATTTTGGTATTTTGAAAAAAAAAATTTTCTCATATTTTCTTATAGAAACTGTTCAAAATATAATTTTCTGTTTCGAGGAAAATGGATTTGGTATGGAATTATGGAAATACATACAAATTTATGCTCTCTACATTATATACGCACATAAGTATGTTAAAAAAGCAACTTTGTCTACATTTAGGCTGTCATTTTAGCGAAGACTCATACCTTTTTATAATGTCTAGTCACTTTTTAGGCTTTGCCTACATTTATGCTGCTATTTTTAGCAAAGACACAAACCTTTTTATAATATCAAGGCTCGTATTAGCCATTAATGCAATCAAAAATAACCATTCGGATGAGCTACAAAAAACCAAAGAAGAGAATTTGCTAATCAACCCTGTCAGACAGTACAGGGACAGTGACCAAAGCTTTGAGACAGTGGCCAGTTGAGACTCGAACGTTGCTTTCAAGCTCATTTTTGTAGCAGTAAAAAGACAGTTTCAAGCATAAACATAAGTCTAACGTGAAAAGTCTTCATAGAAACCATTATTGATAGTGCTGGTAAAGGAGCAACCTTCGTTAAAATATGGTGCGTCGAGCTTCAAAAGCCTTCACAGAAGTTATATTGTTTCAAACGTACTGATATGTGCGGGATTGTGAACTAGAAGGAAAGTTTCTTTGCAATGGGTACTAAGACCAAGCGTGAAACCCTGAATAAGCCAAACAGCAATCTCATACTCATCCAACTAGAAGTGAATACCTCGTGAGGTATATAATTTTCAAGTCTTCGTTGTAAATTTGTATGCCATAATTCACTGAAATCCATTTTTCTTTTATACTACTATATACATATATCTGAGAGGTTTATCTATATTATCTGAAAGAATTTATAAAACCTTTTCAAATGTGCAGCAAAATTGTTAAAAATTTTGTTGTTAACTTTTTATTTGACATTTCTTCAACAAATCATGTTGACACTGTAAAAAAATAACACCATAAACGAAGGCGAACAGTCACATAGTCACCGAGTGATCACAAAACGATCAAATAACTGTATTTAACGATTGGAAAAGGTGTGTTACATAAAAATGTTTCATAATCAAATAAACGAATACTTCATGAAAACAAAAAACAGAAATATTTTTTGTAGTGTATAAATAAATATTAATCAGTATAATGACCATAAGTGTGACACTCAGCCAAGGCATACTTATCTAATCATATATGTAAATGTAGCTAATAAAGAAAATATGTTTACTAGGCAATAAGACATATGTATTGATGGCTTAAAAGCATACACACAAAAAATTTAAATTAAATAAAGTGAAATTGGAAAAATATTACAGAAATACAATATTTATTCTGAAATGGTGTGAAATATTTGAAGTTGCTTTCATCCTTACCGATGCTTCTTCTCCTTTACTGGCGTAGACCCCGCTTACCAGAAATATGCGGAGTTAACATGTCGTTTCTAATTTTCGCTATTTGACGCCAGTTGTAGATACCAAGAGCAGCCAGGTCCTTCTCCAACGGAGTGGAGGTCTTCCTCTTCCACCAGCGTGTACTGAATTTCAAACCTTCAAAGCTCATCGCTCCGTCGACTGCGGTACTCACCGTTGCCAAAGAGCAAAGAACCATAAATCTTCCGCAAAATCTTTCTTTCTAACACTCCTAAGGTTGTTTCATTAGATGATACCATTGTCCATGCCTCCGCACCATACAAGTCTTGGTCTTTGTTCGTCGAGATAAATATTGTGCACAAGTTTTTTTGGGATTTCTGCTTTATCACGAACACTAGAATTTGAGTGGCCCAAGACATTCAGCGAAAGTCGCGAAGTCATCAAAAACTTGCCACATGCGTGTCGTCCAACCTTTATTCCCCAAGGGACCGGAGCTCTCGAAGGAGTCATATTTTCCAAAATGTGATATTTCGAACATTTATTTAAACGTTGTCATTATCAATAAATGAACGTTTTTTCGTTTTTGTAGATTGTTATGAAAAAATCAGAAAAGCTATTGCCGTCTTGGTCTTTGGCCATCTGATACTTGGTGACTTTAATACGCACTACGATCTTTGGCACTCCTGCTTGTCAAACGATCCTAGGGGAATGCAGCTGACGGAACAGATAGGCGTTTTGAAACTCTGAAGTAGGACGGAGATGGAGAAGATACAAACTTGTAAAAATACCGCACTCCGGACAGTTACGAGATGCCTCCTGGTGTCTCCCAACCAGCACATACACAGAGAGATCCGCATGCTGCCTGTAAGAGCATAACACCCTCCTCTTTAAGCAGTTTTTGCTCGGATGTTTTCGAAGAACCGCGTTCTAGACACATCAACAGAACATTCTTCCAGTACATACAACAATATACCGACAAAATTTCGGTCGCGATTAACTTTCGATAGGCATTGAACGCCATTCGCAATGGAGATAATAACACTTGCACTGACTTCCTCCCAGTGAATGTCCACTTAGAGTCCAAATGCCACCAATCGCAGAACAAGATCTCGAGTTGCCGCGTGAATCAAGAGTGACTCTAACGCAGCTTCGTTCTGGGTGCAGTAGCAGGATAAACTCCTACTTATACAAAATAGACCTCAACTTATGTCCTGCATGAAACGAGTTACCGAACGATACTAATCCCATCTTTGCTGGGACTCCGATTAAGTAACTTCGCTGACAGCTAACCTGTTACTTTCCGCCGAACCGGTAGATAATCACTAGAACAACAACAAGGCGCGCAATATTACATCCACCTTGTGGTGTCCACACGCTGAATTTGATTGAAGTCAACTCAGATGAATGCTGTCCTCAAGCTATAGCTTCTTTTACTGTCGTTTTGTTTTAATACAAAGTGGTCTGCTAGAATCCGTCAAGGCATTTGCGAAAAATCTTCCCTGATTGATAAGCGATTTGAAAAAATGTTAAACCTCATTTTTACGGCAGAAACTCGTCGAGACGTTGATGGCATTTGTAAATAGTTGAGCAGATTTGTGTGCATTTTGGTGACCTCCATATGGTTTAAAATCTTACAGTCAACGAAATGAAAAGGAAACAACAGCCTCGGACGAGAGATCCACCTTCTGAAGCCGACCATGACAAACAAACGCATTAAGGATTTCGATTTAAGAGCATGCACCTGGAATGTCCGGTCCCGCAGCCCAGCTGCTTGATGTCCTCGTAAAAATAAAAGCTGACATCACCGCCGACCACAAAGTGCCTTGTGGCATTATGTGTGCTTGGCGACTTTAATGCCAGGATGGGCAAAGAAGGTATCTTAGAAACAACAGTCGGTAAATTCAGCCTCCATGATGAAAGATTCGCAAATGGGTTGAGATTAATCGACTTCGCCGGGGCCGGAAATATGGTTATCTGTAGTACTAGATTCCAGCATAGAAAAATTCACCAAGCTACCTGGCTGTCTCCGAATCGAAAAGCCACCCACCAGATCGATCATGTTGTGATAGACGGAAGTTACATCTCCAGTGTTTTGGACGTGCGTACACTCCGAGGTCCTAACATTGACTCCGACCACTATCTTGTTGTAGCCAAGATACGCACACGCCTCTGTGCAGCAAAAAACGCACGTCAACAAACACAAGGAAGGTTCGACGTCGAGAAGTTGCAATCACAACAGACAGCCGAACGATTTTCTACTCGACTTGCACTCCTGCTCTCTGAAAGCACTCGTCAACAATTTGGTATAAGGGAACTGTGGGACGGCTTTTTAAGCTCTTTAGGCACAGCGGCAAACGAAACCATTGGTGTTCTGAAAAGGCAAAAAATCAGCTGGTAGGATGAGGAGTGGTTCTACAAGAGAATGATCCGGTCTTGAAACCTTCTATTAGTCGCTGCATCTTTTCGTAGAATTTTCTAGCATTACCCCTGTCGGAAATCTTTTAAAACTTGGTATACGTGTTCCTTGGGGAAAAAGTGGGGACGAGTTCGTAGATGGGCGTAATCGGTTCACTGCCACATCTACAAAACGCCATTTAACGAAAATCTATAAAGTGTAATAACTAAACACCAAATTAGGACTATAATTATGCGAAGGGGTCCCTGTGAGCTAAAAATTACAAAAAAGAAATCTAAGAGCTTAAATGTACCTATCTCCTAATGTCCAAATTCGCTCAGAACCACTGACACCGTAAAATTGATAAAAGCAGGTGATAAGCCCGCTCATTTGACAGTTAAAAGTTCGTTTAAAAACAAAAAAAGGCTATGTATTCGTCGAAAAGCCATATCTCACAATGTTGCCTTGACTTTTCTATATTCTAATTTTAAATTCCATCTCATTCCTTCACCTTCCAAAATGCAAATCAAGCACCAGTGAATGTATCGGGGTAAAACTTCTCAACAATAGGTCCTTTAAAGGAGGCCAACTTATGACCAAAACGTGTCCAAATCGAAGCTAAACTAATCAAGTACCCAGATACCAAATATGTGGATCAAAGTTCCAATTGCGAACATTTTATCGAAAATATAGGTGAATCTGTGATATTTAGTTGAAATTTTGAGAGAATTCTTTCCTGATAGTAGTACGTCTGTGTGTTAAAAATAGGTTGAATCGGGTTTTGAGCTTCCGGGTGACTTTATATATATTGGCCAACATGTGAGTTATCTTAATGAATATTAGAGAGCCTGTTTTCTAATAACGGCTCTTCTTTGTGCTTAGAATAAATAAAATCGAGTGAAAACTTGCCCTGAAGTTACTTCTCTGGCCTTAATCATTGAAAGTATGAAATGTGCGGTTATACCCGAGCAAAGCCCCTCTTAACATGTTATAAAAAAGTGAATTGAATTAAAAATAAATGTGTTCTTGTATTTGTAATTTAAGCAAATTCACAACAATTTTTGTGAACAAATTAAAGTCTAGGCTTTTAAAGGATTTTTGTTACAGACGGACCAGTTCCACTGTGAGCAACTGTATTTAAGGGGGTATTCTGGTCTAGAAGCATGAATTTCAGGTAATTTTTAAATTTTGACTATCCATTTTTTTATTAATTATTTGTTAATTTTAGAAGAGTACAGAAAAAATTAAAAACTAAAAAAAGTAAAAAATTTCAAAAATTATGAGCTGACGAAGTGGGGGGTCTCTAAAAATTTCCACGTGACCATACCCATGATTTCAACCCTCCTAGTTATCTGAAACCAAAATAAAAAAGATTATTAATCTAGAATAATGTCGCAATAGCCGGAATTACGGAAAAGTGGGAAACAATTTTTTTCACAAATTGGCGATTGCCTGAAAAAAAAGTTTTTTGGATCACTTTTTCTGACTATTTCGAATTTTTTAAAAATAATAAAAATAAAAATTTGGGGATGGGGCTAGTTCCAACCATAGACAAGCCTATAAAGAAGACTCTATAAAAATTTCAAGTAAATCGATCCAGTAGAACCTGAGAAATCGTGGGTATCGTTCCGAAAAAGGCAGTTTTGAGAAAAACGCATTTAAAGTTTAGGAGACAATTCTAGTGAACACGGACGCCACGTCACAAAATCGGCTGTATCTCCGAAAATAAGTCGAATTTTGAAAAATCCTTCCAAGGTCATACTTTTGAAAGTCTAAATTTTCAAGATATGCAAAAAAAATCGATTTTTTTCAAAATCCCAGACAAGAATACCCCCTTAAATTACGAAATAAAAATGCTTAGCTGTTTCTTTTTGCTTAATTTTTTTTTCTTTTTATTTACTTTATTTATTCACCTTATTTTTTTCTGCACACTCAGTGTAACTGCAATGCATATGAGAGCGTATGCACTTTTCTATAATGGGCAAGCGCACAGTAGAGCACAACACGCTCCAAGTGTGTTGTTGTTGTGGCAAATTTCAATACAATTTCGTCATTCGATTTTATTAATATTTATTTTCATCATTTTCTTACCGTATAATATATATATAATAATATATTATATGCATATACATATATACTATACATATATGTGTGTATGTATAGGTGATAAATTTCAAATTTCATTTCAATTAAAAATTTTGGAATTTTATGCTTTTCCGCTCACACTGTTGCGCGCTACGCTCGCCACTGCGCCTACGACTTGACTGCGTCTACCAAACATTTTACCGTTAAACGCGCGCTCTTTAATAGTTTACATTCGTTTAAATATGTATATATATATATATATATATATGTTATATATATGTATGTTTTCAATATATATATATATATAGTTGTATATTATGTTTACTTATAAAAAAATGGTATTTCATAGATCAATAATATTAGTTAATAATTTCGCTTGTTGCACACGAACGACAAGCCACACCCATCAGTGGGGCTGAACTTAGGCTTATTTTGCGTAATATTTATAATTAAATTAGGTGCGAACGTAAAGCGTGGCGCGCATGCGCACTGAAGACACACAAGAGCATAAGCATAAATAACCGTTACTTCCTGACGTACAAAAAAATCATAACTTAAATGCTAATTAAACTTAATTACATACATACTTAAACGTTTTATAGTACAAATTATGGTAAATTATACACTCTCTTTACTTTCTTTACTTTTTACAGTTATACACTTGCGTTCATTTGTAGTTTTGTAGTGGAAACTTGTGGCGCGGGTTTGGGGCTGCTTATGTATGTATGTATATAAATTACAGATGTGGTGGAGACATTTTCAAGTGTATTTTTGCAGGTGTTTCTTATTAGGTCTGACTTATGTACTTATATGTTTATAGTTATATAATTATTTACTGTTATTTCATTCATTTAACTGCGCTGCTGATTTATCTAACTGTTCTATATTTGTTTGCTAGTTACTTTCCGCTAAATTAGTGTAAAAATTACATAGGGTTTAACAGAGAATTTAAGCGCTTTCCGATTAACATAGCAGAGCATAGTAATAATAATACATACAAACATAACTTGCTTTGCTTTTGAGCTAGTGCTTATGCTAGCGCTTTGTTGTTGTTAGTTTTGTTATGTTTTCGCTTTGTTTCATATATATTTCACAACATATTTTTTGCTTTGTTTAAACTAAACTCACTTACAGTTAGTTACAAATGCTTATATACTCGCATATATGTACATATGCATACATATACATTTATATTAATATAATTACGAAAAATAAGGCGCAAATTAGAAGCTAACTTATGTCACTAATAATAAATGATTATTACATATTTACTTATTTAGCTTTAAAGGAAACTGTACAAAAGCTCGCTAAAGAGATATAACGGAAATCATCAACGAGAAATTATTAAGTTAGAAATTAAAAATTAAAGCAAAGAAAATATGAAAAATTAATGCTGCATTTTATACTATCAAATTAAATAGAAAAGAATCCTAATAACCAAAACAAATTATAATTAGAAGTTAAAAATAATATAATTAAAAGTTAAAAAAAATTATAAAAATTAACAAAATTATAATAATAATTAAAAAAAAAAATTAATGACATTTAAAAATAATATTAAATAAAATATTGTTTTATTTTATCAAAAATATTTTATTCAAAAATATAAAAAAATTTAATAAATTATAAAAAAATAAGACAATTAAAATTAATCAAAATAATTGAAGACCAAAAATTATAAAAAAAATTACAATTTTAATTAAGAAATAAAAATAAAAATTAAGAAAATATTTTAAAAAATTTAATACAATTCTTTAATTAAACAAAAAAATTTAATTTAAAAAAAATTGAAAAATTAAAACCAAATATTTAAAAAAAATTGTAAACGAAACCATTTCGATTCAAAAATATAAAAAAAAAAAAATAAGACAATTAAAATTAATCAAAATAATTGAAAACCAAAAATTATAAAAAAATTACAATTTTAATTAAGAAATAAAAATAAAAAATAAAAAATGTTAAAATAAAAATTAATACAATTAATTAATTAGGTAAAAAATTTAATTAAAATAAGTGAATTGAAAAATTTAATTAAAAAAAATTGAAAAATTATATACATTATAGATACATATTTAAAAAAAAAAATTAAGCAAAACCATTTTGATTAAAAAATATTTTAAAAATGTAATCAAAAATTTTTAATTAATAAAATTAAAATAAAAATAATTAAAAAATGTTTAATCAAAAACATTTTAGTTAAAAATATTAAAAAAAAAATTAAGAAAATTAAAGTTAATCAAAAAATTACAATTTTAATAACAAAAAAATGCATTACAATTGATTAATTAAAAAAAAACAAAAATTTTAATTAAAAAGTGGAAAAAATATTAAAAAAAATTGAATACAATTAATTAATTAAATTAAAATATTAAATTTTTTATTAAAAAAAAAGAAATAAAAAAATATTTTTAAGAAATGTTCAATCAAAAATACATACATATGTGTGTTGATTAACAAATATTTAAAAATTTAAAATAATCAAAAAAAAATGTATTAAAATAATTGAAAATCCAAGAATAGAAAAAAAAAATTTTAATTAACAAAATGCAAACAAAAATTAATTAAAGTGTTTAATCAAATTTATTTTAATGAAAAAATATTAATTAAGAAATTTAATATTAATCTAATTATTTGAAAACCAAAAATATAAAAATTGCGATTTTGATGAAAAAAGTTAAATACAATTAGCGAAAAAAAAATTGAATTAAAAAATAAAAAAATATAGATTTTGTTAAAAATATTTTGATTAAAAAATTAATCAAAAAATAAAAATTTATTAAAATAATAGAAAATCCAAAAATATAAAAAAAAAATAATTTTAATTAATTAAAAAAAGTGAAATCTCTCATAAGTGGACTTTGGCGAGACCAGCCTTTCTGTCCGGCTAATGGACATAAAAACGTAAACATCATAACTGAGCGTCCCTTTAATAGTGCTTAGAAACTTAGAAACTGAAATACTAACACTTTAAATGAAAAACCAGAAAAAAATTAATTAAAGTAATTGCAAATCAAAAAACTTAAATTAAAATTTTTCACTAAAATTAAAAAAACATAAAACATATAAAATATAAAAAAATTAAAAAAATTAAAAAAAACTATTTTATTAAAAAATAAAAAAAATCTTTTTATAAAAAAAAATATTTCTACTAAAATTAAAAAAAGAAAATTTTAAAAATTATTTTATTAAAAAATAAAATATTTTTATTCCAAATTAAAAACAAATATTTTGTTAAAAAACAATTTCTACAAAACTTAAAAAAAATAAAAAAAAATATTTTAATAAAAAATTAAAAATAAATAAAAAAATATTTTATTAACAAATTAAAAAACAAAAAAAATTTAAAAATTAAAAAACAATGTTTTTATTCCAAATTAAAAAAATATATATTTTATTAAAAAAAAAATATTTCTACAAAAACTTAAAAAAATAAAAAAAAAAAATATTTTATTAAAAAATTAAAAAACAAAAAAATTTTGAAAATTAAAAAATATATATAAAAATTTATATATTAAAAATAATATTTTTATTAGAAATTAAAAAAAAAATTAAAAATCACTAATAAATAAAATTGAGCTAAAAATCAATTAGCAAAAAAATTAAGAATAAAAAATTATATTTTTTTCCGGTTTCCCTGCATTTTTCTTAGCACGGTGGAGGCAGCGTATAATTAAATTTCAGCATTTCAATATTTTAATAGAATTAATTAGTATGTTCATTTTACGTTTTTATTATTATTTTACTTGCCATTGGTTTAGTTTATGATGTGTAAGAGTATGTATGAAGTGATGCATTTTATATATTTATTTTTTTCAAATAATTCAATGCTTTTTTACGGCATATTTGCATTATTTATAATAAATTGATAGTGTTTTGTATGATTGTGTTGCTGGTGCTTAGTAGAGGTTGCGCTTTATAGTTTTAAATATTTTGCATTTGATTTAAGTTATTTATTTTTTATTGTAATATATATTTTTTTGTATTTGCTTGCTTAGAGAGAGATCTGTTAGTGAGTTTTTGACAATAATTTACAATTAAATTTTAATTTTTTTTAATTTGCTGCGTGAAAGCGTGCAATTTCTTACATATTTTGATATATAATTAATATGTATGTATGTATGTATATAATAACAGTTGTGGCTGTGACTGTGGTGGCGAAAAATGAAAAAATGCATTAAAATAAAAATACAATTTCATATTATCTACGCAAACGCATTTACAAAACACTGCCTAGTAGAGCGGCATATCCCCCTTTAAGTCAACCATTTGCCCCGCTGACCCCACTTAACAAATCTTTTTTCTTTGTTTATGTTTTCTTTGCAGTTTTGCACATTTCTGCAATTTTTTTTATATATTTTTTTCATTTATACAATTACAATAGAGTTGTATCACTGTCTGTAATAATTTCTTTCTCACAGCATTTTAAATTAGTTTTAATTATTTTTCTATATAAACATTACGAAAAATTTAAAATGAAAAAAATTATGAATAATAATCGTACATAATGAAAAGCAATTCACAATACTTGGTTATCAATTATTTCGCGCTTAAGTTACGCCCTCTCTCTCTCTTTCGCTATCGCTCACTTGCGCTCAAAGTCAGCAAATCGAATTTGGTCATTTTGGAATCGAAACGTTTTGGGACACATACACATTTACATAGTTTGCTAGACAACACTGCTGTGTTGTTGCTCGAAATAGTCAATAGTCGGTGTGCTGCTTGTGGAACTGCTCGGCTCGGCGCCGTCGACAGCTTTGTTGCTTTTATAAATGAATGCCATGCTCTCAACCAAATGTATGTATGGACTATGATTGTTTGATTGTTGTTGGAGCATGTGGAAGTTCGGTTAGTAAGTCACTTTTTTTACACAGAGCATATTTATACATTAGAAACAGCAAATCAGAACTCGCCAATAATTCAAGGAGTGGAAATTTTCAAAAAATAAAAATTAAAAATGAAAAACACAAAACTAAAAGTGCCAAATTTCAACATTAAGTAATAACAAACTAACTAAATCAACTCTTTTCGTACTTAAATTAAGGCAAATTAATTAAGTATTAATAATTAAAAAATAATTAATTAAAAAAAAAGTTGATCTTTAAACAATTATATAAACGACTTATGCATACAGTGTACATTCAATATAACTAGTCGGCACAAATCCCTCATCCCAGCCGTTCGCGGCGTTGGCACGGCGCACGCGCGTCCAACCGTCGCCCTGATCGATCTCAATGACTTGCAGTTCTTCGCCCTCAATCATCGGTATGCTGCCTTCGCTGGTCGCTAAGGGCAGCAAATATAGAAACAAATTAATAAAATTGCAAGCTACATAGTTATTTATAACGGTGCTCACCTTCGAAGGGGTAGAGCGCTCGACACGTGCCCAGTGGCTGCAGCACCTCGATCTCCGCTCCATCGTAGTCGTCCTCGCCGATGGCGTTCTCGTTCGCACTACCCTGTCCTGAACCCGGCAGTGAGGTGTGCGACGTACCCAAACCGCTTTCGGGACTAGCCGAACTGCTGATTTTGTAGCCGCGCATGCAAAAGAGGAAATTTGTGTAGCATTTCGTATGATTGGTAATGGTGTATTGGTTTTGATTTGACGCAGCAAACAAGCGAACAATGAAGTGCCAAAAAATGATATGAAATAAAAGAGAACACAACGAAACGAATATTTCGTTTGCAATTTAAAACGAATGCTTATGGTTAAACTTAGTTACTAATTTGATAATGTTTTTGAATTTTCGAATTTTAGAAAATGTGGCAAATCGGGTTATTTTGAGCACGAAAATTTAATAAAATGAAATGAATAATTACACGAGTGAAAAATTTGATGGAAAAATGGTGTTACAACATACATTGACATATACAATAATGCGGAGGGGAAGGTCATTGACAAAATATACTGTGGGCAAAAATAGTAAGACTTTTTAATTTAAATTTTGCTCATAATATATAAGTATAGAGTATAAGTGATAACAATTACAGGAAGTTATGAAGGAAAGTGACTTAGAAATATTTTTGCTTATATCTCAAGAAAATAATAATGAAATAATGAGCAAGTATATACGAAATATATATATATATGTATATTAATTTATGATTTTATTTTTAATTTTTAGCATGGTTTTTACAGTACCGATTTGGCTTAATTTTAGTTGTTGTTATAATGGCAAGAATCATAGTTTTGTTAATCAGATTTCTTTTCATTTCTCAAGTCATAAAATCGAGGTACAAAATCAAGAAAAATTACAAAAATATTACCGGAAGCCGGGTTGTGACTTTTTTCATTGAATAAATTTTGATTTAAACAGTATATTTACAAATTTTAATTCTAATTTTGCTAAATTGTAAATTTTTAGACCAAAATTTTGGGATATATGTATGTAAATGCAAATCAGAATCAAAATTTTAATTTAATTTGAAATTTGAAAATTTAAATTATATTTTATTTATTTAATTTGAAATTTTTTTGGTAATAATTTGAAAATTAAAAAAATAATTTGTAATTTTAATTAATTTTAATAATTGGAAAATTAAATTTTTAATAATTGGAAAGTTAGAAAATAATTTGGAAATAAAAATTTTATTTTAATTAAAAATTTAATTAGAATTAAATTTAAAATTAATTTAATTTGAAAATTTTTTGGTAATAATTTGAAAATTAAAAAATAATTTGAAATTTAATTAATTTTAATAATTTGAAAATTAAATTTTTAATAATTGGAAAATTAGAAAATAATCTGGAAATCAAAATTTAGATTTAATTAAAAATTTAACTATAATTAAAAATTTAATTTCAACACATTCATTTGTAATAATTGGAAAAGTAGAAAATAATCTGGAAATCAAAATTTAAAATTAATTTAATTTGAAAATTTTTTGGTAATAATTTGAAAATTAAAAAATAATTTGAAATTTTAATTAATTTTAATAATTTGAAAATTAAATTTTTAATAATTGGAAAATTAGAAAATAATTTGGAAATCAAAATTTAATTTTAATTAAAAATTTAATTATAATTAAAAATTTAACTATAATTAAAAATTTAATTTAATTTGAAAATTTGTTGGTAGAAATTTGAAAATAAAAAAATAATTTGAAATTTTAATTAATTTAAATAATTTGAAAATTTAATTTTTAATCCAAAATTACAATTGATAAAGTGCAAATAGTATGAAAGCCCAAGTTTCTCGAGCACTGCTCTAGAGTATTGAATGTGTTGATTTTCTGCGAACTCTAGTTCAGATTAGTAGAGCACGAAGTATGCACTAGTAAAAAATGTTAATTCAAAAACAATTTTATTTTTTAATTATAAACATGAATAAAAAATCTTTTTATTTTCCTATAGGGTCTTTGGTATTAACATTTTTTCCACTCCAGTATTTGGGAATTTATTTTCAGCTTTTCTATTGGCTATTTGGCATGATAAATTTTTGAGAATTATTATTTTTTAATTAATATTTTCTGGATTACAAAACAAAAACAAATATTTTCGGCGTTACTTTAATTATTTTTTAATACATTTTTTAATACATTACGTGCAACCCTGTCCTTTTAAATTGTTTACACGAAAATTAATCTAAATAAAGCGTTTCAATGGATTGCTTCCAAAGAAATTGGGGCCCATTTAGTTAGTATAACCGGAACTCATACCAGTTTGTGTGCCATTTTGACTTTGGGCACAAATACTCTAAAAACCGGGTATACATAGAAGTTCCACGATGTGTGTAGAATTCAATGCTAATACAACAACAACAGTGCATAGTTTTAATATTTAGTGGGAAAATATAGGCCACAACCAAAATCTGGACAACAATTATGATTAAAATAAATTTAGAAAAAATATATAAAATCTTAGTCAATACGATAAAAAAAATGAGTGAATAAAATAAGACGAGGTAAATGTGTAAACGCGCATTTGGCGGGGGATATCTGTGTGCGTAGCAATAAATACAAAACATTGAAATGAGGATGGGCAAAGAAAGTTGTGAAAACGAATGAAACCAATAAACAAAGGGTATGAAACGGTTAATTAAATTAGCATGGATGAAGTGAATTGGCAAATGATCTAAAGCTAATTTTTTTTTCTTCAACATAGACTTATGAGTGTACCCGTTATTGTTATTATTATGCCCATTTTGTATTTGCGCCACATTATCCTCAGAACCTGACCTGCTTAAGCTGCCACCGTCATCGGCATGATCGTCGCCATCATCGTTGTGATCTTCGGCACTGCCATTGGAATGTCTGCAAAGCAAGTTACATATTTATATAAATATATATATGTAAGTACTAGAGAGAGATAGAAAATTTTTTGGCACTCACCTCGATGTTCGGTGTCCATTCTGCATGAGTATGCGACTCGCTTGCGGACTATTACTGGCCAGCGGCATTTGATTCGCACTCTCCAAATAGCCTTGGAACTTCTTCAAATCCATGCGTAACTTTTCCATTTTGTGCTCGGACTCATTCAGCTGTCCTTCGACTGTCATCGGATTGCCCAACGATGAGTTCGACTCATAGACCATCTTCATTTTCATGAGACCATCACGTGTGGCCACCTCTTGATTGAGTTTATGCTGCAGTTCGGCAATTTTAGCTTGTAGCTTCTTGCGCCGTTGACTCGGTGGTAAATCGCTGAAATCTTCCTTTTGGCCGTCCGCCGTTAGGGAGTTCTATGTGCGGAGGAAATAAGGTGAACGGTAAAGAAAAATTACATAGGGTTGATAAAATGGTGGGCAATGCGTACATACAGACATACTATAGCTATTTCAGCCACATAACGAGGTGATAAGTGCGTAAGTGGCGTTTTAATAGGTACAATATACAATATAACTGGTGTTTTAAACAGAAAAAGCATGAGAAAAATACGAACGAACACTAAACAATGGTGTACAAACGAAACGAGACAAATAAATAAAAACGGCTCTTCTCTTGGACATCATTCGGTGGTGTTGGTTATGATGTTGGTATGAGGTGGTCATTGGTTTTTGGTTTAATAAATAAAAACAATGTGAAATTATTTCAAGAAAACACGTTTAAAGAAAAAAAAATTTCGAATTTTTTTCGAAAAATTGTTTTCTCCAACATTAGTTCTGTCTAATTAAAAAAAAAAAAAAACAAAAACACATCAAAAGCATATTTTCATAAAAACAATTCAAACGCTTTTTCTATAAAGAGAAAGAACGCTCAAAAATTCTTTCTCCAGAAGTTAATATACATACATATGTATGTACATACATACATAAAAATAAATAATAAAATTGAAAAAAAAAAAATATTTAAAGAACATTTTCTTCAAAATCATTTTTATACTGTAAAATATATTTTATATTTTTTACGAATTTTGAAAAAAATGTTCACCTAATTTTGTTATCAATTTTATTTCTCTACTATATAACTACCAAAAACAAAAAACCAAAAAAAATAGAAAAAATAAGTTACAACCATTTCTCTCAACATAAAACAATTTCAAAATTATTTTGAGATACAAATAACATTGTATAAATACAGGTAAATATAAAAATTGTCTTTACTTTGAAATTTTTTTATGCTATAATTGTTTTAATACAATTTATGTTTTTGAATTTTCAATATTTAAAAATTTTAAAAAAATAACTAAAAACCATTTCTCTAAAAATAAAAAAAATAAATACATAAACCCTTTTCAGAAGTAAATTATGAAAAAAATTAATTATTAAAAAAAAAACAAATTATAAAAAAAACTTAAATTAGAACAATGTTTTGTTCAAAACAATTTTTTTACTCTGAAATCAAAAAAAAAAATGTACTCTACAACTTTTACTCTAAATTCTATAAAAAAATAAAAAAATATTATTAAAAAAAATATTTAAAAAAATATTTTAAAAAAATATTTAAAAAATATTTAAAAAAAATTAAAAAAAATTTAAAAAAATTTAAAAAAATAAAAAACGAATACAAAAAACAAAAATAATTATAAAAAACGCTTTTTTCACAAAAAATTTTATTCTAAAATTAAAATTTTTTTAGTGCATATTTTTTTCATTTCTTAAGAATTTAATATTTTTATAAAAAAAAAAAACAAATTAATCATAAAAAACTTATACAAAAAATAAATTAATTATACAAAAAAATTAAAAAAGACTAAATTTGCACAATGTTTTCTTCACACATATTTTTACTCTGAAATTATAAAAATTATTCTAAAAATTTTGCTCTGAATTTTTTTCAATAATTTTCTTTTTGTTTCACTTTAACTAAAAAAAATTTTTTTTTTCAAAAATATTTCAAAATTATTTCTCTAAAAATAAAAAAACAACAAAAAAATTACAGAAGTTAGTAAAAAAAACTTATAAACAAAAAAAAAATAAAATAGAAAAAATTTTTTTCTTTACTCAAAAAATTTTCTTTAAATATTTTTTCCAACAAAATATTATTTATTCAGAAATTATTTATAAATAATTTGTTTCAGATTTTTTTTCAAAAATAAAAATTTTTGCTTAAACACATACAAACATTATTTAAAAAAATTACACCTACAGATAATGTATGAGATTGTAAATAAATAATGAAAAAAAAAAAACAAATTATAGCAAAAATAAAAATTATTAAAAACTTAAGTTTGAACAATGTTTCCTTCAAAAAAACATTTGAACTCTGAAATTAAAAAAAATCTAAATATTATTTTTTTATTTTTATTCATTTTTTTTTTTGCTGCAGATTTGTTTAATTTTTTTTTTTAATTGTCTATAACTCAAAAATAATTTTTTTGAAAAAAAAAATCTCAAAACCATTTCTCTAAAAGTCAACAAACAACTAAAGCATTCCATTCCAGAACTTAACATAAAAAACTGATATTGAACAAAATAAATTTGAAAAAAAACTTTCTACTTTATCAAAAAAAAATTCTTTAAAATTCGTTTTTCTTTAAATAATTTTTTCAACAAAAATTTATTTATTCAGTAATTTTTTTTACTCAAAAAATTTTGCTTCTAAGTTATTTTTCAAAAAAGATTTTTTGACTAAAAAGACGTGCAAAAATTATTTTAAAAACAAATTGCGCCTACAGCTATGCTCAAAAAAATTTTGAATTAAAATATATAAAAAAATATGTGCTTTTTTTCTAGAAATAGTGTTAAGAATGCGTGCGTGAGTCTATAATTCGTATATAAAGCGTTTTGCAAAGAAAAATGGAAAATAAAACGCAAATTGGAAGAAATGGGTGTAAAAGAATAGTGAAAAGCCTGAAAAAATAAGTTTTTCTTTTCGGCCTTGTTAAACTTCGTGCTTTTTAGTGACAGTGTAAGTTTAGATGTGTGTGTGTGTGTGTTAGGTGTTGAAAAGTGTTAAGTGTGGTTTAATAAAATTACAACAAACGTGATTGTGGCATTAAGAGCAAAAACAGTTACTTAGTTGTAATTAAAGATTTTAGTTTTTTGTTAAAATTATTTCTATTTTTTTGCAAAATTAGTTTTTATTAATAAATTTCAACACGCTTAAGAGTAGTAGTGGTAGTGAAGTATTATTGCTAAGTATTTAGTTAATTAGAGTACAAATAGTGGCAGTAGTTAGAAAAAGCAGCGTAAAATCATTCATACCTTCATGGTGATACAGGCTTCATAAATCTTCTGTGGCTATTGACAGATAATTTTTTGAAATTGTATCACATTGTTATGCATATATTTGGTTTTTGTTACATTTGTTTAATATTTTCGGTTGTTTCGGTTTCGAATTTTTTGTTTTTGTTTTTCAAACAAATTTTCAATAATTTTCGTAAGCGTACGTTGTGTGTGTGGCGGTGGTGGTTTCGATACGCAATGTGGTGTTATGGTGGTTATTTTTTGTTGTAGTTGTTGTTGTTTGTAGTGTATGTTGTTGTAGTTGATACAAAAGTGAGTGTAAATTCAAAAATTTGTGTTTAGTAAAAAGTAAGAAAATATTAATTTTGGTTTTGCATAGTAAAAAAGTTGTTTTTTTTTGTTTTTGTTGCATACATAGTTGTACAGACATATAAACGTTTTGCAAGAAACATTTTGACAAAAATAAAATAAAGCCGCATTCATGGAAGAAGACAACAGTGTCAAAATAATACAAGTGTGTTGAAGAAGAGAGAGGGGAAAGAAAAAATATAACGGTAGATATTATATTGCAATATGTTGTTTATAGCTTATTTAATTATTATAAATTGATTGCGATTTAGATTAACTAGGCCTGTACTAAAAACTGTATCAAAGGTTTAGAAGGTGATATTTGCTTTATCATTAATACTAAGGACTCGTAATTGAAGAAAACATATACCTTAATTACTATTTGAACTGACTTTTATCAATTTTTAATTGGTTGAAATTAAATTGCAACTAGTACTGATACAACCAGAAACAAACTAGTAGCTGCAGGACCAGTTGGTATTATAATTTATTATCTATTTTTTTTTCTTTGTACGCCATAATTTTCTTTTTTAATTTTGGTTGAAATGCCTGATATTAAATTGTAACTAGTACTGATTCAACCATATGCAAACTAGTTACTGCAGGACCAGTTGGGATTATAATTTTGTAAACTTATTTTTTTACGTTGTCACCATATTTTTTTTTTTTTTAATAATTTTTGGTTGAAATAAATTGCAATCAGTACTGCTAAACAAACTAGTTACTTTAGGTCCAGTTGGAATTATAATTTTGTAAATTTATTTTTTACTTTGTCACCAAAATTTTTTTTATTAAAACAAGAGGCATGAAAAAACGTTACCTACGGTTGCACCGAAGCTAAAATACCCTACACAAGTATAACATCTCTTACAGGAACTTGATTTTGATCGATCAATTTGTATGGCAGCTATATGTTATAGTGGTCCGATCTGAACAGTTTCTTCGGAAACTGTAGCACTGCCTTGGGCAATACTCCATGCTAGATATACGTGAAGATATCACGTCAAATACAAAAGTTTTCCATACAAGGTCTGGATTTTGGTGGATCAGTTTGGATGGCAGTCATAGGTTATATTCGAATTCTTGGAGAGCAAAGCACGTGTGCAAGGTTTCAGATCGATAACTCAAAAACTGAGGCACTAGTACGAGCATATACAGACAGACGGACATAGCTAAATCAACTCAGCTCGGCACGGCACCCTATATATTTTATAGGGTCTCCAAAGTTTCTTTCTGAGACAACAAACTTCGTGGCAAACTTAATGTATCAAGAATAAATAAGAAATAGAATTTATGCATTGAAAAGTAAGGCAAACTTATTTGGTATTTTATAAAATTTATAAAATATTTTGTGAGGTTATAAACAATTGTTTTCTCTGGATTTAAGAAAAACTATAAAAAAAAGTAATAATAATAATATTAAAAAGCCAATTCTAGTCTAATTGCGAAGCTTTAAGCTCTAAAACAGCCAATTATATAATAGATCAAAGCCTCTGAAATATCTTAATTTCTAAAACATAGTCGTTCATAACATTATATTATAAAATACAATTCCAATATATTTTTTTATAAAACAGTCTTACAAATTTCAGTTACAGCACTTAACTTAAACAAAAACAACAACAAACAGTAAAAAAAACAACAAACAGTTTAAAAAACAACACGTAAATATTAAAAAAGCGCCGTCCAACCAAAAAACAACAAATTATTACAAACAAAAAACATTAAATGAAGGAAGTGTTTTGAAATTTGTTTATGAGTATGGGGATAAGGACGATTTTTGACAGTTGCAACATTGCAAAGTTAGGTGAAATGACAGTCTGCACAGAAAGTAAGCATACAGATGAAAGCTTAGCGCGATATGTTGTCGATTTTGATTGTGAATCAACTTATTTAATATCAATTAAATTATTTATTTATTTGAAAATCAAAAAAAAATTTATAAATTAAAAAAAATCAAAAAAAATTAAAAAAATTAAAAAAAAATTAAAAAAAAATTAAAAAAAAAATTAAAAAAATTAAAAAAAAAATTAAAAAAATTAAAAAAAAAATTTAAAAAAAATTAAAAAAAATTATCAATTAAAAAAAAAATTATAAATTCAAAAAAAATTTAAAAACACATTTTTGATTAAAAGAAAAATAATAATAATGTTTTTAAAAAAATATTATAAAAAAAATTTTGGAAAAAATAATTAAAAATGTAATTTTTTTAATTTTTTGACTGAAAAAATTAATTTTTTTAACAAAAAATGTATTTCCACAACAGATCGAGCTCACATTTTCAAATTGCAGCTTTGTTTAGTGACAAGTACAAGACTACATTAAACACGTACGCACACATTATGAACGCACTGTACCTACGCACATCGGGTACTTACATTCATTCGTATTCGCAACGCAAATCGTACGATAACACACATTTATGATTTGTCCAATTAATTTGCAAGTTAGACGCAAGTTTTCAGTTGCGTTATTTGTTGTTGTAGTGTACATATGAAAATTCGCGAAAGTATACCCAGTAATCCAATAGGTAATCAACACAAAAAAGGAAGAAATAGAGACATAAATACATTATGAGATACATAAGTAATGGGAAAGCATAACAACCAAAGCGTTGAGAAACCAAAAATATGTGAAGCAAAAAGAAAAGAAAAAAGAAGAAGAAAAGTCAGGTGCATAAAATATTACTAAAAGTACAATAGATGGAAATACAAAAAGGAGAGGAGAGTTTAAGCGTATTTACAAAAAACTAATGATAAATGGGATAAAACCAAGAAAAACATGAAATCCGTTACCAAAAGCGGGTGGAAATAAATGAACTGTGAGAAATGTAGTTAAAAGGGAAATTATATAATATGACTTGGCGATAGTTTTTCCGCGTTTTCGTCAAATAAAGTGGGTTTTGAAAAATTTTAATTTTTTTTCTGACTTTATAATTTTATCCTCAAGGAAAAAAAAAATAGTAAGACCTTAGTTTTGGAAAATAAATGAACAAATGAGAGAACTATGGTTTGAGAAGTACTCGAAAGCTATTTAAGGAGAGATGAGGACGTTTTTAATATTGAGCAGCGTTATCAGCTTTCTTAAGGTTTAGGTGGGGGAACAGTCCTATATACCCCGAGTATAAAACTGACTAATAGACGGCTAAAATAAGAAAAACGTGCAACCGAAGTTACAATTCCCTTCAAAAATACAAAAATTCCTTACAAGAACTTGATTTTGATTTGTATCGGCCAGTTTAATGCCAAATTTGGTAAAGATATCTCGTCAAACGAAAAAGTTGTTCATACAAGTAATAGATTCCGATCGTTCAGTTTGTACGGCAGCTTTATGCTATAGTGGTTCTATCTTAAGGATTTCTTCGGAGATTACATCATTCCCTTAGACAATAACAAATGCCAAATTTTGTGCAGATATCTCTTCAAATGAAAAAGTTGTTCATACAAGTACTTGATTCCGATCATTCAATTCGTATGGCAACTATATGCTATAGCTATCTGATCTAGCGAATTTCTTCGTGGAATGCGTTATGGCCTTAGTCATTAACCCATGGCAAATTTTGTGCAGACATCTCCTCAAATAAAATAGTTGTCCATACAAGTTATAGATTTTGATCAATAAGTTTGTATGGCAGCTATATGCTATAGTGGTCCGATATCGGCCATCTCGACAAATGAGAAGTTTCTCGGTGAGAAAAAAGAGGGTGCAAAATTTCAGCTCGATATTTCAAAACTATATACAGACAGACGATATTTATGTATCAATTTTAAGGGTCTCTGTCGTTTTCGTGAAAGTTTCAAACATCGTTGCAAACTTTTATATGGTTACTAGGCTCAGGGTATAATTAAAACCTCTCAAATAAAATGTCTTATATCAAATTTATAACTAATTACTAGAGAACAAGTAGATACTCGTTTTGGTTCAAAATGCGAATCTCTCATAGACGAAATCTTCGAGGCATATTTAGGATATTTAATGCAGAGTTCCGCATACTCAGAATTTCATATAATATACAATATATGTATATAGACCAACTTTATGTGAGCCATTAATTTAAACGAAATTTTAAAACAAAAACACATTCAAAAATGAAAACAAGACAATTATAGGACAAAATTCAACAAAAAAAAACAGGACAGATTACACACATTGGTCTAGATATAAGAAATTATATACATATACTCAACCTACAATGACTTAGATATCAGCAAAAAAAAAAAAAAACGCTACCTTCCACAAACCTTCGAACCTCCCTAATAATAAACTAACGCTATTGGCGAGGCATGTCTTTGCAAGAAATTTGCTAGGCCAATTGATTTCGATTAAAATTAGTCAAACGCTGAACACATTCTAAACATTCAGATTGGAAAAGTGTTCCGAAAATGAGTAACGTGTGCATACAACGCCGCACACTTACCTTATTGCTACCGAAGAAGCTGAAGATCGCTGTGCGCTTCTTAACGCCTTTGCTAATGGTGCCCTTGACGGTGAAATGGTTTGAAAGCACACGGGAATCTAGCGGTGAATCGGGATTCTGTTTCGACAAATCATCGAAAGGTATGTCGGTTGGTGGTGTGAAGCCCGATTGATATCTGAAAGCGTGAAAAAAAGAATTTAGATAACCATTTCTACGATATACGCTTATTTTTAAGGGCAACAGCAAAACAACCTTTCTATGACTTTGAAGGAGTCTTCCTTTTCGTTTATTGACTCGCCCGCTTTGACAATGCCCTCCATACACCGTGCAATGATGGGCGCCACCGCTGATTCGACCTCTGCTGTGCCAATGATGAATTCACGTATGCCGCCTGTGCGCTTCTCATCCAGCTCCTGTAGGCGATTGAAGACCTGTGGCACGTAAATTAGTTTTTAGGTTATATTTTTTTTGAAAATGCTTTAACGATTTAACGACATACCGTTGGCAATGCGACACCGTAGTGTTGCCTTTGTAAATTGTTTGTCTTCTGCAGTTGATTGGCATATTCGTTTTTCGCATCGTCCGATTGTTGTATTTTCGCTGTCATTATATTCTTATAGCGTTCCACTTCGGCTCGACTCAAATTCAGATCCATATCGGCTTTCTTGTGATTCTCCACGGCTTTTTCCGACTCGCGGAAAGCCTTCTCGTAGTTGCGTTTGGCACGATCGAGTGCGCCCAACTGTGCGGTGAGGGTCTGTTGTAGGGATGTGCCTTCATTGAGACATCGCTGTGAATGCATAAGTTTGAAAATTATATTCCTTTATTCAAAATATTATTTTTCGTAGCATAACGCTTACCTTTCGTTCATCTCGTAACGCTTTGGAGAGCACTTGTATGCCTTGCACGATGCGTTGCTCCAGTGATTCGGCGACTACTTCGCGCTGGCCCGCTAAGTCGTTGATTTCTTTCAGCACATTGCGAAAAGCTTGGCAGGATGAAAATCTGTTGGAGAAAAAAAAATTAAAATTATAAATTAAATGTATAAATATAAAGAAAATCGATATAAAAATTAAGTTATGAAAATATATAATTTGGTGTTAAGGGTTACTAAGTGGGCTTTAAAATTTCAAAAAATAAAATCATTATTTTTATTTTATTTTTTCTTGAAATGCTATGGTATGCCTATAATATTTTCCGAGTTTTAAGGGGGTAGTAAGGTATTTTAATTTTTTTTTTTATATTAATGTACAATTAAGATGAAAAAGGTGAAAAATCATTAAAAAATAAAAAACTCGGCAGCGTTACCTCAGGATACTTATCAACTAATCAAATCAATTTGGTTTTTTTAATTTCAGATGATCCAGTCATGAGTTATGCGGTTCAAATCAATTTTTTTTTGGAACGTCTGCGAAGATTCTCTGTCACCGGCTCATTTTTTAATATTTTTCTATGAAACTTTCACAGAATATTCTTTAAATATCATATAATTATGCTATAATTATACAAATAAATAAATATTGATTGTATCTTTAAAAAAAATTATTGAAAATATGTTTTTTTTTCGCTCGAATTAACCTTACCACCCCCTTAAGGCAATCGCAGGAGATAGAATTTCAAACTAGACCGGTCGGCTACTTCAATATTTGATCGTGTTTTCCCGAAGCATCGCTTCAAAGTCGGTTTTCTCAGAAACTAGTGATTTATTGAAATTTTTTTTTCTAAGTTTTAATGAATAATTTTCGTAATTTTAGGTCAAACAATCGCCCAACTGTGCTCGCTATTCGTCGAATTGTTAAACATTTCGAGCGTTCTCAAGAATTGGGACTGTCTCAAACAACAAACTGGCGGATTTTGAGAGAGGATTTGGGCTTGCATCCGTATAGCCATTGGACTACTGTAAACGTCGTGAATTTGCCTTGGAACAATTTGATAGCAATAACGATTTTTTTTAAGAAAATCATCTGCTCCCTGAGTGGTGCGGTAAATAAACAAAACTGTTGATTCTGGTGCGAAGAAAATCCACAAATTATTCATGAACAACGATTACATTCACCTAAAATGACAGTTTGGTGTGGTTTTTGGTCGATACTTTTTTCAAAATGAAGCTGGTGACACTGGTCACTGTCAATGGAGAGCGGTATAGATGGATGATAACCAACTTTTTACGGCCGCAATTGGAAGAAGTTGATCTTGAGAATATCCGGTTCCAACAAGACAGGAAACACAGTATGTGCAACAACCGAATTATTGCGAGAAAAGTTTGAAGATCGATTTTTTCAAGAAATTGTGACATTGAATGACCTCCAGGAAGTTGTGATTTAACACCATTAGATAACTGCTTGTGGTGTAATTTGATGTCATTGGTTTTTAGCAATAAATCAGACTTTAAGCTTTAATTAAGTCAATACATGAATAGCAGATTCAGTGAAAAAAGTACTTGAAAATTGGGTTCATCGAATTCGTTCCTGCAAAGTTGTTGCGGCCATTTGAACCGATTGTATTTCACATTAAAAGAAAAACTTTTGAATTTCCTTAACAATTAGTGTGTTTTTGTTTTTTTTAATAAGTCTTATCACTCTTATTGGAAAACCCTGTACTAGTTCGACTGCCTTCAAATATTACTATTGCAATAACTCATGTCAAACTTTTGAAAAGCACTGTATGCTGTTTGAGAAAATTTACTCGCTACTCGTCACTTATGCGCGCACATTATGCGTGTGTTGAGTATGCCATAAAAAGGCCAGAGAGTGTGGATAATGTTTTCAATTTTTACGGCTGGAACAAAGCGCATGTCAGTGAGCAGCGAGAGTGTAAACAAAGAGCGCGAGAGCATTTATTGTGGAACGTAAGTTTGCACAACAGCATTGCCACTGGCAATTTAAAAGGCAATCTTTAAATAAATACATATCTACATACAGTTGAACTCCACTAACTCGAATCACGATAATTCACAAAAAAAAACTACAATTTAGCGAGACTTCGAGTTATGGAAGGAAATTTATATGAAATTTGACTTTTATTGGCAATTCAAGAGTTCGAGTTATGGAGACCTTCGAGTTATGGAACTGTATGTAATATGGAATATAATTTATTTATTCTTAGTAACGAAACAAATATAAAAGAAGCAAGAAAAAACATAGACTTTGGTTGCACGGAAGCTAGAATATACATATCCATAATTAAATGAGTCTCCATTCAAGAACTTGATTAGGATTGATCAGTTTTTATGGTAGCTATATGCTAGAGTGGACCGATATTAACAATTTCTGGACAAAATCTTGATAGCCTGGTGTCTTCTTTTTCGGTTTCTGGTGATTGGCTGTTCATCTTATCAACTTTTTAAGGATTAATGACACCGATTATGATATTTTAAGAATAAACAAGTTTGCTTTTTAACTAATTAACACAATTAAAATTAAGTTTTTAATTTTTAAATTAAAATTTTTAAATTAATTTTTATTGTAAAGGCCGAAGATTATTTATTTATGTTCCAAAATTATATGTCGTATGACAGAAGCAGAAAACAATTTTACTTAATTTTGGTTTAAAAATGAAATAAAGGGAAATAATGGGCATCTAAATTAATTTTGAAGCTATTTGAACTTGATTACAACAAAATTTTGTGGTATCACAAAAATTTTTAACATAGTGTTAAGTGGTTAAGAGTGTGTGTCCCAGCTTAGCAAAGTTTTCAGCTTTCAAAAATGCTCTATCCAATTCACGGTAGGCCGTCGGATCAGTTCATCTCCGATTAAGGCTCGAGGGTGTGCTAATTCTGCTCGAACTATGATTTCTAAGAGATAGTCGCAACTATTCCTGCTCAGGCTGTGAAGACAAATATAAAGTTCTTATATTTTTGTGGTTTGTTCAGAATAGTGTTTAGTGTCAGGGGTGCGAGTCTTGGCTTAGCAAAGTTTTCGCCTTTCAAAAATGCTTTAACCAATCCGTTGTAGTGCGTCGGATCAGTTAACTTCAGCGCATAACATTTTAAAGATCCTTTTCTCGAAACCGTGTTTCTCAAATCGGGTGACTGAGAAACTCAGAGGCTAATACATGGCTCACTTGAATTTTTAATTTACAAGTTAGCCCCTTTGTGAAAATCAATTGCAAAAATACAAACAATCGTTCTTTTCTAGCAAGTCTTATGTAGATTAAGATCAATTTTCAGATTCAAATAACAATCATCGCTCGACATTTTTCTTGAAATGTGATGACCTAGAGTCCAACAGGCGCCACTTTGTATCAAAATGTCAATTAATTATAGACTCAAAAACATGCTCAGTAATGTTGTGGCGCCTATAGACTGACTTAGTCCGCCTTAAGACATCGTTTTTAAAGGGTTAAGAGAACAAAACATTAAATAACTCTATTTACATTAGAAATCTGAGATAAAAATATTAAAAGTGTGATTTTATATGATAGGTGTGTGTATTTGCTTAGCGAAGTTTTCCATCTTGAAATATTTTTATTTCTGATGTCTTTTGAGGCTCAGCTCACAGTATTTACTTTGAAAAGCTTTACATTTGATAATACAATTTTTTTCAACATCACTGTCAAATAAGTCATTTGATAAATATACGAGGATTGCACCGCTATCTTAGGTCTATTCAGCCCTTATGATAGGGGAAAAAGGCATAAATATATATCTAAAGGCTCGTGCTGGCTTCTGCCGACTATCGCAGTGGTCGCAAGATATTATTTTTATATTTTCGATTTATAACGCTGCTTCTGCTATTTATTCACATAAAATTATATAAATAACTGTTGCACATCGTTCTTAAGCCTTTTCGCTCTACGTTTATACCCTGCATTTCCTAAACTAGAATCGATTACTACTCAAAATCATTTCTACACCAGAGCCGTTTAAGGAAAAAATGTAATCAAATCACTCAAAAAGACGCTACAAATCATCGTGGTTGCCGCAACGTGCAAATTCCATGCAAATTATGTGCAATTTGTCACGCTTAAGCCGCTGGCAGAGAATGGCGCATTAAGTCAATCGAAATTGTGACAAGCCAACCATAAATGGAGGCACATGAAGAACGCAAAGAATTGCATAAACATTACATAAATGAGCAGCAAAGCAACGAAGAAGCGTGCGTACACACACAAGTAAGATAGGAAAATGAAGGGAAGACGCCGGTGCGTATGAGCAACATGACGTCAGCGGCCTTTAAAAAGGCAATGAATGTGTGGCATGGCGTTGGATGTGGCGCCAAGTGTACAGCAATGGCAAGTGCATATTGAAGAACACATAGCTGCATATGTAGGCACACACACACACACACATAGAGAGAGAGAAGTATGCTAACACATATGCAATTGAAGCAGCGAAACGGAACAAGTGAGTGAGTAGGCATTTTTAAAGCGTTTTGCATGCCAAAGCATTTAAGCAGCAGCATTTAAATGCCAACAACAACAAGATCAGCGACAAAAAATAATTAATTACACCTTCAATTTGATGTTTTACAAGCGAAAAAATGGATTAATTGCTGTCAAGTTTCGCAACTTTGACGAGCGTAGTTTGGCTAAAAATACGAAAACAAACGCTTATGCGCATAAAATGCAGGCGCACATACAAATATATGCTGCGTATGTGTGTTTGCGTGATTTCTCACAATTTTAATGAAATTTTACAACCGCACAAAAGTGGAATGCTTCGAGTAGCGTACGCCCACACGCTCAAGCGGCTGGGCGGCTAATTGCGTCAAAGGCGAGCCACACGCACAAACAAGCATGCGAATAAACAAATGTGCATATAGATATATGTACATACATATATATGTATGTAAATGTATATATGTATGTACATTGTATGTATGATAAAGAGGGCAAAAGAGCGGCGCATGAAATATGGAAAATATTTAAATGAAAAGCGCATATTTTTTCGCAGCCAATTCGGCGCAAAGAAAGGCCAGTGATGTTTACAAAAACAACAACCATCAGAACTTGAAGTAAATGGTCAGTGAACTAAAATGTTGCGGGAAAAATAAAATAATTCTTTCAAATTTGTAAACAACGTAAAATGCTTTTACAGTTATTTCAAAGAAATACTTAATAAAAAAATAAAATTCATTTATTACATTATTAAGCATAAACATCAAAATTAAATTTAGCAACAAATACTCTTGCAACTTGCAAAGATTAACGCAAAGATTGTGCCCAAAAAATAAGGTGACATTTGAATTTAAACTGCGCGTGTCGAAGGATTTGGAGAATTATTTTTTTTTAGGTTGGTAGTACTGTCAGTCACATTTATGTCAAAATATTCATTAGTGTTTGTGGTACGTGTCGTTTTGTGAGCTGCTAAAAGTGAGTTTTTCGTTTTTTGCGATGTCGAAATTTGTTGAGCAAAGAAATTGCATTAAATTTTGTTTACGGAATCAATTTTCTGCTGCGGCTACGTTGAGGATGGTGCAGAAAGCCTTTGGTGATGAGGCTATGTCTAAAAAAATGCTTACAAGTGGTATAGTGAGTTTCAAGCCGGCCGTGAACGTGTCGAAGACGAAGAGCGTTCAGGGCGACCATCAACCTCAACCGACGAAGCTCACGTTCAACAAATCAAAGATTTGGTGTTGAAAAACCGTCGATTAACAATTAGAGACCTTGCTGATGAAGTTGGCATATCGAAAGGCTCAGCCAATACCATTTTGAAGGATGTTTTAGGCCTCAAGCGCGTCAAATCTCGACTGGTACCGAAAACATTGAATTTTTTTGGAAAAAAGGCGTCGCGTTGAAGTGTG
This sequence comes from Bactrocera neohumeralis, assembly GCF_024586455.1. Classification (NCBI taxonomy): domain Eukaryota; kingdom Metazoa; phylum Arthropoda; class Insecta; order Diptera; family Tephritidae; genus Bactrocera; species Bactrocera neohumeralis. The sequence continues at coordinate 47,364,201 of NC_065923.1, forward strand.
TGAAACGATGCTTTCCGACTACCAGGGTGTCATGAAACGCATTATAACTGGCGATGAGACTTGGATCTTTGCTTACGACCCCGAAACAACCGATCAATCGAGCGAATATCGTGCCAAAAGAGAACCGAGACCAAAAAAATCGCGCCAAAGTCGCTCAAAAATCAAGGTCATGTTGACTGTTTTCTTCGATTATCGTGGTGTTGTGCATTATGAATTCCTTCCAACCGGTCAAACAGTCAACAAGGAATATTATTTGAACGTTATGCGTCGTTTGCGTAACGCTATCCGCCTAAAAAGGCCGGAATTGTGGAGAGACAATTCTTGGTTTTTTCACCACGATAATGCACCATCCCATACTGCGCTCGTAATTCGTGATCATTTCGCCAAAAACTCAACCCATATCGTTCCGCAACCACCGTATTCACCTGATCTGGCGCCGTGCGACTTCTGGCTGTTCACCAAGCTCAAAAGACCGCTCCGGGGACACTGTTTTTATACGATAGAGGAGATTCAAGCCGCAGCGAAGACGGAACTGAAGGCCATCCCGGAAAGTGACTAAAACCAGTGTTTCGAAGATTGGAAAATCCGTTGGCATAAGTGCATTGCATCAAGAGGGGATTACTTTGAAGGGGATGAAATTGATTTGGAAGAATAAATAAAGAATTTTCAAAATAAATACAATGTCACCTTATTTTTTGGGCACAGTTAGGCAAGTTTTCACCCGTTTCGGCCCATTATAAGCGCAAAGATGCACCGTTATAGGAAAAACACACTCTCTCAATTTTATGAAGATAAATCACATATTGGCCGATATATATGTATGCGGTATAAAGTCAACCGGAAGTTCGAAAATCTTCATTTAGGTATATGGGGGCTCAGGGAAATATTAACCTGATTCAGCCCACTTTTGATACACAGTTATAATATTGCCAGGAAAGGACTCTCTATGAATTTCAATTACATATCTCACACATTGACCGATATTTTCGGTAAAAAATCAACTACAGATACCTAGGAGCTTGAACAGTTTTGGTCCGATTTGGATAATAAATGTAGTAATGTCAGAGGAATGTTATATACTGATTTTTTTGAAATCTGTCGAGCGAGTCCAGAGATATGTGATTTTATCTAAGAGAGGGCGGTGCCGCGCTCATCGTCCTCAATAAAACTCTAATAATACCGTTATGTTATGGGTAGTGGGCGGTGTTATCGTCCAATTTTAAGTTTTAGATTTAAGGGGCACCAGTCCAATTTCAAAAAATTTTTTTTTTTTTTTTGCTTTTTCGATATTTATATATTCAAAAATATCTTGATGGCAAATATCTTGAATAGTTTTTGAACGGCAGCGTTCTAAACGCGTATTTGGTATACATGATTATATCGCGCGTTTTTCTCGAGACATTTTTCAAAATTGCTTTCATAATAGTACCGTTATTAAAACTGGGTAGTGGGGCCTACGATATTTTTGAATGGTTATCATTTGACATTAAAAAAACGATTTTATCAAAAAAAAAAAAATTTTTTTTTTTCAAACAGTCGTATTTCATTGTATAGAAAATATACTCAAGTTCTTATAATTTTGATTTTTTTTGTTTCAGCAAATTTGACCGGAATCATGCCAGCAGTTAATGGTTTTTTTCGGGAGGCGACAGCACATAACCCGTTATTTTTCAATATTTTTGTAAAAAAAAAAAAATTTAATATAGCTAATCCCTGTATACCTATTACGTCCATGAAAGTCGTTCTATCTAGTATTTTCTTTTAAAAAAATTCACGAAAATCGCCTAATTTTTCATGCGTCACACTGGTATAGCCCCTTAAAACGTTTTGTTGGTGTGACAGTGGTTCGATTACGCCCATCTTCGAGGTCGTCCTCTCTTCGAATGATGGAAAAGGCTTACACTGATTCAGTTTTATCAAAAACACAAGCCTATGCGTGGTACACAGCCTTTGAAAACGGTCAAGTGATCGTTGAAGGCATGCCTCGTTCTGGACGAACTCTTCAACTGATGGAAATATTAAAAAAATATTATTTTTTTTCCAAACAGAATACTGTAAATAGATCTCTTTGGACATGCTTGATCGTGCGAATTCCGATCCCACATTTATGGAAAGCATTATAACTGCCGATGAGACATGGGTTTATGAGTTTGACATGCAAACAAGTCAGCAATCATCGGAATGAGAGAAAAAAAAAACGAGCCGAAACCAAAAAACCATGCCAAAGCCGCTCAAAAATCAAGGTGATGCTCATTGTTTTTTTCGATATTCGTGGTTTGGTGCATCATGAATTTGTTCCGGAGGGCAGACGGTCAATAAGGAGTTTTATTTGGGTGTATTGAGGCGTTTGAGAACATCCGTAAAAAGATATGCATATATATGTGACCTGGTCTACGGAAAGGGGGCTTAGGTGTCAAAAAAAAAAGGAGAACAATTAATGAGATACCGAGAAACTGACGATTATTTTTAACAGCTTTTTCCAGAAAACTAGTTTTCGCACGTTAGCTCCCTTTTAGTAGACCAGGTCACATATGTATACATATATATACACAGGGGATTAAGTAAAAATTTGCAACAGAAAATAATATTGCATAAAATTAAATTTATTTATAAGAAACGAAACGTATAAGTATAGGTGACTGCGAATATAAAATGCCTTTCATACGTTTATATAATTTATGGAAAGTACGCACAACTTGGCTGGCGGCCAATAATTTGCAAAAGAAGAAGTCGAATATTCGACCACAAGTGGGCGCATGACGGGTTCATATAAATATAAGTTATATAGGGTTTAGGGTATACGAGGGCTGCTATATATATTCTGGCCTAAGGCAACACTAAGTGTTGCCAGGTGCAATCTGACATTTCCATTGGAAAGTTTGACATTTTTTAGCATAACATCACTCAGAACGTTTTGTCATTTAATCGTGAATTGTTTTATTTACAGGGAATAAAAAAATTCATCTCGGCCAAAAAATGGAATTAACTCGTGAACATTTTCGTGCGATCATTTTTCACAACTTTCGACGTGGATTATCACGACAAGAGTGCATCGATGAACTAAAATCTTTGTATGGCCATGAAGCACCATCCTATAGCACTGTGAAAAACTGGTACAACGAATTCAATCGTGGCCGACGCTCGCTCAAAGACGAATTCCGTGAAGGTCGTCCAAAAACAGCCGTTGTGCCAGAAAACATCGATGCCGTACGTGAACTGATAATGCAAGACCGTCATGTAACATACCTTCAGATAGAGGCATGCCTATGCATTTCTCCCACCAGCATACATTCGATATTGCATGAACACCTGGCCGTAAAAAAGGTTTGTTCTCGTTGGATCCCGCACAATTTGACAATCGCTCAAAAAAAAGGCTCGTGTGGATTGGTGTAAAGAAATGCTGAAAAAATACGATCGCGGTGCTTCAAAAGACGTTTATAAGATCGTCACAGGTGACGAATCATGGATATATGCGTATGAGCCCGAAACAAAACAGCAATCGACAAAAAAAAAAAAAAAAAAAAAATAAAAAAAAAAAAAAAAAAAAAAAAAAAAAAAAAAAAAAAAAAAAAAAAAAAAAAAAAAATAAAAAAAAAAAAAAAAAAAATAAAAATAAAAAAAAAAAAAAAAAAAAAATAAAAAAAAAACATTTTCGTTGATAAATATGCCTATTTACATTATTAGGCCAGAAATATATATATATAGCAACCTACGTAATAATGCAGTTATTTGATAATTAAATCTGCGTGCAAACATGTGCGTATTTTTCTCACAACAAAAATTTAGTACAAAGTAAGTGCAATATTTACAAACAACATTACAAATACATATGAATTGACGTTATTATCAGCAAAGTAACAAATCACAAGTAAAATCGATGGATGGAATCTGGTTAGTAAGCGGTTAGCCAATGCAACTGGTGCATGACATTGTGGCGTCTAATAGCGCGAGTCCAAACAATTTAAAAGCTGTTGCTTTTTAAGAAAACGAAAATGAAGAAAAGAGACGAATAAACGCTTGTTGAGTGTTGCACGCAACTGTAGTTGTTGCTTGTGCTGTTAATTGCATTTTCATGCAACAAAATGAGGCGCGCAGCAAAACCAACTCAAACGTTGCAAAAAAATTAAAATAATTATTTATTTATTTATATAGAAATGTGTTAGTAATACAAGTTAGTCGCATGAACGGTATACTTACTCGTTGTCTTCCTCCTCCCGCTTTTTGGGCTGGTAGCTCTTCGCCAAGCGTCTGCAAGTGAAGAAAAAGAGAAAATTATTAATTAAATGCTGCGGCAAAGGAAAAGTTATGAAAATACAAATGAATATAATTAAATTTATTTAAATAAAATATATTTTTCTTTAATAAAATTCAACCATACATACATATATTAATGTCTTAATTATGTGCCTGGGCTATGCGATCAGCGCTAATACATGCAAATTATGCCCATTAAATTTTCTAGTATGAATATGCAAAGCATGTGAATCTATACATATGTACGTGTATATAAAATGTATATATATACATACATACATACGTCATTACTCACGTTGCAAGTGCAAGCGCATGCGCGGCGCCAATGGTGCGCTTGATGAGCATCAGCGTCGGTACCCACTGTACACCGGCATAGCGTGTGCTTGCAAGAAAGTAGTAACAACAACAACACACATTCTTTCAGTGAAGCAGTCAACAAACTACTCATCCATCTATTCGTCCAGCTATCCACCTATTCAATCATTCAACTATTTAATGATGGATGATTCGGTTGAAGGCATTGAAAACTTGCGCAGCCGCGCAACTGAACGAATTAACGAATGCATGCTGAATGCTTCGCGCTGATGGATCGTGTTTATTTAGCTGGCTGCTTCGGCGGCTTGTTAGCTGCATATTCGGCCAGCGAACAAATCACACTTTAATTGAGCAAATTATGTTTTCAATGTGAATTGCTTTAGAAAAGTAGTGAACAAGTTCAAAAAAATATTACAACAAAATATGTAAGAAATGTTCATAAATACAAGCTGGGATTTCACTGGGGGGATTTAAGGAAAATTATATACTATTAGGAATAAAAAGTAAAATAAAACATCTTCTAAATACAAAATTGAAAATTAAAAACCGCAAAAAATATTTCAAAATTTTGATTAAGTAGAAAATAATCAAAAAAATCTTTACATAAATTTCACTTGAATACTAAATTTTTTTAGCCAAATCTGATGAGGTTTTCTATACATCAATTCAATTAGCTGTTAGGGGTTTGCGAAATATTTTTGTTGCCTTTTTCAGTCACGAGGTTTTATAATATACTGCCATGAGCAAAAAATAGTAAGACTATGTTCATAATTTCAAAAATCTTAATTTATTCTTCAAACTCTATGTCGTCCAATTCAAATAAATCCCACTTGGCCCAAATGCACTTGTGCTTACGTTTTTTCGAATCCTCGAAACAGTTGTTAAAGTCAATTCCCGGAAAAGCCTTCAATGCGCGATTCACATTTAATGCCACATGCCACACGGAAGTAAATCAGGCGAATACGGTGGTTGCAACACGATATTGTTTGAAAATGTGGCAAGGAACTCAAGCAGAATGAACGCAGTATGCGACGTTGCATTATCGTGGTGCAAAAACCAAAAAAAAAAAAAATTCTGTTCTCTTTTCACGAAGAGCTTCGCTCAAACGACGATGACACTCAAATAGTACTCCTTGTGGACAGTTTGGCCTGTCGGAATGAATACGAACGTACCACACATCGATAGGCGAAGAAAACTGTCAACATAGCCTTGATTTTTGACCTGCTTTGGTTTTTCTTTTATTTTATTGACGTGTTGATCATCTGTTGATGTTGATGGCCGTCCTGGACGTGGTTCATCGTCAACGAGACCCTCTTTCAATAATTTGTACCAATCAAAAAGACTTGCTCTCGGCAAACAATTATCACCGAAGGCCTTTTCCAACATTCCGATCGTGTCGGCACCAGAAAACGGATTCCGCACAGAAAATTTACTGGAACTTCTTTGTTGAATAACTCCACTCATCGTAAAAATCGCCGAATGGCAAGGCAAACACTTCATTAACGGGATTATTTTGACGTGACATTTGGCACAGAAAAAAATATTTCGACAAATGGGTTTTTGCGGGATATTTAAAATACAAGGTCTGTCGCAAAAGAAACAGGACTGTTAAAAAAACAACGAAAAATTTATATTTTTCAAAAGATATATTTTTTTATTCAAAGTAGTTTCCTTGCGCTTCGATACAGCGTTTAGCCCGGTCAATTAGCATTTCAAATGAGTGTTTAAGGTCATTTTTCGGAATGCTTGAGAATTCGGTCGTCCCCTTTTGGATAGCTGAAATCTCCTGAAACCAGTGTCCTTTCATGGGCAAATGAAGTTTTCCAAATAGGTAAAAATCACAGGGTGCCAGATCAGGTGAGTAGGGTGAGTGATTAATGATTAATATGGAGTTTTTTGTCAAAAAATCAGTGACAAGCGTCGACCGATGACACGGCGCATTATCGTATAACAGGCGCCAGTACCCTGCCTCACGGTATTGTGGTCGAGCACGACGAATGCGTGACAAAAGACGCTTCATAACACCAAGGTAAAATACAGCATTAATCGTTTGGCCAGGTGGGACGAACTCTCGGTGTACAATGCCCTCGAAATCGTAAAAACAATTCAGCATTGTCTTTATTTTTGACTTCTGAAGACGACCGATTTCTGATCGTCACAGAGGTCCTCACGACCTTCTTGGAATCGCTTAAACCACTCATGCACATTACTACGGGATGGGCACTGATCACCATGAACTTTTTTCATCATTTGAAATGTTTCAGTAAACGTTTCCCCAAGTTTAAAACAAAATTTAATATTTGCTCTTTGTTCAAAATGCATTTTACGACCGATGACCAAAAGCTGCTGTCACTTTTTGATCGATAACATCGATTGTTTATTTCATATACCCACCAATAGGTGGCGCCACCAGAAACAGTTATATTTAAAAAGTTCTGTTTCTTTTGCGACAGACCTTGTAAAAAGTCATACCATTTTTTGCCCACAGAAGTAGGTTGAAATGGTGGAGAAATGACGTCGATAACATCGGAAAAAATTAATATCGTTAATAAGTTGTATATTAGTTATTTCTTTTTTATACATATATGTTATATTTTATTATATAATATTATTATATTATATGCAAGAAAAATTCTTCTAACGTGGCTCATATATTTTTACCACTTAAACCGTATCTGTGAATCAGATATGCATTTTCTATTTTTTGCACAAACTTTTAGGTTCATAAATCCAGACATATACATATGTATATAACATTTTTCCAACTGCACACAACGCAAATTAAATACCCCAAAATGTGTCACCCCGAATGGTGTGCATTATATAGTGAGCCGAAATGTGAGCGGGCAGCGCGCTTCAAGGTGCGGAAATTTATGGCGGACAATATGATTAAAAAGCGTTTGTGTCTGTGTATATCAGGTTAACATTATATTTGCGGACTTAATTAGGCCAAGTGTATGCACAACCAACAACGCTATTTTCGTCCGCTGCCGCCGCCGACGCGACTGCCATAAGACCGAAATTCGGTGAAGGTTTCGCGCTCTGTTATTATTATAAATTTCAGTTTTGGTCAAACGATCCATTTCAAGCTTCATTACATGGCGTGCGCGCTCGTTTGTAAGTGTTGGTGGCATAAAGGGTGTGATTCAGAGTTGTGTTTTGTCTACAAAATACTAGTGTAGTGATTCAGAGGACTTCTGTTATACCGAAAAATGGTAGAATTTCAAATTGTTGAGGAAAATTTAATATTTTCAAATAACACGCGAACTTAGACCTTGTTAGAGCAACTTTACTGTAAATCCGAAATATGGCAACCCTATGAGCATGTTTAAAATCTAATTTGGCGGAAGTCTTTGTTGAAAAGCGGATGCTTATATCCGCTATTAATCATTCATTTTAAATAAATTTGATTTCAGTCGAAATTATTATTGAATTTCCCACGTCTTCTAATGTTGCTGCACATCTTCAGCATCCATTGCAACAATTTAAATCAACAGAAGCGGCGTTGATCAGCTGTTCGTGCTGTCAATGGTCGATGCTGATTAAGCGATTTTCCCAAGCACTTATGCATAACAAAAAGAAATGTTGAAATATCGAGCCACCACATTCACCGTTTTGTCATCGTAGAAACTAAGTTTGACGCCGCTCTTAGTCAATACGTCGCGCATTCGTGTACTGGCTGCCGAACTAGTCAACGACTAACTCCACCGCTTTGCTATACTTTCCGGTTTTCTGGTACATTTTTATTTATTTATAGTTTTATATCTTAATGTCTTCATCATTAGCAAGATCTCAGGTCGTCTAATGGCGGTTGACTGTCAATCGCTGATGTTCGTTCATTGCCAGCGCTTCTAAGTATCGCATAACGCGCACTGCACAGTGTTGCCACCGGGCGTTTAGTTCAGCGACTGCTGCATTTCCGAATTACTTAGTGTTGTTGACTTCTCTTTGATACCTTGACTTGCGACATTTGTTCGTTTATATTCTTTCTTTGTTTCTCTGATTTTGTTTTCTCTTTTTAATTTCATCTACGCCACAAACTTTATTTCTTGCTGCTTTTCACACGCAAACATACAAATCTTTTGATTATGTGAACTTTTTCCAATTTTTCTCATGATTATCTCGTGAGTATTTCTTGTTTAACCTCAGCTCTGATGGCTCAAGGCAACTAGTAAGTTAAAGGCACAAACTCAAAGTGATTAATATTCGCGAACTGTTATTTCAATTTTTCAGATATCTAACTAAACTTTCGCACAGTCCTTTCCTTTTCTCTATAAAAAGCAACCGAAACCTGTTATCGGACCACTGATGGATCAATATCAAATCCTTATATGGAAAACTCCTTTATTTGTTAAGATATTTTCACGAAATTTGTCGTAAATTATTGTTCAAGGCAACGCTACTATCTCCATAGAAACTGACCGCTCCAAAACAAGATATACCTCTTCATGAAAGATCGAAACCACGTGGCTAGAAAAAACTAGCAAAACGTTTTCCGTTGGAGGCAAACCGTTGGTTAGGTAACATTTTAGCTTTATTTTATGCATATTTCTGCTAAAGGAAATGCACCTCAAGAGGGTATTATCGGTAATGGTGCAATCGAAGTTAGAAGTGGAGGGCCAGGACTGCCATAAACATCAACTGATGATCAACACGTCTATAAAATAAAGGAATTGGTGCTTGAGAATCGACGATTAACAGTCAGTGATCTTACTGGCATCGTTGGAATATCGGAGGGATCGAAATCGCTTTGAAAGATTATTTGGGTCAAAGAAGTGAAAGCATGATTGATTTCAAAGTCACTAAATTGTTCGGCAAAACAGCGTTACGTTTGTGAAACAATGCTTTCGGCTACCAGAATCTCGCGAAAGGTATTATTAGTGGCGATGAGTCTTGGAGCTATGCTTACGACCCGGAAACAGGCGATCAATCGGCCGAATAACGTGGCAAAGGTGAGCCGATGCCGAAAAGACCACGCCAAAGCAGGTCAAATCAAAGTTGTGTTGGCAGTTTTCTTCGATTATCGAGGTGTGGTGCGCTTCGAATTTCTTCCGACCCGCCAAACTGCCAACAAGGAATACTATTTCAGTGATATGCGTCGTTTGCGCGAAGCTATTCGTATTTTTTCGAGCAATATATGTTATATAAATTGGTAATTCATGCTTTATTTTTAAGGCGTGGTCCGGTTCAATAATATCTGCTTTTGACATTTAACAAATATATGTTTAAGAAAATATTTCTACTCAATTTCTTTAAGATTAGGCCAGTCCAGAAGCCCATCACAATGTTAAAACGTAAAAGAAATTCAAAGTCTTTTTGGCATCTTCTGAGAAAATTTGGATATATTTTCAATAACTCAGAAAGTATCAATAAGCCCACCAACTTAAAAAAATCTGATATTTTGAGGTGAGAATTTTTCCATTAAAGGCAAAATTATGGAAACGCCCGGTTTTATGTGAAATCACATATCTCGGGACCTGCTCGACCGGTTTTAACCAAATTCATTAGATTTAACATTCCTATGTCACACTGTGAAAATTTAGGAAATCAATCTACAACAACGCCTACTTTCCATAAATCACAATTTTAAATTCCATTTGATTCTTTCACTTTCCGGTATACAAATCATGAAGCCAATAATACTCGTATAACAAGTTCTATGCCGAATATGTCAGTCAGCGAGTATTATTATATATAAAATTCCTTAAAAATATGTTCTCAAGTATACCTGAGCAATGTAAAAATTAATGCAAACTTTTCTCTGCCCACAAAATACACCATAAAATGATTTCCGTCTTTCCACCTGTATTTAAGTCGTTCAGGTTGGTCAAAATGCGTGATATTTTATTGAAACTATATGGAAAACTTATCTCAAAAATTGTGTGGTTCAGCGATGAGTTGGAGTGAAATTGGTCTAGACTTTGGTGTAAACCTCATATTCCTAATATAAAGAATTACGAGCCTTTGTGTGCCGCTTTTCACATAAACTCATATTATTTCGATTTTAAGTATTGCAAACAACCGTTTCAATGGACTTTCTTTTAGTTTTCCTCGCAATCCTCACTACTTCTCTTCAAAGAGGTGTGCTAAGCCGACACAGTTAATTAAAAACTAGGTAAATAAGGCAGTAGTGACTCGGCGCACAAACCAAATAACGGTTCACTTAGGAAAATTAGTTAGCTTATTTTACTTTAGCGCCTACTGACAATCGGACACTTAGCATAGGGGTGTCGTGCGTCCCCATTGAACTCGCATTCTATGCTAGATCATTACATAAATGCACCCTCGTAGGTGTGTGTTGCGTGTCGGACACACTTCGCACATGCGACACCAATCATGTAACATAAATTTGTTTGTGTGGCCTCCCCGTCAGCGCCACCAACTATAGTAGTTTTCCACATTTCCCTCCACAGCGCCACACGTGCGCCATTTTAGTCGTCGAGGTGCTGTAATATGATTATGCTGGGGTTTCACTTCACAACACACACACACACTTGCCCACATACGAATACTCATAAGTGTCTCAACATCACAACACAACAAACAACATAAGCGCAACAAAAAGCATCATCGTCAACTTGTTGTTGTGGTCGCAACCACGAATTTGTGGTGTCACTTATACGGTCAGCAGTTATTGGCGTTTGTTTTGATTGCATTTTGCTTTTTTATGACTTTTCGTGTTTACATCACCCCAGAATACAGTTTGCTAGTATCAACTAGGAACTAGGGCTTATGTTGAGGAGAGCAAGCGGGTAAGTTCTAATTTTCGCGCTCAATTTCAAATTGGGTTGCTTTTGTAGGCAAAGGAGGTTGGGTTGTAGGTTGACTTTTTGTGATTGTTGTTGTTGTTGTTTTAGTACTTCAAACCACAACTTGATCACTTTACAAATTATTAACCACATGATGTCATTAAGTATGATATTCACAAGATAGTTTATACTCATGTTATTTTCAGAGAGTATAAGGGAAGAGATGGATTACATCTTTATACATACAGTGTGCGACAAAACTAAAGCACGGAATCTGCCTTGTCGGTATTTAACCGAATAAAATCATAAAGTAGGCATTACGTGATGTTTTATTGATTTGTATTATTAGTTCATGTATTCTTCTTTTAAAATTAGTAAAAATTAAACAAATTAACTTACTAAAATATTATATAAAATTAAATATATGAAGAACTCCAAAAATCTGGTGCGACAAAACAAAAGCACATAACTAAGAATTTACATTAATTGCACATTAATTGTTTGTCAAACGGTTTTTAATGATCAGAAATGTTGGATATGTGTAGTTATTACCTAATTAGAAAAATATTAATGCATATTCAGTTGCAGTTCGTCATTCAGTACGGTTGGTTGTATGTTAAAGAGAAAGATATTTCAATGGCTCGAAATAAGTATTCTGTTCATTTTAGAAAAAATTTGTTAAGGATTTTAAGAAAAGAGAATCGGTTATGACTATTGCAAAAAAGTTTGGAATAAATCATCCTAATGTTTCCCGAACATTTAGCTGATTTGGCAAATCAAGCTCTTTGGTTACAGCGCATAGAGGTAGACGGCCGTGGAGAGCAACCGAACGAGAGGATAAGGGAGTCATTCGGGCAATAAAAAATTACCCTTTTATATCGGCAATATCTATTGTAAGACAATTACGGTTAAATATATTACACAGATCCATACAACGTCGAGCTGTCGATGGGGAATTTTCATGCTACCTGTAGCAAGTTATTGCAAAAAAACCGTATTATTTATTTAAAGAACAGACTGGCGTGATTGGAATTTGTGAGGATGCACATAAATTGAGCAATTACCAAATGGCAAACTGTACTTTTTTCTGGCGAATCGAAGTTTAATATCAAAGATTGAGATGGGCTGAAGCTGGTAGGCAGACCGAAGGGACAACGCCTAAATCAACGTTATAAAACAAGCGCGGTGAAACATGGTGGAGACAATGTATTGGTGTGGGGTTGTTTTCCAGGGAATGCAATAGGATAAATTCATCATATAAACAGTATAATGGACAAATATAAGCATAAAAATATTTCTCAGAATATTAATGCTGCCACATGTTGCAGAAGAAATGGCTTTAAAATGGAGTTATCAACATGACAACGACCAGAAACATACTGCTATTTGTGTAAAAAAGTGGTTTGTTGATAACAGGAATGAGGTTTTGAAGCGACTCGCACAATCACCTGATCTCAATCCCATAGAGAACCAATGGTAAATTGTAGATCGAAAAATCAGACTTGAGAATTGTAAAAATAAGGCCGTTTTATACATTCAAGTGAAGGTAGCATGGAAAAGCATTTCCTGGGACACATCAAATAAATTAATTGAGTCCATGCCTAGCCGATGTGCAACTGTATTGAAAAATAAGGGATACGCAACCAAATATTGAAAGACATACATTTTTCAATCATAAAACCATTTCGTGCTTTTGTTTTGTCGCACCAAATTTTTGGAGTTTTTCATATATGGTATTTTATATATTTTTTTAATAAGTTAATTTGTTTAATTTTTACTAATTTGAAAAGAAGAATACATGAACTAATAATACAAATCAATAAAACATCACGTAATGCCTAATTTATGATTTTATTCGGTTAAATACCGACAAGGCAGATTCCGTGCTTTAGTTTTGTCGCACACTGTATATACTTATGTCTTCAATGCTCAGCGAATCGAACGGACGATACCAACTACTCTAACAGACGGCCATTCAAAGAAAAAAAACAGGGTTAGATTAAGAATACTGGGAATGGGACCAGGTTGGACCCCCTTTGACGTCTCGCATGCTAGTACTGGGCCCATGGAGTGGCGTGCGCCTAACAGATGCTATTCGACGAAGCACTCCCGTGCGCCTGCGAGATTCTTTTGGTCTAGAGCAGAACACAGGAGATCTACTGAACGACTTGCTCTTAGCGAAGTTACTTGCCGCATTCGAGAGGTACTTACTGGACACTGTGCAATAGGCATTCATGCGACAAGGCTTAAAATCTTGTCAAACGCTAGTTGTCAAAGCTGTATGGAGGAGAGTGAGGTTGAAACACGCTGGCACATTCACCATCATTTTCCAGCCTATGCAAGACTGAGGTCGAAACAACTCGGCAGTCTTACCTTCGTCGAGCCAGAAGTCATTATCTGTCTCAACAAATTTGTGATACGCTCAAAGCACTTTGTCGATTTGTAAAGGCCTTATGATCTATTATAAATTAATTTTAGATTTTACAAAGGACCGACGTTCAAAGCTGTCCGAGTGCGATCCCTGTTAGGATCAACCGCTTAACCTAACCTAACCTGACCTTAAGTGAAAATTCTCTAGCTATGCGAGCATGCCAAAAATGGTTTTCTCATCTGAAAAGTCGTACTTTTTGCTTGGAAAACGACTTTCTGACTTGTTCAGTATGATGCAGAATGCTCTCATTGGAAGACGGTTCACAACAGAAAGTGGTGTCAAAAACTAACTGACTTGATTCATTCTTGGTCGCCGTTGCCGCGGCAGTTCTTTTGAGATAAAATCCACCAATTGCCGGGCAGATTGGAAAATCTTATAGCTTATAGGGTTTAGCAGTGTCATTTCGGATAACAAACGCTACCAGAAACTGGTTACAAGTAAATCAGAGTAGAATATGCCAGGTCCTGATGGCTCTTTAGCGTATGTAGGGCCCTACCCAACTAGAATAGATCGAAATTTATATTCAGCCAATCGAGATTTATGTCCAAGAATTATTATTCGTTTCCGCGTTAGTCGGTCTACGTAACCCGAAAAACAATTAACTCGCCAAGATTCAAAAACTTATTTGAGGAATGTTTCTTGCCGCTATAAAAACCACCACGGTTACTATTGCAGTTTAACTACACCTGTATATTTCAAAACTCTGCTTTTCACATACATCCGTAAAAATAACAACTACAGACCCAGTTTCAGAAGTTATCCTAAATATTACTTTCGCAATTGAGAAGTACAGTTCTCTCTCGATGAAGAAAGACCAAACTCTACAAGTCACTCATCATCGCCCTTCTGCTATACGGTGTAGAGACATGGACGATGACAACGCTTGATGAGTCAGCGTTACGAGTTTTCGAGAGAAAGGTTCTGCGGAAGATTTATGGTCTTTAGCGCATTGGCAATGACGAATATCGTATTCGATGGAACGATTAGCTGTACGAGATATATGGCGAAATTGACATAGTTCAGGGAATTAAGAACACCGACTACGATGTCTAAGTTATGACGTCCGAATGTCTGAAAACAGTCCAGCTCTGCGAGTATTTGATGCAGTACCCGTCGGCGGAACCAGTGGAAGAGAAAGACCGCCAGTTCGTTGGAAAGAACAGGTGGAAAAGAACATACACTTGGATTCTAAAGTTGGCGCCAAACAGCAAAAGGGAAGAATGACTGGCGCGCTGTTGTAAACTCGACTATAACCAATATGTGACCTGGTCTACGGAAAGGGGGCTTAGGTGTCAAAAATAGTTTATGAGATAACGAGAAATGACGAAACGAGTTGTTTATTTTAACAGCTGTTTCCCAGAAAACTAGTTTTCGCACGTTAGCTCCCTTTTCGTAGACCAGGTCACATATATTTATTCAAGTGTTTTTTGAAGGTAAGGTCTGCCTACAAAACATATGGCCAGATAGTAGCTTTCAGAGTTGAGTTCGACTGAAAATCGGCATCTCGCTGGAAATCTTGACTCGAGTAATTGAAAGCATAATTAAAAACATAATCTATTTTCTAAGGTTGAGCCTTACTGATGTCGATTATTTTATTTCTAAAGATATACGAGGTAATAAAATAAATATCAAAGCTCTTCCTCTACCGCACGGCTGTACCGCGAATAAAGCCGACTCACTTTACAACAAAAACAACAATTACTTATTACCACAATTCACCCAATTATGAGGTGAATTTTTTTCTTGTGAGTTTGTAAGGCAATCATTTAATTACTCATTGCATTCTCAAGCGCGAATAAAAACTAATGAGATTTTTCAATAGCGAAACGGTTAAAAGTCAAGCAAGTAGCGGTAAGTGGAAAAGCTGGCAGCTGCACCATTCCAAACGCCGCACGCCAAGCGCTGAGCGTGGACCACCAAAATCAAGCATATGTAAGTGCATATGTATGGGTGTGTGAGGCCAAATTAATCTCTTGCCGCTGACCTTCAAGTCGACTGTCGTCATTTGATTCAGACTTTTGCTTTTGCGGCAGCGCAAATAAGATAAATGAGGCAAATATATATTTCGGATATAACTACAATATAAATATTTCTTTTTTTTTTTGCACATGTGTGGCGCTGTGTCTAAGTATGTAAGCGTTGGCTTGGTTTTGACTTCGCTTGGACCACCGCAAAGCGCGCATTGATTTGGCGTCTCAATAGCCGATCGCTGGATCGATCGTTTCAGCTTAACGGTGTGGAGTGATATGTAGGAAAAAACAAACATACATACATATATACAAATATATATGAGAGGTTGCTTGGTTCAACATGGTGAGCCGCCACCAATTTTGGCGATCTTGGCTGTTGAGCCATGAGCTCGCTTGCTTTTTACTTTTATTACTATTTTTGGTTTTGTTTTTGTTTTTAATGTGAATGCGAAATAAATACTTGCGATTTCTTCTTTGGTGCCACTCGCCATTCGTTGAATTGTTGCTCGGCTCTATTGACAGAGCATTTCAATTGATACCATCGCCAAGTGTATTTATTTTATAATCGGTTGCGTTATTGCGCAAGAATAATTGCTAAATAAGTGGACTTAATGGAGGGGTTATATACGTTTGGAATGTTCATCTGCGATAATAAATAAATAAACAAACGAAGATTTAAATACCAAGAGAAAGAATTACGAAAGCAAAAACTTCAGTGCCCTCGTAAATATTCAAGTATTTAGTTTATAATAAAATTTTGAAAATTACAAATTAATTTAGAATTGACAAAAAATTTTAATTTATTAAAAACAATAATAATAAAATTTTTGAAAAAAAACATTTTTTCGATTACAAGATTTTAATAACAACACAAGAACAAAAATACACAAGAACTTGATTTCAAACGGTCGGTATGCTATAGATCCGATCTGAACGATTTCTTCGGATATTGTAGCGTTGCCTTAGACAATAACCTATGCTACATTTCGTTAAGATATCTTTCAAATAAAAAAGTTTTTCATACAAGAACTTGAGTTTGTTCATTCAGTTTGTATGACAGCTATATGATATAGTAGTCCGATCTTAAAAATTTCTACAGATAATAGAGCGTCGCCTAAGAAAATAGTGTGTGCCAAGTTTCGTGATATATACCTCATAAAAGAGAAATAGTTTTCCATACAAGAAATTGATTTTTATCGTTCAGTTTCTATGATAGCTATATGATATAGTGGTCCGACCTTAAAAATTTGTTCAGATATTTTGGCGTTGCCTATGAGCATAATATGTGCAAAATTTCATGAAGATATCCTGTCAAATAAACAATTTTTTCATACAAGAACTGGATTTCGATCGGTCGGTTTGTATGGCAGCTATATGTTATAGTGATCCGATCTGAACGATTTCTTCAGATATTGTAACACTGCCATGTATAATAATCTGTGCCAAATTTCGTAAGGATATACTTTCAAATAAAAAAGTTTTTCATACAAGAACTTGAGTTTGTTCATTCAGTTTTTATGACAGCTATATGATATGGTGGTCTGATCTTTAAAATTTCTTTAAGTATTGTACCGTTGCTTAAGAAAATAATATGTGCAAACTATAACATACTCTTCACAAATAAAAAGGTTTTCCATATAACGGCTTAATTTCCATCGATCAGCTTGTAAGGTAGCTCCATGCTACATACAGTGGTTCAAACTGAACGATTTATTCTAATATTATACCGTTGACATGGACTATAATCCATGCCGAATTTCGTGCAAATATCTCATCAACGAAAAAAAGATTAAAAAATCTTATATACATATATCACACTGACTTAGATTATTTTTTTTAGAAAAATTTACCTAGGCAGAATTCGTTATAAGATAAATTTATGGATCGCAGCGCATTTCTATTACCAACTCATACGAAAAGCAACATTCGTACTATTTTTTTTTAACCATTGCACTTCAAAACGCATATCTCCTTAAAACTTAGTCGAAGAGATGAAAGTCAGTGGTTGCACTTACGTAGGTTGTTTTTAATACTTCGGGACTTGGCAGCCCTAGTGATACAATCTGGCAACTCACAACATTATCGTCAAATTTGACATTTTTGATGTTATACATACTCAGAACGTTTTGACATACGAGCGTTGTTTACAGTTACTTAAAATATTCATCTCAACATTTTCGATTCGCGATTTTTTTTCGCCACTTTCGACGTGGATTAACTCAAGGCAAAAGGACATCAATGAACTTAATAAAACATTTTAGGATTACGCTTGATCATAGACCAGTCTTTATCGAAAGTATGGTGAATCTAATTGATAACGTAGATGACTTCAAGACGAATTTCTTGAAAGTCATCCAAATCAAACTACAGTAATAAAAAAATATAGAAATATTGGCAGGCATAAATCCGATTGCCAAATGTTGCAAGAATATAATAAAAAATATTTTAAAAATGAAATATTTTCGTCAAAACGAAGTAAGAAAACATGTTCGGTGCCAACCACTCGAGCCATCCAGGTGTCTACTAAGCAACGCAAAGGAATGTGGCTGCCACAGCTGTTATTTGTGATTTTTTTTTTCAAATTTATTTTATTACTAGTTGTTATTGCAAACTTCGAATGCTGTGCTGTTAAAAATGGGCGCGGCGTTCAAGCAACTCGCCGCGGCACATTAACACATTTGCGGCTCTTCCACCCATAACCGCCTAACTGGGTGTCTTAAAAATATTCAATTATTTTATTTATTTTTTCTGCAACATTGACAGCGTAGAAAATAAAGTGAATTTATGTGCCAAACATGTTAAATGATTTGTTTTATTTCTACGAATTTGTTGTATAGCCTTTGCAGTTTGCTAAACTTACCGGCTCTACTAAGAGGCGCGGCGTGGAATGGACGACAAATAAAATTCAAGCCATGCTTGGTGTGGTCACAAATGTTTTGGTCAATAGTGTCACAAAATTAATCGGAAAATCACGAGGACAAATAAATTTAAGTGCGGTGACCGTCACACAGTTTTCAAATAGCTGCGCTCAAAAAATCTGCTTGTTTACTTATTTAACTTTGAGGTATTTCTTAGAGATTTAATTATAGTGTATATACATATGTATATACCTTTAAGATAACCTCTCTTTAGTCGTGCGCACTAAATTTTAATGAAGTTTGTTAAGGATTGAGTGACTCACAGCAGTAGAAAAGTCAATTTGAAATAGAGATTGAATATGGTATATGTATAGAACTCTTAATTAGACGCAATCAGAGTAAGCCGGCCCGTGATTATGCTTAGAATCTTCATTGATTGTTCATTGCGTTACTCGCCATCTCGTGAAACTAAAGTAAGTACTTCCCCTAAAAGAGACTGTGATCTCGAAAAAACATAAGAAATGAAGAACTAAAAGATATTAGAGAATAATGACTAGATCAGTCATTGGGATGAGGGAAACTGCAACTGTGTAAATGGCCACAAAACTAAAGCAATCCAGTGAGAACTCTATTACATATGTAAAACATGATCAATTTCGAGGTTCCCTACTTTTCCAAAGAAAAAACCCAAAAACTTCAAAGTTAATGGGGAATGTTTATTTTCGTTCGAACGAAATTTTTTTTTTCGGCCCACAAACCGCACCGTTGATTTTTCTGGATGAAATGGCAGCTCTTGAAATTTGGCTCGAACACGTTGGATCTTGAAACTTTTCGAGAGCCCTGCAATTGTCCTAAGGAACCACATGTTATGTCATCCTTCTTTGAATATCTCACTCGTGATGGTTATTAATACCACTTCACCATAAGAAACAAATCCCACAAGAGATCTAAACAACATTACTGGAACTTCTAGTAATATGGAGTTCTGCTGTTACGGCACTTTACCTTATATGTATCTAAATTCTCAAGTGACCATGATTCAATAGGGTCAAAATGCTGTAGTGCCAGTATATTTGAAACGTGTAACTGTTGTATCAGACGTGATTTTTTAAGAGCTTGATAACAATTTTAAAAAAAAAGCGCATAAAATTTGCAAAATCTCATCGGTTCTTTATTTGAAACGTTAGATTGGTTCATGACATTTACTTTTTGAAGATAATTTCATTTAAATGTTGACCGCGGCTGCGTCTTAGGTGGTCCATTCGGAAAGTCCAATTTTGGGCAACTTTTTCGAGCATTTCGGCCGGAATAGCCCGAATTTCTTCGGAAATGTTGTCTTTCAAAGCTGGAATAGTTGCTGGCTTATTTCTGTAGACTTTAATACTTGACGTAGCCCCACAAAAAATAGTCTAAAGGCGTTAAATCGCATGATCTTGGTGGCCAACTTACGGGTCCATTTCTTGAGATGAATTGTTCTCCGAAGTTTTCCCTCATGACCATAGAATCGCGAGCTGTGTGGCATTAGCGCCATCTTGTTGAAACCACATGTCAACCAAGTTCAGTTCTTCCATTTTTGACAACAAAAAGTTTGTAAGCATCGAACGATAGCGCTCGCCATTCACCGTAACGTTGCGTCCAACAATGTCAGCATCTTTGAAAAAATACGGTCCAATGATTCCACCAGCGTACAAACCACACCAAACAGTGCATTTTTCGGGATGCATTGGGCATGATGTTCTTGAACGGAAAATTCTGGTTGGTCTCTTCACCCCCACGGCGAAATCCGGGAACGATGATTTTTGACATATTTACAGTACGCTGGCCATTCAACCAGAAATGGACCTCATCGCTGAACAAAATTTGTCGATAAAAAAGCGGAAGACCTCCACTCCGTTGGAAGGACCAAGCCAACTTTTCTATCCAATTGGCCCATTCACTGAAAATTCGACGTTTGTTAACTGGCAGATCGTTCGGCTTCAGTTCTTGCACGAAGAAGTATATACATATATACATTTAAGATAACCTCTCTTTAGTATTTTTTTATAAGTTTTACACCAAGATCTTTGCGTAAAATCTTCCATGTAGAGTCGAATAACACAAACTCAATTGCTGCGAACGGCGATTATCGACATTTCACGGTCTTCAGCCACTCTCAGAAACAGTTTTTTCAAAAGAGACTCTCTCTGTACGCATAAGTACGCATTCTTGATATTGGTTTAATGTCAGTCATAAAAAAAACTGTTAAATGTGCCACAAACTTGCAATCAATCGCTCTTTAATATGTTTGCTCATTGGGTCCCTATTATTGAAAAAACCAAAATCGGACGTAAAGCGCGAAACACATTTCGAACCGAACACACGTTGATTTTGGTGAAATAAAATCAATGAAATTTGCAAGCGTTGCTCGTTAGTAAGTCTATTCATGATGAAATGTCAACCACATGTTATGTCATCTTCTTTGAATATCTCACTCGTGATGGTTATTAATACCACTTCACCATAAGAAAAAAATCCCACAAGAGATCTAAAAACATTACTGGAACTTCAGTAATATGGAGTTCTGCTGTTACGGCACTTTACCTTATATGTATCTAAATTCTCAAGTGACCATGATTCAATAGGGTCAAAATGCTGTAGTGCCAGTATATTTGAAACGTGTAACTGTTGTAGTATATAACCTTAGATTTTATTCTTTTCAGCGGCATTAATCTCCAGATCAAAGAATTAAAAGAACTTGTTTCTCTCTCAAACCGTCAAGGATAACAAATATGTATATGAGGTAATAGTGGTAATGATGATCTACTAAGATTCAGTTTAGTATATCTCAGTATATGGGTTTACCTTGTGATATAAAGAACTGACTGTAATATAAGACCTCCCCCAGCAGGCAACGTAGTCTTGTCAGTAATAGTGCTATAATACTCAGCTTCCTTCTAATGAAAACACATTTGAAGTTTAATCGGCAACTGTCACCAGTCATTGAGTTTGATGGGTGCTCAACTGGCAGTAGCAAAAGCTATAAGATCTGACCGGAGGCTTACTTCTGGTATCACGGGGAGCAGTTAGCCCTTGGAGTTCGTTCCAATCTGCTCATTGGATTTGGCCATTTGAGTGATTCGTGGTGGCTTGTGTTTAAACCTAAGGGTAAGTAGAATTGAAAATTCAGTTCAGTGGGGTCGCACTGTGGCCGGATGCCGGACCCACAGCACGGCAGAGGTTTTAGGTCGGTCTCGAACCCAACCAAGGTGGAAAAAGAGTCCCTCTCACCTAATCAATTGGAAACAATAATACTTGCAAAAGGCATGCATTATTTGTTTTGATCTATGTGATTTTGATTTCTTCCATTGATTTTTTCCATGAGGGCAATATAAATAACTATTATTGGATTTATCAGTTTCTACTTGTTTAATTAGCTATAGCTATAAGCTCCTTGAATACGACAATTTTCAGTTCAGGTAGCCAGACCTTGTTGCATTATTCTTCTTTTTTAACATGTGTATGTGTCCCTGTCTTATTATTTTCAGAATATATGTATATATTCTGATAGAAGTTAACTTACCGCAATTTGGTTGCATATTCTTTTTCTATCGCCAGACGATCTTGTATGAAACTGCAATATTTTTCAAGGAATTCTATGCCTTTGTTCGTCTGTGACGATATATTTTCATACTGATCCTGTAATAGGGAGAAAAAAAGTAAAATTTAGTATCTATATTTTTTATTGGCAACAACTAACATTATATTTGTTAAAGTTCTAAGTACGTAATACCGTGATTACATGTGGCAGTATGGCAGCATGTAACGACACTAAAGACAAAAGTGAAAAATAAAGTAATAATAATTGTTAGTTAATAAATGTTTCAATAATTTAATTATTTTTTTTTAATTTGAAAACTATTTTAACTAAGAAAATTTAAAATAAAATTTTTTTTCAACTAGAAATTCATTTCAATTTTATTATAATGTCCATATTGGCATTGTTTTGCTTACATATTTACACACACGCCAGCAACAAAACTATTTATTTTCCAAAATGAGTTCATTGCCAAGTTTGTTTATTCGCAAACAATTTTTGGCCATATGTGCTCGAAATAAATTCTGCTTTCGTCCATATTTCTCAATATCAATTAAAGCACATTTTCAAGTGCCGACTTTTGTTATTTTTAGTAAAAATGTTTTTCCATTATGAAAGTGCGATTTGATAGATTCATATACATATCTACGTACTTGAATATAGGCGAAAAAAACTTGAGAATTCCCACAGTTGATAAGTATGAAATAATTTTTAATTTTAAAAATATATATTTTGAAACTCAGTATGGACACTTAAAGTGAATAAAAATAAATTCAGTTCATGAAATGGAAGGCATTTTCTGTATAAGAACAAAAGTTACTATATAAAAGTTACAAAGTTACGTTTCTTGTCAAATTCGAGCAATCTCCATTTTTGTTGGACTTATATGAGGTTTGAAATACAGAAATATTCAGAATTCGTTTAAGGCTTCAATATGTAAACAATTACCCACTATCCCTCAGTAAAAGTAAATGGCTTTATGTATTTTTATATGATATCATTTTCGCAAAGAAAGTCTATATTGTGTGTAAGCAATCGCTCGCATTTTGCTATCGCATTTGATATCGTTGATATCGTATAATCAGTGAATTGGCAATATTTTTAGCAAATTACTTATTCTGTTTTTACATAGATAAGTACGGCTATGTGCACAATAATAGAAGTGTCTCCAACAGGTCAGCAAAAATCTTTGTTGTACAAAGAATTTCTGTTTTCTAAATTGACAGTTTGGTGTGGTTTTAGATCTGGTGGAATCATCGGTCGGTATGTTGATCTTGACAATATCTGGTTTCAACAAGACGAGCCTCCATGCTACACAGCACGTGCAAAAACGGAATTATTGCGAGAAAAGTTTGGAAATTCGATTATTTCAAGAAATTGTGGCATTTAATAGCCTCCAAGAAGTTCTGATTTAACACCATTAGACTACTGGGATAATTTGAAGTCATTGGTCTATGACAATAAACCAGAGTTCAAGCTTTAGAAGTCAGTACTGAATGTGCTATATAACATACAATTATTTAGTGGAAAAAGTACTCGAAAATTGGGTAAATCGAATTTGTTTCTGCAAAAGAAGTTGTGGAGGCCATTTGAATGATTTTATTAAACAGAACTAAATTGTAACGATTGTACTTTTTTTTTGGTTTGAAAGAAATCACATTACTCCCATTGAAAAATGTTGCATAAAATTTAAAGTCAGCCAGAATTTCGAAAATCTTTGTATTGAGCTATGGGAAGTATTCAGCAACCCATTTTAGACATACACACATACTTATTAAGAAAGAATGCTCTCCGAACATCAATGGTAAAACTCCAACGTTGAAATATATTTTAAGTGAAAAGTCAGCTAGGCACTGCATCTTCTGTATTTGGCGGATTGAACAGTTAAGGTCCAATTTAGAGAATTTTTCGACTTGAGATGGCAAATTTTAAAGACACTATTAGCACAAAGTTTCAACAAGAATCAGATTGAACTAGAATTGCCATCTCGATTTTTTATATATTAATCTTTATCTATCTCGATTAGTTTTAGGTGCTACAAGCAACTGTTGAGTGAGCAAAACTATTATACATTGGTAGCAACATTTTTCAAGAAATACATATATTTATACTTTTTGTTAGCATTACTTTTATGTTATATCGATGACATATCGAGTAAAAAAGTTAAAAAAATAATAAAAAGTAAAAATACTTCATAAAATCGATCAGTGAAATGTAAATATTAGTTTAATGATGACATACTATATATGTATCAAGTATATAAAATCCTAGATAATCTTTACCTAGCAAACAAATACAGTTATAGATATAGTTAGTTGAGCTACTTTTTTGTTTACACTACGGTTATCAAGAAGTGTTTTCAATATTTGTCAACAAAACGCTTATCTATAAGTTTAAATTTATTGCGATACCCATTTATTTATGTATATGTGTATTGATAACAGTGAATACTGATAATAATTATCGAATGCAAGTGAAGATATTCAATTAACTGGAACAAGTTGACAGTAAAGTGGATTTAAAAGAATACTATATAAGGAAAAAATAGTAAAACTTTATTCTTAATTTTGAAATTATTAATTTATTTTTCAAAAGCTATGTCGTCCCCCATCAAAGTAATCTACTTTGGCACCAATATACTTATGACATCGTTAGTTCCAATTCTCGAAAAAGTTGTTAAAGTCAATTTCCGGAATAGAATTCAATGCGCATAGCGATTCACGTTTAAAGTCTTCAATTGACTCAAACCCGTTTCCCTGGAGCGATTGTTTGAGTTTGCTGAATAGCCAGAAGTCACATGGAGCTAAATCTGGCGAATACGGTGCGACACGATATTGGTTGAAATTTTGGCGAAAACCTCACGAAGAATCAGTGCAGTATGCGAGGTTGCATTTTCGTGGTTGCAAAAATAAAAGTTGACGGTCCATAAATCCGGCCTCTGTTTACGAAAAGCGGATGGAATTCGGAGTGCACCATACTTCGATAATCGAAGAAAACTGTCAACATAATCTTGATTTTTGACCTGTTTTGACGTAGTTTTTTCGGCTTCGACTCACCTTTGCCACGATATTCGGCCAATTGATCGTCTGTTTGCGGGTCGTAAGCATAGATCTAAGAGTCATCGCCAGTAATAATGTATTTCATGACATCCTGGTAGGCGGAAAGCATTGTGGTTAACGCGACTCTGTTTTTCGTAAAAAATTAGTGATTTTGGAACCAATCGTATTTTCATTTATTTATGCTGAAATGATCTTTCAACATGTTTATAAATGATCCTTCCAATCTTCCAACGATGCCAGTAAGATCTCTGACTGTTAATTGCCGATTCTCCAGCACCAACTCCTTTATTTTATTGACGTGTTGATCATCAGTTGATGTTAATGGCCGTCCTGGACGTGGTTCGTTATCAACGCGTTCTCGACTCTCTTTGAATAATTTGTACCAATCAAAAACACTTGCTCGCGACAAACAATTATCACTGAAGACCTTTTCCCACATTCTGAACATTTCGGCACCAGAAATTTGATACTCACACAAAATTTAATGGAAGTTCTTTGTTGAATAATTTCACTGATCGTAAAAATCCGAAAAAGCCGAATGGCAAGTGTATACCAAACACTAATGATTATTTTGTTGTGAAATTTAGCAAAGATATCACTGACAGTCATACCTTCCTAGAAAAAAATATATTTTGGCGAATAAATTTTCGCGCGAAATTTAAATTAAAAAGTCTTACTATCTTTTGCCCACAGTTGTGTATTTATTTATTCAAGAAAAATAATATTTAATTACTCATAGGTGTAACATACATAAATAACACATAACATACATATATATAGTTGAAATATATACATTGCCTAACTCGAAACACAATAATCCACAAAAAAACTTCGAGATAGAGAGTCTTCGAGTTACGGAAGGAAATTTTTATGAAATTTGACTTCTGTTCTTCCAATTCAAGAGTTCGAGTTATAGAGAACTTCGATTTATATAAGTTTGGGTTGTAGAAGTTCGACTGTATATATACACCTTGTCAAGAGAGTATGGGGAATTCTTCATTTCCCCCTCTCATCTCCCGCTTATATGGAAGATAGGTAAATTTTTTTTCCTAGGTTGGCAGCACTGTCCTTAATTATGACGACTGATATAAACAGCTGCTGCAAACACACTTGTTGACACATCACGCTATCATTGGCATCCTTACTAAGTACAGTTGTACCAACCTAATTAAAAAAACATAGTAAAAAAAATTACTTGTCTTCCATATAAGCGGGAGATTTAATAACGAATTCCCGATACTTGATGGGCAGGGTGTAAATACATATGTTGTGTATATTAAGGTGGGTAAACGTTTTGTGGATTTTTGAAAAAATCTGCGTTGGACCTTTCTGTTACAATTAAGAGCTCATACTTGAGAAGCCATTCTTAGAGGTTTCTGTCAACCACTTTTTAAGACTACCTAGCAAAAAGACATTCCTTTTTTTTAACCCACCCTAATGTTTGTATGATCATAGAATAATAAATTCGAACAAAGGAATTCCTTAGCTTGATTTTTATCGGAACAAAGCGAAATACAACAACAAATAATAATAATGAAAAAAAAGATATTAATTAAAATTACTTCACGTTTCATGATTGTCTGCAATTGCTACCGTTCACTCATCGGCCATTGTGAGTATGTATTGATTAGCATATTTACAAATTTACAAACATACATATATGCAAGCAGACCTCACTCATAAGCGACTGTGTCGATATTCACTTCTAATGAATTAATTAATATGCATAACAAATTGTGATTTCGCTTACATGATAAAATTATAAGCATTTATTGCAGCAATACATACACAATAAATACAAACGTAAACGCAAGTAAAACACTGTGTCCGTATTGTAGTGAGACATATTGAATAACATCTAATGTTCGATGTTCAAGTGATAAAAACATTGCAAATGTATGTATGTACATATGTTAATTCAGACCAAACTACGTAATATTAAACAGACCAAGAATGTAATGTGTGAAAGAAAAAAAATAATTGAATAATTCTAGATAATAGTAATTATGATATACTTATTAGGTATCTATTGTAAGGCAGAGCAAAGCAGTGTTTTTATATTAGAATTTCCACCTTTTTAAGATTATATTGACAATATAAAAACAATTTTTTTAAATAATCACAACCCTTCAAACCTAAAAACACAAAAATCAATTCAAATATTTCTCATTTTCTCTCCAAGCTTCCTTTTTATGTAAACTAGTATGTGTCAGCACAATATAAATATTCCATTAACGTAGTACATATGTATGTATACAAGTATATAAGCACACCATAAATTTACTGCACATGCAACTCTGATAGTTATGCGCTTAATTAGCTTTCATTGCTCGTTCGGTTTCATACCATTTGTGCTTGTGGGCACCTCGGCGTACCTCAATCATAATAAAAGTAAAATATTTCTGCATAAAAACGTTGTAAATCGCGTTGGCATTCATAATTAAAGTGGACAGTTCTGATTTGCTGGCGCAGCGACGTGAAATACATTTTATTATTATAATAAATAGTTTTAATTACAGAGCGGGCATGCCATTAAGAAAACGAAAGTACTCGGAAAGCTGTAACAGGGAGAGGAAGTGAGATAACAGTGGATGCTTAGAAGTTCGGCTTTCAAGTCTCCATTTTTTTGTTGTGCAGAGAATGTGGAAAAGTTAGTGAGAGAGTGAGAATGCAAGCCGACGTTGACGACTATTTACGCTTGGTGAATTGCGAGACATTTAATCAAGTTCTGTAATTGTTAGATGGTTAATTTTTGCTTATTACATTACCTCTGGTAATATTATATTTAATGTCAGAACTGTCTGAGTAAGAGTTTTGTGAAAAACAGAAGCAGCTCCATACAAATCTAAATAAGTCAGACTTTATCCTCCCAAGGTTGGAATTCAAGAGTTATGGTAGTTTCAGGTGAGAATACCCTCTAGACGCGAATGGATAAGAGGTTTAGTAGGGGAGAATGATAAAACCTCTATCTATACCAACGAGTTCAAATTGGACTGCGGAGTGAGACGGCGGTATACTCAATGATCCCGAATTGTCTGTTTTTGTTGTTGTTGTTCTAGCGACAGTAAACATTCCAGAAATAATTTCGAGGAATGGTGGTGAGTTGACGGATGAAAACTTGGTTTCGTTCTGGTTAATTAGGCCCAACTGTTGTGGTTGGTCGGTCTCTGTCTCTATATCCGGCTACCAAACTCAGCCAGCGTCTTCCAAGCGAAAAGTAATAGGCATAGAGAAGACCTGTAAAGTTCTACAGAATAACTGATGGATGATACAGAAAGCGACCATTTACACGGATAGCCAGGCGGCTTTGCTCGCCTTATCAACCCCACATTTTATTTCTTGCGTGGTCAACAATTGCAAAAAGACTTTAAGCTCCCTGGCAGGTCAATTCCACTTGTCCCATTACACAGGAATATTTTCGGAGAGACTAATGAATTATTAAAGGAAAGCTTTATACTCATTTAGAACAAAAAGCTCATTGTAGATGAAACACCACAACAAGCAGCAAGATAACGTAGAAATGGTTGAAATATGACAGGAACAGAACCAAGGATATACTATCTAAGACCATAAATAGCTTAAAAATTGGAATGCCTTATAAGAATATTTGCTGTAGTTGCAAGCTCAAACGGAGTAAGGTAACGGTTCTACGCATCTCTGCGAGTTAAAATTTAGAGAGCGACGAATCGAACAAACAACTGGTGTAAATTAAATAGACAAGGTGAAGAATAGGAAGATTAGAGAAGATAATATTAAGGGTCGCTTAAGGGGAGCCAGCTTTAGAGGTCGATTTTTTTGAGGATTTTTTTTGGGAGGGAAAGAAATAATTGATTAAAGCGAAATTTCTAGGGTTATATATACATATTATATACATATGTACATATATTTAAACACCATCCGAAAATTTTTTGAATACGAAATCTTTGATATTCTGCCTTTGGGAAAGCAATTGCCTGATGCATCTCGCATGTGCATTTGTCGGACGGCGGTCAGGATGCAGTTCGCAATTTCTATCGGAACCACAAAATTCAGAGATTCATATTTATTAATAACTTATCTTCTAGTTAAACTAAGAAAATTCCCAAAAAAAAGTGTAAAATTTTACAATTTTTTAAAATTTGAAAAAAGTGGTTCTATCCTTATCTTATCTTAAGAAAAATCTTAAAAATAAAAAACCTAGAAATCGTGCGACAAAGTTTTCGCTTTCTGCCCAAGCTCTCATATATCTGCTAGACCATCGGTCACTATTCATCTATAACTTTGGGGACATATTCTTAGATAATTTTTAAAGAGGTGTAAGCAAGAAAAAACATCGCTTTTTTAAAGCTTCTAACGCAGACTCCCCCCTTAAGTTAGATATCCACTTTCTTTGACTGAAATAATCGGAATAATATTGTATTTGGTCTTTCAAATGAACCACAGGGTGGGATTCTCTCCTTTACTCTGGATCTTAGTGGTAAATGATCTATTGTAAGAACTCGAAAGTACATATAATTTTGCTCTCATGATTAAAGGAAAATGCAAGAAGTTTACGGAAGGCATTGTTTTCTTTATATTGTAAAAAAAAACTAAAAAAGTGGTGGGGGCTCTCAAAAAAATTGTGCTTTGGCTGACTGACCAGTTGTTGAATGATACAAAACACCCATGGACCAACACCTATTAAAAACAATCCTCTTTAAACCACAAACAGTTCCAAAATTAAGCTCAGAAAGGTTTCCTTGTATATGTAAGAGGAAAAGAAGTAACGGGTGATCCAAGAAGAGGTACTTTTTTCAATAGCTATTTGATGCCCGAAATTGAAACCCGGGATCTCGGGGACATTTGGTTTCAACAAGGGGCGCCACTTCTCACAGCGTCAATCAATGGATTTATTGAGAGAACACTACGGTGAGCAGATAGTTTCACGTTTTGGGCCGGCCGATTAACCACCAAGATCGTATGATATCACACCGTTAGACTTTTTCCTGTGAGTATATGTAAAGTCTAAAGGCCATGCGGACAATCCCACTTCGATTCAGGTTTTGGAACAAAACATTCGCCAGTTACCAGTCGAAATGCTCGAACGAGTCATTGAAAATTGGACTCAACGGATAAATTCGAAAAATAAATGTGAAATAATGTTCTCTCTCATGATAATAAACATTCGCCATTAAATTTGGAGCTTCTTTGTTTTTTCTTTAAAAAAGTAGGGAACCTCGAATATAGGCAATTAAGATTAATTTGAATCAGACTATATTAAACATGACAGTGACAGTGTTAAAATAAATGTTAAAAGAAGCAGGGCTACCGACAAATGGACGCAAGAAGGAATTACGAGACAGACTTCTGACACACTACGGTCTTCTTAACGATAACGGTGAAAGCGAGAGTGAGGTCGAATCAGTGGAGCCGCTTTGTGAAATAATTATAATGAAAGTTGTGTGTTCGATTTGCCACTCTCTTAAGTCTGGTGATCAAAAACCTCTTAAACAACTAGGCTTCACTACAATAAAAAGCGTAATAAACGCAAGTAGCAATGGCTCGTCAAATTTTATTTTTTTGTTTTGCTGTTTGGCACCATACTCCGCTATGCGCTCAGGCCAAAGAAGCTTCACGCTGCTTAGAAGAGTTACGCGTACTTTGGCAGCAATGAAAGTGCAGTGCAGCGATCGGTTTGCCACAACAAACGAAACGAACGATGTTTTACGACATACGAGAATGTTGCATCACACTGGGCTGCAGGGAGCGGGGCGAGCAAATTATACGCTAAATTTAAAGACAATCGAATTTGCGACCACAACAAAAGCAACAACAGATTAGCAAAAAATAAACGACGACAAACGAATTGAAGACCTCATTAACGTTGCGCTGCGCTCGTAAGCACGTGTGTATGTGTGCAGATAGCGGCGAAATTACACAATCGATGGATGAGGCAATCGTTCGCCGAGTGACAGAGATAATACCAAAACCATAACAACAACAACAAGCAGCAAGCCCGAAAATTTGGTAATAAAATAGCGAGCACAGGAATGCGCACATAGTCGTCTGCAGATGGGTACGAGCAGCGTACGAAACGTGCCGACTGCATGCAAATTACACATTTTCGCGCGCGTCCAATACCGTTAAGTGCCGCAATCGATAGATTGCACAGCGGCGGCATTTAATGACAGTTTTATTTTCGTCTTTCGCGTTATTTAAAGATTTCAAATTGCTCACTGCTTGTTGTTGTGGTTTTTGTTGCAGCCGCTTTCAAGTTTATTTCGGGCCGTTAAGTGCAAGCGGTGGGCGTTTTGTATGCGTTTAAGTGGCCGGCGCTGAGTGGCGCGGCATAACAATTGGACGACGACCATGCGGCCGTGAGTGTATGTGTGTGTGCGTGTGTCAAAATTGACAGTTAGGCAAAACAAGCAAAGAGAAATGTTGAATAATGTCAAAAAGAAACCGCATAAAAGTGCTTTACGAAAATACAACACTGAAGCGTTGGCGCGCATACTTGCGGCTAGTGCGTAGCAGGGGGGCTGCGGGGCGCTTGTGGACGCACTTAAGTACGTGTGCGTGTATGTGGCTGTCAACAAGCTGAAGGCTAAGCGTACGCGCGCCGCAAAGAAACCGAAAGTGGAGCATGTGAGCTCGCCTGCAGTTGCGTTTGTCAATGGAAAGCGCAGGTGGAGTAGAAGACCACAAAAACAAAAACACAAAAAACCATAATTTTTTCACTCGCAACAACAACAACAATGTGTGGTGTAGAAAAGAAATGCAAGAAAGTGTTTTGAATTTGGCACAGCAGCGAAGTTTGGCGCCGGCTTAAGGGGCACCACCGCACTCCGCGCTTCCTCACCAATACTAGCACAACGAAGCGCATACAACAAAGCGGTTTTGGCGCTTACAAGCAAGTGTTTGTGTTATGTCATGCTGTGTGCGCTTTTGTTGTGGGTGTTTGGAGACATTATTCGAGAGATGAAAAGGGCACACAAAAGCGTTGTCCGCTTTGTACCGTTAACAATGGCAAGGCAAATGAAGAAATGGTGTCACCAAACCAAAACGCATTTTTTGCAAGCAATTTAAGTTTGGTTTTGGTTAAATTACAATTTGCTAATTTCTGCTTTAATTTTTTATTTCTCTTTACTTCATCTTTTTTTTAACTTTTTCCAAATTTTCTCTAGTTAAAGAGCAAAGGTGAAATTTCACCTTCTTGCATGATCTAAGCTCCGAAATAAAACCGCTGAACTTACAAATTTAGATCGATAGCTAGAATAATTTTTAAAACTCTATAAATTCCCAATTGATATTATCAAGAAGTTGCTTGGAAATCAAATTCTCTTAAATGGATATAATCACTTGTGATATTTTTTTATTTTTTTCTTTGAAATTTTTTATTCCTGTGAAAGTACATTCGATGCCAATATGTATGGAACTCGATTTCTATTGCATGGCCACCACCGGCACGCTCGCAGAACCAATTTTCGACGGTTTTCAAACATAAATCGGTCGATTTTCAGGATGCAATGGTGACTCATGGAGTACGTGTAGATTGCTGCCTGACCAATAACGGATATTTTGCTTATTGACGAAGCCATTCAGCCAGAAATGAGCCTCATCGCTGAAGATGATTTTTCGAAGAAAATCCGGATCATTAGTCATCATCATGGTTGCTCAGCCTCAGGCCAAGATCTTTTTGCAAAACTCGCCACAACGACGTCCCAGAGATGCCCAACGCTTGAGAACGACGTGTGAGAGGCTGATTTGGGTTCTTCTCAATTCATGCGCTAGCGGCAGCAATATTCTCGATACTACGGGCGCTTCTTTGTCTCGCTGGCACGGGAACATTTTGTACTGTGCTTGTGGATAAAATTTTTTTCAAATCTCAAATGTTGATCTGACAGGACGATTATGACGACCATAAACTGGACTCTACTTTATAAACTGGACGTAGTGCTCTTAAAGTTGAGGCCACTGACTCCGAATTTCAGTAGTAAATTTTAATAATTTCTACTCGTAGATAGATCATATACCTTTCCATATGAAATCGGTCTACTTTTGTAGCGTCCTATTGAAAACTCCGACATTTGGTTGTCAAATCTTTATTTTTTATTATATCCATACACTGACGTTGGGTGGGGTTATTAGATATTGACCTTGTCTCATAAGCATTTTAGCCTATACCTCCTAACCACTAGCCAAAATTATGCTCTACTTGATTACTACAACTTGTTTAACAATTCTCCTTAAATTTTCGATTGAATTCAGGTCCAGTGCCTGCGTTGGTTAGGACATTACGTCGATCCTTTCTGATGCAAACCACGCCTTAGCTAGTTTGATGGTATGTTTTGGGTCGTTATTCAATTCAAACGTCCATTTTTATAGACATTTCCCAACTGGTAAGTGATAACACAACATCCTTCAACAGGTTTACATACCCTGTTCGATTCATGATGCTATATATCAAATATGTAGGACCAATACCACAGTACAAAAAGCAAGCCCATACCATAATACTCAGACACCATGTTTAAAAATATTTGGTAGTTTACCTGGTATGATATTATGAATTTGGTAGTGGACGGACATCATTAATGGACCCTGTTTCTCCAAAAAGGAGCAATTTAGCTTTCACAGATTCACCGCATTCCGCCTTTTTGCAAATGGCTGATTGAAGTGTGCTTTTGCGACCACATGTTTCTTTATCAAAAGAATTACTTACTTTGTTGCAAATAGCATTCTACGATTTGTAAGAGTAGTAAGCTTCAATACAATTTTTTATTATTTTGGTTAGAACTTGATTTTAAAAATCATATACTCTATCTGTCCTACAATATTAATTATTTTACATTTTCCGCCTTGATTCTCTGCTGTATTATTATATTTTACAGCATTGTATATCATTGTGAAGCTGTATACCAATATAGATTCGATTCCCTGTAGGTTTTGTCTTGTTTCCTTAGCTTTGTTATGAATTTCTCTCTCTACCTAGTAAAAACGAAAGAGCCCTGGGATTTCAAACAAATTTCAACAGAAAATAAGTAAGTCATTTAAATATCTTTATTTATCACAGCTATCTAATCATGATTTCATTTATCGATCCCTAACGACAAGCGCTACTATTTCAAAGAACAGCTTGGTTTTTCAGAAGCTATAAGAATGTATCATTCAAAACGCAGTAGAAGCAAATATTAGGTTGTCAAAAAAGTTTTGCGGTATTTTCGCTAGTTGGCGCTGAAAGCGCGTAGTTCTAGTTTTATTCGTCGCATCGGGTTATGCTACACCTTTTTGGAAAGCTCATTTCGCGCGCTAACACTTGTTTGATTGATTGTCGTTTCTTTTAAGTCGTTCGTGAGTTATAGCGTCGCAAACATGGAGCAAAATAAAGAGAAAATACGGCATATTTTACAGTACTACTGCGATAAAGGCAAAAATGCATCTCAAGCCGCCAATAAAATTTGTGCAGTTTATGGACCCGATACAGTTTCCATTTCAACCGCACAACGATGGTTTCAAAGTTTTCGTTCTGGTGTAGAGGTGGTCGAAGATGCGCCACGCTCCGGAAGGCCTGTCGTCGAAAATTGCGATAAAATCGCTTAATTGGTCGAAAGAGACCGGCATAGTAGTCATCAAACCGTTAAAAACCATTTGAAGAAGCTTGGAGTCACTAAGAAGCTCGATGTATGGGTGCCACACGAATTGATTCGTTTTTCAAATTTGAAAGGTATTTTCTTCCAAAATAATCACTCGTGTTGACTTTGAGGTCAAAATACGTTAGGAAAGATCTTTATATATTAGAAGCTGTTGCACTACCATTTTCATGTACAGAACTGTATTTACATATCGTGACCTAAAATTTAAAATAACGTAACAACACTTTTCATAAGCTTACAGGCGAAGGAAAAACGATAAAATAGAAAGCACTCAAATTGAAAAAAAAAATTAGTTTTGGTTATAAAATGGTTATATATTGGTTATCATACACTCATATTGATACAAAATTTGAGTTTTGGTTATAAAATGGTTATATATTGGTTATTTTATCTAACAGCGTTTTTCGATTTTTTTTTGTTGATACATTGTTTTGTAGTTTAGGTGACGATGTATTTAAGAATTATTTTCTAAAAGTTTAATTTTATATGAGAAAAAGTTGCGGAATTATTAGCGTATTTGTAAGACTTTTTAAACTTAGTATAATCGATATAATTTTTATTTTTAAGCCACTCTAAAGTGTTGTTTTTACAAAAACTTTATTTTTGGGAAGCCGACATTTTGAACAAAAATAAAATTTTTAAAAGATATAAAAACCTTTATATGTGACCTGATCTACGGAAAGGGGGCTTAGGTGTCAAAAAATCAATTTTCACTTTTTAGTTGATTCGGATGGAAGATGACATGTAACAGCTGTTTCACAGAAAACTAGTTTTCGCACGTTAGCTCCCTTTTCGTAGACCAGGTCACATATGCATTTTGATCTATCTGTTTGGATGGCAGACAGACATATGGTATAGTGGTCCGATCTGAATAATATATTCGGATATTGTAGTGCTGCCTTAGATAATAATTTGTGCCTAATTTAGTAAAGATACTTTATAAAATAAAAAAGTTTTCTATGTAGGGGCTTGAGATGGATCGGTGAGTTTGTACGGCAGCTATATGCTATAAGAGTTCGATCTGAAATTTTTTTCAGACATTGTAGCGATGCCATGATAATAATCTACGCCAAATTTCGCGAAAACATCTTACCAAATAAAAAAAATGTCCATACAAGGACTTAAGATCCATCAATCAGTTTGTATGGCAGCTATAGCCATAGTGATCCGAGGGCGGTTTTAAGAAATGAGCAGCTTCTTGAGGACAAAAGAGTAAAATTTCAGAGCGGTACCTCAAAAACTGCGAGACTAATTCGAGTATATACAGACAGACGGATCAAATCGTCACGCTCATATCCGAAGTTTGCTACTGGATGTAACAAACTTCGTGGAAAACTAAATACATCCTATTCAGGGGTATAATAAAATGTATTTCCATAATCAATTCCAAAATATATTATACTGCACCCTGTATAGTGCTCACTCAAGCACTCGCAGAGCTCAATCATATTCATGTAGTCGGTGGCATTTGCAGCTAATCGCTTACTCGTGCGTTTCTTAAAGAATTACACAACAATTGACGGCGGAACACCTAAATAATCAATCAGCAGCCCACATTTTATCCGCAAGTGGCATTTAACGCGCCAACTGCCAGCAAGTAACATATATACACACACACTCACACAAACACAAACACGGCTTTATGGGTTTCGCAAATCACTCACTATAGATACTTAGCGTACGTAATATGCGGTAAAACAATTGAATAACATGACGATTACATTTCCATACAATCAACCGCCCTCTGTGACCGCACCGCGCCCGCCGTGACCAGCCAGGCGACTACTGCCTGTTTAGCATATGCAGCGTTCAGCGTTCAAAATCTTGCCTCAACTCGGTTAAGCGTTACGACCCATATCATAACCGTTAACAGCAGACAAATGTGATACTGACAAATAAAAGCGATCGATACAACAACAAAAACAATATGTACACGATTAAACAACTTTGGTGCGGGTTTGAGCGTGTGTGTGTGTGTATGAGAGTGTTTGGCGCAATTTGCCGAACCCCAAGCGACATGGCAGTTAACTGCAATTTTTGCGCCACATTTCCTCCCCCTCTGCCGCCCTGCCGCTCACTCTGCACTGTCAATTGATTGCTGTGCAACATATTTAACTACTTGCCCCATATCAGCGGCGCTACCATATTGCACAGTTGCAAACGAGTAGGCAACGACACCGAGACACACACGCACACACATACACGCGTAAAGGCACACATACTGGCGGTTATAAGTGCATTATCGTGCTCTTATACGGTTCAGCAGCTTGAAATTTGCATTTCTCACGTCACAGTTAAAGCGTTTTTCGCGTTGCAGTTGTTGTTATTGTTGGCTGATGTTGCTGTTGTTGGTTGTCAGTAATATTGCTGTCCCGATTGCCGTTGCTTTTCATGTTTTGCTGCTTGTTTTTGGTCGCTGCGTTCGATTTGTTGCATTTGCCACATTTGCTTTGCCATATTGCAACATCGCCACAAAAATTATCACCTTCCGACATGTTGCACGCAGTCCATTATGTGTGCTACGCTGCTGTTAATAGTGCAGTTGGGTTTTGTTGTTGTTTTTATTATTGGTGTAGTTGCTGTTTTTGGTTTTGGCATACATTGTTTTTGTTGTTATTGTTATTGGTTTGGCATAAATTGTTGTTGTTGTTGTAATTGGTTTGGTATTTGTTGTTGCTGTCTTTGGTGTCTCTTGCTGCTATGTTTGCCTTTTTCTTGTTGTTGTTTTTTTTGTTTGTTTTTGTTGTTGTTTTGGTTGGTTTTCTTGTTGTTGTGTTTTTGGTTTTCTCTGTTGTTGTTGTTGCTATGCTTTATATTTGTTTTTGTTGTTCTCTTTGGTGTTTCTTGTTGTTGTTGTTGTTGTGTTTGGTTTTCTCTTGTTGTTGCTATATTTGATAATTGTTGTTATTGTCTTTGATATTTCTTGTTGTTGTTTTTCTTAGTGCTCGGTGTTGTTGTTGTTCTCTTTGGTGTTTCTTGTTGTTGTTGTTGGTTTAGTATTTATTGTTATTGCTGTTAATATTATTATGATTTTCTTGTTGTCTTTCCCGCACTTCGTTTTGTTTTTGCTTTTGATCGTGTGACACCATAACCAATATCCATCCAAGCTTACCACAAATTTCTTTCGGTTTACTGACGAAGTTGTTTGTGGCGCTGCTCAGCAGCTTTGTGGTTGTTACGGTTAAATAAAAAGCGTTGAACCACATTCTCATTTTTACAGCGCAAAAGTCGCTCTTTCGTTGCCTCGCTTCCCCTGGTTTGACTCATTCATAGTAATCGTATTAAAAAAGCATCGGGTAGAGGGGACTCTTTAGTATTACCACCGAACAGCATATTCGTTTTATTTTAAGCTTTAGTCGCCCATATTTATTATCAGCGTAATAATTTTATTCAGCGCTTTGGAGTCATTAATCTGCTACTCGCTGTCCCGCCTGCTCTCAGCGGTCCGAAGTGCTTCGCTGTTGCATAATCGAACTGAATTATATTTACTACGAGTTGCCACAAACTGCTTTTGTTATTTTTTCTGGTATTTGTGGTAGCTGCGGTGGCTTTTCGAGATTTTTTGGAGTGATTAAATTTGAATTTATTTTATTTCTTCGCTACTTTCGTAATAAAACAATCATTCCAACTGAGATCAATGGACACTGTTGACTTAGTGTTGACGTGAGATATGCAAGACGATTTGCAAACGCTGATACCGAAATGCATTGCTGTTATTCTATAATCCTTCCTTCTTTTTGTGTTATTTACAGTAACTTAAAATATTCTTCCCGACCAAAAAATGGCATAAAATCGCGCGATTATTTTTTACAACTTTCAACGTGGATTAACTCAGCGACAGAGCATCGATGAAATTAATTAAATTTTTGGCGATGAAGTTGCATTAAAGACCAGTGTTTATCGATGGTATGATGAATCCAATCGAGGCCGTAGATCACTCCAAGACGAATTTCTCCAAGGGCCATCCAAAATCATTCCTTGTTCCGGAAACTTTTGATACTGTGCGCAAACCGACACTTTGTTGATCGCTCAAAAAAGGCTCGTGTCGATTGGTCGAGAGAAATGTTAAAAAATATGATAATGATGCTTCGAAATACGTCTATGGAAACATGACAGGTCATGAATCGTGGATTTATACGTATGATCCCGACAGCAGTCGAGTCTATGGGTGATTCAAAATGAGCCCAATCTAACAAAAGCTGTTCGCACAAGAACTTCCACTAATTGGTTGCCTGTTTTTTGGAAAAAACTAGACAAATCGCAACAATACCACTAGAACAACGCAGAACAGTAATTATGAGTGATGCATAACCATTTGTTTGCCAGTTGTCATTCAAGTAAACAGGAAAACCAATCGCTGAAGGCGTATGTCTCTTCACACTAACAATGCGAGCTTTCACACATCGACAGAAACAACTAAATTTTGGAGCACTCAATACTTCGATTTGATGACTAAACCCCAATGAAGTCTTGACTTGGCACCGAATGACTGCTTTTTATTCCAGTACGGAAAAAAAACTAAGAGATCAACGTTTTTCGACACTTCAAAACGCATGTTTTTGAGATACCTCACTCAGAGTGGCAAAAGTGCTTCGACAATTGGTTCAAACGCAAGCAAAAGTATATACATCTTAATGGAGAATATTTTGAAAAACAATAAAGCGATTTTCAAAAAAAAAAAAAATAATAAACGTGTCATACTTATAAAATTGGACCATTGTAAGATCATATGATAGGTCATATAAAC
Source organism: Bactrocera neohumeralis (assembly GCF_024586455.1). Taxonomy (NCBI): domain Eukaryota; kingdom Metazoa; phylum Arthropoda; class Insecta; order Diptera; family Tephritidae; genus Bactrocera; species Bactrocera neohumeralis. Next base: position 47,403,769 of record NC_065923.1, read on the forward strand.
TTAAAAAAATTTTAAGATGTCGAACTGGAAACATTACTCAATAAAGATTTTTTCCAAACACAAGAAGAGCTTGCAGAACCGTTGGATTGAGTGACTTCCAGCCACTTCAAAATGTTTCAAAAAAAGCCCGCTATATTCAAAGCAAGGAAAATTGGAAGCCATATGATTTGAAGTCAAGAGACATGAAAGACGTTTTTTATATGTCAAAAACGCTGCTTGAACGCTACAAACACAGCCGTATGTGCCACATATTGTGATTGGAAATTAAAAATGGATCCAGAAACCGAAAAAAACCAATCAAATCAACGGCAAAGACGAATATCCATGACACCCCAACATAAAGTTCTGTATTTGGTGGGCCCTTTTAAAACTTGTATTAAGAGCTTCTAACACCGGGTGAAACCATTAAAGGGGAACGCTACCGACAACAAGTAATCAAATTGAAGCTAGCGATTGCCAAAAAACAGTGGAATGTGTGACTAGACACGAGGCAATGATTATACATCATGGCAACGCTCAACATCATCTTGCAAGACTGCTTAAAAACTATTTGGAAAACGGCGGCTGGGAACCCACTCACCTCACCTACCTTATAGACCATAACAGGCCCCAGCGCTTGATGAAGACACACCACATTGGAGCACGGTTTACATCAGAAAAGGGTTTCAACATAAGACGTGATTCATTATTGATCGACAAGCCAGCCAGCCAGCCAGCCAGCGTAGTACTTTTGGGATGGAATCCACAATTTACCAGAAAGCTGGGAAAATGTTATGGAAAGGATGAAAGCTCACCATGAAAGAGTACTTGGTATTGGACTGGAAATCGAGAGGATCTACAAACAATCCATTTATAAAGAAGCAAGCTGAGAACATTTATACAAAGATCATGTTCTAAACGACGGTCCACATAAATGTTACATAAGATATGATAAGCTTTATGAAAACTGTAGGGCTGAGTCAGTTGCGTGTTATGTAAGCCTCACGCAAAGATAACTCAAACTTTGATTAAGAGATTTCACAACTAAATCGATTGTGTACAAATAACTGTGAGTTATTCATAATTTACTTGCAAACAAAATCAGTGTAATCGAAACCTACAACAACAAACATACCAATACAGAAGGCACGACGCGTGTTATGTTGAGCAATTTCCCGCTGCAATTAACGGTAAAGGTAAAAACATATCAACAATTTTGAATGCAATGCAAGCAACGAGTTCGAGGCCCTTTGAATTAGGTATTCTCAGCACACAGTGGAACGTGGCGGCTTATCGCTCTGCGAGTCGCACCTTCACACACCGATTAAACACAAACATGCATACATGGATACATGCATCTAATGCTTATATGTTTAATGAATTCAAATGTAAATATTAGTGTTAGAATGCACTGGGAAAATTGTTGCGATGGCGCTGGTGGCGTTACGTCAAACTTTCACTGCAACCGCGGCGTTGTGAAGAAATTTCCATAAAGGCATAAACAAATATACATACATGCATGCTGTTTATGCCGAGGTTAAAAGCGCCGTGTAAACAAGTGGCGTGTGCGCAGGTCCAAATGCTAACATTAGCGTATGCGCAGGCGCGTCTGTTTTGTATGCTGTGCGCGTTTTTATTCAGTTTTTGGCATTTATTTGTTCGTTATCGCCGTCAGAGGTGAAAACACTGCGACACCTGCTTGCTCGGCGCACAAAATGCCAAAAGAAAAATAACTTTGATAACAAATAAGAGTCGGTATGTATGTGTATATGTATGTAGTTGTTGTTGCTGGCGCTTAAAGTGTTTATTTGGCGTTTTAAATAACTTATTCACAAAGGGCTTAAGTAAGCGGCAAATAAACATCATGAAAAATAATAAAGAGAAAAAACATTTCATAAAATATAATTTAAGCTATTTTTATGATCACTTTGTACGGCAGCTTTATTCTGTAGTGTCCCAATCTGAACTAATTTCACTAAAGCCTTCTACAACAACCCAAGCCAAATTTCTTGAACATATGTACATATATCGTCAAATATATGTAAGTATTTTCAATACAAGAACTTGACTCCGATCGTTCAGTTTGTAAGACAACTAAGTATATGCTATAGTGATTCAATATCAGCAATTCCGACAAATGAGTAGCTTCTTGCAGAGAAAAGGACGTATGCGAAATTTCAAAACGATATCTCAAAAACTGAGAGACTCGTTCACATATATACAGACGGACATGTCTAAGTCGCCTCAGTATATATTTTTTATATTTTAAAGCAGTTGCGTAGCTACAACTTCAGGCGCCCGGGGCCAAGGATGTTCTGCCGCCCCCTTTTTGAGGTGGTTCGAACAAAAGTGAATTTTTACAAAATACCTTCGATATTAAGTATATAAAATTTAGGAACGCCACGCAAATTTTGAAGTTCCAAAATTCTCACAATACGGTTTTTGAGGAAATTGATAGTAAATTTATAAGACATCTTATTAAGAGCCATAGAAAAAACTCATTTTTGCCCTATATCTTGTACACTTTTGACACAATTTGCAGGAATGTTTGCCCGAATTGGAGTTTTTAAATACATTTTGCCGCCCCCAAGAAGTTGCGCCCGGGGCGACGGAAAGATCTTGGCCTACATCCTTACAAGATCAAATTGACACAAGAACTGAAGCCGCGATTTACAATGCAGCTGCAACAAAACGTTTCTTTATGGACAGAAATATAGCATTAATGGACTGGCCCGCTATAAGTCCCGACTTAAACCCCATGGAAAATCTCTGGGGAATACTTTCGCAGCAAGTTTATTCCGGTGGTCGACAATTTGATACTGTTAGAGATCTAAGGAAGTGTATTGCAGCCGAATGGAAAAAAATACCCATTTCCACCCTTCGCTCTCTAATTGAATCCATGCCGAGGCGCATAAACACCGTTATTTTGGCTAACGGTAGCCATATTAGTTATTAAAACTTCGAATATGTTTGATTTAATATGAAATATTTGTTTGTACGCTATAATTTTTTCGTACCAAGTGTATTGAATTATTGAATTATTTTATTAAGAAGAAGTAATTTTTTGTTTTAAATATTGAGTAAATAGTTCTCGATGTTGATTCCATTAATAAATAATATAAAAAATAATCATATGAAATTTAAAGATGCATAAAAGAGATTTTTAGCTTGTACACTATACTTATTTCGTGGACTGTATTTCCTGTGAGGCTACGTCAAGTCTATGGTATATGCCAACAAGCCAGCGACGATTGATGAACTTCGTAAGAATATTGAATGTGAAATTGCAGCAGTATCGGCCAATTTATGCTTGAAACCCCGTGGTGGCCATGCAAAAGAAATCAAGCTTCATACATAATGGCATCGAATGTACTTTCACAGGCACAAAGAATTTCATTTTGTAGCGCTCTTATTGATAAATCCGTTATAATGATCAAAAAGACATTAACAAAGAGTATAATATGAACCGATTACTTTGCAAAAACCATACAGTTCATATGAACACCGAAAACAGAACATCAAAAAGTGTACAAAATGAGTTTAAAGGTGGAAGGCAATGGCAAAATCTCTACAAATATCAAAAGAACCTGTTGAGCGAGCTCACATTTCATCAATTCTCTATATCGCAAGTCAATTCCATATAGTTCCGAAATCAAAATCGAAATTGGCCTCCAGATCTGGCTCAGTGTCTTTTGCCTGATTAGCGGACATTTTAGAGAATTGTCGCTGGAAGACAATTAACGGGCAATGAAGTGGGGTCGAGAAGTCAAGAGATCGCTATAATCGATATACCGATCTTTCTACATCGCTATTCGATAGAAAAGTTAACAATCATATGTTTCGACTTCTCCATTTCACTTAAGCTCACAAATACTAAAACGCTTTCAAATAATAAGCTTTAAAGCAGAGTTAAAAATTATAAAACAAAAAAAATAAAACAAAAATAAAAATAAAAAAACTAAAAATAAAAAAATAAAAATAAAATAAAAAAAATAAAAATAAAATAAAAAAAATACAAGACAAAGAAGAACAACGAAATTTTACGACTTCAGCTCCAAAAATATAAAGGAAAAGACTGCAATTAAAAAAAATTAAATTACAGACACCAAATACGAGTAATAAATCAGATTTATTGCAAAGCGTGCGACAGTTGAGCTTCAGTTTTAAATTTATGGATTCCGCTTAATTAAATATTCCGTGAAATATGGCAACGCAGGCACTATTATGACTTTATATACAGGCGAAATCACACACTTTAACGCTTGCAAGGCAGAGTTTTCAAAGTACAACTGTCTAACGAAATTGACGCGTCTGACAGTTAGTCAACAAACCTGTCAGTCAACCTAGCTGTCAGTGAAGTGCATTCACTCCTCGGTTCTTGTATCACTAGTTGATTAGTTGGCTACTTGATAGTTCGATCATAGAAATTATTACGAAGTCTGCTGTAAACACCATCTGGCTGCCAACAACTACGCCCATTTGATTGGTGATTGCTTTTTGCCGAAGTGTAGAGTCAGTGTAAAGTACTGCCGGCCGGTGGAAATAGGTGGAAGTATTGTAAATAATGTTTTCACAGTTTCGATGTAGTTTAATAGTGCAGCAAACATATTTAACCATTTTATGCGGTTGGAAAATGAGACATCGATTTTTGCTATATGTAGTACCTCTTAAGCCTTTAGGTCCAAATGAGAAGCTGGCATTAACTTGGGAGCAAGTAAGAAAAGAGCTACTTCGGATAAAAAAATATGCCAAGGATAAATAATATACACCATATATACCATAGTAGTATAGGTATTTGTTAGAACCTTTTTCAGCACTGTATGTATAGATCTTTTTTCTAAAAGAAATTGTCAGTCGTAGGATCCGCTATTTTAGCCAGTGTTGAACAAGTGGAACTCTACTACATTTTTAAACAAACCAGTTCCAAAAGAACACTCGCTAAAGTAACAAAATGTTCGACAAAACAGAACAATTTTTCTGTTGTTCCTACTTCAATGAGATTGGTAAACAAAAATGAGTCACTTTCAATAACACAGCTCAAGAAGAGGAAAAATTTCGTTATCCAGGATATTTGAGCGAATTTTGATGTTTTGAAGTGTTCAAATTACGAGTTCATTCATAAAAGTATTTAACGTGCTCGTGTTTCAATCTTATATTTTAATCGACTATCGGCTTGTTAGTAGTAAAATTTATTTTTTCCGGTTAAAATAAGGGTTCTGTGCACCTTTTTCGCGAATACAAACAACACGTGTAATCCCCACTCTCACTCTCAAGCCACATATCGAAAGAAGATTAAAGAAGTTCTTAATAAAGAGCAAACGTGGCGATATTCAGTCTACAAAATGTCTTGTTGTACCCAATAAAAAGTGAGTTCTAAAAGTGATCCCCATGTTCCCAGAAACAATGACGTCACCACATTCCCAGAAATCTGAACAGTCTGCCAGAGGAAGTCAATAGGAGGGTGAAACATCTTCCAAAGTTATTTCCAGTTTAATGTGAGACCAACTTAGGACTGTTAAAGAAATGTACTATATCAAAGCACTGGACGCGAAAGAAGCTTGTTTTAACTATGATTGAAGAATGTTTTTAAAGCTTATTCTTATTCTGGCGTATACAACGCTTACGCCATTATAGCCGAGTTAACAACAGCGCGCCAGTCGTTTCTTCTTTTCGCAATTTGGCGCCAATTCTGGATACCAACTGCAGTCAGATCTTTCTCCACCTGATCTCTCCAACGGAATGGAGGTCTTCCTTTCCTCTGCTTTTACCAGCGCGTACTGAATCGAAAACCTTCTAAGCTGGAGTGTTCTCTTCCATCGGGACAACAAATGACCATAAATTTTCCGCAAAACTTTTCTCTCTCCATGCCTCCGCTTCCATATAGAAGGACGGTAATAATGAGGGGCTTATAGAGTTTGGTCTTTGTTCGTCGCGAGAGGACTTTACTTTTCAATTGCCTGCTTAGTCCGAAGTAGTACCTGTTGGCAAGAGTTAATCTGCATTGGATTTCGAGGCTGATGTTGTTGATGCTGATTCCAAGATATAGGAAATTATCTACGACTTCAAAGTTATAAATGCCAGCAGTGACGTCTGATCCACGTCGAATTCGATGACTGTTTGTTTGATGTAAACCCGAGTTTTTGCGTTGATATGTGTAGATGGATGAAACATGATTTCCATTATTTTACACCGAAGTCCAATCAACAGTAATCCGAGTGAACTCGCTCCAAAGCGTGTAAAACGCAACAATCGGCTGCCAAGGTTGTGACGTTTGTATTTTGGATGTGCATGGAATAATTTTTATGGACTACTTTCAAAAAGAAAGAACCATCAACGGCGACTATAACACAGCGTTATTGGACCGTTGAAGTACAAAATCGCCATTAAACGGCCGCATTTGAAGAAAAATAAAGTGCTGTTTCACCAAAACAATGCGCCGTATCACAAGTCACTGAAAACGATGGCAAACAGCCTTGAGTTGGGATTCGAATTGCTTCCGCGTCCACCATATTCTCTTTTCAGATCTGGCCTATGTTGAAGCAACGACTACAAAAATACTAACCTCAGATATACAAAATTATACGTCATTTACATATTTTTCAAATACCGTATTTTTGTAAATTTTTATTCCGCTATCATCATTGGTTCTAATTTATATATTATACAGATAAGAAATTTTCAAAATAGCGAAAAAAGAGAACCGATTTCGCCTATATTTCTCCAGAAGACTTATACACCGAATTTCATGTTGAATATGCAAGTATCAAAAAAAAAGTTGGAGAAAACTTAGTGTTTCTGACTTTTTTGTTATAAGCAGTGTATCACCCTTGAAGAACACTGTGTTCTATAAAAGTAAACGAATTTTGCCAAAAAAAAATGTGTTCACTTTGGTAGACCGAAGACTTTTCAATTGGTATTTTTTAGTGAAGGCAAGGCTGCAAAATCATATGCCAAAAAACTAGCTAACTCTTCAGCTTATCTGATATAGACTTTTTCATAAGTCTAATCCCAACTATTTTGAGAAAAAAAAAACGGCCAAGAAACTTCTGACGAGAAGTGCTCAGCTGTCTGCTTTCTTGGAATGATTATTGCTCTAATTAAAGAACCGTAACATATTTTGAGAAATCAACCTTCTTTCGATCCGGGTTCCGCTTTATAACATTTTTTGAACTTGTTGTTTACTGCAAAAGTATTGCTCAAGGCATCAAACCATTTTTTCGTATTATTAAAAATATGTTTTTGTAGTTCGCTGTGACTCTCTTTTTACAACACTTACTTAGGTTTATTGATTTATTATTACAACGAAATAATGCTCTTAATCGATTGTTATTGTAATTTTTTTTACCAAATGATCTTTTGATTTGCGTCATGACAACTCGCCTTTACGTCGACTTCAAAATACAATTTTAATTTATTTTGTAAAAGCTTTTTTCACTTTTCATTGAAAAAGTTGGCAATAAACGTCGCTATTTCAGAGACTCACAGGCATAAGTCGGCACGCATGCGCAGCACTCAGTAGGCAATGCGCTTTTAATTTGCAAACAAGAGGCGAAGCGAGCGAATGAAGACCCGGCGCTTGCGCCATCACAAAGCGTTCGTCTACCGTCAACGACCGCCGCCCATAAGCCGACAGATTGTTGACAATTTTTTCAGTATTTTATTTCTTACTTTTTGCACACTTTAATCTCCGCTTTAAAAAGCACTACAATGTGGCATGAGCTGGCAGTGCAGTGAGGGGGCACAAGTATATTTAATTGACTTCTCGGCGCGCGTCGGTTTTTCGTCTCAACGGCAGTGCGCATGCGTAGCTGGGCAGCAGTTGTACGCGGTTATTTATGACTGCTCTCCGCTGGCATGCTGTTTAACCCCACTTCGCTGCTAAATTCCTTTTTTTCTGTTGTTTGGTGCCGTGGCTTGTACGCTTGTCTTTTGAAAAATGCCAGTTCCCTGTTCAATTAAGGGGTCCCATGCGAATTCTGCGCATTTGCAGTTGCACAAGCTTCAATATGTATGAGTGTTGGTGTGTGTGTGTGTGTGCATCGGCAGGCTGCTACTTGTTTTCGCTTAAGCAGTGACGCAAATTCATATAAATTATATTTGGTGTGTCTGCAATATTATTGTTGTTGTAGCACATTTTTATTTTTGTAGCGCGTCTCCGCTGCCACTTCGTTTCAATAGAAACGCAATTTCGCAGCGTCACCACATGGCAATCTCTCCACTGGTGTGTGGAGTAAACGCGCAACGTCGCGTTTAGTCGCCTGCTCCCCCCTCACCGCTTGTGCGTCACATGCCAGCGTCAGTGTGGTAAGGTCAAGGTTGCAACACCACAACGCTGCGACTTCGTAGGAGCTACGGGAACATGTGCACGTTGTGAATGAGGGAAGCGAACAGAAAAAGGCGGTTTATATTAAGTATACAACAACTTTTTATATCGAACCAACGGCGATTATTTTAACATTGTGTTTTGATGAAGATGCGCTTGTTTGACCAGTTGCGTTCAACAAGTTTCATTTAAAAACTCATTTTCAACATTTTTCGTATTTTTTCCAAATTTAAATTTTTCGTACAAAGTTTTCTCCAAGTCATGATTAGCTTGTCCAGCGTGCTTTTAATAATTAATTCGTAGACATGCATTATGTTGTAAAATTGATGATGCAACAAGAAAAAAATTGAAGTTCGTGGGATCGAGGGAATGTGACGAACCATGAATGTGAGAAATGGTTGGTATTGTGAAGAGAAGGAAAGAGAAATAGGGAGCGAGAGCTAAGGAAATGTGAGAAATGGATGGTATTGTGAAGAGATGGGAGTGGACTTAACACTAAAGAAGGGAAGAGTAAGCGAGAGCTTAGGGCACAATAGACCCTAGGTCGCGGTGCAATCCTCATTTAATTATTATCTTAAGCGAGAGCTTGAGAAAGAGAGCAAAAGAGGGGAGCGCGTAAAAAACATGGTCCTGTAGCACATCATAGGAGGTAAACTTCATTTCATTTAAGTTGAAAAATATAAGAAGTCATGAACAGACTTTAAGAAGCATCTACATTTTTTTCTAAGAAACATATTGTATAATCGGTTTCAAATTTCAAATAAAAAATTTTATTACACGAATTAGTCTGGTATAAGAACTGGTCCTAACCATGGAATGATGAATCTCCATTGTTATTTTTAAAATAAAATATCTTTCTATAACATCAAAAATCCCTTCACAAAGAATTTAGAAAAAGTTGGGCATAGGGAGGTTTCCTTTTATATTTCGGTATTAGGGAGCAAAAACTAATTTTAATCATCGAAATTCGCTTTATTGTTTTTCAAAATATTCTCCATTAAGATCTATACACTTTTGCAAGTTGTTTAACCAATTATCGAAACATTTTCGCCACTCTGGTTGAGGTATCTACAAAACATGCGTTCTGAACGCTGCAACCGCCTTTTCAAGTGTCGAGAAACGTTGATCTCTATGTTTATTTTTTTCGTACAGGAATAAAAAGAAGTCACTCGGCGCCAAGTCAGGACTATGCGGAGGATAACTCATCAAATCGATGTTTTGAGTGCTCAAAAATGCTTCAGTTTAGTGAGTGAGAGCATGCATTGTCGTGTTAAAGAGTGATCCGTCTGCGGTAGTTATTATTTCTGATTTCTTGAAAGACAACTGGCAAACAAACGGTTGTGTACCACTCAGAATTTACTGTTCTGCATTACTCTGATGGTATGGTTGCGACTGCCAACTATTTGCTTGGAAGAGCTTCGTGTGCGAACAGCTTTTGTTAGATCCGGCCCATTTTTGAAGCTGTTTACTTTCGGGCTCATACGTATAAATCCACGATTAATCACCTGCCACGTTGGAAGCACCTTTATCGCATTTTTTTAACTTTCCTCTCGACCACTCGAGCCGAGCCTTTTTGAGCGATTGACAAACTGTGTGGGATCCCACGTGAAAAAAATTTTGTCCGCAATGAATATATGAATAATATTGAATGTATGCTAGTCTCACAATTGCTTATAACTGCCGTAATCTTACGATAGGTCACATGACGATCTGGCAATATCACTTTGTGCAGAGCATCAATAGTTTACGGAACAACAACTTATTTAAGACAACTTTCACGAAACTCGTCTTGGTGTGATCTACGACCTCGATTAGATTCCCCATATCTTCGTTAAGCACTGGCCCTTGATGAAGCTTTATCGTCCAAATTTGAATTGAGTTCATTGAAGCCCTTGTGCTTTGAGTTAATCCACGTCCAAAGTTATAAAAAATAATGGCGCGAAAATGTTCGCGATCTAATACCATTTTTGGTCGAGATGAATATTTTAAGTTACTATAAACAACACAAATAGCGCTCGTATGTCAAAACATCATACCATCAGAAATGTCAAGCTTTACGATAAAGTTGTGAGTTGCCAGATTGCACCACTAGGGTTGCCAATCCCGAAATATAAAAGGCAACCTACGTATTTGTGCTCAGATCCATCGTACCGATCAATTTTGTAAATTTTGCTAGCTTTAACAAGTTATACGGGCAGTGGTAGAGACTATTGACGAACTTTATATAGCTGATTTCAGTTTGCAGAGCTGGAGAGTAGCGAACCGAACAAACTATACCAGATGTTCAAACAAACGACGAGAACTTACTGTACAACCCTGCGCTAACATGTATTCCGACGTATATCCAATCGTGCCACGATTCTGTTTTGGTAGTTTCGCGCCAAAAAGCTTTCAGTAACCTTTAAAAAAAAACTCTTACTAATGTTTTCTAAAAACAGTCTACTGGTCGGAAATAGGCTCATAGGGATACTTAGACACCACAGAACTAAAGGAACACAAGAAAAGCATAACGGAACTTAATTTTTCGCACCCTGCAAAGACCTGAGTATTTCGGAAAAACACAAAAGCTTTCAGGTCTAAGTCATCTAAGCAACGATTAGGACAAAAGTAGGAAAGATTTCATTAAATTTAAATTAAAAGCAATCGGATAAAGAATAGTGAAGGACTTTGTACTCAAAGAACGATGAACTTGTCCAGCAGTGCCATAAAAGTTGAAACTCTTAAGAAAGCAGACCGCCAAATATTGGATCAATCAAAAATCGATTTTTATTAAATCAAATGCAGACAATACCGAAAAATGTGTCCAAAAACTCAATTATGCGGCGCGCAATCAATCAATATCAATTGAAGTTCATTACAGAAACAGTCACAACACTTCAGAAGATCTTGACACGACGATCGAAGTGCAATACCAGTTAAGCGCAAAGAAGAGGAGGAGGAGAAATCAAAGAAAAGCTCAGACCCTTTGGAAGAAAACACATTTTTTCAATTAAGCAACAAAAATTAACAGCAATGAAATTAAAAAATAATAAAAAAGGGTTGGTGGACAAACACGTGTTGCTGCAACGAGCAACTGCAACTGCGAGAAAGTCATAAATTTTGTCGCCGTGACGGCGATCCTAGGGCGCTGCATGAACAGCACTAATTGCCGTTATGCGAACAATCAGTAAGTGATAAAGCCGTATGTGCTATATGTATGTTTGTATGTACGTGGCTTATTAAGAGAAACACCCTCAGAACAACAACTAAGCTGAGGGTACAACTCTGACCGCTTTATTTAGAAGTGACCAATTTGAAAGCGTGTTTCGTTGGGAATAATTAATTGCACCAAATGTCTGTGTGCGTATATGTTCTCAGAGTACGGGGTAAGGCTTAGCTCGTTTTCATCTCGCGGAGAAAAATGGGGAGAGCAAATGAGCAACACTTTCATTCTCGTTAAAATCGGCGATAAAACGGTTTCATTAGCCGAAATTAATTAAACTAATGAACATATAAAAGTGAAATGAGTATTGAATGGAATGAGAAAGAGAAGGCGGAGATAACATTATTCACACTTTCATTTGATGAAACCAAAATTAAAAGCTTCAAATTAAAGGCGATCAATAAAGAGTAATTTATATGAGAATATATATATATATATTGAATGTTTTCAAATTGGAAAAAAAAATGGAAGAGTAACTATAAAGCAAGTTCCATATTTTTTGAAACCAAAAAAAATATATAAAATTATATACATATGTATATCCCAAACACCGTGATGTCTGAATTTGGTATCCCCGCAAAACTAATACGGCTGTGTAAACTGACGTTGAGAAAAGCTCCGTCAGGATCGGGTAGAACCGAGCCGTTCGGTAGCAAACGAGGTTTCAGACAAGGCGATTCCCTATCGTGCGACTTTTTCAACCTGCTTTTGGAGAAAATAGTTCGAGCCGCATAACTAAATAGAGAAGGTACCATCTTCTATAAGAGTGATACAGCTGCTAGCGTATGCCGATGATATTGATTTCATCGGCCTCAACACCCGCGCCGAGTTCTGCTTTCTCCAGAACAAGGAAGCAAGAAAATGGGTCTGGCAGTGAACGAGGGCAAGACGAAATATCTCCTGTCATCAAACAAACAGTTCGCACTCGCGACTTGGCACTCACGTCACTGTTCACAGTCATAACTTTGAAGTTGTAGATAATTTCGTCTATCTTTTCCATAAACACCACCAACAATGTCAGCCTAAATCCAACGCAGGATAAAGGTGCTACTTGGACTGATAGGCAATTTTTAGAAGCAAAGTCCTCTCTCGACAAACAAAAACCAAACTCTATAAGTCACTCATAATTCCCGTCCTGTGGAGATGTCAACAAGGATGAGTCGACGTTGCGAGTTTTCGAGAGAAAAGTTCTTCGAAAATGATGCGCGTTAGCCACGAATACCGCATTCGATGGAACGATGAGCTGTAAATATACGACGACATTTAAAAGAAGCGGCTACGCTGGCTAGGTCATGTTGTCCGGAGGGACGAAAACCTTCTGAAAGTATTCGACGCAGGTAGGGACAGAGGAAGAGGAAGACCTCCAAAGGACCAAGTGGAGAAGGACCTGGCTTCGCTCGGAATATCCAATTGGCGCCACGTAGCGAAAAGAAGAAACGACTGGCGCGCTGTTGTTAACTCGGCTATAATCGCTTAAGCGGTTTCTACGCCAATTAAGAAGAAGATATCTGTGTGATATGAAGAGCATGGATGGCTATTGCTCGAAAATTCTTCGAAAAGATGCGGCGACTAAAGGAAAGTTTCAAGACCGGAGAATATTCTTGTAGGACCTAAAGTGGTGAAGTAGTGGCTGATATTCAGGGCATACTGAAGTTATAGAGGGAACACTTTTCCAGCCTGCTGAATGGCAATGCCGAACCCGATTCCCCAATCGATTACAATGGAACAAATATTCAATTTCCCGACTATGACTAGGTTCGAATAGAAATTAACAGCCTGAATAATAACAAAGCGGCAGGGGCCGATGAATTACCGGCCGAGCTATTCAGATACGGCGGCGAAGAACTGGCAAAGAGCATGCATCAGCTTCTTTGTAGATTATGGTCGGACGAAAACATGCCGAACGATTGGGCAGTGTGCTCTGCCCAATCCACAAACAGAGAGACGCCAAAATTTACGCCAACTACTGTGAGATATGCCTCCTCAACCTCCCTATATGCGGTTCTATCGAGCGTATTGTGTGAAGAATTAAAGCCCACCGTGAACAAACTGATTGAACCCTAGCAGTGTGGCTTTAGGGCTGGAAAATCAATAAGAGAACAGATATTCACCATGCACCAAACCTTGGGAAAGACCTGTGAAATGAGGATCGAAATATACCGCCTCTGTGTCGACTCCAAAGCTGCTTTTGACAACACGAAAAGAAGCTACCTTTATGCCGCTATGTCTGAATTTGGTATCCCCTCAAAACTAATACAGCTGTGTAAACTGATGTTAAGCAATATCAAAAGCTCGATCAGAACCGGTAAGGGCCTCTGCGAGCCGTTCGATACCAAACGAGGTTTCAGACAAAGCGACTCTCTATTGTGCGACTTCTTTAATCTACTCCTAGAGAAAACAATTCGAGCTGCAGAGCTGAATAGAAAAGGCACGCCGGCGACTTCGATATCATTGACTATAACAACCGAGCCGTAAGTTCTGCTTTATCTGGACAATGAAGCGAAGCAAATGGGTCTGGAAGTGAACGAGCGCAAGACGAAATATCTCCTGTCATTAAACACACAGTCATTGCACTCGCGACTTGGCTCCCACGTCACTGTTGACGGTCATAACTTTGAAGTCGTAGATAATTTCGCCTATCTTGGAAGCAGCATCAGCATCAACAACATCAGCGCAGAATAACTCTTCCCAACAAGTGCTACTTCGGACCGAGTAGTCAGTTCCCAGAGGAAGAGGAAGACCTCCACTCCGTTGGAGAGATCAGGTGGAGAAGAACCTGGCTGCACTTGGTATCTCAAATTACCGCCAAATTGCTAAAAACAAAAAAAAAAACAAGAAACGATTGGCGCGCTGTTGTTAACTCAGCTATAACCGCCTAAGCGTTGTCTAAGCTATTAAAAAAAGAAGAATTATTATGATTATAAATTTCTCGACATGAGAAACGGCAGTAAACAAACTTTCATTAATTCGTTTACCTGTTAGTTTAGAACTTAATCGTGTTGCTAATTTTCGTAATAGTCATCAAGTAATCAAACCTTTTACAGCATTCAGAACAAAACAGACCAAGATAATATGCAAATGCTTACCTGAAATAGAAGAAAAAATATTATTAGTATTTTTGAAAAAAAGTTCGAAAATTTTTTATAAGCTTTATTTTTTTTAAGTTTTGAATTTAGCAGCTAATTTTCAATACTCATATAGAAAACAGATTAACTTGAAAATAGCTGAAATGTTCAGAAATATTGCTCATCGTGTTAAATTGCGCAGTTGAACTTTTGAAAAGGTCTACGCAGCAAACACTGCTTACATAACATTTAACCGAATTCTCGGTTTACATAATTCTGCTGCTGAAAACTTGCTGAAGCATGCTGACATAACAAAACACAAGAAGTACTCTAAGCCTACTGATGATTGCAACTTGGCAGCCGCTGCAGTAACAGCATACCAACGCTTGTAATGTAAGCAAACTTTAACGCCCCCTACACCCCCGCCCGCTGATGACCGACAAAGCGCAAGAATATCAACAGAGTTGCGCTCGCAAATGCAATTTGTATTTTTCCCAGCGCCTCTTTGGCCGCACAGAAACAAATACGACACAGTAAAAACACATAACAACAACAAGGTATAGACAACAGAAGCCCCGAGGCGAACAGCATAAAAAGAATGAAATAAAAGGAATAAAAAAAGATAATGAGAAGCAGATAACACAAAAAACACAGACGGAAAATTCAGCAAAAATCAGGCAAAAACGGCATTAGTCCAAACAATTGTGCGGTGCATTGACTTAACAACGCTGCTGCACAGGGCTCATAGGCAGCGACAGACCCCACGACGCCGCCGCCGAGCCGCAGAGACGCGGACGCATGTGAGCAAAAGAAAAACAGCGCGAAATTGCAACAGCGGAGAGTAGGAGAGAGAGCAAATAGAGTGGGAGAGCAGGCGAAGCTATGCGCCTAGTGAGCACACGACGACGAAGGGCCTTGAGGGGGCTTTCCGTTGGCGCTGGAAAAATGGAGCAAATAAACCGCAAGGGAAATCGGCAAAACAAAAATGAAAATCAGCGGCACACAAAACATAACGGCGAAGTAATAATATACTATGCGAATACGTGCAACGTGCAACGTGCTACATGCAACATGCCGCAGAAGGCGTAGCGAGCGGTTTAGTAAACGCCAGCTGTCCAAACACAAGTATTACATAGAAACAAGTAAATACATACATACATACATACAGTACATACATACTTGCAACATACGTACATACAAAAGTAATTATGTACAAATGCATATTCATCATGCGATACACGCCCATTTGATATGTATGTAATGATGTCTTCATGTATGTACATACGTATGTATGTCGTGGGTGCTGGGCGCCGAGCGTTCGGCTCTACTGCAGTCTTTGTGGCCCGGCCGTTGCTAGGCTACGCTTAGTCATTGTTGTTATTGTTGCAGCGCATAATGCATTGCCGCGTAGATAAAAATCGATAAAGCGCCGTATCAAGCAGCTGCATGCAGTTCGTGTACGAACTCGGCCACGCCAACGCAACACAAATGCAAATGTGTGGCAGGTCGAAAGGCAGGGTTGATTAGGGCAAGCATGGTCGGTAGGAAATGTGGCGTCTAGATAAGAACTGTGACTCGAAATGCTGACTATTAATGTTCTAGAGAAGGTCAACAACAACAACAAAAGAAATATAGGATAGCACCATTGCTGTTTATATAAATATGAACCACAGTTGTTGTTGTTGTCAATGTTGCAACGTTTGTCTAGTCCCCATTAAGGTGCTAAGGTTCTTATAAATTGTCATCGAGGTCATCCAGCGACAGACCCAGTAATAAACCAAAGTCGTACTTAACGATTCCTCCTCTAGAACGAATTAGAAGTTCCTTATTCGATGTATTCGTTTAATTTTTACCGCATTCTAGCTCTCACAACAACTGGCAGCAGTTAACTATTTCCATCGTCATAGATGACAAGGTAGGAAGGCGAATTAATTTAATAAGCCCTGAAGATATCTTCAAAAAAGGAAAATGGGTCTAGATCCGGAAAGAATTTCGGAAATAAAACAACCAACACAAGTATGAAGAGGTAGAAAGAAACGGCTCGAATAAATTTTAGCCAAGAGTCTCTATTAGACCATATAACCGCCGAATACTCTCTTCCAAGGCGTCAATTGTCCCGGTCTTATCTGCGAAGACAAACGACTTCATATAACCCTACAATAAATAGTTCAGCGCTGTTTAATCGAATTTTGCAGCCCACGCCTCAGGCCCACGACGCGGGATAATGCGGTCACCAAAAGTTTGCTTCAAAAAATATATTGTTTCGTTGTCAATATCAACATCCTCCAAATCAGGCACGAAACAGTCATTATTCATGGCTTCTCCATTAACTGCAGTATTATTCCCGGCTTTGTTTTTTGAAGAAATATGGGTCAATGAGTCTCTCTGCTCATAGAGGATGTAACGGAACAATGATTTTGTTTATTAGCGTATCAATTCAATCAAAAGTGAGCTTCATCGCTGAAGAAAATTTTCTTGTGGAAATCATCCTCTTTTGGACACATTCACCGCACGCGCGACGAGCTTGATTTTAATTTTTTAAGCGTGCGAACCTACTTCTTCAAAATCTTACATAAAGGGATGAGCACAGCTTCAAGTGGGGCGCGCAATTGCGCATAGACTAATTCGGATCTTGATACTTTGGATACTTTGCTCTTTTTCGGTACGCATTGTTCACTAGAGTAATCCCATCCATGGTTGCTCGAATTTCTTACTCTGCTCCACGATCATGTCAGCCGAATATTATTTTGTTGATAAATTTGCACGTTTTGAAACCGCCGTTCTGAAGTAAGTCTGTATATAAGTTCCAAGGATCTAAATTAATTTCCTTCATACTCAGAGTTAATCTACATTCTGTAACCGATGTTCTGAAGTAAGTCTGTTCATTATGAATCGATATAAATCAAAAAATAGCTGACAAAAAGATCAATTCTGAAAAAAGTATTGCCTCATTGAAAACCACATGTCTAAAAAAAAACACCCACGGTAGAAAGAAATCGGATCGTCTTCAGAGTAAAATTTAAAATATGCTTTTTAGCGATTATATTCTATTTAAGGATGACTGGACTTGTTTGACTGAGGAACTTTTTAGATAGTGAATTTCTTATAGAATACTAAGTACAAGCATGATGAAAATTCGTTATTTTGAATAGTTCACTTCACATTAGTAATATTAGTTAATAAGAACTTTGCATATAGATACGGACTTAGAAGATCACCAAAGTTTTTTGTCTCTATAACTTAGTTTAAAACTCACTGAAAGAGAGTGTTGTATGAAGAATGTTTAGATCCAACGAAAAAACATCAGTCTCGCTTAGAATCTCTCTGGCAGATTTTATTTTTTATGTATAAGAATAGTCTGAGATGATCATGTGTTAATATAAAAGGACCGCATAAACTTGATTCTCAATTATATATGAGAAATTTCTAAAATATTTGACTAAAGTGCTCTCTTTCACTCTCCACTTCACTGAGACAACACACAAACTTTAAAAACTTAGCTTACTTGCTAAATACATGACAACCCCAAATATACTTTCGAGAGAATATGAGGTTGGCTGTCTGATTTGACGTAAAATGGACTTTCAATATTTAGACCTAAAAGATAGAAAATAGCGTTTAATTTAACCTCTTGATTGCATTACTTACAATTTGAATTCAATATTCTCGATGGGTAGGCTCTGACATTATGCATATGCCATATGTAGAACTGAGTATATATAATTATGTATAGGTATACCATAAAAGCCATAAAGCATGCAAATGACCCACAAGACCGACAGCAAAGTGCATATTTTATATCCCGAGCATAATACATATAATAACATACTTATATACCCATATCTATATACTTGCATATGCTTACTCACATATCTACAGCGTTATACACAACTACACACCCTATAAAATAATACAATTAACTTCAATTTCATTATTATTAACTGGCATTAAAGCAATGAACATTTCATTATAAAGTGCATTCCATTCCCTTTTTTATTGTAAATACGAATGTGTGTGAATATGCCCGATATGCCGAGGAAATCAGTTATTTTTTGTAATACCAGGGAATTAAACAAAACATGACTAATGTACGGAACGAATTATATGAAACAAACAAAAGCAACAAAAGCAGCCAAAACGAAACAAAAATAAGGCGTAACCCGATAGTGGGTACATTGCGTTGGAATTTGTATAGGCGAGCTCCGACAGTGCAGCGCAGGAAGTTAAAGCCACGGAGGAGTTGGTGCAGAAGATAGACTAAGCTTCTTAGAAGTGGTCAAAACAGAGATCTGAGTCTTCAAACTAAATTTACATACAATCTGTATATTTTAGACATTTAAATGTTGATGCAAGTAGAGGTACTTTTTTCAATAGCCTTTTATCACAGATTACGAGTGAGCCGTATGTCGGACCAGGTCCGGCATGAAGTGAAGAAAATATAGCAGCCGTAGTTGAGAGTGTACAAGAAAACCGTGGAGAGTCAATTTGGCGCCGATCACGGTAACTCGGACTGACGTATGAAACTACTTGGACCATTTTACATCGAGATCTTAAATTGAAAGCGTATCAAAACAGCTTGTGCAAAAAATGAAGCCGCTCGACCTCTTCCTCGGCTCTTGAAAAATTCCAAGAAGATCCGACGTTTTCAAGCTAAATTTTGTTCAGCGATGGGGTCCATTTCTGGCTTAATGCGTATATATAAAAAAGGAAAATTGTCGCATTTGGGCGAAGAGCAACCTGAAGAGATTCTGAAACTGTCATTTCATTCAGAAAAAAAAACGGTTTGATGTAGTTTGTGGGCCGCTGGAATCATCGGTCCATATTTCTTCAAAATTATGCCGGTAAGAACGTAACCTTCAATGGCGAAACCTGAAACTGAAGCTCGTAATCTCCGCGGCATTTGGTTGAACAAGACGGCGGCACTTCCCAGACAACGCATTAATCAATGCTTTTATTGAGAGAAATCTTCGGTAAGCAGATAATTTCACGTTTTGGGCCGGTCGATTGACCACCAAGATCGTCTAATATCAAGATATATATATTAAGACTTTTTCCTGTGTGGATATGTAAAGTCTTAAGTCTATACGGAGAATCTTCCTTCGATTCAGGCCTTGAAACAAAGCGTCCGCGTGTCATTCGGCAGTTACTATTCGAAACGCTCGAACGAGTCATCGAAAATTGGACTCAACGGATGGACCATCTGAGATGTAGCCGCGGTCAACATTTGAAAAAGATAATCTTCAAAAAATAAATGCGAAAGAATGTTCTTTCAAATGCTAATAAACATTCACCATCAAATTTTAAGATTCTGTGCTTTTTCTTGAAAAGTTTGAAAGTTGAAAAGAAAGTTTCTAGGGAAACTTGAAATGGATCACCCTTGATTGCAATAGTATAAAATGTTTGGTTACTTAGCCCTTAATTACTTTTTTATTTTGGTTCAGACGACTTCTTACAATCACTCTCCTTACTCTCCTTAATCCCTCTTGAAAAAATTGATGCCAAAGTTTGGGTCAGAAGCCGCGATTTTATATCAAATGTTAACAACGGGAATAAATAGTCAACATTAGTTGCTTTTTTAGGACTCTAGAGGGCCCTTTATAAAGAGCTCGGCATAAATTTAAAGTATTATAAGGATCATCTTGTAAGCGAGCGGGAAAAAACACCCGCTTAAAACACTGACTGTATCCAAAACAACAACACAAACCCTGCAATTTTTGGGATCTTCTCATTTATATTAAGAAATAAGTATCTCCAAGCGACGTGTTAACTTACACATTTTTCGAATAATGCATACATAAACACCTTCGCTTCGTAATTCAGTATTCTTTCACAAATTTAAGCTTCCCTTTGTTGTGGTATTTTACAGGGACTTTGCGTTGTGCCACAATCCCCATAAAAGTGTGTCGAAGTAAAGTGAAAAGCCTAAATTTACAGCGAAACAGTTGCCGCTTTACTTTACTTTTAATAGTCTCGGTTAGCCCACACTTACCAAATCGGTATGGCTTCGGTGTTTTTAACACGCTTTCAATTGTGTCGAAAATAGACCACATTTGTGTTAAGGGTGTTTAACGTGCAACACAATACGAAGAAAAAACACAGAATAGTAACTTTTTGTTACACATTAAGTTGTTTCCGGCCGATTACTACCTGAATTGCAGGCATCAGGTAACACTGGCGGCCACTGTGTCTACACTTTACGCCAGTCATTGCACACTTTGTCGTATCTTTTTAAAGTTTATACTATTTTGGGGTGACTAATGAAAACTTTTATACTTTAGTGTGTTGTTCAAAAGTAACTGTAACTTTGTTAGCTCACCGAACTAAACACTATCTTGTAACCAACCATAAAAAATAACTATAATATAATGAAAAGTTTTCAAAATTATCTTCGCGGAAAACATAAAGGCATAACTTTTTTGTTACTAACATTAAATTTTGCGCAATTTTTTATAAAAAGTGACTTTATATTTTTGCTTGAATGCACAACTGGTTGCACACCCTGTTTATTATGCAATTTGCGGTATTTTCTTTAAACAGTTTTTATGTGCCCTATATTAACTAGTTTGCCAACTGACTATTTTTAGCTAACTGTATCAATGCGCATAACTTACTTTTTGTCCAGCTTTTTGCTTTTTTGCGGGCAATTTTCTCTGGCGCAACAGGGTGCCTTTCTATTGCTTTGCAATTTTTAATAGCAGAAAGCAAAACATACTTAAATTCTTAATTTACTAATTTTTACCACTAATTGTGGTAAATATGTTTACTTATGCGCAAAATTATTGGTGAATTACGATAATTACAATAAAAAACGGCCGGTAAGCGATCGGCCTTTGCCGCTTTGTTGCTATTCAGGCGGGTAATTGCTCATCATAGTCGGGCAATGGAACATCTATTCCATTGTCATCGATTGGGGAATCGGGTTGCCAACTCCAGATGTAATACTTTCACTACCATCCATTGTGGAGAAGTGTTCCCTCCAAAACCTCAGTATGCTCTGAACATCGGCCACTAGATCATCACTTTAGGTCCTACAAGAGCATGCTCCGATCTTGAAACCTTCGCAGCATCATTTTTTAGAATTTTCGAGCATTACCGCAGTCGGCCCGTTTCTCAAGCTCTTCATACTGACGCATTTTCTCTTGCCTTTTTTGTCTACATATGTATACGTGTCAGTACCTATTTTATTTTTTTTATAGGCAGTCTGCTTTCTCTCCACTGTGACACGACAGTCATCATGGTACTACCTGTTTTTCCGACCTTTACGAAGACCAATGGTTTCGCTTGCAGCTGTACGTAAGGAACTTGAAATTTCGTCCCACAGGGATCTTATACCGAGTTGCTGTAGAGTGCTCTCTCAGAGCACGTGTGCAAGCCGAGTAGAAAACCGCTTCGCTGCCGGTTATGATAGTACTTATCGACGTCGTACTTCCGTGTGTTTGTTGACGGGAGTGCTTTGCTTTACACAGGCGGGTGGGTATCTTCGCTACAACAAGATAGTGGTTCGAGTCCAGGAAAAGTTCTCGCAGTTACGCACGTGAGGACACTGAAGACGTGTCGTCCATCTAACTGGTCTAATCAATATGATTGAACTGGTTACGAACTTTTCGATCCGGAGACAGCCAAATGGCTTGATGTATTTTCTTGTGCTGGAGTCTAGTAAGACAGACAACCATATTTGGGGCCTCTGTACCCACACACCGTATTTGAGGCTGTCGTGTAGCCTCAACCCATTTGGAGAGGTTTCGCCATGGAAGCTGAATTTTTCGACTGTTGTACCAAAGATGCTTTCTGGCATTAAAATTGCCAAGCACAATTGTGTTGCTTACAGTAACTTGAAATATGTATCTCGGCCAAAAAATAAAATTAAATCGCGAGCTATGGCATTAAAAAGATATTTCCGAAGCAAACGTTGAATTTACCCAAAATAATGGATCTGATTGAATTTTAGAAATCCCAACAATTTGAAAACTATTCTGTCAACTGCTTATAGAATATCAATTTAAGGTCATAAGCGGTTCTAAGGAAGTGCAAGTGCATATTAGGAAGGACCAAATCCCAGTCTTACCCAACATTTTATACTCCAGCAAAGATCAAAGCCGGTGAAATACCTTCAGATGTTGGTAAAATTTTATATTTAGGAATGTTGTGAAAAAATTCAACATTGATTGTTCAATGAGAGACACGATGATTCGTTAATATCAGAAAATACTCTCTCCGAATCTCAATGATAAATACAACAAAAAAAATATTTGGATGTTTTAACTTTAGCGCCTGGAAAATATGTATATTAAACCTACTAAGGGGCAGGACCACGCCCACTTTTTCCAAGGTTTTCAAACAACAGATTCTTCTGCTAATGCGGTTCATTGTACTAAATAACAGTTATATAGCATATGGAGAAGCTTAGTTGTGTCACTTTAGAAGTTTTCGTTTAGTGGCATTTTGTAGGCGTGACAGTCTTAAGATTATCTCTGCAACTTTGGTGGAAAACTTATATTCTAAAGAGTGTTAACTATACGTTGTTTGATATTAGCGCATAGAAAGATTATCTAATATACATACATATATACAATAAAAAAGTAACACTCTCTAAAATCCCTTAAATCACACTCAGAGGCACTCAAAACTTTATCTTAAGTAGTTAATGTAAAATGCTTGTATTGTATAAAGTAAAATTAACAGAAAACTTATTGAATGACAATAAAACTTCGTGTTTATTTCGAACACAACTTTACGATGTTATCAAATGAGGTTAGTGGTTGTCGCCTAAGGCTATGCGCATAGTGGAGGCAACGCAGCAGAGCAAAAAACATAGAATAAGTAACTCTGTTCAAACATTGTATTTCTTGTAGCTACTACTGTTTTACCCCTATTTAGCCTTTACTTCACTAGGCATCCAGCCTTAAGCAAACAAACGTGGACAGGAAAGTTTCCCAAAACATATTAAATCAATATGCAAGTAGTTGCCATCATCAACAGCACATACATATGTATGTATACTGTTATGCAAAAAAAGGAAGCAAATCCACCTTTACAAGGGTTAATGTTCCACTTTTCGTCACTGTCTGAAAATAGCTGCTTGTGCTGTAGCCAAAGAGGGTGGTAAATGAGCTAGGCGGGAACTGATGCGACTTGAACTCGATAAACTTGCTGTAAGTGTATGTCAATAAAGCAACAAGATAGGAAATATGTAAACAAATTAGCGGTACAAGTCGCGGAAATACAAATATTTATACATACATATCTACATTTTGTATGAGAAAATGCAAATATTTACAGGGTAATTCAATTGCAATTGCTTGACCTTTTCCTCTTCTACGTTTTCAGCGGCATTAAATTAGCTGTAAGTTAGATTCTAGAAACTTTTATTTATAACTCTTTACATACTGTGTACATATCAGCTAGTAGAAACGTCAGCTGCTGGAAAATAAGTAAATATCAGAGACAGATAACGGGACGCTACAAAAATAGACCGATAGGGAGAGCAAACGACGACATATTTTTTCCCGCTCGTTTGACATTTCTCTTCAGTAAGGTTTGCCATTTCATCGTGGAAAGATATACGATCCGACAACGAGTCGAAATTATTAAAATTTACTACCGAAATGCGGAGTCAGTAGCCTCAACTTTAAGAGCGCTACGTCCAATTTATGGTCGTCATAATCTTCCTGTCAGATCGTCTAGTGGAAAAATTTGAATCCAGAGACACAGTACAAAATGTTTCCGTGCCAGTGAGACAAAGAAGTGCCCGTAGTGTCGAAAATATTGCTGCCACTAGCGCATCAATTGAGGAAGACCCAAATCAGCCTCTCACACGACGTCATCTGTGATGTCGTGGAGAATTTTGCGAAAAGATCTTGGCTGTAGGCCAACAAAAATCAACACACGCAGGAACTGAAGCCGCTTGACCACCATAATCGTGGTATGTTCGTGAATTGGGGTGAGCAACAATTTCAAAAGGATCCAGATTTTCGTACTCCATAAGTCATCATTGCATCCCGAAAAAATTACGGCTTGGTGCGGTTTATGGGCCTGCGGCGTCATTTGGCCGTACTTCTTCCATGATGATCAAGACCGGCACGTTACTGTAAATGGGAATCACTACCGCGCATTGATAACCGAATATTTTTGATCCGAATTGGACGATATGCATATGGACAATATGTGGTTCCAACACAACCACAATCGATTCGACCAGGTTTGGCGAACGTGTTATCTCAAGTGATGGCCCAGTCAATTGGCCGCCTCGGTCGTGAGATTTGACGCCGTTAGACTATTTCCTGTGGGGCTACAATACTATAGTCTATGCCAACAAGCCAGAGACGATTGATGAACTTCGAAAAATTGCAGCAGTATCGGCCGATTTATGCTTGAAAACCATCGAAAATTGTATTCAGCGTCTGGACTTCTGCAAGCATGGCAAGCAAAAGAAATCGAATTCCATACATAATGGCATCAAATGTACTTTAACAGGAATAAAGAATTTCATTGATATCCCAATTTTGTTTTGTGTAATTAGATCTCAAACCTCAAAAAACACAAGAGCATAATTTTCACGGCTGTAGGACAATTGTGCCGGGATACCGAGAAAAATTACTTGATGAAAACATCAACTCTGTGTAAAGTGGGTGCCTCAAGATCTCACAACCGACCAACCAGGAATGAATTTATAATTCTGCGCAATATTTGGTAATCCGAAACATTTCTTCACTGCCATGTCCAGTCAACGGTGGCCCGAGTGGACTGCACCGATTCAAATCCAAGGCGAAGAAGAACGTAGCAATTAGCGGGCACTGTTATGGTGTCTATATTTTTGGAAGAATTTGGAAGAAGGAATTAAAATTTTCTTGAAAAAGAACGGATCTAAATAATTATATTGAAACAAATCAATGAATACATTGGGTTAATGCACTGAGCTTCGAGTTTCTCAGCATCCATGGTATTTTTCGGATCCGGCCAGGTATTTCGCAGTTCTAATAGCTCAAAAGAATGCTGAAGGATTGGAAATTTAGTGACAATGGAAAAAAACTCTTGGGAAGTGAGGCCTGTTTTGAAACATTTTTAGTCGCACTACAAATATGATCTCAAAATGAATTGGAAAAGAGGAAAGCCGCTATAATAATCTAAGCTCAGTTTGTCAAAATTTTTGTATGATTTTTTAGTTCTGTCGGCCTTTCGAAATAACTAATATATAGGGTTGTTCAATGGGGCACTATAAAAGTAGACCGATAGGGACAGCAAATGACGCCATATTTTTTCCCGGTCTTTCAACATTTCTCTTCAATAAGGTTGTCCATTCGGACAATAGACAGCCCGAGTAACGAAGTTCTCGCCTCATGACGTCATTTATTTTATGCATACAAAATTCCTTTTGATTCCCAAAATATGCATTCCTGCTGCTCGTCAGCCGAAAGTTTATTGAACTCCAGAGCTGGCTGCTCACTCCAGCGCCCGGACATGTCATACATTAATTGACCGTTAGAAGGCAAAAAAAACTTTCGCATGACTGTCGATACAACGGAAGAAATGCAAAAAAGACCTGAGTATTAAAAAAATTAACAACCGTCATACAATCCGCATACAACAAGTTCATTGACATTGCCCAAGCAACCACAAGCGCACACGCCGCCCTGCTGCCAACTGCCTGTTGCCCTTTGCGCACTGCCCCCCGCGCGCCATAGCATGCCAATTGCATGTTAGTGCGCCGCTGCTCGGCATAATTGCACGGAATCCACTTAGTGCAGCGAGCCGAGTGGCCGGACGGCATGCATACGGGAATTCATTAAAGGCCGACGCAGCCGCGACGAACGAGCAACAGCTACGCCCAGCCGCCCAACCGGCCATAAAAATGTAGCCCCAGCAAGACCAACAGCAAAGTCGCTGCGGTCGCAAACATATTGCAATGAAAATATTTATGAACCGATGAAGCTGGCGGCAGCGTGGAGCTTCTGAGGCAAACAAAGGAGCAGTGTTGGCAGCAGCTGAACCTCCGTTCTCGTTCTTGGGCGCATTGAGGGCCACGCACTGGCTTCCGATGCGGACGCGGCGAACAATTAACAAGCCGGTGGGTGGTGGCGGCGGCTGATTAAGCCGGTGCAGGACAGAGGCGGGCAGGGTCGTTGAGTGAAATGGAAATGCCAAAGGCAATTAAAAGCAAGCAGTAGCAAAAGAAGCGTGAAAATAAAAATAATGGTAAATGTGCACTTTGTTCAATGAATGCATGTAGCATACGATTGCCTTGTTGCATGACATTCTGTGCCACAGCAACAATAAAACAATGTGGAGAGGCGACACAAAGCCCGGCAGCTACAATAAAGGTAGTACAAGTTCAGCGTGGAAGTAAAACAATAATTTTATCGGCTCAGCGCAGAAAATGGGTGTGTTCCAAGCGGCAACCTTGCGGCATGAGATCCCCGAGAGCCGGCGACTGAATGCCAAAACTTCCGGTCGCCGGAAAGATGGCAACTTCGGCGGACAGCGCATGTAATTGACTGGATGTGTCACTGTCACTGGCGATGCAACAACTCGCAAATAAAAACAACAAGTACAACAACAGCAACGAAAAAACCCCAGAAAGCGTAAACAACAAATGATGTGGCCATTGAGTAATGCTACAAATTGACTGCCAACCGAGCGACGTGCGCGTAACCTCAGCCATGTCACAATGAAGTGTCGAGTAATACTGATAATGGAACAAAGATAAGTTTTATTATCTTGCTCGGCGACAAGCTGCTCCACTTTAAAGTGACGAGTGCGCTGTTGTTGCTCGTTCTGGCGGAGGCAGAAGACGGCCGCGGAACGCAGGCGGCAAAGCGACCACACGCATGCATCATTGACATCCGGTTAGTGGAGTTGTGTGCGCGCACTGCCAGCATGACAGATTGGCTGGCGAGTGCCATTGGGCGGCAGTTGCCATGCACTTTCATTCGCTATAAATAAGCGCAGGCAATTACCGCGTTCTTTTTTCTCGCCAAGGTTGCACTAAATGTTGTTGGAATTGTCTTATATAAGAGCTGTGTGCGATAATAGCGGCAGTGACAAGTGGTTTTTCATCATCTTTGCGGAAAGATCAGTGGCTGACGAAAGCTGATCTTTAAATTATCAAATTACAATTCGACTTAATAATGGTAGATACTTACGTCTTAAAGACAAAGCTTCAGGAAAGCAAGAAATATGAATACATAACATTTTTTATTGTAATATAGAGCCGAGCTAACATCGAAGGAGAAACGATAAAATCAACGATCAATGATAATGTTGACCGCACAACCCATCTTATTAAAGCTCTCCGACAACAGATGTTGATGACGTCCCAAGTCTCAAGTCTCATTACAATTCTATTATTGTGATAAAGAATCATAGGTAACAGCAAAACCTTAGTAATTGTGCTGCAGAACTCACCTTACACAACTTTCATACTGAAAAAAAAAACTATGACACGAACTGACTAAGATCTCTCGGCTCTTTTACGAAATCTATAGCGTAACTTCGAACATGTCGGGAACCTCAATTAATTAGCAGAAGTTGGTCGAAATAGACCTAGATTTATATTCTACTATAAAGTCTCAGATCTAGCAAAGTTAGACACAATCAAAATAAATGAATTTCACATCAACTCATTTCATTTGAATAAAGACAAGCATCCAGAGTCCCCGAATGAGCCAAGAAAACAAGATTATATGTCATAAACCACAGGAAGAAAGAGCTGACGGCCGAAACTCTCTAAGTATCTGTCTGAAGCATATTTTTCTTAACATCTGTAAACGACTAAAACTAAGGACTACACTAAAATTTAGTGTTTAGAAGTTGCGACAGTCAAGAAGGAAGTGTTGAATTGTTTCCACCTCATCTTCTTCCATACAATTTTTGCAGATGGCGTCTGGTAAGATTCCCAACCTTGCAGCATGGACGCCAATAGGGTAATGGCTCACTGCCCTGCTCCACCAACGGCTTTTCCCACAACTTTCTCGCCGGTATATGGGCAGAGAAGGAGCCGCCAGTGTTCGGTTTGGCGACTCCATGATCTAAATGATCCGGTATCTGGATATTCGAGTATTCAGACACGTGTTCTTTTAGAAACCCAGATTCTCTGAGTCTGATAGCAACTTTTGCAGCCATACACCTTCCGACGATGTCTACAGGCACTATGTGTAAGATTCAAGCTTCCATGAAGTGTAATGGTTGGAGTGGACCTTAGCGCAGCACACCTGATAATGAGCGCCGCCCGTTGAACGCTCTCGAGTTTCTTTGCAAGTGTGGTCTTTTCTAGAGCCCTCCACCACATAAAGACTCCATAGAACATAACTGGGTTTGACTATGGTGTCGTAGAGCCAGAGGACCACTTTCGGTGAGAGAACCCACCATTTTACAATGGCTCCTCTACAGCAGTATAAAGCAATCGATGTATTTCTTGCTCTGTCAGCGACATCGGCTTCCTATCCAGGATGAGCCCTAGATATTCTACTGTATCCGCCGGTTGCAGACGAATGTCTCTCATCTGTGGCAGCGGAATATCACTCGAGCGGTCATAATAATAAAACTAATTTTGAATTCACCTCATAACAATAAATTAAAAATGCGCTTAAGTCAAAGTAGACACGGCAGACAGCGCCAGACTAAAAATAATGCAAAGTAGCTTGCGGACAACTGTCAAAACTAAATGTGACAGCAGGCGACTCAACATGACGGCGCAGCAACAAGTTGGCGCAGCGACATCAACTGTCATGCGAAAGGAAGGGGAAACTGAGTGGCTGCGATTTATAAATGGTCGCTGAGGTGGAGAGCAGTCATTGCGCGGCATGGACAATTGTTTTAATTGAAAGTTTTGACGGAAATTATAATAGTAGTATGGACATGATTGCTGGTTAATATACAAACCAAAAGCAAAAAGCACAGAGCAACATTAGTCAAGCTTAGAAAGTCTAATATGAAAATAAAGTAAAGTCAAAATATGAGAAATTCGGCAGATAATATATAAAAATGTTTATAATGGAAATTAAGTAAGTAAGCATAACAGAAATAAAAAATTAAAACTTCACCACCGCAATATAAACATTATGACTCAAAGGACTTATTTGTTTAAAAAAAAGCGTCGCGTTAACGTGTTTGAAACAATGCTTTCTGAATACCAGGATGTCATGAAACGTATTATTGCTGACGATGAGTCTGGATCTATGTTTACGACCCGAAAACAGACGATCAATCGGCCGAACATCGTGGCAAAAGTGAGCCGAAACCGAAAAAACGACGTCTAACAGTCAATAATCAAGGTTGTGTTATCGATTATCGAGGTGTGGTACACGCCGAATTCCTTCCGACCAGTCAAACTGTCAACAAGGAATACTATTTAAGTATTATGCGTTGTTTGCACGAAGCTATTCGTAAAAAGAAGCCGGAACTGGGCCGAGAAATCTCAGTTATTGTACTACGATTATGGTATACTGGTCATCTAATATATGTATCGGGTGATTTTTTAAGAGCTTGATAACTTTTTTAAAAAAAAAAACGCATAAAATTTGCAAAATCTCATCGGTTCTTTATTTGAAACGTTAGATTGGTTCATGACATTTACTTTTTGAAGATAATTTCATTTAAATGTTGACCGCGGCTGCGTCTTAGAATTCGGAAAGTCCAATTTTGGGCAACTTTTTCGAGCATTTCGGCCGGAAAGCCCGAATAAAATGTTGTCTTCACTGGCTTATTTCTGTAGACTTTAGACTTGACGTAGCACAAAAAATAGTCTAAAGGCGTTAAATCGCATGATTGCCAACTTACGGGTCCATTTCTTGAGATGAATTGTTCTCCGAAGTTTTCCCTCAAAATGGCCATAGAATCGCGAGCTGTGTGGCATGTAGCGCCATCTTGTTGAAACCACATGAGTCAACATTTAAATGAAATTATCTTCAAGTAAATGTCATGAACCAATCTAACGTTTCAAATAAAGAACCGATGAGATTTTGCAAATTTTATGCGTTTTTTTTTAAAAAAAAGTTATCAAGCTCTTAAAAAATCACCCATACATATATCATGCGGTGAGCATTGGAGAAAAACGTCCTTTTATAAATAACCACACACTGCTATTCAAGATCAAGCATATAAAGACTCTGTAGTAAAAATGTGGTTGTGACATATTATTAAGATTCGTCGTTGCCTTTATAGATCATTTTCAAGAAAATAAACTGTTATCAAGGATTGTGATTGTAGTCGGGAAGTATTTGATACTGTTTCCCTCCGGAAAACCTTAATTTTGAAGATTATAATCGAATACAGTAGTAAAACTAAGATCCACGATAGTCGGATATGCACGTAAAGAGCGAACAAGGAGTTATAGTCAGCGAAGAACTGTCACTTGAGCGGCATTTTCAAAAAACATGTTAAGAGATATTTACTGAAGCTGCAACTTCTTCCTTACCTCCGTCTGCATTTATGCGAACTAGTCACTCAGTTTTCGAGATATCGATATCAAATTCTGTCCACTTCCTTTTCTCACCAAGAAGCTACTCATTTGTTGAATCCGCCGATATCGGACCACTATATCATAAACCTGCCATATAAACTATCCGATCGAACTGAAGTCCTTGTACAGAAAACTTTTTCGTTCGATAACGCATATTCACGAAATCAGGCATAGGTTATTACCTGAAGGAATAGTGCAATCTCCGAAGAAATTGTCTAGATCAGACTACTACAGCATATAGCTGCTTTACAAATTGAACGATCGGAATAAAGTGCTTGTCACCAAACTTTCATATTTGTGACAGGTGTTGTAGCTTCGGTGTAGCCGAAATTAACGTTTTTTCTTGTTTTTTTTTTTCATTGACTCACCCAAAATTCTTTGTAGAACATTACTGGCTCCACATTTGGTGCATGGGTCGTGCAGTTTTCACAGAAAGTATAGGCTTTCAGCAATAATAACTGTAATTCCATCATCACCGATAGCTTCACTTAAATTTTTATTGTTGAATTAATTGATTAATTTGCGCGCAGAAATGTCAAAAACACTAGCGCACGCGAATAGTTTCCACTAAGTGGCTGATATGCTTATTAATCACACGAGAATTGCGGAATCGCGAAAAAATCAGTAGCAAGCAGGTAATCACGGCTACCGCTCAACTTAAACGGCGAACTGAATGTGACGGAATGCAGATTTTAATTAGCCAAGTCAAGCGAAAACAGACTGGTTAAACTGAAATTGGCATAAACTTGTCAAGACGCTGACGTTTGTCTGCATGCGCCGAGTGCAAAGTCAAGCACTGACACACGTTTGTACCTAGAACTGTCTTCCGCCATGCCACAGATGCCATCCGCACTACGAAAGCGAGCGCTTCTGACCTCGTAATCGTGGCGCAGACCAATTGGCTATGCTTTGCTGACTTCTGGTACAAAACGCTTAATCGCTCGGTCGTGAGAACAGCTGTGCACTTTGGAATCACGGCGCATTTCAGTATTCCAAATGTATCACTGCACATGACACAGCCGTTTATGCAGTAAGTGTGTGTGTGTGTGTGATCACTTGCCGCAGTAGCATGGGCTTAGCGCAGAATTATGGGCGATAAAATTAGCGCTGGCAGTTCTGCAGTGTCTACGCCGGTGAACAGGTGCATCGCAATATATTTCAAGTGATTTCTATAGTTTAAAAGTGAGTGAAGCGTGAAAATGGGAAAATGTTCCTTTGTTCCTGACGATGCTGACGGGAGAGCGGAAAGAGTGGTGGAAGCAGTGGGTAAGCATGCAGCTAATTAGTGACCGAAATAAATTGCTCACCGCTTTTCTTTTAATTGTAAACATTAACTTGGACTAAGAGCTAGAGCCGGCTCCATTTCATTTTTCGCGCCAGCAAGAGAAAATCCAG
Source organism: Bactrocera neohumeralis (assembly GCF_024586455.1). Lineage (NCBI taxonomy): Eukaryota > Metazoa > Arthropoda > Insecta > Diptera > Tephritidae > Bactrocera > Bactrocera neohumeralis. The sequence goes on from NC_065923.1 coordinate 47,436,189, forward strand.
TTATAATGCAGTTAGTGGAACTTTAAAAGAACAATAAATAACAGCGTCTGACGATTAAACTTAACTATCCACTCTGTAGATCATACGCTTGAGTTCGAGGCCGCAACAAAATCTAATTATGAGAAAGTTCTTCAGTCAAGTAAAATATTTTTAAGAAGCACCAATTTTGAGTACCAGCTCCGAAAAACACCTAATCAAACGATTATGATTCCCGACAAAGCATAGCATACATCGAGATAAATACCATCGAAACCGTGTTGTTGTAGATTTCATAGTTTAATTCGATCTAAAACCCGGAAAAAAGAAGAGCCTCATAAGGTTCAGCACAGTATTTTCGATACAGCAACTTGAAAATAACTGAAAATGACAAAAATGTTTAGTATAACTTTGGATCATCAAGAGGGGACTGGAACTCGCCAGACACAACACTGTTAGATTGCTGAAACAATAACATTGGATCCACTAAAATATATATTTCGTTGCGCTGAACTGTTTACAGTGAGATCTTCTTAACTGTCAACTCAGATAACAACAAGATTTAACTTTGAGTCGAACGCTTTACACCTCCAGTTTGCCGAACCAAGTATCAGAACTTCGACAGAGCGCTAGCTCCGCTGTGGACGACTTAGATCTGAGATCTAGTATGTACTAAGTTCTTTGAGGTGCTCGTATATAGTAGTTTCGATTCCGCTAAACTACTCGGCCATGGTTTTTAATATTGTACCTATTTTCAGCTGCCAAAATTCACTAAGCAGAGAATATTTGCTTAAAACCTAAGTTAGTTTAGAGGAAGTCTAAAAAGATCACTTACAATGCAATAGAGAACCTAATACTAGATAGTGAGCAAATCATTGAGAGGAATGCCGCCGAGTTTGCAGTCTTTGGCCACATATAAAACCGCATCGTTCCTGCTAACGTAGACCCAACTGTTTTGGGAACATGATGAACTTGTCTTAAAAACCAGAACAATGTGTCCTCGACAAGACATTTTAAGTCCATTTCCAGAGCCTTGTTTACCTTGGTCAGAATTAACAGATGCAACCGAGTTTAAAGTTTTTGGCCCGATATAAAACCGGATGGGTCGCGCTTACGTAGACCCAACTGTTTTGTGAACAGGAAGATCGTGTCTTCAAAATAGAGGAATGTGTACTCGAGAAAACAATTTTGTTCCATTTCGAGAGCTATGTTGTTGGTCAGCATTAACGAATGCCGCCGAGCTTACAGTCTTTGGCCAGATATAAAACCCACCCAACAGTTTTGGGAACATGATGAACTTGTCTTAAAAACCAGAACAATGTGTCCTCGACAAAAAAACTTTATTCCATTTCCAAAGCCTTGTTTACATTGGTCAGCATTAACGCAGATTTATACAGGGCTGTTTCTACTCTCTACAAAAAGTTAAGTTTAACTGGCCGGCTACCACGCCTTACGTAAACCTATTGGTTTTTGGTAACTCTCTGCAATAAGTATTTGGGATCCAACTGATCTTGAAAATGATATTCACTCAAACGAAGAATAATAGTCGATAATATTATAAAAGCAAGCTCTAAAGACTGCCCACAGCGGCGCTAGCGCTCTGTCGAAATTCAGACACTTAGTTCGGCAAATTGGAGGTGTAAAACGTTCGCCGCGCAGAAAAATTTGGGTTTTCAACCCTACAAGGCAAGTACCGCCCTCATATTTCAGAGAATGCTTCAAATATTTGATATATATCTGAATGAAATTGCCTATTCTTTCTTCTGAACACATTAACAATGAGTTTATTTAAGACTATGAAACCGTGAAGTCTCACAACAAATGTAGCAATTTCATGGCAGTAATTTGTAACGCATAGCAAAGCACAAAACTCATTGTTTGTGCCACAAAATAATTTCGGAAAAAAGTTAAATAAAACTCTATAACGCCAACCAAGTAAAATAAACGCAAACAAGTCAACAAAGAAGTCGCGACAAGTAGACTTCAGCGTGGCAGCAAACCGGTAGCACAGTCTATTAGCCAATCCGTTTATACAACATGTGAGCGACAGACGGACAGCAAATGCGCAAACGCATGCAGGCACGCACTACGCAACTTTAAGATAACCGCAAGCCGCCACACAAACCAAGCCACAGCCGGCCAAACCGACCGAGTCGACCAAGCCGGCCCAACCAGCACTGACTGTAGCCCGGCCATTGCAGTCAACCTGCCCCCAGAGCAGTCGCTAAACCTGTTTGTGGACTGGCAAGAATGTTGCTGCTTGCAAATTTATGTATTTACAGCTGCGTGCTGCCATGCGGCTAAACAGAAGTCAACTGGCTGCCCAGCCGAGCAATAAAATCCGAAGTGAAAACATGAAAAATGAAGAAAAACAAATGCAACAAATATGAATTTAAGTACAATAACAAGTGATATGGCTTGCAGATGTTGTTGGAGGGCCGAAAGAGTGCAGTGTGAAGCCTGAAGAAATGAATATCCACATGCATTCCAAAAACGAGTATGCTAAGCTTATTATAATGCTGAGTGCAGGAGGTAGTTAAGCGCTAAGACTGAGCCATAAAAGGAAGTTAGTCAGTGCGGCAGACGGTGGTGCAAGATATTTTTAGGATTTGCTATTGATAACCGCGCCCAACATGTTGCAACATGGGTAATGAAGCTTGATTTGCAGAATGATGACGGCATCAATAGAGGTACCCCCCAAACTCGGAATCTAAGAGCTTTACCGTCCCTCAGAGCATATCGTCCGAACGGATGAAAACGGATTCATGACTCCAGCTCTGACAGTATTCGACGAAGTACTCGCCGGGAGAAGCAGAGCAAGAGAAAGACCTCCACTACGTTGGAAAGATCTGGTGGAGAAGGACCTGGCTACACTTGGAATTTCCAATTGGCGCCATACAGCGAAAAGGAAGAACGACTTGCGCTGTTGTGGACTCGGCTATAGCCGGGTAAGCGGTGTATACGCCAATAAAGAAGCAGAAGAAGAATAATTCGAATGGTTTATCTATCGGTTCAATTTTCGAGCGGTAATACGGCCTTTGGTTAGCCGCCCAAAAACTAAGATTCATATAATTTTATCCTTGTTCTCTTCGCATAACGGTATTTTCGAAAATTTACGGATTAAAAAGGGGAATATCCATTCCGATTCCGACCGAATTTAGTGTTACCTTTCTAGTTGTATCCCTTGTAGACGCCAGAGTCAATAAAGTGGTTATTGCTGTTGTTGCTATTTATAAATACATTGCAATAATTTGTATGCAACGCAAGTAGTGATCAAATCATGCCAAGCCAAGCTAAATCAAGTCCATAACCCACTCTAAGCCCCCACATAGCCTGGGACCGGTTCTACACATTGAAAGTGGACGCCAATCAGATGAAAAAGTAGAGTTTATGAGGAAGTGCCACAGGAATGCAACAGCAACAACATTAAAGCACTATACAACAGCATGTGGCATTCATACGACTAACAACAAAAACAGCAAAGTATGCCATGACAGAAGTGTTGAAAAGAATTTGTGATATCCATGGCGACACTTATCGCTTTGAGTAACTTCGCTTGCCGGCTGAACGCTACACTATCCACACACAAACATACTGACAGCTGATGAAGTAGGAGAAGTGAAGAAAATATGTTGACGAAATCTCAAGTGTGCCAACTTTATATAAGCTTAAAGCGATTAAGCGTGTGTGCCACTTACGGTGCAGATAAATATTGTATGGCTTCCGGGTGCTGAGCCGCGTCAAGCGAGTAAACAGCGAGTTATATGAGTAATAGAAAGGAAAATTATTTTCGGTTTTAGTTGAATAGCATGCCTTGTAAATAAAATAATACATTGTTTGAAAAATGTCGATTTATTTACGAAAGTGTGCTTTTAGAAGCTTTCAAAGGCACCAAAGTTAGAAACAAATTAACATAAAATTCATGTCACAAAAATAAAAGATCCCTCACAAAACAAAGGGGTGTTATATAATCTATAATGCATATACGAAGCTTTCGGCGTTTGGAGCTTTCACCTTTCCTAGTTGTAAGAGAAAATTTCCTTCGTTGATTTATGGTATATAGTATGTCAGGATTGTTTCTCAAATAGTAGCCTATATAAGCTTTTATACTAAACGTCTACAACGACGAACCGAGAAGCTTTCACTTCAAAAAGAGCTTTCACTCACTTCAGCAAAATAACAAGAAATTTCAGGTTCAGAGAAACCAACAGAACTTTGTAATCAACTATATAAGTTGACGTCTTGAAATGTGCTCTATAGAGCTTTCACTTCAAACAGAGCTTTCATTCCAATAAGAGCTTTTACTCACTTCAGCAAAAGAATTTCCCAAACAGTAGCGTATATAAGCTTTTTCGCTGTCTGTTACGACGAATCGAAGAGCTTTCATTTCAAAAGGAGCTTTCACTCACTTTAGCAAAATAGCAATAAACTTTAGCTTCAGACAATCAAACAGAACTTCGTTATCAACAGTATAAGTTGACGTTTTGAAATGTGCTTTATAGACGAAAAACAAGCTTGGCCTTCTTGGACAATTTATAAGAAAAAAAAAGAACTGATCGAATACATAAAAAGCATTTCTATATGAAATCAACTATGGTAAACTATTCTCCACAAACTATCTACAAGACATCCAAAAACCAATTCTGCTACTGATAAACTATTTATAAACTCGACCAACATTTTATCGAGTAAGAATCCAAGGTACTACATCCACATAGAACAAGTAAAGTGAGAAAGTAAGAATTACTAAGACAACCGATAATTTATCAGTGGAACAGTACTGAAAAATAACAAAACGAGGAACATTGCGTATGAATGTTTTTTTATATTTCCAGAGATTGATCCGGTCTGTGCAATAGTTAGGATTCCGAGAATCATCATAAACCTCCTAGTACCCGTAGCGGTTTGGAAGTTCCATCAGGGTATCGCGAAAAGCATTAAAGACAGTTCCACAAGTCCTTACTTTAATGAAACTTGCATTCCTTCTCTCTAACCAATATAGTATGCAAAAAGTAGAGAGACTCTGTTGGACACTTACATATAACAGTGCTTCAACCTAACCTTAATTTCTTACAAGAAGGTGATAAGTGACAAATAACAGCAAATTGATATTTTCTTCAAATATTTCTCTTAAAATCACTGAGAAAAATTGATAACAGTAAAAACAAAACGCAACACTGCCAAACTGCAAATTATCAGTTACATCAGATAATAACTTTATATCATCTCGACAAATTTAGACGCGCATAAATTCGGTGTTAATGCGCGAGGCAATCAACTTCGGGCATCGTAAAGAACAGTTAGTACGATTCTAATTACTAACATCACAAACAAATTAGAGAATTAGCCATGAAGCGACCATCAAACGATTAGAGACACAGAGGAATGAAATGTCAAAGTGTCATCGCGGACCGGCTATGGTTGATGGCTTCATAAGCGCAAATGAGAGAAGAACATTGTGCACAAAAACAAAGAGAACTCGAGGAATTGTCGAAGCAAATAATTGTGGCATCAACTGAAATTATACGCTCATAAGCGCTTAATATCTGCTTGCCAAAGGCGTAATGGATATTCAGACACGAACCATAAATGAACTAAAATGAGGAAGACATAACGAGTTTATTGCACTTTGCCAGCGGCATATTAAGCAACGAAGCTTCGGTTCGCTGCTAAGCTCAGCGCTGGTTGATATTCAAATAGGCTACTTTCCCAAGCCATTACGAATAAGTCAGCCAAAGAAAAAGAAATAGTGCAAATACATAAATTCGAGATGCATATAATAAAATCTAGTGCCAACTATATTGAGAGCAGTCATCATATCAGTCATACTGCAAGCTATGAGAGAGTTTGGAAACTAACAACAATACCAATATTGAGAATTCTTATGTGTTTCGTAATTTTCAAAAAGTAAACTACGATGCTCGACCTTCGCAAGCGACATCGCTTTGCTCTATGGACTCTTGAAAAGTTCAAGAAGCAAATTTTTTCCAGCGAAAAGGCTCATTTCTGGCTCAATGGGTGCGTAAACAAGCGAAATTGCGGCATTTGGGACGAAGAGCAACCTGAAGAGTTTCAAAAGCAGCCACTTCATCCAGAAAAAAACAAAGGTTTTGTGTGGTTTGTGGGCCGGTGGAATCATTGGTCCATATTTCTACAAAAATGATGATGTCAATAGCGGCCTCAACCTCAAAATATCTGCATTTGAAAAGGAAACTTGATATTACTTTTTAGGCTTCCATGTGAGCCAAGTATTAATTTCTATGCAAATCTGCAATTTTAATAAGTCAACTTTATATCTTTGAAGTAATATCAGAAGCATGGAAAATCTTTCAGCCATATTCGATGAAAAGTCGTTAAACTTCTCACTGGGTTAATATATACTCCCATCTAACATAATCGTTTATTTTCTTCTTCATCGTCTCATTCGTCTTCTTTTTATTCTTCGTCTTGTTCTTATTATTATTCTTTTTACTGCACTTCTTTTTCTCAAATCTTTCTGAGAAACTGTAGCCCAATTAAATTAACGACCATACCACACTTTCAACATCAAAATAATTGGAACGAATTCAAAGTAAACAGTGGAGAAGAGGAAAATAAATGAAGTAAAAAAGCACAAAAGTCCAAATTATGCATATTTAAAACATGTGAGCCCATATAGACCAATACAGTAAAACACCCAGTACTCCAGAGGTGCCCGGGTACTTAACAAACTTAATTGGTCAACATTTTCAGCGCCTAGTACTCGCATAGAAGGACTTAAGCGGGCTCTTTAAGTCTCCAACCCGCCTAAGTATCTCAAAAACGCTGTGATTTTTCGTGAGGGTTTTACCGTAGAACCCTCATTTATGCTAAAAACGTGCCAACTTAACCCTTTAAATGTGTTGTTCATAAAATAAAAAGTTTTTCTTAAATTTTTACTCTTTTCCTTTTGATACATTAGAGCACTCTTAATTTAAGAGATAACGCTTGTCGATAGCTATCTGCAACTAATTCTTATGTGTGCCCTCATTTCGTCCGCACGAAATCGCGTGTCAAATTAATTTGTTCGAATACTTGTTAATCACACTGTGAGTGGCTGTTTGCCAACGAAAAATTAGATGCAAACTTCAGATAATTATTGAGAGAAGCCAAAAGAAATGAAAAAAATTAATCAAAATGGAAGGAGGATACAAATCAAATAGCACACTAAGGAGAATTAAAATAGAATTATTGCTGGAAATCGTGTCGAACAGTCCGCTAAACATGACAAAAAGTAAATAAAAGAAAAGAACAACAAAGCATTTTGAATATACTAGTGTGGGCTAAAAATAAAGAAAACAGTTGAGAGATTGAGCACAACAAAACTGAAGAGAAAAAGCAAAACAAAACTTCCAAACACTTATCTTAAAAAATATTAAAGAACAAAAATAAATTAAAAATATAAGAAATATAAATTTTTTAACTAGATCTCTGATGTATTCACGGCTTATATCTAGTTGGAAGAAAATAAAATGCGTTTTGTTTTTGTATTTTGAAAAGACAATTTATTTAATTAATAAATAAATAATATAATTAGCACAACTGAAAGAGATCCCATGAATTTCCTAGATCAAAAAAATTAAATATTTCATTCATTGTTATTAATCCAAAGACACATATTCTACATTCTACGAGGATTTGGTGAAATTTCAGCCATTACGACGCCAATTCCGGCAGGTCCAGAAAAAAGTTGCCTCGGCGTTGACAGCAGAACTTCTTTAATGATCATATCAGGTAATAAAAAAAGGTTTAAGTATTTTAATTAAATATGTATTAAAATTTATGGAACTATAAATTGGACGAAGAAAGGAAGTGAGAATTGTATTTTTGTAAGGTGTTTCTACAAAAAATTGCAAATTTTGGTGAAAACGTAATTGAAAAGCAAACATTTTTTCGTTCAAGACTTGTAAATAAAATCTCAAAGACCTGTGTTGAGTAGTTCGCGAGAAGTCTTGAAAATCGATTCTGAAAAAACATTTCGAAAAAAAGTTTTAAGTAACTATAAAGCTGACCTCGAATGCCTTTTCTGAGCGCCATTCACTTGGGAGTGGCCAGCTACGATTCCAGCCTTAGACCAAGTATCCTCTGGATAGCCAAAGAACATCCGTTTGATGGCGAACTAAAGTGAGAAGGCGAATCATCACTCCCCAGGGTTGTGCGCAGGGTTTAGGACACCCCACGTAAGAAAAACACCCCCAAAAGGAAAGGAGAAAAGGACCAAAATAGTCTCGGATGAGAAACCTCCTTTTGATTGCTACTTCGGACTGAGTAGACAATTGGGAAGTAAATTCCACTTTCCACAAACAAATACCAAATTCTACAAGTTACTCATCATCGCCGTCCTGCTATATGATGCAAAGGTATGGATGATGATAACATTTGTTGAGTCGGGGTTACGAGTTTTCGAGAGAAAGGTTCTGCGGAAGATTTATGATCCTTTGCGTATTGGCAACGGCGAACACCGCAGTAGATGAAAGGATGATCTGTATGAGTTATACGACAACATTGACATAGTTCAGCGAATTAAAGATAGCGGCTACGTCGGCTAGGTCATGTCGTCCGAATGGATGAAAACACTCCAGGTCTGAGAGTATTCGGAGGAAGACATCCACTTCGTTAGAAAGTTCAGGCGGAGACCGACCTGGCTACACTTTTGGCGCCCAACAGCGAAAAGCAAGAACGACTGGCGGGCTTTTGTAATCAATCCAGCCGTGGCAGAGAAATTTTTCACGCCGACTCTAAAACTGCGTTCAAAGTTTTAGGAACCGATAAAAATTTGGCAAATACGCTCATATCTTCGAAACGATTTGGCGGATCAACTCCAAATTTTTGGGAAATATTTATAAATATATGTACATTCAATACGTAAGCAATCGATGTTTGTAATCCACAAATATTATATCCCCTAGTAGTACCAACATTAAAAATAAAATTCGACCTACAAAGCGACATTCATATAAAACAAATTATAAAGATGTGGAACAATCCAAAATGAATTCTTGACAATGACAAAAAAGAAACGAAAGCAAAAACAAAAAAAGATTTTCTGTTTTCTTCGCCAGCACGAAAACAGATTTTTGTTTATAAACTACATTTGAAGTAATTTCAAAACGCACATACACACCTACAAGTATAGATCCAACTGTGAGAGACACCACACACCTTGCCATCCCGACCACATTCACCGGCGGCGAGGCATCTAAATTATTTTGAGACAATGCAGAAATTGTCGGCTATTTTTAAGCACACACAAAAACAACATATAGATATAGTTGTATATGTGCGCATGTGTGTGCGTATAAAAGCGTGTCTATGACGTGTGCTAAGCATTTCAGTGTTAAATTGTTGCTGTTTTTGCACTGCTATTTCATTTATTGCACACAGAATCAAACGGTGGAAGCCTCACTCTGTCGGGTCATAATAACTGCATTATTGGAAAACGCGTTAGAAACACTAAGAGGAAGAAGAAGAAGCACAAATTCATGCGCATCTGCAGACAAAAGTCCAAAAGAATGTACGGTTGTAAACATATGTTTCTATTTACATATATACATATACGCTCGCCTCGCTAAGAGCTACACGGTGGCTAAATCAAATTGTTAATGGACTTTTCAAAGTATTTCAAGCAACTCAAAGTGGAACTGATGTGACGGCGCAGCTCTGTGAAGCCAACAAAACAACACAACACATATTTCTCGGTTAAATTTCTATGTGTGTGTATGAGATGTAAATAAAGAAAGGAAGAGGACAAATAATAATATAAAACAATAATAATAAAAACAAGAAAAACGTTAACTTCGGCTGCACCGAAGCTAATATACCCTCCACAGGTGCATTTCTTTTAGTAACTATGTGTCCAGTTTGTATGGAAGCTATATGCTATAGTACTCCGATCTGAACAATTTTTTCGGAGATTATGTTATTACCTTAAGCAGTATTCCATGCCAAATTTCGTGAAGATACCACGTCAAATGCGAAAGTTTTCCATACCAGCAGTAGATTGCGATCATTCGGTTTGTATGGCAGCTATATGCCATAGTCAACCGATCTGAACAATTTCTTCGGAGATTACATTGCTGCCTAAGAAAATAGTCTATACCAAATTTCGTGAATATATCTTGTCAAATGTGAAAGTTTTCTATACCAGCATATCCGTTCGGTATGGCAGGTATGTTATAGTATGGCAGCTATATGTTATAGTAAACCGATATATTTTGTCTGAACAATTTTTTCGGTTTGGAGATTACATTGCTGCCTTTTTTCAGAAAATAATTGTTGCATATATCAAATTTCGTGAATGTATCTTGTCAAATGTGAAAGTTTTCCATACAAGAACTTTATTCCGATCGTACAGTTTCTATGGCAGCTATATGTTATATGTTATAACGGCAGTTCCCACAAATGAGCAACTTCTTGAAGAGAAAATGACGTTTGCAAAATTTCAAAACGATATCTTAAAAACTGAGGGACTAGTTCGTATATATACAGACGGACAGACAGACAAACAGACGGACAGATAGACGGACATGGCTAAATCGACTCAGCTCAACATACTTATCATTTATATACCTTTATAGGGTCTCCGACGCTTCCTTCTGCTTGTTACAAACTTCGTGACAAACTTATATACCCTGTTCAGGGTATAAAAAATAATAATAATACAGAATATCAAAAAAAAAATAAGAAAACATTTCAAAATTACTGTCAAAATCGGATTTAAATCTAGTTTTGACGGCATATAGAACTGGTCGGGTACATGGATTTTAGAAAAATATATGAAAGACAATATCGGTTGCTGATTTGACATTTCTTTTTGGACGAAAAATCGGAGTGAAACGGTGACTATTCTGCTCCTCCGATGGTGACCACTAAAAAAAGATTTAACGAGTTTCAACGTGGTCGCACTTTGGTTTTTGATAAGACACAGCTAGGTACACTTAAAGCGTTACCAAGGAAGACAACGTGTCAAAAGTCCATGATCTAACATTAGCAGAGCCCCAAAGGAAAGTGTGAAAAATAGCTGAACCATTAGGCATCAGAGAAACGTTCATGGGTTTAATCTGCAGGAAATATTCTGTATGAGAAAATTGTCGACGCGAAACATGCTGCGTTTGTTCCCTCTGGATAATCACGAAAATGCTTGACGCCAGTTGAGAGCAACTAGATAGAGTTTCTGCGTTGTTTCATAATCGTTGATGTAACTTGGATTCTCTGGTCCACAACAGAGACCAAGGAATGATTGAAACATTGGACTTCTCACGGCGAATCTATGCTGAATAAGGCGAAGACTATCCTATCGGCCAGAAATGTGATGGGCAAAACGGTTACAGGCGTTTACAAAGTCGAGCTGCTTGGCAAACCCATTAAAAAAATGTAAAATAACGGCCTAAAAGACGAAGAATTAAGTGTTTTTTCATCATTATAATGGACCTCACAGAACGTCTAAGTACTTATCATGAAAGAAGAAATAGTTTTGAGCTCAACTTTTTCAGCTGAGATTTAAAATGCTGTCCGATGTTTCCCACAGGGTTTAGAAGGCTCAATATATACATATGTAAGTGCGAATATACGAACGAAAGCGAATGCCATGTAAGGAAAAACAACCAAACCGACTACATAAACCGTTAAATGGTACACAAGTAAAAAAATAGCAAGCGGATAGTAGAAGATCTGGCGCATAGAAATTTATTAACTGTGACCTAAGAGCAACTTCCGCAAATATTTTCAATAGCGGCGCACAGTGTGTCAAAACGAAAGAAACGGAGAATAGAAGAGAAAAGTATATAACGGGTAGTCCAAGTGGCAGATCGCGCGTAAGTCGTGTCAAGCTGTCATATAATATTTGTTCATTATTGTTTGGAATTTCATTATGAAAAGACTTACGCCTGAAAAACGTTTACAAATCGTTCAACTTTATTACGAAAATTTCTCGTTCGTAAACAATGTGTTTCACGCGCTTCGCTCAACTTATGGTCAACATAATCGGCCTACTGATAGTACTATTCGCAGCACCATCACCCATCTTGAGACCCAGCATTTATTATTGGATAATATTCGACCGAATAGACCACTTCCAGCACGCAGTGAAGAAAATATAGCAGCCGTAGCTGAGAGTGTACACGAAGACCGTGGAGAGTCGATTCGGCGCCGTTCGCAGCAACTCGGACTGACGTATGGAACTACTTGGCGCATTTTACGTCGAGATCTTAAATTGAAAGCGTACAAAATACAGCTTGTGCATGCGGCTCAAACTTCCCATAGTTTTGCTCTATTGCTATTGAAAAGCTCCAAGAAGATCCGACATTTTCAAGCCAAATTTTGTTCAACGATAAGGACCATTTCTGGTTCAATGGGTATGTAAACAAGCAACATTGCTGCATTCGGTACGAAGAGCAACCTGAAAAGCAAGAGCTGCTATTTCATCCAGAAAACACAATGGTTTGGTGTGGTTTGTGGTGCCGATTTGTTTTAAAATGATTCCGGTGGGAACGTAACCGTCAATGGCGACCGTTATCGCACCAGGATAACCGACTATTTGATGACTGAAATTGAAGCTCGTGATATCGGCAACATTTGGTTTCAACAAGACGGCATCACTTCCCACACATCGCATCAATCAATAGATTTATTGAGAGAACACTTCGGTGAGCAAATAATTTCACGTTTTTGGCCGGTCGATTGACTGCCAAGATCGTGTGATATCACACCGCTTCGATTCAGGCCTTGGAGCAAAACATCACGCGTTACATTCGCCAGTCACCAGTCGAATTTCTCGAAATATACATTGCACTCAACGGATGGACATCTGAGTCATAGCCGCGGCCAATATTTGAAATTGATAATCTTCAAAAAATAAATGCCAGCGAATATTCTTCCGAATGATATTAAATATTCCCCATTAAATTTGCAAAAATAAATAATAAGTTACTTTTAATCTCAATACAATTTGTTTTCCCTTTTTTCTTCAAAATATCAGTAGCTTAATCAACCCTGTCACACTTACTGATCTTGCATTCAAGGCAAAGTAACTCACAGCTTCCAGCATTCACTCTTTCTCTCACTGCTTCTCTGCCATTTCTGACAGCATTCGTCATGCGTTGCTGTTGTGTCAGTGTCATCTGTTATTCACAATCACCCCAATGTCAATTAATGGCAAAGTCATAAATAACCACTGTGACTGCTGTGTACATACACATACTTACATATTGTAAGTACTTATGTACTTGCAACTCCATGTCATCACAGAAACAAATAGGCATGAAATTCATTCACAACACAATTGTTGTAAACAACAGCGAATGATCGAGCGCGATGGCTGACTACGAGTGCTGTCAGCATATCTCAGACTAGGTCAAAGGTTAAATTAGACGTTGAGTGAAGAAAGTGTGTGACTGGCAAAGACGTTGTAAATGTTTGTGATAACATCTGTACTTGCATAATTTGTCAACAAAATATGTGGTGAAGATCTAATCTTAAAATGTTAGTGTACGGATATACAATGCTGGGCAAGAAGCTAAGAACACTTCGAAGATTAATAATAATTTCTATTATGATACCAGAAGATAGTTCCAAATGAGCTGAGAGCAGGAGTAGTGGAACAGAAATTCAGCACAGATCCAGTGAGGTCCTTTCCTGCAACAATGTTTTTATTTCACTAATTGTAGAAGTTTTAACTAGTTATGGTCCGGTAGGCATTCAAGCGGTGAGACCAAAGAATTTGCAGGAAATCTATTATTTTCTGTTTTCTTTTGAAGAAGACAAGATTATTGAAGCACTTCACCCTTACGAGGTTAAGGTTCAAACACCTTTAGCCATCCATCCAATCGGATCCGCTGAAACGAGAACGATCTAACAAGTGTGATCTAAAGCTCGGATATTAACCTTAGAACCTATTCTAACCTACCAGCAGTGAAAGATAGATCCATTACTACAGTGGCATGTAATAATCCATTAGACCTGTTCGCACCGCAAGTGAAGTATTGAGGAATAATAATGAAGAGGAAAATATATATTAAATATTTACAATATCCGGAAAATATATAATAAATATATATCGAACAAACAACTGGCATAACTAAGTCTAATTTACTTAAATGGGGATATAAAGTAGATGGAGAATATAAGAGATTATACCGCTTTGGGGTTATATCTAAATATTTTTATTATTTATCTCACGAAATCATAGTGCCCTATTTATATGTTCATTTCTGTAAAATAAAGATATTTGTTCCGTAAACATCTTTTTCCAGCTGTTTTGTGTCCAGAGTTCGTCATATTAAGTCAGTTACAGTGCGACAGCACCGAACAAAGCAAATGAGTTTTTAAGAGAGAAGAAGAACACAAAAAATAGTGTTTATGCTTCATCAAATTAAAGTATAGGGCTTCCAGCCACTTGAAAGGTCAAAGCAAAGGTTATTGACTAATTAAAAAAAATTTATAAGCAGGATCAGAACTAGAAAAGTTAGTTATTGATATTGTAATATTTTTTAATTTTAAAAAACAAAATTAATCGTTTATTACTTTAATTTTTTTTTCCTAATTTACCTCTTTTTTTAATTTTATTAATTTCAACTCTTATTTTTATTTTCTTTAATTTAGCTTTTTTTGTTTGACCTTTTTATAGCATTTTAATTTTTTTTTTTAATTTGCTCTTTTTTTTAATTTTTTATTAATTACATTTTACTAATGATATATATTTTTTAAAACTATTTTTTGCTTCATTTTCTTTTTTTAACTTTGTATATTTGTTTATGTTGTTTAATAACTTTTTTACTTTTGAAAAACAGTATAGTATTTAAAAAAAAACTAAATTAAATAAATAAATAATATTTTTAAATTTAACTTTATATATTTTTTATTTGCTTACTTTTCTGTTTTTTTTTTTTGGTATTTTAATTTTGTTTATTTAAAATTTTTTTTTTTCTTTTTATTTAATTTTCTTCGGTAATTTTAATTAATTTTAATTTTGTTATTTAAATTAATTACTTCATTTTGTATTTAATTTTAAATTTTTATATTTTATTTTTTCTTTTTGTAATTTTGATTTTGTACTTTTTATATTCTAATTTTTTCGGTAATTTAAATTTTTAATTAATTTTAATTTTTTCATTTATATTAATTAATTAATTTTTTATTTAAATCAAATAATTTCTTTAAATCATAAAATTTTTAATTTTAATTTTATATATTTTATTTTTCTTTTTAATTTTTTTTTTTACGAATTTATTATTTTAATTTAATTTTTTAATAATTGTTTTTTCTTAATTTTTTTATTTAAATTTTTCGATAATTTTAATTTTTAAATAATTTTAAGTTTTTTTTATTAATTTTAATTTTTTATTTTAAAACTTTAGTATCTGTACGCCTATCCCTTACACAACAACAATTTCGCGGTATCACAAGCAACGACACAAGTGTAATTCGTAATCAGCTGCAAAGTTTTTTATGAACTTTTTTTTTGCTGTTTATTGTTCCGGCACTGGCAGCGGCAGAAAAACTAAAGCCACAGACGCCAACAGCCGGACAGTCGCCGCTTTTGCAACAGCTGACGACGTCAATTGGTTCAGTGCTTGGCGTTTTGTTGAATTTATTAACTGCGCGTTTATGCATTTAACTCGTCAAGCGCATAAAATACACACACATATACCTATGCACATAACCACACACACATATACATGTAGTAAGTATGACCACATATACATATGTATATCTGTGGAGACTTTAATACATGCTGAAATGCAAACTCAGATATTTTTGTTGTGATAATTTATATTTTCGCTAGAGGGAAAATCAAGTAACCGGAACGTTTGCAGCGACAGCAACAACAAAAAGTTCAAAACAAGATATAAACAATGGGCACGAGCTCATACACACACGTATGCATGTATGTATGTAGATATATTTGTACATTGGAAGCAAATTTTTTAATGTGGCAACTCATTTTTGCGCTGCTTTTAATTTAACCAGTTCATATTTCCCTTTCCATTGTTTTCACTTTTAAACCGTTCACCTTTTCCCTGCAGTCATTTACGAACTGCAGCGTCTTGACCAAGTTGCCGCACTTCTGCACATATTCACACATACAAATACACGATTGGCGAACTGATTTCGAAAACGTGTGGGCACTCTGAGTGCCCTCCGCTCCAACCCAAGTACCGCTTCGTTGCGCCTACACTTGCATTTTCAAACAGTGCTTTTTTGCAGCACATGTGGCACGTGTTTCCGCCGCCTGCAGCGAAACACCCGTCAACCGTCAAAGGTTCGTTTGATGATATTTGCATAGACGCTTTTCAGTTCCGTTATACAAGTTTTTCGAATATGAGGAAGCGCTGGTAAAAGTTCGTGATTGCAGCATTGTAGAAACATCTGCTTGATTCAATGATATTCTATTAAAAAGCAGCTGTGATTATTACTAATGGCAATGACAATTGTTTCCTGTAGCAACTGTTGCCTCTGGGACAGTTTTCGGTATCGAGCACAGAAAAATGCTGGCAAAATTATTGTCCTGGACAATTGAAAAACTATTTCTATACCGATCCAAATTTGATCTGAATAATAATTTCAATTACCGAGAATACAAAATCGAATGAAAACACTTCATCTAAATTTTCGGGATCCCGAGATGTTCAATTTGAAATCACGAAAATAATTAAATGAATACCATACTAAGACGTTGAGCTTTTTTCATTTTTATACTCTCGCAACAAAGTTGCTAAGGAGAGTATTATAGTTTTGTTCACATAACGGTTGTTTGTAAGTCCTAAAACTAAAAGAGTCAGATACAGGGTTATATATACCAAAGTGATCAGGGTGACGAGTAGAGTCGAAATCCGGATGTCTGTCTGTCCGTCCGTGCAAGCTGTAACTTGAGTAAAAATTGAGATATCATGATGAAACTTGGTACACGTATTTCTGGGCTCCATAAGAAGGTTAAGTTCGAAGATGGGCAAAATCGGCCCACTGCCACGCCCACAAAATGGCGGAAACCGAAAACATATAAAGTGTCATAACTAAGCCATAAATAAAGATATTAAAGTGAAATTTGGCACAAAGGATCGCATTAGGGAAGTGCATATTTAGACGTAATTTTTTTGGAAAAAAGGGCGGGACCCCGCTCCCTACTAAGTTTTTTGTACATATCTCGGAAACTACTATAGCTATGTCAACCAAATTCTATAGAGTCGTTTCCTTCAGGCATTTCCATACACAGTTCAAAAATGGAAGAAATCGGATAATAACCTCGCCCACCTCCCATACAAAGGTTATGTTGAAAATCACTAAAAGTACGTTAACCGACTAACAAAAAACGTCAGAAACACTAAATTTTACGGAAGAAGTGGCAGAAGGAAGCTGCACCCAGGATTTTTTAAAAATTGAAAATGGGCGTGGCGTCGCCCACTTATGGACCAAAAACCATATCTCGGGAACTACTCGACCGATTTCAATGAAATTCGGTATATAATATTTTCTTAACACCCTGATGACATGTACGAAATATGGATGAAATCGGTTCCCAACCACGCCTTCTTCCAATATAACGCCATTTTGAATTCCATCTGATGCCTTCTCTGTACATATAATATATACATTAGGAACCAATGATGATAGCGGAATAAAACTTTACACAAATACGGTATTTGAAAAATATGGAAATGACTAATAATGAAATCTCGATTATCACTTTATCGTGCGAGAGTATAAAATGTTCGGTGACACCCGAACTTAGTCCTTCCTTACTTGTTATGATCTGTATTTTGACTGTGAACGAAAATTTTAGACTTTTGTAGACTTATAGGACCATTAATTTTTCATGAGTAACTTCTTAACATCAGAAATACACTTGGATAATTGACAACTCTCGTTAGGAAGCTTTTTATCTATATTTTTCTTCGGTCCAAACTTGCTCCAACTGCATTCCGAGTGGTAATAAGTCCAACTAAAGTAACTTTTAGAGAAAATATTCCTAAAAACACCAATTGAGCCACATATCGGAATACGTAGCTAAATATTAATGGGGAGAGAAAGCTATACAGAAGTGTAACCGCTCTGGGACTGAAGAACATGCAGTCTGCTCTCAACCAGACCATCACATGAGCATATCCCTGCAGCTGCCCCTAAAGAACACCAAAGGACGCAACTGCCGTTGGTGAACAAGTAAACTCTCAGTACTCAGATCAAAGGTATGTAAGCTCTCCAAAAAAATCCAAAATACTGGAAACCGGGAGAAGTACAGACGCAATCTAACTGCCTACAATATGGAGATTAGGTCTGCAAAGCAAAAAAATTTCAAGAATTTCTGTGAAAACGTCTCCGCAACACCAGAGGCAGCAAGGCTGCACAGCGCTCTCTCTATGGGAAAAACTGACACAGTACTAGCCTTTAAAGGATGTGATGGAACTTATACGACCTTTGCGGAGGAGGGAGCTACCGTACTTCTGCCTGCGCATTTCCCGAAAAGAATTAATGAAGATCAGTGTCTACCTGTTGTCGAATATAAGCTATCTCGCCTGGATTGGGTAGTCGCAAAACAACTGTTTACTACGGACAAAGTCAGGTGGGTTACGGCTTCGTTCGCAAAATTCAAGTCTCCGGGGCGGATGGCATCTTTCCAGCACTTTTGCAACAGGGAGAACAGGTTCTACTGCGCCACCTTGTTCAGCTGATGAGAGATAATCTGGCGCTGGCGTATATCCCTGAACCATGGAGGACCTGCGAAAGTGATCTTTATACCGAAGTTAGAAAGATAGGACTATTCACTGGCTAAATCCTTCAGACCGATTAGTCAAACTTCCTTCTTACTAAAGAGTATAGAAAAGATCGTGGACCACGAAATAAGGTCGAAGGTGTCGCTGGATGCAAACCAGCATGCGTATAGAGCAGGCAGATCGACCAATACTGCTCTGTACCAGTTAACTGCTGAGATACAGAGTTCGCTGGAAAAAGGGGAGGTAATGTTATGCGCCTTCCTAGACATCGAAGGTGCCTTTGATAACACGTCTCACAATCATGGTAGGACCGGAAGCTTTTATTGCGGTTGGTCCCCATCACGCCTCACATCGCCTCAATAGCACCTAGCAGTTTATTTGAGTTTATCAATTTGCTGGGACTAGTGGAGACGTTGTGACATAGAAGAGGGCACAATAGACCCTAGGGCGTGGTGCAATCCTCATTTACTTATCTAATCTAATCTAAGGTAACGATGCAAGCTCCGAAAGAACAAAGTTCAAAAATGAGAATTGTTTCTCAAGGTACAAAATTCGTATACGGCCGATCTTAAAGGTCTTTATAATCGAAATGTAAGTCAGGAAATTAAGAAATTTGTCTTTATAGAACTATAAGAAATGAGACACTAAGAGTACTAGCAAAACAAGTTGTGTACGAAAAATACTTTAACAATTTTTGGCACCGCACAAAATCTCCAAACATGCGGCTTTCTGTAGGTGTCATGTTGAAAACATTGCATTTATTTAATAGCCAACACTTTCAAAATATCGCCACCCTCGCTCAATTACGCAGAGACCATAAAATATATAAAATAATGTATTACGGTATGCAAGCCTCATTGTGTTATATTGTCTACAATCTACACAAGAATGAGGTAAAATTGTGTAGGCTGCAAACCAGACGCTAAATTATGTATGTACAAATCAAAGAAACGTTTTCAGCTTTCTTTCTCTTGCTGTAATGAGTAATAAATAGCAAGTTGAGAGCTCAATAAATTAGCCAATGAGGTAAGAACAAATTAGTCATTCAGTTGTAGTGATTGATAACAATTTAGGTATGAATGAGGTAATATATGGTGTGAAGAAAGTATGTGTGGGCTAGTGATGTAATGGGGAGATTTCTAAACAACGATATCATGGAGTATTTTGTTTATTGATTAATAAGGAGTAATAATAGAGGAGAAAGCTTGAGGTGGGATGGGTTCTTGAAAATCGACAGGCAAGTGTTGGAAAGATGACAAACAAGTCAACAATCATCGAAATGCAGGGAAAGAAACGAGTAGGATGAGACGACATATATATATGCCAAGGCTCCCAAAGCTCCAACTTAAGAGACATTGGACAGCTGGGGTAGCAGCCTCGCTTTGCAATCAACCAACGAACTCTGAAAGGCACGTTTCTTGGAACTTGTGAGTAAGCTTTCGGCATAACTGTAGTAAAAGGGAAAATATTATCTTTTAACTTTTCATCAAGAGCAATCCGTCATCGAATAAAATCCGTTTGGTGTTAGTTAAAAAAGTATAAAATATGAAAGATTTCCCTCTCAAGGTTGCATATTTTACAACAACAATGAAAGTAATTATGCCCCAATTAATTCAACCACAAACAATCCGCGCTGACCAAAGTTAATTCGTCGGCTCAGTTTCACCGCGTTCTAATGTTTTTTCAAATGAACACTTACGCTCATAACGGCGCATTATCTTTTGCATTAGATATCATTAAATCTCTTTTACTGCACATACTTCGCATATTTGGTGCTTTACATTTCCACATACACAAACAATAACAACAAAGTCATTAAACTCATTACGAGTCGCATAGACAATGGAACGCCGCATCAACACAATCTGTGTAATGACTTTTCTCAAATCAACCGTCCGTCGGTCCGTCCGGCCGTACACGCGTCTATTTTCATTTTATATGCCAGACGAAATGTAAACATTGGTATGTGTGTGTATGTTTTGTGCGTATGTATGTGTGTCTTGTAGTACACACCTTGGTTGCCATTGAAGCGGCATATTGCACTTTGAGCTGTTTGAAATTGTTGCAATGTTTACACTACAATTGGCGGCTACATATACACATACATGGTACATACATATGTAATGATATTATATATATATATATATACATATATATATATACTAATACATATGATTGTATGTGTATCAATGCTTTAGTAAACGCGCCACGTACTCACATGGAATGGAAGTGAAGCAATTTTATACTACATTATATATATAGGTATATAATGTATGTACATATGTATATGTAGACTGATTTTCTAGCATGAAATGAAAATCAGAAGAAAGCATGTTCATTGAATGCGAAAGAATCTGCAATTTTGGTTGCAACCAAGCGGAGAATTATTGTAGATTTCATGGGTGATCACTGACATAACACTCGAACAAGTAAACGCAAGTCTTTTGAGAAGCCAGAAGGCTATTCTTCTAATTTAACTCCACTTGTCCTGCTCCCGTAAGTAAATACACCTTGATAGCTAAAGCTGTGAGATCTAAAATATTTCAGCGTTGATCTCGCAAAGACTAAAGGCAAGAAGAAAGTATTGAGATAAAACTAAATAACTTCGCCTAACAGCATGAAATTAACATTCTTTAAGGTTTTTAATATTATGGGCAGCTACGTTTCAGCTAGAAGGGCCTTACCACTTTAACAGGTCCATTGAAACGTGCGCGGCCGGACACATAGATGGCGCTACTAGAATTAAAACCATACAATTATTAGCTAGCCCTAGCTATCGGATCATTAGTTTGTGAATTATGTCATTTTGAGAGAAACAACTTGTTTATTGTGAAAAGAATGGATAAAAAGAAATTTCGTGTGTTGATAAAATATTGCTTTTTTTAAGAGAAAAAATACAGTTGAAGCAAAACTTGGTTTGATGACGAGTTTCCGGAAATGGTATGCTAAGTTTAGACGTGGTGAAATGAACACCGAAGACAGAAACTTAGTGGACAATCAAAAGAGGTTGTTACCGACGAAAATATAAAAAAAAGGTTCACAAAATAATTTTAGATGACCGTAAAGTGAAGTTATCCGAGATAGTAGGCACTTTAAAGATATCTAATACGTGCGCATCATATCATTCACAAATATTTGGATATTATGCAAAATGGGTGCCGCATGCGGTCACTTTTGAGCAAAAACAACGATGTGTTGATGATCCGGAGCAGAGTTTGGAGATGTTCAAGCGTAATAAACTCGAGGTTTTTGCATCGATATGTAACAATGGTTGAAACATGGCTCCATCATTTCTCTCCGAAGTTCAATCGACAGTCATCCGAGTGGACTGCATACGATGAACTCGCCCCAAAGATTGGAAAACCATAACAGTCGGTGGCAAAGTTATGGCATGTGCATGGAATAACTTTTATTGACTACCTTGAAAAAGAAAGGAACATCCATAGTGAATATTACATAGCCTTATTGGACCGTTTAAAGGAAAAAAGCGCCGAAAAACGGACGCGTTTGAAAAAAAGGAAAATGCTGTTTCAACAAGATTATGCACAGTGTCACAAATCAGTGAAAACGTGGGCAAAAATCCATGAATTGAGTTTCAAATTGCTTCCGCATCCATCGTATATTCCAGACCTGGTCCCCAGCGACTATTTTCTGTTCTCAGATCTAAAAATAAAGCTCGTTGGGAAGCAATTTTCGTCGAAGGAAGAGGAGATCGCCGAAATTTTATTTTAACACCATCCAACCACTTCAAAAAATATTATTTAAAGAATCATATTAAAAGTCTCCCGCCCGGTTATAGGAAAAGATTGAGTTGGTCAAGTGGATCTCGACATTGCAGATAAAGAATTGAGAAAAATCTACAGATAAGCATACTAATTTCATCGCATATACATTTCTGCACCCTGAACAGGTTCGCCTCGATGTTTGTAACACCCAGAAGGAAACGTAAATATGTTTGTTGATCAGCCTGACTAGCTGAGTCGATTTAACCATGTCGGTATATACGCCCACTAGTTCCTCAGTTTTTGAGATATGGATAACAAATTTGGCGGACGTCCTTTTCTACCCAAGAAGCTGCTTGTTTGCCTATATCGGAGCAATTTTAACATTGCATTGTTGGTTTTGTTGTAGTCCCCGTTAATATGGTAAGGTTCAGATAAGTTGTCATCGACGTCATCCAACGTTAGGCCCAGGAAACGTGCTATTTTGACGGAGTCGGACTAGAGGAAGAGGGATGTCAGATGTGTAGGGTTCGCTGGGCAGTCATGCTGGGACTCGTTGCATGCTGGACATGTATTTAATATGTCGGAGTCGATTCTGGATAAGTAGGAATTTAACCTGCTACAGTATCCAAAACGAGCTGCGCAAGGTTCACTCTCGATTCTCAAGGTAACTCGAGCTCTTCGTCTGCAATGGCTGGTACTTTGACTCCCAGTACGCCATTAACAGAAAAAGAGTCGGTGAAAGTGTTTATGGCACCACTGTGAATGGCGGTCAGTACTTGTCTGAAGATAGTTTTGTCCGAAGTCTGGTCGGCGTATTGTCTTATGTCGTCGATGCATGTAAGGAAAACCTCTTGATGTTCCCAAGAGGCAGTTCCGCTTCACGTAGGGGACTGCAGGGATAGATTCTACGAAAACACCCCACCAGAAACTGTTTGGAGAGTAGTTCAATATGCGCTTTACTGAGAGCATACAGGCCTCACTGTGTATATGTTCAATAGGAGACATCAAGAGGCATCCCGTTATAGTCCGGAGTGCAGTGCACTGACATGCCTAAAGCTTCCTCGTCTGCGTTTCACTGCATCCAGGCTACCATATTGGTGCGGCGTAGTTAAGGACCAACCGGCCGATTGTATTGTATATTGCCAAGAACGTTTCTTTGTCTTTTCCCCATGTGCTGCCGGATTAAAATTTTAAGAACACAACTAACGCCAGATTTTTTTTACAGTCTCTTTGTGGTCCCATGCCTGAGCGAAAAAAAAAAAAATGAGAAAGAAAAAGGTTGTTCTGGGTTCGAAAAATGTATACAAATGGGTTGAAATTTTAGTAAAATACATAATTTGTACTTCAGAAAAAACTTTATACGCCTTAATAAGAGCAAATTACTCAGGGTATCAACTAAACTAGCTCGGACACCTAAAAGTTTTTCGAGATTGTTTCTGGAAACTTGAAGCTAGTGCTTCTGCTTAGTCAACTTTCTCAACTAATCGATTTCTGAAATGTTATGTTGTCTAGTAAGTCTTCCAAGGTGCGAGTGGGAACTCCAAAATAGCTTCGAAATGAAATAATTTTTACTTTTTCGTTGCCTCCGCTCTAAAGCTATCCCCAGAAACTATTTTACAAAACATAAATTTGAAAATATTTTTTATCTACTCACACGGCACGGTAGTCACCGCTTCGCTCTTTTGTTTATTACGAAGTAAATTGTTTGTTTATGAACTTCAGTGATTAAGGTGCAGCGTCGCGTTTTGTTCTTTTCCAAAAATAAAATTAAAACAAACCAAAACAATAACAAACACAGACGACGAAGACAAAGCGCGCTGCCAGATTGCAGGTGAAGAAATGTTTACAAGAAACAGATTGAGGCAGATTGACTGCGCATCTTCCGCGGAAGCAGCGTCGTCATGGTGTGGCGTGCAGGCAAATGTAATTTAACGGTATATCTTTGCTTTTTTCTCTGCTTTCATTCGCTATGGGCGTTCGTACAATGAGCGTGTGTTACCATTGTTTCTTGAAACAGCTCACATAAATGCTCTTATCCCGCTGTGCGCATTGTTTGGGAACTGATTACCATGTTTTTTCGAATTTTCACTTGACCAAAACAAAAAGCAACTGATTTTTTTTGTTTTTGTTTTTTTTTTTTTGTGGTCCCTCTTTTGTTAATCTTCAAGAGTTTTAAGTAAGTTTTCACTTGCACTTTTAACCGTTCTACTGCGTTGTTTTTTTTTTTTGTACGATAAGTTTCTATGGAATTTAGTTTTGAAATTTCTACTTTCTTTCCTATGCTACTTTCCAGCAAAATTTTTATATCGAGTTGTTTCTAACAAATTTATATTTGAATTGTTTTTATTGCAGTTTCGATTTCACATTATTCCACAGCAGTTTTTCGGTTGTATAGTAGAAGGTGAGGTCACTGTAGTGTTGAGCAAAGAAGCGAGCTTGTTGACAAAGAAAAGCCCTAAAACCAAAAAGAAACCGTTGGAACCGGGGGGAACAGTGAACAAAATTCCTGTCTTCCATGAGAACTACAAACGAAAGTGACTCAAACCATAGCGTACCGACGAGGATAGAGAAAAAATTTGAGTTGGTGCAGCCAGAGAGCTAACAACAAGTGACTTAACAAGCTCTGGAGCAACGAAACCATTAGTTACATCTACGATTTAATGCATAATATATACAGGAACATATTTTGCGACGTGGATTTTTTCTGGTAGTCCAAGACAACGATTCAAGATTAAATCTGGTGAAGGTTTGATCTTGAAAAACAAATGAATAAAAATGGAAGTGGGTGTAGAATGTTCTATATAGTTTTCAGACCTTAATCGCACAATAATTAATAATTCTTAAACTTAACTCAAAAAGGTACCGAAGTACATCAAGCCAAGCTTTGGGGGAAAAAACTAGAAGCATGGTATAATACTGCTGCAACTACGTCGACGACATCAAACAATACGCCGACCAGACTGCGAATGCAACTAACTTCCAACAAGCACTGACCGCCACCTTTACCGACTCACCGACTCTCACTCAGTCAACTCGAGTTACCGCGAGCAACAAGCTGCGCTCTGGTAACTATAGCAGGTTAAACTCCTACTTATCCAGAATAGGCCCTGACATATCAGATATATGTCCAACGTGCAATGAGTCCCCGCATAACACTAGCCACTTCTTGGCATGCCCTGCTAGCACTACACATCTGACACCTTTCCCTCTTTGGCCTGAAACCGTCGAAACAGCATGTTTCCTGGGCCTGCCGTTGGATTACGTCCATGACAACTTATCTGATACTCACCATTCTGTCGGAGATTAGGTACCGGTTACCAACAACAACAATTGCTGAGTCATGAAAGATCATTTAATTAATAAATAACTTTTTTACTTATAGTGTCACGAGGATTACAATAACATCAAATTCGAATCAGTTTGTGAAGGTATAAAAATATCTTTTTGTAATCCAAATATCAGCTTCCTCAGGTAATTTTATGACGATCTTTAAGGATAGTCTTACTACAACTATGTAGTTTACTGACGACCGTATTTCCGGTTAACCTTAAAGTAAATTTCTCAGCGAATATGACAGATAAAATACTGAAACTAGATAATATATTGGTCTAATGATTTCCCAGACATGAAATGTCACATTTCTTTACAATTTTCTAATGTTTTTAAAGATCTCTTCCAACGTAGCTTTGCCCTTTCTTACTTGTTTATCAAATAGTAAGTGGAAATTTCGTAAAGAACGTGCCGCTCATTTCAAATTGACGTCCGTCCGAATGTCATTTAGTATTAAGTACCCAATCGTGCTAACAAATTGCTATTCATATGTGGTCATACATATATATATGTACATATATGTTAATATATATATGTATATATGTACATATGTATGCATGTAAGTAAGACATAGCGAATTCCTCACGGTAGCAGCGACTATTAATATGTTAATTTCATAAAGTGAAATTGAAAAGATAATTAAAGAAAGTCAAATGTAATATTTTCCGGGCCATTGACATTTCAAATGCATATTAAAACGAAGTACATTCCTACAACTATACATAAATATGCGATCTTTCGCAAGTGATGTGTAAACTAATATTTTGGATTGCAAGCAAAAAAGAAATTTTGTGAAAACAAAAATAGCAATTTACTCATCAAAATTTTCAAAAGAGATGCTTTATGCAGATTGTTCTTAGATTTTAATTAACAAACACATATTAAATATATTTTTGATATGAGAAAGCCCATGAATTAAAAGCCTCTAAAAAAGTCTGAAAAAGTGGATTTACTGAAAAGCAGAAAACATCGAAATATTGTTTTAAAATTGTTGGCGTAAAAAGATATGAGAGAATCTAAAGTATAAATAAAAAATATAACGAGGGGATCCAAGTTGAGAAACTATTTTCAATAGACTTTTTTGGACAGATCACGCGTGAGTCGTTTCAAGCTGTCAGTATTGTTTGGCATTTGACCATGGAAAGACTTACGCAGGCGTTTTAAAAGACATTTACAAATCGTTCAACTTTATTACAAAAATTAACGTTCTGTAAAGAATGTGTTTCGCGCGCTTCGCTCAACTTATGATCAACATAATCGGCCTACTGACCGTACTATTCGCAACACCGTCACCCATCTTGAGACCCAGCATTCGTTACGGATAATATTCAACCGAATATACCACGTCCAGCACGCAATGAAGAATATATAACAGCCGTAGCAGAGAGTATACACAAAGACCCTGGAGAGTTGATTCGGCGCCGTTCGCAGCAACTCGGACTGACGCATAAAACGACTTGGCGCATTTTACGGCGTGATCTTAACTAAAAGCGTATAAAAAACAGCTTGTACAAGAACTGAAGCCGCTCGACCTTCCCAATCGACATCGCTTTGGTCTTTGGGTTCTTGAAAAGTTCCAAGAAGATCCGACGCTTTCGACCCAAATTTTGTTCAGCGATAAAGCCCATTTCTGGCTCAATAGCGCCACTTCATCCAGGCAAAACAACGGTTTGGTGTGGTTTGTGAGTCGGTGGAAACATCGGTTCATATTTCTTGAAGAATGATGCCAGTTAGAACGTAACTGTCAATGGCGACCGTTATCGCGCCATGATAACCAACTATTTGTTGCCTGAAATTGAAGCGCGTGATCTCGGCGACATTTGGGTTCAACAAGACCGCGCCACTTCCCACACATCGCATCAATCAATGAACTTATTGAGAGAACACATCGGTGAGCAGATAATTTCACGTTTTGGGCCGGTCGATTGGCCACCAAGATCATGTGATATCACACAGTTACGACTTTTTCCTGTGGCGATATGTAAAGACTAAAGTCTACCGTTTCAACTCAGGCAAAACATCATGCGTGTCATCCGCCAGTTACCAGTCAAAATGCTCGAACGAGTCTTCGAAAATTAGACTCAATGGATGGACTATCTAAAACGTAGCCGCGGCCAACATTTGAAAGAGATAATCTTCAAAAAATAAAGAATGTTATGATAGTCAACTGCTCAGAAATATTTCAACGACAAGATTACCAAAAACAGCTTCTGTCAACCAAAGTAAGTTCACAGCCAACTTGTCGACCACATTCAACCCACTTCCACCCACAAAGTTATTTTTCCAACATTCTTCAGTTCAAACAAAATGTCTATTTTTATGACCACCACTGAGTGACAAGCTTATGACTCACCACACGTCAACAGCCACAAACAAAAGTGGCACTCCAACAAACAATTGTCAACGCTTTGTGTGGACCTGTTGTATGCTGTACGCTGTGGCAATGACACGAAAGCGGTCGCACATGGCGAAAAAAGACAGGTCTTTGTAAGGCATACAAAATGGGAAAACATATGGGCAGATACAAAAAAAAAACTCGATCGCCGCATAAAAGACCTTCACAAGTGTTTATGCGCCAAGTCGGCAGCTGCGGGCGAACTGCAACGCCGCAGAGATGAGTGCATTCATCTGCTAAGTCAGATTAAGAGGTGGGGAGGGCGAAGTGCGCTGCAACAGGCGGTGGCATGTTGATGTTGCAACCAGTCAATGCATATACGAATATATGCGAGTTGAGTGGAGTGTACCAAAGGAGACGTCTTGTCAGGGTTATTAAAATGAAGTTAACTATGCAACGCGCTTTAATGCAGCTGTCAGTACGTCAGATAACTTTCGCGACAAAAAGTCTGACAGTCGGCAAGTCGAACAGATGCAGCGGCTGCTGCCTGTTGCTCACTGATAAATGAAGACAGAGAGACTTCGTGAAGTGAAGTTAGTAAAGGCGCATAATAAAGTCACGCGATGTTGTGCCACACATGTGAGTATAGCTGGGCACTTGGGCTGAGCGCGAATTTGCGAGATGGCAACAAAACTTGCTCCGAGCAACTATGACACATGAAGAAAATTCAGAACTTCCACAAGTTTGCTACTACTTTTCTGAGTACCAACCAGTGTATTGATAAAAAATGCTGTCTATAGGAATGAATCCAAAGCTCAGTTTCAGTTGGAAGATTAAAATTATGTTCACCCAAAAACTGATGATTTTGGAATATTACCTTCCGGAAATGATTTTAAACCTCTGTGGATTTTAGTTCGGTTCATTGACTACTTCTCAGTCAGCTAACAGTACATAAATAGCGGCTAAAGCTTTATGAACATATACGTGAAAATATAAAAGTGAGAAGTTCACACAACTTTCAGATCTATACGACAAATATGTTCAGTTTGGAAATCTCTGATGTATTCTGAAAATTAATCTCACCCTTATAATCCACAACGGATACTCCAATAAATAGTTTATTACTTGATTTTCGTTTAAACTCACCTGAAACGAGAGAAAAAGTAATCAAAAATTAATATTACAATAATTATTTTGAATATAGAACTATTTTTTTAGTAAATCTGGACATAAGTAGCAATTACAGTAGTCAAAATTTTCTCTAAACTTTTCTGACGGTTTAAAAATCGTATCTCATATAAAGAGAGATCCATTTCGAGGTTCCCTACTTAAAAAAAAACACAGACACTTTAAATTTAATAGGAAATGTTTATTATCATTCGAAAGAACATTCTTCGGCATTTATTTTTTGAAGATTATATATTTCACATGTTGACCGGGGCTACGTCTCAGATGGTCCATCCGAGGAGTCCATTTTTCGATGACTCGTTCGAGCATTTCGATTGGGGACTGGCGAATGGCACGCGTGATGTTTTGCAACAAGTATCGATTCAAAGTGGGATTGTCCGCATAGACTTTAGACTTTACATATCCCACAGGCAAATGTCTAATAGTGTGGCCAATCGACCGGACCAAAATGTTATATTATCTGCTCAGCGAAGCATTCTCTCAATGAATCCCTTGATTGAGGCGATGTATGGGAAGTGGCGCCGTCTTATTGAAACCAAATGTCGCCGAGATAAGGAACTTCAATTTCAGGCATCTAATGGTCGGTTATCATGGCGCGATAACGGTCACCATGATACCGTTTACGATCCCACCGGCACCTTTTTTGAAGAAAAATGGACCGATGATTTCCACCGGCCCACAAACCACACAAAATCGTTGTTTTTTCTGAATGAAATGGCAGCTCTGCAACCTCTTCAAGTAGCTCTTCGTCCCAAATGCGGCAATTTTGCTTATTTACATACCCGTTGAACCAGAAATGGGCCTCATCGCTGAACGAAATTTGGCTCGAAAACGTCGGATCTTCTTGGAAAAGCACATAGAGCGAAACGGTGTCGCTTGGGACGGTCGAACGGCTTCAGTCCGTGCACAAGCTGTATTTGTTACACTTTCAATTTAAGATCTTGATCAATAATTTTTATTAAATAAAATTAAATTTACCGAAAAATTTCCCTAGATGGCTACATAGTACCGGCACATGCGCTCTAACAAATTAATCTAAAGAGGCTGCAACCCAGCGCTACTTGAACAATGATCGGCGGCAAAAAATCTCCTACAATAATTGGAGCGAGTGAACAAATGGCATCGCATCAAAACGCCAAAAGAAAACACAACAACAAAATGATAACTGTTGCAGTTCAACACGATGCCGTCACTTACTTATGCATGTACTTTTGCTCACTTAGAGACAAACATAGCGACACTTCATTCACACTCGCAAACGCTGGTTAAACGACGGCGGCAACTTTGCAACTCTGTCGCAGCTATAAAAGCGCATTCATAATAAAATGACAGCGGCAACAATTAAAAGTTAACAAACCGGCATTGCGGGACTTGCGGCGCGACGAGCGAAGATGCGATGACGAACTGACACTGTCAAAGCCTGCGGCAACAAATGGCGCCGAGTCAATGCACCATTTAGTGCAATAGCAGTAAACAGCAGAATCAACAACAACAATAACAATAAAATAATAATAATATAATTGTCTTGCAATGCCTTTTGAACTGTGCCACGATGCGCACAATTTTATTTGAAGATGTGCAACATGTTGCAACAATGTGTAAATCAAGCAGCTTGACTTGAAGAGACCACGATGCAGTAATAAATCTTGAAGCTTACATGGTTCTATGTTAGTCTAGATGTAAGTACTTTGAGATGTGTCCGAAAATGTTGGATGATTGCTCAAGTCGAGGTCTAAGACCATTCGATCGTGACCTGGATCTTATAACCCCGTCATACCGCGATTTATCGTTAGACCCTGAAGGATAAACGGCTTTTGAATTCTACACACATTCGCACAATGTTCGTTCGAGCTTCAACGAAATAGTCCGGTACTTTATTTCACAAAACCGCGTTTCAACCCGCAGAATCGGCCGTCAGCGCTATATAGATTTCCAATTCGTCCATTTCGATACTAAAAGTTAGTACAAGATTTCATAGAATCATAGTAGTTCAAACTCAACGTCCGAAAGTTCGATCTGTTCTTAAATAGATTAACTAATTTTACTGGTCTACAAAATATGCAAGTGGAATTAGTTAAGTCTTAGTCGAAATACTTAGTGCCTGTAAATGTTCTATCTTAAGCCTTGTCGCATTCTTCTTCTTAATTGGCGTAGACACCGCTTACGCGATTATAGCCAAGTTAACAACAGCGCGCCAGTCGTTTCTTCTTTTCGCTACGTGGCGCCAATTGGATATTCCAAGCGAAGCCAGGTCCTTCTCCACCTGGTCCTTCCAACGGAGTGGAGATCTTCCTCTTCCTCTGCTTCCCCCGGCGGGTACAGCGGCGAATACTTTCAGAGCTGGAGTGTTTCCGTCCATTCGGACAACATGGCCATGGTCGTCATCAAAAGGGGGGTTTCTCATCCGAGGCTGTTGGTAGTTTTCCATTGGGGTGAGCTTTTTATGTGGCGGGTCCCAAACCCAGAGCACAAGCCTATGGGGATGTTTCGCCTTCTCACTTTAGCTCGTCTTCGAACGGATGTTCTTAGGCTACCCAGAGGATACTTGGTTAAAGACCGGAAGTCGTGAGCTGCTTGAGTCATATGTAAAAGAATCGTTTCTGGCCACTCCCAAGTGAATGGCGATCAGAGAACTTTCCTCACTTGCGTGAACTTCTACACATGACTCCATCCTCCGCCTTGTCGCATTATTGCTACAAAATTATCGTCTAAAGTAAATTGATTTCCAGCTCTTCGAGGATTATTTCCAGGTGAGAATGCGCTCTGGGCGTAAATATGGAAAATAGGTTTTCGGATCGACGGATCCGAAATGGACTGCGTAGTAGGAACGGGGTTATACTCCGAGGATATTGATGTCTCTCTTTCTCTCTCTCTCTATCCATCTACCAAACGCAGTCAGCATCTTCCAAGCAGAGCTGTTAGGCATAGAGAAAGTCTGTAGAGTTCAACTGAATAACTACAGGAAGATAAACAAAAAAGCTACCATATACACAGACAGTCAGGCGGCATTACCGTAGTAAATAAATGTAGGAAGGCTTTAAGATCATTGGCTGGTCTACGCCACTTGTTGATAATTTGAATTCCCGGTCATTTTTGGCACTAAAAAAAGATACGAGTTGGCCAAGTAAGGAGCCTCTCTAGACGAATCCAAGCTAGAGTTAATACCATGCCCGCTAGGAACGCTCAAGAGGAAGCTCAAAACATAATTTGAACAAAAAGTTCGGAACAGATGGAAATCTTGTATATCACTATCTGGGTACACAGAATTGCCACATAAACCTAACATCGAACTCTTGGAATCCATCAGGTACCAAATCTTGAATGTCAATCTACAAAACGCATAACGAAAATAAGTAGTTTAACGAAATCAAGATATCAAGATTTAATGGTCTTACGATGGTATAACAAAATGGTATACATACATATATCTAGCGCTAATTGAATGCTAGAGTGCAGTCCTACCTACCTACTTATGTCGCAAATCCTAAAAAATTTTAAGGGAACAATTATACAGTTCTTACAATTTATGGTAGATGTCCACAACTGGATAGCTCTAAATCCCGCTCTAGCGTAACATTCATCAATTTACAGAACTAGAAAGACTCATTAGTCCACTACCGAGGACCTTTCGTCTGTATCAACTTCTTTTTCAATACATATAAAAAACAAATAAAGTTTCACTAGAGTTCTCAAACAATTCGGTGAATGGACGGGTGAAAATAGTAAATAGATAAATTTTGAAAGTATTATGTGAACACTTCACACCAAGTCTATTGAGTTGTTAAGAATGAGCCGACAAGTCAATAAAATTGTCGAAACAAGTTGTCAACGCAACTCAGCGTCACAAAGAATTAATACACCAACAGTTATATTAGAATGACGCGAATGGCAAGTTGAGGAACGGGTTTCAAAAATAGAAAGATGAGTAAATGCCACCGCGGGCTTGAGTGCAGCACAAAGAGACAAATGTCACGTTTTGTTAAATTTCAAGTTGAGGAAGCGAAGCACAAAATGAACATGCCTACGGAGGAGGTTGTATGAAACAGGAGCTATTTTAATGATTGAAAATTTGAATTAATGAAAAACAAGGCGTTTTCTGGGATACTCAAACTTTTTCAAAGGTAAAATCTTCAGTGGGCAGCAGAGTAGGATTATTATTATTAGTGGATAGACTTGGGGCTGCTTGAAAATGTTTATGGTCTAGACACGGTATAAAAACACATACGATCATCGTAAACTTCCTGAAATTCGCGATTAGTGTCGGAACATAATTTGTAACGGTTGACAGATCTGAGCCGATCTTTTTAGGATTTTAACCGATCTTCAGAGGATTCATTTTGGTACTTTTGAAGAACTGATGTTGTCGGAAGATAATTTGTGAGAGTTGACAGATCTGAGCCGATCTTTGTAGGACCTCAACCGATCTTCGAAAGGATTCATTTCGGTATTTTTGAAGAACTGATGTTGTCGGAAGATAATTTGTGAGAGTTGAAACCAACTCAGTATACCTTTGTAAGAGCTAAACCGGTCTTTAGGGGATTCGTTTCGGTATTTTTGAAGAACTGATGTTGTCGGAAGATAATTTGTGAGGGTTGAAATCGCCTCAGCCGATTTTTGGAAGACCTCAACCGATCTTCAGAGGATTCATTTCGGTATTTTTGAAGAACTGATGTTGTCGGATTCCAACTCAGTTTTGTAAGAGCTCAACCGATCTTTATGAACTGATTTTGTCGGTAATAATTTGTGAGGGTTGAATTTTTGTGGTCTTCAGTTGTTTCGGAAAATATTTGTCGGAGTATTTGCTGAGGATTGAAATCACCTCAGCCGACCTTGTAGGGCGTCAAACGATCTTTAGAGGAATCGTTTCAGTATTTTTGAAGAACTGATGTTGAGAGATAACTCTTACTGGTCTCATCTAGTAAAAACTTTTAGGCTCCAATTTCCACGGATTTCATATACTTACGTAATAGAACACTATTTCATATTTTAAAGGTGGCTCTCTTAGGTAAAAAATCCTTCTTGAAGGGTATACGCAATTTATTTCTCCCATTTTTATACGAGTTTTAAAGGGGGGCTCAGTGCTGGATTTCTAGTGATAACATGGGATATCTATAAAGTTGGAGACTTATTAAACATTCCTCGTATTCACACGAAGAACTCCACATTCAAGAAATCGGAAATAATACAACACAAATAAATAAAATAACAACAAATAAACGCGAACAATACTTAGAACACAACAAGTTTCGATTGAATTACGAGAATATTATTTCAATATTAATCGTTCGTTTTTCTTTTTTTTTCAAAACATCACGATTCGCGCGAAAAGTCATGAACGATAACTTGCGAAAGCGAGGATGGAAACAATCAACATAAATATAAATACAAATTATGAAAAAAGTGACTTCGAAATGCAAACGTGCTCGTGGCTGTTTGTCACTGACAGTCAAGCTAAAAGTGAGCACCCTCTTCACGAGCAGCACGCAGGGTTGACAGGGTTGCGCATTTTTCACGTCATTTTCGCTTTGTTCGGCTTGCTTTGCAAATTTTTGCCGAAACAATGACTCAGAGCCACAAACAGAGAAGACAGCAAACAAAAATGGGGAGAGAAGACAAAAAACACGTTAAGCAAATATTATGAAATCTAAAAGGGGTTATTACAAGTCACAAGCTGAATTCGCGACAAGCACGGAAATGAATCAATGATTTAAACAAAAAACAAGCAGAAAACTTGATACAAACGAGCGAGAAACGAGTTAATGATGACACTCAGCGACGAGTGAGTGCAACGGAATTGTTGAGTAAAAATGTGTGAGGGCAAAAAATGCGAAACACGCTTAAGTTGATTTTTGTCGATGCAGACTCAAGTATCAAAAATGTTGTGGGAGGATTTGTGAATTTAACGATTCGTTTAAAAAACATTTCACACGCTACAACAACAAAGTAAACAATGCGAAATAAGATCACAGGAAGCCATTCACACCGAGAAAAAATAAATGCGAGGCATTTTTTGAGGCAAAAAGGTCTTGTAAACATTTTGTTGCCATAAACATGTTGCCTGGATACATGCTTATAGCATGGACGCTACGAAGTATTGTTGTTGTGCAAAATGAGTGGATAAATAAATAATGAGTTGAGAATGTGTTCTGATAATAAAAATGCAGAATTAATAAGTTCTACGTTTTATTTGTTGCTTTTTATAACTGCTATCAAAGGCGATGAAGAGAAAAACTGCTCCTGTGTACAGAGGCATCAAGAGTAGGGAAGCGCTAAGCTCGAGTGTAACCGAATATTTCATACTCTTGCAATTTCCGACGATCAACTGCAAGTTCGAGACTAAGGAAAGTATAGAACAGATTCACCCTATATTTAACATATGGGTATAATATTATCAGGAAAGGATTTTTTTTTTTCAAATTTCAATAATTTATCTCACAATATAACCGATACTTTCGATAAAAACTTCGGAATAGCAGTTGAGGGCCACATGTTCGGCATCGACGGGCTCAGGTAGTTGTAAACCGATTTTGATAATTTTTGATCATCATGGTGACACATCTCATTTTCTATTATCGCAAAGCTTTAGCCCTATAAATTCATTGCTGCTTGATTTGTATGACGAAAATTTAAAGAATCGATGGAATTTAAAATGCTCGAAAATTTTAAGAAACAGATGCGGATGAGATGATCACAAAAAGGGCTTCACGACCGGGGCATACTCTTGAAAAACCCCCAGGGCTGATATAGTGACTGACGCACAGAGCATACTGAAATTATGGAGGGAACACTTTTCCAGCCTGATGATAACACCAGGAGATGGTGAACCAGATTCCACAATCGATGACGGTGGAGCAGACGTTCCATTGCCCGACCACGAAGAACTTCGAATAGCAATTACCAGTCAGAAGAATAACAAAGCGGCGGGGGCCGATGGATTGCCGGCCAAGGTATTCGAATACGGCGGCGGGTACGGGTACTGATAAGGAGCATGCATCAGCTCCTTTGTAAAATATGGTAGGACAAAACCACATCCACAATAACAGATAAATCAGTAACTGCCCAGATATTCACTATGCGCCAAATCTTGGAAAAGATCGGAGTAAAGAGGATCGACACACCACTTCGTCGATTTTAAAGCAACTTTTGACAGCACCAAAAGAAGCTGCCTTTATGCCGCTATGTCTGAATTTAGTATTCCCACAAAACTAATATGTCTATGTAAACTGACGTTGAGCAATACCAAAAGCTCCGTATTGATTGGGAAGGACCTCTCCAAGCCGTTCAATACCAAATCAGGTTGCAAACAAGGCGATTTCCTATCGTGCGACTTCTTCAATCTACTCCCAGAAAAAATTAATTCGAGCTGCAGAGCTGAATAAAGAAGTACAATCTTTTACAAGCTGGCGTACGCCAACGACATCGATATCATTGGCCATAACAACCGCCGCGTTAGTTCTGCTTTCTCCAGGTTGGACAAAGAAGCGAAGCAAATGGGTCTGGTAGTGAACGAAGGCAAGACGAAATATCTCCAACAACATCCCGCAACAACTCAGCCTCGAAATCCAACGCAGAATAACTCTTGCCAACAGGTGCTACCTCGGACTGAGTAGACAATTGAGAAGTAAAGTCCTGTCTCCACGAACAATGACCAAACTCTGTAAGTCACTCATCATTCCTTTGCTGCTATATAGTGCAGGGGTATGGACGTTGACAAGAGCTGTGGAGTCATCGTTACGATTTTTCGAGAGAAAGGTTCTGCGGAAGATTTATGGTTCTTGGTGCATCGGCAACGGCGAATACCGCAATCGACATTGACATGGTTCAGCGAATCGAGGGAGAGCGGCTACGCTGGCTATATCATGTCGTCCGAATGGATGGAAACACTCCAGCTCTGAAAGTATTCGAACCAGCACGACGGCTGGCGCACTGTTGTAGACTCGGCTTTAACCGCGTAAACGGTTTCTTCGCCAATGAAGAAGAATCACGTTCACAACTTTAAGGTTATGTCAATCGAAAGTGCATATATGATGATCGGAGAGCCTTCTCTTTTCAAGACGTGATACTAAAAAATCAAATCGTTTCAAATATCCCCGTTATCTCCACTGTAATCCGGATCACATATTTATTATTCACTCATTCTTTTATGCTTTATTGTTTTAAATTTTTTTTTTTTTGGAACATGTGATTATTTGTTATAAAAACAAACAGAAATTTATAAATATTTTTTCTTAATGAAGAATAGTTCTGATCTCAAATTCTGATATTCCGATATTAATTTTTAGCTCTATGATTACCAAATTGCCATTGGAGCTATCGCTTTAATAATGACGCCCGAGCTTAAATTAATATGTGTCACAGACGACCATAAATGGCAACACTATTTTTGTAAGCACTGTTGTTGCTTTTTATGCCAGCTGTTTGCAGCCACTTCATATACATTGTTCGTACATACATATGTATGTAAATCAAAAATAACTAAAATAATGCTTTCTTGTGCATTTTTATCAAATTGCGGCATATTTATTTTTAATTTCCCAACTGCCAAGTATTTATTTTTTCATAAATACGACGGATGTTGTGCACTTGCAATGCATAGTCATATCCATAAGCACTTATACAAAGGTACATACATATATGTATGTACATTATATGTGTAAGTATATTATATATGATTATTTGAGTAAATATGCGCTCATATTATCACTGTCTCATATAAAATTATAATATTGTGAGTAGAGACTGCAGTCTGCCTATAAAGTAATGATAGAGTCTAAAGGAAACTACCATACTTAAATGAGCATAGACACACTCAAGTAAAGCATTTGTTAAAGGAAATAAAAAGTCTCAGCAAAATATTAAAATGCATATAACATGATGGAGATGTAAATAAGTACAATACATACATATGTATGTGTGCAACATTTAAGAGAAAAATGCAAATTCAACTTTCAAGGATATACACACATACACATATACACACAACCGTCGCCGTTGACAGTAAATTGCGTAGTGCTTTTACTGCCGGCAGCGCCTTCGGCAAATAAATTAGGCAAGCACATGGCATATTTGTCAAAGGTACTGTATGTGAGTATAAACGTACATATGTATGTACATATGTATGTATATAGATTTCTGCATAAAACAACGATCTGCTTGCCATAAAATTGCTAAATGAGAATTTGTCTTGCGACAGGAAATCGTGTTGCAGCCTTTCCTTCATTTTTTTCCAAATCATTCATTTGTTTGCGACAAAAGACGGGATAGTCCCAATGCCTGACAGGGTGTGGCCGCGCACATTGCAAGCGATACCACGGACGAGTGACTGGTGAGACGGCATTAAGGTTAGTCAACGCATGGACATAAACAACAGTTTATATGGCAATCCTTGCTTGACGGGATGAGAAATGTTTACACTTATAACTAAAACAACTAATTAAATAACAGAAACAAGAAAAGTATAATGTAAGTTCGAGAATGTGGTT
Source organism: Bactrocera neohumeralis (assembly GCF_024586455.1). Classification (NCBI taxonomy): domain Eukaryota; kingdom Metazoa; phylum Arthropoda; class Insecta; order Diptera; family Tephritidae; genus Bactrocera; species Bactrocera neohumeralis. The sequence continues at coordinate 47,474,947 of NC_065923.1, forward strand.
AGTTTTTTATTGAGTTCATGGCAATGTTTGACATTTTCGCTTTTATTTTAAAGCAGATTTGCTTACAAAACGAAGATACTACGTTTAAAGGGGGAGTATACAACTTTTTTTTCCATTTTTTTTAATTTTTTTTTTTTCTGAACCATCAAAAAGAATATTGTGTAAAGTTTTAGCCTTCGACAGAAAGTGAAATATCAGCTACCTTGATGTACAAAACTTTGAATCGATTTTCTCAAATATGTCATTTTTAAAGTCGGTGACCAGCCTACAGATAAAACTGCTGCATCGATCGTTCTGAAATTTTGTACAAATATTCTACATATATATAGCTCTCGAATGACGTCGAGTTTTTCCAAAAATTGAAAAATTGAAAACTTAAAAAAAACTCGACGTCAATTGAAAGATAAACTAATAAACTAAAGAAAGCATTTTGATTTTTTGATTTCAGATGATCCAGTGATGCTGTAGGTTGGTCACCGCACAAAAACTTTTTTTCTAGGTGCCTGCAGAGAGCGACGATTAATCCGTTATTTTTCGATAAAACTTTTTTTAAGTATCCTTCAAATGTTGTACTTTCATATAATAATAAGTAAAATAAGCCTACAGCAACAATTTTTTCTAAATAAATTCACGAAAAAAAGTCTTTTTTCGACGAAACAAACCTTACCCCCCCCCCTTAACGAAATGTGAGGTAGCCTGACAGAAAGTGAAATATCATATTAATGGGTGATCCAAGTATAGGTACTTTTTTCGAAAGTTTTTTTTTGCAGACCAAGCGTGAGTACTGTCAAGCTGTCATGTTATTTTGGTTCAGTATTGTTTGGCATTTCATTATAGAAAGACTAACGCCAGAACAACGTTTACATATCGTTCAACTTTGTTATGAAAATCCACGTTCTGCAAAGAATATGTTTCGCGTGCTTCGCTCAACTTAGGGTCAACATAATCGGCCTACTGAGCGTACTAGTCACAACATCATCACCCATCTTGAGACCCAGCACAGATTATTGGATAATATTCGAGCGAATATATCACGTCAAGCACGCAGTATAGAAAACTGAGCAGAGTAGAATGTCTGATTGCGGAGTCGATTCGGCGCCGTTCAAGAACTGAAGCCGCTCGACCTTCCCGAGCGAATCGCTTCGGTCCATGAGCTCTTGAAATGATCCAAGAAGAACCGATGTTTTCAAGCCCAATTTTATTGAGCGATGAGGCACATTTCGGACTCAATGGGTATCTAAACAGGCAAAATTTACGCATTTGAGACAAAGAGCAATTCGAGATTCAAGAATAGTAGCTCTTCATCCAGAAAAAACAACAGTTTGGTGTGCTTTGTGGGCCGGTGGAATCATCGTTCTATATTTCTTCAAAAATGATGCTGATGAGAATGTAACCGTCAATAGCGACCGTTATCCCGCCAAGATAACTGATTATTTGATGTCTGAAATTGAAAATCGGGATCTCGGCGACATTTGGTTTCAACAAGACGGCGCCTCTTCCCACACATCGCACCATTCAATGGATGTATTGAGAGAACATTACGGTGGGCACATAATTTCACCTTTTGGGCTGGTTGATTGGCCACCAAAATCGTGGAATATCATACCGTTAGACTTTTCCTGTGAGGTTAGGCAAAAATCTAAAGTCAACGAATGAACTATTGAGACGGAGCCGCGGCTAATATTGATAATATGAATGATAATAAACATTCCCCATTAAATTTGAAGTTTCTGTGTTTTTTCTTTAAGAAAATAAGGAACATCTAAATGTGTCACCGAATGGTCATAGTCTGAACGCGAGCGCGCCTTTCTTCCGAAGAAATCATCATCGGAAATGGCGTCGCAAGGCCGAGTTTAAAATATCTTTTTCAAAAATATCAGAATTTCTTTCTTAATAGTGTATATTTGTACCAATAAAAAATTCGAATAAAATATTTCATTTTTTTATGTTGAAAAATTTTTTTGTTTTTTAAACGGTTTTTCAAGTAACCCATTAAAAATTCAACCACGCGCTTCCCTTCCCGGCACAGATCGTTTGTAATTATTTTTAATTTACTTAATATATTTTTATCTTCCTTTTCCATTGGTTTTCATCCGACTACGATTTTTTTTTTGATTTTACAAATTATCTACACTGGTCTAATTTGAAATTATACACCCTTAGCAATCGAATATATCAAACCTTTACGAAACAAATTGTTTCAAACGAGTTCAAACCAAGAACAAGTAATGATGCTTACCTGCAAAGAGGAAAGAAGAAAAGTAATTAGTATTTTTTGATATAATAGTATTTTTTAAATGTTTGTAAATAAAACAATAGTTATATGCTTTATAATTTGTATAATAAAAAACTTATGTCCTCGCTTATTGGAGATTTATTTCAAATCTCTCATTTTAATGATTTACGACTCAATTCTTGGCTTTTCACACTAGAAAATGGACATCTAGGCCTTAAAGTTCCAAAACATCTTCACTTTAAATATAAACTACGCTAGCAATATAAATTTTTATGAAATCTTCCAAAAGGAAGCTAAGGCAAATTTATATATGAAATATCCAATAGAATGAATTGCTTTGTCTGCAACTCCATAGCAGGCTTTTCAGGCATTCAGCGGATTATTCAGCTATGATGATCTTAGGCTGAAGAGCTGATGTTAAAGTGTCTTGAAAAGCTTCGTACGAAGTTCCAGATATACGTAGATATAGAAGAAGGATAGTAAATTTTCAAAAGTAATTTTGAAAGGCTTAAACGAAATACTTTTATTAAAAAAAGCAAGCAAAACAAGCAACTAATAAAAGCAACAATCCTTCCAGAAACTCCCAGAGCCGCGTATTTGTATAGAAAATACACATGAATACAGATATAAATACATACGTAAATAGAAGACTTGAGTGGGTGGTTACTAGCCTGTTGCGAAAATGCGAAAACGGGCGCAACAACAGCAATGTGGCCAGTGTAAGCAAAGCAAACGCATGAGTCATCAAAGCAAATACAATATGCCCGGATGCTTAGACTACAAATGCGCATATCCACATATGTACATATGTATGTATATACAAAAAAATATATATATACATATGTATATAAAAGAGTAAGTATGTTGTAAAAGTGTGTAAATAATTGTAAGCATTGCGTTTGTGGGTGGTGGATGGTGGGTGGCGCTATGCCCTCCAGCTGCTTTGTGTTAGCCCTGAATAAACAAAACAGCCTTAAAACCACACACATACAGAGTTACGTGGGTGTATTTGTGTATATCCCGTTTCGATAGCACACACGAATGTATCCCTTTTTATCAGAGGACGGTGCGTCAGCACATTGACGTAGCTTAGTCATCAGTTTCTAGCATAAATAAGTATTAAACAGGTGAAATGCGGAAAGTGAGGCATTTTCCTATTCGGCGGCATGGAGGGAAGCGGAAGGCGAATTTGAAATGCTGTAAGCCGGACATAAGGGAAAACAAAAGGTTTAGTTTTCCATTTTGCTGACGGCGGCGCATCAAAAGAGGATGGAGTACGAAAAAAAAGCTGACAAAATTGTCTATTCTAAATATAAGAAAAATCAATAACATCAAAATTGAAAACTAAACACATGTACATATTAAGTATACATAAATATTAAATGAATAATAAGAATGTGCGTGAGTATACGAAAGCTTAAATATGCTGAGGTGCAAATTACTCCTTGGGTGGGGTGCATTTTCTCAAATTTAACACAAATTTAGAAATGTAAAAATTTATATCTGATAAATAAAAATCAAAAAAAAACAAAGAAATTTGTAAATTTGTAAATTTAATTTGGAAAAATTTTAATCAATAAATTTATTTTTTTTTTTATTTTTATTTTTATTTTTTTTTTTTTTTTTTTTATTTTTATTTTTTTTTAATTTTTTTTTTTTTTTTTTTTTTTTTTTTTTTTTTTTTTTATTTTTTTTTTTTTTTGTTTTTATTTTTTTTTTTTTTTTTTTTTTTTTTTTTTTTTTTTTTTTTTTTTTTTTTTTTTTTATTTTTTTTATTTATTTTTTTTTTTAATTTTTTTAATTTTTTATTTATTTTTTAATTTTTTATTTATTTTTTTTTAATTTTTTATTTTTTTTTTTTTTTTTATTTTTTTTATTTTTTTAATTTTTTTTTATTTTTTTTTTTAATTTTTTTTTAGCACATTTATTTTTAGGTTTTTATTATTTTATAATTGCTATTTTTAATTGTTTATTTTAAATTTTTTTATTTTAAACATTTTTTATTTTAATTTTATTATTTTTAAATTTTTTTAAATTTCTATAAACTCTTTTTAATTTTATAAAATGTATTTTAATTTTTTAATTTGTAACAAATTTATTTGTTATTACTTTAAGTTATTATTTTATTTTAATTATAATTATTTTTTTTTTAGTTATTATTGTTAATTTTTTTATTTTTTAATTCCTATCGTTTATTTAATTTTTTTCTTTTTAATTTCTTTATTTTAATTTTATTGTTCTCATAGTTTTTTAATTTGTTAATAATATTTTTTTTATTTAGAAAATTTATTTAATATTTTTTTAAGTTTTGGCAAATTTATTTATTATTACGTTATTTTTTTAATATCTTTTTAATATTTTTTTTATTTTTTATTGCATAAATTAATTTGTTTTTTATTTTTAGTTTTTTTTAATATTGTATTCTCACAAAATAAACTTTATTGTTTTTTTAATTTTTTAAAATCTTTTTAATTTTGTAAAATTTATATTAATTTTTAGTAATTTTACTTATTATTACTTTAAGTTATTATTATTTTTTAATTATAATTTTTTATTTATATTTTTTTAATTTTTACAGTTTATTTAAATTATTTTATTTTTTTAATAAAACAGACCTAATTGTTTTTAACTTTTTTTAAAAGAAATTTATAAAATTTATTTTAATTCTTAGTAAGTTTGTTTATTCTTACTTTATGTTATTATATTTTGTTTTTGTAATTTTAATAGGTATAATAGGTTATTTTAATTTTGTTAATTTTTATTGTTTATTCAAACTTTTTTATTTTTAATTTCTTTTATTTTTTTTTATTTTATTGTTAACACTTTTTAAATTTCTATAATATTTTTTTTTTTAATTTTTGGTAAATTTATTTATTATTACTTTAATTTATTATTATTATTTTTTTAGTTTAAATTATTTTATTTTTTTTGTTTATTTTATTTTTTTATTTTAAACAATAATTTTTATTGCAGTTTTTATTTCAATTATTTTTAGACTTTTAATTTTTTTTTTTATAAAATTTATTTAAATTTTCAAAATTTTTAGTAAATTTATTTCTTACTCCTTTAATTTTTTATTATTATATTTGCTTTTAACTTTTACCAAAGTTTTTTTTTTAACTTCCTACGCTGCGTCGAGTCAGTGCACCCCGTTTCCTTTGGTATTTAATTATTTTATGATTCTTTTTTATTACGAATTTAACGGAATAAGAAAAATAGTTTCGACATTTTCGTTCCATCCAGTCGTAAATCAATGTCACCGCTGTTGTTGGGTGCAGCTTGCAAGCGTGTACACTGGCAAATAAATTGTGACTTCTAACAAGAAATGCCAGCATTGACGTCGACCTTCCGCCCTCTCTACACTCATTTAGCTCACTTTTAGACAGTTCACTTTCAATTTCATATTCATTTTGATACACCCATAATTCATTTACGCTCCACGTAGTCTCACAATGAGGCCATGCTCACAAGAAGACAAAGCAACAACAAGCAGCTACCCAAAACTGCTGCCACACACATGTGTCCTTTATGTCTGCTGCGCTGTTTTGATTAAAGTTATAATGATTTCTTTGCAATTTTAGTTTAATTTTCGCACTCCACTCCTTCAAGCCACAAGGCACTTGTTGGACGCACCCACTCACAGACCCTTGCAACAACAACAACCGACTCTAACGAACCAGCGAAGCGCATCAAAACAAATTCCCGCGGGATGTAAGTAACTAAGCGCCCTATTTATGCTCGAAGCAAGGCAAATCTACAAAGCTACTTTGTTTTTGTTGCAAATGCCTCAGACGCATTATTCGTGGTTATTGCGAAATGAGCTTGCAACGCGTGCAACAGCGCATCCTTGTAATCCTATTAAATGCCAACTGCTTTTGCCGCTTTGAAGGGCATTCAAATGGATTATGCGCTCAATGCGTGAAGGGTATGTAGATATGAAAGTATGAAAGTAAGGTTAGGGCCGCTCGGGTAAGAGGGCAATGGTATAAATTGTCGCCATTTTTCTGCGTCGCATTGCAAAGCGTCGAACATTTATCCGATTCTTACTCATGCCGGCGTATATATGTATGTACATATATGTGGACACGCATTGTGTATATGTGCATGGGTAGATGCAAGAGTGTAAGGCGCAGCATTCGAAGTGAAATGCAGTGTGGCATTCAAAAAGGGCGGAAATGGGACGCATGGCAACATATTTATGAGCTTCTTGGAGTACACACAGACAAACATACATACACATATGTACATACATAATTTTTTTTCTTTTTTTGCCTTTACTTCTCCATTTTGTATGTACGAGTAAGTATTATTTTTCTTGGCGATTTCATAACGTCTGCCGAGGAGGTGGAGTTGGCGCCAATCAAGATTTGTTGTTTCTTGCGTTGGCTTGACTTTCAGGGACATAATTTCAAGGGCGACCTCGCTTTGACAATAAATTCAAAGACAGCAGAAATATTGGAGCTAAAATGTGTTTTCACGCACATACATACAGACATAGCAGCTTATATTAAAATTTAAAGTATCTTTTGGCAAGAATTTCGTTTTTTCCAGTGATTTTTGCGAAAAAAAAACAAAATACACAAACAAAACTCAGAAAAAACAAAAATACTGTTTTGGCAGGAATAATTAGAATATTAATTTGAAGACTTAAATATAGACGGAAGAATTCATAAAAATTGTATAAAATCCATTATGTATTCTAATGGAGCTTTCACAAAAGCTCAAAAACAAAAAATACATTTTATTTTAAAAATCAGGTTTAGACGCACAAAACATTAAATTCTATAAATATTTTCAAAGCACAGTGAACTTCGTTTTATACGAGCTTTAAGAGCTTTCACCATATCACAATCAGCTTTCACAAAACCGTGCTTTAGAGCTTTTACCATATCACAATAAGCTTTCATAAAACCGAGATTTCACCATATCACAATAAGCTTTCACAAAATCAGATTTGACCATACTAAAATAAGCTTTCACAAAAACTATATGGAGCAATACGCTGGTTGCAGGAAGAACTGAACTTGGTTGACATGTGGTTTCAACAAGATGGCGCTACTTCGGAGAACAATTCATCTCAAGAAATGGACCCGTAAGTTGGCCACCAAGATCATGCGATTTAACGCCTTTAGACTATTTTTTGTGGGGCTACGTCAAGCCCCAAATCTTCAAAAAGTAAATGTCATGAACCAATCTAACGTTTCAAATAAAGATGGTTTGCACGTCAATTTAGGTTCTTAAAGCAACTGAAATTTCCATCTTTCAAGCCGATAAAACTATATAACAAAATAAACATATTAAAATTCGAGCTTACACGAGCTTGCAAAGCTTTCACATGCAACAATAAGGTTTTTTAAAGCAATTAATATTTAATAAAAAGCGTTGTAATACACATAAAGTAGATGCTCGACGTAACCGCGTAAGCGTTGTCTACGCCAGCAAAGAAAAAAAAGTTCCTGAAATATAGTTTGAGCTTTCACAGCATACACCGAAATGAGTTTAGCAATGAAATGAATTTACAAAATGTGAAGAGCTTTCCCAAATCACAAAAAACGCTAACATAACGCAACTGACAATCAACAAAAAGCTTTTTGCCAGCCGCTAAGAACTTTCACAGCAAAAAATAATCAACGAAGATTTGCAGACGATTCCATTCATTGCAAAAATATATAGTTTAAAAATTAGTAATTTATATACAAATAACAATTCAATAACTTGATAAATATTTCATTGTTTTAATAACCCGAACCTGCATTGGAAAGCTACTGTTCAACTAAACTTTTTTCACAAAAATACATCAAACTTGTGCCAAGTGTTTTCGAGAGGAATTCTTGTTCATTGCTTTAATATAAAGAAAACCGCAGGATAATGTCATTATATTTCGGTAGAATTTTATGGTGAGCGAACGTGCCAAAAGTGATTTACACATTCTAAAAGTGGTGACTTTTGCTTTTAAAGATGGGGAAACTGGAAGCACTACTCGAAGAAGATTGTTCCCCAAAGCACAAACAAAGCTCACAGAATCTGAAAAGCAATCAAAAGTAGCCGGATACATTTAAAAGCAAGGAATTGGGAGCCATGTGAGGTGAAGCCAAGAGACGTTAAAAGACGATTTTGCATGTCAGAAATGCCGCTTGAACTCTACAAAAAGAAGTCGCTTTGACATAAATTTAGGACTGGTGATGTAAAATGTATCCTTACTACAACCTTTAACCCAAAAATTTTGTGAAACACATATTTGTGCACTTCATACTACCATTTGAGTGTCAAAATTTGGTGGATTCAAGTCGGAGGAGCAAAATCAACGTCTAAACGGAATATACACGCCAAGTTAATGTACCTCATGCTACAAGAAGGGTTTAAAACAGGAAAGTTTTGGCTCATAGTACAGACCTTTTCCTTTCTGACTACCATTTGATTCGGTCGATACAGAACAGGGTGTCAAAAATTGGTTATATTATCCAATATCTAGCTGGCACGTCCAAGAAAAAACATGGATGAAATATTACTAAAAATATTATATTATGTGATTAGTGGCTCCACAATACCTCCAGAAAATTAGAAAAAAGTCGATTAAAAAAAAATCTTAAATCTTACAAATGGTCTTGAAATCATTGTGAAATCATTTAAAATAATCAGATCTACAAGTCAGTAATCCATATCGATTAAAATCGATTAAAATATCGAAACAAAGTGAAGTGAAGCACGATTCAGATGCAAATAATAAGGAAGTCTTATAAAGAGTCAATATCTCATACATTTTATGTAGAAACAATTGCGATAAATAGGTGATACTAATATACAGACACGTACTACGACATAACGGATTGTTAATTGATCGTATTTCGTAATTAACACAGTTAAATATCGGCGATTTCGCAATGCCACCAACCAATTATGCAACATTTGCGATTTAACTATGACAAGTAAGGTGAGGGGAAAATTACCGATCAAACTGCTCCACAATGAAATTACAAAAGCAACAACATGCGATTACATGTGTACGGTATGTAAATTACACAGTCAGCCTGGAACTGGTTAACGACGCAATTGCCGTGTGCTGAGCGAGTCGCCATCGTCTGTTTGCAGGACGGTCGGTCGATGGACGCTTTGTTAGCAGCTTTCGTCGGCTTGCTGGCTCGCTTGCAGGTGTATCCGCAATTGTTGTTATGCAAATGAAAGTGTGGCATTCTGATTATAATTGCACATAGCTTGTGCACACATTCATACATAAATACATACATATGTATGTATATGCATATGTAAATGCATTTTTGCTTTTGTATGATTTTTATGGATTGCTGTGACTTGCATTTTATGTTGCAGTTGTTGGAGGTTATGTTTTGTGATTTTTCTAAGGTTATAAACATGCATTATGCATTTAGCTGTAAAAAATAAGGCAACAGAACTATTATTTGTAAACATATATTTATGAAATACAATTAGAATAAAGCGCGTACAAGGGGTGTGTTGTATATACGTTATTCACTTAAGAGAACTGTACTCACAGAGCATCTAAATCGAACACTCTTATATAACAAAAAAGATAGATTTATATTATAGAGTATATAGAGTTTAAAAATATCTGTATATTGATTTTGATCGGCCAGTTTGTAAGGCATATATGTACGCTATAGTAGTCCAATCCAAACCATGTGTTCGGATATTTTTGCTTTGCCAGCCTTCGACAATAACTTTGATACTTTAGCAAAACAAAAAGTTTTCCATACAATGGACGAGCGCATAATTTTATATCGGTAACTCAAAAACTGAGGGACTTATTTGCGAATATGCAGACGGAGACACGGGCAGACAGACGGACATGGCTGAATGGGCTGAACTTGTGAAACTAATCATTTATTTATACTTTGGGACCAAAAAGCACCCGGAAATTGTTAACTGCAGGCGAGTTACACCGACAAAGTTAAAAGTTATACCTTATTTCCAGTGAGCCACAAAAATGATAAAAAATCAACAATTAAACATTCGATAACAATATTACGAAAAATGTACATATGTATGTATATTCTATAAGTTACCGCTTTTCCATCATAAGTGACACTCCGCGAAGAAAAGGACTTGGAGTTGCAAGTACACAATTATATAGTTCTCCCCTCTAAAATTCTGCTCTGGATCCGCCCCTGCGTAATGCTTGATCGTGCGAATTCATTCCGATCCCACATTCATGAAGAGCATTATAACTGCCGATGAGACATGGGTCTATGAGTTTGACATACAAACAAGTCAACAATTATCGGAATGGAGGGAAAAACGAGACAAAACCAAACAAACCACGCCAGAACCGCTCAAAAATCAGACGGTCAGTAAGGAATTCTATTTGGCCATATTAAGGGGTATTCTGGTTTAGAATTTTTTTTTTTTTGCATATTTTTATAGTTTAACCCTTCAAGAAAATGTCCCATAGAGGATTTTTCGAAACTCAAATTATTTACAGCTCATTTTGTGACTCCGACTCCGACTGCGCGCAACTAATTCTCAAACTTTAAACTCGTTTTTCTCATAACGACTTTTCTAGAAACGGTGTGCATGATATCTCAAATTCTACACAACCGATTCACCGATTTTACACAGAGCTTTCCAAAGAATTTTTTTTATTTTTAGAAAATTCCGCACCACAAAAAAACAGGGAAAATACGAAACTTTTTTTTCAAACCTCCACCATTTTGTAATTTTTTTTTTTTCAAAAACGTTTCGTAGTGCGATAACTACACTTTTACTTTTCACGGATTTCGCATAAACTTTCATTTTAGGTCACGGTGCACACTAGGACAAGCCATTGTTTCATCAGTCTCAACTTCGCCGAACTGCAGTTTTTTTAAATTTAATTTTTTTCTTATATTATTTATGTTTTGTATTCTTAGAATATCAATAAAAATCATGTAAAAAAATTAACAGTCAAAATAATTTTTTATCGCGTCAAAAAAATACTAAAATTCAGGCTTCTAAACCAGAATACCCCCTTAAGGTGTTTGCGTGAGAACATCCGTCGAAAACGGCCGGAATTGTCGAAGAACAATTCATGGATTTTACACGCTGATAATGCACTATCACATCGAGCCACGATTTTGACCGAATTTAAAGCCAAAAACACAATGAATACCATCGATCAGCCACCGTATTCACCTAATTTGGCTGCGTGTTATTTTTTCTTGTTCCCTAAACTGAAATTGCCGTTCCGATGAAACGAATTTTTTTTTTTTCCACCATGACAGTCGGGTATACGTAACCGGGACGGACATGGATTTCTATCCGGCCAAGGACTGTCAACTCGGCAGAATTCTGCTGCTACAACAACAACAACAACAACATGAAACGAAATTCGCTGAAGGAGCTGAAGTCCATCCCAAAAGTGTTTCGAGGACTGGAAAAATCGCTGGCAGCAAAGTGTGGGGTGGGGTTACTTTGAAGGCGACAAAATAAATATTGATGAATAATTATATATTTTGCATTTTATATACAATTTCCGGAGACTTTTTTGTCTCAATGTACACGCATATAATTTATAAGGTCTCGGACCTTTCCTTTACGGTGTTACAAGCATCGTAACTAATTTCAACAGGTTATAGTTCAGAGTACCATATAGGAATGGAAGTTTTTGAAAAAGCTTCGATAGCTGTGTTATGCACTCTACCAAACTTGTTTTATCTACGAAATTCTTATATTAAAAAAAATTTTACTAATGGCAGTATTGAGAAGGTAAGTTAAATACAAGGTCTGTCGCAAAAGAAACAGGACTGTTAAAAAGACAACAAAAAATTAATATTTTTCAAAAGTTATATTTTTTTATTCAAAGTAGTTTCCTTGTGCTTCGATACAGCGTTTAGCCCGGTCAATTAGCATTTCAAATGAGTGTTTAAGGTCATTTTTCGGAATGCTCTTGAGAATTCGGTCGTCCCCTTTTGGATAGCTGAAATGTCCTGAAACCAGTGTCCTTTCATGGGCAAATGAAGTTTTCCAAATAGGTAAAAATCACAGGGTGCCAGATCAGGTGAGTAGGGTGAGTGATTAATGATTAATATGGAGTTTTTTGTCAAAAAATCAGTGACAAGCGTCGACCGATGACACGGCGCATTATCGTGCATCAGGCGCCAGGGCTCTTCCTCACGTTATTGTGGTCGAGCACGACGAATGCGTGACTAAAGACGCTTTATAACACCAAGGTAAAACACAGCATTAATCGTTTGGCCAGGTGGGACGAACTCTTGGTGTACAATACCCTCGGAATCGTAAAAACAAATCAGCATTGTCTTTATTTTTGACTTCTGAAGACGACCGACTTCTGATCGTCACAGAACTCACGATCTTCTTGGAATCGCTTAAACCACTCATGCACATTACTACGGGATAGGCACTGATCACCATAAACTTTTTTCATCATTTGAAATGTTTCAGTAAACGTTTTCCCAAGTTTAAAACAAAATTTAATATTTGCTCTTTGCATTTTACGACCGATGACCAAAAGCTGCTGTCATCGATAACATCGATTGTAGTTATCCAACTGTCTTAAAATTTTTACGAAATGTCAACAAGAGATCAAATTTCATAAACCCAACAGAAACAGTTATATTTAGAAAGTTCTGTTTCTTTTGCGACAGACCTTGTATTTTGCAATAAATACCAGAAATTACTCATGCCATAGTTGAAAGGTCCCATTTATTTTTAGACACCATTTCATACACCTGTAACTAAACGGTTATCAATAGACTCAATATTAAAAACTTTATCTAGCGAATACTTGTGTAAACAATGTATGCTTATAAAAAGCTTAGTATGTGCATATGTATATCGGAAAAGGCTGATAAGGTGCTATAACAAAATACACTGTTTATCATATCTACATACATAAGTATATATAGAGAATATAGAGTAACGATAGCAACTCAGTCAGCACTTAGGTCAATACATAATAGATATAAAATATGTATGTACATATATACACTTGTATATAGTGTGCACACCTCCACCTAAACTAATAATAACTTTTCGACCAAAACAAAGCGCTTTGTGTGCAAGCTTTTTCTACATGCAAAAAATAGCTCTGTATGGAGTGCGAATTCTGAGAACCTGTGAGTGACGCACAAACAAACAGGTGGTTTCGCAAATAGAGCCATAACGAAGAGCAAATAAGGTGCTGCACAATTAAACGGAACATAAGCCGGCCAGTCAAGCTAAAATGAAATGTCGCCAAGGTGGATTGCATGGAGTTTGCTGATTAGAAAACAATTTTCAGCCCCATTGAAACTAAAAACAATAACATAAGCGCTTGAACTCGCTCACACATCAGCGAGTTTAGTATGAGTAAGCTTCTTATGATTTTTGAAAATATTTAGAAATGGAAATACAAAAATAATTAAGAAATGATTCATACTAACGTTATTTTATATGGAACGTGTTCTGCAAAAGTTCCAAGTAAACTGTTGGGGGTATGGTAGATATGTATAAGTGCAATGTAAGAGCAATTTCGGTAATTTCACCAGGTTCGCCGAAGGTATGACTACCGAAATGTCTCAACCTCAGTCTTGTAAAAGCGAAGTCCAGGGGTCCAGCGCTAGAACGCAAGAGAACAACGGACCCAGCTCGTCCCCAATCCGCTGCAATAGAAACAAGGGTGACCTTTCTTGCGAGTTCATCAACTTTAGAGTTTCTGGTAATTCCTTCATGACCAGGGACTCAAGATTAGGTTAGATTAATAGGTCGATCCTAATTGGCGTCACACTTGGACAGCTTAGAACGCCTGTCCATTGTGGTGATTAAAACTCCTATATAAAAGACCTTAGGGCCTCACAAATCAACAAACCGCTTTGAGCCTATCACAAATTCGTGTAGGCGGCTGATGTCAATTTTGGATATGCCTGTTAGGTCGCCGAAGATAAGACTGCCGAGATGATTCAACAAGAAAGAGAAAATGTGGTTTCACCTCACCTCACCTTCCTCCATACAACTTGCGTCCGACAAGATCTTAAGCCTTACGGCAAAATATATATGTACAATATCCAGTAAAAACTCCTACCACCCAGGCTCTCAAACGAGTCTGATAATGAAGTAGCTTGATGCTATCGATACTGAGACACTCCTTTACAAAGTTTGACCGCTCAGTAAGCGAACTCAGATTGATGTACCCGCTTTACTGTGGGAGTGAATACTGACCTCCCTGAAAGAGACTGCACTTTCGAGGCAATACATCTAATACTATGTACCTTAATTGCAGGCACCTCTGCTTGGAAAACACTACATTGATCCGGTAGGCTCAAAATATGCTTGAGGAAGAGCTCCTTATACAAAAAATTATATATCAGTTGCCGTGACGAAACCGACAAACCATATTGCTGTAGTAGTATCTAATCATTCACAAAATAAATATAAAATATCATACTGCTGTGATCAAATTGAAAGGTGAAGTCATTTCATAGCAATCCCCTCCCGCTGCAATTTATGGTCGTGATGGCCATCGATTCAGCTTTTATTCATATATCATCAATTGAGTCGAAACGGTGTCCTCGAAGGATAATTTATTGCTTTAAAGTTAATATTTTTGCTATCCCTAAGGATCGAACGTACCCACAGCCCAAAGGTAGTCACGTGCAAAATAACATTGTCTTTGAACTACTTTCATTCATTAAACTCATACATATACTATGTACATACATATGTATGTATTTATCAAACACAGTGGATAACAGTGCCGACATAACATTTACAGCGGCATAACATTTCGTTTGGATGTCCATGTTAATTAAAGCCGTTAGTCACTATAAACAATTCGATAAGGCAAAAGTGTAAATCATATAAGCATGACGAATGCCGATTGGCCGGATCAGCTTAAGTGCCGATTTTTCGGTCCGACTGGCTGTAAGCGGCCCACCGACATGATGATAATCATCAACAGCAACAACACCAGCAGCAGCGGCGCATCACCTGCGCAGCGAACTGCATGGATTTCATTTTTCCAACTCAATTACGAGCACTCGCATGTTTTTGTAAGCACACATATGAATGTGTCTCTATATACATACATATGTACATATATACATATACATATATGGACATGTACAAACATGTGTGCTCGAGTGGATGTGCGGTGCACTGCGCACCAGTTTGGTGTTAATTGCACGCGATTTTCAACACAATTTACAATGAAAGTAATACAGCGCCGAACAATATACGATCATATCCGAACATAGATACACATATTAAAACATAGAAGATAAAAATAACACAAAATATTAAAATAAAAGCGCTAAAAAGAGTGTGAGTGCACTAATAAATGGCAGATATAAATTGTAATTTGTTGTTGTAGGTTTTGTTTACAGCGCTAAACAACAAACAAAAAGCAACAACAAACTTGTATTGTTTGATATATTAATTTACGGTGATTTATGTTGGAATTCGCTTTGTTTTTTGTGCTTTGTTGTTGTCTGAAGTACAAGTGGCTGCTTTTCGAAAATGTACCGTGTGGAAAAAAGTCTTCGTGAGAGAGGTGAAAGTTGTTCATCAAAGTAAGTGCCGAATTTGCAATGTCTGCGAATAATTAAAATCAAGTTTAGGATTTTGTTTTGTAATTTTTATGATAAATAAAGAGACTAATCGCTAGCTGAAAAGTCCTTATCGGCTTTAAGGCAGCACATACTCGAACGAAACTCAAAGTACAAAAAGAAGCTGCAAAAAAAATACTGTTGATATCAGGAAATACAAAGGAATCCCACTGTTAAGCAGGGAGAAGCAATGCTGGAATACATACATACATATGTCGACATGTATGTATGTATGTATTTGACTTCTTACTTATGTGATATTATGAATAATATATAAGCAATATTTAGTACAGATAAGAAATGGCATTTTATTATCTACACTTGTAGCTATACATACTTTAGATAAAAAACTATAAACACATGTTCTTACTTAACGATAAAAAAAGTAGCGCTATAGTTACTTATTGTTATTGTTCTTCTCGTCCTCAAGCTATATTTTGCAATACAGTCAAGCAAAAATGTGCGGACAAGAAGGAAAAAATAATATTTTCAAAGAAAACAGAAAAAATGTTAATCACTTGAAGCCACTTATCGGTTAGAACACCGGTTAATTACCCTATAGCGCTACCAAAACTTCTGTTAAAGTCGGTATGAGTTTCTTAAGGCCTAATTGACAATCATATACGAAACTCTTATGACATGTGATCGTTCATCCCTTTATAAAACAAAGGTCTTATGATATCTCGTCAAATAAATAAGTTTTCCATACAAGAACTTGATTTTGGCAGCCATATGCTAGTGATCCGATCTAAAAAATTTGTTGGGAGATTGTAACGGTATCTTGGATAATAATGTATGCCGAATTTCGTAAAGATATCTCGTCAAAGAAACAAGTTTTCCATGCAAAGACTTGATTTTCATCGTTCAGTTTTTAAGAAAGCAAAGAACAGAATGGTTCTGGCATCGTGCAATCGATTTTTAAGAAAACAAAGAACAGAATAGTGTTTCTGGGATCGTGTAATCTATGTTTAGAGAATATTTTGATCGCTGTCAAGAGACTGGCTGATAAAGTTCCAATTAGTAATATAATATATTAGCTAACTTTGATTCGCGACAAATTGGACGACAGAGTGACGAATAGAACAAGCAGCTGGTATAAATAATATCCAAGTTACTTATTTGCATAGCAAATTTTACGCGACAAATATGGAAATCAAAAGTCTATTTGAAATACAAATAGAGGTTAAGTGATGACATGATCTTTAAGGGAAATTTATAGACCCCAAAGAACTCTTCATACAGTTATTGTAGACTTCGCCTTAGGGATAAATGTTCCAAAAGTACCAATGAATAAAAACATCGGCATATTCTAAAATATTAGTTCACATTTATACAAAAATAAATTGAATAAACTGAAGAATAACGGTATTTATTTGATTAAACTCATCAACGACCCAGCAAAAAACCAAAATCCACGAATAAAAGATATCAGAGTTGGAACTCTTTAGCTGACAAACTTTATGTGAAACTTTATGGTGACTAGTCAATATAATCTAAGACTTGTCAAGACATTCTATGACAACACACGTGATTTAAATTTCTAAACTTAAGTTTATTAAAATACGTGTTGTAGCTTTGTAATGGCTGTAATGGCACCTGTGCAACACTACTCAAAGGTAGCGACTACTCTTGCAACATACATAGCAAAGCACTTGCAAAATTAAGTTGGCAACTCGCTGGAAAGTTCTCCGTTACGTCAAGTTAAAAGCTAATATTATTATTATGCACTTCAGTGACTGGAATCATAATTACTTGGCGACGCAGAATAAGGCAAGCCGCTGCCACCGGAGTGCACTGCACAACTGCACATGCCGCAACAATACGTGTAATTTAAAATGGCAACGCTGGTCGGTGAGCTATGCGTCAAGCGTATGGGTTGAGAGATTTATGCGAGATTGTGATTGTGCGGTTGTGGTTGAGTTGAAAAGCGTTGCAAAAGGTAGGCTGCGAAGTACAAAAACACCGTTACGTACGGGGGCACAAACACACCCATACACTTCAGTACGCTACTCCGGAAGCATCTTAGAGTGCTACGTTGTCAAAAGTCGTTGACGTCAAGCGAAGTCAAGCAGCAAACTAAATGAAGTAATAGGAAAATGTAATTTTATTTGCCATGATGCTTTGAGCTAAGCAAAATGCAAAACTTAATTATAACAAGTAATTTGAAATAATGTGACTAGACAGCCCAGCCCAAGGGTTCGCTGGCCCTTAAGAAATTTTCGCCAAAAAAGCGAATATCCAAAGTTAAAGATCAAAGAGGTTAGGTTAGGTTAGTGTGGTAGGCAAATGAGCCACGGATCGACCAGTTTTGGTCTTTTGCGAGTAGTCATCTTTAGGATGCCTGAGCTTGACGCGAATTTGAACAGACTCTGTGGCCTCACTACCGATACCTCCTCCAGTGTATCATACCATGGGGACCCCAGATCCTTACAGCATAGCCTTCCCAAAGCAGAATAAGTGCACAAGAGATGCTTCATTGCTTCCCTGGTGCCCTGCTCTAGACATTTTCTGCAATCTTCTCGATCTGTCAGCACCATCCTGCGAACGAGTGTCGCCACCAGACAATGACCATTTAGTATTCCCATCATGTTCCTATAGTCTCTTCTATGGAGTGCCAATAGGAATTTTGTGTACTTCCGATCGACCGTTCTGCACATGACTTTTACAGTTTTGCACCCAGGTAGTTCGTTCCATAGGTTTTGATTTTCTTTACCTTGTTTCTGTCCAGATCGTCGTATAGACAATGCGTGGATTTCCAAATGTTGATGAGGTTTTCGGGTGTTATTCGTACACCATTTTTGGCAATCTCGTACACTATTTCATAGCAATGGATGCCTTTGTGAACTGGTACCCAGTAGAAGTAAGGTTACCTGCTTCTAGCAACACTTTCCACTGTTGCCTTGACTCTGGAATTGCCTGCAGGTGTATTAGAGGCCAGCTCCGCGGCTTTCGGAATACCAAAGTCCTCAGCTTCTGGCATATTTTAGAACCCTTAACATTGCGCCGAAATGAACATTGCTATGGTTGACCAGAAGGAGTTCACAACCGCACTTGCTTGCTGGGGTCGTGGGAAATCCGTAGATCCAGCGCCAGAGTAGAAAAGGACGGAGAGCGAGCCGGTGGCTGCCATTCCTTTCTTGCAAGCTCATCGGCTTTACGGTTTCCAAAGATTCCACCATGACCTGGCACCCCAAGTAAAAAGTAGGTATGTTTTATTGGTACTAATGTGATGAGATTTAGATTTTGGGGAAGAGATCGACCTCCATTGTCCATCTTATGTTAGACTAAGGTAGGAGCATTTCGGGTGTCACGCTTTCTACGAACCAGGTGAAGTGACCAGCATTGATATTAGCCGACTCAATAAATTTGTGACAGGCTCAAGGCGCTTTGTCGGTATGCGATGGTCATTTAGATATAAGAGCAGGCGTTTCTAGCCAATTCGGTTGTGATTATTTGTTGTAAGTACATTAATATGAGACACTGGAAATTTGAGAAGAACCTAGATGTGGAATCCGCCTAAGTAAGAAGTGAGACATCCATTATTTCTTTAGAAATCAGAATGCTTATCAGCTGCGCAAACGTGATTCATTACCGTGTGTCAGCTTAATTAGTCAATTGGACTTACTGAGAAATAATTCTGATAAAATTACAAAACACTGATAAATTTTACAACTGGATTGTATGATCAGGTTCGTGCTTGTGCCGACAGCAGGCTGCGCGACGAACGGTAAGCGGTTTGCAGAGGCGTAAACGAAGTGACACATTTAGTCATATTTCTGGGCTGGACAGTGTCGCATTACACTATTTCAAGTCGGAGCCATACAACCGAACACTTGTAACGGTTTATACACGAAATAACAAAGAAATTGCAGTGAAAATTAAGAAACCGCTGGAGCAGCTGGCGGCAAACCCCAGAAATGCGTCAACTCATTTCGCAGAGGAAATCATTAACTAGAGGAAACAGAAATTGCAACAACAAAAAGTAGACGAAAATATAACTAATATAACTTCGTTAGGCAATCGTCTTCCAAGACACCCACCGTTTACAGAAGTGCGTGAGCGGAGTGGTTGCTGCAGCAAAGACTACTGCAAATTGCATTTCCCGCCCGAAACAAATTTTCGGCAGGAAAACAGTTACGTTGAACGACTGCAAAAAAGCGACCCTGGTGTGTTGCATGAATTTCGGAAATCGCTCAAGGTCCACACAGACTTACGGACAATGTGAGGGTGTATTTTGCAAAGCAAGGAACATAAGCTAAAAGTAATAGTTGCATGGGAGAATGTAGATTTCTATAAGTAGAAGAGAGCGACACACAAGCCAAGGCGACATGGCAGACTCTACGGGCCAAACATAACCACAGACATATATATAAACCATTTGGCGACAACGAACGAACGAACGCTACGGCTGTCTTTTTTGTTGTGGTACAAGCTCAACTTGAGCTCCAGCAGCCGGCGACTGTTAGACGTTGAAGTGCGCACACTAGAAAATCGATACAAACTTGTGATAGGGTGTGGTCCAGACAGTGTGCTGCGAACGGCAGGCGAGCTGCGCACAGGGGGACAGCCATGCAACTTCAACGACGGCAGAGGAAATGGCAAGTCAGCACAAGCAAAAAGTAAATAAAATGGGAAGCAAATATGAAATAAAAGCAATAAAAGCAACTCCTTGCAACAACAGCAGCAATGGCAGTGCACGAAAACTTTCAAGCCGGTGATGAGCTGAGGGTGAGGTGTCTGGGCACCCGCTTAGCATGCACAGCCAGAATATATTGAGATTAACTAGTAGCTGCACACAGTGACACATACGTACAGAAAGAGAGAAAGACTCAGGGACGTGTGCGAAAAGCTATTCTGGTAGCTGGAACGTGGTTGGCATGCACAAACTGGCCTTGAGCGTGGCAGTTGCAGCAACAACATAGAGCGCGGTGCAGTCAAGTTGAAGTAGAAATAGAAGTTGTGCAGCAGATATCAACAGAAAAGGCAACAAAAATGGCTTAAGAAACACACAGCAAGAAAAGGGATGAAATAAACGAGAAAAAATCAAACTCCGCAATATAAGAAGTAATCATTATGGCTGCGACAAGGATGTCGCGGTGGTTGGTTAAGAAGATTTTAGGGGCGGCAGGGCAGACAAGCGGCATTTGTCAATATTTATTTAGGGCCAAGTGAGACTTGTAAAGAAGGCAAGTGCAGAAATTTTCAAATTATGGCACAAAATTCGAATCGAAAATGGATAAGAAGTGCATACAACAACACATACATACATACACATGTATGTATATGAATACACAAACAAACATATATGTATGTATGTATATGTAATTGGAAGCCGCTGAGTTGTAAAAGAAAGCACAGTCGCTGTTGTTGCACAGTTGCAAAGGTGTGAGTACTCTTGCGGAGGTGAATAACACTTGACGGTTGCTTAAAATATTTTAATCGTCAATAAGTGTAGTGAAGTTGGGGGTGGAGGAAGAGGAATAACGGTGTGCGTGTAAGTTGAGAATATTAATGGCACTTAATGAGTGTGAAAATGAATTATTATCCAAAAGTGATGATAATGAAGAGCAAAACGAGATAAATGAAAGGATTTTAATTTTTTTTGGAAAAAGTTATATAAAATAGTATTGGGGAGTAAAGTAGAGACACATTAAGGAAGCTTACATTTTTTTGGACAAAAAAAAAATAAAAACACTTAATCAAGTAATATCCAATTGCAATTAATATTCAAACTTTTTTTATTGGAAGATCTCATGCGCAAAGAAAACAAGAAAAAACGTTAACTTCGGCTGCACCTAACATAGCCTTCACAGGTACATTTCTTTTAGTAACTATGTGTTCAGTTTATATGTAAGCTATATGTTATAGTAATCCGATCTGAACAATTTTTTCGGAGATTACATTGTTGCCTTAGAAAATAATCTATACCAAATTTCGTGAATATATCTTGTCAAATGCAAAAGTTTTCCATACAAGAACTTGATTCCGATCATTCAGTTTGTATGGCAGCTATATGCTATAGTCGGTCGATCTGAACCATTTCTTCGGAGATTACGTTGTTGCCTTAGAAAATAATCTATATTAAATTTCGTGAATATATCTTGTCAAATGCAAAAGTTTTCCATAGAAGTACTTGATACCGATCGTTCAGTTTGTATGGCAGCTATATGCTATAGTCGGTCGATCTGAACCATTTCTTCGGAGATTACGTTGTTGCCTTAGAAAATAATCTATACCAAATTTCGTGAATATATCTTGTCAAATGCAAAAGTTTTCCATACAAGTACTTGATCCCGATCGTTCAGATTGTATGGCAGCTATATGTTATAGTAATCCGATCTGAACCATTTCTTCGGAGATTACATTGTTGCCTTAGAAAATAATCTATACCAAATTTCGTGAATATATCTTGTCAAATGCAAAAGTTTTCCATACAAGAACTTGATCCGATCGTTCAGTTTGTATGGCAGCTATATGTTATAGTGGTCCGATATCCGACAGTTCCGACAAATGAGCAGCTTCTTAAAGAGAAAATGACGTTTGCAAAATTTCAAAACGATATCTTAAAAACTGAGGGACTAGTTCGTATATATACAGACGGACGGACGGACAGACAGACAGACAGACGGACATGGCTAAATCGACTCAGCTCGATATACTGATCATTTATATATATATACTTTATAGGGTCTCCGACGATTCCTTCTGGGTGTTACAAACTTCGTGACAAACTTAATATACCCTGTTCAGGGTATAAATATGGTTGGCGACTCTGCATATAAATCGGATACTGCCAAATGAGGTCTTCCTCTTCCTCTGCTGTAACTGTCAATAGTGACGTGGAAGCCAAGTCCTGAGTGCGACGACTGTTTGTTTGATAACATGAGATATTTTGTCTTGCCTTCGTTCACTACCGGACCCACACGCAGATCCGAGCAAAGGAAGAGGTGGTGTGTGGCGATCTTCCTTTTCGGATCATTTTCAAGATTTGGTGCATGGTGAAAATCTAGTCGATTGTAGATTTTCCAGGTCTAAAGCCACACTGATAAGGTCCAATCACATACTTTCACACAGTACGCTCGATAGAACCTTAATAATTTCAGTATGCTCTGGGCATCAGTCACTAGATCACCTCTGAGGGTTCTACAAGAGTATGCTTCGGTCTTGAAACCTTCTGTTAGTCGCCGCTGTCGGCTAGTTTGTCAAGCTCTTCGTACACACGCATTTCGGACGCTCTCTTTTTTGTCTGCAAATGCGTCTCGCTTCCCTCTTTACAACTCGAAGTCTCTCTAGCTCGAAGTTGTTTTGTGGATTATGGCGATTCCAGTTAGGGAAGTTCAACTGTATATATACATAATTGCTTGAATTCCGAACCTTCTCATGTTTTGGTCGAGGATTGAAGGCAACAGAGACATGGTTTCCAATCTTACGTAGTCGTAGAACTTTGCATTAAAATTGCGGCGTCTCAGTTTTCGCATATTTTATTTCGTTTTAAGCACACTTTTTTATGCTTTCTAATTAATGAACAAAATTTTCCAATTAACACCTTTTTCGAATTTGATTGATTTCGGCAAATTCGATTCACTTAACTACAAAGCGGAAAATAATGCATTAGTCCGCTGTTTTGCCATGTTTGGCTCAATTTGGAAATCGGCAATTAATTTTGAGAGCCTTAACCTTTGAGTCTAACTTTATTCTGAGACTTCTTTGTTGTTTTGTTTTTATGTATAGATAGGTGCTCGGTGTTCCACCGGTAATTGGCAATTAAATGACGCGTAACCGCAATCAATTTTTTTCCCCCGACGCGGCAGAGCGCACAGTTAAGTAGTGTTATATGTTTTTGCTCTTTCGATTCTGTAGTTTATGCACAAAATATGACAAAAACTTAATGTCGCATAAAATTGAGACTGAGCCGCGCCCGTCACCGTGGCCGCCATGACATTGGCCGTGGACGGTGCGGTGAACACTGCCGTGGGCATAACATAAAGTATGCAAATGATAGAATTTGCTGTCAAGCTTAGCATGAAGTAGACAGGCAAGAAAGTTGTTGTTGCCGGCCATAAAAAGGCAGTTGAAATTGCCGGTTTTCGTAGACTTAAGCCGCTTCGCTAGAATTGCGGGCTGGAAAAAATGTTGTCTTCTTAGTTTTGTTGTAATTAAAATTTATGTAAATCTTAAGCAGCCAACCGCTTAAAAGTTCTTTTGGACTTTTGTTGTTGCTTCTCATGCTCTTTTTTGTTCTATTTTTAGCGCTTAGCAGAACTTTCTTCGGCGCAGACTTTCGAGGCACCATTTTGCATAAGCACCTTTGCGGGTACTTTTATTTTGCGACGTCACATTTATCGTTAGATTATTGTTGTTGTTGGCAACAACTGTTAGAATCGCAAGTGTCAATGTCACATGAATTCGTGTGTAGTATGTATGTCTTTCGTATGTATGACATACTTGTTTTTGCAGAGTTTCGACCATTTCTCCAGCATCCGAAGCAGACCGAAATGCAAGCAAGGCAAAAACTAGAGAACTCTTTTGAAAATAGTGTAACCACTGGTCATGATGAGGAGTGCGCTGCTGACAGTTTACCAACGCGGAGTTATTTTTGCTGCAAATTTTACCACCGCCGAGCTTTTTACAGTTAGTTTTGTTGCAAATTTCGTTGCAAAGAGGTTTTTCTATTGTTCATACATATTTTGTACGCCATTCATCTCTATTATCACTTGTGTGTCGAAGTCTAAGTCTGTCAAGGTTTCTTTTCAACTGTTCTTTTTTGTATTTTATATGCTTTTAAGCGTTTCGTCACAAACTAACTGCAGTTGTTGCAGTCGGTTTTTGGCTGCCACTTCGGAAGATTATCTGTCAATGGGTCCACGGCAATAGGCTGGCTTGCCGGTGCCATAATTTTGCATAATTTCCATTGCAATCACAACAAAAGGGCCAATATTCGTGAGAAACTGAGTCATACAAATCCACAAACATAACGGTAGAAGCTGTGCTTCGTGAAACTTTTTTGCGCGCGATTTGCAACGAACGAAAAACAAGATATTGAGCAAAATTGCATTATTGTGGTCTTAGTTTGCGGTCGCTCGGTACTAAGTACACATAATTAGTGACGGCAGAAAGATTTCTCTGAAATTTTGCATTTATGATTATATATGTATGTAAATGAGCTGAAGAACAAGCTTTCAGTTCTTTTATAATTTTTTTTTTGGTTTTGGTTAAGGTTTTTGAACTCTTAAGAAACAGTGGATAACAGTTTGCAAATTTCTCATTTTGAAGAATTTGCAACGCCTTCCACTTCCTGGAAAACAAAAGCCAAGAACAAGCTTTATAAGCTTTTTGCAGAAACGGATGTCTTCTTTCATCCACTGGAGATTGATGCAAAACTATTTTTTTAACGTAAGCTTAAACGAGCTAGAGTTTCTGAAGATAAAGAACATGCTTTCAGATAAGTTGTTACTCGCAGCTAATAAAACTCGTTCCTTGCTGGCATCCTGAGCCAGAGCTTTGGAAGACAGGGAGGACTTTTTCAAAGAAGAACTACTTAAGAAACTTGTTTCGGGAATTTTAAACAACAAACTGGAGTTTAAGGTTGTGTGTTTGAAAAAAATTGAGTGTTTGGAAAAATGTGACCAACCCTCACCCACATCATCACAAACTGGAGTTCATGGTTCTGCTTGCAAAAAGTAAGGTGAAAATTTCAATTTGCATTGAGCCCCAAACTCGAGTTATGGGTTTTGGTAAGCTCGAGTTAAAGTGAAAGCTAATTTTCAGGTATTTGAACCAAGACCGTCCTGCTATATGGTGCAGAGGCTTGGACGATGACAACAACTGATGAGTCAACGTTGCGAGTTTTCGAGAGAAAAGTTCTGCGAAAGATTTATGGTCCTTTGCGCGTTGGCCACGACGAATACCGCATTCGATGGAACGATGAGCTGTACGAGATATATGACGACATCGACATAGTTCAGCGAATTGAAAGACAGCGGCTACGCTGGCTAGGTCATATTGTCCGGATGGATGAAAACACTCCAGCTCTGAAAGTATTCGACGCAATACCCGCCGGGGGAAGCAGAGGAAGAGGAAGACCTCCACTTCGTTGGAAGGACCAGATGGAGAAGGACCTGGCTACGCTTGGAATATCCAATTGGCACCACGTAGCAAAAAGAAGAAACGACTGGCGCGCTGTTGTTAATTCGGCTATAATCGCGTAAGCGGTGTCTACGCCAATTAAGAAGAAGAAGATTTGAACCAAGACGCTGCAGGAATTATATTATGTAGACATTGGCCCATACATCTATTGGAGCCACTAGTTCCCCTATATTGTTGTTGCTATATCCTAAGAATATGTTTATCTGGCTTTAAGTTGCTGATACAGAAAGTGTAGAAAAACTACTTAAGAAAATTAAAAATATTTCAGATTATTTTGAAAATTTCGTAATTTTTACTAGGTCCGCGAGCAACTGTTGCGTTACGTAACATATAAAAATTACTAGCAAAATGATAACAGCACATATAGACATTAAATACTTAACTCTTATCAGCACTCGACGGACGGACATCAAAGTATTTTCATTGCCGCAATTGGTGTCTACATTTCAGTAAATATGAGTGCGTTTTATATTTTACATTATGTAATAGTTATCATTAGTTAGATAATTTTATTTTTAGTATATTGTTTAATTTTTTATTAATTATTTTTTTCTAAATATTTTCAATCATTTTTCTTACTAATTTATTTACTTTTTTTTAATTTTTTTATAATTTTTATTATTTTTATTTTTATTTATATTGTTTTACTTTTATTTAATTTTTTATAATTTTTAGTATTTTTTTTAAATACTTTTACTATTTTTTTTGCATATTATTTTTTTCAATATTTTACATATTTTTTATTTTTACTATTTTTGCGTTTTTAGTATATTGTTTGTTTAATTTTTTATTAATTATTTTTTTCTAAATATTTTCTTTTCTTTTTATTACTAATTTATTTATATTTTTAATTTTTTTTTTTTTTTTTTATTTTTTAAATTATTTTACTTTTATTTAATTTTTTTAATATTTTTAGTATTTTTTTACATATTATTTTTTTTCATTTTTATTTCTTATTTTTTATTTACTATTTTTGGTTTTTAGTATATTGTTTGTTTAATTTTTTATTAATTATTTTTTTCTAAATACTTTCAATCATTTTTCTTACTAATTTATTTATATTTTTTTTTTAACTTTTTTATAATTTTTATTTTTTTTTATTTTTATTTTTATTATTTTACTTTTATTTATATTATTTTACTTTCATTTAATTTTTTAATATTTTTAGTGTTTTTTTCAATATTTTACATATTTTTTATTTACTATTTTTGCGTTTTTAGTATATTGTTTGTTTAATTTTTTATTAATTATTTTTTTCTAAATATTTTATTTATTTATTTTTATTTAATTTTTTTAATATTTTTAGTATTTTTTACATATTATTTTTTCGTTTTTTTACTTATTTTTTATTTACTGTTTTTGGTTTTTAGTATATTGTTTGTTTAATTTTTTACTTATTCATTTTATATTTATATTTACTAATTTACTTATGTCTATTTATTAATTATTATTATGTTTTTAATTTTTATTTTTTCAATTTCATCTTCATTTTTTTGTTTACTTATTTAATATTTATATATTTTTTTTACTTATTTTCTCACTTATTTATTTTTTGTTTATTTCTATATATTTTCAATTTATTTTTACTTATTTATTTATTTGTTTTTATTGTTTTATGAATGTTTTTTTATTATTTTCATTTTATGATTTTGTAATTTTTTGTTTTTTTTTCACTTATGTACATATTTATTTTTATATACATATGTATATATTTTTTTTATTATTTTGTTTGATTATTCTTTAAATTTATAGTTATTTCTTTTAATTTGTTGTTAACTTATTTATTTAACTGTTTCATATTTTTACGGATTTACTTTTTTTATTTACTTACTTTAATCATTTTTTATATTTTTGATTAATTATTTATTTTTTAATTTTTTTTTGAATTACTATTTTATTATATTGCTTAATTTTTTAATTACTTTTTCAATTTTTTTAAATATATTTTACTAATTAGTTTTTTTAATTTATTATTTTTTTTTTGTTAACTTATTTATTATTTATTTATCTTTTTTATTTTTTTATATTTACTTATTTATTTTATATTTGTATTTATTTTATTTTTTTATTTATTTATTTATAATTTTTTTCTTTAGTTTTTATTTCTATACTTTTCAATTTCAACTGTCGGAAAATGGAGAAAAATTACATTCACATTTTCCCACTGGAATACATAGTCATAACGTGTTATTGTGAGTAATTGGTATTTTTCCTTTTTTCGTTTCTAATCTATAGAAATATAAATATTTCCTCAATTATACGAAAAAACAATTTGTCATCACCTCCGGTGGCAACGATGTAAACACTTGCCGCCAGTTAAACGGCCATTGCTAAGCTTAAATTGTACAGCTGCGATTAATTCATGTTTGCCCAAAGACGCCCACTCGAAATCTATTTTCGGGAAATTGTAATGAAGAATTGAAAAAGCGAGAAATAATAGAAATGGCCAGCGAAGAGTGCTTGCCCATGACCGCCAGTTGTGTTCATCAAATGCGCACACAGCTTATATAAGAAGCATTACCATATAAAATATAGTATATACAGTTAAGTACTTATGTAAACAACTGGAAGCCCACATGCACATACAGATGTTATCCTATTCTTAATTTGTTGGTGTGAATAAAGTGGTTGAGCACTCGGATTTTCTGCAGTTTCATTTTTTCAGAAGTCTTTTATTATAAATTCTTTTCTATTTCTTCTCTTTCTTATATCATATTTTCATATCAATATTATATCTGCGTTCTTGTGTATTTAGGTTTTCTGCTAAAAATTTCAAAAAGTATAAAATTATACATTGTATCAGATCACATATAGCTGACGTCCATTCTAAAAGATAAAAAACAGCTCCGTTTGCGCGCCTCTGTTTGCCTTGCGTGGGCCTTGGCTGAATGGTACTTAGTATTATTTATCCGCTCACATGCTCTTTTCACACTTTCAAGCGAACGTCATTTGATTTCAACGGCGACTAGAATTTTATTATACTTTTCGCATTTGTGATCTAAAAAAATCTCCGGTCAGAAGTTACAATAGGGGGATTTTTTTGCTCTCGCAAGATTGCACGATGCAAAAATCCTATACCGAAATATGCAAGGCCAACAGAGCTCCTATTGCAGAATCTAGTGATATATGAACAGCTGATTCGGTCAATTTGTTGAGAATGACTATTGTGAATTAGCATATAATTTCTTTAACGTATATAGTAGATCCCACGAGATCGGGTCTGCATAACCGAAACGGACCCAGATTTACCAGCCAAGGACTGAGGACTGTCAACAAACGGCTGGGCAGTATTCTTCTGAAATGCCTCAGGTATGTGTTCTACAGTTGCAACAACAACAGCAACACACAGATACAGTAGGTCAAGGTTACACAAAAATCTTTACATACCGTTAACATACTGCCTCCAAATGACAGCGGAAGGGTTTGGCAGAGGTAAGGTAATCTCTTCCCAGCGTATGAAGGACTCAAATGGCAAAATACCACTGGCATTACCAAAACTGTAAACTTAATTAAGAACTTCAAGGTTATCCTCAGCAGTAACGCTGAATGGAACGATTACGCTCTCGAACTACTGCTTAGGGATAGTACAATCAAGTGGTACAACGACGGCTCAAAAACTCGGAGGAAATTGACAGGAGTCGCAGGACCACTCACTAAACTCTCGATACCTATGGGAAGTTTTCAGAGCATGTTCTCTGCGTACGAGATCAAATCGCTATTGGTGCAGGAGTGTATAGAACGGCTGAACACTCTATCAGATCGGTACCCAGTACACCTTATCTGAGTGCCCGGTCACAAAGGTATGGAGAAATGGACAGGGAGGAGTATTGGCAACAACTCCAAGGAATGCACCATGCCAAGTTGCTAATGGTTGATGACAACCTTAAAAGGTTTAATCAACCTCAAAAGGGACAAACTCAGGCTACTTGTCGCCTTCTACACTGGCCGTTGTAAACTCAAGAAGCGTTTATACAACATGGGCCTAGCTTCTTGTGCGAATTGCCGTTCTGCGACATGGAACCTGAAACTCCAAAACGCCTGCTGATTGACTGCGTAACAGTCTGTAGGCGCAGGATAAAGGCCCTTGGATCCATGTTTCCAATTAGGGAACACATCGCCTCAATAGCACCTAGCAGTATATTTGAATTTATCGATATGCTGGGGCTAAGTGAGTCATTGTGACTTAAGAGAGGGCACAATAGACCTTAGGTCGCGGTGCAATCCCCATTTTTTTTTATTTAATTTAATCCAATATACTATAATGCGTCTAGTTTTTACTGCCTCTCTTAGACGCTCCAATCTAAAAATAGCTTAACAATAACCAAAAATTCCTATAAAAGGTAGAAATTACAAGACACTGTTATCTGGTTGTTCGATTGTGTGTTCAGAAGATAACAATTGGTTATAATTTCAAATTTCGCGGGTTTGAAGAGTTCAATTGTCAAAATTTTGCTTATTATGTTTATATACCACACGCGCCTCTGAACTACGATACAGTTTTCAGTTGTATTCTTTTCCTAATTTGTCTGTTATAGCCGCTAAGGTTAGACGTGTTTTTGTGAGCTTGGCGATTTTCATTGCTAAAATTGCTTGTTCTTAGCCAAAAGTAACACTGAAACAATGCCTCAGCCTCCATATTCCTCAGACATGGCTCCGGGTGACTTTTTGCTACATCTATAAACAAAGATGACGAAAATCGCTAAAAGATCTAAAGGCTATTCCAAAAATCGAGTTTGACAAGTGTTTCGAGCATTGGAAGAAGCGCTGGCATAAATGCATTAAAGGCGACAACATTAATGTAGACGAATTACTTAATTTTTGTTTTTGAAAAACGAAAATTTTAATAATTTTGAAACTGGCAATGATATTCTCATAAAGTCTTGATAAGTGAGTAAAAAAGCTATATGTGACCTGGTCTACGGAAAGGGGGCTTAGGTGTCAAAAAAAAGGAGAACAATTAATGAGACAACGAGAAACTGACGATTATTTTTAACAGCTTTTCTCAGAAAACTAGTTTTCGCACGTTAGCTCTCTTTTTGTAGACCAGGTCACATATACATACATAATGGTTTGTCAAAAAAGTCTTGCGGTATTTTTATTGAATTTTTTTTTTTTTGAAATTGAAATGAATTTTTGATGACTCATGCCCAGCTCTTGACCGATGCTACGGCTGCTACTATGCAGGTCTCTTTCGACCAATTCAGCAATTTTATTGCAATTTTCGACGACAGGCCTTCCGGAGCGCGGCGCATCTTCGACCACCTCTACACCAGAACGAAAACGTTGAAGCCATCGTTGTGCGGTGGAAATGGAAACTGTATCGGATCCATAAACTGCACAAATTTTATTGGCGGCTTGAGATGCACTTTTTCCTTTGTCGTATAGTAAAAACTCCATGTTTGCGACGCTAAACTCACGGACGACTTAAAAGAAACGACAATCAATCACACGTGTTAGCGCGTGAAATGAGCTTTCCAAAAATGTATAGCCTGACCCGATGCGACGAATAAAACTTGAACTACGCGCTTTCAGCGACAACTAGCGAAAATACCGCAAGACTTTTTTGACAACCTTTTATATCAGAGAAATATAGGAATAATTATTAGGAAACAGGAAAAGGGGTTTGTAAGTACCGTATCATTAAAGAATATTTCAGCGTTGCAATAATGTTTGACCGAACATTTTCAGATCGAAAAAATAACAAAATTTTATTATAGCACCAAGCCTAAGGCGTCCAGATGCAGTAAATGCCTGCACTAATCAACCAAGCTTATATACATATGTATATATCTATATTTATAAGTCTGTAAACATTTAAAAATGGAAATCACAGCCAGTTGGCGTGGCGACAATAAATTATGTGCGCATGCGCCACACAACTTTATAAGCAAAGTAAGTTTGTTTTAAATACTCAAAGTTATGCACAAGCCAAAGGCAAAAGTGTCAGCAATAATGCTTACTTCAACTGCACTACGAAAGCATACTAATTTTATTTTTCACAACAACAAACCCACAATCATATGTACATACATATGTAAGTGTGTAAGCACATGGCGAGTTGCAGGCGAATTCACTTTTATTGGCTGTAAAACATTAAAATGCTAAGCCATTATGACAACTTAATTCTGCATTGACCAAAAGTAATTGAAAATGTTTGGTAAATATGTACAAATGTACATACATACACATGTAAATTGAACAGCTGAAACACACAGGCACACGCATGCAGTAAAGGCAACTGGCATTTAAAACAGTATGCAAAAACAATTTAAAAAAAAAATCAAAACAAAGTGAAATGTCTTCTTGACCGCCTGCCATTAGCAGTGTACGCAGCTTAAATGTCAGTGCGGCAGGCTAGGCCATGAAGAAAGTCGAAATGTATTTTCTTTTACGCGTGCATTCCAACGAGTCCGCTAACAAGCATTTCTACATTTTATTTGTGTTTGTGTAATAAAAATTCACATTTTTCAATCGCTGCGATTACCGGCCGCTTGACCCGCTTCGACACGCCTATTTAAAGCTTAAGTAGGCAAATATTCGTTACTCGTTTAAAAAGAAATGTGGAAATTCATAAGCGGCATGCAAATTTCAAATTAACTGTCATTTTCGCCGGCTGTGACTTCGCGCAATGTGTCAACAAGCGTTTGACTGATTGTCATGTTTGCTTTGCGTCGCTAGCAGCTCGGTTAATTTCTTTTCTTTGTGCGCTTTTTTCCAATTCCATTTGTTTGTGCAATATGTTTGTTTGTTTACTCGTTGTTTTTTGTTTTTTTTTCGCTATTTGTCTGCCTGTCAATTGTGCGCTTTCGTTATACTCGCATCGATAAGTGGGTAGAGTCACATGCGCGAGTGTTCACAAGTCAGTTTGTTGTTGCAAATTATTTCTTCTTATTTCTTGTTATTTATGTCGTTTTATTTATGTCAAAATTTTCGTGCTTCATTCCACTTTATAAAAATCATTCAGCAAACTTGTTAATTATTTATGTAAATTTTGTTCTTCTTCGCAATTTATTATTCATTTTTTTGCTCTCGCGTGTATTAATGCTGCTGATAGCGATCGCTCATTGATCACATGTGCATATGCGTTCCAACAACAAACTTGAATAGTGGAAAAATTAATATATAATTTCACATTTGCTTTATAGTTAACGAAACGTGAAGAAATGCCGGGGTCAGAAGTGAAATTTTGTAGATAGAAATTATTATTTTTCCAGCAGAGAAATTAGTTCAAGTGATAAAATAATTGAGCGAAGAATGCATGAAAATTGTTGAATATTAAAAAAAAATACAAAACGTTGGATGGGAAAATAACAGGGAATATAAAACGATGGAGGTGAAAGCAATAAGAAATGAAAGAAGTTATCCCCGTTCCAATGACAGTCGGGTCTACGTTACCGGAACAGATCGGGATCGGGATGTATAGTCACTGGAAATTACTTTAAATTTAATAGAGTCAAGCAGAGTACGTTTAACAAAAGCAAATATAGAATCTTCCAGACGAGAACTCATAAGTATTCATTAACATTGAATGCACTTATTGACATTCGACGGGCGAGCCACAGGCAGCCAATCAGCCAAGCACTTAATTCATTACCAAAATGGCCAGCGGCGTATGCGATTTCACTGCAATAGAGTAATTAAATACGAATTTGCGGATCGCGTAGAACAAAAACAATACATAAAATCCACACAAAAGAACAAAACCATAAAATATGTGTGTCCACTTCAGAGCCAGCCGGCAAAGTACGGAAATTAAACAGTCTAGACGAGCGATGCCTTATGGAGGCATGATGGAAATGTATGTGACGCACGACACGCAGTGACACAAACCAGCTCGACAGTGAAAACACGGAAGTAAACAACCCTCGAATGCCGGCAGACGTACACAGCGGTAGGGACAGTGTGCGGATGGTAACACACCGAGACCGTGAAGCACAGAGCACAATGAAAAGGTTAGCCATTTGCAAGCATATGAGCACGTCAGGTAACGAGATGACCAGCTGTACTGAAACAACGCCAGTTAGGAGCGAAATGCGGGCAATGATATAGGGATGAGTAACGTTCTTATTTGTTGAGGGTAGTTTATTACCACAGATCACGAAGCATTCGAAAGAGGTGTCTGGCGTGTGTGCTGCGCAAAAATCATTGCAATATTTTAAACGAAATCGATAGGTGCAATAAATTAAATATATACTGATGAAGTAAAAACTTTACGGCACCTACGAAAAAATTTCACTACCTGAGTCGTATTGGAGTTGAAATTGGACATAAAGAATGGAAAGTTATGCGAACGTTTAACGCGAAATTATTAATAAAACACACGTGTTTTTTACTCTCATGTAGCAAAAGGAAGCACAAATATGGCCAAGAACGCGAGCCAACGGCGACTGATACAAGCATGAAACGCAGCTGAGAGAGACACTAATGTACACAACTCATGGCTCAACGAAATTTGCATGAGAGCCGTAGAACCAGTTTAGCGACAAATGAAGCAAGCTTAAAGGCAATGAAATATTTTGATGAATATGATATACATACATACATACGTACATATTTGTAACATATTGGAAAAGAACCACAAGTTGAGCTCAAAAAGAAAGAACTTACTCGGCTTATAAGAATTCTAAAAAAATGACTTGCTTTTAGTACATTAATATCTGCAAAGTTCGACCCACGGCCAAAATTTATACTAACATTATCATGAAGAACATAAAAGAGAGCTGCCAATCAGTAATAGCTTTGTTATTTTTTAGCCATAGGTTTAGGTGTTAAATTTGAACCCAATATATTTACATATTAACTTTATTCTATATTTTTATGTACATCCCCCTTCTTCGAAAAATTATGTTTATTTTTTCATTCCACCTTTGCAATTTTTTTTTTAATTTTTTTTTATTCTCACTTTTCCTGGTTGTCGCATTTAAAAAGAACCGAAGTTCTGAATATGCCGCCATGTAAGTAGATACACCACACTTCATAGCGGCGTCTCATCATTTGTAAGTCATTAACGTTGGCTGTCGCCACAATGGGTTAATAACACATTTGTTTGTCTCATATTTTAGTTGGTCTTATTGAACAACATTTATTTTAATTTTGCTTTAGTTAATTATTTCACGTAGTTACTGGAATGTGGTAAACACGATTACATAATCCAGGCTTTATATAACACACCAGGATATGTAAATGCATTCAAGTACGTTCGGATAAAAAAGAAAGAAGCCTAGTTTTCAAACTGTATCATTCTGCACAAATAAATAATGTTTCTATACAAAGACAACCAGTCTTAGTTCGTCAATCTTTATGACACCTGTGTGCTATAGCGATCCGATTTGAAAAATTCCTTTAGCACAACTGGTTATACTAGCAGGTTTATTAGAATCTTTTCTGTTGTGTAATCTATTAAATATTTAAAAACCAACCTCTTCATATACAATAATTTAAAATTATGCAATATAATTTTGTAAATTTATTTCACTTCACTTTTTCGTTACTCACCCAAAGTTGCGTTCCCCAACTCATCTTGTTGGCGCTTTCTGCTTGTTCGTCCGCCAGTTTTGCGTTTATTTTATTTAAGCCAGATAATAAATCCACAAAAAATACCTTTCGTATCCAACAATTTGCTGTTGTTTTTATTTATAATACTCGCTCCTAAACACTATGGATGTACATATGTTTACTGGTCCTGAGAGCTAAAAATATTAATTGTTGTCTGCTCTAGTGCTGTTAGTGGGTTAGAACACAGCCGCCGACAGTAACAGCAGGCGGTTTGAAAAGTTACTTCTAATTCACGAAAATTGCTATATTAAAACGAAAATATTAAAGTAATTAATTTACCAAAGCTATAAAAAAAATAAATGAAAAGTCGTATGTTTGTACGTTTAAACGCGAGACGTTGGAACGCGAGCAACGTGCAAAGAGCGGCGAGCAGGTAGAACGCATAGACGCGATGCAGGTAAGACCGGAAAGAAAATATGTAAAGTAAACTGGTAATAAAGCCGAAACTGAGTTTCAATTCTGGAATTGCTTCACACGCTCACAAATGTGGTGGTTTTATGCTTGTTTCTACTATTCGCTTTGCGGGCACAACAACTTCCACTACTGCTCGCGTTGTTATTTTCATACATATGTATGTATGTATGTATGTATATGCAGCAATATTTCTGCTTGTTGTTGACTTTTCCTGCACTTATAAAGTTGCGATCATTAAATAAAAGTATACAGAAATAGTTTAGGGAAGCAAGCGCAGTGATAAATATAGTTCACAAAACGTAAGAGCTGTAATAACCGACAACTAACTCCATTAAAAGCGACTCGACTTAAATAATATACATACATACGTAGAATGTACGATGTGTGTATGTAAAAAATTCTGAGATGTAGGAAGAAAAATGTGTTTAACTTCACAATAGTACGAAATTTTTCCACGAAGTTAGCTTAAAGGCGAACTTTTAATTCAATTTTTTTAACTTATCTACTAGAGATATTCGTTTCATAACAATCTTTACACTTTTCACTATAAATTTGGCATTTTACACGAGAATTTTTCAAACACTGACGTTTTTATTTAATGAAAACAAACGAGAATTCCACTTTATGACTTTTGTTGCATATATTCAAATATTTTACTTTGTTATAAACATTCACACAGCATATTTGAGTTAGCTTAGCCAGAATACAAACAAGAATTTCTAATATTCAATTTTAAGCATGACACTTGGCAAAACGCTGGAGAAGTTGCATATAAAATTCACAAGATTTCGATCTTCACGAATTCAACACAATAAGCTCTATTATTTAATGAGCGTATTCTGCAAACGAATACAAAAATTGATGGGTTCAGAAAATTTCGCACATTTGCATGGAACTGCAATCGACAATTCTCTTTTCGTTATTTTTATGCTTTTTATTGTATTTACTTCTCATTCGTTGATTCCCACAGATTCTTTACTTCACACCACCGTTCGCAGGTGTGCAATTGTATATGTATATGCGTGTGATTCACCCGTCTTCTAAGATTTTTCATGAATTGTACCACAGCTACTCTGCTTTTTATAATTATTTCCCATCCTCAAAGCCACCGCCCTTATTGGTTGGCACTTGAAACTCACAATTTTTTACAGAAAATTTTGTTAAGCACTATAGATTTTCGCATCCAATAACTTTATCCATGGAAATTTTTTCACCAATCACTTAAAACACAACAACAATAACGCGGCGTTGCAAACGACTTGCCGCAGCTAACACCCCGTTTACCTGCAAATTCACTCGAAAACTGACTCGTTCTTGGTTATCAGGTTTTCGTGAACACTGGCAGTGCCAGTGCGGCCAAGCCAACAAACGCAATTAGGGTTGCATTTTGGGTGTGATTCGAATTGAAAATGTATTTGGTTTATAATAAAGTATTTTGAGATAGACAAATTCCATGCTGTAAAGTCCAATTAGAACCCGGGTTTTCATATTGAATACCTTGAGTATATATCAATTATTAACAATAACAAGTAAGGAAGGGCTAAGTTCGGGTGTCACCGAACATTTTATACTCTCGCATGGTAAAGTGATAATCGAGATTTCATAATACGTCATTTACATATTTTTCAAATACCGTATTTTTGTAAAGTTTTATTCCGCTATCATCATTGGTTCCTAATGTTTATACTCGTATTATGCAAAGAAGGCATCAGATGGAATTCAAAATAGCTTTATATTGGAAGAAGGCGTGGTTGTGAACCGATTTCACCCATATTTTGTACATGTCATCAGGATGTTAACAAAATATTATATACCGAATTTCATTGAAATCGGTCTAGTAGCTCCTGAGATATGGTTCTTGGTCCATAAGTGGGCGACGCCACACCCATTTTCAATTTTTAAAAAAAGCCTGGGTGCAGCTTCCTTCTGCCACTTCTTCTGTAAAATTTAGTGTTTCTGACGTTTTTTGTTAGTCGGTTAACGCACTTCTAGTGATTTTCAACATAACCTTTGTATGGGAGGTGGGCGTGGTTATTATCTGATTTCTTCCATTTTTGAACTGTATATGGAAATGCCTGAAGGAAACGATGATATAGAGTTTGGTTGACATAGCTATAGTAGTTTCCGAGATATGTACAAAAAACTTAGTAGGGGGCGGGGCCACGCCCACTTTTCCAAACCAATTGCGTCAAAATATGCCCCTCCCTAATGCGATCCTTTGTGCCAAATTTCACTTTAATATCTTTATTTATGGCTTAGTTATGACACTTTATAGGTTTTCGGTTTCCGCCATTTTGTGGGCGTGGCAGTAGGCCGATTTTGCCCATCTTCGAACTTGACCTTCTTATGGAGCGAAGGAATACGTGTACCAAGTTTCATCATGATATCTCAATTTTTACTCAAGTTACAGCTTGCACGGACGGACGGACGGACAGACGGACGGATGGACACACAGACATCCCGATTTCAACTCTACTCGTCGCCCTGATCACTTTGGTATATATAACCCTATATCTGACTCTTTTAGTTTTAGGACTTACAAACAACCGTTATGTGAACAAAACTATAATACTCTCGTTAGCAACATTGTTGCGAGAGTATAAAAAAGCTGAATCTTCGTAGAAGGTGGTGTTAACCCAAATTTTGTCTGATTAACGTTTTTGATGCATTTTTGTTTTGTTAGATTTTGAAGTTTTTCAACAAACACTCCTAAATACCGAAATACATTTTTGCAATTTATTTCACAAACAGCAATGTCAATTACATTGCCTTTCGTCGTGTTATAGGTTTAATTTTATATAAAAGATTTAGAAATCGTACTTTTAGAAATATTTAATCGAAGAATTTTATAAATCTCTGTTCTTCTTCGAATTCCGAAATGATATCTGGCACCAACTATCTACTCGGTGCCTTTCTTTAAGATTAAGAGAATATTTTCATATACAACAACAATGACAACCATAATTAGCATATGCTCCTCCAGAATTTACTCAGAATTTGGAATAATGTATTTGAAACAAATTCCCATAAACCCTTTTAAAAAGCGCATCACACTACTTAGTGTATGCATTAATGAGTTTATGTTTTTTTTTATTTTTATTTTGACTTAAAATAGTTATTGCAATTATCTATATTTTCGTTTCTTCTCTCAACGGCTTTCTCAATTTCGTTTGTATCCATACACGATACATTTTCAGCATGCGTCCACGATTTACTTGCAGTCGTCGATCCACAACACTTTGCTCCTCAACAAATCCAGCTTTACAGAATAGATCTCTCACCTCTTCTTGTGTGAAAAAGTATACCATTGTCCCGTCACCGCGCACATAAAAATTATCTTCCAAACATTTGCCACTTTTGAAACGCAGCTGCGCCATGTCATAGCGACCGTAGTCACGGAAGAGTACCAAACCACCTGGACGTAAGTAACGAAAACAATTGGCAGCAACACGACTCATTTTTGTGGGTTCAATAGCCGAGAGTACGAATATTAGCACAATTATATCCAATGAATTTTCAGCAAATGGCACTGACCAATCTTCAAGTGTCGCATCCATGACAAAGACTTCACAACGTTTTGGGTCGTATTCCTTGTTCTCACGCAATATTTCGATTGCTCGCGCGGAAAAGTCACAACCATAAACTTTTAAATTCGGCTCCTGACTATACTTCAAAATCGGTAGAATAGTGTTTCCAACTCCACAGCCTAATTCAAATATGCTGCGTGGCTCTTGTACTGCATCTACTGACGGTGCAGCAAGTTCAGTAAATTCTGTAAAAAGCCAATGTCGATCTTTAAAAAATCGATTCTGATGTACACCATAAAAAGAGTCCCAAAATTTATCAGCATCGTTCTGAAACTTTTCTTTGTCTTCAGCGTTCATTTTCTGTGTTGAGTTCTTAGACACCGCCGCAAGCGCTTCTTGCTCTTGGTCGGCATCCCATTCAACGTTATCCCTGCAATTGTGCGCAAAGCCAAAACAAGTGTTATAATTAGTATTTAATAACATTAATACAATACCAAGCATTAAATTCAAAAGTGTCACGTGGATCTTTTAAAATTCGACCGCCAAGTGCTGGTTTCTTGCGATAACGTGTGTGCTCCCAACTTGAGAGCAAACGCAAATTTGTCAATATCCTCGTATATTTACCAAGCATTGTGTTTAAAGACATCATTGTCATCGGTTAGGAAACGATTTCCAAATTTCGGACGCTTCTCCTCGACGGTTTCAGTCAGCTCCGCAGGATTTGCCTCATTTCCAAATTCACTCATGTCAAAATATTTAAGATCGTATATTTTGCATATGTTTACTTTTCGGTTTTGAACTGCTTCTTCTTACAAACGCGGTATTCAATGTGGACAGAGAACGTATATAAGTTACAGAGAACGCTTATAATATTATAATATTATTATAACGTTTTATTATAAACGTTCTCTGTATATAAGTTACGCTCTCTGCTATGGTTACAAAATTTGAGTATTCCCAATGAATAATAAAAAATTATAGCTGGCAATTTAGAGCCAAATAATATGCTTTAGTCTTAAAAAATAACATTTCGCAAAAATGTTATAGAATTTTTATGGAATAATATAGCTTAGAGTTTGGTTTCATTATTTATTGTATAAAATTATGATATTTGTCTTAATTGTGAATTGAAAAATTTTCAAATTTTGGTAACTCTAAAATGTGAAGACAGTAACGAAACGGAACTGCTGTTTGCTTTGATTCAAATAATTCTACGAGTTTTTTTTGCGAAAATAGTATTTTCCGAATCAAAAATAATATAAAATTATATACATATATTTGGACATCTACGTAAGTGGGCGTAATTAAAGAGATTTGCTTTTGGCGTAGATAAACCTAAAAATTGAAAGAGAGCTGAAACTTTGTTTACATTTTTTGTGATTTTAACCGCTCACTTGTACTACCTGCTGCTTGCAGACCTTGTCCGCCATTTTATCAGTTTAGATTATGTTGATGCAGTTCATATACGTGTTTAAAGGATAACAAAATCACAGGCTTAGATTAGTCTTGTATTTGACACGCTTGAATACACATACATTTGATTTTTGTAGTTAAAGGTAAGTTTGAAAAAAGGATAAACAAGTGCAAATATTTTAGTGATTGGTTTTCGTTTTTCTTTAGCTGGTTGAAAATACTATGGCTATATCAACAACAACAATATTAGATCTCAACGACGAATGCTTAACAGCTATCTTCGAACAACTAAAGGGAATGAGGGCGAAGCGGAATTTTTCACGTGCCTGCGACAGATTTGCAAAAATTTATTGTAACTACTATATACATCAATTAATTGTCGAAGATTGTGAAGCGTATTTTTTCGATAGTCGTTTAGTCACAAAATTTGGCCATTTAATCGGAACTCATATGTTCCCAATGCCGAATCTTAAAAGCATTAAATTCGATGATACATTTGCGCTGTTCTTCACCGAAAGATTCTTTCGGGCGCTCAAACGAGATCATCAAACTATAGAAAGCGTGGAGCTGCACGGCTTCGCAGATAAAGACTTACAAAACCTGTTGCCTTTGCCCAACCTAAAGCGTCTACATTTAAACTTCAGTCACGTAACTGGTAAAGTGTTCGAATTAATTTATTTATGGAAAGATTTATTTAAAATAATACTCTCTTCATTTTGCAGGCAGCTACATAGACCAAATGAGTAACCTCAAGGAATTAATTATCGATAATGTACACGATTTCGAATCCAGACATTTGGTTAGCATTCTTAAGCGAAATAAGTTACAAAAACTGGTGGTACGCGCTTGTCCCTATGTGTTCGCCAAAATTGATGCTTTGGAGATGGCACAAAATTTAAATTATTTACAAGAATTAGAAGCGAACTGGCATGAAATACGCAAATGGCAATCAATAGGCGACCTGCCGTGCCTAAAAGTGTTAATTATCAATAAATTCAAAACATTACAATGTCGCAGGTGTCGCAAAATCGAACGTGGCGATGCCATGCTACCCGCCACTGGCTACTATTATGGCATATGTGAGTGCGGCTTGTATGAGGCGAGAGAGTTATTCAAAGGCTTACGTAAAAAGCATATTTTGGAAAAATTAATTTTTCTCGGCTCACGCATAACAACCAGGGATCTCACCTTCATATCGAAATTAACCAGCTTAAAGACACTTTACATGGGCGTAGATAATGTGCCGCTCTACGTTTCGATAGCGATGTTTAATCGTTTAAGCGAGCTGGAAGAAATAGATATAGGTTATTCGTGGAAATTGCCAATCGAAGCTTTGGACTTTTTGATGAAGTGCCAAAAACTGAAATATGTAAATTTTGGCAATTCGCAAGGTTTCCCTGAACAATTTATTTTGGAGGCAATCGAAGTGATTAAGCGTAGAGAAGTGCCACCTGTCAAACCGGTAAGGTTGCAGTTCATGAATCCGGACTTTTCTACAGAATTCCTCGAGGTTAGTTCATTATTGAATTTGTGTTGAAAAATATTTGCTTAACAAATAACTTATTTTAGGATGAACGTGTGATAGCAGCCAAACCTTTCCTGCAAATTGAGCATTTCCAGACGGTAGAAATGACAAGACGCCTCTACAATTACATATATTATTTTTGATGGACTTTTGTTAAACACAGCGTGATCGTTAGTATTACCGTTAGCTTGATTTATGTAAGCGCCACATAGCATAGGAAATATACATACATATATTGAATTATTTAACTTATTTATGTACATAACTAATTTGCAGTATGTTTTTTATTGCTTTCCAAATTCTTTCGTGCCATGTAAATAATATTTTGAATATTTTGATCTCAATAAACATTTTTTTGTAGCAAGCTTAAAAATAATTTTTTTTTTATTATACATTTTATTTAATTATTATTTTTTTATTTTACATTTTATTTATTTTTTTATTTTTATTTTTTTTATCTCGCACATGTAACTCGTACATATGTATGTATGTATATATGTATGTATGTGCATACATATAGTGCCATATGAGCCACGGCATGCTTATTCTGTGGCTTCTTTTAATAACTCGTACATATTTAGCTAAAAATAGGATTCTCGGATGTGATTCTTCGAATACAAATTTCTTTTTTTTTTCAACTATAAAACGCAATTTCATTCATGAGCGTGTACAACAAACATATGTATGCGCATTATATGGCACTCTAAGTCTCCAAAGGTCTCCGGGAAAGTTTTTGAAAAGCGCCTGCGCAAAACGGAAGTCTTTGAAAGGATAAGAAATAGCTGACGTATGGTGGAATAGTAGTTAGCGGTCTCATTTTGACGCACGTTCTTGATGCTCGACCCAGTGGGGACAAGAAAAATTCCAACACATTTCGTAGTTGCGTACTTTCGAATATTCATCATACGAGCGCCGAGGAGCTGTAGCCGAGCTTTGAAAAAATTTTCGCAGTTGGCTAAATATTACCGTAAGTGAAAAAGTGCTCAACGCATGAAAATATAGGAATATTAAATAATTATTACCAATTCAAGTGCAAACGCAGTGAATTTGTTGTAAAAAGCCAAATTAATATTTTTCGAATAGTTTAAGAAATTTAAGCTTTATTGTGCAAAATTGCGTTTTTGCCTAACTGCCTTTGGCGAAATATTGAAGTGCTGAACCAAGTGTCACAAATGTGATGATGTGAAAATTTTCATTGATTTTTCTGCCACCGCAAGTTTTGGGCTTTCCTAGTATTAAGCGCTTAAAAAACTAAAACATTTGAGCTAAATGTTGTTTGCGTAGCTAAAATATAATTTCTCAACTTTTTTCCAAACAAATTTCTTACAATAACATAATTGCTTTAATATTTAATAATATTTTGCTAATTTGCTTTGCGCTTAAATTAGAACAACAAAAAAATCGCATTGTAAATTCTTAAAAATTCATTTCAACTATTTTCTTTATCTCACAACTAAAAAATGCCAACATTGCAGTGTCAGATTTCGCAATTTGAGCTCGAAATAAGCTACAACAGCTAGCGAAAAGGCACACAAACGTACACTTTTGGCGAGTCATCGAGTAAAAGGCAGGCGTGCAATAATAACAACAACAACAACAGACAGCAATTACGCATAGTCTCTATTGCTTTCGAAGTTCGAATGCATAAAGCTTGTTAATTTCGAAAACAACCCCCGACAGCCAAGTCCAACACATACGGCACGCAATCAAAAATCTAAAACAACAGCGTAAATTAGCGCCCACCACCCACACACACACCACCTACCGTTGCCTACCGTTGCTGTGAGTGGTGAGTAAGAAACGTCAGTGGCCAGCCACACTGTCACCGTGCTTCCACTTTACAGCCAGTTGAACTCAACGTTGTGCATTTTGTTTCTCTCCCATCTGCTTGTGTCACAGTCACAGTTACAGTCGCCGTCAGTGCTAGGGTACCTACATAATTGGCAGCAATTTTGTAGACAAAAGCGTTTGCGGTTTATCCAGAACACCTTGCCGCACCCTATCGCCCACTCGCCTAGCACAGCAGCCGTTAGTCGAAATCAGTAGCAGTAGCAGCAGCAGCAGCAGCGGTAGCGCCAGCGCCAGCAACTGATATTCCATTTCTCTCAGTGCTCAGTGCTTTTAGTCCAGCAGTCGCAGCGCAAAGTATCGAAACAGCGCGAGTAACATGTAAGTAGCTGTCATTATTGATTTTACAAATTCCAACTTATATTTTTGTTTAATGTGCGCTTTTGCTTTTCTTTTAATTTTTGGTAATTATGGCTCTTAATTTTTATTGACATGCATATTGTTCGGGTGAATTTGTCTGCACGAAATTCTGCAAATGATGATTAATGCCAATTGTGTTGGTGAAAGCGCTGCGTGTGCAAGTGACCAAACAATTCACGCTGCTACAAAAACAAATACAAGATGGTCGACGGCAAGCGAGCCCTTCAGGCGTACCGTTAGCCAACATGACACGCGTTACACAAACATGTTTGAACATGTGTATGAATGTTTGCCCAATGGTGTAGGAAAATCTCCATTTGCGAGTAACTCACGTGAACGCTGATGAGTTTGCTAT
The DNA here is from genome assembly GCF_024586455.1 of Bactrocera neohumeralis. Lineage (NCBI taxonomy): Eukaryota > Metazoa > Arthropoda > Insecta > Diptera > Tephritidae > Bactrocera > Bactrocera neohumeralis. Next base: position 47,519,879 of record NC_065923.1, read on the forward strand.
CAATTTAGTCCTTTACACACAAACATTTAATTGATTTAGCAAAAAATTACTATTATTTTTGAATGCGTGTGGCGTGAATAATTGCGAATTAGTCATTTAAATTAAAAAATATCAAAACGCAGTGTTAAAAATTAAACAGCGTTATACAACACCGGAAATCAGCTGATGATGCTTTCTTCGGAAAGGAACTGTGGAAAATAAATTTAATAGAAATAGATTTTATTAAAACTAGGTACATACATACATATGTATATAAGTACTTACATTTACACGTCTTTCGCAAATATTTAGTAGTGCCTTAAAGATAAGCTCCAATGCAAGCATACTACTTATGTAAGTATGTATGCAAATTGTGGCAAAAAAGTACCCGAAAATTGTAAAGAAAACGCAAAGAATTTAATTATTCAAAGTAATCCTCCTCCAAAACTGGTGAATACGGTGCTTGATCTATCGTATTCATTGCGCTTTTCGCTTTGAGGGGGGAGCCTGATTTAGAAGCTTCAAAAAATCGATTTTTTTTTGCTTAAATCTCTTTAAAAATAATCTAATACCATGTTCAGACCGACACTTAATCACACGATTTCGGCTGTTGAATGGATTATCCCACTAATTTTAAAAATTTATCAAGATTTCGCCATACAAAAATGACAGTTCCAAATCACCTCATTGAAATGATTTGAAATTGATCCACGCTAAATGTCTCTGTGCGACTGTGATTTTGCGCAATTTACTTGTCAGCACTCGCAGTCTGTTACATTATCACAGCTGATTTAGACACTACAAAGGGAAAAAAAAGTAAACAAACAAATTTTTTTTAAAGCATTGAATCTATTTTCATCTGAAAATCGACTTAACAAATGAAAAAATGCATCCATTATTTCTATTATATGGAAAATATTAAAAAAAACCGTATTTTTATTTCAAAATACTATATGACAATCTTTTCTTTTGATAAATATTAAGCGATGTGAATTCTTGATTAACAATAACAGCTGTTTTCTGATCTTTTTAACGGCAGTGAGAACACTGTTGGGTTATGAAATGCTTAAATATAATCTTTTAAATTTTCGGTCTGAACATGGTATAAGAATATGTTCCCAAAGTTTTAGATGGGAATTTGAAATAAGTATTTTCGAAGCTAGAAGGAAAATAGTGACCGAGCGTCTAGTAGATATATGAGTACATTGGGCAGAAAGCGAAAACTTTGACGCGCGATTTCTCGGTTTTTCATTTTTACGATTTTTCTTAATTGGCGGGCAGGATAGAAAAAAACTAAACGTCGTATGGAATTGGGGCAAAGTTTATTATCTTTGGCATTAAATTATCTTCTATTTAAACTAAAAAAACTAAGAAAAGTCAAGTTTGAACACATTTTTAAACAACATAAAGTCGAATTTTTTTGGTCAAAAACCACTTTTTTCAATTTGTAAAAAATTTCTAAAATTTTACACTTTTTTCCAGATTTTTTTAGTTTAACTAGAAGATAAATTATTAAAAAATATGAATCTCTTTGAATTTTTTGTTTTCGATAGAAATTGCGACCTGCATCCTGCCCGCCGTCCGACAAATGCACATGCGAGATGCATCGGGCAAATGCTTCCCAAAGGCAGCATATCAAAGATTTCGTATCCAAAAAATTTGTGAATGATCTTTAAATATATAACTATAAACCCTAGAAATTTTGCTTTAAGCACTTATTTCTTTCCTTCCCAAAAAAAATCCTCAACAAAATCGATTTTTTGAAGCCTCTAAAGCAGGCTCCCCCCTTAAATTCGGTTACAAAAGTACTCTTTTTGAAAAAAAAAATCAGCTTATTTGGGACAAGTCGAGCAAGAACGCGTTTCATGCCCAAAATATCCACTAAAATCATTCGAACGGACTCGCGAGAGAGGTCGAGATCTCGTGCCATCTCTCTAACAGTTGTCTGACGATTTTCAAGCACCATATTCTTCATCTTTTGTATATTTTCAGCAGTTTAAGGAGTGGAAGGCCGTCCAGAACGAGGCATGTCCTCAACGATCTCTAGACCGTCTTTGAAAGCTTTGTACCACTCGCAGGCTTGTATTTTCGATAAAACTGAATCAACTTAAGCCTTTTCCAACATTTGCAATGATTCCGCACACGAAATTTGGTTAGAAATACAAATTTTGAAACAAATTCTTTTTCGATCGTTTTTCATTTTTACCCATTTTAAAAATCGCAACACACTACTGAGGTGTACCGACTTAAGCAGCTGCTGTAAACAAACTGGTTCACAGATCGCGCTCACATTTGGCGCAGTATTTAACGACAGTGCTACCAACTTACCAAAATGCATGTTTTTGAAATATTATTTACCTGAAGAACTTAATTAAAATTTCCGGGTGCATTTTTGTTCCAATGTATAACGACGGCGGCGGTCTTCAGTGCTTTTTTTGGTTTCAGCTCAGTTCTCGGGCACCATTCGTATATGTAGGTCGCCTTTTACGTTTCGGGATGAGGGAACAAAAACAAATATTAATCACCGAAAAACGTTGTATTGTTTTTCAAAATATTGATTAAGATCTATATATGCATATTTGCAAGTGTTTGAACCAAATGTCGAAGCACTTGTTCTACTCTGATTGAGGTATCTCCAAAACATGTCTCCTGAATGCATCAACAGCCTCTTCAGGTGTTGAAAAACGTTGACCCCTTAGTTTATTTTTTCTAAAGTAATACTCATCAAATCGATTTTTTGAGTTTCTCAAAAATTCCGTTGTTTCAGTCAAAGTGTGAAAGCTCGAATTGTCGGGGTGAAGAGTTATCCGTGTTCGGTGTTGCATTTGTGATATATTTGCGACAAGTCCAGTTTTTCCACAAAAACATGTAACTATTTGCTTGAAAGCGCTTCGTGCCCGAACAATTTTTGGATTTGGCTTATTTTGAAACGCCCATACAGCTGACCGCTGTTTACTTCGGGCTCATACGTATAAATTCGTATTTTTTAACATTTCTCTCGACCAAACGAGAAGAGTCTTTTAGAGCGATCAACAAATTGCGAGGGATCCCACTAATGCCTACAGTTGTCTCAATCTCATGGTAGGTCACATGACGTTCTCGCAATATCAGTTTACGCACATCATCAATAGTTTCCGGAACAAAAACTTATAGTGGACGACCTTCAAGAAATTCGTCTTGGTGATCTACAACCTCGATTGGATTCGATCGACCCATCTATAAATACTGTTCTTTAATGGAGCTTTATCGCCAAAAAGTGAAATAAGTTCGCCGAAGAACTCTTGCTGACTTAATCCATGTAGAAAGTTGTAAAAAATAATCGCGCGAAAATGTTCGCGACTGAATTCTATTTTTTTGTCCGAGATGAATATTTGAATTTACTGTAAACAACATAAATATTCTTCGTGTGTCAAAAATTTCTGACCACATATAATATAAAAAGTGTCAAACTTTAGGATAAAGTTTTGAGTCGCTAGATTACAAGCCTGGGGTTGACAAATCTCGAAATATTAAAAGCCTAAGTATTGTGGGACAGTTTCGATGATGTAGGGTCCTCAGTTACGTTGTCAAGCATGGCTTTTGGTTCGAGTTTCATAAAGCGATTTTGAGATCCTCTGCTATCTCTCTGCTGCCAACGCGGCGATTTTCAAGCACTGATTCTTTAACTTTGTCGATGTTATCGTCATTAACAGCGGTGGATGGACGACTCGCATGAAGCAAGTTTTCGATGACTTCACATATTCAACATAATTGTTTTTTTTTGCTATATTTTATCAGCTTGAGGAAGATTATACATTTTCTATGCTTTAACCGAAAATGGAGTTATAAATCTTCATCGAAAATTCAACCTTAAATACACACTTTACAAGGTTTGGTAGCAATCGTTGACTGTTATCAACTTTTTTGTTTTGTTTACGTATACTTTCTATTTACCGAGCATATTTTTTGTTGACAAAAAAAGACAAAGACTATGGAATACAGACAATCTTCACTTTCTACCTGCAATATACATATGTATGTAGGTACAAGCTAGTGTTCAAGAGTTATTAACGATTTCACAGATTGTGTAGGGATAAACAAGGGAACACATAAGGAACAAAATCTGTGTGTCTCTTTTATTTTGCTACGAAGAAAGTGTGCACAGAATATCACTTACGAATGACAGAACAGTAGAAGAATTCCAGGTTTCAATATTCACTTTAATGGCACTATAGTTTTTTATTAACCTAAGAATGAAATAAAATTTTAATTTTTATAAAACGAGAGAGAGTAAATACCAAATTTCTTTTTCTAAGTCTAAAAGTTACGGTATTTATTAATAATTTTTGCCTTTCTACTTGCATTAATTCTGTATATAGATTTATTTCGAGGTTACCTACTTTTTTAAAGAAAAAACACAGCAACTTTAAATTTAGTTTAGAGTGTTTATTATCATTCGAAGAACATTTTTTGGCAATTATTTTTTGAAGATCTCTTTTTGGCCGCGGCTACGTCTCAGATGGTTCATCCAAGTCCAATTTTCGATGACTCGTTCGAGCATTTCGGCTGGTAACTGGCGAATGACACGCCTGATGTTTTAACCAAATTCCTGAATCAAGGCGGGATTGTCCGCATTGACTTTAGACTTTGCATATCCCCATATGAAAAATATGCAAACCTAAGTGTTCTCTCAATAAATCCATTGATTGATGCAATGAGTTGGAAGTGGCGCCATATTGTTGATACCAAATGTCGCCAAGATCACGAGCTTCAATTTCAGACATCAAATAGCCGGTTATCATGTCGCGATAACGGTCGATATTGACGGTTACGTTCTAAACAGTATCATTTTTGAAGAAATATGGACCGTTTATTTGACCGGCTTACAAAACACACCATACTGTTGTTTTTTCTATATGAAATGGCAGCTCTTGAATCTCTTCAGGTTGCTCTTCGTCCCAAATGCCATTTTTTTGCTTTCTACGTTTGCTTATTTACATATCCTTTGAGCCAGAAATCATCGCTGAAAAAAATTTGACTCGAAAACATCGGATCTTCTTGGAACTTATCAAGAGCCCATAGAGCGAGCGATGTTGCTTGGAAGATCAAGTGGTTTCAATTCTTGCACAAGCTGTATTTAGTACGCTTTCAATTTAAGATCTCGACGTAAAATGCGCCAAGTCGTTCCATACATCAGTCCGAGTTGCTGCGAACAGCTCCACTTTTTTCGTGTAAACTCTCAACTACGGCAACTATATTTTCTTCACTGCGTGCTGGACTTGGTCTATTCGGTCGAATATTATTCAATTATTAACGCTGGGACTCTAGAGATGAGTGATGGTGTTGCGAAGAGTACGCCCAGTAAGCCGATTATTAAAAATAAAAAAAAAAATCCTCTACTTGGATCACCCGTTATATTCTCCTTCTCAGCTTATACCTTTGAAAGTTGTATTAGTTCAATACCAATTTCCTTATGCCGCTACAACAGCTGTTTTGCACTGAATATACACACATACATATATTCCAGTTACTAAGTGCCTATAGTAGGTATACATTATATACATATACATATATGTATGTATATATTACATATAACAGTAATAGTCTGCAGTAGCTTCGCGATAACAGGAAAACAATTGATGAGACCGCCAAGAGACTGCGTTCATTAATTAATAATTATGTGCCAAGTTACAGTTGGCCATATTGTGGCGCCCTAATGCGGTTAGCATCGTTGAGGGAGAATGAGTTCGTTCCACTTATCAATTTGTTGGCGCCTTTAATTGCGCGACAGTGGCAAATACTTCCTTTTTTTCGTTCAATAAATGCCTGCTGCTTTGACTCACGTTGGCACACTTCAGCATTTCTTTTCCGCAATATTTTCACACTCGCATAAATATATTTGCATTTACACGAACTTGGCAATGGGTACAATTGGTCTATTGATTTTTAGTAAGTGCGTAAATGAAGGAGTGATTTGTAATAAAATATGAAGTAGATTGCATTACTCAGACTTTTCGAAATCATATTTATATTTATTACTTATTTTCTAAGCGAGCTTTTTCGTTATATAACCCAGGGGATTGTACACTATCTAAATCCGGTTTTCTCTAAGACAAACACAGAGAAAATGTTAACTTACAGAACCCCTATATTATTACAATTAATTTTTTTATCCCCAGGGCCAAAGTCCCAAAGCACAAAACGTTAGCAAAGAAAACGTATTCCAAGGGGGAGAAAGGGATGATATATGGTAGTATAACGTATGATGCGAACCTAAGGCGATTTGCCAAGAAAAACTTCGTAGGAAACCGCAGTATAATTTTTTTTTAAATCTTCAGACTACAAAACGTTAACGCACTAAGATAACAGGTCAATTGAAATGTCCCCGACCTATCATAGTAAAACACATTTTTTGTGTTTTCGTTTTTTTATTCAACATAGTTCCCTTCAGGCCAACGATTATAGCGGTCCTCCAACTTTTCGATACAATTTTTGTAGTACTATTTGTCCTTTGCTTCAAAATATGCCTCTGTTTCGGCGATCACCTATTCATTCGACGAAAACTTCTTCCCAGCGAGCAATCTTTTGAGATCTGAGAATAGAAAATAGTCGCCTGGGACCAGATCTGTAGTATGTGGAAGCACAATTCATGAACTTTTGCAATCGTGACACGATACATTGTCAGCAACACCACTACTTTTTTCTACAAATGCGGTTATTTTTCGGCGATATCGTCTTTCAAATGGTACAAAAAATCGATGTAATAGTCGCTGTTGATGGTCCTTCCTTTTGCAAAGTAGTTCAGACGCCATAATCCTGCAGCCGTACGCTTAATTACGCTTGAACATCTCCAAACACTGCTCCGAACCATTAACATGTCGTTATTTTTGGTCAAAAGTGAGCGCTCGTGACACCCACTTTCTACAGAGTCTTCTCACACCAAAATATTCGTCAATGCTATGATACACTCGTTCAATTCATATCTTTAAAGTACCTACTATCCCGAGTAACTTCACTTTACGGTCATCCAAAATTATTTGGTGCATTTTTTGGTGCTTTTGTCGGTAACAACCACTTTTGGACGTCCACAGCGTTCAACGTATTCGATGTCCATTTCACCACGTGTAAACCAATCTCTGATGGTTGATTTTTCTAGAACAGTGTCCGGAAACTCGTCATCAAGCCAAGTTTTGCTTCAACTGTATTTTTTCCTTTAAAAAAGCAATATTTTATCAACACACGAAATTCCTTTTTATCCATTTTTGCACATTAACAAAAGTTTCTTCACTCAAAATGATATAATTCACAAGCTAATAAGCCGACAGCTGTTAAATTTATACACGCGACTTATAAAGGTTAGGGCTAACCAAAAATCATATGGATTTAATTATAGAAACGTAATCTATGTGTCAGACCGGAGGCTTTTAAATTACCTGTTATGAGTTACAGGGTCCGGCACTGGAACTCGAATTAAATAAATTCGGTTTGGAAAATTATTTTTATTTATTTTAAATTACAAAATGTGTGAAAATAATCACATATTCAGGACCAATTCACTTTTTCTCGATATGACCAACTTTTGCCTTAACTATGGCCTTGAGACGGTCAAAAAACGAATAAGCCCAGAGAGAATAATCCATTGAATTCGCATCTGGTGAATTCGAGAGCCATTGTATGGTCGTAATGAAGTTCGGAACGTTGTTTTTCAGCCATTCTTGGTTCACTCGCGCTTTGTGAGACGGTGCTGAGTCTTGTTGAAACGTCCATGGTTTGCTACCGAAATGTTTGTTTGCCCACTGCTTCAAAGCAGCCTCCAGAACACTTTCGCGATAATATGTCGCATTTACTTTAATGCCAGGCTCGATGAAAACAATTGGAGAGCGCCCATCTGCGGTGACAGCGGCCCAAACCATTATTTGTGGCGGGTGCTGCCTCCTGGTGACCAACCGATGACTTAGATTCTCGTATGAACGGTCGGTCAAGTAAACCCTATCGTTTTGAGAGTTTACGATTTGCTCAATTGGAACAATTTTTTCGTCAGTAAACACAATGTTCGGAATTTGACCGCTTTCGGCAAAGCGAAGCAATTGCTTCGCTCTCTCAAGTCTTACTTGTTGCTGCTTCGGTGTGAGATCATGGGCCTTTGGAACTTGTAAGGCTTGACCTTGAGCTCATTTTTCAATATGATTGGCACTTCGTCGTGGATTTCGCTCAAGTCGCTTCTTCACTTTCGGAACCATCTCACGTGTCGTTGCAGTCTTTTGATGATCACCTCCATGGCGTTTGAATTCCATCACTGATCACTTTTTTTGCGTTTTTTTTTTGGCAAAACGCTTTTGAACACTTGAGAACAATACTCCGAACTGTCATTCAGCAAATTTATAAATAGCTGATTCCAGTGCGACAGCTGCGCGAACGGTCTGAAGTTGTTTACACGAGTGCCGGAACCTGTAGTTTGAATTAAAAAATGCATTTAAACGCAGTATACTTCGAATATCATCTTAGTATAATTAAAAATTATAAAAATACTTTTTTGTGGCTTCGATGTGCCTTCTATAGACAATTTTATGACTTCGACATATTTTTTACCACGAATACTGCCATAAAAGCCAACAGTTCAGAAGTAACCTCAAAGTCTTATAGTATAGTAGTTCTTCATTTGTCGCATAATATCAATAAGCATAACAAAAATTTACCAGTTTATCAGGTTATTTAGGTGAGAAGAGAAGTTGAGTTTTCTCAACATCAATTTGATCAGATTTGTCATACCGGTTTCCAGTTGATTTCTAATCTGTTGATGGTAGCTTCCATGTATTCCAATTTTTTATATTTATATGCCCTCCATTGTAGCTGAGTGCATAGTCGCACATTCTTCCATACAGAAATGCTACGTAGGTTCAACAAAGAATACTAGAATATGGACTATGTACGATATTCCGTTAAAACTGGTCGTTTTAAAACCGAAAATATGTTACCGTAATTTCCATTTCCGGTTTACAACTTCCTGTTTGGCTTTCAAATATATTTAATATCGGAAATATTGTTCCATTAGTTTATTACCGGCCCATTTCTCATTTCATGTTTGTTCAAACCGGAAACATTGTACTGTAATTTTACTTCCGTTTTCCTTTTTTTGCCTTAAAACCGGAAATATGGTATCATTAACTTATTTCCGGTGTCTACCACCATCCGATCTCAATTGTTTCCGCTTCCGTGCCGTTTTCGTTTCCTCTTGGATTTTTAAAACATGATACTGTTATTTAATTTATTTATAGCCAGTCGTTTCTTCTTTTTGCTTTTTGGCGCCAATTCGAGATACCAAGTGCAGCCTGTTCCTTATTCACCTGATCTCTTCAATGCAGTTTAGGTTATCCTTTTCCTTTGCTTCCACGGGAGGGTACTAAATACTAAACCTTCAAAGCTGGAGTGTTATCTTCCATCCAACATTACCTGTCCAGCATAGCCGCTGTCTCTGAATTCGCTGGACTATGTCAATGTCGCCGTATATCTCGTACAGTTCATCGCTCCATCGTATGCCCTACTCGTCGTTGCCGATGCGCAAAGCACCAAGGAAATCTTCCGCAAAACTTTTCTTTCGAAATCTCTTAAGGCCGACTCAACAGATGATATCATATACGCGAACTAGTCTCTCAATTTTTAAGATATCGATCTGAACTTTTGCGCACGTCTTTTTCTCTTTGCTCACTTATTGGGCCCGCCGAGAGCATATACAGCTAGCTGCCATACAAACTGAACATCGGAATGAAGTGCTTGTATCGGAAACTTTTTCATTTTATGTGGTATATTCAAGAAATTTGACACAGATTATTGTCCAAGACGGTAAAACAATCTCTGAAGAAATTGTTCAGATTGAGTCACTATAGCATATAGCTGCCACACAAACTGATCTATCAAAATTCTTGTAAGAAATACTTTTGAAAGGTATTATACATAGCTTCGATGAAATCGAAGGTTAGGTTTTTTCTTGTTTTTATTGATCTTTTGCTCGAGTGCATATGTAGACGATAACTGGATAATGATCAAGTAAAGCATTCAGAAGAAATATTAATGCTGATCTGAAAAAAATAAATATTTTAATTGATGATGATTAGAGAACCCCAAACGTGGGATGAAACATTGCCGATCTTCCCACTTCTCTCACTGTTCGCTGAGAACACCAGCAACCGGTGAAGAAATCGATAAAAACCATGACTTTACAACACATCCATCTCCATTATCTATTAAAAATATGCCATAAACAAGAAAGCCATAAAATGAATGACCACTTTATTAAATTTAATTTAATTTCAAGCTAATCGGTTTCATTTAAAACTTCTCTGCGAAAATGGGCAAGAAAGATAAGAAGAAGGAAGAGTAAGTAATTTTGAAAACTGAAAAATAATAGCGTTGGGTATTGCTAAATCATTTGGGCAACTTTTAGATGAACTTTTGTAATTTTGAGGTTAGAAGTTGTTGTTACACACTAATTAATATATACATACACACTACACATACATGTACAGATGCACTTAACAAGTTTGAAGCTGTGTAAATAATTTTTATATAAATTTGTTATTTTTGAATTATTTCATTTATTGTATTTTGTCCAAAATAATTTCTCTTAATATTTATACTTGGCCATAAAACTTGTTGATTATATAACTATATTATGTAAACAGCGGAATAATTCACAATCGATTTAAAATTTGCGTTTCTTAGGGCGGAACCAGCACCAGCAGCCGATGCACCACCAGCTGATACTGCCGCAGGTGAGGGCGGTGATGGTGAGATTGTCGGCGGACCGCGCAATCCTCAACAGATTGCAGCACAAAAACGGTTACAGCAGACGCAGGCACAAGTCGATGAGGTGAGTATGTGTATGTGTGAAGTTGTTGAGCTCAAATCGAACCAGTATATAGCCGGTAACGATCTGTTATGTACAGTAAGACTCCGCTAGTAGCTTAAGATACGTTGTTCAATCAAAGTAAGGCTACCAAAGGCTAACTTAACATGTGAATAATGGGATTAGGGAAAGATAAATAGAAAATTAGTTAGGTATTAAATTATTTATTGAAGATTATATCTTTCATATGTTGGCCGCGGCTACGTCTCAGATGGTCCATCCGTTGAGTCCAATTTTCGATGACTCGTTCCAGCATTTCGACTGGTTACTGGCGAATGACACGTGTGATGTTTTGCACCATAGACTTTAGACTTTACATATCCTCACAGGAAAGAGCCTAACAGTGTGATATCACACCATCTTCGTGGCCAATCGACCGGCACAAAATGTGAAATTATCTGCACACCGAATGATTGACTCGATGTAATGAAAGTGATGCCGTCTTGTCGAAACCAAATGTCGCCGAGATCACGAACTTCAATTTCAATCATCAAATAGTCGGTTATCATTGTCCGTTAAGTTCTCACCGGTATCATTAAAAAAAAATATGGACCAAACCGTTGTGTTTTCTGGATGAAATGACAGCTCTTAAATCTCTTCAGGTTACTCTTCGTCCCAAATGCGGCAATTTTTCTTGTTTACATATCCTTTGAGCCAGAAATGGGCTTCAGCTTGTGAAAATCGAGCGCCTCAGTTTTTGCACAAGCTATATTTTTCAATTTAAGATTTCGATGTAAAATACGCCCGGTCGTTCTATACATCAGTCCGAGTTACTGCGAACGGCGCCGAATCGACTCTCTACGGTCTTCGTGTACACTCTCAACTACGGCTGCTATATTTTCTTCATTGAAACGTGAATTTTCTTAATAAAGTTGAATATCAATTGGAAATTGCTATTTCTTGAACTATTTCTTCGACGACTTCCACATTTACTTCATCTAAACCGGTTTGTTTTGTTAAATTCCACTATTTCATCCATATCGACAGAGTTTCCAATGTCTTCACTCTTACTTAAATGTGGTCAAACGTTCGGCCATAATCGTTTCAATGATTTTTCTGTTATCGCATTCTAAGAAAGGTTTATGCTTTCTACAGCATTACTGATTGCTCTTGAGAGTCTATGTATGCATTTTACGAAGGCTTCGGGTTGGCTTCGAAAATAATGTTTTAACCTATTACAATCGTGTTACTTGGCACCCGAGAAAAAGTAACTCGTGGCGTATGTAAATCAGCAGACATACTTGAACGGGATCTCTTTTTTTCTCTTTACTCCCTCGCTATGTGGCTTCTAGTTTTAGTAAAGATTTCAAATACTCTTCCTCTCCCCACTTGAAACTCCTTCGTATATAGTGCGCACATGGACATTTATTCTCTAATCAACTGGTTGGATATGAACAGGGTGAACGATTTAAACCATATTCACACTTTCGGGTAGGATTGTCGAAGATTTTTCTGAAAATTCCTTTTCTATCCAAAAAGCTGGTCATTTGTCGGAATCGCCGATATCGTACTTCCAACGGACCGAATTAATAAAATATATCTACATAAACTTTGTTTTTGTTGTAACGGTCCTTGACCAGATAAAAAATCCGGGCCCGTTCCGTTTACGTAAACCCGACTGTCTTGGAAACGGTTGCCAACAAATTCGTCATATTATTGTTCAGCACAAAGCTGCATTTTCAGAAGAAAATCAAGTTTTTGTAATTAATAATTTTTATTTGTGAAACGTATTATAGATTCGGCGCCACCGAAGTTGACGTTTTCACTTGCTTTGGATAACAACAAAATATGTAGTATAGATCTTTAAGAAAGTGCAAATTTTTCGCAACTAATCAGTAATACTTTCCAAAAATCCTTTATAAAGAATTTCGGTACGGTTAATGGTTAAAAAAAAGTTTGGGTTAAAAAGTCGCCATTAGGGTAAAGTTCGTCAAGAAAAATATACCTCAACTAACACTCTTTCCTATACAATATTCTCAATATTATTCGTGGCCATAGGTCGTCGACATAATGCGAACAAATGTGGAGAAGGTGCTCGAGAGAGATCAAAAGCTATCGGAATTGGATGATCGAGCTGATGCCTTACAACAGGGTGCTTCGCAATTTGAGCAACAAGCTGGTAAACTAAAACGAAAATTCTGGTTGCAAAACTTGAAGGTACCGTTACTTTTGTCTTACGCTATCATATGTATTTAATGCATTTTTCCGCTTCTACGCCATAGATGATGATTATTATGGGCGTTATTGGACTGGTCGTTGTGGGCATTATTGCAAGTAAGTGCTGGGGAACGCAGCGACGTTTCTCACAAAAATCTAGCTGTTGACAAACTCTATGAATAATCTTGATATACTTACATGATTTTAGTTTCGATATTTAACTATGACACTTGCCTGACCTTGGCATACACCTATATATACATATGTATATTTCCATATATTTTAATAGCGCCTTCTGAAATGTTAAACTATGCACAATTTATTTATAAAAAAAAAAACAATAATTTTAACTCTTTTTAAATAATTAACTAAATAGTTTTAAATTCTCTTAGTAAAATACTTATCGACACACTCTACTGATTGAACAGCACATTTGATTTAGCAGCATCTTTTCAGCACAAATTTCGATTGCACCGAAAAAGCAAATATTTTTCTACTAGTTGAGAAAATTAATGAAATTTTATTTATGATTATAGAAAAACAGAAACTATTTTCTAAACACACTTACACGCATCATTACTGTCATGACATACGCATACTTTTTGTTGTTGTATACTATTTTACTCTTTTATAAATTGCCGATATGAATATATATATAATTTTCTATTTTACTTTTGTAGGTAATTTTATGTAGAGTGCTAGAAAATATTACACAAACAAAAAAAAAAATATTTAAAAAAATTCGAAATTCTTTGAAAGCCAACATTCGAAGTTGAAATTGGCAGTGTGCGTTGTATGTATGTATTCTGTACATATTTACTAGCGTTATCATGTGCAAATGTGCAGTGAAACTGTTCTAAGTTATAAGTAGATTAAACGAAACGCTCACCAGCAAAACAAAAAAAAAATTAAAAAATTAAAAAAAAAAGTAACGAATTAAAAAAAAAATTATTAAAGATTAAAAAAAAAATTCAATAATAAAAATTGTCAATTAGTGCGCACTCACCGCCATACACACATACATACACATGTATGCGTGCATGTAGGTGCGCAAATATAAATCCCAGCAAGGCACAATCGGCATGCGGAAATTAAGCAAATTCAAAATTACAACAACTCTAATCGGTGTTAATTGACTGTTAATTGAGTGAATGAAAAATTGTACATTATGCCATCAATCAAATATATCAAATCACATCGGCGGTATCACAATGCAATCATAACAAATGTCAATTGGCCGACGCACCAGGTTCGATATCAACGAAATTCATTTGTAAAATGTGCATTTTCGACGAGCAGACGTCGAACGCTTCAGTAAACTGTAGTTGAGTTTAATTGTGCAATTGCTTTTGGTTCGTCAATTATTTTTTATGTTTAGTACACAACGCGAAGACGGCAACACTGCCACGTTCCAAGTCCCTTGAAGTTTGAATTTCTTTGTGACTTTGAATGCTCGGGATATTGCAAACGACGTGCTCAATTGGTTTAACAGCAAAAAGTTCTTAAGTAGATAACGTTTGAAAAGTTTTTTGTGTATTTGAATCCCAAAAGTATGCAGCGAAACGGGCAATATTTGGTAAACTAGTCAACTAAGCGCCGTTTTCTCAATGTCTGTTTAGCCACCAACTGTCAGTTAACTACTGGTTAACTAAACCAAGACACCTTTTTTTTGGTAAAGCACCTTTTTTAACCAGAATTTAACAGATGGCTGCTAACCAGACATTGAGAAAACGGCTAAGTTACTAAACATTTGATCAAAATTGAGCCGGACTGACAATAAAAATTACATTTTCACATTTTTTAATACAAATTTTTATTATCGCCTTCAAAATAGACGGCTGGGCCAATATAAGGTTGCTAACGCTTAAATCGATTTTCCATACACTTCTTATAAGCATCGGTTAGGATGACCTTCTGTGCCTTTAGTGAATGACTAATGACTTCAATAAATTCAAAGCCCGTTCCTTGAAGCAGATTTTTTCAATTTCGAAAACAGAAAAAAAATCAAGTGTGACGTGACATTACCGTGGTGTAAACTCTATGCATGCACCTCAAAAACGGCCAAGTAGCATTCATAATCTCTCTGTGGAACGAACTCAAGGTGGACCACATCGGGGTAATCAAAGATGTTTTCTTGATGAGCCTTAACCTGATTTTTGACTGTCTTTGCTGTGATGTTTTTGATTTTAGATTATTCTTAGGTCGTCATTCGTTCAATTATTGAACAATTTCGATGTTATAGTAATGTGCGATTAATGAACGTAGAGTCCTTAGCTACCTTGTCAAGTATGTCGATTTTGCAATTATTCCCCCTGAAATCAACCTGAGGATTTTCAAGCACTGTTTCTATGATGTTAATTTTTTCGATCTTATAATGTTTATCAGAAGTTGATGAACAACTCGCATTAGGCAAGTTTTCGAAGATTGCACGACCTTCACGAAATGCTTTGTGCTACTCAATTAGGTTAGGTTAGGTTATACAATAATGGACAAATGGAGAAACGTGTACCAATCAAGGAAAAAAATTGTTTTCGATTCGGTTTACGTGCGCAATTTATATGGACCAGTCCGGTTCAAATTTGATCAGATGTATAATATAGTTTACTAGTCTGGAAAATTAGATGACCTCTCTAAAATATCAACTTAAACGGTTGTAATTTAACAGAAATATTTCGTCCCTAAAAAGATTTATAGTTCTAAGACTAAATTCATGGAAGATGTGCCATAGAGAAGATCATTTGTCATTTATGACCTAACTGGATGTAATTTGTTCCCTACCATTCTAAGATTCAATGATCACTAGTGTTTATCAATATCTCGATCGGTTTTAATGTATATTTGATCTGGGATGTAAGATAAACGTGATTTCTGCAATCAACTTTCGTCTGAAGGCTTCCTTCCGATTTTGGAACAGTTGCCACGGGCTTGCTTGCTGGGCATTACGGGCCCAATGAAAACCACCTAAATAAACGCTCTGCAGGTTATCGTCAACATCCAGCCAATACTCGTACAAGTGAGGCCTGAGGCAATGCTTACGGCCAACCGGAAAATGATTTTAGGTCATTGGAGCCAGGCTAGGCGTCACTACGTGTATGGTAACATACTCGACCTTATTAATGAGCTCTGCTTAAGCTGGTAATGTAATCGACAAAGGTTACCCACGAGTAACCAAGCCCCAGTAAAGAAGGTTGGACCAATGGTTCTGTGATCGACAGTGCCAACAGCGAAATGTGCATATTCACTGCTGCATGAATGGATGAAAAAGTTACGGGAGCAGGCTTCCAATCCTTACAATGAAGGCTAAATGACAACAACTAAGTCCTACATGCCGAAATTCTGAGCATAGCAGACGGTGCCAAGTGGGCTAACCAGCAGGTCCATAAACTTGGGGATAGCTAAACGCCAATTAATGTCATCTGTAGCGCCTATACTAAAATTCATTGTGCTGGGTAATGCAAGAAGAATAACTATGTAGACTTTTTCCAGGTAATTCGGTTAATATCATTTGGGTACACGGTCTATAGATGGGGCTGATGGGACGCTGGAACATTATCAATGTGAATGCCCAGACTTTAACCGGGTGCAAAGGGACGACTCCCAATACTCTAACTAAAGATATATTGGGGGCTGCGGTGAAAAGAAGTAAATTTGCTGGATAAGGCTTAAATTGGTTACCACCCGTGAGCACAATAAGCCTAATAATGATCTCAGTGCGGTCGCCTACGATGCGGCGCTCAAGCACCTCCATTTCCAATCAACCAACCAACCATATTCCATGTTAAGCGACACTGATTTGGGCGGTTGCTTCGGCGATAATACTGATTTGTGGTTATATATGTAATGAATTGTATTTTTTCAAGCATTTTTTCCTTATACTCATAACCATATGATAGCTTCTTATATGTACTTACCAAAACTGTTGCATACTTTTAAGGGTTAAACAAAAGACTTAGGTACAGAACTCAATCTGCTCACTTGCGTAAAATCTGTAAAGCATATTTCTTCTAATGTTTTTTTTTTAAAGAAAAAATATTAATTTTCGTCGTCGTCGTTTTGCGATATTCACGAGTCGTAAGTTCAAGATGGTGTTGTTAAAAGTTGTTAGAAGTTCGTAATTTGTGATATTGTTCAAGATTAGTCACAGTTCTCGTTTTTGCCGTTTGTTTGTTAGTTTACATGTGTGTTTGTTTGTTATTTGATTTATCCAGTTGCGTTTACATACATGTACCTGCTGTTAAATTTAACTCGATTTTGTTTTGTTTAAATTTGGTTTTAAGTTTTATTTTTATTTCATTTTTTTTTTGGTTTTTTAAATACATTGAATATCAGTAAGCAGATAAAATTCAAATTTAACATATTTTTTTTGAAAATTTTAAGTTATGACGGCTTTAGTCACTATAGTTTTGACATAAAGAATTCATAAAATTTTATAGAGCCTTAAATTTTATGTCCTCGATAAAGTCATAATTTTTTTGGTAAATTCTTTGATTACAGTTCATTTATATGATTCGATGTTAGAAATCACAGTTCTCAGTCCTTGCATATAATTTATACAAACAATATTTTCTTAGCACTTTTAAAGGCTACATATTCCAAATCTGTCAAAACTGTGAGAATGCATTGTCTCGTAAAGGCAAAAAGTTTATTTATTTGGTTATTTGTATGGTTTTAGTTATGTCTGTCCCGAGTAATTAGATGAAAAATATATATTTCGTTACAAAAATTGTTCAATAAAATTTTAAGGGGGTATTCTACTCTAGAAGCATGAATTTCAGGTCATTTTTAAAGTGTCGTAAAAAAAGGCAATTAATATTTTTACTATCCATTTTTTATGGAGTTTTTATTGATATCTTAAGAATACAGAAAAAAATTAAAAAAAAATATTAAAAATTAAAATAATTAGAGGGGGGAGAGACAGGTGTAAAAAAAATGGCGCATCCTGGTGACATTGATCCTGACTCTCCTGGTGGTCTGAAAAAAAATCAGAAGAAATTCTTAATCAGTAAGGATGCTGTCATAGTCCCTACCTCAGGGAATACGAATTTTTTTTTTTTTTTGAAAAATGGCGACTGCCTGAAAATAAAAATAATTTTTTACGCTTTTTTTTTGAAATTACTGACTTTTTTTAAATATTAAAAACAAAAAATTTGGCACGATGCTGGTAGGAACAATAAAGGACTGTATAAAGAAGGTTCACACAAAATTTCAAGTAAATCGGTTACATAAAACTTGAGATAATGCCGGTACCGTGTGGAAAAGGTAGTTTCGAGAAAAACGCGTTTAAAAAATTCGATACGGCCGAACCGGGCTAGGTACTGCGTCACTAAAGTAACTGTAGCTCTTAAAATAATTTTAATTTTTAAAAGTCCTTTGGAGGATATGTTCTTAAGGGTCTAAACTTTAAATATATGAAAAAAATCGAATTTTTCAAAATTGTAGAGTAGAATACCCCCTTAAACATAATATATTGTGACACAAAGTTCCCGGAAATTGTAAATAAAACAAAAGATATTTAATTATTCATCAATATATGTGACCTGGTCTACGAAAAGGGGGCTTAGGTATCAAAAAAAATGAGAACAATTAATGAGATAACGTGAAACTGACGATTACTTTTACCAGCTTTTCCCAGAAAACTAGTTTTCGCACGTTAACCCCCTTTTCGTAGACCATATACCATATGTATATTTTTTTTACCTTCAAAGTGTTCCCCACCAGATTTAGTACACTTATGGCAACGATTTTAAGCACTTTTTGGGATAGACCTCAGCTCCTTCAGCGAATTTTGCTTTACCTCTTCGATCGCCTAAAAACGGGTTCCATGTCGAGCTCTCTTGTCATCTCTCTAACATTTGCCTGACGATTTTCAAGCCTCACACTCTTCACTTTTTTAATATTTTCAACAGTTGAAGAGGTCGAAGGTCATACAGAGCGGGGCATGTCTTCAACGATCTCTCGACCGTCTTCGTACCACTTATAGGCTTGTGCTTTTGATAAAACTGAATCACCGTAAGCCTTTTCCAACAACGATTCCGCACACGAAATTCGATTGGAAATACAAAATTAGAGACATTCAACCAAATAAACTAGTGCAGAAACCTTTGTAAATGAAAAAAGAAAGAAATTCATAGCAGGTTATTTTACGGGCGATCATAGGTTGGGAAAAGAAATAGAAAGCGCAAAAAAACGAATTCTATAAAAAGAAGTTATAAGGCAATGTTGTAGGTAATGAAAAATTCTATAACTTTATACCAAGTCTTTTTTCACATAACCTCAAAATTTATATTAAAAATTCAAATAATCCTTTTTTCTTTCACGAAATTTGTTGTAAACTTATTTTATTTTTAATTTGTATTTTTTTTTTTTATTAAATATTTTATTTATTTAATTTTATATTTATTATGCTATTTTCAAAAGTCTATATGTTTTGTTTTATTAAAAGCTCATATTATAACCGATTTCAATTTCCAAATAAAAACATTTTATTTAACTCAGTGTTATCTAACCTCTAGAATCTAGAGTCTAGTCGACAACGAACGTTTTACCCGATAGTCGAAAATTAGCGTTAAACCAATCACTGACGACTTACGACTATCCGAATACTGCTAACCGATACTATTATTCGCATAGGCGCCTATACGGTTAATCCGGAGCATTTTTTCTTCAAAGGATGCAATTAAATTTATATATGAAAAATTTATACTCGTAATATTTCCTCATATGAGTTTAAATTGAATAATATTACTAATTTTTATTTTTTATAATATTCAATATTTAATTTATTTTTATATACAGAAAAAAAATTTTATTGTCTATATCTGAATTTTATTTCTTTATTATTATTTTTTTTATTACAAATAAATTAATTAAAAGCACGTTTATATTTGCGAAAAAAATTGCAGAAAAAGATGAAGATTAACTCACGTATAAAGTGTGCACCGTTATTCGAACTAAGCAATACAATATTTTACACCCACTTAATATCCCACGAAAGGTAAACAGAAAAATCACTCAAAACCGCTTTACATTGGCACAACTTTCAACATTTAACTAAATGCTAAGAAGCTTAAAAAGCTATAAGGAAGCTAACTTGTTTTTGTGGACGGCTAAATTATTGAAATTAGAAGAAAAGTCCCTTCATACTCATAAAAAATGTTTGAAATCATTTTGGTGTCATGAAGTGCTTAAAAAAAATATTGTAAATAAAAATATTTTTAGGATATTTATAATATTAAAAATATATTTTTCTAATTTTTTTATAATATTTAAAACGAAAAAAATATTTGTAATTTTGTTTTAATCTTTCAATGTTAGATAATCCTAGAAAGAGCTAAGCAGTAATTTTAGTTATCAGTTAATGACGGCCTAAATAAACAACAACTACTTTACCGGCTAACCTTGAGTTTTAGAAACAATTTTTGTAATATTTTTAATATTTTTTAATTCCGTTATTCACCCACGAAACTCAACGAGTAACTCATCCCCACACGCTTCAAAAATTCGCATTCACATCACCACACACACGATCTCCATCACAAAAACAAAAAAATTGGAACTTTTAATTATGAGAAAAGTAACACGCTTACAAATTGCACTTTTGTTTTTCTGTTTTACACAATTTTTGCATTGTAGAAGCATGGGTAGTACCAGCCGTTTCTGCCGTAGACGAAAATGTTTCCGCACATTCACAACCCGAATACGTGCATACCGATCACAATAATAACAATGCTATTGGCAAACACACAAAACCATCCAAATCACACAAAAACAACGCATCCGAACATTCACGAACATCGTCGGCATCCGAAAACGCAAACGAAAACGAATCTGAAACTCAATCTATTAACGAACCTGAAGCTCACGCCTCCAAACACAATCGGCACGCACATGAATCCGAATCCGAAACCGAACATGCACGCGAACACGTGTCCGAAACTGAAACGGCACACGAAGGTGCAGCCGAGCATACCATACAGCGAACACCCACCAACAAAGAGGAGGACGGCAATCCTCCGGCTGCTAATGCATAAAATAATCGTACAACATAACTCAAAATTTTCATAAATCTAAATAGTTAAACCAAATTGAAGATAAATTAAACATTAACATACTCGTAACATACTGTAACCATTTTTTCACAACCGAACTTGATTGTGCTTTCGGCAAATTTGTAAGCTATAATCCGCATTATTTGCATATATTTTGGGCTTTATTGTGCGTTGAATTGAATTGAATTGAATTGAATTGAATTTGTGTGTGTGTATAAATTTCGTGCTTCACCCGATTGGATTTCAAGCTTCATCATCATGATCATCAACGTCATCTTCCCGAAATCACAACCCACATGTACACTAACACATTTCCACATTTTGAAGAAAGCATGTTGCATGACATACCTAGCGATAATTTAGCCTTTATTTCATAACCAAAATTTTACTAACATTTCCATATTTACCCTCCATTTATACTATTTTAGAATATTTTTTGATGGAACGAAGGTGAAATGTTTATTATCCTTCGAAAGTACATTCTTTGGCATTTATTTATTTTTTTGAAGATTGTCTCAGTTGGTCCATTTGTTGAGTCCAATTTTGATGTCTCGTTCGAGCCTTTCGACTGTTAACTGGCGAATGACACGCGTTATGTTTTGCTCCAAGGCCTGAATCGAAGCGGTATTGTCCGCATATACTTTAGACTTTACAGGTACATATCTTAAGAGAAAGAAGTATAACGGTGTAATATCACATCGCCGAGGTCACGAGCTTAAATTTCAGGCATCAAATAGTCGGTTATCATGACTCGATAACGGTAAAATTCGGCTCGAAAACGTCTAATAAAATGCACCAAGTCGTTCCATACTTCAGTCCGAGTTGCTGCGTACGGCGCCGAATAGACTCTCCACGGTTTTCGTGTACACTCTCAGCTACGGGTGCTATATTTTCTTCACTGGGCCTCAAGATGGGTGATGGTGTTGCGAATAGTACGCTCAGTAGGTCGATTATGTTGACCATAAGTTGAGCGAAGAGCGCGAAATATATTCTTTACAGAACGTGAATTTTCGTAATAAAAATGAACGACTTGTAAACGTTGCTCAGGCATAATTCTCTTCATGATGAAATGCCAAACAATACTGAAAAAAATAACATGACAGCTTTACACGACTCACGCGTGAAAAAAAGGCTTTTGAAAAAAGTACATCTACTTCGACCACCCGTTACAAACAAAGAGCTTTCAGTGAAAGCTCAGTAGAAGTTAAATTTCGGAGCTTTTGTTTGATGAAAGCTTAAAAATTTTTAACGCATATAAATAGTTTCATTGAGAGCACCAAATGATTTGAGCGCAACGATGAAGCGGGATAATATAATAATAAGCTCTTACGATAATGATTCAAATGGCACATTCGGCGCTAATTGAGCCCAGGGTGGCAGCATGCTTGGTCTTAATCGCTTCAGTAGGAGCCACCATATTGGTCAGCCATTTTACCAAGATTCTTCGACATACTTCGATAACATTTTCAACAATACATATACATTTGTATACTAAACACATACTGCAGCGTATGTATGTCGCTTGATACTATAAAAATCCGATATTTGTATATATCACTTTCATCAATTTTCTTGTACAACGATCATATGTAGAAATATTCTTCATAATTTGCGTTATAAAAGTTCGTCGTGCATAGAGCCTTAAAGTTTATCGACTATGTGCCATTAAACGTCTTCCTTTCTATAATTCTGCTTGGACCATATGATACCGTTGTCAATATAAGCTTGATTTTTTTTTTTTAGTTTTTTCCCTGGTCATTTAAACATAACCTTAATACTCATCAGTACTAATACATTATATTTACGTTAAGATACCCTCGTATAACAAACTACGATCAAAAGATAACTTCTGCTAACGTTTGTTAGTAAAATTTAGCAACTTTTATTTTATAAAATCATAAGTAAAGCAAAAGCATTTTGAAAGAACGTAACCAAGGCTGGTTATTTTGGTTTGTTTTGTAAAAAAAACTCGAATCACTACACATACATACTTCTAGATAACTTTAGAGATAGTATTCAAGGAAAATAGCGGATCAAGAATAAACGTAGAATAGTTGCGAAACTATTTCATGGTAACTGGATCCCAGCTGAATAATTTCGACGAAGGATGAAACATTGTTCAATGCTAGCCCCGGACTTTAAATATGTCCTTATATGGTAACTTGCGGCATTTCTTCTCTGGTTCTCACTGATACTCTACTTACTCTGGATTGCAATTCTTTCAGAGTAAATGCATGAGCAAATAGAGCACCTAAAAATACAAACAAAAATAAATTCTCTCTTCTCGCTACGAATATTAGTTTCGTCCACTTTCGATGTGTCCTCTAATATAATATAACCCTTAAATTTACAATTTAATTGCACTATAAGTAGAAAAGAAAACAGTTTATTTTCTGCAATTCTTCTTCTTAATTGGCGTAGACACCGCTTACGCGATTATAGCCGAGTTAACAACAACGCGCCAGTCGTTTCTCCTTTTCGCTACGTGGCGCCAATTGGATATTCCGAGCGTAGCCAGGTCCTTCTCCACTTGGTCCTTCCAACGGAGTGGAGGTCTTCCTCTTCCTCTGCTTCCCCCGGCGGGTACTGGTCGAATACTTTCAGAGCTGGAGTGTTTTCGTCCATCCGGACAACATGACCTAGCCAGCGTAGCCGCTGTCTTTTAATTCGCTGAACTATGTCAATGTCGTCGTATATCTCGTACAGCTCATCGTTCCATCGAATGCGATATTCGCCGTGGCCAATGCGCAAAGGACCATAAATCTTTCGCAGAACCTTTCTCTCGAAAACTCGTAACGTCGATTCATCGGTTGCTGTCATCGTCCAAGCCTCTGCACCATATAGCAGGACGGGAATTATGAGCGACTTATAGAGTTTGGCTTTTGTCGGCCGAGATAATGAGCCGTCAATTAAAATAATGAGTATGTGAATCTTTCTGTGTACATCTTTTGTCTGACACAGCTACTGCCCCACTTTAGGAGACAGTTTGGAGTCGATTTCCGAATTTTTCACTGTCCAAATGCCACTGAAATCTTATAAATAAAGGAAGTCATCCCATTTTCGTTTAATATTTACAAATAGTAGGCGTCACTGATGTAACCCCCAACGCTTATTTCCAATAAGTCACCATTTGATTTGCTTCTTTTAACTAAAGATCTATAACGTCTATTTGACTAACTATGACGACTTCATAAGACTCAGTTCAATAATAAAGGTTTTTTCTCAAGTTGGGGTCAATTCGATTGCGTTTTTACAGATTTCTTACGAACTTATTCTTCTTTATTGGCGTAGACAGCGCTTACGCGCTTATAGCCGAGTTTACAACAGCGCGCCAGTCCTTCTTACTTTTTTACGAACATATACTTGTATTATTTCCAACTTCTGATTTCAGGTCTTTACGGATACATCAGAGTTAAACCTTTCTTGCCGGCTCTTTTGTTATTAATCTTACAAAAGACTCTGACTAGTTAGAGTTGGCTACTAGAAAATAGTGCCTAATGGCCCTTCTAAGGACTTACGACGAGCTCAATATTTCTTTGGAAATTTTCCAAGGTTTATTGCTCTGTCAACTGCCTTTAGAGATCAAATAGTAGACCTAATTTTGATCCTCTTTTTCTCTACGGAGCAAATAAATAATTAAATAAATAATTATTACATCTATACCCTGGATGGGTTGTATTAATTTGTTACGCGGCCTGTAAAACCCGGAAGAAAACGTTGGCGATCATATATTAATATAGTATGACGAGCTCGCTCGATCTACCCATGACCATCTGTATGTATATATACTCGTATATACGCAAATTAGTCCCTCAGTTTTTGAGAAATCGATCTGAAAATGCGCACAGGTAATTTTCTTCCCTAGAAGCTGCTCATTTGCCGGTATTGCCGTTATTGAACTGCTATACGATATAGCCGCCATGACCGATCCAAGTCTTTGTATGAAAAACTTTTTTACTTGACAAATTATCTTCACGAATTTCGGCACGTATAATTTTCTATCACGACGCCACAATCTCCGAACATATTGTACTGATCGGACTTCTATATCATATAGCTGCCATACAAACTGACCAATCAAATTCACGTCCTTGTAAGGAAACCCTTTTTTGACAGGATATCTTTACGAAATTTCGCATGGAGTTTTACCAAAGGCATCGTCACAGTTTCCGAGCATATTGTTCGGATCGGACTAACATATAATAGCATATATGAAGCTGTCATACAAACTGTCAGATCAAAATGAAGATACAGATATTTTATACCCCTTTATTCGATAAAAAAAAAATGCACGTGTGAAGGGTGCAAATGAAGTTAGCGTGTTTTCTCGTTTAGCATTAATTTAGACACTAAGCAAACTGGGTAGGGATTAGAGTCATAAACACTTTTCAAAAATTCAGTTACTGAACAATTTTTGAACAATTTAAGAACAATAAAGTCACAAAGTAAGTATGTATCGAATCGGTGGAGGTGGATGTGTTTTCCATTTAATATTATTATTTATCAATTGCCTCTTGCTTTACTTATGCACACACACACATACATATGTACATATAACATATACATAAATATTACTTAACTACTTGTCGATCGTTTACACCGCACTGCTATTATTTTGAACGTAGTTGTACATACAACCTCCTTCACACAAGCATCAGTACCTTAATTATTTGAAGTACTGTAATGTATACCAAGTACATTGTCTTAAGCATAACTGTATTAATGTATGTATGTATGTAATTGTTCGCTCATATTGTATGTAATTACTTCAGTGTCATTGAAATTGTTTGCATTCCATTGCAAAAAAAAAACATAAAAATATTTGATTTAACGTTATTAAACAACAAATTCGATTCTTCTTCTATTACCACAACGCAGATAAACTAGGATTAATAGGCGGCGAAACACAGCCACAATATCCACAGTATCCACAATACATGCCACCACCACCACCACAACAACAGGCACAAGCGCCAGCCGGTGGCACTTCATCATTAGCTGACGGCGGCAGCGCTGGCAACAAAGAGCAGCACGGTGCAGTATAAAGCTTTTCTTCAAGTGTGCTAAGTTAAACTGAGGACAGTAGAGCAAAACAAAACCACTAAAACCAAAAAAACAAAACCAAAATAAAAAATCAAGAAAAATATACTTCAAACCATTAGAAAAAATATTTAAAGAATTACCAGAAAATTTGCATGAATGTCAGTGCAACAACTTGAGGCAATTGCAGGCAGTGCGCAAAATTCTTAGCAGGCGAACACATAACCTCAAAAAAACATGAAATAATTAATTACGCGTTGAAGCGAGTTTTATTGGCGCGCCTTTTGGCATTTTTACGGTGAATTAATTTGGCAGCGGCGGCGAAATGCTGGCAGGCAACTTGTTTACATAACTTTTTTTGCCTTTTACGTGAGCATATTTTACGCCAAAGCTCAAGCTCAAGCTCAAGTGCGCCGAAAGTGGAAAATACTTTGATATTTTCAGAGTTTAGTTTTTGTTTTCATTTATTTGACCGTTATATTCTGTTTTTGCGCCAGTAATGCTCGCCCGCTGTCAGCTGTCAAGCATTTGCCGCCACAATTGTCTACACTCGCGTGCAAAAAAATACCAGCACCGCGTGGTACCGCAAAGAATCGACGTGCAACGTATGTTTTCGGCAATAATTTCAATATATGTACACCAGAAATGATGAAACTCATACCAAATTACTTACTACTTTAACTTTATTATATTTAATATTTCAACAATGCGTAAAAGAAACTAATTACAATTAATATTTGAAATATTGACATTAACTGCATATTTGTTTATGGTTGCGTTATTTAAAATGCGTACGCAACAACAAACAACAAACAACAAAAATACAAAATGTGAAAAACCAAAGAGCAACGGGCATACAAACCAATGTTTAAACTACCAAAACAAAAACAAAATTAATTGTATTATTAATGCAAAAATAATAAATAAATAAAAAGAAACTAAAATGAAGTAATGAAGACAAAACAATATGCTGGAGAACACAGTGAAAAACAAATCATACAAACTGCGTTAAACTACAGTGACGAGCAAATAAATAAATTTAGTGGGTTTATGAACTTTTATATTTATGTCTTATGTTTTGAAAATACAACAAATCTGTATGTATGTACTTTGCAGAGTATAAATTGTACTTAATATTTGTTATAAATATGTATTTATTTAATTTATTATAACAATTTTCAGTTGAAACATTTAATTTGCTGAGCGAAAATTGTATTTAAGTAGTGAAAAAATAAATATAAGCAAGTTAATGTTAATAAAAAAAACTTATACGAGGCACATGTATGGGAATGTTAAATTTGTATTAGAAAAAATCGTGTTTTTGCTTGAAATGGCGTGCATAACTACATATATATATATATATAAATATAAATATACTACATAAATATATATGAAACTAATCAGTGCGTACGCCTAATTAATTAATTAATTAAATGCCAAAATTACAAAAAAATATTTAAACAAAACAATATAGACAGAATTGAAAATATTTTACTTTGCTTTGACTTTTTCCTTAAACAAATATTTTGAAATTGCGATTTCTTTATATTAATGTAGATATTTTATGCCCTACAAGATTAAACTATCATTAAAAATAAACGAACGACATAATTTCCTTAGCCTGCATTACGAACGATTTCAAGATTTCAACGGTTATTTTACGACAAAGTTAAGCGCGAGTGTTGGAACAGAAAGAAATATGCAAGGAAAAAGCTTTATTTTCATACAAATAAGTTTACAGTTACGTATGTGGTTTGCAAATGACTGCATTTTTTTTGCACATGACTGCAGTGTGGAGCATTGCCATAACGCACTGCGTTTGTCAAGTGTGTGTAACGGTAAACAAGTAAAATGTTGACTGCATTTTTTTGCACATGTCTGTAGTGTGGGTCATTGCCATAACGCACTCCGTTAGTTAAGTGTGTGTTACGATAAACTCGCAAAATGTTGTCTGCATTAATTTCACACATAACTGTAGTGTCGGGCATTGCCATAACGCACTGCGTTTGTCAAGTGTGTCTTACGATAAAAATGTTGTCTGCATTAATTTCACACATAACTGTAGTGTCGGGCATTGCCATAACGCACTGCGTTAGTCAAGCGTATGTAACGGTAAACACGTAGCATATTGACCATTAATCGTAACTGTGGCGTTAAATCGCAAACAGCTGCTGCGTTTTGGCTAAAATTCAGGTGGTTGGCAACGCTGCCAGAGTATACGAAAATTCAGTGTTATGTGCATCGCGATAATTGCTTTTTTTTTAAATAGTTTTGAGAAAAATTACTTAGGGAACTTAACAACTTTTTTTTCTTTGATCTAGTTTAAGAAAAGCGAACTAGCAGCGATGCTAAATAATTAATATTAACAGCTATTGAATAGCGCATACTGGCAAAACTAACGGCACTACGGCAAAATTTGTGAGTAACACTTGAGTTGAAAAATTTTGTATGAAACTATAAAGTTCTTTTCTTTACAAAAAAGGAATTAATAATGGCAAGGGTTCATATGCTAACCGCACAGTGTCACAAATTGCTAAAAAATTCAAATAAAATGTTAAATTCGATTATAAATTATGCATTCAAATTATTACAAAACCCACACCAACAATTTTGAATTTTGAATTCTGGATATTGAGTATTTACCAACTGCTCGTGGCACTTTGAAGGCTGTTAGGTTTTCTGTTTGTTCTTTGCTGCCTCTATAAAGTTTCATTAGCATATATAGTACACATATCGTCACCTAAAATGCAAAATAACGTATCATCAAAAAAATCGAAATTCAGTTTTTTATTGCTTATGAATCACTACATCATATTGCATATAGTTAGCATAAAATTTTCAGCCTCCGCTGTCAGATATAACCAATATATAACCATTTTATAACCAAAACTCAAATTATGTTTCTATGAGTGGTTTCTATTATATCCTTTTTCCTCGCCTGTAAACTTATGAAAAGTGATGTTACGTTATTTTGCATTTTAGGTGAGGATATATACATATGTACATATACCATATACGCATATGTATACCAAATATTGCTTCAGATATAAATGTAACTACTTGTTTGGACGCCGTTCGATCTATAGGGAAATTCAATATGCGAGTGACTTGTCTAAGAAAAAAAATCTGAAAATATTTTAAATGGTATTTGCTACTGATTTATGAAAATTTACAAAATTATTGTTAGAAAATAATTAGTTAACAGTTACAGTGAGGGTGGGATGGTCAATTATTTTCATTTCAATGCCTTCAGTTTCAGAACCTTAGTTTTTCTCTGAAACTGCAATAATGCTTGATGAAGCAGACAAGTTTGTTGTATACAAAATATATACTTGTATTTGTAATATATGTATGTAATAAGAATTTTGAACTCAAAACTACATTTCAGAACTTTCACGCTGTTCTCGAATGAGAACTCAAACTCAAAGCTACTAAAGCGACTTGTAAACTTGTATCAAAAGCAACTTTTACTCAGTACAGTAAATAATTAAGGGAATTGTTCATAACTCCAAATACATATTAAGTAGCGACATGCAACAACAAAAAGAAAAACAAATATTCCTCAATAAGCTTTAGTATAATTTTCCGCGTTTAACGCCTAAACTTTCAGTAGAACGCTGGTAAATGTTAGATGAGCATTTCATAAATGTTGCACTTAAGTTTTTTAAAACAATTTTAAAATATGAATGTCAGTAGTTTTAACTACCTAATTACAATTTTAAGAAATAGCAGCTTACAATCATTCTTAATAAAGCTTTTTCAGCTGACGATTTTTCGAAAAATCCGCTGGTGAAAACATACTCCCAGCTTTAGCTCTTTCTATACTAACGTGTTTGTTGTTACTTTCCACTTCAAGCAAAGCAAAATATAATTTTACTTCAACGAAAAATTCGAATAAATAATTTTCA
This sequence comes from Bactrocera neohumeralis, assembly GCF_024586455.1. Lineage (NCBI taxonomy): Eukaryota > Metazoa > Arthropoda > Insecta > Diptera > Tephritidae > Bactrocera > Bactrocera neohumeralis. The sequence goes on from NC_065923.1 coordinate 47,549,893, forward strand.
ATTAAATTGCAGTAAAACAACTGGAAAATAGTTCAAAATTTTCGCAAAAAAAAAACGAATTAAATCAGTGAAATATTAAACGAATTATGTTGTAAAGGGAATAAACATTTAGTAGCAGCAGTAAAGAACAAAATAAATAATAATTACATACAAACCTACATACATAATACAAATCAACCCAATTCCATGGTAGTCAAAAAAAGTAATTCCGAAACAAAAACGAAAATTGTAGTCATTGAAATTGGGAACAAAAGAAGCATATTTCAAGTGTATAAAAAAAATTAAGAAATACAATACATGCCCTGTGTATGGTAATACATACGTACACAAATTAATATGAATATTATATAAACGATAATAATATTAATTAATTTAATGATTAATTGCACCCAAATACATAAATATTTAAATAAATAAATAAAACTACAAAAAAAGAAACTTTTGACGTTTTTCATTTGATTCTAAATGAAACAAATAGGGCCGGATTGGTTTGGGCGTAGATGATAATATTCCGAGTCTTCCAGCTATTGGGTTTATGGAAGAGTGAGTTCGAAAGAATGCGAAAGTAATTCCCAACTAAGCTACCTAACATACGAGGTATGACAATTAAGTAATGAGACTGATTCCATAAAAACCGTATATTTGAAAATTATTCCACAACTCTGCCATACCCTTCAAATTAGTCCCCTTGGGCAGCTATACAGCGATTCCAGCGCGTTTTCCATGATTCGTAACATTTCTGGAACGCTTCCACTGGGATGTCCGCGAGTAACCTCGTCACGGACGCCTGGATGTCCGTAATCGACTCAAAATGGACCTTTGACCACCGATTTTGTTTCAGGAAACAAAAAAAGTCACAGGGTGACATGTCGGGCGAATAAGGCGGCTGTTGCAACACGGCGATCCCTTTAGAGGCCAAATACTGGGACACGCGCAGGGCGGTGTGGCACGGCGAGTTGTCGTGATGAAGGATCCAGTTACGAGCGATGTCTGGGCGCACCCTGTTGACTCGTTTTCGCAATCTTTCGAGTACTTGGCAATAGTAGACTTGATTCACAGTTTTCCCCGGTGGAACGTATTCTTTGTGGACGATTCCACGGCTATCAAGAAAGGCAATAATAATCGTTTTCACCTTCGACTTGCTCAAGCGAGCATTTTTCGGGCGGGGGGCGCGCGGAGACAACCATTGTGAGCTTTGGCGTTTAGTTTCCTGGACTAAGAGCACTATCACCATACACTCTTACAATTTTAGCGTACGTGTCCGTTTTCGTGACGAGCACTACAAACACACGTCTACTCAACTTGACGCAGCAGGCGAACTAAACAAGCTAGAGCGATGGTACATATATCAATGGAGAGGGGAGGAATGCCGGAAAAAGAGAAAGGGAATTTCAAGGTCACAGGTTTACCACAAGCGCGGCAATAAAATCAGTTTCATTACTTAAGTGTCAAACCTCGTATCTGTAATTTTGATAAAAAAAAACGGCCATCTAAATGGGCAGCTATTTTTATACAAGGTATACAAAGTTTGTATCGAAGTTTATTACGCCCAGAAGGGAACATCGAATACCCTATATACATATACATATAAAGGATGATCCATTTCAAGGTTCCCAACTTTTTTAAAGATTATCACAGAAACTTTAAATTTAATGGAGAATGTTTATTGTCATTCGAAAAAACATTCTTTGGCACTTATTTTTTGAAGATAATATCTTTGGCCGCGGCTATGTCTCAGATGGTCCATCCGTTGAGTACAATTTTCGGTGACTCTTTCGAGCATTTCGACTGGCAACTGGCGAATGACATGAGTACATCACTCAACGCCTAAATCGAAGCGAGATTATCCGCATAGACTTCAGATTTTACATATTCCTACAGGAAGAAGTCTAACGTTGTGATAATACACTATCGACCGGCGTAAAACGTGAAATTATCTGTTCACCAAAGTGTTCTCTAAATAAATCCATTGATTGATGCGATGAATGGGAAGTGGCGCCGTCTTGTTGAAACGAAATGTCGTCGAGATCACGAACTTCAATTTCAGGCGTCAAATAGTCGGTTATCATAGCGCGGTAACGGTCGCCATTGACAATTACATTCTCACCGGCATCATTTTTGAAGGACCACACCAAACCTTTTTCTTTTTTTGAATGAAATAGCAGCTCTTGAATCTCTTCAGGTTGCTCTTGTTCTCATTTGCCGGAACCGCCAATATCGCACCATTATGGCATATAGCTGCCATACAAACTGAACGATCGGAACAAAGTTCTTGTATGGAAAACATTTTCATTTGACGTGATATTTTCGCGATATTTGGCATGAACTACTGTCCAACGCAATGGTACAATCTCCGAAGATATTTAGATCGAACTACTATTATGTAGCTACGATGCTTCTGAAGTTAACGTTTTTCTTGTTTTTAGATTAGAATGATGATAGCTGTAGAGGATATACCAACTGAATATCAGGCACTCGCTAAGGTAATGATCTAACATTTAATAATCGTCGTCGTTAATTTTATGCTACGCACCGCATCGAAAGACCTGAAAACCCGAAATACTCGAAGTGTTCCTGAAACATTCATGCCTGAAATCAGTATTTAAAAGTGCTGAATAGGATTAGGGAAGTAATAGTGGGCATGCCCGTCGCATTAGAACTGGGAGAAAAATTAAGGTAACATGTTTTTTTAAGATATCACAAGTATGGACCTAGGCACTAATTGTGATAAGTGTTTATTTTGTAATCTTCATTAATGCTAGACGTTTCTATTGTAATAGAAAATAAGATGACATGATTCAAAATTATTTTCTATTGGAAGTAAATTGGTTTAAGTTCGATTTCGAACTTCGCGGCACCCATATTCACAGAGTTGTTGGGATTTTTTTACTCTGAACAGGGTATATTAACTTTGCATCGAAGTTTATAACCTCCAGAAGGAAACTTCGAAGACTCTATCAAAAATATACAGTGAAATCTAACACGACCGGACACTGAACCCCACTGGCCCCGCCCATCTATTCGTTTTAATTTACATATCGCCTTAACCACTTAAGCTAAATCAATAACTAAATAAGCCATAGAAATAAAATTGCACACCCAAGATGGCATGAGAGGGCTTTATGGCAGCCGGTGTAAAAATTGAACGTGGCACCGCCCACTTTTAAGTGAAAACCAATATCTTGGGACCCGTTCTGTTCACATTCCTATCGAAATCGGACTAAAACCACGCCTACTTCCTTTATAGCACAGTTTTAAATTCCACTTGATTCTTTCACTTTCCAGTATCCAAATTTGCATTTGAGGTGTGTCACCTTATGACTAAAAATTGCCGAAATCTAACCAAAACTGTTCAAGCCTCTAGGTACTGAACATGTGGACCCAGTGCTTATAGTTGGTATTCAGAGAGAATCCTTATCTCATAGTAGTTTGTCTATGTGCTACAAATGGGTTAAGCCGGGTAGCCCCTTCTCTTAGCCCCCATATACCTCATATAAAGATATTGTTGCGAGAGTATAAGAGTGAGATCCGCCTTCAAAAGAGAAGGAAGTTTTGAAAATACACCGAATTATTTCTAAATATTTTCTCTTCAAACAAGATACACTTGTCTAAGCTTTATTCCGGTGAATAACTTTTTCAAATTTGCAAATTATATTTTTCCCCTTGGGCATAATAAAGCGCAGTTACCGTTTTGCCCTTCTAGAGGCAGTCGATGTGCATCACACTTTGTGAATCCGAGAAAATTGTGACCGTCCTCTTCTCGACCGCTGAAACGTTTTCTATGAAATTTCACCGGGTAAAGTCGCTGTCAGTCCATTGGTTTTTAGTTTGTATCAATGAGACCACGTTTTATTCACTGTAACAGAACAATTCAGAAACTCATTCGGATTGCGCTTATGTAGCATCATATTCAGCTGATAACACAGGTAAACAAAAATCCACTTGTTTTCTGAAAGCTTTCCATGCGGCGCTCTGAACAACAGCACCCGTTACATTGGCGCTCTCGGCCGACTGCAATCAACTCTCCGGTGTGGGTGGCGAATTGAATCATGAACAGAACAAAGTGTTTATTAAGTAAAAATTGCCACAAATGCAGAAAAGAGCTACAGATTTCTTCTAGCACCTATAGTTTTTTTGCTATGAGGATTTTTGTTTAAAAAAAACAGCGATAGATATATTATTGTTATATTATTATTTTATTAATCAAAGGGTACCTTAAAATGTTATTTTTCGGCGATATTTTGTTTTTGGAATATCAAGCATACTAGCACTCCACTTGCCTTGCTACCGCTTTTCCATAGCAGAAATGTCTTGGTGGAACCGTTACCCATGTTCGTCACTTACAGCCCTAAATTTTCGGGGAAAAAATCCAGATGGAAGTCCAGAAAGTAAATTCTAAGGAACATTTTTTTATAGGCAATAAGTAGTTCAGTCCCAAGATCTTTATAATTGTCAACTTTCACATTTCAAAGAAAATTTTTAACAACGCTTTTAAAGGCACTCCAGGCTCGTATTTCAGTTTCATTGAGCATTTCCTCAAATGTTTTATCTTTTATTAGTTCTCTTATTTGCAGAGCCACAAATATGCCCTCCTTAATTTTTGCTGCACTGACTCTTGGAAATTTTGGTTTCAGTTACAAGAACCCTCTTCTATTTCTGTCCATTGCCTTAACAAAAGTCTTCATTAAACCCAATTTAATATGCAAAGGTGGTAGTACTTAATACCTTTTGGGATCAACTAGAGGTTCACTGGTAATGTTTTTTTTTTGTCTCGAAGTGAGTGCCTGACGTACTGGCTACTGCTCCGAGTGGTCATGTGAATTTGCTGAATAGCCAGAAGTTACACGAAGGTAAATCAGGCGATGGTTGCGGCACGATATTAGTTGAAAATGTGGCGAAATGATCACGAATAACCAATGCAGTATGAGATGGTGCATTATCGCACTTCTTTGTTCAATAAATTCAGACATAGTAAAAATCGAAGAATTCACTTTTAGAGCCTCACAAAACGACGCGTATCTCAAATACTAACGAATATGTTGACGTGAAATTTAGCATAGATGTCAGTAACAGTACTACCAACTGACAGAACAAAAAATTTACTAATTCGAGAAGCAAGCGAGGTATAAATTAATTAAAATTAATTAACTTTCAATTTGACCACACTAGTATTGTAAAATCTAAAGCCGCAGGTTACAGAATATCTGTGGGTGATAGAAAAATTCTGTTTTCAGATTTGACTTCAGGGTATCAAACTGCATTAGAAACACCTATGTAAGAATTTTTATGTCACAAATTATGTGTCCACCAGTGTAAGTGGTCACACGGTAGCGCTTGTGGTTCGACATGAGTAAACATAGCACCCATCGCGCCTACAGCTTACTCATGCCCAAAATTTTAGCATTTTAAGTTGCCAACTTATTAAGCCGTGCTCACAAAAGAATATCGAATTTCGGTTCAAACTTAAAAACTTGGTATTTATGAGGGAGAATAGATTGATAAATTATATATTCAAACTGTTTGTGTCCAATTTAGTTAGCGTACTTTTTTTATAGTAACCTTTCCAGATTATTTGTTGCAAACTCTACCGCTTTTATAGATTGGTTTCAGCATACTCAAACTTTCGTTTCTTCGTAATGTCGAAATAGATTATGAATTCATGCTATTTTAGGTAGGTCCATGAGGAGAAGTCATCCTTCAGGATGCCTGCGCTTGACTTTAACAGACTCTGTGGCCTCACTATCGATACCTCCTCCAGTGTATCATATCGTGGGCACCCCGGATGATTACAGCACAGTCTTCCCAAAGCGGAACAAGCGCAAAAGAGCTGCTGATTGTTCATTTAGTGCCTTTTTCTAGACTTTTCCTGCAGTCTTCTCGATCTGTCAGCCCCATTCTGTGGACGTGTGTCGCCACCACCATTTTAGGTATAATACTGGTTATGTTTAATTTGCGGTTACTTTCTCATTTATCTGCACAAAATTAGAGACATAAACATTAATTTATTGTATTTCAATTAAAACAGATATTGTCTAAGGACACATTAAAGGATTTACCGATTAAATATAAATCCAATAAAGCCACAACAACAAGCTAACAAGTTAAACTTGTCCAAACCAATTAAGGCGAAATATATCGGCAACATAAGGTGGCAGGCATATAGTGTGTAAGTATGTATCTATGTGTGTGTGTAGTATATTCGTTCGGATGGCAAGTGTTTACCATCGAAGTAAGTAAATATTTATGAGCTTGGCGACGATTGGACTTGGCAAACCACACGAGCGTTTTCTAGCAAATATGTGCATAAATAAATATACAACTTACACATATGGCTGTGTATGTAAGTGTGTATTTATGCAGGTATGTATGTGTCTGGCATAGTGTAGCAACGAATACAAAAAGGATTGGCATAGTCCTTAGGTTTATTTTTATGAAACTTTAAGTATAACCTCTTGTTTTCTTGACAACTAAAAGCTCACGCCATTTTCCATTTGACGAATGTGAAAATCTGTGAACTTTAGGGTTAATGAAATGCTCGTATGTATGTACTTGTGCCGATCTGGCATGTGTGTTGGTACAGTTGAAATGGCTATTATAAATTCAAAATTATGCTAAGAATAAATTGGTAGAAAGTCATGTTAATATTGTAAACCTCACTGTGGTGTCATGGGAGCAGCTGGATAAACACCTATGAACATATTTGCATACACGTGTGCCTTAAAAGTCAGCAGTGTTACGAAATGTCAATATTTACAAATATGCACAAATATTTAGTTTGCGAAAACTCTTCAGCTCTTAGAAAATAAATGGAATACATGACTATAAGTAGTATACTAGAAATCGTTCCTTCAGAAAATATTCGCTTATTTGGACTATAGAATGAAATAATTGAAATGAAATGAAATTTTTTTTTGATTTTCTTAATTACTTTTAGAAAACAGAGTTTATTATCCGTCTGAATCCGACAACAAAGCGGGCTGGACCGATGATTTGCCGGCCGTGCTATTCAAATACGGTCATGTGCCGAAACTTGAGAAAAACCCGTGGAAAAAAGAACGACACACACCATCTCTTCGTCGATCTCAAAGATGCTTAGCTGCTAATACGGCCGTGTAAACTGTAAACGAACTACCAAAAACTTCGATACCAAACGAGGTTTCAGACAGGGCTAGATAAGGAAAGAAAACAGATGGATCTAGCAGTGAAAGAAGGAAAGAGGAAATATCGCCTGTCCTCAAAAAAATAGTCGTCGCACGTCACTGTTGACAGCCATCATTAACACCAACAACAATATCAGCCTCGAAATCCAACGCAGAATAACTCTTGACAACAGGTGCTACTTCGGACTGAGTAGGCAATTGAGAAGTAAAGTCCTCTCTCGACGAATAAAGACCAAACTACAAGTCACTCATCATCCCTGACTTGCTATATGGTGCAAAGGCATGGACGATGACAACACCTGATGATCCTCTCTCGACGAATAAAGACCAAACACTACGAGTCACTCATCATCCCTGACCTGCTATATGGTGCAGAGGCGTACACGATGACAACATCTGATGAGTTGGCGCTACGAGTTTTCGAGAGAAAGGTTCTGTAGAAGATTTGTCCTTTGCGGATTAGCAACGGCGAATACCGCAATCGACGGGTCGATGAGGCGTACGAGATATACGACGACATTGACATAGTTCAGTGGCTATTCTGGCTAAATGGAATGGACGAAAACACTCCAGGTCTGAAAGTATTCAACGCAGTACCCGGCGGAGGAAGCAGAGGAAGAGGAAGACATCCTTTCTTAGAATTTTCGAGCACTTCCCCTGTTGGCCAGCTTGTCAAGCTCTTCGTACTCACGCATTTCGGCCTCTTTCTTTTTCTTTTTCTGTCTCGCTTCCCTCTGCAACTCTCGGTATCTATCCTATCCCGCACGTGTTGTGGTCGATCGTAACGTTGCGAGGTAGGCAGTCTGTTGTCTATCCGCTGCGACACGCCACTCTTCGTCGTACCAGCTGTTCTTTTGCATTTTCCGAAAACCAATGGTTTCGGTTGCAGCTGTACGTAAGGAATTTGAAATGCCGTCCCACAGTTCCCTTATACCGAGTTGTTGACGAGTGCACTCAGAGAGCAGGAGTGCAAGTCGAGTAGAAAATCGTTTGCTGTCTGTTCAGATTGCAGTTTCTTGACGTCGAACCTTCCTTGTGTTTGTTGACAGAGGCGAATCATGGCAACAAGGTAGTGGTCCGAGTCGCTGTTAGGACCTCGGAGCGCACGCACATCTAAAACACTGGAGACGTGTCTTCCGTCTATCACAACATGATCGATCTAGTTGATGGTTCTTCGATCCGGAGACAGCCAGGTGGCTTGATGAATTTTCTTATGCTGGTATCTAGTACTACAGATAACCATATTTCGGGCCCTGGCGAAGTCAATCAGCCTCGATCCATTTGAGGATGTTCGTTGGAGGCTAAAATTACCGACCGTAGTGCCAAAGATACCCTCTTTGTCCACCCTTGGCGTTAAAGTCGCCAAGCACGGTTTTGATATCGTGGGCTGGGCAACTATCATAGGTGCGCTCCAAGCGCTTATAGAAGGCATCTTTGGTCACATCGTCCTTCTCTTCCGTCGGGGCGTGGGCACAACTCAGCGATATGTCGAAGAACTTCGCTTTGATGCGGATTGTGGATAGACGTTCATCCACCGGGGTGATTGACAGTTCTCGGCGACGGAGTCTCTCTGCCACCACAAATCCCACACCAAACTTGCGCTCCTCAGTCCTTGTCCTGTCCATCGCGTTTCTTGAATGGCGGTGATGTCAACCTTTACTCTAACGAGGACATCAACCAGCTGGGCAACGACACCTTCCCAATTAAGAGACCGGACATTCCAGGTGCATGCCCTCAAATCGTAGTCTTTATTTCGTTTGCCATGGTCGTCATTGGGGGTCTCTCATCCGAGGCTATCGATTAATTATCATTGGTACTGTTTTTTACGTGGCGGGTCCCAAACCCAGCGCACAGCCCTGTGGAGAGGATGCTTCGCCTTCTCACTTTAGCTCGCCTTCAAACGGATGTTCTTAGGCTACTTGAGCTTTACATATGAAAGAATCGTTTCTGGCCACTCCCAAGTGAAACGAAGTCTACATACGCCAATAAAGAAGAAGAACCGTTAATTTTACTAATAAAAATGCTTAACTAATTGAACACACTTATAAGGAAAACTCAATTTTTATATGATAAACAGAAAATATATATTCAAGGAAGAACCCCTGAAATATTGTTCGTGATAACCGGCACTATAAAGATATCAACTAAATGTGTACATTATATCATTCAAGAATATTTGGGTATGAGAAAGCTCTGTGCACAGTGGATGCCGCGTGAGCTCATTTTCGACCAAAAACAAGGGCGAGCTGATAATTCGGAGCAGCGTTTGGGGATGTTCAAGAGTAATAAACACGAGTTATTGCGTCGATATGTGATAATAGATTAAACATGACACCATCATTTCAATCCGTCCAATCGACAGTCATCCGAGAGGAATGCAAACGATGAGCCCGCTCCAAAGCGTGGAAAAATGCAACAGTCGGCTGGCAAGCTTATACCGGCTGTATTTTAGGATGCGCATGGAAAACTTTTTTTTACTGCCTTTAAAACGGAAGGACCATCAATGGCGACTATTACATAGCGTTATTGAACCGTTTGAAGTACGATATCGCCGCATTTCCGCATTTGAAGGAAAATGAAGTTTTGTTTCGCGAAGACAATGCACTGTGTCACAAGTCAGTGAAAACGATGGCCAAACTCACTGAGTTGAGTTTCGACTTGCTTTCGCAATCAAAAGACTGCTCGCTGGGAAAAAATTTTCATCGAATAAAAAGATGATCGCCGAAACTGATGCCTATTTTTAAGCAAGGGACAAATCGTACAACAAAAGTGGAATCGAAAAGCTGGAATCTGGAAGCAGTGCATCACCCTTGAAGGGAACTATGTGGACAAAAAAATACACCTATGTACATGAGTTGAATAAATGACATTGAAAGTATTTTTAAATTTCATTTAAAATTTGTGTGGAAAAAAATATCATTCCTTCAAATTTAAAATCATGAAAAATACCTGTGAAAATAGGATCGACACACACCACCTTTTCTTCGATTTTAAAGCTGCTTTTGACAGCACGAAAAGGAGCTGCCTTAACGCCGCTCTGTTTGAATTTGGTGTCCCCACAAAACTAATACGGCTGTGTAAACTGACGTTGAACAAGACCAAAAGCTCCGTCGGGATTGGGAAAAACTTTACCGAGCTGTTCTATACCAAACGAGGTTTCAGACAAGGCGACTCCTTAATGTGTAGACTTCTTCAATCTACTCCTGGAGAAAATAATTCGAACTGCAGAGCTGAATAGAGAAGGTACAATCTTCTATAAGAGTGTACAGCTTCTGGCGTACGCCGATGGCATTGATACCATTGACCTCAACATCAGCGACGTTAGTTCTGCTTTCTCTTTCTCAATAACAACGTCAGTCTCGAAATCCAACGCAGAATAACTCTTGCTAACAGGTGCTACTTTGGACTGAGAGGCAATTGAGAAGTAAGTAAAGTCCTCTCTCGATGAACAAAACCAAAATTCTACAACTCTACACATTATTCCCATCCTGCTATATGGTGCAGAGGTATAGACGATGACAACATCTGATGAGTTGACGTTATGCCGCCAAATTGCGAAAAGAAGAAACGACTTGCGCTCTATTGTTAACTTTGCTATAACCACGTAAATGTTGTCTAAGCCATTAAAGAAGAAGAGATTTTTTTAGGTTTCATATATGGAGAAGGAAGTACTTGTTTTTAGCGCCGTTGTGAGTTACGTCAATAATATAAAATTGTTTTCTTCCAAAATATTACTATTTATTGCTAAAATATAGTTATAATATATATATGTAAATCAAATTTTTAGAACAATCGATAGAGTAGTTTTCATATTACCAAAATTCCCTTTTTAAGCTGTCGCTGTTACACTGGTGACTAATTAATTTGACAGCGAATACTTTCACTGCGATACAACACTTCTTCTTTCCATTGCCGAAACGCATCTGTAGCCAAGCATAACAACTTAAAGCATTGGCACGTCAACAATGCCACATTAGCACCCACATATGCACCTAATTTAAATGCAGCCACTACACAACAGACATGCCATGAAGATAGCATCGCGTCTTGTTGACGGCTACACAAGTCCTCCTACTTGGCACAATACCAATTAATTTATGCCGGGATTGCATTACTGAGCGTTGTACGCGCAGTCGGATAGGTAACAACTGACTTCGCTGAGATATTTAGCAGAAAAAAGTCACCCACACAGGCAGCCGGCGGGAGTATAACGGCAAAATGTGTTGTGATGTACACGCACACACGCATGGACACACATATATAAACTATATTATAGACGCACATGCAAAGCCAAACAGCTGAGCATCAAAAGGTAGCCATAGCGTATACGCAATCTGGCATTCGTTAATTTTGTTTTGCGCTTTCGCACTCCAACTCCAAAGCGCTAACTACTAATACAATTACACATAATTAACAACAGCATCAACATTGAACGAGACACATTGCGATGTCAGCTTTGTGAGCAGCTCAACTTGGCAAGGACATGCGCAATTGCCCTGTCGCATCAGCTTGTCTGTCGTTGCGTGTGCACACATAAGTGGTGACGAGATAATAAGAGAAACCAACAACAACAACAACAACACAAGGAACAACAACAACAAAAATAATAACAACAAAAGCAGTAGGAGCAACAATAACAAAAACAACAACTACAAATACAATAGGAACAACAACAACAACAACAAAGAGAATTAACAACAAATATAATAACACCAACAAAAAGAGCTTCAAGAACAAACCTAACAACACCAACAACAAAAGAAGCCAACAAAGATGCTGACAATAAGTAGAGCAGCGCCCACCACAAAAGAGTAGCAGCAGTTTCCTGATACCACCGGTGAGCTTTACATAAATATGTAATAAATCCATATACATATACATTGCGTACATATGTAGACGCAGCGCTCGCTTGTAACGTATAAATACAGCGCATCTCTGTGGTTCAGCTTCAGTTGTGTTGCCGTTGGTGCGGGCGAGTTTTGCTATCGTTTGCCCTGAAAACTTCCAGAAAACTATCATCACCTTATATAAATTCGTGTTTTGGTGCACATTTTTCCTCCAAAGTGTATACGAAAAATACTACCATTGCTTTTGTTAAATTTAAAAATTACGTTCTTTAACAACAAAAACCTATACATACAAACAATTATTTGATAACTTCGTTGCCAAAATTAGCATATTCAACAAATATTGACTAAAAATAACATCAATTTGGGTGACAAACATTTTGGATTGGCAGGTAAGTGCTGAGTTGTTGCACGTGCCACACTGCCAGCGCATTTTTGGCATTTGGCATCAGGCACTTGCTGGTAAACAAAACGACGTGCAGGAACTGCTCTGATTTCCGACGTTGTTGATGCATGTATTTTTAGAATAAATGAGTAAAATTGGAAGGGAAAGCACAAACTGCTGCCTTACAAATAAATAACAATAATATTTTTGGCACACATATCTAATACAAAGGAGTTGAGCGTGTCCTGTAGTGTGACACAGTGATGAACATCCGTACAGTGTATGGAAACTAATTTAGTAGTGTGTATCGTAGAATCTGGTGTCGGAACCTAGGTATCGTTATGTCTATGTCTGCTGATTGTACGAAAATATATTTAATGCCTGGAAAAGGCAGTCGATTTCGTTCTGAAAAAATCTGTAGTTTATATTTTAAGATTTTTCGGCATAAGGTTCTAGAACTCCTACTTATAAATTTCATATAACAACCAAAATAAATAGTTTTGATTTTTATTAGCTCTCTTAGAAAGCCTGCGGTTACCCGTGTATGGAGAGTGTGAGTATCACATGTTAAGTGTAGACTCAAAATCTTGCTCAGCACAAACTGCAAGTAAAGAAGCTTCTTCTTGTACCCTGAACCTGAAATATTAAGTTTGCCATGAGGTTTGTAAACAAAACGTCTATATTTGTATGTATGTACCGGTACCATCTTCGAATAAATTGTTCAGAATAGAGTACTATAGCATATAATTGCCATACAAACTGGCCGATCAAAAACAGAAAATAAAAATCTTCTTATACCCATTTATGATATTAGAAAGGCCTCTGTGAAGGTTATTGTAACTTCCGCGAAGTAGAAGTTAAGGTACATAGTAGTCTGGTAACTTATGCCTATTTTCGTGACTTCTTTGGAGGGTGGTTTTTATAGGAAAATAAAAATCTATTATCTTGAATATTTAGAGTGTTTTTTATTTAATATAAAAAACTTCATTTGAAAAAATTTAATAATTTACTACTATTATTATTGTCACTCAAAGTTGGAACCTCAAAAAAAATGCACGTGGGTGGCCCGGGTGAATTTGGCTCTTGATGTTATCTGAAATCAAATATTCTTGATTATTCTTAATCTATAGACATGTCATTCTGGTCGGAACTACCAAAGGTTAATTTCAAGGGTAAATAACAAAATGGCGGAGTTTGAAAAAATAAAGTCCTTTTATTTTAGCAAAGAAAGGATTGTAAAATAAAAAGTTCTTCTTCTTAATTGGCGTAGACACCGCTTACGCGATTATAGCCGAGTTAACAACAGCGCGCCAATTGGATATTCCAAGCGAAGCCAGGTCCTTCTCCACTTGGTCCTTCCAACGGAGTGGAGGTCTTCCTCTTCCTCTGCTTCCCCGGCGGGTACTGCGTCGAATACTTTCAGAGCTGGAGTGTTTTCGTCCACCCGGACAACATGACCTAGCCAGCGTAGCCGCTGTCTTTTAATTCGCTGAACTATGTCGATGTCGTCGTATATCTCGTACAGCTCATCGTTCCATCGAATGCGGTATTCGCCGTGGCTAACGCGCAAAGGACCATAAATCTTAATAAAAATAAAAAGTTAGGGGTGAAAAAAATTCTCGTTATTACGAGAACTATAAGTGTGTAGAACAGCCTGTTAAAATTTGAAAGCAATCGGTGTAGTAGAAAAGAAGTTAAGACCCGGGCCGACCAGATAAACAATGTTTTGAAAAAAACGCGCTTAAAGTTCGGTCGACCTTAAAAGTTGGACTCCGAGGCGCTCTAGGAAACTCGTTATAACTCCCGAAATATTTCGAATTTCTGTCTGCAATTTTCACAGTATATTATCAAGACATTGTACTTTCAAATTAAGCAAGAAAAAATGGTCGATTTTTTGAACCCAAGTTACCAGACTACTACCTTAACGTTTTTTCTTATTATACCCTGAACAGGGTAGGAGAAGGAAGCGTCGGAGACCCTATAAAGTATATATATAAATGATCAGTATGTCGAGCTGAGTCGATTTAGCCATGTCCGTCTGTCTGTCTGTCTGTCCGTCCGTCTGTCTGTATATATACGAACTAGTGCCTCAGTTTTTAAGATATCGTTTTGAAATTTTGCAAACGTCATTTTCTCTTCAAGAAGCTGCTCATTTGTCGGAACTGTCGATATCGGACCAATAGCTAGCCTTACAGCTGCCATACAAATTGGACGATCGGAATCAAGTTCTTGTATGGAAAACTTTCACATTTGGCAATGTATCTTCACAAAAGTTGGCACATATTATTTTCTAAGGCAACAATATAATCTTCGAAGAAATTGTTCAAATTGGTTAACTATAGCATATAGCTGCCATTCAAACTGAACGATCGGAAAAAAGTTCTTGTATGGAAAACTTTTTCATTTGACAAGATATATTCACAAAATTTGACATGGGTTACTGCTTAAGGTAATAATATAATCTCCGAAAAAATTGTTCAGATCGGATTACTATAGCATATAGCTTCCATATAAACTGAACAAATAGTTACTAAAAGAAATGCACTTTTGAAGGGTATATTAGCTTCGGTGCAGCCGTTTTTTCTTGCTTTTTATTGCAAATATTCTCGTAATTATCTGAATAACAGTAATTTAATACCGACTCTACTTGAGAACTAACACTAAGCTGCTACATTCGTCATTCATTAACATCATTTTTCACATATTTTTCAGACGCTCCAATTTTTTTTAATAAAAATAAATTTTTATCGCACGATAAATACTTGTGAAGATCCTTACAATTCATTTCTTTGTAGTTACATATATTGAACAAGTAAAATATTCTTAACGGTCTCAACTGATAAACTGAGAGGCGGTTAAGCTCATTACTCCGCTGTGTATTGATTAATTAAAAAAATACGCTCGTAATTCGCGTTGTGACATTGATAGAAAACAAATACTGCACTACTATCAAGATTTCGGAAAACGACTGAGAGTTCTTATTAGCTCTGAAGAATTGACACAGCTGGGCATTAACAGGTTGCGCAAAAAACTCGTCTGATATTTCTCGGTTCTCTTTTTTCAATTTCAAGAACGCATTCAAATTTGCCAACTGATCGATCAGTTTGATGTCATCAATATGAACATATATGTATGTACTATATATATTCGAGTCTAAAAACTGAAACGTCTCAACAACTTGTTCATATTACAGATTCAGGTTCAGATGAAAATTGCAACGCGAACAGTTTGTCTGGGGATTAGCGATTAGTATAAACCTACCTCTTCTTCTTTATTAACGGTATCACGCGGTTCTTCCTTTTTGCTGTTTGGCCCCAATTGGAGATTCCAAGCATAGCTAGGTCCTTCTCCACGTAGTCTTTTCATCGGAATGGAGGTCTTCCTCTTCTTCTGTTTATCTCCGGAACTGCGTCGAATACTCTCAGAGCTGCAGTGTTGTCATCCATTCGAGCGACATAACAAATAATTAATTCGCTGAACTATGTCAATGTCGTTGTACAGCTCATCGTTCCATCGACTGTGGTATTCGTCGTTGCCAATACGCAAAGGACCGTAAATCTTCCGCAGAATCTTTCTCTCGAAAACTCGTAAAGCCGACAGATCAGATATTGTTATCGTGCATGGCTCTACACCCTATATCAGGACGAGAATAATGAGAGACTTGTAGCATTTGGTCTTTATTCGTCGAGAGAGAAATTTACTTCTCAATTGTCTACTCAATCCAAAGTAGCACCTGTTGGCAAGAATTAGTATTTTCAAGGTAGACGTTGTTGTTGGTGTTTATGCTAGTTCCAAGATAGACAAAATTATCTACGACTTCGAAGTTATAGGTGCCAACAGTGACGTGAGAGCCAAGTCTTGAGTGCGACGACTGTTAGTTTCATGACAGGAGGTATTTCGTCTTGCCCTCGTTCACTACCAGACCCATTTGCTTCGCTTCTTTGTCCAACATGGAGAAGGCGCGGTTTTTATGGCCAATAATATTGATACATTGATGAGGTCCAATCAGTTCATTGACGGTGGACTTTGACCTTTCACACAGTACGCTCGATAGAACATTATATGCGATGTTGAGGAGACTTATTCTACGGTAGTTGACGTAAATTGTGGGATCTCCCTTTTTGTGGATTGGGCAGAATACTTCAATTCCAATCGTCGGGCATACTTCTTTAAACGGGTAATTGCTATTTGAACTTCTTCATTTTCGGGCAATGAATCGTCTGTTCCATCTTTATCAATTGGAAAATCGGGCTCGCCATCTCCTAGTGTTATGCTTTCACTGCCATTTTTTTTTAACAGGTTGCAGAAGAATTTCCTCAATAATTTGCTCTGACTATCAGTCACTAGATCACTTCTACGGGTTCTACAAGAGTTTGCTTCGACCTAGAGACCTTCTGTTAGCCGAACCTTCTTTGTGTTTGTTGACGTGCGTATCTTCGCTGTAATAAGAGGTCTCAGTCAATGTAGGAACTCGGAGTATACGCCCGTCTAAAACACTGTAGACGTGTCTTCCATCTTATATATGTATGTATATCTATATGTTAAAAGTAGGCAACGTGATTACAAAAAACGCTTTGAGAATGCACCAAAAAAAATCTACAATCCCAGCGAATATTTACATATACAAATTTTAAGAATATACAGTAGCATTTTCGAAGAAAAAATATACTTTTTTTTAACTTGTAGGTCATCAGGTTTATAGAACTTCATACAGACATGGAAAAAGTTTGATAGTGATCGTAATATATGTCTCCGAGTAATCAATGCAGCAAATTCTAAAACTGATGTTTGGAAAAACTCGTTTAAAGACAAACTGATAGAGCAGATTGAACCGACTGGCTACAAGAACCTAATAAAAGAAACATATTCTCCTGTTATACAGAGCTAATGGTTTAGATACATGACGAAACGACAGAAAAAAAAGTCTTGCGGTATTTTCGCTAGTTGGCGCTGAAAGCCCGTAGTTCTAGTTTTATTCGTCGCATCGGGTCATGCTGTACCTTTTTGGAAAGCTCATTTCACGCGCTAACACGTGTTTGATTATTGTTGTTTCTTTTAAGTCGTTCGTGAGTTATAGCGTCGCAAACATGGAGCAAAATAAAGAGAAAATACGGCATATTTTACAATACTACTACGATAAAGGCAAAAATGCATCTCAAGCCGCCAATAAAATTTGTGCAGTTTATGGGACCCGATACCGTTTCCATTTCCACCGCACAACGATAGTTTCAACGTTTCCGTTCTGGTGTAGAGGTGGTCGAAGATGCGCCACGCTCCGGAAAGCCTGTCGTCGAAAATTGCAATAAAATCGCTGACTTGGTCGGAAGAGACCGGCATAGTAGCAGCCGTAGCATCGGTCAAGAGCTGGGCATGAGTCATCAAAAATTCATTTCAATTTCAATAAAAAAAAAATTCAATAAAAATACCGCAAGACTCTTTTGACAATCCATTATATTCTACTCTTGCAGATCTCGTAAATCATATAGTGCTGCTTTGACATTTTTCCTCTCCTAGTCCCATTTCGGTTCAAATTCTTCATAAAGACCCTTTAAAATAATAATATACTAACAACTGTAGTTTGATTTAAATTAAATTGATTTTTTCAACATAACCTCCATAGAAACGCCGCTTATACAAGTTATAGCAAATAGAAGAATAAGTAACTCAGAATGAAAACTAATTCCACACATACAACGGAGTACGTCTTTGCTCCTCCAAGTATACTTTGAGGTTATACATATGTATATTGAATCAAAAAACTTACCACGGGGTTGCTTTCCACAAATATTTCGCCACCGTTACCGAACACTGGCTTTTGTGGAACGACTACCAAATGAACTTCGAAGAACCGAAGTAACCGAATAAAACAGGAAACAAAACTACAACAAGGGTCATAGAACTGGCTGACGAACACGGTAACTAAGCAAGCAGTGTACACAGCTGAGTGTCGATTACACAAAGCGCACGAACGCGAATAGGGGTTGAGGGATGAATTACTTAAGCGCAAAAAGGTAGCGGTAGGGGTTGTGTACATGACAAAAGCGATACGACAGAGTCGTGTTAAACGACGGCTATGACGTTGCCGTGCCTAGTGGCAAAAGCACAAGTGGGCTGCAGCGGCAGCAAGGGGTGCGAATGAGGTAGTTACGTGTGTTGTGGACGAAAATTCTCATGAAAGTGTGTATACAAGTACATACTTTCGATACACATACATCGACTCGTATAAATTATGTATATAGTATGTGCATTGGAAAATCAGCCGAAAAGCCGACAGGGAGTAACTGCTTTCGAAACGGCGAACAGTTGAACAGCAGCACTCGGAGCGTACGGAACAGTTACCGGCTTGGGCGAAAGCGGCACACACAACTTCTCACGCACTTCAGCAAATATTCTACTTCTCCACTGTACGGGTACCTCATTCCATTCCGTTGTTCAGTGTTCGGTTCAGCACGGGTTGGTTCAATTAATTCAGTTTCAGCCTTCAGTAGGTACTGGTGGATTTTTTTCACACACTTCTCCTGTTATACCGACAAAATAGTGGCAAAGTGTTAAACACTAGCAAACTACCGTTACGTGTATTGAACAACAGTAGAAAACGCATCGTCAGCCTAACTGAACTAAACGAACTAAAAATCCAGCAAAATGGCCGAAAATTGTGGAAAGTGCAAAAAATCGATTAGCAAGGAGGGCATCGTCATTTGCAATTCGGACGATTGCATGAAAAAGTTTCATCGCACTTGCGTGAATATCGACGATGCCATCTACGATGCGATTCAGAAGAACCCTTTGATTTCCTTCAATTGTGAGGAATGTAAAAATCAATCGCCCAAAGCGCTAGCCGCCAAGCTGCAGACGATGGAGGAGAAACTGAATAAAGTCTACAATGGCGTGAATCAGATCTCGACACGTATGTATCAGCAATATTTCCAATTCGGCAACGCGAACAATGTGGACCCGAAGAAGCAAACCAATAATCTCATCGTCGTTGGTAACAACTGTAATTCGGATCGTCTGCAAGTTGTCTGCGATTATGGGCGCTGGGTGCAGGTGGGCAAATTCGCAACCTCCACTAGTGAGGATGACATTATCGAGCATTTGGCTGAGGAATTGAAGATCAATAAGAATCTAGTCAAGTGCACCAAATTGGTGAAGAACGATGCGAATCTATCGCAATTGTCATATTGTAAATTTAAGATTTCCATACCGGATTATCGTTTCAATGAGCTATTCAATGAGAATATCTGGCCCAGTGGTGTTATGGTCAGTCCATTCACACCACGTTCGCAATTGAATCAGAATCGTATATAAGGCAAAGCCATTGAAGGGCGGGTGGATGAGGGCGCTAATCGCAGACGGATAAATACGAAGAAGAAGAAGCGGAAAAGAACAAAGGAGGATGGGGAGGAGAACGGCGGGGAGGGTGATAACGAAAAGCACGAAAAGAACGAAAAGCAAATGGAGTCGCGACCACAACAACCGGCTGCGACTGCGACTGCGACAACGGTATTGCAGCACGACGAAACACCGGTGGCGGCTGAAACGGGCACGCCAACGCCAGCGAACTGTGACAATGCAGGAAAACAGGTGAAGAACGTAGGCGACAATGAAGCGGCGCTAAATGAAGTGCAAACCGAGGAAACACAAGCACAGTATCGCGAAACAGCAGACGAGGGCGTGTGGGAAGTGGAAGCAGCAATGCCGGAAAACGAAACGAACGACGTGTCTGATGCAACGCCAGCGGCCGAAGAGGAAGAAGCAGAAGTAGAAATAGAAGAAGAAGAGGAAGTGGGCGAGCGGGCAGCAGGCACGGCAGCAATTGAGGAAGTCGCCGGCGAGAGCATAAACGGTTAGGGGCATGGCATGTGTGTACGATAGAGACAAAGTCCTTCGCTTTTCCGCTAAGTGGGCGACGCAGATGGGTGGGGGAACGCGAGCGCGCAACGTATGTATATGTAAACTTATATACACGGCAATGGGGTTGGAACAATAACGAGCGATTCAATGGCTAACAGCTCGACTGATAGGGGGATAGAAAAAAATGAAAACCGAACATACACACTTACATAAATGTAATGGGAATGTGTACGATTTTGAAATACAAAAACAAAAATGGCACATTTATGTACATTTTCTACATTTTCCAATGTGAATTAAGCCGAGCTCGCTACTAACAAGGGCTTGACTTTAATTTTCAAACATTTAACATACATACAAACAATCGCATGGTATTGTTTTCGGAAAATTCATGGAAAATTTTTAATGGCAAACAAATGCTGCTAAATTCATTACGCACCAGCTGCGGTGGTGAAGCATTTCAAGTGTTTTAAAATGTGAAATTGGCGAAAATAACTGAAATATGCAGTTTTATATAGAAGCAGTCACAATGCTAAAATATATCTATTTATATGCAGAAATTATGTGCATGATTTATCTAGTAATTTACAAAGCAAAATAATAATGAATATTTGTCGTACTTACACACTTATCAACGCAAACGAAAAAAGAAAAATATATTTAAAACATTTAAGAAACGTACATAACCAGTACATAACCAAATGATACCGTAAAGCAGACACGAAGTGGAAATTATCTAAACAAAAATTATGCAACTAATTGCAACTAATATTCCCTTTGAAAACATATGTAACACGCAGGCGAAGTTAGAAAACCAAAAAACATAAATATTTTAGTACGATTAGCGCTACTGTAAAGCAAATACCAAATACTTACAAGTACACGTATACTTTTTATTATATTTAAAAGCATACATTTGCATTATTATATATAAATATTTTTTTTTTTATAATTTCCATTGGTTTCATGAGAAACAATAGTTTTGAACTTAACAGAATATATTACTTTATGTTGATTCTTTTACCATTCATGTGATTTCATTAAAAAATAGTTGTGAAAATATTAAAAAATTATAAATACCAAATTTCAAAACTTTTCAAAGAGTTTTAGCGCTAACCGCACTTTTATAAATAGGATAAATTGACATTATTATAAAAAAATTAAATATTTCCAATATCAATGTTTATATACTATTTAATATGCCCATATTCATGAAAAAAGAAGTTTTTGAAATTCAAAAAAAATTCTTAAAAAAAAAAGTTTTCGAAATTTAAAAAATTCTGAATTTGAATGTTTTTGAATTTAAGCACATAATGAACAATTTTATTAAAAAATAAAGTATTTTGAAATTTAAAAAAATTTTAATTGAAAAGATTTTTTTTCAAGCATATAGTAATCAAATTCATTAAAAAACAGTTTTTAGAATTTAAAAAATTCTGAATTTAAATGTTTTTTCAGGCACATAATGCCTAAAATCATGAAAAGTGAAGTTTTCGAAATTTAAAACATTCTGAACTTAAAATATTTGATCAGTTTCTTAAAAAAAAGTTTTTGAAATTTAAAAAATTCTAAATTTAAAAGTTTTAGAATTTTAAGCACATAATGAACAATTTTATTAAAAAATAAAGTATTTTGAAATTTAAAAAAATTTTAATTGAAAAGATTTTTTTTTCAAGCATATAGTAATAAAATTCATTAAAAAACAGTTTTTAAAATTGAAAAAATTCTGAATTTGAATGTTTTTTTCAGGCACATAATACCAGAATTCTTGAAAACAGTAGTTTTTGAAATTTAAAAATTCTGAATTTAAAAGATTTGATGATTATAATCTTGAAATTCAACAAAAAAGAAGTTTTTTAAATTTTTAAAATTCTGCATTTAAAAGATTTGATGATCATAATCATGAAATTTGTTAAGAAAAGGTTTTAAAAATTTAAAAAATTCTGAATTTGAATGTTTTTTCAGGCACATAATGCTTAAAAATGTGAAAAGTGAAGTTTTTGAAATTAAAAAAATCTGAACTTAAAATATTAGATCAGATTCTTAAAAAAAAATTTTTGAAATTTAAAAAATTCTGAATTTAAAAGTTTTTGATTTTTAAGCACATAACGATCTTCTTCTTCTTAATTGGCGTAGACACCGCTTACGCGATTATAGCCGAGTTAACAACAGCTTTTATTTAAAAAAAATGTGTTTTGAAATTTAAAAAATTTTTAATTTAAAAGTTTTTTTTTCAAACATATAGCAATCAAATTCATTAGAAAAGAGTTTTTTGAAAATTAGATAATTCTGAGTTTAAAAGATTAAAAAAAATATAAGCACATAATGCTCAAATTCATTAAAAAAGAACTGAAAATTTAAAAATTCTGAATTTTAAAGGTTTTTTTCAAGCACATAATGATCAAGTTCATCAAAAAAAAAAGATTTTTGAAATTGAAAAAATTTTGAATTTGAAATTTTTTCAAGCATTTTTAAATTTAAAAAATTCTGAAAAAAAAGTTTTTGAAATATAAAAATAAAAATTCCGAATTGAAATTTCTTTTTTCAAGCACCTAATGCAATTCGAATTTTCAGTACATACCAGTTACTTGAAATTAAAAAAAAAAAAAAAACATATAGATTTATATAAAATGTTCCGTAATAAAAATAGAAGAGAAATAAAAAAATAATAATATTTTCAAAAAATTCTAACCGCAAAGCACTTCAGCTATTATATACATATATTATATATATTATTATGTATCGAATTCACGATTGGTCACATAATACATAAAATGGCCAAAGCAAGTATTTTCGAATATGTATATTCAATATTTTTCAAAAATTTGCGCGTAACGTTTTAATAAATATGTATGTATATGTAAGCACACAAATTCTAAATAAAATATTTATGAAGTTATGAAATTACGCAGATTTTATAATTTTTATTAATGGCGGCGTGAGGATTTAATGCAAAAATTCTAAAGTTATGTGAAAAGTTTTAAAAAACAAATTTTCGCAAAAATTTCGAAAAATTCAAACAGGATATTTCAAAAAATTCTTGATTTTTTAAAAAAATTCAAACCTCTTAAAATTTTAATGAACGAGTGATAATGATATTAAACATTTTTGGTTTCAAATTTTCTAACTATTTAAAGTTGAAGTTGTAAAAATAAATATTTCGCCAAAATTTCGAAAATAATCAAAGTGTATTTCTCCCAAACTTCCTGATATTTATAAAAAATTCAAATTCTTTCAAGAATTTTAAAAAAGATATACATTTTTTTATTCAAAAATTTCTAGTTATTTAATGATAAAGTTTGAAAAACAAATTTTTGCAAAAATTTCGAAAACATCAAATTGAATTATCAAAAAACTAAAATGTCTTAAAAACTTCAATTATGTATATATAAAATGTTTAACTTTCAAAAATGTTCTAAAATACTAAACAAATTCCCAAAAATATTTTAAAATTTTGCCAAAATAAGTTTTAAAAATTTCTAGAAAAACGTGTTAAATTTTTCTAGTTTCAATATTTCTAATTTTTGAAAGATTTAAAAAATATTGAGTTTTTTTAACAAAATTTAAAAACTTCCAAGTTTATCTTTTCACAATTTTCAAAAAAGATACATTCTAAAATACTAAAAGCATTCCAAAAAATATTTTACAATTTTCAAATTTATAAAAAAAATCCAATTTTTTAAAAAATATTAAAATTTTTCAAAAATATGATTTTGAAGCTTCAAACAAAGAAAGAAATTAAAATCAATTTGAAGTTTAGCAATAAAAACATATTCCAAAAATACTTCAAAAGTATTACAAATTTTATAATTATATCGGAAGTGAGAACAACTCCATTAGAAATGGTTAAAAAAATTTAATCGATTTTAAAACTTTATTACATTTTCCAAATATATACATAGATATTAACTCTAAAACTTTTTATAAAAATATTTTTTTTTAATTTTTAATTTACAAAACTTTTTTTAATTATAAATTTTTTCAGAAAAAAAACTTTAAATAAAAGTAATACAACTTTAATAAATTTTTCAAATATATATATATATTAAATAAAAAATTTGTTATAAAAATCTTTTTTTAATTTTTTAATTATAAAACTATGTTTAATTATAAAATTTTTTTGAGAAAAAGCTTGAAATAAAAGTTATAAAACTTTAATACATTTTTCATGTTTACATATATTAACTTTTAGCGTTTTTATAAAAATAGTTTTTTAATTTGTTATTTATAATTTTTTTATTATTTTTATTTAAAGTTTTCTCTAAAAAATTTTATAAATAAAATAATAAAAAAAATAAAAAAAATTATTTTTTATATAAAAGACTTAAAGTTGTTTTAGAGAAAAACTTTAAATAAAAATAATGAAACTTTAATAATTTTTCCAAATATATATTATTTTTAAAACTTTTTATAAAAATATTTTTTAATATTTTATTTCTAATTTTGTTAAATTTTTATTATAAAATATTTTTGTGAAAGTTTTCACTTTGAATCAGTAATTTAATAAAATAACGGTAACGCTTTTTTAATTAAACTGCAATTTAATATTTTTTCTTTTGAAATGTAATACAAATATTTTGATGAAAAAAAAATCTGCTTCGAAAAATTTTCTAAATGCATAACTTAAATAAAATAAAAATATATTAACACGCTGAAATTGTTCGGCAATGCATAAATTTATTGACTATTTGTACTTAGCAAGTCAGTAGTTTAGCAACTAACTGTTTTAGAAATCAGTCATAAATGTCTGCCAATTCAATTCTTACGGCAAAATGCAAACTAAACACGAAAAAGTTTATAAACAATATTTTCCTTAAAATCAATTTATAAATATATTTTAGTTTTTGTTTTACTAAACTCATAAATATTTCTAATATTGAACAATAACTGTTTTCTAACAACAAAATATTTTCTCTAACGAAAAAATAATATTTTTCGCAATATAAATTTTATACCAAAAAACATATAAAAATATACTATATGGCAATCTAATGCATAGCACACGGTAAATACCATTTAAATGGCATTGCAAAATTTCGGCAGTGCGAATTTTAAGATTTAACAGCAGGAAAAGCATAAAAGCAAAAGCTAAAAAAGAAAACGACAAAAAGTGTGAAAGCAAAAACGGAAATGTTTAATTTAAGGACGGGATTTAAAATATTGCTAGTAAACATAACGCATACTAACACAAATACACTTACATTTATTCAAATTCAAGAAGTTGCGGAACGAAATGCAGAAGAAGAAGAAGAACTTAAAATAAAAAATATTAAAAACTTTATGAAAAGTAAAAGGTGAAATATGCCAGCAAACATACATATGTATTTATCGAACATTCCAACACATACATGCACATATGTATATACAAGCATACTTACACGTGTGTCTGTATGCATGCAAGGAAATAAATAGAAATTGTGCTTGTAGTGTCTTCAAATGCATGCTCAAAGCTTTTGTCGCCTGAGCATTTCTTTAGAAAATTTTGAAAATATGATATGATAATACATATATAATAACAACAACAACAACTAACAGCAATGAGCACCGCAATTTCTTGCAGCAATGCTGCCACTTCGGCGCGCATTGCGACTTTCTTTCACAAAAAAGCCAAAGCAAATTGTCGGTATTTTATATCATTTTAACGAAAATATGTGCAACAACAACAATAACGACAGCAACAACCACAACAGCGAGAAACGGCGTATTTTATTGCATTTTAGCAAGAACTGATCTATTCGCACACACACACACACACACACGCTAGCAAAAAATGGTGTGGGCGTGTGTGCGCATGCGCGCAGCTGTTGGCACTACACATGTATGAGCGAAGCGAATGTGTTTAAAAAGTAGGAATTTTAAAAATCCGCATATTCGCATTTCTGCAATAAAGTTCATTTTTTAGTAAAAAAAATAAAGAAAACGCAAAAAATATATATATAATAACAATAATGGTAGTTATTTATTCAAAGTGTATTTAGTATACAATATGCATGCATGTATTTATGTCGAATTTTTAAATAAATTCCAAAAAATTAAAAAAAAATTTTTTGTCTTTAAATAAACGAAAAATTTACATCTTCTATAACTAAAAAGCACAAAAAACATTTATGCAAATAAATATAGGGTGATTCACTTCGAGGTTAAAAAGAAAAAACATAGAAACTTCAAATTTATTGCGGAATGTTTATTATCATTCGAAATTATCTCTTCCAAATGTTGGCCGTGGCTACGTCTCAGATGGTTCATCCTTTGAGTCTAATATTCGAGCATTTCGACTGGAAACTGGCGAATAACACGCGTTTTTCTCCAAGGCCAGAACCGTAGCGGGATTGTTCGCATAGAGACTTTATCCTTTACATATCCCCACAGGAACAGCTGTGACGGTGTGATATCACATGATCTTGGTAGCCAATCGAAAGACCCAAAACGTGAAGTTATCTGCTCACCGAAGTATTCTCCCAAAAAATCTATTGATTGATGCGATGTGTGGGAAGTGGCCCCGTCTTGTTGCCACAAAATCTCGCCCATATCACAAGCTTCAATTTCATTCATCAAATAGTCGATTATTAGTGCGCGATAACGGTCGCCATTGACGATTACGTCCTCACTGGCATCATTTTTGAAGAAATAAGGACCGATGATTTCACCGGCCCACAAACCACACCAAACCGTTGGTTTTCTGGGTGAAATTGCAGTTCTTGAATCTCTTCAGCTTGCCCTTCGTCCCAAATGCGGCAATTTTGCTTTTTTACATACCCCGAAATGAGTCTCATCGCTGAACAAAACTTGGCTCGAAAACATCGGATCTTCTTGGAACTTTTCTAGAGCCCATAGAGTGTAGTGATATTGCTTGGAAAGGTCGAGCGGTTTCAGTTCTTGCAGAAGCTATATTTTGTATGATTTCAATTTAAGATCTCAACGTAAAAAGCGCCAAGTCGTTTCACACGTCAGTCCGCGTTGCTGCGAACGGCGCCGAATCGACTCTCCACGGTCTTTGTGTACACTTTCAGCTACGGCTGCTATATTTTCTACACTGAATGCTGAACATAGTTTATGCGGTCGAATATTATCCGATAATGAATGCTGGGTCTCAAGATGAGTGATTGTTGCAAATAGTACGCGCATTAGTGACCGTAATGACCGATTTTGGTGACCGTAAGTTGAGCGAAGCGCGCGAAACATATTCTTTATAGAACGTGAATTTTCGTAATAATAAAATTGAATGCTTGTTCACAAAAGTTCGTTGCAGGAATACGAGGAGGTGATCGGTATTTGGCTAATTTTCATATTGTCTGTTTTCATTACTCTTTACCCTTCCTTATAGAATAGCAGCGGTCTTCGATTCGCCAAACGTTGGAGAGTAGCGAATTAAACAAACTATACCAGATGCTCCAGCAAATGAGCAGCACTTGCAGTGCAACCCTGCGATAACATTCATATCTTCTGATGCATGCACGATAGGATAATGATTCTCCCTTATTGAAGAAATTCCCTTTTCGCAATAAAAACGTTGCAGTAAAACTTTAGTGTTGTTCTCTATAAATAACTAAAATGGATTTTGGAGCTTAGTTTTAAATATACTTACAAGAAAAGTTTGTATTTTCATTTGTTATTTATATAATATAAAAATAGGAAAACAAAACTTGGTAGCATTCAAAATACTCTCTTGCACGAAGTCAACTCAATAACTTTGATGTTGCTTTTAGAGATATTTCTTTTACAAGAGAACAGAAGCGAGCAGAGAAATGACGAATCGGAGACAGCTAATATGATCTAATACTTGGTAGACCGTGCTTTTTTTGCGAGTGCGGAGTTGGCAAACGCCTTCCGCATCATCTCTGTTGTCGGCACAGCAACGGTATATAATTTTGTACCTGCTACTCAACTCTTCGCGAAGTGTTACTTATGACGGAAATAATGTAAAACTTTTAACTTTTGAGGGAGAACTCTCCGCAGTTCCTCCCTCGTGGATCCGCCCCTGGTTACACCTGATTCTGTTCTGCAGGCTGATGTAACTCTCAGAGGTACACACTCTGGCCATTACCTTTCGCTGGTTTTTAGCACATCTGCCTAGATCTCTGCTCCGTATAATAGGAAGCTGATAGTTGTCGACATTAAAAGCTTTCTCTTTCTTGGATGGGCCCCATATGTTGGCCATTAGTCGGCTATGTTGGGAGTGGATTTTCGCTGCCTTTCCTGCGGCGCGGTGGATATATATACATATATGAAGAAAGTTAATCTGGGGTCCAGCCTTACGCCTAGGCAGTTTACTGTTTTATGTCCTTAGAATATTAGTTACCGTTTGCATATTTGTTTCGAGACGTACATATGTGCTTATTTGTTATCAATACATAGTACCTCTGTTGTTTTTCGTAGCGAACTGGTTGTGTAAGTCAAGCCATCGTTGCCTCCGTATCATGACCTGATTCGTTCGCACTTCTTCTGTGTCTCGTACTGTGATTACTGTTGCAATATCACCCGCGTAGCTTATTAGGTGTGCTTCTTCTGGCATTTGAAGTTTTAGTATATCGTCGTAGCTGATGTTCCACAAGTCTGGCCCTAGAATGGATCCTTATGCTCCTGACGTAACCGCTATCTGTCGTGATCTCTCTTTAGTTTGGTATTTTGGCTCTGAGATAGTCGGGGATTCTAAGGCTTTTTTCGAGACCGTTCAATCCTGTCCACCAATATAGCCATAATCAATACAAATTACAAATATTGCAGCCATGGTTACTAGAACAGTAACTATACAACAGTTGCCTTACATAATGGGCGTATTGTACCTTTGTAAAAAAAGCATCTGTCCCGTTTTTACTCCGAAAGGACAATTTTTAAAGAATCTTGAATGAGATGTCTTTTGTGTGACAAAAAACTTCAAATCTCTTCAACATCCAACTGATTTTTCCTGGCGATCGTTTTACTCTTTCTGTGAAATATTGGAATCGAAAACATGCCACCATGAACTTTTAAGGCGGGAAAGTCTACTTTGCGATATGTATCAACAAGCATCTTTCGGTTTGCATTAGAAAATTGTTCTTATTTAGGGTTTTCCACCCAAATCTGTATTCAAAATGGGATAGAGCCGCTCTGTTTTTAAAGACCTCGATTTTATTGGGTATGAATGTCGGCATGAAAGTACGAATATTGACTAATAGTATACAGATGGGCTCTATACAAGTGTCATCCGCTGTATTAAACCCCTGGAAACGGTGCAACGGGCCTGCTTGCTGGGAAATACGGATTAACTAAAACTCCGGACTCTTAAACATCTGATCAATACATATGAGGTAATGCTTAAGTCCGGCCGGTTCAAGATTTTAAGTCTTAGGAGTTAGATTCGGCGTCACCACGGGCATGCTATCATACTCGACCTTGTTAATGGTTTTAGCCCGAGAAATTGGGAATGTGAACGAGGAAGGGAGACCTATGAGGAAGTCAACACAACATTTTCAATTCCCAGTAGAGACAGTGAAATCACCGGCGTATGAAAGAGTGAAAAAGGAGAAAGTAAGGACTTCTATCTATGGACAGAAAGTTAGCTTCACACTACAACGACAACTCAGCTTTTCAGGACAAAATTATAGGATTGGCCAATTGGGCTTCTGCTCTAACCAGTAACCAATCTAACAAATAGCGGTTATTAAGATCATCCGTAGCGCCAAACTAAGTCTTATACAAGCCGCAAAAGAAACAGAACTTTTTAAAAATAACTGTTTCTGGTGGCGCCACCTATTGGTGGGTATATGAAATAAAAAGTTTGATCTCTTGTTGACATTTCGTAAAAATTTTAAGACAATTGGATAACTACAATCGATATTATCGATCAAAAAGTGACAGCAGCTTTTGGTCATCGGTCGAAAAATGCAAAGAGCAAATATTAAATTTTGTTTTAAACTTGGGAAAACGTTTACTGAAACATTTCAAATGATGAAAAAAGTTTATGGTGATCAGTGCCTATCCCGTAGTAATGTGCATGAGTGGTTTAACCGATTCCAAGAAGGTCGTGAGGACCTCTGTGACGATTCAGAAGTCAAAAATAAAGACAATGCTGATTTGTTTTTACGATTCCGAGGGAATTGTACACCGAGAGTTCGGCCCACCTGGCCAAACGATTAATGCTGTGTTTTACCTTGGTGTTATGAAGCGTCTTTTGTCACGCATTCGTCGAGCTCGAACACAATACCGTGAGGCAGGGTCCTGGCGCCTGTTGCACAATAATGCGCCGTGTCATCGGTCCACGCTTGTCACTGATTTTTTGACAAAAAACTCCATATTAACCATTAA
Source organism: Bactrocera neohumeralis (assembly GCF_024586455.1). Lineage (NCBI taxonomy): Eukaryota > Metazoa > Arthropoda > Insecta > Diptera > Tephritidae > Bactrocera > Bactrocera neohumeralis. The sequence goes on from NC_065923.1 coordinate 47,580,423, forward strand.
TCACTCACCCTACTCACCTGATCTGGCACCCTGTGATTTTTACCTATTTGAAAAACTTCATTTGCCCATGAAAGGACACTGGTTTCAGGACATTTCAGCTATCCAAAAGGCGACGACCGATATTCTCAAGAGCTTTTCGAAAAATGACCTTAAACACTCATTTGAAATGCTAATTGACCGGGCTAAACGCTGTATCGAAGCACAAGGAAAGTACTTTGAATAAAAAAATACAACTTTTGAAAAATATTAATTTTTTGTTGTTTTTTTTTAACAGTCCTGTTTCTTTTGCGACAGACCTTGTAGCACTAGGTTATGCAAGGAGACAAAAACTAGGCTTTTAGTAGGTAAATCGGTTAAAATCAGCCAGAAACCCGTTCATCCCGGTTATATATAGATGAGGATGATGGAACATTACCTATGCGAATGTCCTACCTTCAGCCGGATGAGAGAAGACATATTCCATGGCTCCCAATGATCCAACTTAAGAGACATTAGTGTTGGTGGATTAGGCTTAATGTGATTACCACTCCGGAGCGCAATGGGCCTAAGAACCGACACCTACATTCTGGCGCTCACGCGCCTTCCTTTCAACCAATCAACCAATGATATATAGAAGTCCATATTATTGTATATTCATAAGGCCTTTAACTGGCTTTTATGAAAATCAACTTCTATAATTAAGTAAAATAAGAATCTGTTCAGAAAAAATTCCTATGCGTCTTACTTTAGGGATCGCTCCCCAATCCATATACTTCCACTTCAAGATATACCTAAGTATGTGGATTATGAAAACTGGAATATCGAACAGGAATATCGAACAGCGTGAGAGAGAGGAGGAATACCAAAGCAAATAATTACGATTTTATAAAATCTTTCAGTTTACAAACATAATTATTATAGAATATAATATAATCTTTATAGATATTCCCTCCACAACCATGACAGCCACAAAAAGGTCACCGAAAACAAAAAGCGCATCCAAGGTTCTAGCAAAAGATCAAGCCAGCAGCAAAGCAGTTAATGAACAAGAAATGGAGTGTAATAAAACAATTAGCTACCAGCACGAGGGAGATGAGGAAATAAAGGACCAACGGGACATCCTAAACCGAGAAGGAAAGTGTAAACTCCGCGACATTTTCCATTCTTGCACTGGTTACAAGTTAGACAACTTCACATCGTATACAAGCTTCACAAACTGGTTACATCGGCCAGTCGATGCCTCAGCGCTTGGAGTTTTTCGCATGCTCTACGGTACGGTTAAGTGCCGACAAACGAAAATTTAGATATATTTTAATTTTAAACTTTTGTCCAACATACAGGTTTGGCAATGTGCATCGATATCGCGGAGGAGCGTGGTGGCAGTCAAATGGATACACGCTTCGGCGAGCCACAGCATTGCCACTTTCCGCTTTTCGATAGCGTTAAGGCGTTCCCACTACCGGTGATGGGTTGCATTTATCTGCTCATGTGGCTGGGCGCACTCGGCATTATGCTCGGTTACCGTTATCGGCTTAGCTGCTTGGCGTATATCGTACCCTATTGGTATATATTTTTACTCGATAAGCCGGCATGGAACAACCATAGTTATTTGTTCGGTTTGGTTGGAGCAATATTGCTCTTTACTGGAGCCAATCGATACTGGTGAGTTCGGGTAGTCAATTGCCGTTTGTATAGCGTTTTATGCCTTCTCATTTATCGCAGCTCCTTGGACAAGTACCTGCAGCCGAATATGTCGGACACTGTGCCCTATTGGAATTACTTTCTCATCAAATTCCAATTTTTCGTGCTTTATATGTATGCCGGACTGAAGAAGTTAACCACGGAATGGCTTTCGGGTTATGCGATGTCGAGCCTTAGTGAACACTGGGTCTTTACACCATTTCGCTCATTGTTGTCGTCCGATTTGACGGATCTACTGGTTGTACACTGGTTTACAGCGATCTTTGACTTTTCTATTGCCTTCTTTATGACCTGGGAAGCCACCAGATTACTGGCCACGCCCTTTATGCTCAGCTTTCACTTAATGAACTCGCGTCTCTTTGTTATAGGTGCGTTTTATAAATTTTTTATTGATATGTATTTTTATAGTAAGATTGTATAAATTGCAGGTATGTTCCCGTGGGTATGTCTGGCGGAAGTGCCGCTCTTCTTTGGCTTCAGTTGGCCGCGTAAATTAAGTCTCAAGTGTTTACTGCAATTTGTCAACTCCCCAACCATTTGTAAAGCTAAAAGTAAGCAGCAGGAATCAAAAAATTCTGAAGAATCGAAAGCAGCTACCGAGCTTAACGCCGCTTCAAGAGTTGTGGCCGCCAGTACCCAATCCACAACCAGCAACAGTGACGACCAGATTGAAAAAACAGCAACAATAAATTGCTTCGCTGCTAAACTCCGCGCAGCGCTCGTCTTGTTCTACTGTGCTCTGCAACTTTTCCTACCCTATTCTCATTTCATCACGAAAGGCTATAATAATTGGACCGAAGGCCTCTATGGCTATTCGTGGAACATGATGGTACACACGTACGACACAGTGCTAACCTCGGTGAAACTTGTCGACAATTCCAACGGTGAAGTACACTACTTGGATCCATATGCCTTTACAGAGTACGATCGTTGGACCAAACATGCCGATATGGCCTTACAATATGCTAAGTGTATTGAGGCGAATATACGCGACGATTATGCGCGCAATCCACAAGCGAGTCCACTGAGTTCGACAAATATTTCGATATATTTTGATATTTGGTGCTCAATGAATGGACGCTTTCAACAGCGCGTCTATGATCCGCGTGTCGACCTCTTAAAGGCCGAGTGGTCACCATTCAAGCCTACCAGTTGGTCATTGCCACTGTTGAATGAACTGAATTATATGCGTCCGAAATTGAAGTTGATGACCGATGAGGTAATGGCTTGGAGTAATTACTCGGATGTCATATTTGTTGCCGACTTTCCGGGACTAACATTGGATAACTATATTTCGACTGACTTGACAAATGTGACGCTAACTATTTTGGCTGGTAATGTGCGCTATAAGAGTGACGATGAGGATGAAGCTTACTTTCTGACGGCGGGCAAAAGTTTTGGACTCCAAAGTGGTGAGACGCATCATATTACAACGATCGGGTTGAAGCCATCTTCATATCTCTATACATTTATGGTGAGTATGTACACGATTATATAACAAGGCTTCGGACACCTTTGCTAAATGTCGAACCTTTTTCTCCTGAACTGCGATGGTCGACTGCGGTAAGAACGCGGATTTTTCCACAAGATTGAATCATAAGAAAAAGGGTGATAGTGAAGTGAAATTGAAGGGGCCTACACATTAGTGTTTTAGTTTAAAATGTCGAGTTCATGCCTGAATGTAACAATTGTTTACTCTGGTACGAGAGAAATCGAACTCTTCTTCTATAACGAATAGACAACTGTGGTTCCAAAGATAGTGAAGGCCTCGGCATGTTGTCAGTGTATTTTATGATTTTTGACCAGATGGTTCTGCGGTGCGTTTCTCCCATAAGAAACTTACACTTCTTCCATTACAGCAAACATGTCTGACTGGAATTGTGATTAGCCAAATAGATACAAAATTGAGGCCTTTCACTGCAACCTATGGTCTATTTTACCCTCTCCTATATCACATATGGTAATAAAAGTCCAGCATTCTGAACAATTCCTGGAGCTTCCTGGGCGCAGATGAGATTATGTGATCCCTGTCCACGTAGATGGAACCTAGGGCCTTGAGTTTGCTTATACAAATCAGGTATTCTGGAGTTTCCTGTTCCATTTCGCAAAGCCTGCAGTTTGCGCAAGTAACTATGCCCATGTTGGACAGGTGCTTCCTGAACCTGCAGTGCTCTGTGTAGAGTGCGATAAGGAGGTGGAATTTGTCTCAAGGAACGTTGAACATTTCTTTAAAGCTAACAAAGTTGTACCCTCCCAGTAGTAGCTTAGTGTTGCACACTCCTGCTGCCTGCTGCCAGTGCCGTTCTCTCCTCACTCTCTCCTCCGTGCGGAGTAACTTCTTTATAATTCAATGCATGGTTCTGGCCCTATCATCCTGGACGCTGCCGCAGAGCGTAACGCCATCCCTTTGAAGAAGGGTCAGTGGTGTGTATTCCCCTATGGCCTTCGTTTGTTGAGACGACATTATCTTCCCTTTGTCTGCTGCCATGAGCAGCATAGTATGTTTTGCTAGCTGTTTGATCACTAGATGCAGCGCTGTGAGCTCCAGCATGACTTCAATTGCTGCGGTTGGGCAAGTGGAGATTGCCCACGAAGCGCAGACATAGATGAGCCTTTGCAGCTTCGATAGTTAAAGCCCTACCGAAGTCTGTGTTGCCTTAGATGCCCAAGCAACCGATCCATAAGTGACAGTAGGTTTTACGATCATGGTATATAGCCATCTGATGATACCTGGCTTGCAGCCCCAGGATCTGCCGGCTAGGCGTCTGCATATCATGAGTGCCTTGGTGCCTTTAGACAGTGTTAATTCCACGTGCCTATTCTACCGTAAGGTTGAGTCTAACGTGGGACCAAAGATTTTAACCTCTTTAGATACCTCCAACCCGAAAGAGATCTTCGTTTTGTGAATGGGACGACGGTTGTTTAGGACGGGTTGTTGTTGTTGTTGTTGTAGCGGCAGAAGTCTGCCGAGTTGACAGTCCTTGGCCGGATAAAAATCCGGGTCCGTTCCGGTTGCGTAGACCCGACTGTCGTGGGAACGGGTTGCATACCTTGTTGCAAAAGATCTAGAAAGTTACCGTCCGCCCCTGGTGACTTATAATTCGATAGTTCGAGAAGGAGGCCAGTGCCAACTTGATTGATTCTGTAGTAAATAGATTCCTTGCAGTCATCCAATCCGAGCGATCTGGCCTATGTGTGATCATTGGTGGATAGCGTAGCCGCTATCTCTTAATTCGCTGAACCATATCAATGTCGTCTTATATCTCGTACAGCTCATCGTTTCATCGACTGCGGTATTCGCCGTTGCCAAAGCCCAAAGGACCATAAATCTTCCGCAGAACCTTTCTTTCGAAAACTCATAAGATCCACTCAACAGATGTTGTCATCGTCCATGCCTCTGCATCGTATAGTAGGACGGGGATGATGAGTGACTTGTAGAGTTTGGTCTTTGTTCGTCGAGTGGGGAAGTAGCAACTGTTGGCAAGAGTTATTCTGCATTGGATTTCGAGGTTGAGGTTGTTGTTGGTGTTAATGCTGGTTTCAAGATAAACGAAGATATCTACGACTTCGAAGTTACATCTTTTTGCTTAGAACGAGTAAAATCGAGTGAAAACTCGCCCTACAGGTAGATCTCATATAACTAACAAGCCTTATGTACCAGAAGGTACTTGCTCGGCTTTAATTCTTGAAAGTTGTAAGAGGATGAGATCTTCGGTTGCACCCGCGCTTAGCGCTTCCTTACATGTTATTTATATTCTAGTCAATGCCATTGGCACAGATTTTAAAACCGTAATACCACCCAAAAGTAGTTGACAGTAATTCAACCGAAACTTGAGTTGATATCGCTAACAACAAATTTCGAAATTTCAAGCAAAGTGTAATTGGGCCTTAGACATTGAACATTTATATTTACACTACATAAATAACAGTTTTCGAAATACTTGTATTTCATAAGCGGCATTCCGGTCAACTAATGCTGCTATTTTATATTGAAAAAGTAAAAGAAACTTATTTGAATTTTTTTCTTCGCAGAACAAAACAATGATCGATAATGCAACGCCTGCCACCGAAAATATCAATCAAAAGCCCAAGAAGCCGCTGTTGCCGCTTTGGGATGAATTTAGGAACCGCATAAAGAATTACAAAGAATTTATGAAACACATGGCCAATTGTGTGTTGTATTTGTTGTATGACGTGCCAATACCAATGGAAGTGCGTGAGCGAAACTAAACGCCGCCAACCGTAGCTGTCTTTCTCGCAACTATCGTAAACTTAGTACTTAGTATTCGAAAACTACTAGCATTTTAAAGTGAAATGTTCGAAATCGTGTGATAAATGGATAATAACGTTATTAAATTGTATACAGATTTTAAATAAACTTTATTACAGAATAAAAATACATTTAAAACATTGTTGTTGCTTTCTTAAATGTACATATTTATTTGCATATTTCACTATTCACAATACAGCTGTGTGTGTGTCTGTGTGATGGTTTACATATTCATAGGAACCCTTTTCAACAAATATGTATTTATATACACTGTTATGTGTCAAGACTATGTTCACTAGTGTCTGTCTGACTGTCTGTTAGCAACTGCCTCCACTTTTCACCTTAAAACGACTGCAGTATATAATGGGTTATCAAAAAAGTCTTGCGGTATTTTTTATTGAATTTTTTTTTATTGAAATTGAAATGAATTTTTGATGACTCATGCCCAGCTCTTGACCGATGCTACGGCTGCTACTATGCCGGTCAGGCTTTCCGCAGCGTGGCGCATCTTCGACCAACCATCGTTGTGCGTTGGAAATGGAAACCTCCACTTTTCACCTTAAAACGACGCTATAACAACGACTTAAAAGAAACGACAATCAATCAAACACATGTTATCGCGTGAAATGTATATAAGACCCGATACGAATATACATACATACGCAAGACGTACATATGTATATACATGCAACTCATGTTATATTCGTATATATAAATTATGTGTGTTTCATAGCTATGATCAAAACAAATCCGGCAGTTAAATTGCTGTCAACATATCCCCGTGCTAATCGTGTGCAAAACTTTAACTAAGAACAACGTCGAATGCTTAAACAATGGCAATGAAAGTAACTACGTTTGAGTGTACATATATGTTTGGAGGTTAGGTTTTTGACTTTTACTACGCTTGTTTGCTTAAAACATACATACACATGTATATAACCAGTACATACTGAGAATGAATCATTCAATAGCTTCTATGTAAATCAACAATAATTAAATTACATGACACTAAAACTGCCCAATGACAGTCGGCGGTGTGTTTGTATTTGTCTCTAGGTGTGAGTGTGTGTGTGTGTTTGTTTGTTTGGGTGAATAATGCAACGTTTAGGCATTGCTGGCGCGCACAAGCGCCTCCGGTCAGTATTGTTGTGTTTGCGTCTCCCAGAGACGCGCATAGAGACCGTTCTTCTTGAGGAGTTCCGCGTGTGTGCCACGTTCACCCACACGCCCATTCTCCAGCACGAAAATCTCGTCGGCATCCATGACGGTGGAGAGTCGATGTGCTATGCAGATGCTGGTGCGATTGGCAGTGGCGCGTGAAAGCGCTTGCAGTATGTTCTTGAAAGAGAGCGCAATTAAAAAAATTGTTGCGATATTTAAACAACTAAACGCATACTTGCTCCGTAATCGAGTCCAGACTACTCGTTGCCTCGTCGAATATGAGAATTGGCGAGTTTTTGAGTATGGCGCGTGCAATGGCCACGCGTTGTTTCTCACCGCCCGACAGCTTGAGGCCGCGTTCGCCGACTTCTGTTTCGTATCGCTTCGGCCAGCGCATGATGGAGTCATGCAGATCCGCCATACGTGCAGCATTCTCCACATCTTCTTGCGATTTATTCAAGTTTCCGTAGTGAATGTTGTGTTGTATGGTGTCGTGGAAAAGTACCGAATCCTGAAATATGAAAAATGAACGGATTCCAATTATTTTTGAAAAAATGAGTATTATTTCTCATAATATCTGACACAATATCTGCATTATTTCGATTCAAAATGGCGTTGTATGGGCAGTAGGCGTGTAGTGATCCGACTGTGGCCATTTGGAAACCGTTCTAAGGGGTTTTACGAGTATGTTTGCACTACTAGTGTGTGTCCTTCGGGGACTCGTTGTACTCTGGACATATATTTGATATGTCAGGGTTGATTATGGATAAGTAGGAGTTTAACCTGCTACAGTATCCAGAACGAAGTTTCTCGCGGCAACTCGAGCTCTTCGTCTGCAAAGGACTTGACTCCAAGTAAGCCATTCACTGAAAGGGAGTCGGTGAAGATGTTGATGGCTTCACTGTGAATGGCGGTCAGTGCATGTCTGAAGTTTGTTTCGTCCGAAGTCTGGTCGGCGTTTTGTTTTATGTCGTCGACGTAGTTGAGGAAGAACCTCTTGATGCTCATAGGAGGCGGCGTAGTTAAGGAGGGGCCAGCCGATTGCCTTGTATGTTACCAACAACATTCCATTGGCTTTTCCCCATGTGCTGCCTGCTAGCGACTTGAGGATTTTGTTGCAGCTCTCTATTTTGACAATAATGGCGGTCGTGTGAGGGGTGAAGGAGCACAGACTGTCGAATGTCAAGTGCCTTCACTACTGGGAAGAAAAGAGCTATCGGACGATAGGACTCTTCCGATTTTCCACACATCGAGTAATTGAAGGCTGGTTAGCCGACGGGTAACACATAGTTTGGCTTTGTCTACCGAGGGGTACAGTGTAATTTGCCGGCTAACATAGTAGACCCATATTTCGACTTTGGATCATCAATATATCTCAGTCTTTATTGAAGTTATCAGTTATACGTGCGGACGGACAGAAAGATACACAGACAGATATGAATTCGTTTTATATCATATTCTCACTGATATGCACAACCCTATATCTATCTGGGTTAGCTCTAAGTGTTATAAACAACCGTTAGTTGAACAAACTTTAATATCTGACTATCTGACTAAATTTTGGGGAATCATAAGAACGAATATATATGAAGATGTAGCGTGTTTATAGTCTTACCTGCGGCACAACAGCAATGGCGTGTCGCAAACTGTCTAAATCCACTTCACTGGTATCCTGTCCGTTAATGAAAATTTTGCCCGCATTGGGTTCGAAGAAGCGAAACAGCAAACGCACCATCGACGATTTTCCCGAACCCGAACCACCAACGAAAGCGATTGTCTTGCCAGCTGGTATGGTGAAGGACAAATCTTTGAAGATAGGTTTACCCGGTTCATACTCAAAGCTGACATTTCTGAATTCGATAGATGCATTGTCATAACCAACAGCCAGAGGTGGTGCATGCGGCGCCGAAGCAATACGTGCATCGACATTCATAAGCGTAAACATTGATTGCATGTCAAGTAGAGCTTGACGCACCTCGCGATATACGCTGCCAAGAAAACCCAAGGGGATGGAAAGTTGGAATAGTAAACCGTTAACCATCACCAAATCACCAACGGTCATATTGCCTTTGGATATCTCGTTGGCGGCCAGCAACATGATTATACTCAGCGCCGAACTGAAAATGGCATTTTGGCCGAAATTCAACATGGCCAAACTGGTGCTCGTCTTCAAACTGGCCACCTCATATTTCTTCAGCACTTCATTGTAGCGGCCGGCTTCGAACTTTTCATTATTGAAATACTTGACAGTTTCGTAGTTGATCAGCGAATCGACAGCTTTATTGCTCGCTTCATTTTCTGCCTGATTCATATAGATGCGGAACTTGGTGCGCCACTGCGTAACGGCTAACGTGAAAGCGGCATACACGCCAACACAACCCATCGAAACGCCGGCGAAGGCTAAGCCGCACTGTAAAAAAAAGATATGCTCAAAATATAACTGTGAAAATATGTATCTATAAAGCTACTCTACTTTACCTTAGTGCCCAAGATGGAGGACACCAGCGCCAGTTCGAATATGGTTGGCACTATATTGAAAACCATTGCGCTGAGCACAAAGTTTATGCCACGGGAACCGCGATCGATGGTCTGAAAAAATCACAAATACTCTTACACACACTCCAGGATAGGTTAGACAACAGCGCTGCAGGGCTTACCTTAGATAAGGCGCCCGTCTGCTTATTCAAATGGAATGCCAAATCCAAATTATGCAAATGTAGAAACACATTTGAGGCGATCTTCCGAATGGAATGGTGTGCCACCCGCGCGAAGACGGCATTCCGCAGTTCGTTGAAAGCGGCAGCGCTGGCGCGTGCAACGCCATCTAAAAGTAAGCGGTATTTATTTAGTTGTTTTTTTTTTTTTAAAGCTAAAGAGTGTTGTTTTACATCCAAGCAGCATAGCTGTGGCTACAGACAACACCGTGTCCGGCGCTGTGTCCATATTCAGCGTGTTCATCGTGTTCAGCGTATCGACGGCAGCCTTAAACAGGAACGGCACACAAACGGTCAGCATTTTGGAACCGACCAGCAGACTTAGAGATATAACCACACTGCAGGAGAAAAGTAAGCAACAAAAAGTGAAGTTAATTAAAATAATTTTGAATTTCCTTCATATTTCGTACCGTTTCCGCACGAGCGCATCCTCTTTGGGCCAGATGTAGTGCATCATGGCGCGCAACATATCTTGTGACGTCACTTCCGGCGCGTCGAGTTTGCCCAGCGCACTGCCCGCATCAGTGCCGCCTAAATGAATATGACAATTTCGTAGTGGTAGCCGCTGTGCTGTTGTTGTCGGACCTGTGGGTAATTACTAGATTCAAAAGTAAGACCCCAACAAGGTCACACAACAACAGTAAGCGTTTGATTGATGATTAATGACAACTAAAGGGAAAAATGTTAGCACGGTTAGCTGAACAAAAATTAGTTAAATCAGCATGTATATACAATAAACATAAAAAAATATTGCATAAATTTATTATTTAAAAAGGTTAGAAAAAAGTAAGGTTATAATTAAAAGGGCAGGATTAATATGATTAGTAGAACTCGGATTCATATGCAAGTGCGTAGTTTTATTTAATATTACATCAAATCTGAAACTTATTGTAGAAGAACATAAATTTATTTATCCCGTTATGTCTTAGAAATTTAGAAAAATAAAAATAAAAAAAGGATTTTTAGAAAAAAAAATTAAATTATAAAAATTGAAAATTGGTTATGCTTAACCATTTTAACAACAAATGCTAGTACCGTTACCTATTAATTATTGTTTACCTAGAACTTTTCCTTTAGCAAATTTTTAACTTTCATATGCATACTTCTTCAATATTTTTGCGCATTCAATTTGCATAAAAATCCGAGCTTCTATAAAATGAAAAGTGCATAAACTGAACTGTCATTAATAAATGTATGTATAAGAATTCGTACGGTAACAGCAGGAAAAAAGGAAATTAAGCAGAAAAACAAGCGATTAGTTGACATTTAATTGGCGCCATTGTCAAAATTTGTATACCCTTGCAACTTGTTGCTACAGAGTTAATAATTTTATTCACCTAACGGTTGTTGAAACTAATACATCATATATGTACATATCAATAATCAGAATGACGAGACGAGTTGATATTCCAATGGACTGTCTGTCTGTATACATATACGGTTCCGTTTAAAACTGATAAAAACGCGTCAAATAAATAAATAAATACTCTAAAGGCCTACAATTAGAAGATCTGTGATGATGCAAGAGGATTTCATGGTAACCGGGGTCGAAAACAGTCATGTCAAGGTGAAAAGTCATATCTGAAGACCTACTCAACCGATATCCACCAAATTTAGAATATAATGTCACCTTGACATTGCTATGTTCCAGTGCGAAAATAAACGAAATTGGACTACAACCACGCCTACTTCCCCTATAATCCAATTTTAAATTCCATCTGATTCTTTCACTTTCCAGAATGCAAATCAAGCAACAATGAATATCAGGATAAAACTTTTCCCGAAAACTTCTCCGGGACCCCATATAACTTATAAAGCTTGTGCTCCTGAAGGTATTAAGCCGGCTTTGACCCTGGCAAGTTGCAAGAGTATAAAATGTTCGGTTGCGCCCGAACTTAGCACTTTCTTACTTGTCTTATTTAATTTTAGCTGGTGCTCATTCAAAACAATATAAAAACGGCATGATAACTTTTCAAAACGAATGTTCAAATATTTTTCATAAAAAAAAAACAAAAAACATGAAAGAATGTGCTAAGGACTGCAACGACATGCTCGTCCATTCCTCATACTCAGTGATAATCGAAGGCGTCACGTGGTACCTGAGTCGTATTTACAATGTTACCTCTTCCCTATGCTGTTATTTCGTTGATGCGTTCTAACACTGTCTTAACGCGTTTTAGTTACCTTTGGGCACTTTCTTCACCAGCACACCGCCCAGCAATTTATTTCCGGGCGTCGGTGTAAACGGCGTGATTTTCTTCTTTTGCGTTTTTGCAACATCATCATTGTCGGCTACAGACTGGCTGGAATAGAACTGAAATACAGAAATTTGTAATGTAAAATGCTTGAGAAAAACGTAAAAAAAACACAATAAATTGCAATATTAAAAAAATATTTTATTTAAAATCAATATACAGGTTGTATATCTCTCGATTTTAATTTCTACTCTACTTCATATACTATCTAAATATTCTTCAAGGTACCGTATGCACTCTTCCATATAGCTTTTCGCAACCTTTCCGCTTTCGCTCAGTGTGGTGAGTTTTTCGAAATCAGCCAAAAATGTTCTATAAGAGTTTATTTTATAAGACACAAGTGACCGCACTTCATTCTCGACATTAGCCAAACGCTCAGCTGCGCCAAAAGCCACTTGATTAAGCACATTCGGGTATACGCTCTGCTCATGGACCAGTAAATGCAGCACAACACATAAATTGTGCGATGAGCCATCATCCAAGTGCACAAACATTTCATCGTGCAAATTGTGGTGACGTATAAAGGCGAATTTGTTGCGATGCAAAATTAAATTACTGTACGTTTTGTCGTGCTTCAGGAAATCTTCAATATCCGTTAGCGAAAAACTAAAATAATCGTGTCGATTTTGGGTTATAAAAAACCCGTATTCGGTGAGTAGTTTAAAATTCGATAAAGCACCATAACTTATAAACAGTTGTGAACGCGGCGAAATTGCAGAAGTGTTGCTCTCTAGTGTCAGAACGTATTCCAGTTGCTTTTTTGGCCCTGTTGGTAGGAGGTCGGCGCTTGTAGTAACTTCAGCTGAATGATTGAAGAGGTCAAGAAATGGCGCTAATGCCATATTTGGCTCGTCACTGAGTAGCGGTTGAAAGAAGCATTTGTCTGGCTTGAATTGGCGACTGAATACATAAACACTACGTGTGTTGACAGCAAAATAAGCCCACTTGAATGCGTCCAGCGTATAGATTTCATCAAAGTACAGCTGACCGCAATAACTACATTCATTTCTACGAAAAACGCTCTTTAGGTTGGTGTAATTTTCACGAATAAGACGATGTTGTTCAACCGTTTTCTCCAAAATTTCCACAGGCAAACGTTGCAGCTCAGCAATCGGGCAAAAATAAGGTGTGCTAAATTGTTTGGGTATGGTGTTTATGTAAGCGCTAATATGTGAAGCTTCCTCCAAGTGCTTCTCATGTAGTATATAAAGCGCTAATAATGATTGAAACGATATTTTGTGATCTTTGTGGAATTTGGTAATATCAAATTGTGATTTAAAATGTGCGGCTTCTTCAAGAGTCGATATTGTTATCAAACATTTCAGAGGTAGATTTATAAGTGGATCGCCCGTACAGAATTTTTGTTTTTTGGAACAAACACCGCGACCCGTGAATGGAAAATCACGCGCGGTTAACCGGCTGGGATTATGCCACCCAAGCTTGCTCAACTCATATAATAAGGGATTTAAGGAGTCTTCTGGGGCGTTTTGTGTTACACGCATACGTTTATTGCGTTGCCTTGCACGGCCAGTGCGTCCCATGATTTCGTTTACAATACTTGTAAATAGTTAGAACTTATTTTTTATGTGTGTGTCAGCAAACAATGTTCAAATGTAGATTGTTATTGGCTTTATATTTTTTTGTACATAAAATACTTTGTATGTTGATGTTCACGAAGCTTGTTAGTTCTGCAATGAGAAGTAGATAAAAGAGAAATGGTAATTAATTAGACCATTTTCATCTTCGACTAGTAACGTTTAGCTACACGGAAGGCCAAAACAATACAAATTTGAACACTGTTTGCCTGACCACTCCAGGAGCACTTTTTCAAAGTATTAAGCATATGCTGATTCATTATAAGTTCTCTAATAAGATATGTTATGAAATATGTAGAAATGATATCGCCTGATATGGCCTTGAAATTAGCACTTACCAAATGAGCAGGTAATCGACGTTGTCCACGCGCTTTGAATAGACCAGAAGTGGGCCTCACTATACTGTAGAATCGTCTATTTGTTGATGTTATTTGCTGCTGCTTGCTACAAAATCGCGCTAAATGTACTAGTCCAGCCATAATTTAACAGACACACACTCGAATAGGAAATATCTTCTCCCTCCGTCCCAATTTTGATAATAGCCACTCGTTTTCGCAAATTTTCTATCAAATCCTCTTATCAGCTGATTTACTAGGCATTGTTCGATTTACAACCAACATAATGCTGCCATTTTGGAAAAATAAGAAAATATGAGTGAAAATCCGCTGATTTTATTTTTTACACCTTTTATACAGTGATTGTTAACATACGGCAGAGAACGTTTCAGGCAGGTCTACGCAATATCTGAATAACGAAAAGACACGAATTTGATTCGGTCTAGAACCCTAAACTTAGCTACTTTAATCATTTTGAAGATTATTTTTTTCTGTCACAATAACAACGGAGAGTAATGTTGGCAGTAATATATGTACATAATACCTAACAAACAGAATAAGTTTGATGGAATTACAGAAAAACATATTTTAGAAAGTGTGATTATCAAACAACTGATCATCAAGTGCTATGCAACGAGTCTCCGCATGATACTGACCACCTATTTAAGCATGACCCATAAACCCCATATATTTGAAATTTTAGGTCGACATTGTAGAAACAAGACAAATGCTTGGACAAAAAGATGACATCGATGACAACACAAATGACATTTACCATCCCAACGGGGATTGAATTTCCGTTAAAACAACAACAACAACCTAAAATACAAAACCACTCATCATAAAAAAACTCGGAATTGAGCTTTTTATTGATTACGTAATACTATTTTATATGACGTAAAATTACAAAAATTTTAAACTTCAGCCACGAAAAGTATATAAGATAGTACTTCTTCTATATATTTCTCTTCTCCAAGAAATGTTGATGTTACGTTATTTTGCATTTTGGGTAACGATATGCAGAACTTAAATTTTTGCATGTAAGCGCGCTATAATTTTTGGCCAAAGTAAATTATGTGTCATCTGGCAACACTGCATTTTAAGTATGTTCAAAACAAAAGTTTAAATAAATGTACACTAGGCAAAAGTCGAAAAACAAGATAACAGCGTCCATTTTGATAAATTTAGAAATTATACTTCAATTAAGTATTATAAATTAAAGCTGAAACTTCTCCTAACTAAATCAGTAAAAGAAAAAATGGAATCAACAATTAAAACTAAGAAGTGTTCCGTGAAACTTAATCGTATGTCATTTGTTGGTATTACTCCACAAGAAGTACAGGTAAGTTGTGAAATGAAATTTGAATTTTTTTCATGCGCCGAGAAAGAAAACTAAATATACATTTATATTTTTGAGCTTTTGGCATACAGTTTACACGTATTTTACATTAGAAAATTTTGAAATATGCATCTAGTGGTTGTGTATATCTGTGATCCATTCGTATGAATCTATTTTACAAAGCTGAAAATTACTCAAAAAATTAATAAGTGCTTTTTTTCTATTTAGGAACAAATCTTGGATCAGCGAATACGCCGCTGTGCTGTGCGTATTCAACGCTGCTCTGACACTACGAACTTTAGTAAAATATCCGCAGATAGTTCCACCAATAAAGATACCAAAATGCGACGTTGCTGCATTCGTTTGCCAAGGATTAATTTAGTTCGCAGTGATATATCGTCTCGATCTGGCTCCGTAACCAGTGCCAGAATTCTTTCTGAATCAGGTTAGTAAATATGGGCTATAGATGTAGAAAATAAAATCTGATAATATACTCTAATTTCAGAGCTGGATGATCCGGAAATTGCTAACCATTAAAACCATCATACATACCAAATACATTCGCAAACGTATATTGACATTTATTATTGTTTCAATTCACTTAATATATTATTAATGTAACTCATTTTTATATGCTGATTTAATATGGAAATATAATATTAAATATAGGGATACAACTTGTAAAATAATGATTTACTATATTGTGCGTTTTTATTTTACTTTTTAACACTCTATAAACAGTCTACGATTTGCTCGAAATATCAAAGTATTGTTTAAGGCAGTTATAACAAGATAACACGTATGTTGACGTATTTAAAGGAGCGATTGGCCCATCAACTATTTTGCTCATAGTTCCAGAAGTACATTGATCAATTACAATAATATATTAGGTTGTCAAAAAAGTCTTGCGGTATTTTTATTGAATTTTCAATTGTTCATAAAATTGGTTACAATAATGCGGTTCAAGTCAAATATGCGCCGTTTTGTTCGATGACGCGTTCCCAACGAGATGCCAACTTCATAATGCCCCTCATATAGAAGCTCGCTTCCCTATTGGCAAAAAACTCGGAGAGCCAATTTTCACAGGACTCTCTTGTGGCCAACTTCAGACTACCAAGCGCGTTCGCCATGGACAGAAACAGGTGGTAATCACTTGGTGCGAGATCCGGACTATACGGTGGATGCAAAAGAACCTCCCATCCGAACTCCCGGAGCTTCTGGCGCGTCACTAAAGATGTGTGTGGCCTGGCGTTGTCCTGATGGAAGACAATTCGGCCTGTGTTGATCAAAGATGGCCTCTTCTGCATGAGTGCTGCCTTCAAGCGATCCAGTTGTTGGCAGTACAGGTCCGAATTGAGCGTTTGGCCATAGGGGAGCAGCTCATAGTGGATTATTCCCTGCCAATCCCACCAAACACACAGAAGAGCCTTCCTGGCCGTCAATCTAGGCTTGGCCACCGTCTGGGCCGCTTCACCGCTTTTCGACCACGACCGTTTGCGCCTTACGTTATCGTAAGTGACCCACTTTTCATCGCCAATCACCATACGCTTCAAAAACGGGTCGATTTTGTTGCGATTCAGAAGCGATTCGCATGCGTCGATACGGTCAAAGATGTTTTTTTGCGTCAATTCGTGTGGCACCCATACATCGAGCTTCTTAGTGACCCCAAGCTTCTTCAAATGGTTTATAACGGTTTGATGACTCATGCCCAGCTCTTGACCGATGCTACGGCTGCTACTATGCCGGTCTCTTTCGACCAATTCAGCGATTTTATCGCAATTTTCGACGACAGGCCTTCCGGAGCGTGGCGCATCTTCGACCACCTCTACACCAGAACGAAAACGTTGAAACCATAGTTGTGCGGTGGAAATGGAAACTGTATCGGGTCCATAAACTGCACAAATTTTATTGGCGGCTTGAGATGCATTGTTGCCTTTATCGTAGTAGTACTGTAAAATATGCCGTATTTTCCCTTTATCTTGCTCCATGTTTGCGACGCTATAACTCACAACCATTGTATAAACCTTTATACAATGCTCACAACTAGCGTAAATACCGCAAGACTTTTTTGACCTTTTAAATAATGGTTGTTGTTGTGGTTGAAAGGTGGTTGTATCAGCTGTTCCGCCATTGCTCTCAAATTCAAACTTGCCGATGACATTTGACATTACGAAATACTACCATAGATAAATTTTAATGAAATTGAAAACAATACGTAGATTTTTTCATTTTCTAAATAATATTATTTTTCTATAAAAATATTTAACAAAGATGTTTATTGTTCCAAAACATAACACATTTAATAATAATACGGCAACACTACTTTTCAAAGGCTAATCTTCTTCTTCGGTGTTTTACTTTGTTTTACATTTTTCGAGAAGTTGTTAAAGAAATTATCAGTGCTTTAATTCAGTCAAAAAACAATAAAAACTGTAAAGGATAAAACATGAATTGGTACAAAGGTAACATTGCAGAGGCAGTGGCAGAATCAAAGGCCAAAAATGCTATTTTTGTTGTTTATGTCGAAGGTGAGTTAAAAAATTTAGATCCATGGAAAAAAAAATCAGCTGTGATTGAACACGTCATTTCTGTAGTGATTTATATGTGTAAATTCTATATTTTAATAATTCTGATATCTTGCTTCTAAAGGTAAAGATGAATCAACACAAAAACTTTCAAACTTTATTAATGCTCAGAAAATTCGAGAAAAATTGGAATCTGATGATTTTGTCGCCATAAAAATCGAAAGTGATAGCCAAGCGTACATGCAGTTTGCAACAATATGTAAGTGCAAATTATGAAACCTGCTATTACATACATATGTATATGTCTTTTAATTATCCCTTTGCAATCTTTTAGATCAAGTAGTTCCGGTACCATCAATTTTCTTCATTGGCAAGACTGGTACTCCGCTCGAAATAGGCACTGGCATAATTGCTTCGATTGGTGAACTGGAAGAGAAAATTAATAAAGTACTTACATTGTCCGGTCATAGCACACCCTCTACCCAGTCATCGGCTACTTTCATTACGGCCGAGCAAAATGCCGCTGCTTCTAAATTGACTGCCCAAAAAGAGTCAAAGGACACACTTTCAGCAGACAAGACTCCCCCCTCCACAAGCAAGTCAACAACAGAAAGAGTTTCTGCCGTCAAGCCGGATGACCAGACTGAAATTGTTTGTGACGGCGACGTCTGCTACAAGAAACCAAAAGAGCAAAAGGAAGACATTATTCCGGCTGATGAAAAACCTCAATGCTCAACTAATCAGGGAGAGAATCAAAATGAAGTTGACGCAAAAGCACAAATGGAAGAAGCCAGAAAAAAGATGGAAGAACAGAGGAGGAAGCGCATTGAAGAAGAGAAACAACTAGAGAAAGAGCGGGAGTTGAGGCGCCGACGTGAGGGAAAGGAAATGCAAAGTTTACAAGAATGGCAACGCGGACAAGAATTGAAAGAACTAAAGGTTTGAATAAAATTTTATTTTTTTAATTATATATTATGAAATACAATTTAAAATTGATATTATTTAAGGAAAATATTCGACGTGAAAAACTCGAAGAAATGGCTGCTCGTGAAAGAATACGAGCACAAATTGCTGCTGATCGTGCCGAACGTGCGCAAAAGTTTTCGACGCCTCGTGATGAGTCAGGCGCTGCAACAAGTTCAGAATTGGGAACTAAAAGTGGTGGTGGCTCGATTGTAAACCCAGTTACCCCAGACAGCACTAGAATACAGTTTCGTTTTGCGAGTGGTAGTACCGCTGCACATGTGTTTAATGTCCAAGACACACTTGGCAAATTACGCGAATATGTGCGCACAGACTTACTACCTGGAACCGGTATAAAAGATTTCACTTTAGCTACAACATACCCTAAACGGGAACTTAATATGGAACATGATGAACAATCCCTGACCGAACTTAGTCTTTTTCCTAGTGCTGTTATATTGATCATCGGGAAAGAGAGTACAAGTAGTCCAGCAGCTATCATAGCTCGCTCCGGTGGACTTTTGAATATTTTTACTACGCTGGTGATGGCTATACTTTCTCCAGTTTTTTCTGTTTTTGGATATTTGAAAAATTTTGCTACCGGTGGAGGTCAAAAAAATAACAATGAGTCGGGTGCAAACAAGCGAGCAAATGAGGAAGCTGGAGCACAACATGATGCGTAAGCGTAAGCTATAATTTAACGCTTACACATAATAACATATGCATATTTTATATTTCAGTGCAAAACGTCGTAATATGGAACGATTTGGAGGTGGTGTTGCTACCGGATCGATATTGGGTAATAATGCAAGCAGCTCGGACGATACCGAAAAAGGCGAATCGAAACCTTATCGTCGTTATGGTAGCTCAAATATTCATCGCTTGACAGATCACAAGGATTCAGATGATGAAAATGCCACCTGGAATGGGAATTCCACGCAGCAGCAGTAGTTAGTTTAACGTAACGTAGACTAGAATATAACTCATAATTTAAAAATACATATACATAGTTTCCTTTCAAATAAAATTTAAAGGCAAAGAATACGATTTAATAGTTACATATTTGTATCATCGATTTAGTTTTAGTTACACAGTGTCAACTGTTTTGTTTAATGTAGATGTAAGTGTTTTGAATCGATTTTGTATACTATTATCGTTAATTCGAAAATTTGGAAGATTTCAACAAAACATTTTTAAAACGGTCTGGCAACGCACTTTATCAATTATTTAGCTCTGAAATAATTTCCAGCTGTCATGCCAAATGCAACTCTGTATGCGCTGATTAGAAAAAAACTGGAATTTTTGACATTTCCATCAAACAAGTTTGAGCACATCTACAACATGTGTTTGAGTTTTCCAAGGTATCGCAACGTGTTCGCTCGTTGCTCAATTCTCTACGCTTGTGGATAATCAAAAAGGGTGGCTGCAATCGTAAAAAAAACGGCAAGTGATTCGGTTGATAGCGCGGCGTGTAGCAAATTTCCACATAAATTTGTGTACTTATTTTTCTGCAAAAGGCAAACAAAAGCAGTTCACTTGTAAAATCAATTAGTTTTTACAAATACGCAGAAAACGTATTGCAACAAATTTTTATTTTACGAAGTGGAAACATAAAGAGTCGCATATACAGTGCATACAGATTACAACAAAAAAATTTCATAAATTCTCAAGCAAATGAAAAAGGTGGTGTAAATGTAAAGTGAAAAAATATAACAAAAAGCAACAAAGTAAAAGCAGTGAAGATTTTGTATGTGGCTGGTTTCTCCAATGCTTTCTGCCCCCTTACCTTTTATTGGTGTTTGTAAAATAGTTGTCGATACTAATGTGGTATAAATTATTAATACTAATATGCTAACAAATTAACTTACGAGTCAATCTTGCGGAAATAAATATTGATAAAGCGTGTGAAAAAGTGAAGTGAACAGACGAAACGGTAAAATTGTTTATTCGTAAATAAAAAAATATAAGAAACCTCAAACGCATACAAAACAGTAAGCCGAAAAAAATATATAGCGGTAGAACAAAACAGTGAATATGCGCTAGTGGAACGTGTCTATTACTGCTGTTGCTATCACGAATAATTTTTGCTTACCTGCATGCCGTCAAACAACTGCCCCTAACTTTTTTTAAATAGACGTGTTTATTTAGTTGCCGTACCTTGAAACTTGGAACGCTTGTCACACATCTTAAACACCACAATATTCTCAATTCCAAACATACTATTATATATTGGATATATGCTTAATGAGCTTGAATAACTGCAAAAAAGTGAAAAAATAGCTGTAAATATTTAAACTACAAGCATTGTTCCAAATTTCTTTAAGGCGGCTAAAATTTCATCCTGTTAATTATAAATCCGTTCACGAAAAGTTTAAAACCCAATGCAAAAATGCAAGTTTAGTTTTTTAAAGGTAAGCATTTTAGGTTTTTAATTTTTATTTATAGTTGCAGTTTGTGGTCATGTATGCGCTATTATGTAGTTCGTATTAAGATTTAATTTATATATTTTCATTGAACATGATTATAGAAGTACGTTTAGTAATTTAAGACTTCTTGCAAAAAGTGCTGTGGAAAATGGCAACACTGAAAGTAAACAAAACAAAATTCTGTGCTGTGCCATTTGCTTTTTGTTTTTCCTTAATTTTGTAAGCGAGGTTGTAAGGGCGTTACAAAGTCGGTACCACAGTACATATAAGAATGACATTTAGAATTAATTTGTGTTATGAGTTATACTTTGTGTACACATGAGAATGTAGATGGTTACAAATATTGTTATAATCTTTTCATTGTTTAGTGCCTAACATTAATTTATTGTTTTTGTTTTTTTTCACAGCTTTTAATCGGCGTTTAATAAAATTTGGAAACGTTATCACTCTACGTTCAATAAATACGTAGAAATATTCTCATGCTCTTAAATAAAATCTTATAAAAATAGACAGTGTAATTTAGAAGTGTATATTCGTGTAAATGTCAGTTTAAAAGTGTTGTAAAATATATATTAAAAATATCAATTTAAAGAAAAGTAGTAATTGCAAGTATTGCAATTGTAAATAATAAGTAATACGAAAAGAAAGCAAAAATTTCATTCAAATAAATAATAATTGAAAGTTAATAAATTAAGAATCAAGTTAAAATATTTGAGCAACCAGTTCTCGGTTCGTGCGTGTTTACTTTTACTGTTGTTTTGTGAAATTTTAATTCTTTTGTATGGCAAATTGTTGAATGGCGGCCACTGTTGGCCCCAAAAGGCACACCGTGAACGGAATAAGAGCCAATCTCAATCCCAATCCCAATCATAGTCATAATCACAACAACAGCGGTCATTTAAATAGTCATCAAAGCAGTACAAACGCCAACGTCAACAACTGCTTTAGCAATACCTCCAATTCTCAACAATTTGGTCATAGAGCAGCAGTGCCCGTTGTTGCTGTTGCTCCTACGTCGCGTTCTCGTCCGCGTATTTCAATGAGCGTATCAATGTCACTAGTACAGGGAGGAGCTGCTGGCGGTGCCCCACAAGGTGCCATTTTAGCTGCTGCAGCACCATATTATCAACCGCCAGCTGTGCCACAGGATGTACAGCCGGATCGTCCCATTGGCTATGGCGCCTTCGGAGTAGTATGGTAAGTGAGAAACCAAATCGATTGCTTACTACTTTACTTTATTTTAAATAAAATGAAACAATGAAAGCTAGCTAAAAGCTGTCCGTGACATCTGCTGCAAATAATATTCTGTTTTGGGTTGCATTCGTTATTGTAGTCATTCCAAATATGGCATTACAACAATGCTTTCACGTTATCACCACCATAAAAGCGGAAGAAAATAAGCTACCACCAATTTTATCAGACGCAGTAGTGTTAATGTTGAAATAACTACAACCATAGTAAAGGGCTAACAAAAGTTCGGTGTGTTGCGTACATAATGACGCTTTCCCAAAGTGAAACAATTAAGGCTGCCGTGCTTATTGATCAAGATGTATCATAATGGAAATACAGCAATGCACTTTTTACCTTCATATACACCAGGTTCACACATATTTATGGATGTTTATATACAATCACTTCGGAAACTCACAGTGCAGCGTGACCTAAGCGTTCAACGACAACTGCTGAGTAGCTCATTTTGATTTGTACGAATCTCTAAAATTACATTTTATCTATGTACACACGTAACACGTACCTATGCATGTATGTATGTACATATGTACGTAAGCAGTATGTGTGCACCACCACCGGCAAGGCATACATTGCAGTGGTTTGTGAAGTAAAGGTTCATTGCCTTTTGCAGACGTGGCATACTCGCTTACAAATGGGGTAAAAATCGTCCCGACAATGTTCACTGCAACTTCAAGTATTACAAAGTGTAGTGCTCATAGTAAAACGTCTGTCTGTCTACATATGTATATACATGTGTTTGTATATAGTTAAATGTAGGAATGCTTTGTAAGTAGAACTGTGCTGCTACCCCTCATTTCAGCTGCCGCCTGTGTTGTTGTTGCTCTTGTAACTGCTGCTTTGACGTTTACAACACACACAGTACACGCCGCAGCCGCCCTTCTCCCATTACCTTCCTGCACCGAGGGTTGCTTACATTAAATATTCTTGCTAAATACCAAATAACTACTTGGCTGTTCCTCACATCGGAAATTGTTTGTAAAAATTTTATTTTTATGAATTTTAATCAACTGCAATACGGATTTGATTCGCCTAAAGTTGTTGCTGCTGCTGCTGCTGTTACAAGCTGGCGAATATTTTCCCATTTAATGTTGCTGTAATTATGCTTTGCTTGTGCGCTTTGTTGTTCAACGAGAATACAAATTATGATGTCGTATTTTCGCTGTCGCTGGTTCTGCGGGCTAATGAAAACAGCTGTAAAAATATGTACATACATAAATATATGCAAAAATCTTACTATATTTAAATATTATCGCTTATATTTTTTCTCTAATTACGATTAAGCAACGTTTTTAAAGTAGCGTGGCAAACGAGTCCAAATTCGCGTTTTGTGTATGCTTATGAGCGCGTTGAATTGGAGCATTACAGCCTAACTCTGTAATATCTCTGTTTCTACGACAGTCAGCAGAACGGACCTGGGTTTTTATCCGATCGAGCATTGACAATTCCGCAGAATCCTTTCAAATTACTTCGTTTCAAAAACGACAACAACAACAAACTATGCAATTTTTGTTTTGAAGCAATTTAAACGTCATTTCTGTTAGTTCCTAATGGCACGAAAATTACTACTTTGGCCGGAAAGGCATGCTGAGCTAATAAGGGTACCAAGCTGGCTGTTAGGTCGTCGTCAATTTGGCTCGAACAATATTATAAATGAATGTTTTGAATGTAATTCTTTTATCGAGTTTGTTTTAAACAAACTGAACATCCAAAAACGTGATCTTTACTGAGGTTGTGTCACGTGGTTAATGGTTTAGTTATGTTGCTTTGAGGGTGATTTTGAAAAATTTTATAATATATAAAATATTGTTAGGTATTTTGAAAAGTTTCTTTTATCGAGTTTGTTAAACAATGAAGCCGTAGTTGTATGCGTATTTAGAGGAGAATTTTAGCTTCTTATTAGTCATAAATGGTTACATATGTATGTACATATGTGATTCTCGAAACAGTTAATAACGGTTTTTACTTAGTTAGGACTTGTTGTTGTTGTTATGGTGGTGGCATAAAACGTTTCGCATATATTCTAGGAGCATGTTGTCAATGTTTCAGACTTTGTCCTGTTAAAAATCCAGGTTCACACAGATTACGCAAAACTGAACTATAGAAGTACCGTTAGAAAACATCATTGAAGTCATTTGGAGAAATGCTGCCGAGTTAACTATCTTTGGTCCGATAAAAATTCGGAAGCATTTTGGTTATGGTAACCAGTCTGTCGTGATTTCCAATCAAGAGTAACTGTTTTCAAAAAATAATGTTCTTTAATGCTTGATAATGTTGTTTTACTGACAGAAAACATTCCCATACCGTTCCCACGACTGTCGGCTCTACATGACCGGGATGGAAACGGATTTTTATCCGGGCAAAGACTGTCAATTCGGAAGAATTCTGTCGCTACAACAACAACACCATTCCTTTTTTTTTGAAATGCAGATGAGTTGGCAACCCTTTTTTGTATGAAATTCGGATCTTTAGTAACCATTCTGTCTCAGGAATGTCTCTTTAATGCATATTTGTAGTTGTTTAAGCCTTCTGATTGTCGAAAATATCTTGTTGCTATTTGAAATTCTGGTAACTCCACTATTTAGAAAGAGAACTTACTGATGATATTCATCATGTTGGGATCTTTCAGTAACCTTTTGTTGGGAAAGTGAACTAACTGCTGGTACCCATCAATTTTATATCTCTCGTTAACTTGGAATAATTATTTCCCGTCATTATATTCAAAATAAAACATTAATCAATAAAAACCAAAAATTCATTGAACTTACGTAAGAAAAACTCAAGGGTACTCCTGCCTATACCATTCATTCTCTTATCTCTTAAAGGGTTCGTAAGGAATGTAATTATAATTTAATCTTATAACTAATCTTAAAGTCCACAATTATCATGTAGTTTTTATTTTTTATGTAAAAAAAAAAATAAGTCCCCACAAAAACACTTCAGCTTCAAGTTGTCTACAGCGAATAAAATTCACAACTACATACACACGCACATACAGGCGCGCTTAAAAATACAAGTCATGCATAATTTTTCGTGTCTTTGTTGACTTGATCTTAACTTCCACACTTTTTTATGGTTAATTATGGGCCCACTTGTAAGCGCTCGATGCAAACGATAGCATTTAAGTTGTACAATAAATCCTTAAAGCATTTAAAAAACATTAATGCGCAGCTACCATAAAATTACAGCGAAGCAACCCCAAGCCGAACTCAAACCCAACCTAACCTAACCTAAAAAAATAATACCAGAAGTAGAAGTTGAAGTGAAAATCAAGAAACTCAAGTGTCAGCGCCGCAGCGTTTAGAGCAGAATATGCAGATAGGAAAAAATAATAATAAAATAATTAAATGAAAAAAGTTATAAAATTTTCAACCAAGTACTGTGTTTGTATGTATGCGTGCTGTTGCTGCGCGCTGCGACTCCTTTTTAAAGCCCAAATTCAAGAATATACATACTCATTGCTATTCAAGTGTAAAGCGGCATTTCCGGATGCAATCAGACGAAAACTGCTCGGAGTACTCAAATACCGTTCGCTAGCTGACTGCCTGATAGGCTGGTTGTGCGACTAGGAGGATGACGCACACACACACACACATTTGCTCAGGCACGTAAAACGCGCTTAAAAAGGCAACAGCGGCGGTAGAAGTAGCGAAAGGGCAAAGACCAAAGAAATCATAAAAAATAGAAAAATTAGTAAAAATAAAAAAGTCGACTAAGAGCCGCGCAGTAGCGCCGTATGGAGGAACTCCAAAGCTAAAGGAACGTTTGCAGCACGATTCAATTTAAGTTCTGCAGCTTCTTGAATACTGCAGTGGTTGGCTGAGTATGCGATGTCGCAGAGCGCGCCACAAGTAAAACCCTAAAGGCTGTCTTCGAAACAGAAACAAAAAAAAAACAACAACAACACTCACACATACACATTCAACACATTTGTTGCCCAAATCGACAAATGCGATTCCCTAACCGCTGCGACGGCGCCGTCGAATATAGACATTTGAACGCACAAAGCGCGCTTGTTAAAGTAAGCAATAAAGCAGCAGAGGAAAAAGCGGCAACCAACTCGCTTCGGCCGTTCAATAAATGCAGCGAGCACAGCAGGGGAAGTCACTATGTCCCGCAGCAAAGTCAATGCTGATCGCAAAAGGTATTTTGAAATAAAAAGAAGGCAACAAAAAATATGCCCAACGAAAAGCCGAAACCAACAGCAGCAGGGAAAAACACTCAAACAACTGCTCGCGAATGCGCTCACAGCCTTTTCGAGGCGATAAACTGGTAACTTTTTTCTTTATGTAGTGCTGTGAACGGGGGGAAAAGGCAACTAAGGAAATTATTAATAAATCCTGTGCGCGCAAGCGTTCACACGTTGCCACCGGAGAATTGGTTTGTAGACTGTCGGACGTAGACCGAGGCTGACTGGCCGAAAAGCAGCTACACGGCGTTGAGTGCAGTTTCCAAACGTTGTATGAAGGTGTCTGGGCTGCCACGAAAAACGTCGAACAGTAACGTGATTTCGAAGAAAGACGTAGAGCCCGAGTTTATTTGAGATTCATTTGTTTTGTGTAGATTAAACTTATTTTTGAGTATTCTTCGATTATCCCTTTATTCTTGAAGATCCTCTGTTGCCTGGAGTTCATCGCAGTTTAAACTTATTTATGAGTATTCTTCGATTATCCGTCTGTTCTTTAAGATCCGCTGTTGCGTCGCAATTTAGAAGCTTTCGCAGAAATCCGATCAAAGTAAGTTCGGAAAAGAGAGCACATCTCTGACCTCCCGATCCAACGAGGAACTACCAATGCAACTGTTATAAAGAAGTCTATTTAGAGTATTTGTTGTTGTAAGTAAGCGAAAAAGTAATCTTAAAAGAACTGCATGTTTCTGTCGAGCCTTTCAGGTTGAAAGCTACTTTCTAACAGGTTAAAGTCATATTAAAACCGTTCCGAACTAACCCCAAACCTTCAGGTCATTTCATCCGTTCCCACGACGGTCGGCTCTACGTAATCGGAATGGACCCGGATTTTTTTATCCGGTCAAGGACTGTCCACGCGGCAGAATTCTGCCTCTACAACAACAACAGGTCATTTCCTATTATATACAATTAGTACCATTAAGAACTGGTTCCATTTGAACGAGCCCTCCAGTTTCCCAGGCTTTATCTTAGTATCGCAAGTTGTAAGTCTACATTTTCCGATTTTAGGATAAACTTTGACAACTTCTGAAGTCATTGGTTTCCGAGTCTAACTTCTATGATAGCTGAGTTCAAATCACATGTTTCTCTATAATATTCCGTTTACTACTCTACCTCGAGACGTGATTTACTCATATTGACTATTGTTTCTCGCTTAAGGGGGTAGACAGATAGCAGCAGACACAGTAGGTATCGAGACAAGTTTCTGTTGCCCCACCACTAAAAATCATATTGTTGCATCACCTCTAGAGAGCCATTACTACTGCTGCTGCTGTGGCCAACAACAACTCGGCACAGTTAAGATATGTATGCAGACGATGGAGCAGGACCGTACAAACGGAGTTGCTTGAGCTGAGAGGCGCACACGACAGCGCTGCGAATCGAGAGTACACATTCGCAGCAGTGCGAGGAGTTGAGCAGAGTTGCAAATAGAAAAAATTGTTAGTCGATTTAAAGTAAGGTAAAATGTAGTAAAATTTTGTTGGCGAGCAGTGGAGGTAGCGCGCCGTTACTGAGGACAGACAAAGTGGCAGTCACAAGCTAACGAAAAAGAACTGACAGAAAAAGAAAACGAAGACGAAGACGAGAAACGAGAACTGTGCACTCTCGAGCTACCTGCAACTGGTTTTGCATTCTAACGGATGAACGGATGCTTAATGTGCACAGCCTGGCCTGGCAGCGTCAGCGCTACCTGCAGACACACACTTGTGTGCGGGTCCGACGCGGGCTCTGGCACTGGCTCGTACACACACACTTGTGACATCGGCTGAGTGCGGGAACACAGAGCCTGCATATGGACAGTGCTGCAGGGGAGTACCTACACACACACATACAAGTATATACACTCCATAGCCCTCAGTCCTTCTTCCACTGACTGATGTTGGCAGGCCCGGCAAGTGCGTCCACAGCAGCACTCTGTGCGAAACCTTCAGACAATTGAGTTAACACTTTTTCAATTTCCTTGTCATGCCCTCCTTCGCACAAATATTTATTTTTCAATGCTGCAAATAAATAAAAACATGCATAAGACAATAGTTGCCTGGCAGTAAAATCATTTTTCATGACTGCCGAGATCGATTTACTCCACGAATATTTGCTTTCATGGATATATGAGGATATGTACACTTGTCTCTGTGTGTGTGTGTGTGCCTGTAAAGTGCAGCAGCGTTGCATGTGCGCGCGACTTTGGGGAATGGAATCTGCAAGTGCAACTGTGTCAACTTTGCTTTCGCAGCAACAAAAAAAGTACAACTAAACAGAGAACGACAAATAGTACGTTTGCAAAATATTGAATTTGTGTTTGCTCGACTCCGATGTGCGAAGTGTTAAGTCAATTTGACAGCGAGGCGCGCGAAAAGTATGATGAGGCAGCGGAAAGCGGCAGAGTGCCGATTTGCGGCGCACAGGAAGTTGAGTTTTTACAAAACAAACACAGAAAAAAAACAGAAACAGAAAAACACAAATTGCCACAGTTCAGTTATGCGTCGTCGTTTGCAAGTTTCATTTTAGTTTGCTCTAATCGCTTTAGGCGCATTCGCCGCCCAGCTAGCCAATTTAGTTGACCAGGCTGCGACTCCATCCCAGTAATTGGCAGCACAAGAGCTCGAATGGTTGTGAAACCAGTGAGATACTCGTGTGGATATTCCATTATATTAAACACCTTCTTCTTCTTTATTGTCGTAGACACCGCTCACACGGCCAAGTTTACAACAGCGCGCCAGTTGTTCTCCCTTTTCCCTATTTGGCGCCATTTGTAGATTTCGAGTGTAGCCAGGTCCTTCTCCAACGGAGTGGAGGTCTTCGTCTTCCTCTGCTTCCCCCGGCGGGTACTGCGTCGAATACTCCTAGAGCTGGAGTGTTTTCATCCATTCGGACGAAATGACCTAGCTAGCTTAGCCCGATTAAACACCTACTTATCAAAAGTAGACTTACAATACACATGTCAAGTGTCCTGGATGCCACCGCACGACGTTGAGTGCAAACTCGACCACACTAGTCTCTATGGTCGTATTCCGCCCCAACAGCTAGTTTTCGGAATCTTCCGTTAGATGGTCTTGATGAAAACTAATTTGCCCTCACCTCAAATCCTATCGACCAGTTTTTTTTATTATTTAAAAATGAAGTTGTTCAGGTTCATTATTAAATTATCACAAAAACTATCATAAACAAGAAAGAAATGTTAACTTCGGCTTTTAAAAAGATCCTTATTCTGATTTTGATTGGTCACCACTTGACAGCAATATGCTATAGTGGTCCGATCTAAAACTTACCGAACCAAACGAGGTTAGATCTCCGAAAGTACAGCCCTTGGCCGGATAAAACCCGGCTAAATTCCGCTAACGTAGCACTGGCTGTTGTGGGAATTGGTAATACTTGTGCCTGCTTTTACCGGAACCGCCTCCTAGGAGCATCAAGAGGGTTTTCCTCAACTACTACGACATGAAACAAAACGCCGACCAGACTTCGTATGCAACAAACTTCACACATGTACTGACCGCCATTCACGTTGGAGCCATTAACACTTTCACCGACTCCCTCACAGTGAATGGAGTACTTGGAGTCAAATCACCACCAACTGCAGACGAAGAGCTCGAGTTGCCGCGAGAATCGAGAGTCACCTTTGCGTAGCTTTTTTCTGGATACTGTAGTAGGTTAAACTCCTCCGTCGAAACAGCACGTTTCCTGGGCCTACCGTTGGATGACTTCGATGAGAACTTATTCAGTGCTTACCGTCCTAATGAGGACTAGGTAACCGTTACAACAACAACAACAATGTCATAGTGGTCCGATCTGCACTATTTCCTCGCATATTTCGGATATGTCTTACATAATAATAAATGCCAAATTTCTTGAAGATACCTTGTCAAATAAAAAAATATTCCATACAAACACTTGATTCCGATTGTTCAGTTGATGTTCGATATCGGCGTTTCCAACAAATGGGCAGTGCCTTCCTTGCATTCTTCCAAATTTTCAACTTTTTCCCTCTTCCAACTGCATTCGCTTGCTGGGTAACACAGCAGATATTTTTTTCCCAACCGGAGGTTCTTCTTCCAAAGCGATGTCCAGAGTTTATTTTTATATGCGCGCTGGCCCGTTTGGTGAGTTACCGATGTTATTAGCGGTAAGCGCGAGTATGCGACTATGTTGCTTGCACAGCTGAGCCCGAACTCAGCCCGGAGCTGAGCTGGCGGAAAAAGTCGATTGAGCAGCGGCGTTAATCGCCATCACCGGTGTCATCATCCGCACTTTTCCACTTGGCGCATGCAGCCAGCATGTTAAAGATGTTTAGCGCTGGATGCAACAACAAAAGCATCAGCAACAACAAGTGGAAAATGGCAAACAAGCCAACAAACTTAATTGCATGCACACACACACATACGCAGTTATCACATGTGCTTGTTGGTCCAAAAAAGATCAGCTCAGCGAGCATATGGAAAAAATGCCTACAAATCCAATAGAGATACTCCTGAAATATACGCGTACATACGTACATAGCGCGACTGCGGTCCAGCCGTTGGCTCGCCTGCACTCGCTCACTTCAATCGTTTGTTTATTTGTTAATTTTTTCGCTTCTCTTCGCGTTTTGTTTTGTTTTTGTCTGTTTTGCTTGCCTGCGTTGTTTGCCCCGGTCTGGTCGGTCCGACCAGCTCAGCGCAGCAGCACCAGTTTGGCTTACTCGACTGGCTCTTTCAACTGGCAGCGACAACACAGCTGCCAACTGGTGGATGAACTTTGTCTGCGCCGAGGCGAGAGCTCAGCCGGCTCGTTTTAAAAACTTCTAACTGCCCAAGTCATGCGACGTCATCCGTACAACAATTGCGAAGGGAGTGAGTGAGCTGGCAGAGAGCATTAAAACAAATGGAAAAACGAGCAAATGGCCAAAAAAGTGTATGGCACGAAATGTTTGGGAAGAAAAAAGTAAAAATAATACGAACAGGATATCGGCGCAAGCAGGAAAGTTGTGTCGTTTGCACTTTTTTGCTTTTGTTTTTGCCTTTTTTCGAAGGTAGCCAAACGGATGGACCGAAAGCCATACAGATATCGCCACATTTTCGTATGCACGAGTGTTTGTATGCATATGTATGTGTGTGTGTGCATGAGAAGGGGTCAGCACAAAGTGTCGGTGTCGGTGGCATACATACATGATTGTGCGCTTCGGCAATGGGTGTGGATTATCGAGTTAGAAGTACTAAACTAAACTGAACCGAACTCAGCTGAGCTAAGCTCCTCTGCGCTGCTCTGCTTCGTTTCGCCTTGCTTTGGTTGCGGGCGCCGCGGCTGTCGAATGCCGTTTTTCGCACACAATTCAAAGCCATAAAAGCATTGAGGGCTTAACAGACACCCTCATTCCACTGACACACACACACACACACTCGTAAATACATTTATGTACATATGTATGTGTGTAAAGCAGTTATTGAGTTCGGACTGCAGGCAGCGCTTTGCTTTCGTTTCCCTGATTTTTGCCCTCAACGCGTTTGCTACTGTGTGTGAACGGATGTGGGCAGATTAGGTGTATGAAATATTTGATTGTCGTACTTTTTATTGTTGTTGTTGGCACTTTTGGCAATGTGAAATTGTGCGCCCATATCTGTTTGATATGCGATGCTTCCTTGACACCAAATGGTTATATGAGCGAGTGTCTTTGAATAGCATCACCTGCAAATATGAGAACATACAGACATAAGTAATTACATACATACATACATACGTGCCCATATGTTAGTTTATGCATTTATGTATGAGTGGATCGCTGCAAAGATAAGGTGCGCGTATTAAAGATTTGTTAGAAAATGAAATAATAGAAAAATATAAATACATAAAAAAAATTAAATAAATAGAATAATAAAATTTAGTAATCTAATGTATTCAAAATCAAAATATACACACATAACAAAGCAAAAGAAAATAATAGTTATTCTTTAAATTAAATATTTTATTTAAATAATTTTTGTATAGAAAAGAAATTAATAAGAAAATTAGAAATTATTAAAAGAAATTAAAAAAAAAATTAGAAATTATTAAAAGAAATTAAAAAAAAAAAAAATTTTAAAATTAAAAAGAAAATTTAAAAATAAAAAAAAATAAAAAAGAGAAAAGAAGTTAAAAAAGTAATAATAAAAATAATAATAAATAAAAGTAAAAATAATCGCCTTTAAAATAAATACAAATATTTTCGTGTGAAAAAACGTTCAAAAATGATAAAAATTAATTCATTCTTCTTGTTTTTGAAATAAATGTTTATTTTCATATGATATCAAAAAGCTTAAATAATTAAAAAAAAGTAAAAAAATAAATATAAGAGAGATAACCAAATAAAAAATAAAGTTAATATACATACATACATATGTATGTACATAGTAATAAAAAATAAACATTTTTTAAAAATATTTGTTTTGGTATGGAAAAAGAAAATAAAAAACAAGTAAATGAAAAAAAAATTATTTAAATAAAAATTATGTAAAAAAAATGAAAAAATAAAGTCGGTTTTAATTCTTTATACAAAAAATATGTATATCTTTTGGTATGAAAAAAATAAAAATAGTATATATGTATGTATGTATGTATATACAATATATAAATATGATAAAAATAAAATAAAAATAGTAAATAACCAAAAAAAAAACAAAACATAAATATAATATAAAAATACAGAAAAATATTTAAATATACCCTTTTTAATTTTTTTCAAATTAAATATATATCTTTATATAAAATAATTATTAAAAAAATTTTAAATAAAAATGATAATAAAATAAAAAATAAAGTCACTTTAAATTTTTTATACAAAATATAAAATACCAAAACAACAAAAAAAGTAAATAAACAAAAAAAATTAAAAAATAAATAAAAAAGCGAAAAAATATTTAAATAACCCTTTTTAATGGTTTTTAAAATAAATATATTTATTCAAATGAAATAAAACAATGCAATTATTTAAACAAAAAAGATAAGAAACTAAAATTAAAGAAAAAAAACTATAATTAAAAAAAAACTAAAAACAAAAATTATAAAAAAAATTAAAAATAATTTAAAAAAAATAAAAATAAAAATGGTAGTCAAATAAAAAATAAAATCGCTTTCAAAATAGATTAAAAAAAATCAAAGTTGAACCGCAAAATACTAACATGTATATCTATTTCACTAATCAACATCGAAATAAGAGTAAAAATGAAATGAAAGCATTTCATTCCACCACTGCGTCTTATAAAAATCATCCAGTTGAACAAAATTGTCAGCACTTTTCTAACTGTCGACCTTCAACTAGTGCTGAAGGCGTAACGTAAACTTACACAATTTTTTTAATGAACTTAAATCACTAGAACTATGTTGGCCAGTAGCTATTCTTTATCATTCCTCGATAACATTTGAGATCGTTCAAATTTCGTCCCAAACAATTTCATGCATAAGGGATCGTCTCAGTGTGAAATTTACGAAAAATCAATTTCATTCTCGCAAATTTTGAAATCGAAATTCAAATTATTACGGTCGCTACAGCGTTCCGACTCCAATCTTTAAACGCGTTTTTCTCAGAATGGTATTTTTCAAAACGGTTTCCACTCTCATAGGAAGAGTTTTGAAGATATGTATCTAGTTCCAATTTGGGGAGAACATATTTAACGTCATTCTCTAACGCGCTATGGACGCTTCTGTTTTGGACATCTACCTATTTTTTCTACGACATTTTTTCTCTACATTTAAGCAAAAACTCGCAAAAATCAGTGATTTTTAGGAGAGTCACACTGAGACGATCCCTTAAGGGGGTATTCTGGTTTAGAAGTCCGAATTTTAGGTATTTTTTTTGACGCGATAAAAAAAATCAAAAATTATTTTGACTATCCATTTTTTTACATACTTTTTATTGATATTCTAAGAATACAAAACATGAATAATATAAGAAAAAAAATAAATTTAAAAAAACTGCAGGTCGGCGAAGTAGAGACTGATGAAACAATGGCTTGTCCTGGTGTGCAGAATAGTATAAGTCCTTTCCGTGACCTAAAATGAAAGTTTATGCGAAATCCGTGAAGAGTAAATAAAATTTTTTTTACAAAATTTTTTACAAAATGGTGTAGGTTTGAAAAAAAAGTTTCGTAATTTCCGTTTTTTTGTGGTTCGCAATTTTTTAAAAATAAAACAAAAAATTCTTTCGAAAGCTCTTCGTAGTGCGATACTATAATGTATAAGAAAGCTCTGTGTAAAATTTCATGTGAATCGGTTTAGTAGAACTTGAGATATCATGCACACCGTTTCTAGAAAAGTAGTTATGAGAAAAACGAGTTTAAAGTTTGAGAACTAGTCGCGCGCAGTCGGAGTCGGAGTCACAAAATGAGCTGTAATTCGGAAAATAATTTGAATTTCGAAAAATCCTCTTAGGGACATTTTCTTGAAGGGTTATACTATAAAAATATGCAAAAAAAATCGATTTTTTCGAATTTCTAAACCAGAATATCCTCTTAATTGCTTTAGAAAATATCATTAAAATTATTGAACAGCAAGAAGGCTAATTAAATTAAAAATATATGTCTCGCATTGTTCTTCGTTCGCCCTTTCCATGCAAGTTTAGTCCACTCTGTATTCAATCATTAATTACTAATTTAAATGACAGCTCTTTGTGCCCAAAATTAACTTTGTAACTGTAATTTGTCAAACAACTCAGTTGATTATTATTATTATTAATTATTGCTTCACTTTTTCAATTCTTTTTTGGATATTCGGATTGCTGCGAGCCCAACATGAAAATTAGTGTAGATCAGGGTAGATAATTTTTTAAAGAAAAAATAGAAAGATAAAATAACAAAATGAAAGGAAAAATAATATATTGCGGATCTCTGGTCATGAAGAGGAAGTTTTAGGGTTCAAAACGGTTTACAAATCTCGATTTTTGGCAAAATTACTCGTACAAGTCTTACCGAAAAATTTGATATTGCAAAGCTGTAGGTAATGAAAAGATCTATAGCTTTTGTGTATAGATGTTTTTCACATAACCTCGAAATATACATATGTACATATGTGAAAAATTCAAAGAAGCAAGTTTTTTTGTTTTTTTCTTTATTAAAACTTTGATTTGGAACGGATTATTATGTCAATAAAATGCGAAAAAAGAACCAAAAAAAAAAAAAAATCTTGGAAACACTACTTCGCAGTAAGATTAAACGTGACAGCCTTTACACAACAACACAACGAACAAAACATAACGCTTCTCACACATGCATATGTACATATGTAAGTGTGTTTGTTGATTTATTTGCCACATTTAAAAAGATATAAAACTGTGGCAAATCGAAGAAGTCGTCGAGAGTTGAAAAATGCATTTTCGCTGTCGCATGCAGCCTCCTTTAGCATATGCTTATATTTGTGTGTATGTGTGTTTATGCATATTTGTAGAAGTATAAAGTACATATGTACATATGTACATATATGAGAGTGTCTAAGTTGCAAGCATTCAAAAGATGACCACCGCGGGCTAGGACAAAGTAATCGGTAGGCGGGGCAGTGACAGCGACGATATGTGCCTGCCTTTGTTGTTGTCGTTGCTTTTGTAAATGAACATGTGTATTTCAGCGTGGCTTTGTCACTTGACATATTGAGCAAGAAAGAGGCATGGCATTGCGTATGCCGTAAATGTTGCAGGCGGATTTTAGTGCGAAATATACAAAGTGTCTGCGCTGCAGGTATCATCGAGTGTGTGTGTCTTTAAACATGTATTTCTTTGTTTGTATTTATGTGTAGAGTTAGAAACTGCACTAGATTGAGATCCAACGTTAATTACTCTTAAACCTTTGGAAATTTCAGTTTCCTTAGTAGCACCGCTTATCCTTGAGGATGCCTCCGTTTCTATTTCTTAAATGAAAAATGGTCGTTGGATGTTGACTTTGCACTCTTCGAATACACAAGTTTTTCATATATAACTTGATTTTAATCGGTTAGTATCGATGATTTAATCGGTCAGTTTGTATGACAGCTATGTGCTATAGTAGTCCAATATGTACAATATTTTCGAAGATTCTACTCTTGCCTTAGAAAATAATCCATGTCAAATTTCGTGAAGATATCTTCTCAATTAAAAAAGTTTTCCATATAAGAACATGATTTTGATCTTACAGTTTATATGGCAGCTATATGCTATAATGATCGGATGTAAACAATTTCTTGGGATATTGTATTGTTGCCTGAAAAATATAATCCGTGTCGAATTTCGTTAAGATATCTTGCCAAATAAGATAGTTCTCTAAAAGAACACGATTTGATTGGTCCGATATCTGCGATTCCGACAAATGAACAACTTCTTCTTGAGAAGCAAAGTACAGATGCAAAAGTGCAAATCGATATCTCAAAACAATGACGTGCTGGTTTGCGTATAAACAGACAGACGGATTGACGTACAGACATGGCTAAATTGAATCGAGAGCAGCCGCGGAGAAGGGAACTCCAACACTAAACGGACCAAATAAACGCAAACCAAAATAAATAAATCATAAGGAGAGGTTAGGCGACAAACATTGCGTCGGGCGGGATCAGAGGTCTGAAAATAACCACGTATGATATTAAATCTCACAATTCTTAAGGTCCGTAAGGTATAGTCACATTCATTTATGCCAACCAGCATATCGTTCGGCATTTGCATGCATTTTTGACCAATACTTCGTGGAAGTGTATCCTTCCTTATGCCCAAGTAGCGTATGTAATCAAATTTCTGTCATGTATCGTTATGTAAACTTATCTGTACGTACGTACTTTAGTGCGTTTAAGCATGTCTGTCATATGCTGTTATATGATCCGAGTAATCGATGATGCGTTTCGCACTAAACGATAATGGCTCAGCAACTATTTCGTCTTTGTGTGTGTTTGTACGTATTACCGAGCGTTTGTTTGCCGAATTTTAAGGAGTTTTTTCATATTGGTCGAGTGTCATACAGTGAGAGAATTTACTGGTTCGAATTTTTATACCTGGAAACTGCTTATTTTTGCATGTTCTTTAATTTTTTTTATTTGTCAAAGCGAGAAAAAATATTCCGAAACGACTGAACTGATCGACTTGAACACTATCTAGTTATCTTATTTTTTCGACCATTACCATTGGTTAGGTAGTTTCGGTAAACTCAATAAAATTCGGAATCGAATTTCTGGAGCCGAAATGTTCACAATGTCCAAGACGGCCATCAACATCAACTAATGATCAACACGTCAATAAAATAAAGGAATTGGTGCTTGAGAATCGACGATTAACAGTCACAGATCATACTGGCTTCGTTGGAATATCGGAAGGATCAGTGAAAACCATTTTGAAAGATTTAGGCCTAAGAAAAGTGAAAGCACGATTGGTTCCAAAATTACTAAATTTTTTCCAAAGCGTCGTGCTAACGTCTGGAAAACAATGCTTTGTGTCTACCAGGATGTCATGAAACGTATTATTACTGACGATGACTCTTGGATCTATGCTTATAAACCGGAAACAGACGATCAACCGGCCGAAGACCACGTAAAAGCAGGTCAAAAATCAAGGTTATGTTGATAGTTTTCTTCGATTATCGACCGGCCGAACTGTCAACAAGGAATACTATTTGAGTGTTATGCGTCATTTGCGAAGATATTCGAGAAAAGAGGTTGGAGTTATGAGCTGAAAACTCTTGGTTTTAACACCGTCGCATACTGCGTTGACTCTTTGTGAGTTTTTCGCCAAATTTTCAACTAATATCGTGCCGAAACCACCGTATTCGTCTGATTAAGCTCCATATAACTTCTGGCTATTTAACAAACTCAATCGAACGCTCCGGTGAAACTGTTTTGAGTCAATTGAATTGAAGGCTATTCCGGAAATTGACTTTAACAATTGTTTAGAGGATTGGAAAAACGTTGGTTCAAGTGTATTGGGGCCAAGGAGGATTACTTTGAGGGATACGACATAGATTTTAAAGAATAAATTAAGAATTTTAAAATTTTGAACAAAATCTTACTATTTATGGTGCACTACTCTGAAGTATAAATATTTGTGAGTAATTTTTATTATTAGAATAGTAATTCATAGAGAAGAAAATGCCATGGACATGTGTTAACGAGCCACTTGCTCCCTCAATTTGAAATCTAAATAGTTCTCATCACACAAAGTAGCTTCAATATTCTATTTTTTGCGGATAATAATTTCTTTTAAGTATTTATCTCGATTCCTCGAACAGATTATACATTTTTTTGCGTGCATAGTCCTTTGTATGGCTCTAAAATGCAACACAAAGCGCTCAAAATGAAATGAAAGAGAAGAGTTTCCTTTCTGAAATCAATATGCCACCGTAATTGGACACATATTGTTTGAGTCTTGGACATTGTTTCGCTTTTTTTCCTGCAGTTTGTGAGATTTTCTCAACCAAAGGCAAGAAATGAGCGCAGGAACAAAAGGACCAAAGAACATGTGATCCTGCAAAAACAACAACACACTGTACCAGTAAGATTATAAGAAGTATAAAGTGTTGCTTGCATCGAAAAAATATAGATGTGTGTGTGTGGCTTTGTTGCTGTTGCTGAGCTAAAGAGTGCGCACACACACATCCATGCTTGTAGCGTGTTTGCTAGCTGCCAGGACATGTTGCAGGGCAATGCAGTTATTTCAGCCGCAGATACTTGTCGCAATTGCCACACATGACACTTACATACTGGCAATACAACGATGCAATTGTTTGTATACGAGTTTGTGTGTGTGTGTTTGCATTTCATATTGTAAAACTACACGTCAGAGCACTTGATGACTCTACAATCGACACACACACACACATACATATTGTATATGTGTATGTAAATATATGCATACTTAGCGGCACATAAATACATATGAACAGTTAGTAATTGTATTACTGCAGCCATGTAGTGTAGGTAATTGAATGAGGCCGGGTCGTGCCCAAAGGCTGGCAAGCGCAATCGGCAGGAAGCTCGTTGCCAATTCATACTCATTGCAGAGCAACAACAACAAAAAAAAATATATAACAACAACAAAATGACGAAAAGGGAGGGCACAAATCAGCAACGAAAAAGTGCCAAGTTGGGGCAAGTAAAGTATGCAAATTCTTATGGCAACCTGCGCTTTAGCATACACGCAAACACACACACACACATACACCAACACATAAGCACATCGCGCATTGGGCTATGAGCGGATGTCATTATTGGAACAACTAACGAAAATGAGATTTCAGTTGTGCCACTTTCTACAGTTGACTTGGCGCTTGCAACAGCAATAACGTCATATTAGCAAAGTATGCATAAGTACAATATACACACATACATACAGTGTGCGACAAAACTAAAGCACGGAATCTGCCTTGTCGGTATTTAACCGAATAAAATCATAAAGTAGGCATTACGTGATGTTTTATTGATTTGTATTATTAGTTCATGTATTCTTCTTTTAAAATTAGTAAAAATTAAACAAATTAACTTACTAAAATATTATATAAAATTAAATATATGAAGAACTCCAAAAATCTGGTGCGACAAAACAAAAGCACATAACTAAGAATTTACATTAATTGCACATTAATTGTTTGTCAAACGGTTTTTAATGATCAAAAATGTTGGATATGTGTAGTTATTACCTAATTAGAAAAATATTAATGCATATTCAGTTGCAGTTTGTCATTCAGTACGGTTGGTTATATGTTAAAGAGAAAGATATTTCAATGGCTCGAAATAAGTATTCTGTTCATTTTAGAAAAAATTTTTAAGGATTTTAAGAAAAAGAATCAGTTATGACTATTGCAAAAAAGTTTGGAATAAATCATCCTAATGTTTCCCGAACATTTAGCTGATTTGGCAAATCAAGCTCTTTGGTTACAGCGCATAGAGGTAGACGGCCGTGGAGAGCAACCGAACGAGAGGA
This sequence comes from Bactrocera neohumeralis, assembly GCF_024586455.1. Lineage (NCBI taxonomy): Eukaryota > Metazoa > Arthropoda > Insecta > Diptera > Tephritidae > Bactrocera > Bactrocera neohumeralis. The sequence continues at coordinate 47,620,990 of NC_065923.1, forward strand.
TAAGAGAGTCATTCGGGCAATAAAAAAATTACCCTTTTATATCGGCAATAGCTATTGTAAGACAATTACGGTTAAATATGTTACAGAGATCCATACAACGTCGAGCTGTCGATGGGGAATTTTCATACTACCTGTAGCAAGTTATTGCAAAAAAGCCGTATTATTTATTTAAAGAACAGACTGGCGGGATTGGAATTTGTTAGGATGCACATAAAT